>NC_092521.1:135548104-136835104 GCF_037038585.1 Patagioenas fasciata | reverse complement strand
AACAAGCACTTAGTGAGATTTTCAGAAGTTCTTAGGCAGGTCAGACATTTTTAAAAATCTCACTACATACCTGTTTGCAACTTTAAGCTTCCTGAAAACCTTTGCTAAATGTGCAAGTCATTTTCACAGGACATTAGATGTTCTGAAACTAATTGCTTTGAGAGACAGATATTTTCTTCACTTAATTAATCTATTGAGATTTCTCTCCTGCCTTTTTTTTTTTTTTTGGATGTACAGAACCAGAAGCTGATTTATGCCACGTGACTAGAATGGTTTCTCATGAAAGCCTAGCTCCCGGAAGTGACACAAATGTTAATTTTCCTTTAATCTTCACAAGCTATTGAAGTTGCACATCATTAACACTCAATAGCTCATACTAACATAATAATAGCAAAAGTGACATCCACACTGTAAGAGCCAGTATTCTGCTAACAGCCAGGGTCAGTTGCACTTCTACAAGACCAGACCAAATACTTTCCCAACCAGTACATTTCCTAAAACTATTTCATCGAACAGTGATGAGAAATAAATGTTTGACCTCTGGTATTGTTTGCTTAAGAGTTATAACAGGTCCTCTCCTAGCATCCCTTCACCTTTGGAAATCTGTTCTCATTTCCTTACACCAGACCTGCTTCCAAACTCTGTGCTTTGCTACAAGAGCACAGGATATTTATTAAACAAAATAAATGTACACACCAGAAACACTCTGACTTTGTGCTAGCTATTTATTTTATTCACATCACAAAGAGATTCGCAGATCACCTTTCCAAAGCTGCACACTGCTGGATTTCTACACCAGGGATGTAGAAATCAGGCTAACTGCTGAGCTAGGATTCAAGAAAACATGGATTAGCTGGTACCATCATTCCCTTGGGGTCTCTCATTTCAAGGTAGGGTGCTATGGTAGTTCTGCATAAGAAGCAACATGTGACCATGATAAGGCAATCAACTTTGCATTGAAAGTGCATGGATTGCCTTTAAATGGCAGAGCTGGAGAGCACCATCCAGACAGGAGAACAGGACAAAGCGCGTCATAACTCCCTCCACCTCATGTGCCTGGATTTTTTTTCTTTAGAAACTAAGACATGGCTGAAAGGGGAATGGATTGTGCCTCATTTTTCTCTGGCATGAAAACACAGTGCAGTGAGGACGTGCACCAAGATGCAGGTGGTAAATAGCAATCACAGCTCCAGGAACTCGGTGCCTCTGGGACAAATAAACTGGTTACTCCACCCACTTTCCACTCACGCACTATTTTAATGATGTGGATCCACTGAATATTGGCCTCCACAGCCTTGGGTACAATTTACTTGTAATTGTGTCTAGCCAGTGGGGAGTAAGGTATATCCTTCAGGAGAGACCCATTCCACATCATCTGATGATAAGGTTAGGCGAATAAATCATATTCCCTCCTTCCCATTCTGACTAGTTATGCTGTTTCTGATGCTTGCAGTTTAGGGTAACAATGTGGAGTTTTGTAAGTACAGATTTATCCCACCCCATAGAAGGCAGTTACTTGAGGCAGCTTCAGCAGGGAAATTCTTTGCTCTGAGAGATGCTGCCAGCTAGTAATTAAGCAAAATTAGAATCACTCTTGGAGAACTTGTTTCTCATCAATAACTACAGAGGCTGAGTAAAGCAACCCAGTGTCTAATACTGGAGCGAGAGTAACTCACCCCACGTTGTCTCCTTCTGCTGGGAAGTCTCACAGAGTTCCCTCATACTCATGTCTTGGTCACTGAAAAACCTGACTTGCCTGTAATGTTTGCACACATCAGTTGAACACATGCACGTGCAAATGAACATGTGTGGATTTTGCCTCTTGGTGGGTAATGATGTACTGAAGATTAGACCTCACACATGTCAGACGTGACAGTTCTGGCTTAAAAAAGCCTTAGAGATGGGCATTATACGTTTTAGTTATACAAATATTTACTGTTTCATTCTATCTCATCAAACTGTCAGAAATCTCAGATGTATAAGGGAAGCACAAACAAGCATGAAGTTCACAAAGAAGTTCAGACTGAAATTGAAACCTCAAACATGTTTTAGGGAAGATTCTGGCCGCTTAATTTCTGTTTCAGTCTGTTACAGCTACATAACTCTTCTACTCACTGGGGTTTGCATTGCTGACTAGTCATTATTATTATTTGGATGGGTCTTATGTAGTATGATCAGTGAGTATTTAATCTGTTATCAGCACGTGACTGCAGCATATTAACAGGATTGTAAGGTACAATATTGTCCCATTTTAAAACGTTCAAGTGAGTGAGTTACATAGAAAACTGAGTGGAAGACAGGCTGTCTTCCCTTAGCATAAGAGAGACATTCCAGCACATTACCAGGCTGCAATTTAGAGAGGACTCATTCAAAATGCTGATAATGGATTAAATAGTTTTGAGCAGAAAAGCATAAAGAATCTCCTCCTACTGACTAAAATTTATAGTTATGGCTTACATAGTAGCTTAGCAGTTCACATATGGCTTGTGTCAATGGCAGAAACCATGTTATTTTCTAAATCACATTGATTTGTTATGTGGTACTGAAAGATCTTAAACAGAATCATTGGCTATAAATTACAGAATCTGGTCTTCTACATTCTTATCTGTGTTTCAGATCTGTCAAAATGAGCCCAAGAGTCAAGTCTTCTATGTACACAATGCTACTAGTCAAAGAATAAGAACTAAGACCATTCAATTTCCTCCTTTTTTGGAGTCAAGCCAGGCTGACATTTTCCTTTCTGTTAGTTTTGGCAAAGAGGAAAGAGAGGGAAAACTTTACTGCTCTGTTACTGATGGTTTTTTTATTTTGTTTTTATTAAAAATGTTGAAACATGGGCCCTCCGTCAAAATTATTTTATTATTGAAAGCTGGGTGGGGTGAATGAACTGGCAACAGTTCAGAAAACCATTAATGGTACTGATAACGGAGAATCCTATTCAGCCTCCACAGCACTGCAATACTTAATTGCAATAAATTTTACTGAAATCTGGTGACTGATGTGCACAGTTAATGAATCGGTAAAGATTCAAAGGTTAATCTGCTGGGAGGTAACAAGCTTTGCCCATCTGATATTGTAACCAAAATATGATATTTGCTAGTTACGTGATGATATTTTTTGGGCATACAACAGAAAAAATGAGTTTTTATTGGCTGCAGATTTGTTAGGTCTCCAAGACCAAAACACAGAAAAAGCAACAACTCTAATGGTGATTCTTGAACCACAGACAAAACTTAAATATACTAGAGGTGAAATGTGACTCCCTGAATAAAATATATTGTCAAACATCAAAGGAATTGCCAGAGAAGGAGAGTGTTCCCTGAAGCAGAGTTGCATGCAAGTCCAGGAGTACTCCCGCCTCAGCTCTCAGCATTTTCCAGCCAGTGCACCCTATCTCCTGAAAGACCTGAGAGACAAAACAGCCGTGCAGAATTTGGGAGGGGTGTGGAAAAGTGTGCAGTGAAGCCTCGTAAGAGCTTTGCTAACAATAAAGTAGCTTTCTAGAAACGGACAAGACAGGCTCAAGCAGATGCAAAATTTAAGTGAAAACAGGAATGGAAAGAAAGTAAAAGATAATTTGACAAACAACAAGAAGGGTGGGTGAGGTTAGGAAAGCTGATGATTAATGCCCTTGCTTCACCCTCAGGAGACTGATATTCAGATCTGGTTCTGCCACACCTATTTTGTGGCTTTGGACGTGTTGTTTATACTCTGTGGGCCTAGAGCCACCCTCTGCTCCCCCACCCCTTTATACAAGGATAGCAGCAGCTACTGCACTGTGAGGATCAAAATGTCAAAGCCTGTGAAAGGTGTAGATCGTGCTCGTATTAATGATAGATAGAAACCATGCCATGAAAAAGCGCTCTCAGTGTCTTTGACAACCTGTGGCTTGAAAAATAAGGCTGCATACTAGACTCTGCATTTCCAGTTCACGGCAGAGGGTCGTAGTCTAAGTAAGGCTGCCAGAGAGTGAAATATGATGATTTCTCCAGCATATTCGTTCCTCTCTGCAGTTGCCCATGGGCTAGTGAAGTCTGAAAACTAAACTGCTGCCAGGAACCCGTGGAGCCCAAGTCCTGCACTTGGTCCATTGTCTCTTCATACCTCTCTTCACAGCCTGTGAAGTGAGATCTTGCTACATATTCACAACAACTCAGTTTCAGGACGTCTGCCTTTTCCTCCTGTCTTTCTGTGCATGGACCAAAGGTTCATGTGTTATATTAAAAATACATTACTAATTTATTCCCTGCTTTGATAGACCCCTCTATCACGGGGGACATAATAACATAACCATAAATTTAAGGTAGTCTAATCTATTTAACAATGAAACGAGACATTCCTTTTCTGTAGGACTTTTACAAATAAAGCACTTTCTAAGTGGGGTGCTGTAGACGTCATTACAACACCTAGTTGAAAGACAAGAAACTGATGCACATAAACAGCAAAGTGACTTGCCCATGGTCACTCAGCAGATAAGAGGCAAGGCTGGTCTCTGTTTCTCCAAGTTGTTCCCAAGGCCTGAAGACCTGCTCTTAAGACTTACTCTTTTCTGTTGATTTGTCAGCAGGTTACAAAGGAACCAAGCTGTATGCATTCTGGCTGAACCTAGTAGGATAAAACAGTATCTCTGTGTGCCAGGTTGGAGTCTTCCACCTTGGGACATATCGACACTTGCTTTCTCTTGCAGGATTTGCCAGGAATAAAGAACTATCATTTCAATGCAGCTGAGATGCATGTTACCCAAGATTCAAATTCAGCATATCTTAGGCTCCAGTCTGGAAGTTAATATGGACCAGGGACCATTCCCAATGGATAGTGTTAATGACATCCAGCCACTTTATACTGGAGAACAAGTAGTTACCAAAGGGTGAATGAGGGGCAATAGATGCATTTGGAATTTGAGTTCTGGATTTCCTGTCTCTGGAAATGTCCCTCCCTCTGTGACCATCTTCGTGACAAAGAGCTGGCAGCTACACTGCTGAGGGAGGGTTGAAAGATAAAGGAAGGAATCTACTGCTGTGTCAGAAACCTGACTGTGGGCTCCTCTGTGAGTATCCTTTTCTTTGGTACGCTTCGAAGTGATTTGTTATAATGGAATTATTCTTTATAATGTGATATTATTTAGGAACACCACACCTACAGGTAAATCTGAAGGCAGAATGTACTGGTAGCAGGGAAATTCTGGTTCCATTGCACCTTAACAATAATGCAATCAACTGCCTGTTTCAGAGCCTTTGAAGTCAACGAAAGATCTCCAAAGCCTGGACCAGGATCTATCTACAGATTTAGATTGCGGGTCACAGCAACAGTTTTGCTAAAGAGCATGGTGAAATTTCATAGAAGCCAGTTGGTTTAGGACCAGACACCAACCTAAAAAATTAAATTTCCTTTAGAAAATCTATTAATAGTATTCATAGTAACTAAAATTTGTTTCCATTCCTAACAACATAGTGATTAAGGTGGCAGTCAGAGTCCACAAGACAAATGTCAATCAATAGATTAAGTAACTTAACTTGCTGGGGTTTTTTTTGTTGGTTTTTTTTTTTTTTGTTTTTTTTGGTTGTTTTTTTTTTTAACTTCCAATAAAAATATCACTGCAGCACATTCATGGTAACCTTCAGGCAGTTTGTTCATTTCCGCTTAGGATTACATTGTCCAACTTGGCTGTTCAACACTGAACTAATGATTTTCAAATAAAAGTCTTAGAAGAATAAACCTGAGAGTAGGAAAACCAGTCTTTGGCATAGGGTGCTGCAAAGACTATGATAATCTCACACTAAAGCATTTTGCTTATTTGCAGATAGCTTCTTGCATTGATATTTCAGGACTGGCTTTTTAAACTAGTAGTGGTAAAGGTTTCATTACATATATTTTCAAATCTCTACAGGATGATATGAGAAGATGATAATGGCATGAATAGTATTAAAGATATCATATGATATCTTCTTAGTTCAAGACAATCACACAGAAAATGTTATGACAATATTAAGTGGTGGGCAGATATGGGACCATTAGCCAGGATATAAACCTGGATGGAATAGAGATAAGACAGTGAAGTATCATTTTCACAGAAAGACAAGCTGGAAAGTGGGCAGCTGAATTTTGAAGGTACTTTGTTTCTTTTTTCTTCTTCCTTAAAGTGCTATGAATACATAGGGCCAGGAGGTAGTCAGCAGGAGTTCAGCATAAGGACTTGAAATAGCAAAAACATGTATTTAAACTTAAGCTACTTTTTTAGTGCTGAAGGAGGATTTATAATCTGAGAAGGAGAATTTGAAACTTTAGCACAGTAATTCAGGACGTTTGGGAAAACCTAGGGTAGTATTTGGTTTATATTTTATTACAGATTCTGTGCTTATATTGAGATTAAATTAGGATAAAATTAAGGAATACCAACAGAATAATGAAATGTCATTGCCATGACTGTATATTTTAGAAGAAAATATTAATTTATTTGAAATAAAATGTTTATGTATTTCTAGAAAGACATTTGTATATCAAACAGGTTAGTTATGAAAAGTAAGGAAGAGTGACTGAAGTAGGCTAGGTTGAGGGTTATAATAATACTAAAATTGTAAAATAATAAGGGCCATGATGACCAAAGCAAGCTTCAAAGCATATTAGAATCACAGAATCATTCAGGTTGGAAGACACCTTGAAGAACATCGAGTCCAACCATAACCTAACTCTGGCACTAAACTACATCCCTAAGAACCTCATCTCTATAGCTTTTAAACACTTCCAGGGATCGTGACTCCACCACTTCCTGGGCAGCCTGTTCCAGTGCTTCACAGCCCTTTTCATGAAGAAATTTTTCCTAATGTCCAACTTGAACCTTCCCTGGTACAATTTATGGTAGCACAAGAAGAACTTGGTGTACTGCATGGTAAGAGGTCAGAATCCAAAAGTAGAATTCAGCACAACAATCTTTGAATAAAAAGAAATATCCCTGAAATACCCTCTAAGCCTATTTTTTCTATACCTACATAGTGATCAGGTTTAGGATGCTATCATCTGTTGACTGACTCCAAAAAATAACCTCTTATGGACCATCCCTGAGCTATCTTTGAGTAATTTAATGTCTGTCGTCTAACCAGGGAGTATCATGTTCAACAAAAAGAATGCATGATGGGTGATGCATGGTCAGACTCCATATCCTGAACATGGTCACACACACATCAGCTATGTTCATCTACAGCAATGTGATTGAGAAATGTAATAAACTGATCCCAAACAGACTTTGGTTTGTGTGATCTTTGAGGGAGTGTGAGGAAAAATAAGTCATTGTATCTAGAAGGAAAACACAAAGTTATCAGGGTGATGATAGGGGCAAAGGTGCACTGCGGTTCAGGAACTGTCAAGTTGGTGATGAAATGACAAAAAGGTGATCGCGAGATATCCTTGTAAGGAAGAAAACAAGACGAGAAAAGTGTTCCACTAGATTTTTGATGTATTTCTTTTCTGCTCCATCCAAAAGCTGCACACAAAATTAAAAAATAACCCATTCTGAAAATGTTTAAACACAGAATTTTGCAATCAGATGTTTTATATTGTGAATAATCTTGCCATGCTGATGCAGTATTCATTTTACCACTAGTCAGATATTCTCTGAACGCCATTTTCCTAGTTCAATCCATTTGATTCTGACTATCAGGAGTAACTGATGCTTCTGGGTGTCTAATACAAGGGGACAGATTTTCAGAAAGTCATCACTTTCTAATGTTTCTAAAAATAAAATACCTTAAATTCAGCGCTCGCCTTTTAACAGCTTGACAGCTTTGTTTTTAAAACAAATTCTCCTGCACAGTTCTATGGTACCAATGACACAACTGTTTAGTGCAATCCTTCCCTGTGACACTTTCTGGTGCTGTATGCAGAAAATTCGAACACATAAGCAGAACAAAGAGTAAAAACAACATAGCTTTTAAATAAAAAGTCTAGAAATTATTGTGTGATTTTAGATATTATTTGGAAGGCTGTTTCTGAGCTACCTTCTGCTAGAAGACTTCTGTTCTTCTAGATTTTTTCCAATTGGCAGGGATGTTTCCTGAAGAAAATATCATGCTCTCTAGCTCCTTTAATTCTTATCTACAATCAAGACACAAAACAAAAACAAAATTGAGGCTGCTTCTTTGGCACATGAAACAGGTGGAACATTTCTTCTTTGTCCAACATGAAAGATTGTTGCATCTCTGAACTTTAAGGTATGTGTCCTTTGGAGTAATGCCCCTTCCGCTGGTTCTCCTCAAATACTGGCGGCTAGTCAACTTCTTTCCTTGGGTTTGCCAATGACAATATTCTGTGCTTCAGCGTTTCCTTTGTGTATCTGTGTCTGACATGATTTTCCTTGCATACAGAGAGAAGTATAGAGTATTTTGTTTTGAATAATATAAGTAAAACAAGTTGACTGTAGACTTTACATAAATGAATTTTGCAATGTGTAATAGTGAGAAGTCCGCAAATGAGTTTAAATATAAAATTTGCTCTGAAGCAGGCTGATAAAAATATGGGCCTTTCCTTATGTCAGTAGCTGAACTTTTTGGTTCTGCGAGGAATGGAGGAAGAAGGCTGAGATGTTCCCATTCTGTTTAAACACTTAAGCCAAAAACCACATGTGCATCACTAACCACAACGCAAATCACTTCAAATGCTGATGCTGCCCTGTTTGTCCTACTTTATCTATCCATGTGTCCCCTACCCACCTAGTTATAAGCACCAGTTTCTCCCCAAACAAGGCAATGTATGTGCACATTGAAACTGGATGGACTTTATTCACTTCTACTATTGTGTCTCATGAACAGGTTGCTAATGAGTAGTAGTACAATCTCTCTGGGAAGAAAAAAACAAATGTATCCTTAGGATTCTAAAAAGTAGATGCCCACAATGGTATATTTTTTAGCATGTACAATCCACTGTTAACACAGCTAAGATTTGCAAAAAGTTACAAGTTTTTTGAGTCCTCTGATTTTTTGTCACTCTAAAGTACTCCAGTTTTCACCCTGCATCCTGGTTGGATCACATCTTAGGTAATATTTAAAATAAGGGGTCCAGCACAGTTTTAATATTTTGAAAAACCTTTTCTTTTTTTTTTTTTTTTTTTTTTAATAAGCCAGGTGTTAAAATATACTTCAGCCTTTCATTTTCTTTGTTTTAGTATGTAACACTGACCTAAATTGGAATAGGTGGAAAAAGACAATGTTTCCAGTGCACCCAGGTATACCCTTTCATTTTCACCTGCAGAAGGAGCAGTGACAGTGAGTTGCTCTGTATAAAATCACAAGCTTGTTTTTCATTACATTTAAAATGTTTAGTGTTGGCTTCAAGATTAGAGAAAGTCTGCACAGGAAATCAAAGTGTTAAATACACACATCTTGATTTGACATCAAATGTAGATTGAAAATGTTCTGAACTCAGTTTACCAGAAATTCAGATGATGATATCAAAACAGGAAAAGAAAGGGGAAATAAAGAAAAAATATTAGTATTATCAAATTGCAGCTCTAGACCATGATTCGCCTGTCCGGCACAATAAAGTTCTTACTGTCTATGGGACTTCAGAGAAATCAGTCTTCTTACTTGGCCTTTGAAGTCACCAAGACACCATTGCCTGTGATAAAAGAGTTTATTTATAACTTGGTCAGCTTATGTCTTTTCCCACTGAACCAGCAGGCTTTCCAGGGCTAGGGGATATAATTTCAAGGGCTGTTAAACCTCTGTCAAAGTTTTTCTGGCCCCCTAAGGAGCCTGGCTATCCAGCATTCTGTTTGCTATGACAGGGCTTCATGTGAAAGCATTCAGAAAACTGACAGCTTCAACTGCAGCAGTTTTTGTAACAGAAAATGGCATTTAATCTGAAGAAAAACATCAGCAAATCAGCATATAATTGGGTTTTTATTTCCTGTCTTTTTCCCCTTTTCTTTTTGCTATTCTAAGAGATAAGATGAAACACAATGCTGTAAGTTCCTGATTTCTATGGGAAAAAGCTATTTATACATAACCCGTCAAACTACAAAAGTCAGGGATGAGGGATTCTACTATAATGAAAGATGTTAGAACAAACACTTAAAAGAGATTATAGCATAGGATATAGGAATTTTTTTAGGGTAATATTGTAATCCTTCTGCCAGTTGTTGTCAATAACAAACATGAAGACTGGCTTAAATTATCTAAAGTGCTAGTTCTCAAAGTGTCCTCATGTCATGCCAAGCACATCTACTGTCAAGAGCTCCATTGAAAACTCTGCCTAAAGTGTTGCTGAGTGCTTATGCTGGATCACTTACTGTGGCCCGACAAGACTCTACAGTTTGGGAACCCTTGATCCAGAGGTCCTCCCAAAATGAGCATATACCAACCGGTTCAAAGAAAATCTGCCATCTGGATCTACAGACAGTGTTTTGGTCTTTCTGTATGTAAAATCAGTTCAATAAATGAGATTGACAAAATCACAAGACTTACTAAAAAGAACACAGAAGAATTTGAAAAATTCTATGAAATGTGGGCTATTCTTGTGACTTGACTTCCCTTTTTGAACCCTGGATATCCTTGCTTTCAAACTTTCCTTCATAGTCTTGTGACCAAGAAGTTTTCTACTTCTTTTAAAAGTGAGCCAAAACTCTCACATAGTCTGACTCAAGATACTGAGGTTAGTGTAAGCACCACATTTTGTGAGACTGAAGAAAAAGTCATGGAAGTTGTCCACACTTTTCTGAAAATAATTGTACATATGTTTACCTTTAGATAGTAAATGGCACAGAGATAGGCACACTGAATTAAAAATACTGCCAGCTTAGTAGCAGAGTAATTCTTAAAAATAGCTATTTGGAGGCAGAGCCAAGGTCCATCCCAACCAATATCCTGCTTCTAACAGCTGCCAAGGGTGGAAACATGGGGAAGAATGTAAGGGCAGGACAGATGTGTTGCGCTTCTTCACTGACATACTCATCCAAACATCAGGTTATGGGGACTTCCCAGGCCTGATCTAGTACCTTCATAAGTTGATTCAGTGAATATTTCAGAAAAATAAAAATAAATCAAGGGCAAGGAAAAAGAAAAAAGAAAGGTTGACAATAACATAAAAGGGACTGTTGAACTTATTAGAGTAAAGAATGCTGATGAAATAGGACAAGTGCTTGTTTTAGCCAAAGCATCCTAAGCTTGGCAGAATTGGTGCACAGACTGTTACTGCAGCAGCAAAAGTATTTTATCAGTAAGTATTGTATTTCAGTAAATTTACCTAGACAACCATGGACTTAACACATTCTTCTTAATGACTTCTGTTCATGTTAAACAAGGTCTTAGTGCAGGAAAGTTTTCATCTTTGTCTTCTGTTGATATTTTATGCATATTCAACAGGTATCATCACACTTCTGCAGGAGGAGATAGTGTTGTAGACCTGCTTTTGCATGTCTGCTTTTTTGCTCTTCAATGTGTGTAAGACATTCCGTTTTTGTACATATTGTGTGTGTAAAGTGCCTTATGTTCATTAAGGAAAAGGTATTATAAAATGGCGAAGTATTATTATTATTATAGAGTAAAAATTTCTACATGTTGCTCCAAATTATTAAGTTGCTATAAAGAAATTTGCACTGTGTCAAGGCAACTCAACCAAAAATGCATTAACACTTTCTTGCTTTGATGTCAAAGATCTTGAAAAATATTATGACGGAAAATAAATACTTTGTCCTATAGCCATATCTGTTTCCACTGTGAATCTGGTAAAATAAGGAGTTTCTTTTGGAGATTAGTGGCACCCAGAGCTGATTTAGGCAGTCACAACTTTGGAAGTCAATTTATATTTAAATCAGGAAATGACTCAGTATTTTCTGAAGTCTTACTTCAAAGCTCACTCCTTTACAGTTAGGTAAAAATGATATCACATATTCAGAATGTTAAATTAAACAATTGCACTGAGGCCAGGATTTATTTCTGATGATGCTTTAAGTTGTTTTTTCATACTGTATATACATTTCCCAGGATGATTTTTGTCATATCTGGAAAATTAGTGAATAGTGTGGTATACGTGTTCCCTGGTTCTATGACACGTTTTATAATACTGCATGTCATTCTGTTTTATGTTGCCATACATATAACTTGCTTGCAATGTGTTAGTATTCTTATGGTTTATGAATCTCCTGATGTTATATCTTATTATTATGTTAGCTGGAATGGGAACTTCAAGTGAAGGTGATAATAAAAAAAGATGTTAGCCACCTAGAAGCATTTCTACAAATGGTCAAATGACAATGGAAAAGGAAATATTTTAACTCAGCAGTGTTAATAGAGCCCAGAACCAATGCAAATAAAATCCCTGAGGAAGAGTATCTGAAGAAACATACCATACTTCTGGCATAGCGTACTTTACTGCATGCCTGACACATTTTCCACAAAGCTCTTGTATATTTTCTGTATGAAAATCTAAAGCATAAAGTCTTACATTTAGCAGTTGAAAAAATATGGGAGATTTAAAACAGCAACAGTTCTGCTGTATGCCTACAAATTTTTTTTGGCAATTGGATCTGAAGTAAATGATCTATCTCAAAAAAAAGAGGAAAAAAAAGGCTGATGAATATGGTCATATAATATGGTTGATGTCTTTCTTTCTTTAAGAAGTAGAAAGTTTGTGTGAACTACCAAAACACACATAAATAACTATTATTGTTATAACTACTAAGCATATTTTCAACATGATCAGCTTCAGTTTTGGCGCTGATTGAATTAAGGAAGTGCTGGGCTTTTGTGACTGAGCCATGCTTGCTCAGGCCATGGTCCCCTCATGTGAGGAACACTAAGATGCTCTACAAGCTGGTGCTGCAGTTCACTCTGTCAGCAAGGCTGCTCTTCTTGGTAGCATAGCTATGCCGAAATGTTAAACACACTGTGCTGTTACCTCAGAATAAAAGTATTGTTTATTTTCTCTGTGGTTGCAGATATTTTGCCACCTTATTTATCCACCTCAACCCTATTTTATTCTGCTTTGCATTACCTTGTGAAGTGCCATCGTGATTTTACTTATACACTGTTGACTATTTTTAAACCTTTGACAATGCAACCAACAAAACTTTGCAGGAATTCAGAGGTAGGCACCGGTCACCCACATTCCTGAGCCTGTCATGCTGCAGATGATTGAATCCACAAGGACATAACAAAAGTCCATTCCACTAAATGGGAATTTGCCTCTTATTGTTTCTTCCCTCCAGATGAACAGAGATAAAGAATCACAAATGTATCAGTTTCAAAGAGTTTAAGAGGTGTTTCAACAACCTAAAGACAGTTTGTTACTACACTTGCCATATTTTGAAACCGTAATTATGGAAGACTTCCAGAAAATCTCAACATGACTGAGAGTCAGATGTGAAATGTGCATGGTAGAAGCAGAGACCCCTTTGCTTAGTGTAAGCTTCAGGCAGAAGAGCACAATGGCAAACGAACACAAAACAAATGAAGCTTCATTCGGAAATGTAAGTTCTATAAAAGCAATCAAATGAGATGGCCACAAGCTGGAAGAATGTAAGAGCTCAATATTTTAGGAAGGAAAACACTTTACAAAATGTTGTAAGATCTAAACAAGTGAAGTGTTCGTGTAACCAAAATCAAACTCTCAGTAATATTTGTCTTAATGTTTATCAGCGCCATGATGAAGCATGGAAGTTGGGTTGGAAGCATGTCTAATTTAAAAACACACACTGAGATGATTTTTGTTTTAACTAATATAAATGACTTTGAATTTAACATAATATTTAAAAGTTTAATAAAAGGATTTACATGTAAGTACATTGTATGCAATAAAAGTGCGAGTTGTGGCAAGCAGAAATACACTAAGCCAAGGTTGATAAAAGTTAAACTGACATTTTTATAATCCTTTAATCTGTTCTGATCTTGTAGGACTGCATTCATTAGTCTCCATAACTTCCAAGACTCTTTATTGCAGAGGGGAAACTACTTTTTCTTGTTTTAATTGTCAGCAAAATGCTACAAAACATCTCTCCATTACAGTTTATTTTGTGCAAAACCAGTTATTAAAATAACCTGTAAATGCTTAACTCCACTCATCCCAGTTAACTAGCTGAAATAAATAGGTAGAGGATTACCAGGATTCAGGGACACTGAGGGTTAAAGTTGACATCACAGTGCTCTTTATTTCTTGAAAGAAATAATAAAAGCTATGTGCCTTTTAATGTGTGCATCATCTAACACCAACATGAGAGATTCAGTTTTCCTACATGAAAACATCACTAAGTAATTGTAAATTGCAGTTATTCTTGAAAAAATGAATCCACCACACTTTGTTACAAAAGATGATGGACAGATTACATCAGCCAAGAAGATGAGATACTTGCTTTCTCTTCACCCCATTTCAACCTATTAAAATAAATTCGGTTTTATTTTGGTCCACATACTGACCATCACGGGAAATAAGACAGGAGGCTGCTTTTCAAGGAGGTATTATGGTCTTGCCACACAAAACATCACAGTGCCTCAGGAACATTGCTGTAAGTGAGATGGGTTAGTAGGGCAAGGTTAAGTTGGAGGCTTCAGCATTGTGAGCAGCCCTGTGCAGGGGGTACAAAAGGTGGCTGTCAGGGCCACAATGCAGAGTGTCACTTCAAGTATCTGTTTAATCAACTGCTGTTATTAAGGAGCCATATGTATTTTATTTAGGCAAATTTGATCCACTACCATTATAAAGAAAAATCAAACTGGACAATCTATAAAAGTCTGGAGGATTAATACCTAGAAATGTTGAAGACAAATATCCACACAGCTGACCAAAATGTGGGCCTAGAAAGACAAATGTCATAGGGGAATGCCAGCAGCCAGTTTAGTAATTCCTTCCAACAGTAAATCCCTGTTCAGGTACCACTGTCGTGATTATTTTTTATTTATGGTGTTATGGGATCAGATTCTTTCACAAGAATCCCAACAATGGCCCACATACACAAGTGTCATATTTTAGTTAACGTTCCAGTGTTACTGGTCTCAGGAATGGAAAACTAAGAACTGGTTCCAGTTTTTCAAGTTTTGTTTTTTTGTTTTTTTTTTTTTTCCCCACATCACAATTATTCCTGATTTTTGGTACAGGCTTAGATTTACTGTTTTACCCAATATGATTCAGAAACCATGCTCATCAGCTGTTTCAGTAGATCTATGGCTACAGACTTCTGTCATGATGAGCAGTGGATTCCAGACAGTTGATGTAAGACAGGAGAATGGAGTACATGACCTTCAAAGGTAACTTTAAACTATGTTTTCTACAGTTGTCTTCACTTGATTTTACCCCAGCAGAATTTCTAAGGGAGATATTTTCCTAACAGTGACATTGGAATTTGCAGTGTACTTTACTGCCACAAGCAGCAAGGAGTTCAGACATCTTAGTAAGGTTTAGGTCATTTGGATGCGTGGGGAGATTCCAGAAAGACAAAAAGTGAATTGTCCTCAGAAAATCCTCTGGGCTGAAAACAGTTGTGGTCTGACAGAGTTTTTATCTTCCCTCTTCAAGTTCTTATGGTCACCAGTGGATATCCACTCCTGGGGTCAGCAGGTACTAGTTCTGCCATTCACACTCCAGTGGATCCAACAGAACTCCAGGGCAGCAGAAGAGCTCGGCACGTAGGCACAGTGTGGGTGAGTATCGTCTCCATGGGTGGGTGTGTGGTATTACTAAACCCATCAAAAAAAAAGCAATTAGTTAAAAGTCTCATTCTTTCTCTCTAATACAGTGTATGGCTATTTTATCCCATCATCTGAGAGCTTTTGCCCTGCTATTTTACAAACCTGGCATAGTGATGATGACTTAAATTTCTTTTGCTGTCCAGTGGCACAGTGCAGATATTGAACCTTTTGATTTTTTGTAGCAAATTTCTTATATTTCTTAGGGAGTTCTGGGGATGCAAGGGGGATATTAAGCAGACAGAGGTGAAGAAATACACAAAAGTAAAAATAAGTTTGTCCTGGACTAAACGTCTCCCACATGTTTTACTGAAAATTCAAGAACATGCAGTTCTTCTATTGTTCAAATATGGGCACTTTGCAGGAGCAAAACACATGAAACCTTGTGGTTTCACTTGTAAAATCTTTGGGCTATATGTAAATAAATGTCAGTGAATGAAACATTTGTTTCCTGTGGTCCTTGGGCCATAGATACAGTCCTGACTCTTTAAAAAAACTGCGGTGCATCTAATCTTATATCTTACCAGAGAGGATCTAGGAGGTATTTAAACAAACATGTGAGAGGGAACATGTGCAAAATGAGTGAGCCTCAAGTGGCAGAGGTAGCTGGGCACTGCAGCAAGGGTGCCACAACTTAACCATTCTGAATATTGCTGAATAAATCAAAACATTCCATTTGAAAAAAAACCTTGCTGCAATTTATAAAGAATGTACAGTTATCCCATCTTTTCCGGAATGAGTATTGGGAACAAAGACTTGCACTGCTCCTTGTGTCTGCTCAGTGGTGGTTTGGCTCAGAGATACCTACACTTACTTGGGCAAGGTTGGCCAGAATTTTGGCTATGCTCAAACAGCTTTGCCTAAACACCCTAAAATCCATCTCATTCCACCAAGAGGAACCCTCACCTTCAAACCTCCAAAAATCCCCATACCTCCACCCCAAAACCAGATGAGAATTTGGGCAAAGAAATGTTAAATCTAGGAACTCATGCAAATACTTGCAGCAGCAGCCGTCCTTACTTTCAGGTGGACTGTAGTGGAGAAAGCAAGCCACTCCAGCCAGAGCATCCCAGAGCAAGACTAGGACTGGCCCAGTCTGTGCTGCATAACTGCACTGATGCTGAGCTCCAGGAGGACCCCACTGCCATAGCAGCTTCTTTTGCAAGTCTCCTATTTGATGTGAAATGAGTCCTCCTGCTTAGATGCTCTAGATTTGAGTCTTCACACTTAATTTTAGGCAATTGATCAGCGTGTGTTTTGGGTTTTTTTTAAATGAATGACTGTACTGAAAACTTCAACACAGAGGAAATGCTTCTTGGCACTCACGCTACCAGCAGTTCCAGGAAAGATTACTCTATCCACTGCTGCATCAGAAAGCATTATTCCAGATGAGGAGTCCAGATGTTACATTTATACATTATCTTCCTGATTTCTTCCCCTATGCTTAGTTAAGTTTTTCAAATATTTTATGTCTTATCCAGATATTCAAAACATTCTGCTTCATGAAGAGGATCATGAGATCACCGTATCTGCAGTCTAAAGAACTGAAGGGTCTAGTTGCTGTTTCAGTCGGTTTTTATGTCCTTAACTCATGACATAAGAATACGAGCTATTATCCCTGAATGATTTTGAGGAAGGTACTTCATAAATAGTCTGGCTGACAAAGATTGTACTGTTTAAACAGTATAGTAAATGCATAAGAAGTATCATCTTATGTTGTAAGTTTGCCTATGTATGTGGAGTACTTCTAAAATATGCCAGTAAATCATATCAGATAGTTTAACACTTTGAAACACAGTGGAAAAAACAATTAAAAATATCTTGGAGCAGCAATTGGAAATACTGTGAACTTTCAGAAATAATTCTGTGCTTACTAATTTGACTGCTAACAGTCAATCAGAAACGCAGTAACCAACTGGAGTATCCTTATTTTAATTTGGACTAACAATGGTGTCATAACCAAGGATACTCAAATTAATGCCACTCCTTTGGTACAAGTATCGGCCCAGAACTTCTGTCATCTGAGACAAAGTGGGAGTTAATGATGAAATGTTTTCATAAATGTATTTCTATTCTTTTTCTTCCTAATATTTCTTTCAAACTATGACTAAAAGCTAGCTGGAGCCTGGGACAGGGGATCTCCCTTGTCAGTGCATGCATGTGGAGCAGTGAGATCCCATTTGATGACTGGAATTATTCAGTGCTAAATTGATATAATTGATAACATCTGTGTTGTCCTTCAGAAAGTATTTGTTATATTCCGAAATATAAACTTAGCATATTTAGTGTTCTCAAGCGAGATATTTTGGCCATCTTCTGCTGTTGGTGGATGAATGGTAGTTTTCACTGCCATTTTTGTATTCTGCTAAGCCAATATACCACCTTTTAACACATTTTAATTGTAAGTCAAACCTTTAGGAAGGACTCCATACTCTCTGTCATCATTTTTCACAGTCCGGAAAAACAGCTTTGTTGAAGAAGTTTTCTTCAGAGCTGCAGGTGGCAAAATGAGTAAGTATCAAGCAGGTCACATCTATGAAAAGACAGTGCGTCACAGGTCCTTTCTATAAACCTGGGAGATCTCACCTCTCTCTCATCTGTGCACATTATTAAATCAACAGATCTTATTTGACTTCTTTGTAATTTGCCTTCACATGCCTCACTGAGGGGGCATGAAGCCTCTAACATTTTACCTGCTGTTTTTCTCTGCTTTTTTCTCATAGAGGTATGGGTGTGATAAATTGGTAATGAGACATCTGCAATAAAGTTTTCTCTGTCATTTAACTCAGTAGACAGCACTGTATTCCCAAAATGGGTCCTGGTTAATCTCAGCAGAAGGCCTAAATGAGCATATTAACATCTCTTCCATTTCTCAGAGGCAGAATTTGACAGGCATTATAACATGCATTACCCAGTCTATAAGCTCGAATATTTAAACCAAAACATTCTAATTTATTTTTTAATGTCTTGGAAAAATATTTACAAAATAATATGGACAAACAACATGAGGACATGCAGGAGAGTTACACAGGCTGCTCATGCCTCTGACTCAGAAAAAGGCAGTTTGAGGTAAGACTTGTGTAAGTACAATAATACTGTATATTATGTTCACTTATACTGTCAGCACGTTTTCTGAGCAAGTTACCAGTTGAAAGCATCATTTTTCATTCTCATCTTTTATTAGCATTCAGACTCATCTAAAAAATGCTTGGGGATCTCATCTAGCTTAGTCATGGTAAAACATCAAAGTAGACAGGAGATTAACAGTGTAGACAAGCACATGGATTTCAGGGAGAACTTCAAACAATTTGAGTGATTAGGTCCAGCTAAAGTTCCCCAAGGAAAACACAACTTCTTATATGAAACTTGACCCTTGAAAAATGTTAAAATATTTTAAACATAATCACCTCACTATCTGTTGTTTTGTAGCACTTCTAGAGGTCTAACTTATCATTTCTATAAACAAAGTAACTTCCTATCTTCACTCAATTGCTTGAGAAGAATTAAGCATACCAGCTGACAGATCTGATCGCAGCAGAGGAGCAAAGGAAGAGCATTAAGAAACAGGAGAAAATCCTCACTCAGGGACATGCTACAAAGCACTGATGATTTTTTGTCATAAATTTCTAAGAAATCCATTCAGGATTTAGAAAGAAAATTTTCTATTTTAAATTCCTTATCAGTAGGATTTGTTGTGCCTCAGATTGCTTCAGGCTGAAGAAAAAAAAAGCTGGATTAATACCGCCAAAAAACCATATTTCCATGTTTTCATTTGAGATACTACATCAAACCTTTCCTTTGATAGTATCTACAAAATATTTCAGTTTGATTTGCTATGAATATTCATATGGGTACTTTTTCCTCCACAAGGAAGCTCCAAAATTACCAGAACTGATCAATGTACAAGGTAAAATGTACAATGGCTACACAACAAAAAATTTTCATGTAAGCTCTCAGACTCCATATCGGGAATGAACAAGTGTATTTTTTCTGGAGAAAGGCTTTGATTCTTCAACCTAGAACAGTTTCCACTAGGCATGAACTATGCACTGAAAATTGCAAGCTATGTATTCTATACCAAGGCTTTGAAATACGTAACTAATGTATTTCCCATATTGGGAGAATATTCAGTGGCTACAGGTAAGACCATTGCATCTCTGTTGATCATATTCTAAAACAGAGCTACAGCTACATATTGGTTGAAATCCTAGCTACAGAGAAGTCAATATGATTTTACATTAGCTTTTGATGGACCAAAATTTCACTTTTCTCTGAAAAAAAAAAAAAGTTCTGGAAGCTCATTGGCCTGAGTAGGAAATGCAAGTTCAGATCTACCAGCTGTAAATTATTTTGTTTTACAAATAGACTTTTTGAACCTCTAGTGAAACTGAGGAAGGAAAATGGGGAATGAATATAATCCACTTTCATTTGGCTTTTGTTTTTTCAGATTAGCAATAAGTACTGACTTCAATCAGTTAGTAACATGTCTTTGTCAAGCACCATTTGGTAACAGTTTTCAGAGATGAATGGAAGTAATGGTAGTATAAGCATCATTATAGGCCTGAAACTGAAATTTCAGCTGACAATTTTCTACCAGTCCTATATTCTAACATTATCGTGAGGTTACACCACCTCATGTGTTTTCATTTTGTTAATGCAACAGAAAGTGAAACATCACGTGTAGCATAAAAAAGATTATGTTGTCAATTTTCAATGTGTCATTATTTTTTGCCTTCTGTGCCCTGGCACATTTTGAAAGGAATTAGCAGTACAATATTTACTGGTTCTTTTGTAGAGTTTCAGCTGTATTTGCCTGGATGCCATCTGCTGAAGTGCTCACAGGTCAGAGCCCAGAGTCAGGAAGGTATTTCAATTTAAAAAATTCCTTGTATGATCAAGGTCTGAGGGTAGTTGGCGCCTCATGGTTTGCTCTCCATGCTACTGAAATTTCCATTGTTTGTTCTCTTGGAAAGGACACTTTCTGCAGTAATAAAATAAAAAATTAGTGAAAAAAGCTATAAATATCTAAGTATTACTGTCACTACATTTTGCTGCATTTTCTGACCATATAATGACCATTCTACAGGAAAGCAAACAAAGAAGCAAAGAAAAGGTTGTGCGATAGTTGGTGGTGTCTAAGGCTTCCTCAGTCCTACCTGTTTGATGTGACCTCACAGCCCCCATGGCCACCACATGGGGAGCTCCTGCTGGCCCCAGGCAAACAACAGTGCTGGGCAGGGCCATCTGCATGACAGACAGCTGACTGGTAGTGTGGTAAAGAAACTTTGTCATTTAATGAGAAAGAGGGGCCCTATTTTTGTACTTTTTTTTTCCTTTTGAAACTTGGTACTCATGCTCCAGCATGTCAAGCTCAAGCAAACATATTTTCCTCTTCACAGAGTGACAGGTACACAGCAGGGCTGAGGCTGGCTGGCACCTCTGGAGATGGCCTCATCCACCCCCCTTCACAGAGCAAGGTCAGCTACAGCAGCTTGCTCGGGGCTGCATCCAGGTATGTTTGAAATATTTCCAAGCATGGAACTCTCCAGCCTCTCTGAGCAGCCTGTTGTTAATTTGTACATTGTACCTGCAAAACCCAAGAGTCCCTTTTCTTTGCAGAAACTCAGAAAGGCACCTTTCAGTAGCTCCTGCAGAGACAATGCTGCCTTTCACCTCATGTGTAACTGCAGGTGATTCTAGGGGACACGAGTCTCTGCAGGACTAACCCAAGGCACGGCCTCTAGCCTTTAGTCAGAAATAGGATGTGGTAAAAAAAATAACCACAGCCTCACTGCCTAATTTACTTAATCAAGAGCTCAGGCGGCTGGCAGCCCTGGCAGGGTCAGTCCCCCTTTTCTCCTATGTCCCCTCTTGCCTTTGTCATTTCTCAGTGCCATAGTTGAAAATGGTCTGCCTCAAGGGAATCAAACTGGCTTTTGAGAACCTTTATGCTTTGGGTCTGTTGCTTGAAAACCCAGAGAGAGAAAAACAATCTCTGAATGACCAAAGTGCCCATTCAATGCATAAACTGTATTTATGAATCACTGCATTTATGAATCACTAGCTTAACTAGGTTCAACCCAAGGAGAAATATCACTTTAAGTCCAGTCATCTTACCTATATTTAACAGCACAATTTATATTTCTAGAGAGAGAAAAGAGAAGAGGCAAAAGAAAACAACCCTCAAACACTTGCGTTGTTGACTTGCTACTGATTTTTTGTCTTCTATGACTTGATCCTGCAAGCTTCCTGCACTTGCGATGCTTCCCGGCAACATCAGCTTAGAAGATGTGGACCTCTATTTATCTAGCAATGCACTTCAGTTACAAGCTTAAACAAGTACAGATTCAACAATAATTTAACTCTGATTTCTTCTGACGTAAAGCATAAAAATATATAGCACGAAAGTCAGACAATGACAATTACTGAGTTATCAGAACACTGAGGAGGTCTAGAGATGTTGAAAGTCATGGGAGGAAAGCTCTACCAGCAGAACTCATGCAGGCAATTTTAGGCCCATCACTAAACATTTGCTAGAATTTTTTATTGTGACCTAACCAATGAACCAATATATGATGCTTGAACCCCTCCCAGCTTGCAGCTTTCCTCCCCTTCAAACTTCTTTTGGAGGAGGCTGGGTGGAAATACCTTCACCCCTCCAAACACTGTGAGAATAGCTGATCTCCAAACACTTCCAGAGCAGCTTTACTTCAAATGCTGCCACAGCAGCAAACGGGTCTGATGAGGATTAACACCTTCCTGTAATTGGTGGATTTTGATCATTTACAGAAGTGACATTACTCCCATTGGTCTCATTGATTTTGTTTCATAAATCCCAAGTGTGATATTATCCCCCTGTAGTTTAACTGCTTTTTAGGTGGTGGGAAGGATGGCAAAGGGGAAGAAAATGAGGTTGCACAGTTCGTACTACATTTAATATTTCATATTATTTATTTCAACTTTCTCTGGTTTAGGTGGCCTAATTTTCATCTTCAGTTTTGTTTGTTTCACTTCTCATTACTTCCTTTAGCTTCCTTCAGTTTGCAATGTGTTTACCCTGCTTTCTACTGTCTAAATTTGCCACGTCTTTAGAGGTGCTTAGATTCAGTCGTAAAGGAGGTCACACAGAGTTCAGAAATGTTTGGAAAGGGAAAAAAAGTCTGGGAAAGATCCTCTATTTTTCTTTTCTTCATGAAGGGTGCTGATGGTTTTGTGATTTGCATAGTAGGTGTTACTGGGGACTAGCTTTGGTATGGCTTGTCCATGTGCACTCAGGGCAGTGCAGGGTTGCAATGCTGTGTCCTTGCATGAGATCACATCTGCAAATAAGCGGCGGGAGATATACTGAAGGGGGCTGAGGGGAGGAAGGGAAGACACAGACTGCATCAGTCCAATTCAAAATAATTAATCTAATCTCCTCGTTATTAATCTGACCAATTCATACCATCCTTCCCCTCAAAACAAGTTGCTCGATGTCATATTCTCTTTTTTATAGACTTCCTGGAGACACTAGCCCTATGCCAGCTGATGTGATATATCACATACCCTGTAAAACTCTGCATTCATTTGAATGAGTTCCTGAGTTATTAGTTCCTCCATCCACCCACTGATCCCTCCCCTTCTCTCCCCCGCCCCAGGTAATCAGCAATTCAGCAGGACACTCAAAGCACCTACTTACAAAATTATCTAGTCACGAGGATGTTAGAGGTTTTATGTATATACGGAAAAGGACCAAAAACAATTGGCTGGGTAAAACATTTACACATAACTTCTGGCTTTCTTTCAGGCAGAGCTTTTGCAAGGGATTTATAGGTCAGATCGGCTCAGCAGTTTCAGCCTATTGCCCACCCTACCTTAACAAAGCTTGCGTATGTTTGTACAGCTGTGCTTGTAGCTGTGGGAGTCCCAGGGATCCCACAAGCCTTCAGTTCCTCTACATCCCCTTCATCATTTACCAGCACACAAATGTGCACAGAATGAAACTGTAGAAAACTGTCTGACTAGCAGGTTAAAGGCCCAGGATTCAAACCCTGTTTATTTTCTTTGCTTGATTTCCTGCTGCTACAGTGAGTAAATGGTATTTTTCTCCTTGCCTTTTTACCTGTTTGTCTATCACTGTTTGGCCAAGAATGAAAGAAACCATCCCTTTCAGGCTCCTTTAGAGGACTTCAAGGGACATACAGTGTTTATGTGTTGATCTGGGTCTTGAGCATTTTGTTCTGGTTTTGTGGGGGCTTGGTATGAAATGGAGGTGGGCACAGAGAACTGAAACCATCTGCATCTCCTGAAACTTCATGCAGAGGGAGGGACTTATTTTAATTAAGCCAATTCACGATTAGGTCCAATAAATGCTTGATGCTGAGCAGTTTAGAGGCAGTTAATATACCTTTTTGAACTGGTGCCAGGAATTACAAAGTCTGCCATCTGGGGAGGTATTACATTTGAAATTAAATGAAAAAAAAGTCGAGATGTTTCTAAAAATTAGTTAGCAAATTCCAGCCAATCTTACACTCATTAGGATTTTTTTTTTAAAGAGCAAAAGAAAACAAGGAGGAAAAAAAACTTCTTAAATTATATCTATTAACCTAATAAAGTCCAGAAACTCAGAATTTAAATAAAATATTAGCTTAGCTAGTGATTTCAAAAGAAACTCTATTTGTATTTCAAGTATTATTGTCATTCCTAAAGTCTGATGCCAGTTTGATAAAAGCTCTAATTCAGAAAAGTATAAACTCTACTAACAAAAGAAATTAAAAACTGTCACATTTTCAAAGGATCCTATTACCCAGTTCTTGCAGACATTTCTAATTAGAGAACTGTATTCATTAACACTTGATATGTTAGCAATCTGCCAAGATTTTTCCTTTTCTCTCTCAGGTATTTGGGCCTCCGTTCTGCAATTAGCTAAGTGAAGACTCACGTCCACATCCAGACTGACTCTGAGGGCAGAAATTCAAACAGAGGGAGCTGGGGCAGGAGGTGAAGAGGCTCCAGCACGGACAGCTTGCAGGGGCAGTGACATTTAAGTTCTTTAGTGTTCTGACTCCCACTCCCTTTTTTCACAATTACATAGACATAAAAAGGAAAAATGGAGAACCTCAGCTGTTGTCTCCATTGACACCTGTCTACGAAAGTGAGTTCACTGATCAGATTAAAGAGGATTCAGTCACTGAGCATTAAAGATCGTGTCCCTGTTTGAAAAATCACATTGAAGTTTCTGACTATGAGAAAAATAATGTCAGGCTACAGGTTCTTTTGTAGCACTTGAAAATGTGAAATAAAAGATCCCAGTAGCTGTATCTTTTCCGGGGTGCTCTAAACTCCTATTTTAGTTTGTTTTTCTCAGATTAACCAAAGCTTTACACATCAGGTGAGATGCTCACCAGTTGAAGTAAAATGAGAAAGAGAAAGCATATGGATATGTGAATAACAGTCACTTAAAATAGACCATGTTAAAGCTTTGCATGGCGATTCTCAGTGAGATGCCCCAGGGAAGCATTGTGAAGAAACACTGCACTAGGAAATGTAATTAAGGACAAGAAATCTCCAAATGCAGTATTCTTCCTGACAATTACCCATACTACTGCTATACCAAAGCTTTCAAAAATCTTTATATTGACTTAAAGGCTGAAGTAAGAAAAGGCACATTGAATATTGGTTTTGGGGGAAGGAGAAAATTTGCCTTCTGGCTTTTGACACCTCTTCAGGTTCATATTTTAGGGGGTTTCTGTCTAATTTTTATGGTTGAATTTTTTTTTTTTTTTTGTTTTAATTAAGAGCTGAAACGACTTTATTATCACACAATGTTCTTGCTTTAGACCATGGGGGCACTGGAAGGAAAAGCTGAATCGTACCTCCTGCTTAGCAGGTGAATACACGCTTTGTTTCTTTCCACTGATGTATGCACAGGAGACCTTCAAGAGATACTGTTTGTCACAGTCCTGTCTCATGACTCAGCAGAGACTAACTCTGTGTCCTGGAAATAACTGCAGAGGCATTGCAGAGATAAGACAACAGGACTTCCATTGTCCAAGCTTAGGATATAGCAAGGGGGGAATAATACTCAAATAACAGTACAGATTGTAAAATTCTGTACATTTTCACTAAGGAAGTAAGATAACCTGTATTCACTGCTGAAAGGATGAAGAGCTGAAGAAGAAGCAGCTAATCTTATTTTCAAGTTAATGAAGAAAGTTAGATTATAAGCAGACAGTAGAGGAAGCGGGTGAGGGGCTGGAAAAGTCAAGCCCTTCCCCTGAGATACATTTGGAAAAGGTCTGTGGGAGAACTGAAGGAGTTTTTGTTTGACTTTCCATTTGTTTGGTTTGTTATACTGCAAAACAGAAAAAAGACGTGGGTATAATACAAATCACTCCAGTGTTAGAGAAGATCCACCTCCCATATTAATCAAAACATGTGAAGATAGGCGTTTAACTGCAAGAATTTGTATGGTATGACAAGAGAGAGAGATTACTGCAAAAATCTGGAATGGAGCTAGTCAGTGAACTAGGAGAAAACACAAACTGTAGATGAACACATTTGAAGCCTCCTCTTGCAAGGCACACAAAATTCACGATGTGTTGTGCATTCAGGTAAGAGAAAGTATCCCCAAGACCGTTAACCTAAAAGCTACATGTATTTCTGAAGAACTTTAGGAGCTTAGCCCGTAATTTACTCAGGGTAGGGGACTTTATTTTGCTTTTATTCATTTTCCAGGTACAAATTCATTTTAGACCTGCCTCAGAAATAAAACTGCTATAAACAAAGGAATTAGAACAAAGTAAATAAGCTGCCTGCCACTTCCTTGCCTCCTTTGTTCTCGCTGAGCCTAAAATTACAGGAAGATCCAAGTATGCAATATTTTTGTCACCACCTGGTATGCCAAATGCATGTTTATACTGATTATGATAGGGATTTCATCTTGTCAAGAGTCTTCAGTCTGCTTGCAACACATAATAAATACACCTATGCACAGTATGTTAATAGCTTTCATAGTACAAGGAAAAGCCTTAATTACAATCTACATCTTTCCCTCACACTTCTAAGGTTCTATAAATACTATCCAATTATAGTTTTGCAGTATGATTAGATATATGCAACTTCCAAAGAGAAGATGTGATGTGACTGAATGATAATCCTTTTGTCATGCTGCTACCTTGGGGATAAAATTTCTGAAGAGTGGATAATACATTAAGGTAACTCTTGCCTTTAGGTGATCAAAGTATAGGAATTTACCGTTTAGTAGATCTAAACAATGCAACCAGATTGTATCAGACCACTTTTTCTTAGGTAGACGGGCACACTGCGAAGAACAAAATGTGGTTGTTATCAAACCTAGCAGAGAAATCAAGGACCTTTAAGAAATCAAGGATCTTTAAGGCCTATACCTGGCATCATGAGCTCTGGAGATTTGTAGAGCACTCTGGAGGAATTCTATAATTAGTAAGTGAACCCATTCTCATGCTGGCAACATTTAGACGAAAATTGTGTTTAATCTTTCTTTTTTTGAGAAGGTTAGTGCTTCACATAGGGCTCGTTCACCCTGTGTCCTGCGGTTCTCACTGACATTGTGAAATTTAAACCATTTAATCCATTGCCATTTAAACCTTGACCCGGAAATGCTGCAGAAAGTATAGCATAGTAGGAAGTATGAGTAGGTGTTTGGCAGGAAGAATTTAGGAATATTGGAAAAGCTAATCAAGAAGAAGAAAGAGAAGCACAGAAGGAAGAAGCCAGTATTGAAAAACACAGAGGCAAATTCTTAGAGGAGACTGTGCAATGTAATAGAGATTTCTTCTGGGATACAGAGGTCTCTCCCTATAGGTATTGAAAACACATTTTCCAGAAACACCTATTGATGTTCAGAGGAATGGATGACAGAAGGAAAGAGGGAAGGAGGAGAACAATTCAGCGGAAAACTGGGGAGAGGAAAAGGACAGGAAAGAAATTAAATGCACCACCAAGAGTTCTTGATGTGATTTTAATGGCTCAAGGGCTTGCCAAGTATTACTTTTGCTCTACACAACTACCACTGCTCTAGTGGGTAACTTCATAGCACCCAGCAAGAAGGTCTGTTGAAGAGGAAGCATGTCTATTGCATGTGGGAGATAAACTGGATGTCATTCCCCATGTGTGGGCCTTATGAATGACAGTCTCTCATCTCTGCTCCATGCCTGTGAATATGCTTATAAAACCCTACGAATGTAAAAATAGCAAAAGTGAGTGTAAGTCTGGGTACAATAATAAAATTAAATTGAAAATAAGGCATAAATGCTTCTGCATAACAATGCAATGTTCAAAATCCCTTGATGCAAGATTGGTTTGTGGACCATTTTCTGTTGCATCTCACACTGGGCAATGTTGTGCAGTAACTTGCAATTCTACCGCTGAAGAATTAGTCATAAGAGGCAATTTTTGTCCCTGCCAGACTCCTGTAAATTTCAGTCGGGTTTGTGTTTCATTGTCAGCTTTTGTTTTAAAAACTGCAAAGTTAGAATTTGTGAGTATATAATAAATAATTGCATAAAACAATGAGAAAGTTCTATAGAATTGATCTGGTTAAAGCATAGCTTTTTGCTATGACAACTTATCTAAGCTATTTTCACTTGTGAACATGAAACAGTACAAAACACTAAATTATAATTGAACAGTTGCTATTGTATATATATTGATATTTAAGCAATGTGTATATATGTATATGTATTTATATAAGGTAATGTAGAATAACACATTCAAATTTACTTGAAAAGCAACATGAGTTAGCTTTCTTTTCATTTACTTCAGGATTGCAATGTATTAAGTGGTTCAAGGAGCTTTTGTCATTCAGCTGTTTTTGTAGGTGCACAGTTGGCTCCCTTCCTCCTCATCCTCCTCATCCTTGAAAGCAGAACCACTGTTAGTTTAAATAGTCTGTTTCCAGTCTAGCCTTCTTTAATCATGATGAAAAGCCTAAAAGCCAGTAGAAGGTCCAATGTAATGACATTTTTTAAACAGAGAAACACTCCACAAGTATTTATTGTGATTGGCCTAATTACAGAAGTAGCAGAGACGTGCCAATATGCCCATTATGGTTTTCTTACTGCAACATCTCATTGAAGAAACGGAACTTTCAGTTCTAATAATGGTGGCAGAACTGATGGCTTTTTTACAACATATAGTAGATCTAGGGCCCCTGTTTTCTCATTTGGGTCTAGTCCATGTTGGTTTTAAGGACTGAAATGACTGCTTGGTTGTTTTTTATTTTGGGAGTGGGGAAGAGCTTAAATAATTATGAATGATATGATACAATGAACCTCTTCCCATCAGACTCTGCTACTACAACTCACACCAAAAAGCATCAGATATTTGCTTGGGACTCACGCAACAGGATGTCACAACTAATGATTTCTGTGTCTCTTTTTTTTTTTTATATGGAGAGATTAAATCCTGAAATAGTTGTTGAAAAATTGCTGTTCAGGTATTGTGAAAATTTGCTTGAGTCTCACTTGTATCAAAAGTAAGAGCTGACCCAGTACATTCTCAGGCAAATTTCACAAAGAGTAAGGGTGCAATGGAGAATGATGTAGCTTTGTTTACCAGAAGGAATTAGGAGGAGCACAGCAATTAAAAACTTGAACTGAGAATTCATGGTCTTCTTGTTTCTCCACATCAAGATTCTTCCTTTCTACTACAAGATTGCTTTTTAAGGTAGTAACTCTGTTTATCTCATTGTATTTCATGCCAGCTACTGCAGAAGAAAGAGCAGGGCTCACTGAAAGTGAGGAATTGTCTTGCATTTTCCAAGGGGGCTGAGAGGCCCATTGTAATGAGAAAGTTTGCGTGATAAGCAGAATATGATGTCATTCTCCTGGTCCAGCAAGATAGCTGTCTTCCTGAAAGTTAATTAAGGCCAAGAATTTTTAAAATAGAAGCTCAAAGTTGAGACCAAGCATCTGGACAGACGATGTGAATGCCTATCAACACCAGGCAACATCTTTAAATTAGTGATGTAGTGGTCTTAGTTGTAGTTTCTTATTTTGACATTTTTGTACTAAGTAAATAAGCTTGCAATGATTAGGGTCAGAATGAACATTTTAAATTTCATTTTTTAAGAAGTTTGTAGAAAATTTCAGCTGCTCACCTGAATATATTTATGTGCCACAGAGGTACAAATTCAGACTGGATATTTACAGATGTGTAAGCATGTCCACTCTAATTTTTAGATCCAAAAGTAAAATAACACTTTTATCTACAGACAGCATGAAAAATGCAATGCTATGTGAGTCCTTTGTCTTTCAGAAGCAAGAATAAACAGTAAGACTGAATCTCTTTATGGCTTCAAACTAAACTCCTTGCATTTTCTTGTATCTAATTCATATTCTATTATGTCTAGTCAATTTGTAACAAAAGTGTCGTTATTGTCCTAACTTGTTAGTACATTTAAGTAATGGAATACCAAATAGCAGATTAGCAGTGAGAGACTACTCCACGTTTCCCGTTTTCCAGGAGCAAATGGGAAATTTTACAAAAAATCAAACATTATATCCTTGATACGCTTTCTGGACATAGGATTCTTTCTCCTTCATCCCAGCAAAACCTTTGCAAGTTTGTAAAAGGCAGGGCTGATATTTTGGGCACCGAAAACTTCTAGGGAACTCTCTTGTGCCTTTTAAGAAGGCACAATTCTTTGCTGTTACCTTATATCTTCAATAACTGCTGTTATGACAGACATTTCTATTCCATATAAACATTTTCTAACTAAGGTTCCCAAGATTTTAGTTGACTTTACTGTTTGATTTAAAACACAAGAAACCCATTTGTGTATTTTCTGTACTTTTCTTCATTTTTTATTCTTTTATTTTAGAACTGCATATATGAAGTTCAGACAATTATTGTTTGAGTTTCTAAGTTACCACTAATTGGTTTTCGCCTGAAATCACAGAACTTAATTGATGCAGGATATGAGAAGTTTGGCCCATATTATGTGATTTTCAACCACTTCATAATTTTTATAGGAAATAACTGTGAAGATATAAGCAGTCACCACAGTCTTTTCTCACCAGGATTATACCGACATTAATTTATATGCACAATAAGCAGCAGGAAAAGATTAACTCCAAAGGGAGAATCCTGTATCGCTCAAGTACATAATTGCATATTCACTATATGGGAACAATTACATTCCCAGCTGAGCTGTATAATCACTGCGATTGTAGGTGCAAATTATGTAATTGTACATGCTGGTAATTGTCATAGCTATTTGCCTGTGAAGTCACCTCGTTTGCATGTGTGACAGTGGCCTCTGCATTTTCAAATTAGGGAATTCATTCTGGGACAAAATGTTTAAGAAAACAGAGCCCTAAAGATTAAGTCCCATTTCCATACAAAGCCTCTAACTCTGAAACAAACTGGGAGAGGTATGTGGAAAAGAGACAAATATGTGTCTCTGAATAATGTTATTGAAAGGTTTTCACACAGTGTCACAACATTTTTAAATGGCAATTGCCAAATGGCATTGCTACAGGAATCAGTATGAAAGATCCCTTGCGGGAAAGTTAAAAAAAAATGGATATTAAAGAGAAGTCATGTGAATGTCAGCTCCATTTTGCAGCTATTAATCTAATGCTTCAATCTGACAAACATTTCCAGCCATTGTATTTTTTCACTTGCATCACCTGGTTTGGGTCTTCTCCAAGGGTAAGCCAACAGCCCCACAGAAAGAGTTGAGAATGAGCCTATTTAGTTGACTGACACCATACTTTCACCATCTGTGGCACAAGGTCTTTTTTCCCTCTTACTCTCCCATAAAGTAATCTTACACTAAGAGAGAAGGTCACTTGCTTCCTTTATAATTAGCAACCTACTACTGACTGCAGGAATTTTAGCGAGATCAAATCCTCCATAAAACACCCAGTTTCATAGTCTGGATGGGCACATGTCCAAAACAATGATCTAATTCACAGCCTATTGCTTGAAAATTATATATGATGCTAACCTAGCCTTAGAAGAAGCTTATTAAGAGTATGTCTGCACCATCAAGTGCACCATGACAGCGAGCTTCTCAAGGCAGTGCCACACAAGTGAGTAAACCTATAGACCCACAGAAGTAAAACAGCACTACTGGTCCCAGGTTAATCAAGGGATTAATCCTTCTGAGATATTGTTCTAACACCCGACTCCTCAGCATGGTGGATTTCCTGAGTCAGAGTACAGCGGTTGTGTTTTGGGGCTGTTTCTGGCTCCAAGGGCTTCAGAGGCATCCTGACACTCATTATTAGACTTTAACCAACCACACTGAAGGAGGGTTGCATTGATAGTTACTAATTACTAGTTTCTAATGCACTCAATCTGAAGGCTTGTTTTGCAAACACTAATGATAGATTACAGTATTTTACTATAATTAATATACAGCTAGGTTAATTGGGGAATTTGGTAAATGTCTTCATGATCCCAAGCTGAAGTGCCATGCTGCACATAAATGTAGCCATTTTACCTAATGCTCTTCCTTGGACTTATCGAGTGAGTTTTTGATCACTTGTACTTTGATCCTTAACTTCTGTAATCCTCTCTACTTAATTAGCAGTTTGATGACAAGCACTACTGTAATAGTTATGCAAATTAGTTCTTTTTATGGTGATGCAGCATTAATTTTGCACATTACAATGTACATACTCCCAGTCAGGTCCACTTGTCAGCTTGCAAGGTGGATCTTCTCTGTTACATAAAACCTGGCCAGGAAGACACTACAATCCTATCAACATTTAGTTTTCTGTTTAAAGCTTGTGGTGGGAATGATGTCTGCTATGTCTGCATCCAGCTATGCAAATGGCTCTCGTTTGTTGATCGCTTTCCAAACCAAGCTAATTTCTGTTGTCAGGCTTACCTCATACATATTTTTGGGAATCCAAAGGCCGCAGAAAATGATAGAGAGAATTTGGGACTTTTGTCCTCAAAACACTTCCAACTATCTCCATTTATCAGCTTCCAAGTCGATCTCATGTACAGAATTAGATCTATAGGTTGACTCACCCACTCCAAGAACTGAAACCAATAGGAAGGGCTTGGAGAAGGAAATGTATGGAAATTCTTTCATAAAAGAAAAATCCTGCCAGAAGCAGGCTACAAAAGCCCATCTGCTCTGTTGAGCAGATACGTGGGCATGATCCCCTCTTTGTTATTTATGCAGGGCTTAGCTTTGTAACATGAAGTGAGAACAATACCCCCGTTCAACACCAGCTGTATGATTTTAGATAGCACTCAATAGCCAATTGAGCAAGACTGATTCCAATCTGTCAGCATAGCATGGTCTGCCCTGTCGCAGGAAGTGTTGTTTTTGGAAAAATGTTGAGCAGCCATTGCCATTTTACTGTCTACTGACAGAAATTAATAGTGAAGGCCTCATAGAGCAATTTATCAACAGCCGTTTGAATTCACACTTTTGTCAGCCCTCATATCTCCAGAATAGTGAAGGGCTGCCTGCCTATTTATGTCAAAATGTCAGTGGAAGGTAGAAATTGAGCAGGATCGACTCCTGGGAGTAACTGATCTCAGTGACGCAGAATTTGGTTAAATTCCGCCAGTACTGGTTTTGAAAGGGGCTGAAATGCTCCAGCTTAGGCCTCTGATCGATCACAGGAGAGCTGTAAACACAGAAGCAGCAAAGCCAGGGAGAGCCCAGCCCTGCAAATGCAGCGCCCCAGATATAGCACAGTTAGCATCATGCAAGACGAAGCACTGGGACAAAACCTCTGAAAGAAGCAATTGTTTTTTCTTCAATTCAACCATCTAACATAAAGTAAAAAATACAGACATGTTAACTGACACGAGAAGGAAGTTTCTTTTCAGTCTTTTTGTCATTTTTTTTTTTTTTAATTAAAAATAGCACATTCTCACTCCAAGAAAAAATATGAACTGTGGCTGTTTGAAAATCTTTTATTAATTCAGTTTCTTCTGCTGAAAATACCAGGCTGAGATTAGTGTTCCTTCATATTCACAGACTGTGCTTCTGACACAAATTCTGTTACCATCCGCCTTAAATGACAGTGTAATTCTACTAGAATACAACAGTACTCCCAGATGTACCTTATTAGCAGTGACAGGGTGTATACAAAGAGTGCTAGGGTGGTGGTGCAATTCCAGTATTCATAAAGAAATAAATTAACATCAGAATGAAATTCAAGGATACTGTACTATACAAAAGACAAAAAAAGAAAGAAGTACATATGGTATTGCTGTGAAACAAATATTATTCTTTTCTTTTATTTAGTGGAATAAAAAAATTAGGATTATTTGCTAATGAGGAGATTATTTGAAGTAATATTTTTGTGTTTGTGTGTATAAATATAAATTGCAATTAAATCTTAATTAACTAAATACCCCTCTCAGCTACCTAGCGATTCTAAAAGGATTACCTTTTTAAGCATGAATGACATTTATGTAATAATACCTTTGTATGCAATAGCTTTGAAAAAGGTTAATCTCTAGGCAGGTTTGTCCATACTGTTTTTCTCACAATCTAGCATCACTGGAGAAAAATAGACTTTACAGTCTTGCAGAGACTTTGAAAGCACATTTTCCAGTAGCAGACTTTATTTTCAGCAATTTATCTTTTGCTGCTTCCTTTCTTTGAATGCTACTTTTGATGCTGTTTTGTGTGAAGGATAACAGCAAACTGGCTGGAAGAACCTCAAAGGGGATGGAGGGAGAACGAAAAATGAAAAAGGCTGCCCTGCTTGAAAAGAAAAATAGGCTTTCTCATTCTTTCATGCAAAAGCTGATTTTTCCAGTATTAAAAAAAGAAAAAGAAAAAAGAAAATAATAAAAAAGAGGGTTCTTAAATTTCTGGCAGCACCTAACATAACCTTCTTTATTTGGTATCCTAACCACAGTATCAAAACCCCAAAAAATGAATGAGGAATTTTTTTTTTTCTTCAAAGGGACTCATTGTATATTCCACTGTCAATGCAGAGGGGAGGGTTTTTTTTCCTCTAAAATGTGATTTTTATTGCAAATCGGAAAGACTGTGGAGACCAAGGTTATGATTCACACCAAAAACCTGGCACACCAGGAGTCTTCATGACACACTGCAAGATCAGAGCTGTAAAAATTAATACAGAGACTTCACCCTCAATAAACAGTTTTGCAGAATCTTATCAGCCCAGGAATGAGTTGAATATACTTTTTTTCTTAGTATAGTGTGATTTGTGGTTTATAACTCCTTGTACATACTGGCTTGGTTAGGTACGTATTCTTTATTTAGACATGAAATAAAGAGAAAAGGTAGGCACATGAGAGAAACATGGATAGGAACCATCAGAGTGGATGAAGATTGAAGAAACATTGTTCTCACTGAAGGACAATCAGGACTTTGAAATAGCTTTATAGAACAACTCATCTTAGTAGAAATCAATTGAACTGTGAAGAGTAATTAGATCCTACCTTCACTTCCCTGGTCCAAGTGGCTGTCTTGAATGTTGTAGGAGGCGAATTTGAACCTTGGATCACTGTTCTGCGAGGGACTCAGGAGAATCCTCCTGCCAGGATTCCCTTAGCACAGCTATTGAGTTCCAGTTGTGGGTATGTCCAACCACATAACCCATTGGATATTTGAAGACAATATGTCATCTATCTATGGCATTTATATAGCAGAGTCTGGGTCAACTGCTCACATACAGGACATTTTTTACTCCTCTCAAGCTATAGGTACTTTTATAAAGTCTTCAGGTGGCGCCTACTGCAGTGAAGAAACATCAATAAAACCTGAACATAAAGGCATGTGTCTAGTTAGAAATGTGAAAGTGAAAATGCAACTGTGAACTGACTGTGACTGTGCTGACCATGTTACAGATCTGAAGATGGCCAGAATGTGATCAGCAGGTGCATTAGAAGAAACTGCCTGGGATTTTCAGCAACACCATGAGATCTCAGTCAAATCTGGGTGCTCTGTCTACCCTGAAAACAGTCAGATTATCCCTGAGTACTTAGTAATGATCTTTTTATTAACTTTGTTTTACCTCTGTATACTTTTTAGATGTGTTTTTCTTTAAGAGACTTTCTCTTTCAGTACTTCTTGACTATTATTGTATAAAATTTTTTTCCAGGTTATACTGAACCCAAGACAGAACAATCATTTCTCCAAGGTTCACAAAATTTACCAGCCCCACTTGGTGAATGATACCCTTTCTTTCAAGGACTTACATCTCTCATCTATCTATCTACCTTGCCTTTCTACCAGAGTTCTCACCAGTGTAATGGCACAGGGCAGCTCCTGGGTAGACACAGATGCATTTCTGTTGCTCCAGTTCAGTATAGTGTCTTAGAATAATTCCACCTTCACTGACAGTTAAGGAGCTAGAAGCAACTGAGGCACAGTTGTATGTGTGTGGTTTTAGATATGTTCATTGCTAATGGGTTGCACAGTGGGAAAAAGTGGTACCTTAAACTGGCATAATTAAACTAGAATTTGTTTAAACGGTCATAATTAACTAGATGCCTAAATCAGATAAAGCTCTAATATAATTCTCCTTTTACTAGGATTATTTTTTCCACTAAGGCAAAATAGACATACAGTTACTTCACATAAGAGAAAGAGTTTATGTAAGTATGAATGTGTTTATAGACATCATTAGAAAGAAATGGAGCAAATAAGGGTAGCAATATGCTATTCATCCTCAGGGTAGCAACAAAATGAGATAGCAAAAGTAAATAATGAAAAATTCAGGCAAGCAAAATGTGTTTATGGGGAAAATTAGAGTTATCTTCCTGACCTGAGCATGCTAAGTCAGCATTTCTAGTAAAGGAGGGCCAGGTTGGAGATGGTCATAAAATGAGCAAAGTTTCAGAAAACAGGCAAACAAGAAAACATGTAAAAATATGGTTGTTTACATTTTGATTTTATTTCCAAAGTTTTCTTGATCCATGAAGAATCATTGTAATCTCGCACTGAGTGTATTAATGGGTTTTGATTGTTTAATTTTTTTATCCAGCAATGAACAAGCCTTCTGTGATTGTGAGATCTGATGAGATAATTGTGAAAGAGCTTGTACTCACACCTGTTCTACTTAAGAAAGTGCACTCAACAGACATGGAAATAAGAGGGTCAAATATATTTTGATCAAATCTTTGCCCACAACAGATCACTGCAGTTTAGCCGTAAGGTGGTGAAAGATAATGTTTCAAAAGTAAGACCATGTGCAAACTGCTTTGTCTTGCTAATAGACTAATCTGAATAGCAGACTGTTATTTCATGTTTCAGGTGTACCATCTTAGAAATGAGACTTTTTGTCTTCTTTTCAATGAATTTCTACCTGTAGGGAGAGATGACGGGGTTGGTTTGTGTGATTTCCACTGAGATATATAAGCACAAGCAGAGCTGGTTTGTAGGTTATTTCAGCTGGTATAGCCCCTCTATGCTTTCTGTATCAAAAATAGGTGTTTATTACTTGGAAACCCAGTAGAGAGCTGTCCTTTAATCATTTAACTGTGGGATCTGACATGTAACAGAATGCACCTGTTAGAGACTGTGCTGGAATTCAATTAGCTCTCATGTGACTTTTGCAGCTGAACTAATGGGCTGAAAGGTTATACTGGGTAAATACAAGATCCCAAATTGTTTCACAGAGAAGAAGTCTGCAGAAATGTCGTGATTTCACTTTGTAAATTTTGGCCATACCACAATAATCACATTGTTATTTTCCTTTAAATAGACCATGACTAGAGTGATACTTCTTATGTTTTTGGAACTGTCAAAACAGAAATCTTCTAGTTAATATATCTTGTGTTAAATGTTGGACACTTCTGAGTAAGAAACAAAAATTGCTGTACTACAACGGTTATAGTTTTATAAATGGTGACCTTTTCTTTCCACTCATTGTTTATGTTATTTGTCATGTTTGACTAGTATAGCTAGACATAGAGGAAATTAATTAAGAATGTTACTATGGCTTGCAATAAGAAAATAATGATTTTATTTAACACGCCTAATATTCATCTGTAATTGCATTGTCACAATTTAATAAGATACAGTTTTCTCTTATAGCATATCTACCATAGAAAAGTTTTTTTGGTGTATGTGTCCACCAAGGACTTTGCAGATTTCTTTCACTTTATGTTTTCATTTGACATTCTATAGCATGGACTGGGATTGGCTGCATGATCCATTTTCTACTCTTACATTGAACAAACAGACCTTTTACTAGTTTACTAAACTGAATGATCAAACATCTGTATCTTGGACCAGTTTAATGTAATCTTTTAGAATCTTTTACATTCTGTAAAGTTTAGATTTTACATCTTTTAAATGCCAAATTAAAAATACTTGAGCCTGTAAAATGTGCTTACATAGATCAACACAGTAAAGGCATAAAACTGGAATGTGAACAAGATAATACAAAAAATGTTGTAAATCTATGTTAATATCTACACAATTTAAATTATCTTGTCAGATTCTGTCTAATTTTCCATCTGGCAAGATCGAAGCTAACAAACTTTGGTCTCTTGCTCCAACCCTTCTCCTCCACAGCTCCTATAACTACACATTTTTCATGAGCTATTGCTTTCCTAATCCAGAAACCCTGTATACATTTTGCTTTTTATACAGCCTATGAACAGACCTTGCTCTAGAATGACCATTGGAGTTGACCTTGTTTCCAGGTGGGATTTCAAGTGTATTTGTTAGAAATAAATAAATCTACAGATGAATAATGTGTACTTTATGATGTATTAACCTGATGGTAACTTTGATTTTTTTTTCTCTTGGGAAGACCAGTGGAGCACTACATCATCCTGGGGAAGCTGGAGTACTATTGATCTGCGGTCAAAGCCCTTCCACTGGCTCCTGCTTACCATTCTTCAGCCTCTGTGTGTGGGTAGTGGAGAAAGTTTGATCATTACCCTGGCTCCTAACTAAGTTATTTATTCAATAAGCTTGTTCAAACAAACCACCAACCCACTTCAGCTGAAACTTTCAAAATAAATTCAAACTGAGGCAGAGTCCTGGCACAGAGAATTTCAGCCTAATGGGCTCAAGTCTAGCAAATCTGTAAGTGGCTTCTGAGAGAAACATTAGGTGTGCTTATAAAAGGGACAGAAAGAGCCTTAAGTCTACAGGAATACAGGAAAGCATCAATTAGTCTGTATTATTACTGTGAATATCCAGTACCAGCTGAGTTGATAGGTTTTCTTTTCCTCCCCATGCTCTCTTGTTTTTATATTTGGATTTTGAAGGAGTAACCTTAGTAATTCTTAGAATAGGTATTGTTCACCATTTTTTTCTCCAATTTTTTGTGATGTTTTCTTTCTTTAGTTATTCAAGTGAAAGATGCAACAAATTTTGACAGGCAAATGACTGCAAACTGTGGTTTAGTAGAATGAATATATCCTTTATGAAGTTTTCTAGTTCTTGAGCAAGAGAAACCTGACATTGCTACTGTGTACTTAATCTGCCTCTAGTCACTGCTTGGAGAGCTGCCACTCCCCGCTGGCTGCTGCTGTGGTTGGGAGCTCAAGTGAGAGTAAAGTTATCAGGTGGCTGGGTATAACATGAATTGATATATCTTGAATATGTCCTAAACCACAGCTATGGAAGAAATGGGCCTGCTTTTCTTTTTGCAGGTTTCATAGAACAATGTGCATATATAAGTTTAAGAACTTGGTTTTTTAATTAAATTACTTCACTTTTAAAATTAATCAACAACCTTTTTCTAATAGGTTATTTATTTTATAATTTAATCCCTGCTATACTCTGGGATTTTATGTCTGGAGCACCAACTGTTTACAATACGGATGTCTTGTTTGTCTCAGGGCTGATACCATACCAGCCTATGGAGTCCCCTTAAAGAATTCAGAGTATGAACAGTAGGACAGTCTGACCTCATAACGGCTAACCAGAGAGATTTTGCTGAACTTGAATTAAATGTCTTCATAGGCTCTACATATTCTTACTTAAATATAGAACTTGATAAGAAAACATAGAATTTAAAAAAAGATGAGTGAAGCAGCCATGGAGTCACTTCAATAATTTTTACTACAATGGAAAAAATTGTAGCGCAAGATGTGAGAACAGAAGAAAGTTCAGGATGTTCACATTCACAATAAAATGAACACCATTTTGCCACTGTGAGCCAGACATGCCACCTTGAAAACATAAAACATAATAAATCTTCTTTTTTTATAACAGAAGTTATTGAAGAATGACTGACAGATTACAAAATTAAAATAGACATTTTTCAGTACCTAGGAAGTATATTGATTAAAATGGAAAAATGCAAGTCTTGTATTTCTGTTGTGAAAATTCTGTTGAATCAGTTTCAACATTCAAATTAATCTCCCCTCTGTGGTCAGTGAAGATCTGGGAGATTTCCTTCTCCTCACTTACTCTTTTTCTTTCTTGATGATTGTGTGTAATTTGCACTAAGCTGCTATGAAGAGTAAGAAGCAAAGGCATCCTCCTCTAGCTTACTTCAGTTTTATCTAAAAGTGATGAGAAATTGCTACCCAGGGCACTGAACCCAAAGGTAAGGCAAATCAGAAGCTAAAGCACCCACTGCAAACTGTACTTGGGTAAGTGGTTATGTTGATGTCTGCAAGGTGCAGAACGGTAGGCACAGGCAAGGGAAGCAGCAGCGAGCATTTGATTGGGACAAAATAAAGAGAACTAACATTTTGGACACTGCGTTTGTTGTCAAGTCAGAGGTAAATTTCTGGGCAAGAAAGCTGGTTGCTCCTATTAGTTTCTGTGGAGTGCAGAGAAATACAGCACTGCCCATTTTCAGTGGCAGAAGAGAAAGGCACCAAAAAACCACTTTTCTTACCTTGTCAGTTTGTTTTCTGGACAAACAGTCCAACAAGGGCTTGAATAGTCTATGGTCACATAAACCAAAAAGGCAGTAGCTCCTTTCCAGCTTGCAGGAGGGATGGAAAACCAGGGTGCTTTGTACCACACCCTTCAAGGCAGCATCTGCCCATTCTGGGCCAAACTCATGGGCAGCAGCAGGAGGGACCTCTGTATCTCTCATCCTTCCCACTCATGCCCAAGCATGGAGTTCTCTTCCCCTCCAGCCCTCCCTGTATGTTCATGAGGCTTTACTGCCTTTGGGCTCACAGATTTACTAAGTTGCCTTCGGTCAGCAGTGCAGGATGGCAGTTACCTCCCCATCGGCAAAGAGAGAGCTCTCACACCAGCCGTGGTGTTTCAGTATATGCTATTGGGCCGTATCTTCAGCAGCTCTAGGGCAGGCCCTCATCTGGTGTAAACTGACAGCCTTACCACAGTCCAGTCAGCAGAAATCTGTCAAATTTGCACCACCTGAAAAGCAGTTTCTCCAGTAACAACCCCATGCGATTGGCCCTGCTTTGTGTTAGGAGGTGACTGGCTTGACCTCTGGGGAGACCTCTGAGCACAGCTCTCATTTTAGTTTTGGGAAAGTTTCTTTGAGGCGCATATTAACATTGCCATCAGGAGAAACTGTGTCTGACTTCAGGGTAGGCACACATGTTCACCTTTTAAGTCCTCGTTAGGGTTTCCAAGACAGCAGAAAAGTGGCAGGATCTTTGAATTTCCAGTGGAAAGGATGGCTTAGCAGCTGCCAAGTAGGAGTAGTTGACATTGCTTGGGAACAGGAGTGAGTGTTGCTTTTGCTCGCTCCTCCTATTTCCCTCAGCAGACTGAATATAATAAATATAGTGGTAAGAAACAAATGGTCTCCCCCGCTGCTTTACTAGAAACTGAAGTGTCAAGTCTTCCTCTGCTGGATAAAAAATAGAGTGGGCAGGATGTGACAGGAATTCTAAAATAAGCTTTGCAGAAGGTAGAGTGCTTCACAACCAGGATATGAGCAAGAGGGTGGATATGATCTGAGAGGGGCATGGCAGTGTGATGGAAAGCCCTGAGGAGGAGTGGGAAGAGAAAAACCATGAGTGCTTGGTATGGAGCAGAGCATTTAGACTACCGCTTTGAGGAGCATTTGTGGTTTACGAGGTCTGCTGAGGCAGCTGCTGGATGTGTATTAGTATATTATCACAGCAATGGATTATGTTTTAATTCCCTGTAACGTGCCCAATCCCAAGTAGCACAAAGAAACAAAGTTGGCTCCTGCACCAAACAGCAAGTTTTAAGACACGCTCAGAAGGGTGGCATGACTGCTTACCACATGCTGTGGGGGACACAAATTCTGCACACAGCCCTGTGCCTCTCCTGTCTCAGGGTTTTCTGCAAGAGAAAGGACTCAGGATGTTCTAAGAAGAAGGATGCCTCCTGGGGAGAAGGAACACTCTCACTGCTGGCCCTAGTAAATTTCCTTATTGAGAAAAAAATTTGCTATCATATCTTCATCCTTCAGTTTAGAACCAGACAGGAAAATGGGCTGGAGCATTCTCAAAACCTAAGGCAGATCATCAGCTGGTGCAAGTACTCAAACTCCCATTGAATTCAGCTAAGCTGTAGTAATTTACCCAACAGGGGTAAAAATAGAGGGGTAACACCTGTCCTCGTTAGAAGAATCTCACTCTTTTCTTCCATATCTACACCTCAAAGATAGCCACTATTTTTGGCAGAGATTACTGTATGGGAGAACTATTCTGCCCTCAGTTTTGGCATGCAGCAACCAGAGGAGTGATGGCAGAGGTGATGCTGATCACCACAGAGCACACTTGAAGAGGGCAGGGAAAGAGTGTATTTGCTGTGATCAACAGCATTGTGTCAGTGTTTATTTTCTGTGACCAACATCACTGTGTCAGTGTTTGGGATGAGACTGTGCTGATTGTGCTCAGGGTGCATAGCCTGTCCCTAACATCACAGTCCTGCTCAAAACATTATTAGCTATAAATGCATTAAAACCCAATCTCAGAGAAAAAAAAAAAAAACAAAAAACAAAACAACAAAGAAGATAGCAACTGAGTAAGAATGCCTAATCAGTGATGTAGTACACACTCCTACCAACTGTTTTCAGCAAGCTTCAAGCTGCCAAGTGATGGTACAGTTTTGGCTGAGTAGCTGGACTTCATTGTCTTACCAATGGCACCAAAATCAATAGACAGAGTTCCTACTGTTAAAGTGCATTTGCCATATCAAAGGGGTTTCAGAAAATGTTGTCATATCACACAGAGTAAACAGACAGTTGAGGACTTGATGCCAGCATTTGGATAATTAAAACCAGTTTAGAGAAGCAGCAATCTTAATTCAAGCCGTAGCCAAAAAGAAAAAAAAAAAAAAGAAAAGGTTTTCCCTCTGGGTGTGGTCCTAGAAACTGCAGAGTGATCCCTCGAGTTGTCAGTCATACCCCACGCATGAGTCAGAAAACAGTTATACAAACAGCTTCTGCACTCTGTATTATTCAGCCAAGGAGAGGAGGTATTTAGGTCAGGTAGCAAAGGGCACCTGTCTAGCTGAGCGAAGAAGTTAAGTTCTCTTTTCAGCATAGCGAAGTACCTGAGTAGTATTCCCCCAAAAATGCTATATTGTTATCCAACATGGATTTATAGTTATCAAAAAGAAACAGTCTCTACATGTATTTTCAAGGCTTTCTGTACAGCACCAGTAAAAAGGGAAGGTGTCAGACAATGTGATGTCATATAGCTAAGATATTTTCTTTTAACAGCCTCATTGGTTGTAACTGGGATGAGTGACTGGTAAAATGATCCTCTAAACATATTCTGGAAACTTTCTGGTCAACCACCATGCAGCCATCAGATTTAGGGCCAGTGATTAAATTACTAAGGGCTTTTGTTTTGAAGTAAGTGCTCCTCAATATATCTTTCAGGACTAGCCATGTGCCGAGGGGTTTGTAACCAAACTGTGATTCTCTTTCTTGCTTTCAGAGGTCTAATTACAGGCTGCTGGCACTGACAGCCAGCTCTCTGCTTATTTCGGATGACCACATCACTCAGCAGAGGCTGAACAGGACAGACAAGTCAGTCAATGATCGGGTCACAAGGAATCAAAATGTACATTTCTTCCTCAAAAGCAGAGGGTCTTAGCTCTTACAAAATGGTGGTGTACAACCGTTATTTTGAACCTGAAGAGTTATTTGAGCTCAAGCAATTCTTTGCACAGATACTTTTTCACAGGAGCCAAAGTCAGGCTTTGGAAAACAGCAGGATATAAAGCAGACTTTTTGTAGATTTTTCTGAGGTGCAGGCTGCAGGAAGAATATCTCTTCAGAGTCTCAGGGTAATTTGTTGAACTCTCTTGGCTTCTTTACTGTTTAGCCAGGACATTTTAGGGTGAGTGATTTGGTTGTGAAGGGCTTTTGTTTTGCATCCATATTGTGGTTTATTTCTATAATTTGGTTGCCGTCCTGCTAGGACCATACTAAGAAACCTATTGTGGTGTTTTTCTGTTTGTGGTTGTTGTTGTTGTTGCTTTCCTAAGCTGCTTCGCTAACTTTTCCTCCTGAAAACATTAATACGTACTTAATAAATACGATGTTCAGCTCCTCAAGTCAAAGGACAGGATGAGGTCAATGTAGTTTACACCAGCTGAGGATCTGTTCCCTGACTTAAAAACAGACAAAAGGAAATACCGTCCAAAGCTGACTTCTCTATTACAGGGCTTCAGTCTATGTGAAATGCTTTGAGGACATGATATTGGGACTTTTTTTTTTTTTTTTTCTTCAGGAGGATCAAATGCAAGAAATGAATAGGCATGCAAAGTCTGCTTCCCAGGTTATTCGGGTTTCGGAGCTCTGTTGGGTCCTGCTGCAGAATCTTTCCTTTTGCTTTGGTAAAACATCAGAGTGTAGAGGGTGACCCTGTGCACTTGTTTCAGATGAGTGTAAACAGAAGATGGTATTACTTGTCTGAATTAAGTGGACTATCCCATGGAGGAGAATAATAGCTGTCTCCTAGAGCTGTTTTTCTCGAAAAGACTAGTGAGAACTTAAAAGTTGAAAGACTCAAGAAGAGGGTGAAAGTTGATTACTTTAAGGATTAAACTGTTACCCTGGTGAAGTCAGCAAATACTGTTTCTAAGCAATGATTTCAGTGTCTCTTGAGCGCTGTGAATCTGAAACGTGCAATTGGGAATGTATTTCTTAAAGATATAAATATAATTTTATGAGTTTTCTAAAACGTTATTTGGTGTTTTGACTTCAATAAAATACATTCTGGAGTGGTGTATAAAAACCATGTTACACAGAGAATGTCATCTGCATGTGTGTTTTTAAAATATGCGAAAAACTAGAACAATGTAATTAAAAAATTATACAACCCTTAAATTTGCATCAAATTGTAAAAAAATGTGTTCTGTTAAAAATGTACTTGCACTTGGTGCAAATGTTTCCTCACCTATCCTTCCTCGGAATTCCTCAGGAGAGACAGAGGAAAGCACTTTCGCTCCGGTAGCATCTAGTTAGCTAAAAAGAGATTTTTCAGTGTGTCTTGATTATTATTTCATCAAGAAAGTAGGTAGATATTAAAGGTTACCCAGATGGTTTATATATTACTATAATAATCTTGTTCATAGAAACTCTCACAAAGAAAATAATTAATCATAAACATACTGTGATCCCCCTAAAGCAGTGACTGTTTTAAGTCGAAATCCCATAATGGCTATGACCTGTGACCTCGATGTAACTGTTTCTATCCTAGCTACTAAAGTGGCTGCTCATGAAAGGCCATCAAATGCAGAAGTAAACGCAAAGGTTAACAAAGTTAGTGGACCAAACAAACTTGATACTGAGAATGAACTTTCACATGTAGCAAGAAAATAAACACCATTCTCCCAGACTGATCTACACAGGAGGTTTGAAATGCCAAAATATTAAATGTTATTAAGCGCATAATCTCTATTTTACAGATAAGTGTTTACTCTGGGGGTTACCATCCTTTCATATTGATGAAAGTCTTCACTCAAATTATAAAAGAAAAAAAAAGTTTATGCACTAGTGTGTTTTCTGTGAGATGGTTTTTGCTCAAGAGAGCATTGGTAACTGGTTTGGGGAAGAAAAGGGATTGCACTAAGATATGTAAATCTTACGCAGTTTTTGTGTGTGGCTGGGCTATTAACATGTCGTTTCATTTTTAAACACCTCTCCAAGGTGTAATCTTTGCCCGATATTGTGCTTTGTGAGTCTGAAGTTTTAAGGGATGATTATTCTTTTCAAATTTTTGGTATTCCATGTCCCCTCCATAGATAGGGAAAATTTAATTTATCCCTCTAACACATTGTCTATTGTGGTACTTTTTTTGCTTAAGAAATACAGATTACTATGTGATGCTTTGCTGATTGAATTCAGTAGGACATAATTTTGTAGTTTGTAAGCACCAAGCAAGCTTGCTAAAGAATTGAGCATGGGAGGTTAGGATGTAGGCTGTACTGTGTGTGCACTGGTAGCTAGAAAAGGCATTCTTCATATATACAAATAGCGATTTCAGTGGTCCTCAAAGAACAGTGTGGGGTTCAGTAGTCTGAAGTTTATAGCCCCCCCCGATGCTGGTGGAGGAGACACCCACCAGCACAAGGGTGTCAGTGGCTGGTGTCCGACCTCCAGCTGCCACCATGTCCTCTGGTAGTGGGACCCAGCTGTCTCTGCTGACCTTCAGCACAGCTGCACTTCCTGCTTTGAAAAGCACAATCCTGCCTCCTTACTCAGAAGTGGTCCTTAGCATTAGGAGAAAAGTTTCCTTTTCACCATCATGATCCTGTGAACATGCATAAGACTGCCAGGAAGCTAGTCCCAAATGGGAGAATAAAAGAGGCAAGCTCTTTTTATGAGTTTTGAAAAGAGAAACAAAAACCTTCCTATTAATTTAATCAACTTGCTATCCTAAGCCCCAGTCAGAAAAGGACATTTTTGGGGCCACTGTGGAATAATTAATTCAATGATGAAAAGAGAAAGAAATGTTGATTATATATAAAACTTGACAGTTGGGGAAACTATTTCCCTGGCCTACAAAGTTGTTTTTCAGGCAGATCAAAAAGAGTTACTTAGTTCTACACAATTTCCAGTTTTAACAACATTAAATACCTTTTCTCCAGTTAGATATCAGTCTTTGAAGACTTTGAAAATGTTATTCCTGTGGGGAGGAGGATATTGAATAATTCCTACCAGTTATGGAACTCAATATTCTCCAGATGGTTATTGAGACAAGCTTTTATACACCATTGTAAAACAGGTTTAGAATATCCTGTGCTGTGATTGACTAAACAAGTCACATGGCTACTGCATACAAGCTTGAACTTCTTTTCCAACTAAATGACCTTATTAAAACCATAAACAAAAATGGTACTTAAAGACTGGCTTTAAAGCAGCAGCTATAAATCCCAAATTTATTGGAGTACTGTTCTGTTATTTGTGCTAAAGAAGACAAAAAACTAGAAAGGCTACTCTGGGTATGAAATTATGCCTTTAGTAATTGGTTTAAAAATATGTAGTTCCATGTATTTTCACAGTCCTCTAACTTTTCCTTCAAATGACTTAACAAAATTATATACATTCACAACCTAAACAATGTCAGTTCATGTCAGAACTTGAACTGGCAAATGTGAAGTAGCAAAACCCTATGGTAAGGAGGAGTATTTTTTGAGCAACACTCTGACTTCTCTTTCAGGAGAAAATTTGTGCATGAAGTCATCCTAAGCATTGCTTTCCATAAAACCCTTGTGCCCACCTGTGGTCTAGTGTTCATTGGTGTTGCAGTGGTAAACAGCTCCAGCAAAGGCTCAGCAAACCATATAATTGGAACAAGTAGCCCCAGGAAGGGGGATCTTGCCATCTAGCTAGACAAGGGTGCAGGAATCTGGATGTTATGAGTGGCAGTGTTGTTTTGGCCAATTTTCTCACCTGCTAATGCTCTTCCCCTGCTTCTGCTGCCCACCAAGGGGTGGTTGCACCTCACTGTGCCAGGTGCAGTCTCCCTGGCCTGTCACCACTTCTCCTCCCATTGCACAGAGAGAGACTGCAGCTCAAGCCAGAACAAACAGACCAGAAACAAGAGAATTCCATGAGAGAAGAAAAATTATACTTAAGGCCTCGGCTCCCTGACCGGTGCTTGCACTCCAACATTTGCTGCACCTCAGGGAAATAACAGCAGGCACCTTTCACACTATATCTCCCGTGCCATAAAAATGTGCTTACTAAAATGCATTTTTTCTGTATTCATTAGGATGTTGCTCCTGTAAGTTTCCTACCAGAAATGGCTGCATTTCAAAACAACTAAACTAGCCCCTTAGGGTTTATTTGTTGTTTAGAAGTATCAGTTTACAAAATTAGTTGTCTCTATTCAAATAAGCACATTATTCAGTTTAAGGACTCTTCGTTGCTGTTTATGGTTCTTGTTATATATATATATATATTTTTTTTTTTACAATGAGAGGCTACAAAGGTAAATTTTAAGAGGAAAGGCTGTGTAAGTGCAGAGTGTTTTTAACATTGAGAATAACTCTGTGGCATACTCCTGAAATGAATGGAAACCCTGGTGTTTCCCTTGATGGGAACCAGTGCTTTTCCCTGTCACTTTTGTGTTGCAAATGGCTTATGACAATGAAAATATTAGAGATTAGCATTAGCAAAACCAGCTTCAATAAATAACATAGCGATGAGAAACATATTCAAGGATTTGTATTTCTTTAGGAAACGTTTACATGAAAGGGAAACAGGAAAACCCATAAAGTGGTTGAATCTGGTACTACACTTGAAATCAGGCTGCTGAGATTTTTTAAAACTACCTGATTTTTTCCTCCTCAGCAAATATTCTGGTTGTAGCATAACTCAACTAACTTATCAACACTTATGTTTTTTAGCTTATTTAGTATGCCTGGGTTTCAGAGTTTCAATTTAATATTGCTAACAGTCTTAGTAAAAACCCCAGGATTAGCAGTGTATTTGAACACCTGCAAAGTTCATTTAATGACTGGAACAGCAAATGTTGCAAAATTCAAATATATTTAACATATTTGTAGTTTGAATGTTAACCACAGCTGCTTAATGCTGTTCAAGAGGCTTGGAATGTACATATTTTATACATCCCAAGGAATAGCTATGATTGATGTGCTTTCATGTCAACTGCTTGATTTGCTGAAAGATGGAACCAAAAATACAGCAGAAGGGGACAAGTTTGGGAAGAGCTGCCAGGCCAGTAAACTTGTCTATTAAAATAATAATTAAAAAAAAAAGGCAATCTAAATTTGGCATATTTCTCTGTCTTAATTGAATTCAAGAGTAAACAGGGGCTGAAGTGGTGGTGAAGAACACACCCAGAAAAAAAAAAAAAAATAGTAAAAATAATAAAAGCAGACAAAAAAGAGAGATAATGGTGTATAGCTTTATTGCTTATATTAATGCTGATGAGTTGTCCTATCATTCAGCCATATGGAAATCTAACAGATGCCTTATACATAGCTATCATTATTTCATGTACAGGTATTTTTCTGTCCTTCCAGCCAGATTTTTCAATGGATCATTCACAGATGTTTCAGACAAGCACACTTTTCTATGATCATTGGCACTGACAATATCATTTTCCATACTAGACTCAAGGATTAGGCCAGATACACTACATTCATTTTTCTTTTTCATTCTGAGGAACTGATTCTCCCCATATTTACACTAGCTTTGACTACTGCAGCTCAAAAGATTTTACTTGAGTTACTCTTGATTTATTTGAGGGGAAGAAGTAAAGCCTATTAAACATTTCTTTTCAATATTGATATATGTAAAGTATTTTCGTCTGGTTTTCAGTCAGTTCCAGTTTTAATCAAAACCATCATTATGTACAAATTCTTTAGCATTTAATTTTCTAGGAACTTTGGATCTGCATCTCTTAACAGAGACTGCAGTAACAGGCAGAGATGGAAAGCCTGCAAAGGAAACACACACTGTACCCTCTTTAGTTTTACAGGAGCTACTTCCTAAATACTTTGTTAATTAACAAATGCCATAGGCAGTCAGCTGAATTTGCTGGCAACGGGACCTTATATCTTACATTCCTAGAATTCAAACACCCATCTAGAGTAAAAAATATATTGTAGAGCTTTTTTTTAAAAAAAAATCTACAATAGCTATTCACACAAACCTTTTAAGGCATACATATCTTGGGCAAACTGTTGAACAAGAGTAAGCTGAAGAGACAGTAGCATTTGCATACCTTAGTCTAGACTTCCTTTGTGTCCGGTGTGAATCATCAACCCATCACTTAGAAGAAGCATGCATGAGCAACGAATGTGGACTTCATGATTTGATTTTCATCACCTAACATATCTCTACTGTGGGGGACATTTTAAGAGGAACTGTAACTTCTGTAACTTTGGTGATTCTTCAGTCTAAAACTTGGGATAAAAAAATTTGCCTATTTCTATGATGAATGAGAATACTGTGTCCCATTTTAATGAACATGGGTTTGATCTGGGCATCCTCACTCATTCATAAGTACTTATTTTTTTAACTACATCTGCTCTATATATTGAGAATATCACTCAAAAAGCTCTAGACGTTACAAAATTCAGCACTCCAAGAGCTTAGTAACACAGGTGGCTTTCCCTGTCCCGACTCCATTCACTGGTTTCCCTGCAGAATACAATGTACAGATCAATATTACTGCTCTGATACTCAAAGCCCAGTATGAATTTGGCTACAGTTATATGACGAATCAACACTTCCCTTGAGAACAGGACTTCCCACCAACAGCTATATTTTTCTGGAAGAATTAAATTGTGCACATTCCAGAGAGGTGTATGAATGCAAATGCTAGGGGAAAAAAAGCACAATTCAGAATAAAATCCAAAAAATATCTGTGTGATGTAGTTTTGCTCAGTAAAATCTGGATCTCATGAAGTGTTGAATAATTTGGCTTGAAGTATTGAAAAATATAGCCAAAACTGTTTAAATATAAGTCTACAGCTTTACTTCAAACATGCCACTCAAGTATGTGTTTAATTATTTTTTCCAGGAACTTTTTTGCCAACATTTTGAAGAAGCAAGCTTTATATTCTTATTTTATATATCTAAATATACAGATGCCAAACACACTTATCTAACATATGTGCCTTTTTGGGAGGACAAAAGAGGAACATACATTATAGTGCTTAATATTTTTTGTTTCGATTTTAATGTAATTTGGATAGGGTTAGCTAGTGATAGATATATTTTATTTACTTTTTTCTTTATGAACTTTATAGCAGTTTTCTTCTATGTAATAAGGTAATTTAATAACATATTGTCAATAATTTTCTAATTTTTCATAACAGGAATATGTTGAAAATTAATACTTTCCATATGCTGATGTACGTGTACAAGTGTGAGAATGTCAACTGTATTAATTACTAGTATATTTTTAATACAAATGTAATAATAAATCATAAGTAGTGTATGAATAATTACTGATAAAAACATGTTTAAATTCCTGTCTAAATTCACACCTTTTCACTAGTTCTGCTTCCTCTGTCTGAGCTACAGCATGCTGCCTAAGCAGAGCTTTTCTTGCCTTTATTTATATCAATGACACTTAAAGAATCTGTCTTTTTTGACCCTAAATATGACACGTGTCTAAAAGGCCAAGGGAATCATATATATCTGCAAGTTACTCTGTACAATTTAGCTCAAAATCAGGTATATGACTATTAAATTTGTGTTAACTGTAATCAGGTTATTCCCCCACTTTTGAGGGCTTGAGTGCATTAGTGAACATATTTGCGTATAATTGTCATATTTTATTTTGAAGGTCTGTCTTTGAAGCTCTTTTGGACAAGAACATCCCACCGGCCCTTTTCCAGATAAAAACATGCGAGTTCCACAATCTGGAACTAATTGTCCAAACACCATCTGGAGGTCCCGTTCCTTGTAGAAGCTGCTGTAATCCTGTGGCTTTCAGAGCAGAAGTGGCATTTTACAGTTTCCTTCAACTCTCAAAATATTTCAAAAACGCTCCAAAACATTTCCAAATATATCTGCCAGCTAGGGGCATTGGGAAGTTCGCCATGCCTATAAACACACACTTGTAGCAACACAGAGTATTTCACGTAAATGTTGCATTGGACGGACATACTGAAATGGGAGCAGTGTAGGTGAAATCTCCTGAGTCCAGTTGCATAGTTGTTCCAGGGAGTTACTTCTTTCAATCTATTTTTAGCACAACTTTTCTCAGGCAAAATGCAGTGGTTCTGTGGGTGGCTGATCCTTCTGCAAGAACGTAACCCTAATTACGTCCTGCCTTCTGGTATGTGAGGAACCCCCACAAAATGGTGCTCTTCTCTAAATCCTGGACTTCCCTTTCAGTCAACAGGCCATTAATTTTTCTGCAAGAAAACCCTGTAAGGGAATGGGTTTGGCCATTAAAATAATACCTCACATTACAGGTTTCCCACTTCAACTATTGCAGCTACTGTAGGATTATAATTAGAAAGTAGCTAAGGACAATCAGTGGAAAACTCATGCAGAAAAATGAGGACTTCAGGATTTCTTGCATTATGTTTTGGGTTCAGGAATTAATTGGGTTCCGGAAAGGATGGTCTTTTCTCCACAGGTCCTCAGTTGCTTATAATAATTTGGAGTTTTCCTAAGGATTGCCTTGCATCTTATTAAACACACAGAGTGCTTATTATTTCTGAGTGGAATATTTAAATCTCAAACCAGTGCCCATCAAAACCAGCTGAAGGCTTTCCATTTTCTCTAATGGGTTTTTGACTAGCTGCTTAATGGTCAGAGGAAAAGTCTTTTCTTCTCTATCATCTACTCAAATTTCCATTTTTGAATGCTTAAGACTTGCTCAACACAAAGTCTGCTTTATCCAGAACAAAGCTGCATGGTGCTTCTTGGTGAGAAGTAATTCCAGCTCAAAATACAGTCTGCAGCCATTCAGTGTTTGGTCAGTCTGAAGGGGAGAAATATTCCACAAATGCTTTTCTAATACAGATTTCTCATGTACAAAAATGTCCAAATCACGTTCATGCAGACTTTCAAAAAGTCAGAGTAGAAACCTGCAGTCCAAAGAAGTGAATTTCTAGCAAATTTTGTCCATGGGAAAATTAGCGTTTATAAGAGAAATAATTTTGTAAGTAACAATACCAGCAGCTGTTACATATGTTGCTCCCCTAATAATAAAATCCTTTAGGAGTGACTAACTGTGTTCAAACATGAAAATGTTTCAACCAAGAAAAAATATCTTGTTTTACTGAGATTCCTTTTACCTCCAACTGGTTTGTATAATTAAGTCTATCCACGAGGAAATGTCTTTGAAGTGTTTTTGGTTGTTTATTTAAACATTTTACTTTTCCAGTTGTTCACTCTACATGCTATCAGAAAAATGCTGCTCTCAGTCACGAAGTTTTGAATCCAAAATTAATATATTAATGTCAACCACATGAAACCCAGCTCCAGAGACTAAAGAAGTCTCTCCAAGAGGGCTAGGTGAAGGCTGATCTGACATTTAATATTGATCGTCAACAAGAATTGTATTTCTTGTTATTGCTTAGTCATTTATGAGCATATTTACTATTGTTATCACATTGACAATAGTCACTGTTCATTGAAATATATTACAGAGTTTTCACACTGATAAAATCTCTCCTCTTTACCCAAAGTCCACTTATGTTTTTGTGGCAGTTAACTTTCTTATCCTACTTTCTTGTAACAACTCATTCAACAGAAGCCACAACCCCACCTGTAGGTTCATTGGGACTGAAGATGTATCTAAGAGTCTGCATAGAAAAAGCATTAATTTGAATTCTCCAAGGAATTTTAAATTACTCTTGAGATAAATGACATTCAAATGACACTCTGAAAGTTCAGCTAACTAAGTTTTCCTAAGAATGCTTGGAAGAAGCCCATAACTTGTACCAGACTGGCATAGTTGAATCCATTTCAGTAGTGGCCAGTAGCTCTCTAACTCGTCTGCACTGTCAGCTTCTCTATCCAGTTAGTACTGTATGGTTATAATAATGAAACAAATATTAATATTTTTATCAGCAATATGATTAACTACATTAGAAAATTCACTCTTTGTCCTGCGCATAAAATTATTAAGATTTATTCTTTTTTATGATCCTTCTAAGTGCAACACAAGAAAAAGAAAAGGTAGTCTGTCATCTGTCAGAATTTTCAGATGTGAGAGTAGCCAACTTTCATTTGCAGCCTGTTAAAAGATATAAAAAAATCTTTATTACATAGGACTAGCTGCAGCAATACAGACTTTTTTTTCCTTCCTTCCTTCCTTCCTTCCTTCCTTCCTTCCTTCCTTCCTTCCTTCCTTCCTTCCTTCCTTCCTTCCTTCCTTCCTTCCTTCCTTCCTTCCTTCCTCCCTCCCTCCCTCCCTCCCTCCCTCCCTCCCTTCCTCCCTTCCTCCCTCCCTTCCTCCCTCCCTCCCTTCCTCCCTTCCTTCCTCCCTTCCTCCCTTCCTTCCTCCCTTCCTCCCTTCCTTCCTCCCTTCCTCCCTTCCTTCCTCCCTTCCTTCCTTCCTCCCTTCCTCCCTTCCTCCCTTCCTCCCTTCCTTCCCTCCTCCCTTCCTCCCTCCCTTCCTCCTTCATACTCTCTGTCTTTCTTTTCCTCCTTACTACCCTTCCTCCCTTTTTCCTTTTCTCTTCCCCTTTCCCTTCCTCTTCCCTTTCTTCTTTTTTCTTTCCAAAGCAGAAAAATGACCAAGATTTTTTGCAGTGATATATTCAAGGGGAAAGGCAGGTTAAGAGTTTACCACCTCTACTGTGAGCAATAAAACTTTTACTCACTTATATGGCCTGAAGGCCTGGAACAGTTGGTATTTGCTCATTATTTCATTTCCACCAGTACACCCACTTTTTCATTAAACATTTTCAGCTTGCTTTTTCGTCTTTGTTGTCTCATGTCTCTTCTGTTCTCCTTTCCTTGGGAATACTAACAGATTTGCCTAATGACTAACAACTGTGAAATTTCCCATTTTTCTATTGTGGGCTTGAATACATTAAAACATTCAGAAATAAAGACTTTATTTCTGCTCATTTGGATTTAAATTAAGTATTTGGTTATAAAAGAAACCCTTGTTTCCATCATGATCTTGAGGTGCACTAGTCCTTAGTCGTACTGGTTCCCTGGTCCTACAGAGATAACAGCCAAATAATGGCACTTCACACAATCACAGAATGGTTGGGGTTGGGACCTCTGGAGATCATCTAGTCCAACCCACCTGCTGAAGCAGATTCACCTGAAGTAAATTGCACAGGAATGTTTCCAGGTGGGTTTTCAATGTCTCTAGGGAAGGAGCAGCTGGGCAGCCTGTTCCAGTGCTCTGTCACCTTCAAAATAAAGAAGTTTCTCCTCATATTCAGACAGAACCTCCTATGCTTCAGTCTGTGTTCATTGCCTCTCATCCTATCAAAACCACATATTCCTATATAAAGATCAGATAGGGCTCTGAGTCCTTTAAGTAGATTGTTTTGTTGCAGGAGGAGCATTTTAGTGGGACCATGAATTTATCTGAAGGGTGTTTTGCAAAGTGTTGACTGGTTCCTTTTACTCAAACTTTTTTCAAAGTGAGCTGGACTGTAAGACTAATAGAGCAAGGACTTACTCAAAAATGCACATTCTGGTTTATGATTTTCACTTTAACTGCTCCTAAGTGCACAATATGCTTTTTCACCTTACTGAGCATGGTACAACGCTGCATGAACCACAGAGACAATACTCTCCAGGCTGTGTGCTGTGTGCTTGGCTTCCAGAGCTCAGCGATGTTGTGCGTGGGTACTCTGCAGCACAGGCAATAGTTCTATGAGCTTGTGTTCACGCTCTGTGCCCATTATTGAGACTCTGTAAGCTAAGCTGAGGTGGTGGACAGCAAGTTTGCTTTACCGGCGTATTATTTCAGAGACCAAACATGGTTCAGACCAAACTATGGCAAAGGCTCAATAGCCTCTAGCAGGATTCATTTCTAAGAAGAGTTAGGCAAGCTAAGCCTGATAAACAAGACAACTTTAACACAGTTTCAAGTACAACTTCCAGAAGCATTAATCAAAAGTTGCTGAAATCCTGAGGAATTAAACCAAATTAAAAATTGCCTGTTCTGTTGTGTGCTTTGTTCATTATGCCACAAAGATTCATTATTTTTTCAGTGCAGTGGGCATGCATTTCCTTACCAAATAACTTATTTTTTAGTCTCAGCATTTCCATTTTGACATTAGAAAAATATACAACCAAAATCTATAAGACTTTGATTAAATGTTGATACAGCTGATTCCAACACAGCCAAAGCCAGTGACCATACATGGAATCTAAACAACAGCTAGTAATTACAGTGTCAAAGGCATGTATACACTGTGTGTTATGTTTCATTGTCTGGCATGCAAATATAGACTTGGTTTCCTTTGCACTATTTCCAAAATATAAAGAAAGCTAACCAGAGAGTTCTGTTTCGTTTACACAAAAGAATAAGGTTCAATCATGTTTGATAAGTTGCAAATTACTGGTAATACCACAAGTGTTGTTACAGCTGCTAAGAGTGGTCAGGAGGATGTACAAAATACAGCAACAGCATGAATCAAAAGAAAAAGTCTAAACAATTTTGAATGATAGTGTATAATACTTCTAACTTGTTGCGAGGGCTTGTCAGCAGCATCTATGGCAGTGATGAGATACATGGAGTAAGTTGCCATGTATCTATTCAATATTCTGCACTTCAGCAGACTCCCCACTGACTTTGCTCCTAAGAGGATCAGTTGGTGCAAAAGAGAAAGTAAGAAAGAAGAAATAAAACTCCAGTGACAAAGGAGAACCTTACATTTCTTCAAGAAATGCATTTTTAAAGTTTACAGTTCAGCAGTTTGCCTGTGGAGTCTTTCACTGCTTAGTACATCCCTTTCATTGCATTTCTAAATATGGCTCAGTTGTTAAGTCCTTCAGGTAAAACCTGTTTTCTGCAGAAAGTGGATGTTGGAAGCCTCACCTGGGGTGGAACAGGTCTCAGAAAAGTGGCACAGTTTGGGAGCCTGCATAAAAAGTGCATGCAATATGGGTCAAGATTTGTCCTGTCTAAATCTTCAGACACTCTTGATACAGCAGATGGTATGCCCTCGCATAAGGATCTCTGAACTAGTATCTTTCTCTATTTTATTGTTAAATTTCCTGGAAAATTGCTTGGAGAATAAAGTCCCTGGAATCTGGAAGTCCCTTTGGGAATGCTTCTGATCATGAGACAGAAGAGCTGCTGCTCTGTGGGTCAGTGCCCATCTCTTTTCAGAGGGAATTACCTTGTCCATCTGGGAATACATGAGCACCTCTTTTGAAATATTGGAAGGCTATTGGAAGGAAGTATTCACCAGGGCTATACTTAACTATAAAATAGGAACCAGGATCCTACATATGGATCTCCCTAGATATGCCATACTTTAATGGTGATGTTTTTGTCTTTTCACTTTATATTTGCATAATTTCTTATTATGTTCAGATGGTATTTAATATTTTCGAAAGTTAAAAATAATGTTAAATTATCAACAAAGAAAAATACAGATCTATCTGGCTTCATCTGGTATAACAGAAACAAGTATTCCAGAAAAACCAATTATCAGTTAAAAAAAAATGCAAATACTGTAATGTGCTTCAAATAGTATGAAAATATTCCAAAACTACTGCATAGTGTTCAGCTTTCAGCAGTAACCAATGGGAACAGTAGTAGACCTGTGTTCTGCTCATAGCTTGAAGCATATATGAGGAAGGAGGGAGAGAAGGGAGGGACAGGAGGGAGGGAGGGACAGGAGGGAGGGAGGGAGGGAGGGAGGGAGGGAGGGAGGGAGGGAGGGAGGAAGGAAGGAAGGAAGGAAGGAAGGAAGGAAGGAAGGAAGGAAGGAAGGAAGGAAGGAAGGAAGGAAGGAAGGAAGGAAGGAAGGAAGGAAGGAAGGAAGGAAGGAAGGAAGGAAGGAAGGAAGGAAGGAAGGAAGGAAGGAAGGAAGGAAGGAAGGAAGGAAAAGTAGCACTGAAAAAAGTCTCTGTTTGCACCAAAATAAGCATAGAGTTTCTTTAGGCCCTGCTGACTAGAAGCAGGAGAATACAAGGAAATCTTTGATCTTTGTGAGGAAGAAACTGACAAACTTTCGTTGTTACAGAAATAAAATTAGGATACTGAAAAGTATAAAAACTAGAGAATGAATAGCTAAAGAGTAAGCTAACTCCACTTTTATCCTTAATATCACGTGATTTTTAAAGCTATCTCAATATTGGAGAGCAATCGGAGGACAATGCTTGTTTCCGAATATGAGAGGCTGGCAAACCTGTGAATGCATCCCAGTAGTGCTGGGTATTAGTCATACAGCAGATGACTGTGATAGTCCTAAACCCTTAAGTAATTACAATGCACAGGACTCCACATTTGTAAGCAAACCATTTCTTCTGTAGGTCTGCCTCTTTGATCGGGGTGTGCACCACAACTGGAACAGCTTGCACTTGAGTTAGTCCCCTGGGAAAGTTCTAATTTACAAAACCTTGTTTAGAAAAATCAATCTATTTGAAGGCATTACATTATAAACATAAACTCCTTAATGAGCTGTAGTGAAATGGCTCTAGGCTATAACTTGTGAAGTTCAAATGATTTAGCTGTTTTCTGCCATATATTATTTTCATTTAATCTGCATCACAAGGACTGTAAAGAGTACAGCTGTTTAAAGTGAGTCTTAAAGGTTCCTGCCAAATGCAAAGGCTTGTCCAATTGTTTTCTTCTTTACTGTGTTTGGTTAAAGACTTATTAATTGGTAGATCAAATATTTCCTAAGTTTAATCCCCCAAAAATAAAAAAAATGGAACTCAACCTTTCTAATAGAAAAGCAGATGCTAAAAAAGATTACACTTTAAAAAAAGGCAATTAGATGTCACAGAATCACTAGAAAAGAAGGAAGGAATTAAAGAATGAGACAAGGAAGGAGAGAAGGAAAAAAATAAATCCACTGAATATTTGTACTTCTGTACCTTGGTGTAGTAGAACAGTCTGTGCTTTGAGGTTCAGATCTTCACTCCTTTGGGAGCAAGAATGTAGCCTGAGGATGTGATTAGCCCTTCTCTTATCTGCTCTACAATCTGATGGCTACACTGCAGTTTCTTCTCAGCTATACCTGCACGAGACATAGTACAGTCTCTTTGGCCGTTAAATTCTACTGTGTTGAGCTCTTTCTAGGAGTTGTTTGAGAAATCCTGCCTATCATCTTTGTCTAGAAGCAGGGCAAGAAGACACGATGGCAAACACACAGGTGCTTCTAGAAGAAACACAGTGTTAGATGGAGAATGGACTGGTGACTAAAATAGGAATTTCCTACCATTCTTTCAGAAACCATTCTCCCATTAAATGCAAGCCTTGGTTTGCCTCAGATTAGCTTGGAGTAGTGGAAATATCCAACTTTGAGAGATTTATTACCTAATTCTGTAATACAAAGGTAGAATATAACATCAGTACTCTGTACCATGGATTACCTGCTCTTTTCAACACTTGCTTTCAGCATCCAGAAAATGCAAATCTGTACCTGTTACAGGATTCAGAATTTGTTTTGTTCAAAATCACTTGACATGTTCAAACATTAAGAAGTAATATTCTGAAATGTGTTAATGTTAAAACCACAACTTCCACATAGTAATGGCAAATAAATATAACAAACTTGATCTGTTTAATAAATGGGATGGTAGAATGTTAACTGTAAGAAGTGGATTACATTAATTTAACTGTTTCGTATTTTAAATAATTATTACAAAATCATTGTAAACTGGTGAGTTTTAAAATACCCTTATCAAAAGCAAGTATAAAGTCAAAATTTTGACTTTTAATTTAACTCATTAAGAGAAAGATTTGGTTTGTGCAAATGTTCCCTCTGCTTACAATGGGGCATTGTACTGGAACTGATAACGTAGCTTCAGATGATAAACTTTGGGAGAAGATATATCATTTAAAGAAGTGATTCAGTAAAAATTGTGGTTCCATTTCTCAGATCAATTGAAAAACTTGTAATAGGGCCCTATGGTGAAGGAAAATACAACTGTACTGGCATTTTAATTATATAAGGATTGTTTTATATTGTGAGAGTGGTGTAAAAGGATGAGCCATGAATAAGGATCCAGTCCAAGATATACTGCAATATGTATTCTTTACAAAAGAAATTAACTCATTTTCCTGATCTTCATCTGTTTTCTTTGGTTGTTTGCCTACAGTTTCCTCATGCAGCAAGCATATGTGAAAGCTATTGAGTTTCGGTGACACAGAACCCAGTACTGAATAGTCTGCAAATATAAATGAGTTTGGTGGCCTCATCACAATCCTGGAAGGTTAAAAAAAAAAAAAAAAAGGAAGGAATTCACCACAAAACCATGACAACTCAACAAAATGTGCGGTCCTGCTTTTGAGACTGTCAGGTGTATTACATATCAGTACTGATCTGAGGGCTAGATCATTGGCTATAGCTCAGAAGCACTCAGTGCCATTCTAGCCGCAGGTCATAAAGGCAGCTTTAGGAGACCTCCTCCAAATTTCCCTCTTAGCATAATTTAAAATATCCTGAGGGGTCAACAGCTCTAGGAAGACAAACCAGAGCCCAAGGATGGATTGTGCATGAGAAAACCCAAGTCACACTGGGTTGCAACTTCAGTTGCAAGGTGTAGCTTTAAAACCACTCGATTACATCCTGGATACAGTAGTACTGTAGTATTTGTAATGACTTCTTCTATAATTATTTAAAAAGTGAGAATTTCTCTACCCACTTCTCCAGAGACTTGCCAAGCAGGAATTAACATAGTTCTGCGAGGACAGAGAAGCACAAAGTTATCTCCATGTACTTGAGATACAGACTGGAGGTCTACGCATTAGGAAGGTTGGATATTGCATGGTTCTCCTGCCAGTGTGATTAATTTCTTGCTTTTAAGAGGACTATATTCATACTTATCAAGGAAAAGTTGAACTATATACCTCGCTGCAGTATTGCACCAAAATACAGAATCTCAATTTTAATGAGCTTGCTTGGGTACGCAAACAGAATTTGGTGACCCTTAGTTATCAGACCTGGCTTTTCCTGCATAAAATTAGCCTGTGAAGTGTTCCACATCTACTAGTACTTGAGTCAGCTCTGGTGTAATGTAATATAGACCTTAAATTATAAGAGTTTCTGTGACCTGCTTTCAGCTGATGTAAATCAAAGTAGTTCCACTAAGATAAATTAATAATTGAAACCCTTTGCTCATGAGCTGAGCTACAATGCTTTGACCAGGCAATTAGTCTTTTCTTCTATTTATTTGGTTAGAATCAGGCAGCGCTAATGAGATTATAGCCTGGGGATTAGGAAATGCCTTTTCAGAAAGGTATGCTGAATTGAAGAGAGACTACTGACATGCTAACCATACACAATGTCAGTGGAACACGCTAACTAATTTCATCAGATTAATGAACTTTGGACCACTCGACATGTGCTCAGGATAACATTGTACAAGAGCAGTTGCCATAGAGAAAACAGTACATCTAGAACAACAAAGCAAGGAGGTGGTCTCTCATTTGTTGTGCTGTGCAGCTATGGACATGTTCATGCTTTACCCAAATGCAGGCACACAAACGTTAATCATAGGTTTTTGTTATCTCTTCATGTAAATACACTGCCTGTTGTTTCTTTTTCCCCACAACTGGACAAATTTAACTTCATCCTCCTGGGAAAAATATGTCTACTACGCTGTTTTTTGTGTCACATCTGGTCTATTTTTTGAATACAAATGCCTGGGACTTTGGAAGAGCATTGCTTGCTCTACTGTCATCACTGGACACAAGATGAAGTTACAAAATCCATTCTTTGGATGTTTATCCAGTTACACAGATTAGAAGTGACTAAAAATTATGAGACAGGGAACCTCAGAATTTCATGTCTTTCTTCTCTGGCACAAATGGTTTGTGAACTAGTGAGAACAGAGATTTTTATATTGAATTCAGGTAAAATATGGAAATAGAAAATTAGGATCAAGGAGTCTATCAGTGAGTTATATCAGCTTATAGTAGTTGAGAAGTTTGCTTCTCAGTTCCTGACATCTCCTAGTCTGAGTACATACTTCCAGTATTTCATGGAAAGGATAGCAACCTCAATAGGACTTAGCATGACAAAAGTGTGAAAAGAACATATAAGCAGCAACATATCAGGATAATCAAGACCAGTGCAATGCTTCCTGTGGGAAAAAGGTGCAGTTCAAACAAGATCACAGCATATGATGTAACCAAATGAAATTAAAGATAATGTAGTTTCTTCTTCCCCCTGACATTAGGTCTGACTGAAGTGAAATGTATTTGAATTGTTGCAATGGTTGTCATGGCTGTCACCTTCTAGAAAGCATAGTGAGAGAAACTACACTACAGATCTGTTTTGCCATGAGTTCAGAAGTGACATGGCTTGTGGACTTATTTTAGTTACCCTTTAATTGCTGAGGTGGCTTGGTTAAGTAATCTATTGGTTCGGTTCTGCTGGCCCTCTCAGTTTAGTCTTCCAGCAGTTTTCACACAACATGTGCTTGCCCATCATCTACAGTGAATCATTCCCTGATGCAAGGTGCTTCCTGCAGGTACTAATGCATTGTGAGCTGCTCTGCCACTTACCTCTGCCATGCAGTCACTCACTTATTATATTATCATTACCAGCACAGCCTAAGGCTTTGTGAAAGAGTTGATGAAATTGCCCTTAGCTAAAACCTAGTTGTAATTCACTCAGTAAACTCAGTAAGTGTGTGACAGTGTGTATGTTAATATTACAAGTTGTTTCAGTGGTTCGTTCTAGCACTTTTTAGGACTGATAAACACTGCCATTTACCCTGTCAAAACACTTTTCATGTTTTGAGCTTCTTGAATCTTGTGACCAGGGTTTCATAGTGATAGTGTTCTGTGAAATACAAATGCCAAACTAACTGCTGCTGAGTTAAGATGATTTGTTAATGAGACAGAGTAAGGATTGTAAACTGTAGAAGGAAATATATTCATGGTTAAACAATTTATTTTGTATTTGCAGGGCTAACTTTATGGAAGATTTCTGATATAGGACCACGAAGCTCCTTCATGTCTATTCAGTAGATGATGTACATCAGGTTTGTTTGGCAAGAAGGACAAAACAGAAATAATGTTAAAAGGCACTATCCACCAGCTTCGCCAGTCATGTGTAGCAGGATGATCCTGAAGACTTGAAGCTAAACCAAAGGCAATTTTTGTTCTGTGAAAGTGTTCTTGCTGCTGGCTCAGGGACCACCTTCAGGTCACCTTTGAAGTAGCTCTGCAGATCATGCTCACTTGCAGCATGGAGGGCTTCAAGCCTCCATCCATCCCAGCCCATCGGCACTCTTGAGGTGCCAATATTGGAGCAAGTACAACTTCAGGCTTCTTCTTGCCTGGAGTCCCTCAGGACTGCAGTCTCTCTTTCCACATACAGAGCAGAGGGAGACAGTTCTGTGTACCTGCCATGGTAGGAAGAAAGAGCTTCATGGCAAGGACTGTCTGGTACAGGGGAGATACACCTTTCTCCATCCAGTCTCCTTCACATTAACATTGCCATGACAGGGCAGCCTTCAAGACCTGGCACTGTATTTGTCCCAGTTCTGAGATGCTTTACATTCTACCTGGGCAGTGTGAAGGGCCCATAGCTCAAATCCATGAGAAAGCACTTAGTTTTGCTTGTGTCCTGAAAGTCTTGTGTTGTCTGTCTTCATCTAAAGTTATCCAAAATACCGAAGTGAGCGATTTTACGTCCTGCCTAACTCGTATGAGACACAGATGCCCTTGCAGGCCTTGACCCTGGAAGGCACATGCTGCAGGAAAGGGATGGAAAGGAGGCAGCCAACAGATCAGATGGAGGCTGAAACAAGGTGCTGGGGTGGGCTTACTCGAGGGAAGGGGATTTTGTGCTGCCTGCCAAGATGCTTGTAGCAGGGAACTGATTCCAAAGAAGGCTGCCTCTATTCTTCAATAAGACCTACTCAAAGGAGTTTTGAAAATAAATTAGAAACACGATACTGCAGTATACAGAGCCGGTGTAAACCTTCAGTGTCAGTTGATTTTGTTGAATGCATAGTGAAAGAAAAAAGAAAAAAGGACTTGATAGTTAACATCTACTGAAAAATAAATCTTTGACAAGTAATTTGAGCCAGCATAACTTTACTCAGCAGGAAAACAGGAAAAGTCATTATTTGCCAACACAAATCTTTCAAAATCTGATAATGTTTAGGAAATAAACAGCTCAATCAACAGACTTGAAAAAGTTCAGGCAATTTCCTTTCCTGATATGATGTTGAGAAATGTCAAGAGCCACACAAGGTGCTGTGGTTGTGAAAAGACATCCCCTAGGACATCCCCATGCTCTGATTACTCTTAGAGAAACACGTTTCATGGAGACCGTGAGTGGGCATGTGCAGTGCACGTCTCCTCCACATGCAGTTAGCTGTTTGGCATCTGCATTGTTGAACCAAAGTCTTTGACTTCACCTCTGCATTTTTACATGAGATGAGGTATTTATCCTGTTGCGAAGTTCGTGCTGTAATCCATTACTTCTAATGAGTTAACTCAATTGTAAATGATATGATATAAATGATGATTGCAGTTAATTGAAAGCAGTATCCTTTACTACTGTATGAATCAGCAACAGAGGAGTCAGAAGAGATTCTGTTTCTGATTAAGTTCTGATTTTGGCCAAAGGCTTTCAGTAATTTTTGCCCTTTTTTCTTTTTTAATTTGAATTCTAGCCAACACCTGTTAGATAACAGAAAATACTAAAACCACGTTCTAAAACTCTTTAATCAGCAAATAAACTAGCAAACAGACATGAAGTCTTGAAATCACTCTCCAATCAGAGTATCTGTTACTAGGAAAGCAGAACTATTTGCTCTTGCCTCAGGCTCAGGAGGAAGAGGAAACCTCCTAGTCTTGTCTTTTTCTTGGGCATGGATGTGATCAAAGAAAGAATATTAGCCAGTTTTCTCAAGTCTTTTTGAAAGAATAAAGAAGTCCGGTTTTCAAAATATGGCATGAGATTCTTACCTTATGTATCAGCCAGGACAGATCAGAATTTAGGACTGCAAATTTTCAGGGAAGGAAGTAAAGAGAGCAGGATAAAGGACCACCTTTGTCTTCTGTGCTATTTAACATTTTGATTTTTTTTCACATCCTGATTTTGCCTGGAGTGTTTCTATAAAAGCATTCAAAACACTGGATTCGATAATCTGTATGTTTCTAGATTTTGCTGGGTGAACCCTGGCCCTGTGGCTATTGGAACCAAAAGATTAATGGAATTAGAAGTGCAAATTCCCAGTCCTCTTTGTTCTGTTAATTAAAGGTGAATTGTTGGATAGCAGGAGAACAACCTTTCAGTTATGTTGTAGCAAGTGATTTGTAGAACAAAATGTACCTTTTGTGTATAGAAAAAATGAAAGATAGCTTTGAGGTTGCATTTCTCTAGAAATAATTATGTTTATGACTTAAAAAAAACTTATACACAGATTCTGAGGGTTATCAGATGACAAAGAGTAGTACAACCTCCATTACACCAATGCTGCATATGTGAAGGAGAAATGTCAAAGCCAGAACAACATAAGATTATATACTGCAAGCTGTTAAACAGGGCCTTTTAGCATGCAATTTCAGATGAACTAATTGCACCCAACAGCCAGAGAGAAAGCAAAATAGATACCAAAGGATTCATGACAATGAAACAGGATGCAAAGATATTTGTTACTCCACTGGGTCTAGTGAAAACCTGCAGTATATCTCTGCACGATTGTTCTCAGGACCTTTTGTTATTTTGTTTTATAAATCCTGAGTGCTGTTCAGATGCAGAGGCTTTGGAGAGGGAAGCCTGCAAGTGGATAGATAATCACATGACAAAATCAGCTTTAACTTCACTTATGTTGTGCTCCATGGTATTTACAATAGCAGCAGTCTGTTTTCATGACAGCATGTTTTTGTAAATCCAAAGAGATAAACTTTCTCAGCTATTTATAAATCAAATGCTTACAATATGATCTCCTGCCAGCAACTCTGGTAGCTGTTGAACTTTGCTATGTTCAGTTTAACGAATCTGTTTGTTACTGTAGTGCCAAAGGTGAGAAAAATACACTGGAATCCTGTAGAGAAGATGCAATAGCTCCTTGTAGTTGGGACAATGATGTTGTGCCACTGTCAGAGTAAAAGGAAGTCAAACACCTCAGTCTGAACACAGCTAGGAGCCAACACTTACAGATTCTGTCGAAAATCTGCCAATAACTTGCTGTGTGGTCTTAGAAGAGAGTATCACCTTGATAAAATGAAATTAATATTACCTCTCCCTCCTTCAAGCATCTGGTGGTCCCCTATTGGACAGTATATATACTTAAGAGAACTGTAACTAGTATTTTCCCTATATTCTTAATTTTTTTTGTGGCTACTCATTGTATACAGGAAGCAAGATGGGTTTAATAAGCATTCAGGAAACATATCAAAACAAAGGAAGAAAAACAATTCCTTTACTCTTCAGGGTACCCTTGGTTTTGATGGGGCTCAGCAATTTGCTGTACTCTTCTCAAGGTAGAAAAGTCATGTTTGCCATAAGTAAATAATTTACAATAAATCTTTTCTATATTGAATAACACTTTATTTTGATTCCCACGATTTGTCTGCGTGAGCAGATCACAGATATCCTAATGAGACTGTTGGGAGCCTTTTGCTGAACAATTTACAAAATTCTTAGGCAGTTTGTAATTTCTGGGTTGTACATTTCAAACCCATTAAGCATAAACTTTAAGATCTTTTGACAGGTGTTTGTAAGAATATAAGATCAACATATTTGATCAGGCTACAGGTCTATTTAATTCAGTGGCCAGTTTATCACAAAAGTGGATAATTAATGAAGCATGTAAGAGGAGAGAAAGAATATTTGCCAGGATCTGCTGAGAGCTCCAAACAGTGGGTGGCTCAAGTACATAACTTTATGGATGACAGCAACTTTAGGAACCACACAGAAAATACTTGGCATTTTTATCCAGATCATCCAGCAAGTATCACATATAAAAGCGCATAGTAAAGTAGGCGAAAGGGAAACATATGTGTAGTGTTAAATTATAAGTACAGTGTATAACCAGAAGCTAGTCAGCAGTGATTGTTACAATAACCCTTTTCCTTGTAAAGAACTGTAAACCTTAAGTCATCCTCCCTCCCCTCCCACCCCGCAAAAAAAAAAAAACAACCCACAGATTCTAATCTTTTTAATCTCTCTTTCTTCTTTATAACAGAAAAAGATGTTGAAGTCTGAAAACCTAAGAGAAGTAAATGTAAAAAACCCCTACAGATTTATATATTCTACTGGAATCACAATGGAAATATGGTAGCCACAACAAAGAAAGAAATTTGTATTTTCAATAACATAAGCAGTGAGAGTGCAAACACATGAAGTAAATACCATTCATAAGTCAGTACCTCAGATTACACACTAAGATTGCTTTAGAAGCAGGTTGTAGCTGGATCAATACATGGACATATGTAATAAGGAAGGATAAAGCAGATTTTTTAAGTATACCCATGTTCAGCAACTTGCAACTGATCTTAGAGGGTTGGCAGAGCTCAATCTGGAGCTGGGGCCTGCCTTTTGTTAGTGCTCAAATTGTCATGAGATGTTAGGCTGAGCTGAGTTCCGAGCACTGGAAATCTCCAGTGTTCTTTGTGCTATGCTCAGATTGCTCAATGTTCCCTGGGCATCCAGCAGTCTTCTCAAAATCTTCCATCAACAAGCCACACATATCATCTCTTCAGTTCAGATGCAGAGGAAAGGGATTCTTCCTTCCCTCCAAAATACCCCTGCAGCTACTAAAAGGGTAACTGGATTTCTGAACATCATCTTCCATAGCTCAAAAGGAATGTTCATAATTCAAAAAGAATGATTGTGCCTTAGAAGACCATTTCCTATCACATATCTAAAGGTGAGGAAAAAGAGGCAGTGAGTGCCAAGGATTAAGGCACTGATATTTCTCTTTCTGAGTGCCAATCTCACTGATACTGGTATTGATAGAGTAGTTTTAAATGTAACTAGAGGATGTGGGCAAACTCCCTCCCTTAACTCTCATGCATGACAGAGTATATACTTGGTCTTTGGGCATATATGGCCTGGCTCTTCACAGCCCAGTGCAAAACCAGGGACTAGACTTTATTTGACAAAAAACTCTGCTAAAATATACAAGGACAGAGGAGTTTGCTAATGAGCTTTTTCAATATCTTTAGTGGTACAAGACTTATTTATGGGTCTCCCTTTTCTCCGTGTGCTGCCCAGGAATGCTTATGGAATTACTGAGAGTTTTCTCTAGTGTTGCAACTCTGATGAGATGAAATGCAGGAGGCCTGATGTTCAGTACTAGTTCTGCCCTCAGCCTGATGGGTGTTTCTGAACAAGCCATTTCATTTCACATTCCCTTAGTTTTCTCATTTCTAACATGAGGACAGTAATATAACACTTGCAAAGTTCCTTATGCAAACTCATAATAAAAGAAGATACTCTGAGGGTCACAGGCTTGTGTCTGGCTTTTATAAACTAAATATTGCAAGAAAGGCCAAAATGATATGATTTTAAGGAACAACAGAATTAAATGATAGACTGCTGAAATGCATGACAGATAGAAACAAAAAATCCATACCCAAGCAGAAAGGTCTGTGTAATTTAAATAATATTTTCTCTAAATGTCAAAGATTTCTGCTGTTGTTTTCCACTGGCACTGACATAATAAATGTTATCAAAATATTCTGATTGGCACACTTAATAGATCAGTAACTATGAACCATGAATCATGTCTTGGGGACAATCCATCTGTTAGTATTTCAAATTGTGAGACCAAAGCATGCCAGAAACAGATGGAAAATTATTGTAATCAGATCCTTCAAAATTGTGTTAGACTTTTTAATGAATATTTCAATGTGATATGAAATTACCTTAAGTCTGGAAAGTGTTGAGAGGCATTGCGTTACTTTAGTTCAGTTAGACACTGGTGAAACACTTTGAAGACTTTTCCCCTGTACTGAAATACCATGATTATTAACATGTAATTATAAAATCCTAAACAATGTCTGAATTATAATACCAATATGTTTATTGAAAATAGCATTTGATTGCTTGTAAGTACTTTGAAAAGTTGTAAGTGATTAGTCAAAATGGACCTATGTGCAATATTATTTCTCTACAACTGGCAAATTCATGCTACAATCCTGTCTTAGACTTCTTCAAAATATTGTAAATGTTTTTCAGACTGCAAGCTTTAGCTGTATCCAGATTACCAAGGAAACCAAACAGAAGGCACTGTGCTAGTGCCTTCTGTGGTGGCATGGGATGAGCATGGCATGCCCACCCGAGAGGGACACATGACAGACTTTTAGTTATTACGTTCTCATCGAGGAACATACAGTGTTTCTCATTACCCAGGAGTTTGGGAGAACTTCTCTGTGAGGATACACAAACATACATGTAATCCTCTCCAAACATACATGGATGCTGTGTTTCTGAGAGTTCTGAATGCAGGCTCTCATTCTTCAAATCTGTATGCTTGTCTTCCTCTTTGAGTCTCATTTGATGATGCCTACAAACCCTGAACATTTATCCTTCTAGTATGAAATAGGTAGGCATGTGTGTGTATTGTCATGAGACTGTCAAAGATTTAGTTTCATTTGACAATGTTTTATTTTCCAAAAGGGAAGAGAATGGGTTGCATATCATCGGGCAGTCTGGGTGCTGTTTAAGGAAAAATGAAATACTTTAAAACAGAAACATCAAAAGGCTTTGAAACAAAAACAGTTTCTCCTAATCTTGCATCCAGGGTATGTACTGACTTTGCAGAATCACTACAATTAATTCTAAATGATGTATGAAATGAATAATCCCTGCCTAGAGACTACAACTAGTGCATGCAATCACTGGCTGGCTGTGAAATGTGCTGTAATATTATTCTTAGACACGTCCAGAAAATACTCCAGACTATTCCCAGCATATCTAGCCATTTTAATTCTCTCTTTTTTCCACTTCTACTATTACTCCACCCTTGTGCCTTTCCCTGCACTGCAGGGCTAGTCAGTTCTCCCATTTTTCACTTTCTACAAAAAAGCAGCCATGATAGTCAACTACAACTCACAGGTGTTTCCAATGGGCTGGCTTTGCAAAGTTCTGTTGTGAAAATATCCTGAAAATACAGACAGGAATAATATTCTTTCATTCAAAGGCCCTATAAGGGTTTTAATGTAAGTGTCTAGATTGTACTAGTTTTTGCTGCAGTCCCTAATTACTTAAGAATTATGTTCCTCATGCAACACCAACTAGAGCAATGAGTCTGCAAAGAATTCTATGTACTTTACCAACACCATACAAATCAACTCCTATTAACCTCAGTGAGACTATTCACACATGTAAAATTTTGAAAAATTTAGATTTGCAGTGTGTACTTCAAGGAAGATGAAGGGAAATGGGGCCATGTGGATGACTACGTAAAATTCTTCTCATATTAAAAATCTTAATAGTTGGCTGACTCAATAGGCATGGATGGCACAAAAGGCATTCTAGGTTACCCATCAACTTTGAGAAAAAAGATGGAGAAAATTTTCACCACTCAGGTAAGAAAATAAGATATTACTACATCTATTCTCTAAACATAGAATCAAAGATCAGTATTCACTCGCAAAAACACTTTGCATTACTTATCCTGCTCAAAGCCAAGCTGATGTGAATGTTTTGTGCAGTAAAATATCAAACCATACTTTCTACTCACCAAATTAGCAAAAATTAGACTCATTCACTTTATAGACTACATATGTTTGGACTCAGAGTTTCCAAAGAAAGATTACCTCAGTTCTTCCAGGGACCCTCTAAGATGGTCAGCACTTCATTAGAATGCTAAATAAAATCAGTCAGATCAGCCTTGATGAGATCTAGCTTCGCCAAAATAAGTGTAGTAGAAATCAAAGTTTTTTACAAAAAAAAAATGTGTTTGAACAGAAACTTTGTCAGAAATGATGACTGATTTTCATCCAGGAGATAGGGAAGCATACACAGCCACTGCACACATACAGTGCTGTTCAAGAGCTATGCAGAGTTGCTGTGTGTGGTGTGCCCCACCGCCTCCGCCACTCCCAAACACAAAGTCTTCCACTTCCAAAAAGCTGTTCCTTAAATGAAGTAGGTACTTGCATCTCTGTGCCCCACATCCTAAACTGGTGACCTACCCCCTTCAGTTACAGCATATGCATACACAAATTTGGTCTTGTAAAAATTTCAAAATAACTTATTTCTATCTCAATGGAATGACAAAACCAAACAAAATCAAACCAAACAAAATAAAACAAAACAGTCAAGGCACCATAATTGTTATAGAAATTCATTTTTCAACCATGCCACCCAAGTGTCCTCCTGTACCACCACCAATGTTTAACCAAGGACTGGTGGTGTGGTTTGCACCTACATATAGGCATTAGTTTTCAAGGTGCTTTGCTGATAAAAACGTATTTTGTGGAGGAGTGTAAAGGCGTGTGTCGATAGACCATATGGTTTTCTACTGGTGTTCAAGATCTCTGAATGGATTCTTAAAATAACAACTTGACAGTGTAATAACTGTTAACCAACAGCGCAGCAAGGGAGCATGCTTAATGAAAATGTGAATATATCCACAGAGATTTCTCCTTAATCCTGTCTTGAAAATGAATTTTTAAATGAGCTTCCAAGTCATTGATAATGTTCTTAAATTTCACTCCAGTGACTCTTTTGTTCCTAAAAAAAATGGCTTCAGTTTTAGGCATGTGGAAAATACTTGCTCCTACTTGATGGTTTTAGAAAATATTGGCAATGGTTCTATATATAAAGTAATCCTTAAACAATTCTTGTTAAAAAAGAAGAAAAAAAGAAAAAGAATAACAGAAAAAAGCAGAAAACCCACCAAGTGCATAAAGAACTGCCAAGAACACTGGCTTTCCAAATAGCAGGGTTGCCTGTTTCATCAGTTGTAGTGAGGACCCTGCTTAGAGATGGATGGAACTGGAAATGCAGAAGAGCTGTGTGTGAGTTAATGCATGGCATAGTGAATGATAAATTGTACAGAACTAGGGAACACAGTCAAGGCACAGCAATGCCATAGTGCAGGCAAGAGCTGCTTTTGTGGTTAAAGAAAGGCACTGCCTTTCTGCAAAGTACAGAAACCATCCCCAAGGCTACACTTCCCCTTGCTCAATGCAAAAGAGCTGAGAGCCTGCATCAGGGCTGTTCTGAGAGCACATGCTGGAGGTAACTGAGTCCCATCTGACACAGAGAAACACAAGCGAAGAAAAAATAAACAATGCTAAGGTTTGCCGAAAACAAATCCACCTCCCTCCTAGCCAGCTCATGAACGTTGTTTTGCTTCTTTTCATTCACACTTAATGAATCAAACAATCTCCCAGGTGGTGACGGTTAATTAGGAGGTCACAGAAAAAAAGTTACCTGGATGGCAAAGGAAGCACAGATTTTCCAAGGGCAGGGACAAGGTAGAAATCGTGGTTTGTCTGTGACATGCCTGTGGCATGGGTACTCCAGTGACACTTTCAGAGATTTGGATGTGAGGAGCAGGTGGCTTCATTGCATTAAAAAACAACAACAGGAAAGTCTTTCTGTGCCAAAATCAGGTGACGCACACAAACAAGGTGGTCCTGCTCAGGCCAAAAGCAAATGATTTATCTCAGGTCTTCAGTGCAACAACAGAATAAACAGTACAGAGTGCCATGTTACTGGTGGCTTAGAAAGGAGAGTTTCTGAAAAAAAAGGGCAATACATTAATGCCAAGAGCAAAGATCAAGTGTGTATTGATGTGTCTGACCATAATTATCCATGCAAGAGTGAATAGGAGTGCCACAGAAGAGTGCAACACAGATAAAAAGGAACTATCAGTATTGTACTGAATTATGCATTACGCACACACACAAAAGGGGTAAAAATGTCACAGTTTATGGTGGTTGATTTGGTTGTTTGTTTGAGTATGTTTTTGTTTGGTTTTCTTTTTTTATTAGTTTGGTTGGGGTTTCTTTGTTTTTTTGTGTGGTGGTTTTTTTTGGGTTTTTGTTTTGTTTTGGTTTTTTTGTTTTGTTTGCTTTTGGTTTTGTTTTTTTTTTGGGGGGGGGAGGTGGGGTGTTTAATAAATAATTAAAATCTGAACTACATTTGTCTTCATTTCTAACTAAATAGTGCCTCTCTGATACCTGCAGCAACAGTGTCTTATAGGATTTAGGGCAAGGTTAATGTGATTCCTCTACCAGGTTTCTCTGTTCGACAGTGCTGTAAAGCTACAAGAAACCAGTCAAAGCAGTTTCTGAGTGGAAGTAGACATACCATGTTTGCGTTCAGTTAGGGGGATATTCACACTGCTTAATTTCAGGAATGTGGTTGCCTGCTTCGAAAGCCTGTCTCTGCTTCTGATGAGAAAGAGATGTTCTTACAGAGGCCAAATGTCCTAGAGAGATGAATCTAGGTAACTTTTTTCTCTTTCTGAAAGATCCGTTTTTCTTCATGGACTACCATGATTTTCTTAAGGACTACCAAGTCCTGTGAAGCATAGCTGGGAACTCCTATGATGCTTGGACTATTTTATTTATTTTTCTATACAAAGATGAAGAAACTGCACTCATTCAGAGAAATAACATTAAAAAAATGCTTAAGTGTTTCAATGTAGAAATATTTTATTTTAAAAGAAGTCAGCTCATCAGCCATCTTTTGGTTTCTGTTCTATTTTCTGAGTCTTGTATCTGTTTCTGCTGTTGTTTTTCATTAAATTTCTCTTTACACCTTTGTTCCCTTCTTCTTTGGCAGCCATCCCAGTATAGGACTGCCCCTGTGACATGTTGAGGTTGCTGTGAGTGTCCATTTGTGCTGGCACTGAAGTCGCACAGCACCCCTGAGACTGCACTGTTTGCAGGACAGCTGCAGTTTCATATCAGTAGACAGTCTCAGGGGTGCTGATAAGCACTCCACTTAAAAAAATGCCATGGACAATTATTTCTCTTGTTACTTGGGAGACTGACAAACCTGGATGAATTCTCTCAGGAGTATCTGTGGAGACTGAAATGGAAACTGGGAGATGACATCTCAGCTTAAGCCATGGAAACATGCTGCAGCAGGTCAGAAGTGCTGCAAGAGCCCAACTCGGGCAGACATAGATCATGTCCCGCAAGCCAGGAGGAAGCTCTCTGGCCCCTGGCCTGGCTTCATTTGCTGTTCCCCATCCTGAAAGGATGATTTTTCTCTTTTATTTCAGTGAAGGCTACATAGTTTAACAGCTTTTGATTCACCTAAAGGTCTGCGGTGTTTTAATTAGAAGTTTTCTATAAGTTGTTTTAGGAAGAGAGTACTCCATGTGATTTAAAGGTGCCAAACAGTAATGGATTAACTTAGACAATGGTTTATTAGCTACAGTCTCACTGAAAAACCTGCATCTGATGCCACCTTCCTTTAGACCCCGTTTCTCTACGATAAGGAAAAAAATCCTGTCCTGGAAATAACACTGATGCCAAGGTGTAAACATTGCCTACCTTAGCCCTGTGCCTTTAGCCTTTGGTATGTTGACAGCCAGTGATCACAGAGCTGTGTTTGAGGATGTGAAGGGAAGTAACTGGGAAAATAAAGACTTCTGTTAGTAGGCTAAAAGTTCCTATACTGGTATCTGCACCTTTAGTGGAACACTACTGAGTGGAGACATGTATCAAGAAAGTTTTGGAGCCACAGCCCTCTCTGTTTCTACTTTCATAAGTATTTACCAGATTGAATCCCTGAAATCTAAGTACTATATTTTACAGTTGACATGCAGATAGTGGAAAGAGTTTAAACCAAATGTAAAGGGGCCACTGGATTCCAATAAAAACATAGTTTTCTTTTTCAAGAGTAGACAAGCAAAGGCTTCCCATATCTAGCCTTTCTGACTGGAAACAGGACCCAGCTTTCACATTTTTGTGATCCTATGTCTGGCACATACTTCCAAGGACTGCAACATTTTTATCCCTAGGGTTGAAATATATCAGTCCCCAGAGGTGATTCAAAACAGGGCTGCCTTGGTAAGGAACTACAGGTTATTCCAGAAATTGACAGAAAGAACATCATACTTTAGCCACAATCTTCAAAACAATAATCAGTTTTATAAAACACGGTTTTCCCTTTTGAAGGCTGAATTGCCTTGGCCAGACTTATACACCAAAATGAGAGTCTAAGGTGCCTTTCTTGGCTCTGCCATTGGATCGCTCTTTGTCAAGCCATTTAAATTTTCTTTGCTTTCATCTTCTTCATTTCTGAACTCCAAAAAATAACTATTTAACGTATTTACTTGGTAAGTCACAAACAAAACTGGACAGAACATTGTGGACTAAACCTCTTCGTGTCAAAAAATGACTTGTTATTTAAACTAGTTAGAGCAGAGCTGCAGCAGCAAGGACAGTAACAGCAGCAGCTTGGATGAGATCTTCACATCCCAAAAAATATCTGAAGTCAAAGATGAAATTTCTCATATATAATAATGTGGGTCTTCTCTTGCCAGTGCCCTGTTGAAAAGAGCATCTGGATGAGAAAACACAGAGCTCAGGTGCCCACTTTATTTGATTCAAACTTCACTGACCGGTATCTCAAACCATCATTATTGTGGAGTTATTTTCTCCACAGGAGTCAGAAAAAAACCCAACATTTTTTTTCTCTGCAATATAGAATCAAATCCAATTATTTTCTGCTATTTTATATGCATGCCTTTATCAACTCATCTATGTTTTCTTTTTTTTTTTTTTTTTTAAGATTCTAGCTTGCATAACTCCTAATCACAGCTACAGAATGGTAGATATACTTTACAAAGAGTTTCTATAATGCACCAGGTTTTCAGCTAGAGAGTACAGAAAGTAAAAAACAAGGCAAATATTATAAAAGAAATCAGGAGTCAAATTCAAAAACATAGAAATCAAGCCATAAACAAAAACAGAGCCAGATACCACGAAGCCAAAAAGAATCCAAACAACATCCTTCAAAAAGTACATGTGTTTATGAATTTGGAAGGTGTGAAATAGCTGAAACCGAAATCTGAATAACATTAAACAGAACTAACTTTAAAAGCAACATCTTAATTTACTTTTGAGAAGAATATAAATACTGAAAGATACGATAAGTGGCATTTCTCTTTCTACAGATGTTAGGAGAGAGCTGCCTTGGAGTGTACCGGGTGATGAACGGGCTGTTGCTGTATCACAAATCCAGCCATCACCTGGCTCCTTAAAGCATTGCCCAGTTCAAACCGAAGCATTTCCGTGCTATCAGCCACAGCTAGGGAGAGTTTATTTTAGCACTGCTACGAAAAGAGGAAAGGTGAATAGTGGTTTCTTGGCTCCCTTTTTCGTAGAAAAGAAGTAGGTAATTTTATACCATTCAAAGCCTGGTTCGCCCCTTTATAGACAGTGGAGGATGGTGGCCACCTCATCTAAAATCATTTTGAAATTGTTCCCACCACTGGCTTGGTAACAGGGCCTGTTTCTCTTCAGTGACGTTGTGGAGAGCCTCAACTGGCAAGGCTGGACACCGAGGCCAAGGCTGGATGCTGAGGCCTGGCTGCCACAGTCGGGCAAGCTGTATCCCCTCGCACAGCCACGTTCCCCTCACGCAGCCGCGTCTCCCACTCCGCTCCTGGCAAGTGCAGACAGCTGACCAGGCCCAGAAAATGCTGGAGTCACCAAAAATGCCCTGACTGCCTACTTTGCTTAAGCTGTCAAAAGCCAGGCTGGCTTTTGCTGTCAGGAGAAGTACTGGGGAAGGGGAAAATTGCCCCACCGTTGTCAGGCACCCTGTACCCTGTGTCTTGCTTCCTATGGGGACAGGGAGAATCGAGCAGACACGCACACATGTTCAGTTCCACTTAGCCCACACTGCTCCTCAAGTTTTGTCTTCATTAAGCAGGGAAACAAGAACATTTGTATCTTACATATGGCAGCTGGACAGGGATAATTGAATTGAAATAGAATTATATTGCAGTAGGCTCACACCTATAGATAAACATTATCAATATGCAAATATCCCATATTTGCATATTACATATAAAGTATATATTATATTATATTATATTATATTATATTATATTATATTATATTATATTATATTATATTATATTATATTATATTATATTATATTATATTATATTATATTATATTGTATTGTATTGTATTGTATTGTATTGTATTGTATTGTATTGTATTGTATTATATTATATTATATTGTATTATATTATATTATATTATATTATATTATATTATATTATATTATATTATATTATATTATATTATATTATATTATATTATATTATATTATATTATATTATATTATATTATATTATATTACATTACATTACATTACATTACATTACATTATATTATATTTACGGGTTTTTTCCAAGTGAAATGTTTATTTGACAAAGGAAATTGGTTCTATGTTGATCAAAACTATCACAAATTTTTGTCGAGTGCAGTAAATAGTTTTGGCCAAAAAAGGTGGAGGTTTTTTCTTTTTATGTTACAATACTTCATTTCAGTTTATTTCAAAACAGAATGTTTTGTTTCAAAACAGTGATTTGAGATCAAAGATGCCTAAATTGAATACAAAAATACAATAAAAACAAAATGAAATTAACAGACTCTAAGCTAAAGCATTTTTTTGAGACTGAATGGAAAGGTTCATTTGACTTCAGATAAAATTCTGTGCGGGGGTAGTTGGTTTTTCAGATCAAAAAAGAAGAAACATCCATTAACTATTCACTCAGCCTTAATCTGGAGTTTTGGTTCAGCTGGTTTCTGACAGCGTAGCCAGCTGCAGAGTTTAAATCCAAACTGGAAATTCTCCATGCTTTGGGGAGTAGGAGGAGAGAAGACAGGAGGAAGCAAGGGGGAGAGAAGGTGCTGGAAAAAGCTAAAAATGACAAAGAGTAAAAGCCAAAAATAACCAGTCTGATTTAAAGGAGAATCATATCAGCACAGAATTTCCTTAACGTTACCTTATGTGGAGAGTAGAAATCACTGATAAAACTTATGTTGTCAAACACGGAATTTCAAACACAAAACCAACATGCAGTGCCTAGAAAACTAAATACAAGGGAATGATTTTTAAATAAATACAAATTAAACTAATTAAGTATAGCTACAGTGTAGTAACTACTTTGGAAAAATAATTTTCAAAGAGGTAGAGATAATTAATATAACAGTAATAAACACTTTCATGTTCTTACCTGTTGTAAACTAATACAGACATGAAAAACAAGTAGGTCATCTTAATTAGCACAATAATAATAATAATAATAATAAATGTTTTCCTTTTCAAGGCATTTCTCTGTTCTATCTCTGTTTTTTAGGAACTATTTTTTTCTGGTCCAGCAGCTGCATTGCCTATCACACTTTGTCACATCATCAGTCATACAGCTACTGAAGTCTACTCCCCCTCTGCAGAAAGGGACACTTGTGAGTTTATATTACTGCCATAAATTTTTTGGCAGTAAATTTCTTAACAAATAATCCCATATTCTCCTGCATATAGCGCACAAACTGGCTAATAAAATGATTTCTGCTTGGGGATTTGTGGAATGCCTCCATCTTCAGTCAAACATGTAGAAGAAAGTATCTTGTAAAATGTACTGGAAAGTTCATAAGTTTCAGAGTTTGCAGGGAACACTCCACCTGGTGAGAAAAGCAGATTTAAGGAAAAAAAAAAAGAAGTTCTCCAAGTTCACCAGGATCATGAGCCAAGGAAAACCTTAATTAGAGTCAATGGAGAAAATTGAGCAGCTAAGAGCTGGCCTTTTGGGGCTAGCAGCACTTGAAGAAATCAAATAATGAAATAATAAGTTGGTTGTGGTTCTGAGGTTTGCATTGTGAATATTTTAGTCCATCATTTGTGGCTGGCCTCCTGTCCCTAAGCATTTTACCTGGAGATGCTTGAGACAAAGTACAGCACAAAGCTGTAGAGCTCCTTCCTCATCTCTCTTACCTTAATTTGGGGTTACTTCTCATCGGCACTTCAATGTCTTAATAATCCTTTGGGAATGCAAACAGACTTCGAGTGGGTATAATGAGCTTTCTAAGCATGAAATGAGAATCACATCTTGTCCATGTGATACATATCCCTCCTTTATTTTTTACCACCCTTCGTATATAAATGCAGTAGCCTCTTAAGCAAGTGTTGAATTTTTCCCTCAGACTTTCTCACTGACCTGGAGTCAACTTACCATTTTTTAGGACAGATTGAATAGTGAGGAAAAATATTTTTTTTTTTTACTATTAAACATACTATGTGCATGTGCTCCTCTTTTATCCAGTTTTCTTGTATGTACATGCAACAGCAAACTCTGGATCTTACAGTGGAGAGCCATTTAAATGCTGAAAGAAATACAGTTTATAATTATATAAGCTACTTCATAGAGCACAAAAATCCTAGGTCAGCCAAAGGAGAAGCAACAACAGTACATGGCTTAGGAGGAAGTCTCATCAAATTAGGTTAATGAAGTTCCTAGAGAAGTAATGACAGTAATTGAGGGTGGAAAGATCATTATTTCTCTGTTATTCCTAGAGAAATAATAACAGCAATCAAGGATGGAAGGACAAGAAGGGAGTGGATTCACCTCACCAAATCTCATACGTCTAAAAGCTGCCAAATTTGATATCTATACGACAGTATGTAAGTCTGCTGCAAAAACCTGGTGGTTTTGCCCACAGACCATCAGCAGTAATGATGAAGAACTGAGAGCAAGGTTCTGTCAGCAGCAGCAGGAAGTCTTGAAGACAAGAAAAGCTTTGACTTGAGGTAGGGATGAGGAGGAAGCAGTTAATGAGACTTATAGAGAAAACGGGATTATACAAAAAAGATAAGTTTTAATGAATATGGTAGGAATATTTCAGGTCTACTGAAAGGGACATTTATAGCATGTGGGAAATATAAGAGGTCCATACATTTAAAAATGGAGGGGGAAATGCTGCATTATTTTCCTCACAGTGCTTAAGTGAAATTAGTAGCTGCAGCTTTGGCTCAGCAGAGCAGATACCAAACTTCTGGTCAACGAGATTACTGACGATTTGAAATGAAAAATGTTCACAAGTACCTTGCAAAACCAGGGCCTTAATAAAACCAAACACTTCTGCAGAAAGGTACAAGTTTCTTCAAAGAGCCCAGCAGCATCAGAAATGGAAGGAAAAACCACGGAAGCACCTGCCTTCGGTGCAACCAAATTTATTGCAGAAGCCAAACAAAGGCTGAGGATTTAATGCTCTCCCTTGCTCAGCTCTTCCAAGGCTTCAAATTACACTGTTATTTTTTTGCTCTATCAGCATCACAAGGACAAAAAATAGCATCATGTCATGTAAATCCAGTGTCTGTCAGGAGTGACCTTCCTCAAGTATCAGTAAGCTGAGGAGAAAAGGGAGTTGTATTATCTCTCCAGTGAGCGGTTTGCTGCAGGTCTGAGCTCCAGCGCCTGCCCAGGTCGCAGACACTGCGGGCTTGTTGCTGTCTGGTGGCGGTGGGTTGCTGAGCATTCCTCGGTGCAGCCCGAGAGTTTGTCTTGTTACCTTGGGGAATTCAGCTGTGCCAGTAAATTACAGTTTAAGGATGCCTGGCATTTAATTTAAAAAGAAATCACTCATGCAATATAAATCTCTTTCTCCAATTAGGTATATTTTCTAAATATATATATATATATATATATATTCACTCCTGGTCTTTAGAAATAGAGTATGGCTGTTTACTGGTTGAATCTTAATCTCTTTAGCTATTGGAATATGTGTTTTTAGCTGCCCAGCTACATGTAAGATCAGTTCATATATATATATATATATATATATATATATATTATCTCGGACACACACCATGTTAACAGCACATAGAATACCCACCTGCCTGAATAAAAGAGGCTCACCAAGATGTAAGTTTTCACATCTTCAATTGAAGCGGGACCCGAAATAAGTGATGTAATTTTAGAAATCCTATTTCAATGAAGTAGGGCTTTTCTCTTTTTCTGATTTTCTTTTTTCCTGTGTGAGAAAAAATGCTAATATAAATCAAAATAGAGGCTCTTTTATCTTTGATTTTTCTTCAGGATGTGCAGATGTCCAGTGTAACTCTTAAGCAAAATACAGAGAAAGTAAAAATCTACCATGTAGACAGGATACACTTCTACATACCCACATTTTAAAAATCTCTTAATAAAGGGGTTCTGCAATCTCAGTGATGAAGGTAAGATGCCTTAACTGGGCTGCTTCACTCTTCAAAATATTTGTGCGAATTTTTGGAGTATGAACATCAATAAATGTTACTCAGACTGTGATCTGTGAGGCACTTGTAGTCCATGCTACGTCAGATGTTTGCAAATGACTGCAAACAAAGTAGAACAGAATGAAAACAAAACTACATGCACAAAAGCAAACAAACAAAAAGTCGTGGAAAATAAAGGTAATAAATTAACTTGAAAAGCTTAGCATCATTTACATTTCATTGTAAATAAAAAAACATTCCAGCACAGCATGAGTAAATAGAATGGCCAGTTTATTGAAGAGGGAAAGGTGAAAGGCTTAGAAAAGTAAGAAAATGTCTGGAACTGAAGAAAAGAAATGTTAGAGCTGCCAATTTCTAGCAAAGTCATATCACCCCTGCCTGGGAAAGTGAAGACCGCCCATCCTTGAGGCAAGAGACTTCAAGGGGTCAACTCTGACTCCTTCCCTGGGTGCCTCCAAGCACATGAATGGGAGACAGGATTCTGCTGGGGTTAGCGATCTTGTACCTTCCATCCCACACAGCTGCCAGTGTGTGGCTGTGGCTGCTCGCTCTGGCGCTGCCTGGGACCGAGGTGTGTGGGGTGGTGGTGATGCCCTGCGCCCTGCCCGGGACACGGTCTGGGGCTCCAGCCCCACACCAGCTCTGCTGCACGGTCCTTGGGAGTTTTGCTCTGCGTGCCTTCCTCGGCACTCTTCAGATGAACAGCATGTAAGGAAGAGAACTGCTGCTTGCTAATAATAGCTTAAATTGTCCTTGTGGGAGTGGAGCAGTCCTATTAACTCCAGTGTAATGGAATAAGGGAATGTAGGGTCAAGCTCAAGAACAGAAAGATATTTTAATATCTCTTTCAGTATTTCCTTTTGTGTTGTGCATGCACAACAGTGGAAAATGGGCTTACTTTGTGTTTCTAATCTGTTTCTACCCAGTTTCACCCAGCTCTCATGAGCAAATCCAGTGGTCACAGAAGCAGAAATGGAATATTTCAATCCCATGTCAGCAAGTGTAAGTAACTATAATCTGTCTGTAAGACTTTTCCTTCAGAATAATCTTGCTCTTCTGTAGTCTGTAATCAATCACAGTCACAAATCTTTTACTTAATGTAGTTTTTTGGTGTTCTTTTTTTTTTTTTTTTTTTTTCCTGAGAAAAAGAATTCAGTCTTTTATTGTTTTGAATAATTGCAGGTGATAAGATGGGTAAGAGGTGAGAGAGATTGGAAAATTCTTGTTTTCTGAGATACACTTCTATAAATGCTTGTCATAGTTTGGAACAAGAAGAAAGTGATTATAAAGGAAAAGTAAGTAGAGAAAAAGCAGATTCTGTAAGAGTTCTCTCTAAATTTTTACTGTCAACAGCCATATGTTTGGAAAAGCATCTGGATGAGGAAAATTACAAAGTGTGTGTGTGTTGGTGCACGGCATTTTGTTCTGTGAATGAAGGAGAGTATGCATGTAACAGTTGAAATTTAGGTTAAAAGAACTTAATATCTTTATTTTTAAAGTACTTTCTCCTCTTCCTACACAGATGTTTTTGGCAATACACCTTCTGAAAAGCTTGGCATGAAATATTTCAATCCTCTCCCACAATCCTGAGACTAAAAATATTTAAAATAACTTTCTGGAGTATGAAAATACTCAAAGATCACTCCTCAGAAGGCAAGAATTTGTAAATGTCACTTGGTTCCTGGGGATAGAGACTGCTCCATGCACACAGCTACCTTTGATTTCTTTCTTATTGTCTGAAAACATATTCTGAGCAAATATCTAGGTATCTTTAAGGTAGCCAGAGTGAAGAATAAAAGAGAATGATGCACAGTGAACGAAAATGGCATATTTCATGTTAACAAAGAAAGATATATTTTGTTATTTATCCGTTTCTCAAGCAGGGTTGTGTTGTACCAACCAGCTGAGGAATAAGCAAGGTGATGGAGCTAAATGCTGGGGGAAAAAAAAAAAAGCTGATGGTAGAACTTGTTCCAGCAACTCTGCACTTTGATAACTCAGCTTTTGTAATCCATAAGCTTTAATAACAGCTACGGGACTTAGGTGCAGAGTATGCAAATACTGACATGTGCTTAACTTAAAGCTTTGTAAGCCAGAGGTCTCAAGTGTGCCAGATTTTACAGCCTCTGTCTCCGCTTCCCGATGACCAGTTCTGTTCCATTGAATGCTCCAAATTAATGATTGCTCTAGTTATGAATGAAACAGAGAGTCCTGACTCTGTGCTCTAGAATTCATGTTATTATTGAATCTGTCTTCAACTCTCTTCTTTTCTAAATCCGGGTGCTTTAAAGCCCTCAATTGACATATATACTCTTTGCTGAAGACAGGAGACACTTCTACATACCCACATTTTAAAAATCTCTTAATAAAGAGGTTCTGCAACCTCAGTGATGAAGGTAAGATGCCTTAACTGGGCTGCCTCACTCTTCAAAATATTTGTGCGAATATTTGGAACAAATCCTACCTTAGCCACAAGGGCTGCTCCAACGCTAATTTACCCTTCTCTCCAGTGTGCAGAGGGCAAAATTATTGCCACTTCCCAGTATTTTCCTCCTGTGAGATATATTTAAGATATGAGCAGAAATGCATGTGTTACTTTTCTATATCTTGCAGCTATGGTACTATAAAACACTGCAGGAAGTGTTAGGTTTTGTTTTCACTCAGCACCGGGAATCAGCAAAGCAAAAAGTTAGCCTGTTTAGCTGAGTGATAACATATCCTCAAAATAGGTTTTGTAATCAAAAAGTCTAAATAATGTGTCCATTATGGAAAGAAGTCACACAAAACAGTTAAGTTTAACACACCTAGCTCACATTTTGGTGAAAGATAACTTTAATTAGGGTTTGCAAAAGTCTTCCACAGTAAACATTATTTTGGCCATACAAACAAAGAACAAAGGAAGAAGTAGGGCTGCAGTGAAAAGAGGGCAATATTAAAAATATTCTAGGTGCTATCAAGTTAAATTAATTTGGTGGGACTGAGAATGTAAGGCAAAGGAGCTGAAGAAAATTGAGGGGATATAAATAGAAATGATCACATTCAAGAAAAGTTAAAATGTAGTGAGCATGAATCAACACTAACATCTGTCTCAGAATAGTGGAAGAACTCATACATGAAACTAAAAATCATGTGGCAAGAATTTTTAACAATATATGACACTTAGCAGTGGCAGTTAGCTTCCTGAATTCTCCTCTTTGACCAGGACTGAAGAAAGACAAAAACCTGGCTAGACCTGTCAGGTGGAGTTCAAGGGGGACAGAGAACTGCAGAACAAAGTATAAAAGACAAAATAATTCATGGAGACACCCAAAAGTGGTAAAAAATGCAATATGGCTTTAGTTAGGGTGATCATATTAGTCTAATCTGATAACTTTATTTGGTAAAATTACCACACTTGGCAAACAGGAAGAATTCAACCTCAGTCAAGTACTTTCTACTATGCCACTGTAGTTATTAATTCATCTGGAGAAGGGATGTTTAATACTGAAGAAGTATGGTATGTATAAAGGATTGGGAGAAAGAGAAATGAGGTCAGATTGCTCTCGAAAAGGAGGTGTTGCGCTGGTGAGAGACTGCTAGTTGAATTCCTTAAGGACTTGCCTCGGCACCAGTCGTCAACATTTCCATCAGCACAGAAGAAGTTCAGAGCGTCATAGTGGCAGAACAGAGAGCTGGAGCAATAGAATTGGGATCAGTTTCAACAGTGTAAATGGAAGGCTATATACATGGGAATTATCAGCAGAAATTTCTGCATAAACTGAAGTATACCTATGGACAAGGATATGTTTTTTGCTTCATTAACTGTTCACATCAGGACCAAGGCAATTACCAATATGAAAAATGAAAATGTCATGTCAACCATTAAGATCCTGAGCATGTTTGTGGTCCATAAATGTATCAAGGAAATAAGCATTAATGAAAGAGACAAAAGGAAGAAAAACAAATGTGTTTAAAGTGACTACAATGAAAAGTAGAATGGAAAGGACATAGCCTATGATCAAAAGTGTGAGATTTTGAAGCAGCCTTCTGGTAAGAGTAGTGGGAGTAAAACCAGCCACTAGTTTATTTTCAAACAGGACATGATCAATTTGTGAGTGAATTATATGATAAGGATGTCTGAGACTGAAGAGGACCAAATGTAGTGACCCTTCCACCAGTGTGTTTCTAGCTGCACTCTCTCTTCCAGCTTTACACTGGCAAGCTGGGAGGTTGGGAGGTTTCCTTTAATCATAGGAGTAGCTCTACTGAAGGGAGAGAGGGGAAGAAAATGGAACAGTTCTGAACCTTTTCCAAGGCTTCGGAGACATTAAAATAGAAACCTAGGAATTCATCCAAGGTTTTATGTGACCTAGTTCAGCAGTTATGGTTCCCTCCCCCAGCACACACATCTTAAAAAATACATTGCAGAACTGAAAAAAAGTAGGGAGAGGAGTGACAGCGCTGATCAAAGGTATGGAACAACTTCCAGGTGAAGAACAATTTAAATGCACTAGGACTCTCTAGCGTCTAGAGAGATACCTGAGGATGGATACATTACAGAGGTCTACAAAATCAGGCACAAAGCAGAGTGACTGCACAGGGAATGTCTGTTCGTGGACTCCCTGAGTGGAACCAGAGGATGTCAAAAGGAACCATCCAGCAGGAGTTTTGAAAAGTACAAGATGGGTGTTGTGAATCTCCCTGCCGCAGGGTGACCCAGATAAGACAGGAAAAAACCTTTAAATGGAAAGGTATCACATCTGGCTAAGTTGCTGAAGCATGATTTGCTGCAGGATGTGAAAGTATTTCTGGAAATCAGTATTACACTCTCCACTACCAACTTCTTCTTGCCTCTCCCAGAGGCAAGAAGCTGGGGTTAGATGGACTTTTGGTCTGATTTGACACACCTGAACAGTTCTGGACCATTCAGTAATTACAAAGCATGCCATGGACAAAACAGAGATAATGTTCAGGATCAACCCTGCATGCTGTGCAGTTGACAAGCACAGTTCTGGCACAATTACACAGGATGGAGATCTTGGGCCACATCTGCCTCAATATACCTTGCACACTATCTTAGAGCCAAGCACGCCCAGGCCAACTAGCTGTCTAGTAAGAAGGCAGGCAGGAGCTGTCAGATATGGTGTTTTTTGAACAATATAGCCACAGCTGCTGAATGCAAGATACATTCAACAGCTCTTGGCAAATTGTGCTGTTGGAGCACAGCTGAGAACATTTGGAGCGCATCTGCAAGAACATTTGCTGAAACACTTACACCTGGGTCCTACTGTGTTTGTAATGGTGACCCCATAAAAATGCTGTTGGCTTTGGCTTCTAGTAGCTAGTCCATATAAGCACAATTGAGGCTTTTGAGATATCCACTACTTCAGATTTACTCAATTAATAGAGAGGAGCATGCTAAGATTTATACTGCTTTCTTATCTCGTCATGGATCTTAGTGGAGTTAAACAGAACTGGAGTAAGGTAGCATTAAGCCAGACATTAAGGTTATGCTAATTGTCAGTATTAATGAATGTAATCTCCTCTCCAAATCTTCCATCCTTGCTTTGTTCCTGCTCACATGATTTGTTCTACTACATGAACTTTCAGCGCATTGTGAATAACAGGCAGGAGAAAAGTATGTCTCTGAGACTAGGCTGCAATGCCAGGAGCAGTAAGGTACACAAGCTGGCCACAGCCCATTTTTATACGAGAGTGAGACTGTGCACATGTCAGACTTCCCCACGCCTCAGCTTTTGCCAGGCAACATCGCAATGTGCAGTCCAAACATAAACGTTCCCCAGCCACCCTGTGCCCTGCTCCCAAGCGGTGCCCAGGGGTGCAGCTGGAGCCAAAACACCAAAACTTAAGCAACCTGATGCCTGTATGCCTTAAAGCTGCTTAACTTTAAATGTCCAAATTGATCAGCTAAAGCTATGACTTACTTACGTGTTTAAAGTTAAGCATGTGCTTAATTAATTTGCTGGCTAGGAGCCTAAAAGTACAGTAGTTGTTACCTGAATGCCTTACCTACTGCTGCTCTGTGAACTCCCTGCTCTTTTTTGTGGTCTGGGTCTTCTCTTCCTCCATGCACAAAACCAAAACACCCACCTCTGCAGTCAAGGTAACCCAGGCTGTCATAACTAGTCTGACAGCTTCCAAGGAGCAGGCTACCAGGAGAACTGTGTATGACCTACCACTGTCCCTGGACTGGGACATCCAAAAGCTCTCTTTGCTGCTGTAGAAATTGTAATTTCATTGACGCATCTTCCGATTCTGACCCTTGACTGTAAGCACTTCTCAATTCATGCTAATATTTTTGTTTCAAGGATTTTCCTCTCTTCTTTTTCTTTTAAATGGACTGCTTTGCTGCAGCAAAATATTCATCACTTTGTTAGAGCCACTCTCTCTAACAAGGAAAAAGAGTTCCCTCTAGCCACCAGCTTTTGTAACAGCATCTACACTGCCTCCATGCAGCACTTTCCTTTAAATGTGGGTTTATGTTTATGTAGCAGTAAAACTGTAATCTGAACATCAGAGACAAGTCTACTGAATAGTTATTAAGCTTCTAAATTATTACATTGGTTTTTCAGTGGGAAGGAAAAACAAATGTATCTGGGGGCAGAGAGAATGTCAACCTGAGATCAAAATATTAGCCATGATAAGAGACTGAAAATTTTTGGAATAATTTAGGATAAAACACTCATTCAAAAATATTTTCCAGTTGTTGGGGAAAAGCCAATATAGTCAAGTAGGTCTGGGAAAAAAATATCCTGAGATCAGAACAAGAAATAATTAGCTTGTAACAGAATTCAAAGAATCCTCATTTGAGTTCCCCAAATAAACTCAGGAACTGAAAATATTTTTATTTCATTTCTATTTGTTTTATATGTATCCCAAGGTGCTAACTTTTGGTGTTAAGTCTTGTTTAAAATCACCCTCCTCAGGCTTATTTAGTGATCAATGCACTCTTTAGTCCACTTTGAGTGTGAGGAACAAGCTAGAAAAAGCAGGTCAACATTCCATATAAAAAAGATGCTGATATATGTATGGGTTCCATCAAACCAATATGGCTATAAAAAATCTCTATCAAGTGGTAGAAGCAGACACAGTGTAGACACCTCACAAACAAACCAGTGACCATGTTCAAACACCACTCAGCTCAAGACTCTATCCATAAACCACTATCCAAGAATACTGAGGAAGTGAGGATGGAATAAGTGATATCAATATGGGAGTGTGGGAGGTAGAAGAGAGGAAAAAAATCAATTTAATTTAATATTGAAACAATAATAACAAAGTGAAGTGAAAACTAGAATAATATACAAAAGTGAAGTAGCAATCATGAAAAATTTCCTGTGAGAGCTTGAGAAAAAGACTATAGGGAAGAAAAACAGAAATGATTGGTGTAATAAGGACAGAAAAGCACAAGAGAAATAAAATTTGACATTAATTGTAGGATCGAATACGACTTATTGTAACTATGGAAAGATATACTGCGCTGTGGGTTGCAGACTGCTTTCAATATTTGCTTGATGTTTTTGAAAGTTAACTGTTATTTTATTATATCATATGGTTAAACCAAAGAAGTGAATATGAGAAAGGAGAATTAACTCTCGGGACAGTGGAAAACGTGAGTCAGTTTTTGTCATCATACTGATCTAATATTCATTTTCCATTGGAACTAGATTGTCATTAAAGAATAACAAAAATTCCACATCAGCTTTTAAGCTCTGCTAGAAACTTCATGCTGCTCAAACATGCAGGGAAGCTCTCTACCAGCCCTTCTATTCGGGTCCAATGCTCTCCCCAGTATCCAATGGTCAGCTCTTGAGGCCCTGGTGACTCTAACAGAGGCCATATAAAATTGATGGGTTTTCATTAACTTATTTTTTTTCAGAAGTTTGGGTTTTCCTTAGCAGTGATTTAGTTAGTGAAATGGAGAATTGACACAGAAAGTGCTGAGCCGTGGCACTCCGTCCCCACCAGTTGTTCTACTGCTCGGTTCCTCAGGGCAAATGGGGGAGAAATCCCTTCTCTTGCTGGTGAGATGCAGCCAGTTTTGGGGTGTTCCACAGTGCACAATAGCTCCACACAGCCTCTATGCATTACTGTGTCGACTGGCAAAGAGACTAGGAGTGATAAGTGCAGCAGGTATTGCGTGAATTCTCTATAAAATTATCTTTTTCAGTGCTCAGAAAATCTGCATCTTCGCTGAAGAAAACTAAACTGATAATTGCTGGATGCTAGGATGATATACCTGCTGCAGGATCATGTTTTATTTTTTTCAACATGTGGGGCTATCTCAGTCTTCAGTCTGGCCTAATAAGACTGTTTTCATGCTCTTAAGCTTTTTGACCATATTTGTTCAACTGGAACAAGTATTTTCCACTAAGTGTTAAACAACTTGCCTTAAAATGGATTTTATGTATCAGTCATGTTAATATACATGTGTCCTTCATAAAGGACTAAATAACCAATCACAGGTAACTGACTTCACTTGAGTATGTATTTCCTAGAAATGGCCTATGAGCAGATGATAAATTTTGAACTATTTATTAAATTCAAATTAAAATAAGCTGCTAAATGTGTGCAACTTGTGAGGAAGAAAAAAATTATAATGAAAATAAGCCATTCATTTAATGCAATCTATTTATGTATCATTGATTGTTACTAAAATGCAAATCACATCTGGCAGTAGAGTTAATACCTCTGTCTTCTCAAAGAAATGCTTGGTAGATGTAAACTAAATATTCCCTAAATCTTCTTGTGGCATAGGCTTGCTACTAAATGAAAGGCCAGCTCTACTTCATCCATGGGTGTGGATTTCTTTTTGGACAACTTTCCTTGTTTGAAATACATAGCAGACCATTGATTTTGTGAGAGTTGGCATGACCAGGGCAGAAGGCTGAAAGAATGACAGCAAAATTAAATGAGAGGAAAGTAATTAATGGGAGAAAATACCTGGCTTGCATGTTTGAACCAGCAACCAACCTACAAACGCTACTAGATTTGAGTCTAGACATTTTCTGTGGCATTAATTTTAAATGTTTTCATAAAACATTTTCTAAACAGATTACATAGGTTGCAAATGAAATCAAATTAATATTTCATTACAAGAAAGAAAACACACAAAATGAAAATGCAGGAAGTGAAATTGTTTAAAAAAAAAAAAAGTTGTCTAAATCTGTTTGACAAACTATTTTCATAGCTATTATTCCCATCACAATAATATCATTCAAGCCTCCTAAATACTGGATAAAGACTCAGTTGCCATCTATAACGTGAAAATGCAGTTAAAATTAGGCCGTCTTACATATTAGGTCTTTGATATACCCTATTTTCTGGCCAGGACAGAAGCATGTCCTTTGAAGACTACCACAGAGCTGGTCTCACTGCTGGAACACTTAACTTTTATGACCTTTACCACTAAAACTGGACAAGACTGCTGGTCTAGTTCACAAGAGAGAGCTCCAGTGTTCATTATTTTATGAAGTGAAATACAAACGATACCTTCAGATGAGCAGCAAAGTTTCAGTCATAGCAGATTCCAATAAATACCTTCCCCTTTCATGTGTAAGGTTCAAAGCTTTGCAAGTCTGGAAAGCTCGATAGAGGATGAAGAGTTAGCCAGATTCAGTTCATTAGGACACATCTTAACTGGCAGCTTGTAAAATAAACCTTCTCCCCCACTTCTTCCACCTCCTTCAAAAAACATGATGCAACCCCAACAGAAAGCTGATAACCATGCAAAAGAAAGCCTGAAATCTGCAGACAAGGATTTTACTATGTGCTAAGCCTGGAAAGTGGAAGGAAAATGACGTAGCATTGTCCCCTACACACAGAACTTCAGGACAAATCGTTCAACAGAGTAGGAAATGTATTCAAGACATCCAGATTCTCACAAAATCAGGGATAGGCAGTGGCTTATCCATCATGGAATTGCTTGTAGAGAGTTATACTGTATAAAAAGGAAGGGTTCCTGATTATATATAGCTATCTGAACCCATCCCTCCCCAAACATACACAAGAGTGCAAACATACAAAGTCCTGAGATATTTTCCTTTTTGCATTTCAGACTATTTAAAAGCAAACACCTAATTTTAACCTACAGACTTGCATCTGTTCTCTAAAGTTAGTGACACTTTTCCAGAATGAGCCAAGTGACAGTTAAATGACATAAGTCATTGTGTCTTATATAAATGTTGTTCTAAGCAAACCCAGCCTCTTGACAGGCAACAGGGGAATTCCCAGAAGAGATATCCACAAAAGCTGGGTGTTCCTTCATTCATTTCCTCGATCAAAACCAGCCCAAAATAAGATGTCCAGTACTGCATCAGCAGAGTTATTCTTATTAACAGACATACACATACATGCAAGCAGTATTTGGTGTTCAATATGTATTTAGAAATGCATGTCAATAAATGTATATTAGAGACACACAGATAAAATTCTCTGTCAGTGAATTTCCAGTTTCTAGTTTTAGCACAACATTTACAGTTGTAGATCTCCCAGGTTTTACCACGATTAGAACAGTTTATTCACTGTACAGTTTACTAGTAAATATTTCTACTGTTGATTAGTTCCCTTTGTCAAAGGTTTCCCCATAGTGTTTTTTACAGTCACAGGAATAAATCTTATGATTCTTTTCAGTGTTATGCTACAGGAAGAAAGGAAAGAAGACGGAAGTATTTTTACTGTTTCTGTAATTGTACAAATAGAGACTGCTAGTCTCCTCAAAGACACTTCTGTCTCTGTCCTGCCATTTTGTGGGGTTTTTTATGTGCAAATTTCCTTTCATTTTATAAAACATTTCTATTGTTTTCTTATTTTCAATATTCTATTACAATTTGGAAACAGTCTCTCTAGAAATGATCTTCTTCTCTAGGAGCTGTATATTTCTTCAGAATAATGACTTATAGTAAACTTTAGGATTTGACCTGCCCTGACAAAACCATGCATAATGAAAGATGAGCACTTTGGTTCTTATTGTCAAACCCACATTTAAATGTCATTCCCCTAATCCTGCAAAAATTGAAATGGAGGAGATACAGCAGTGGTGAAGTGGAACAGTTCCTACTTCTCTGTGCAAAATTTATACAAATTTGTCCAGGGCAGGGCTGAAGATGTCTGAGACTCATGAAGTATGTAGCATGTTCTAAACTCAACCCAAGGACTGAACACAAGGAGGGAAGAGTGACCTATTCCACCTCCCTGAAACAGATCTTGCACATTTAAACACCAGTATCATCTGAAAAACATGTGCAGCATGGTCCAAGGGGAAAGACAAGTGGAGGGAGGGAGAATTGGATCCTCTGGCTTTTCCCAGATATGTTCACTTTGCATCTGAAGTAGAACTGTTCCTTGCCCTAAACTGAGGAAAAGACTGGAGAAAAAAGTCCAGAAAATATCAGTTCTCATTAATGATATTGCTATCCTGATTCTAAAATTCTGACTCAGTTCAAAATCCTGCAAATAGGATCTGCACTTGAGAATGGAGTAACTCAGCTGCTCACAGGAGCTGGTTCTCTATGCTGGTATTCCCATTGCACCATTTTCCACATGTAACAGTTAGTCCTGTGTGCCTTTGTCAGAACCTGAAACTAAAGCTGCTAGAAACAAACAGAAAAGGGTGTTTTATTCTATGGAATGCCCCAGAATGACTCTCAAAAGACATGTTTTTTGGCTGTTAGGTTGGCTGCCCATCTGGTTATACTTTTCAAGAAAAATGATGATTGAATATTCCTTCTTATGTGAAACAGAATTGCTAATTCAGAAATATCAAAGTGATCTGGTTTTTGTTCTGTCACAGCCTGGTGTTCAGGTTAGTCTATTAAACTACTTCAGCACTTTATTTCACCTACTCCAACTCTGCTATTCTTTAGCCAGGTTTTTGACACAGCAGTCCTGACTCACACTCCTTGTAGTTCCCTCAAATGGCTGTAGTGCAACAATCCACTTAACTTTTAAACATTAAATTTCAGGAATAAGTTTTAACGATCTTGCCCAGCAGAAAGTGCACTTACTGAATTTGGACTCAGTCAGGATCAAAATTGGACAAAGCCTCTCCTACCCATGGATCCAGGGATGACTTTTCCTCTGGCTGCTCTGTGCTTCTGGCAGAGCTTCACTTACAGTTTCATCTTTTCCTCTTCTCATCTCTCATGCTAGACAATTGCCTGCAGTGATCCTTTTCCCCTTTAGTCCCACATGTACACATTCTCCCAATTTTCTAAGAGTTTTACTCCATCTCACTTTCTGTAATGAAATTTTGGCCCTTGTTATCACACATATGTATATGAGATCTTATATACCATGTAACAAGAGTAAAGGGAGGAAACTGAGCTACATTTACTAAGTAACACTTTGCTGTGTCAGTGATGCTACTTTAAGGAAGATGCCTGGATAAAGGTGAATTCTAAAAGTGACTGGGGAGCCAGACTTTGCCCATACATTCTGTAATAATGGCAGCCTTCTGTTTGCCACCCAGACAAAGTCTGGGAAATTCCTGCTAACTCACCATTTAGCATTATCTATCTGCTTTTTGATGATCACTGTTTTACCCTTGAGTTTTAGAAGTAATCTTGCACTGAGTGCTGATTTTGAACAATGTGATTTGGATTAAAGGTTCCTGTTCATCATCATTACAGCCTGTGAACCATGTACTCTGATAGGAGTGTTTTTGTGTATTCATTAATTCATGCTTGAGAAGCACTTTACAAACGTAAAGCAGTACATAAATGCTGATTTACTGTTTTTTCTGAACTGTGCTGTTGTTGATCATCCTGCTCAGGTTTGTTTCAGAGCTTTCTGGAGACTCCACTGGCTGTACTGTATTCTTGGCAAATCCACAGACAGGGACTTCACAGCTCAAAGGAAGCAGAGGAGAGCTGAGTAATGATGGCACAAACCTTCTGCCACTTGGACAGAGATCTTGGCAGCTCTTGGGGCCCTTGTCACCCTGAGGACGCACAAAGTGGTGTGTTTCTGGAGCGGACAGGTTCTCCCTCCTCTCCACTCTACTTAGGGAGAGCCCTGGTGCACCTCCAGCCCACCCTCACTGCACTTAGCGATCCAGGATCTCAGCAAATGGTTTCCCATCACGTTTCCAATCCTCCTGAGTGCAACAGCAAAGCAGGTTTGGCATCTTCTCCTCACAAACCTTACTGCCCTCACACATACATCACACATAGACTCAGATCATAATGTAAGTAGGATTTATTGGCATCATGTACTGCATGACTCAATCTGGGTGGTCAATGTCCATTTGCATCTTTAAAGGAAAAAATAAAAAAGGTATATTTTCAAACACAGCAGAGTTCACCAGATAAAGGAAAAGTCTCCTCCTTGTATAACATGTAGTTGTATTAGGCCATTAACTTGAGTTACCCAGCCAAACCCCAACATAGGTCCTGGACAGTGACATCTCTGAGAAATGCCGGTCTGTGCCTGCGTGTCGCATCTTTCTGCCTAAGGGAACAGCCTATCCATAACTCAGCAAAACGTCTTAAAACCAGCCTACAAACTTCACAGACATTGTCATCAAGTAAAGACTAATTTATTACAATTCTAGGAACAAAAATAAAAGCAACATCAAACTCTGTCTGAAATTTTCATTTTATTACTAGCTGCTCACACTGATCTTTTCCCAGGGTGTACCTCTCTGTCTGAGGCTGAAGCCAAATTCACACTGTCAGTGTGCTGTTATGGAGAACTGCTGCGTGGGACATCTGAGCCAACAAAGCTGAGGGAACAATTTAAGAGGCAGTACCTGTACTGCAGTGTGGAACAAACCTTTTGTTCTGATTTGGATGCTGCTTATATGTTAGCTTGTTCATTGAAAGCAAACTTAGAGGGAGGCCATTTTCATTGTGTTCCTCTGTACCTGTAATTATAGTTTTGTGTAAAACAACCATTATTTATTTATGCTTATGTCAAGACCTAAAAGAGACACTATTCTCATGTACAGTAAGAAAAGCTGTATTCCACCTAACAAAAGAGGATCTACCTGCAGCACAAATGGAGAACGGTGCCTGGAAAGGATTCTGATAACTTCACAGAAGCTGTTGCTCTTCCTTTTGGAAAATTTAGTATCATTTGTGGTTTCTAATGACACATGACTGCCTCAGCCTAACTGTGGCATACAGAAAAGGGCTCCTGTTGCCACCCAGACTACTTCAAAATATCTAACCCAAAGATTTGTTGAGAAAAGAATGAAGAACTGTTCATCAAAAAATTGTCATGCCTAACATAACCATGCTGAGCTCATTCAAACCTACCCCAGCCATGAATGAGGCTCATTCAGTTTAACAAAGAAAGGGTTTGCAGGATTCAGATTCCAAGTTTGACACAATTAATAGTGTTTGTATGTTCAAGAATGTTGTTGTTAAGAAAGAGCATATTCAAGATGTTATCATATTTCATAGCACACTTAGAGGGTGAAGAGGCACTTGACATAAGACACTCTGGTTTTCATAATCCAAATAATTTGGTTGTTTAGGAAGATTTACATTTTCCACAGCTTCTTTCCCTCCATTCTTCTACCAGTGTCATATATAACATAATTTTTATTTTCCTTCTATTCCAGTGCCTTGCTTTTGGGAGGATCTAAACAGATAGAAAAAGTTTGGTCTGAGTATCAGCAAAACTGAATAGCAGCAAAACTAAAGCATGCTTTTGCATTTAGTGGGTCTGCACTTGCATGAAACAAGACTGTAGCATTGTCATGAAATTAATAACATGAAATGAATAGCAACAATTCTGTCTGTTGCAGGCATAAAGAGGAAGAGACCAGACTGAGGAAGGTACACAAAACTAGTGCATCTTGAACTAAATCAAAAGAAAATAAAGAGGCACTGGAAAAAAATCTAAATTTAGGGAACACAGAATTTGCTAAATGTGAATTCTGCAGTCAGAGTAACTGGGGCAACTGTGACATTACCTTTTTTTTGTACACTCGCAACATTATTTTTTCCCCACATGGCTATGCAACTGTACTAGGACCACTAATGAAATATTGCACTGAATTTTGTTCTCTTCAGAACCAGAAAGCATTGACAAAAACCAGGCTCTGCTTCAGGAAAGCATATGTATTTAGATGTCCAAGTTCCACTGAAATCCACATGCTTTAATTCTAGGTCATCTAGATGTTGCCTTAAGTTGGGGACAAAAAGAACAAAAAGTACAAACTATCTGAAGGAGATATCTTTCAATAAAACGTATCTATAAATCAGTGGACATGTAAATCATGAACTTTTCATTTAGGCTGTAAAAGAGACAGAAGAGTTACCTCAATTACTGAGAAGCATATAAATGTGATTGATGGACTGGTGTAAAGGCAAGAAAAAAGCAAGATCAGTATCGAGACAGCTTCAGAGTACAGGAAACAGCCTGTCCACTCTAGCTCTCATGCTATGTTTACATGCTGCCTGTTCGTGCTACAAAACATATAGAACAAGAAAATACTGCATGAAAGAACAATTAGTTAGATATATAAAATGCATACTAGAAGGGAAACCTGTCCTTAATCAATTAACCTGGAAGGGATGTTCACTCTGCAGCCTTTATGGTAATGTGATTCCTCTGCTTCTCAAGTGGCATACCTTCTGCCCGAGGCCCTCAAGGAGAACAAGGCAGTATGTGGATCTTCTAGGGAAAAAGAGCTAGTCCCAAATTAACATGAATGAAACTTTTGGTATGCAAATAGCTCGTAGCAGATACAAAAATAACTGGAAGGAGCTGAGGCAGATGCAGAGCCCTAGACCTGGAGAAGAAAAGAATCAGGTTGCATTGGGCAACAAACACGTACACAGCACATTAGCCTTCCAGGTGGTAGACCTGACTTGTGCTTTTGCTGTTTCTCAACATTTAACACTGAACAGCAACAACAAAAACCCAAGTCTTCCTTAAGAAGGAGTTCCTTTCAGCTGGTTATTAATTAGAGATGCAACTGTTGGATCTCCTGGCCCTCTGCTGTGCTGCTCACAGTGAAAAGTACAAAGTGAGAGCCTGCTGTGTGGGTAAACTGATGACTCACTTTTAGTACCAGGTTGAGCCAGGACCTTGAAGGCTGCCAAGTTAACTCTACAGGGATCCCCACTTCAGCCCACTCACATTTCCTAATAACAGGGCTGCATTTCAGCAGGCTGTGCTTAAGCAAGGCACTTTGATTTGTAAACAGAGGCAGTCTAGGAAATAATGTACCAGTGTGGTTAGCTGTATAATGCCATAAGACAACAAGATATAATGGCAGCACTGCTATTAAATGGTCAGAGGGTATTGCTCAAATTTGAATGTGACAGCAATTAATAAGAGATAACTTTTAATGGTAATTTAAAATTCCACCCGCGCCCTCTGTAGTCCCTGGAGAGGTATTACTGCCCCTCTTTGCATCAGATAAAGAGGAAAAGACTGCTGGTAAATGTATGCCTACAGAAGCACACATTTTAACAAGTTTTAATTTATAGTTAGAAGACCAAAAAGTATTTTATACAAAATAGACTACATGTTCCTGTGTTTTGACATAAGGGCTTAAAACATCATGCTTGCTGGAATACTTCTGTGGGTTCTTTAGACATTTATTTGAAGTCCCCTAGTCTCAGCCTGGTGAAATTTAGGATGTGCAGAAACATGCCAGAGTACTGACTCACTCCTGGCAGATTTGTATCTCATTCTATCCTGGCATAAACTACAACTCATGTGCTGTTGCCACGCAGATCAAAAGATGCATGTTTATTGTCCTGGCCACATGACTGAAAATATATTGCTGTGTAAGCTCTCCGTTAGGCTTCCTGCTTGAGGACAAACCTCCTTCTGTTCAGACATACAAAGGTTTTCTTAAAAGAGACGTCTGTTTGGTTATAAGACTCCACTGCCAAACTGATTGCAAATCCAGTAGTGTATTCTGAAATGTTAAACAACTCTGTGAAAGAGGTTTAGCTCCCTACCCACCCTTCTTACCCGCTTCATCCACTGGGGTAAGGCTTCAACTTTTTTTTTTTTTTGTGGCAAACAGCCTTCAACACGCTGTACACTTGGCACACTTTCAGGATTATGGTTTTGTGACTGCCTGGTATACACGGGATAATGTGCAGGAGGTATAACTCCTGTGGTAGGAAATGAGTGCTTTTTCCCTCTCACTAAATCACTTTCGCTTCTACTGGGCAGTCACAGAAAGCAAAGAGAAAAGCCTAGCCAAGGGATATTTCAAAATCTAAAACCAGGCAAATGAAAGGAAAAATCCCCAGATAAATAATGCCATTTCACCCACCTAATCTCCTCCAGCCAAGGTTATGGGGGAGTAAGAATTCATCACAATCTTGGTCCATTTTTCCTTAGTCTGGGTGCAACAGGCTGTCAACCCTTAGGTCTTTGCTGGGATTGCACACCAGAATATCCTGTGGTCCTTAGCTGACAGGCAGATAACTTCTCTCTACATTAAGGAGCTGCTAGGTTTGGGATATGCCTTGGGTAATTATATAAACCATTATTTTTCTCCTTTTGTCTCTAGTGCTGCAATATCACATAAGACTTTTTCAAACTTTATTCATAGTTCAAGCAGAGAACTGATTTTAAATCTCGTATACTTCTCTGTCCATGAGCTAGTTCTGAGGCTCAGGCCACCCCAGGGGGGATGTTCTGGTGCTCCTGGATGCTCAGTTCCTGGCACTCACTCAGACTCTTGGGTTTTATGTACAGCCCATCAAAATGGTGTGGTTTCCTGATGACGAGAAATTCAATATTTGCAATTGAGAAAGAATTACATGTAGGAGTAGCTAGCTAAATCTTGCCATTGCTACCAAGTAAAACATTAATTAAGTAAAACCTCTGTTTAACACACCCTTGTACACAACATAAAAATTTGAAGTAAAAACTATTTTTAACTATTCTTGAGATTCTCTTTGCCTTCTGGGCTCCACAGATCTCAGCTGGCAGTAACACAGACACAAAGCACTTAATATACATGATCTACGATCACTTTTGACTAACATTTCAAGAATGGCTTTCCATTAATATGTATCAGTTTATAAATTTATAAAAATAGGAAATCTATTAATGGAGCTCTTTTTAATAGTACACATAATGTCTTTATTTTCAAACCAAGGCTCTTTTTTGATCATTTGCAAATGCTGCCTACATAGAAAAGATGCATTAAAATGTGAATGCTAGTCCAGCTGCCTTAACTGTCAAAATATTTAGTGCATAGAAGAGAGCTTTTTGACTGGTGTAAACTACAGTAATTATGCTGCAGTAAGAGAGACACCAGTGAGGATTTAGTGCTGTGTGCAGTCATGAACACAAATGCACTCTCACATCTTTCAGCGGTTACATAGCAACGTTACCCATATATACCTGAAACACAGCTTTGTGAGATGTGAGGCTCTCAGGAAAAAACTGGTTTTCTTGGGATTTCACCAACTATTGTTTAATCAGTATTTATTATAAAAGGATGTGTATGTACAGGAGCAGAGGAGAAGGAGACAAAACTAGTAGAAATACGAAAAAAGAAGAAGATAGCAACAAAAGATTTCTAACTGTACCAGGTGTAGGAGCTCTTAGATGGATTGATGACATTATACATCTATGCATGCCTAAGCCAGTTATTTTGGCATGTAATCATCAGCTAGCAACCTGTTTGGAAGGAGGAGAAACAGCCATCCATTGTTTCAAAAGAAACAATATTAAACAATTATGTACGTCACTGTGGCATTCACAGTTCCTCAGTGCCTGGGTGGCTGATGATTCATCCTTCATGTCCCGAGTTATGTTTCAGATTGGAGGATCTTCTAAATTGTAATTTTTGTGTGAATAATCTCTAAAAATATATCTTTGCCTCTGATACAAGCCAAAACTCTGAGAACTGCGATAGGATTGTAGTGCAGGAAGTGCAGAATTCATCCCAAAGTTTATAAACGCAGTTACAAAAAATGCCACACTTTGTTTCCCTATATATGTATGTTCGGCATTATATCCACCATGCTGAAGGCTGTGCAAAAGTAGTCATTTAATTATAATGGGCCATCACACTTTTTGGCAGTACTAACTGCAACTGACCTTTGTATTCTCAATACATTAAAAACTGGTTCCCTGAAATGTGTTCATTTTTCGTTGCAGGAATATTTTTCTACTGCTACAGAGGCAGACTGAGAAGCCATGGATACAGCTTGCTCTTTCTGGTTTGATGAGAAAATACCAAAGCTAAGCCATCCACAGTTTTCATAACAATTAAACCTGGCACAGGTGCAGTATCATTCTTTTCTTGCTATTGGGACTAATCCTGTTGGTATTGATGTGACTGTTTCTCATTTCAGTATTTTGCACTTGTAATCTTCTCAGAAGACAGCTTAGGGCATCGATTTTTTTGTTATGTTTTGTTTTTTCCAGCAGTTTCCTAAACCAGGCACATGTTAAAAAATGCCCATGAGCCTTCTGTGGTTGCAGATGGCTCAGGACATTCAGGACGGTAATTAGAGTCAGAGATGTACACAAAAGAGCCTGTGGATGAGAAGTGGGAATGAGATGTACTGTATCATTTTCATTTGTTTCATGGAAGTCACAGGGATAAAGTTACCAACTTCTGTAACGCCCATGTGAACATGGAGGCTCCATCGTGCATTGTGAGCACATGAGACCACAAGAACGGGGAAAGAAGCTTTTCTGTCCTACTCTGTTGGAAGACAGAAGCTTTTAACAGTTGTGGGGTTTTTTTGGTCCCCACCCCTGGTGAAAACCAAAACAAACCCCCTTTTCCCTTCAAATTAGCCAGGAGTCTCAGAGTCTGGGAACTCATCTGGGATGTGTAAGTAAGAAATGCAAGTTCCTAATAGCTTACTATCAAGACCTTTCTGCAATAGATGATTCTCTGGAACCAGAACTTCCCTACAGGAGCTAAGGGAATTTATCGTATCATCTTCTTTTCTGTGAAAGTTGGGTATTCCGATGTCAGGGAATTTTCCACCAGCCACTTGGCCAGAGTGAAAGGACACTGATGCACTGACATCAGGGGATTCAAATTGCTTTTATCTGCTGTGAACTCAGGACTAGTTGGGAGGTTTCAGTAAGGTCCTCCATAATTTAGAATTCCATTTACTTTTTTTCCACAAAAAATTGCAAGTTTGAAGTTCCAGCTGCTGGACTGGTTTAAAAATTCAGCTTCATTTGACAGCCTGCTTTATAATTGCAATAGTAACATGTAGGAGACCTATTCTGGGCTCTAAAAGATTAAACAAGATGAGGCCTGCCAGACCTCTGCAGAAACCCATGTGGCAATAAGAAGAGCAGATTCAGCAGATCTCTCTCTCCTTTCTGTATCCCTAGTTCAGCAAAATAAGTGTATATATGAGCACTTCAAACAGTAATTTGTGGATACTGAATGGCAAAGATTATAGATTTGTTTGAAAATTTTAGAAGGAGTATAGTTGCTTTGAAATTAAAAAAATATATAAACTGTATAACAAGGAGAAAGCCTAATATCTTGTTATATCATTAAAGCAGTCATTTGTACTATTTGCCAAAAGTTCAAAAGAACTGGAGTCCCACAGGATTAAAAAAAGACTTCTTACAGGAATTTTTGTACTAATTTTCTTGCTTTTCAGCCTAGACCATGGCAGAGCAGCAGGGACTCCTTGAAATCTTTGAAAGGCTTTACTAATTGTCTTAATTTATATATAAGATGCTCAGGTACTTTGGTAATGAGCAGTAGGTAGGTTAGGAGTGTAATAGCAACTCCATTTTTCTTACAAGCATTTCTGATTTGACACCACTCCATTAATTAAAAAAAAGTTATTAGCAGCTGATAACAGACCTGATACTGGAATATATCAGTGCGTATGACATTCATGTCCCAGTTGTTGTGCTTATACGGAACAGTTCATGAATGCTGATGCCTGTTACCTCTAAAATCAGATAATTCCTTTGTTATTTCATAACTTCTGTGATAAGGATTTGGGGACTCAGTAGGACCTCACCGATTTCTACAGTGTAGTGCTTCATCTTTCCCGAATTTTTAGGCCAGAAGAATGAGTTTCAGAGAGCACACACACTTCTGTTTGCAGGTCTCAACATCAGATTGCTAATCTAATTAACATCCTTAACATTTTATACAATACATTGACTCAGCTGTTCTTGGAGCCCTGTGGCACCTGGTTATGTTACTTTTCAACACTGCTGTAAATCAAAAGAGAAAGGCTAAGGTCACTGTGTTTGCTGTATCCTTCAGCTTGGGACTCTGATGGCTTTACCAACTGTACATTGATGTTGTTTTTACAACTTGCTGAAAAATACTTCATCTCTTGGTCCAAGACTTTCATTTGTATCCTCGCCTAACACACAAGGTAGCCTCTAGCTCAAATGCAATATGCACAAATTTAAAAACAAAACAAACAAAAAAAAAAATCAGGAAAAGTAGTTGCAAAGGATGAAGTGCACAGCAAAGATTTAACATAATCAGCAGGAAAAACAGAAACAAACAAACAAACATAGTTCTTTGGTGCTTTGCTTTTAAGGTTTCTGTTCCAGCTGGGCATGATTCCTATTTTTATAGAGAGAATTATTGACATATTCTCTGAGAGGAAAGTAAAAACTTGGACAACATTTTCAAGAGTTCTGCTGAGGGAGTGGCCCAACAAAACAAAACAATGGATAAACACTGGATCAAAATGTTATTGGCTTGAACTGAGAGAGGGCAGTGGCAAAGCTGGAGGAGAGAGCCTAGCTTTGTGTCCTGCCAGGTCCAGGGCAGGTTCAGCCATTGTGACAGATGTCTGTGTTAGCATCGCCCAACTGGATGGAACCATTTTTCTGCTCAGGACCGGGATGCAGTGATTCCCTTGCGGGACCAGAGATGTACCAATACATGAACCTCTCACATGGAGTTTTGGGCAGGTCTGGGTAATGATGCCTGCTGTATTTTAAACAATAGCTTTTGTTTTACTGAGTAAGTGTACGGGAAGCATCAGCTCCCAATTGTGCAAATTATGTCACAATGCAATTTCTAAACTAATAAAACAAATTACAGTGAAAAATGGTTATCATCTACAGTAGATACTGCAGATTCCCAAATAGTGGAACTTTAATAATTTATGTCACTACAAGTTACATTGATTTCACCTGTCTTACTTTTGCTCTGCCTTTCACATGCTGTTAAAAACATTCTGCTGAATTTTAAGAAAAAACAATAGCGTAGTCAGGAGTCAATGTAAGGCAAAAGTGTTGATAAAATTTACCCAAGTATTCTACGTAGGGAGTGAGATTTTTCCTAGGAAGTTTTCACTTAATTGTAGACAAGACTGTTATGGTTGGCAAAACCTAAGGAGATATGAAATCAAGGGAGTCTGATGTGTTCTGTGAGTTTGGACACACCGATGAGCTTTCTTCCACTGATACAATTCTGCATAACAAGTAGTAAATCTAATAATGAAATGGAATATATTTGGTCATCCCTACTTTTTTTTTTTTTTTTTTCCCCCCAAATATATTAATCTATAAAATACAGCGGCTGTATCTGGTACCTGTTGTGCAAATTTTTTACTATCTCTGTTTTTAAGGTATGTGTCTGGAAGTAATCCTTATACTTGGGCTCGTATGTTTGCTCATACTGTCCCATTGTCCCTACTTCAAGTTGCATGCAGACTTTGCAGGGTGAATACATTATTTTATTTATTTCTAAATTAACTAATATTTATCCCTTTCCTCAAATGAATCACTTACTACAGATATTATTTCTGAACTAAAGGACCTAAATCCAGGCCTCATCCAATATTCTACACGTTTGGGTATTTCAGCCTTTTTCAAGACTCACAAAGTATTCTTGAATTTTGAATCAAGAGAGCAACGTAGGACTCATAAATGCAGCGGATCTGGGTTGGAGATAACTCTACAAAGCTTCTGCAGCCATAATGTATGCAGGGATCATTTTATCTTCTGAATTTGAAAAGCATCCAACACTGTGTGAGTGCAATTCTGATTTGGATGCAGGAATGTACTGTAACGTACTTTTCTGTTTCTGTGTTTGTTTGGTTTTGGGTTTTGTTTGTTTGTGGTCTTTGTTTGGTTTTTGTTTTGTTTTTTCCCTTAGTATGTAAATGGATTTTCCTAAGTGTAAAATCTAGTTCAATACTTTTCAGTCAACTTGACTACCTTGAGGGTTTTTGTTACTTAAACTGACATATTTGATAATTCTTGGGCATCTGTTTTCTGTTAGCCTAGCTAGTTATTCCCTTCTAATTTTCATAAAGCCTATGAAACTGTAAAAGGACATCAGATATTATTTTTCTATTCCCCTGTGTCCAAACAAATTATAATTTAATGAATAACGTGCAGGTTTTAATCAGACTGGTTAAGAAGCGAGGATTGGCTTTTACAGCTGTGGTAAACACGGCCTAGCGCCACCCAGTGGGTTTGGTTAAAAAGATGTAATTTCAGCACATCCCACGTTTCCAAACATCTCCATAAAACTTTCCATGGTCAGCTCTGACTCCAAGCCCAGCATAGATATAGCTGTGGAATGGCTGGGATTTACCACAGCCTCCTCCTAATCTCTGGAGGATTTCTGCTTAACTGTCTAAACAGATCACCATGTTCAATTATGAAGCAGCTCTAAGGCTGCAGGCAGTACCAGGAGGTGACAGGATGGCACTGGCTGCTCCCCCAGCAAAGCTCATGGGACCCTCGGTGGCCACAGCTGAGCTCTGTCCCAGCAGCCAGCAGGCTGGGGTCTCCTCCAAGAGCTCTGATGGAAAACCACAGCTTAGCCCTTTGGAATTGTGACGGATTACAATCAACCTGGAAGAGTGAAAGACAGGACAGAAAAAGTCAGTTGAGCTATCAGGATAAGCACCTCAAACCTCTGTCGTGGCTGCTGGTTTCAGAATAATGGCCCACCTGAAATACGCACTCCTAAGTTTCTCCTCCAGTTTCTGGAAGTGATGGTTATTTCAGAAGAAATCAATAAATGTCGATGTGCATGAAATATGGGACAGATCAAATAAAGGTATTTCAGTATTAAAAGCTATTAATTTTGTGCAACATACATTAGAATTACAACATTATTAAATTCCATTAAGCTAAAATGATATATTTAACTCAGACTTCAGAGTGCTAATTTCATAGTCCCCTCCAAGCTGTTCCTGCAAAGGTGTTAGGGGTAATTAGCTGCCATTTTCTCAGTAATTCGGAATCTGCAATTAATCAAAATGCAGGGCCTGAGTGATTGTAGAAAACAGTAACACTTAGTTTATTATGTAGCACATTCTCATTCTGGTTGTTCTATGATGGGATCAGCTACACTTTTCCCCCAGAATTTATTATGCTTACCCTTCAACCAATTAGTTTTTCTCACTTTAACTTAAAACCTGGTGAGTTTGTTATATATATGCATAAGGTTGCTTGTCAGTTATATTGGGCAGAGACCTGCAGGACTGCATGTGTTTAAGCAATTGTGAACCTGGTATTGTCCAGAAAAAACTTTGCTTTCTTAAAGAAATGGTTTTTTCTTTAAAAAATGGGAATGGAAAAATGAGAGCAATGGTAAAACTCAGCTTGCCACAGCTACAAGTGCCTGGCATGGAGGAACACCGAGAAGTGGCTGATGTCACACTGCTCAGGATCAAGTTGTGGAGTCCAGGTCTACAGTTGCTTGATCGTGGTACATGGATACAGCCACACTTCCAGATCATGCAGGCTGTACAAAAGTAATCACTACCAAGGCATTATGACAATCATGAAGCCGAGACCTTTGATTTTCATATTCCAAAACAATCTTAGAGGTAGCATTTTCACTGAGGTTCTCATGTAATTTTAGAAGTAAATCCTGGTGCTTTGTTACATGTTGATTTTACAGCTAGTCTCACGGGGAAGGAGATTTTAAAATTATAGCCAGTTAAGTGGATAGTTTGCTGAATGCTACTGGTGTGGATAATAGTAGCAGGCCTCCAAGATGGCCGGATGGGATAGTCGTAATTTGCTTAGTACATTTTTGCTTCCTAGCCATTTAAACCTGCATCTGGAAACCCTTCTCTAATTTCACAGCTGCAGTGCACAAACACACATTGGGGTGCAGTGGAGTTTAATAGGTATTAAAAAAATATAGAAATTGAAGCAAACCAAACTTTGATGACTACCAATGCAAAGTCATAAGAAGGACAATACTGAAAGACTCTGCTGTTCCTAAGTGTGTTGGTAGAAGTTAATGTCCCAGTTTGATAGGATTAATGCTGACTGAACAGCATGTTAAACACCCACAGCACTACAACTACTTTGACCAGGACATTTATTTAACACAATTATAATTTAACAACTTCTGCTGCTGGAGTCTTCTTCCTAGCCTGTGTTACTAACCCCGTCTCTCTGGGTACTCTAAAAAACAGGCCTTTATGCTTGAAAATAGCTCTTGGGTGGAGCCTGTGATCTTATTCTGCCACTGTCAGAAGAGGTATCTTGTGCAAGTGTATTCAGAAGTGCTGCTTTAGGCTGTTTTTTTTCCACTATTTTTGATTTACAAGGTGCTGATTAACACATTGTGCAAACATATAGAATAATCCTTTTTGGTTAATTTCTATGATACTGTTGCTGGTGCTGCCCTCTACTGAGAGCAAAGCCCACTCTCAGCTAAAGAATGGGGTTTGTTTGGCTCCTACCAGTTCCTGCTTTCTCTTACTGATCTGTAGTGAACAAAAGACACTTTTTGATGAGGTCATGATCTAGGTCAAGAGTAGCCTTGATCATAGTGGCATGACACAGTGTACTGATGGGTGGGAGAGCTGAATAGGTCTACAAAGTGCAGGTTTTGGGCACAAAGCAGTCCTCCCATCAGCTAACGCCAAAGAATGGGAGGCAGAGGATATTCATTTTGCAGATGGCAATCACTAAACAGCATGGGGATACAGAACAGAAAGTGAGAGGATCAAAACAAAACCCCTGACTTAAAATAAGTGCTGTTTTAAAGATACACTATATTCCTTTTTGACTCATGTATCCTATTTGGATTGGGATAATCCTAATGACCTCTCAAAGTATTTGAGAGCACTGGATTTGGCACAAATTTGGCAAGATAAACTGCATGCTTATTTCCGAGGGAGCCTAAAGAGAGGTGATATTGAAAGAAGTGACACGAAATTGAGATTTTACAGCATTTTAGGTAGATGTTAGCTATACACGAGAAGTGGCAGTATTACTCAAGTGATCATTGCAGTGATGTAGTCGAAAAATGACAAGTGGTATTTCAGTCTATCTTGTGTGGCACCACACAGTCTTATTACTTTGTTTTCTTGAAAAAACAGTGCCAACATATATTTCTGTGTCTTGGTTTCAAAAATATAAAATTATATAGAAAGAGAAGAAAAAAGGATCTTGTATTTCTTTTAGGCTGAAAGAGAAACGCACAGGAAAGTGAAGTAATAGAGAAATTTAGAGAAAAGGAAAACTTAGGAACAGATGTCACTGTTTATTTTTATTTCTTTCCCCGCCCCCCCTACGATCATAATAAATTCTCTCTTATTGCAATGATCAGGGAAGAAGAGGATTACAGCAAGGTTGGGCAGAAGCATCAGATAAAACAGAATATAACCCCACTTAAATCCTCTTCAACATTACTCCAAGATGCAATTAAAGCTACTGTATGAATCTGGTGCTTTAAATGAGTGAGGCTGCCAGAGTAGTGAACTGTCTTCAGACACAATTTAGGAAAAAATCTGAGATGGTTTTCTATCTGTTCCTTGAATTGGTTTTTATATTCTGCTGTGGATGAACTAGATCATCCACATATTTGGCTATCTTATATTGGGTAAAACATGAATAATAGGAAAGGCAAGCAAAGATTCAGCGATGTCAAAAGAGAAGGTCATGTCAAAAAAACAGGGCCGCTCCACATAGTTCTATGCTACTGACAATGTAAAAGACATTTATATTGTTGAAGAGAAGGCTAGTTTGTCTGAACTGTTCATGACACTTTAAATTACTAATGCTGAATAAATAATTTAGTCCGCCACATTTTTCACTGTTCATCTTGTTTGCCTGCTTTTTTCATATGTGAACTTGGAAAATCAAACCAGACAATTTTACAGCAGATTTTTAGCTCTTTGTTCCAAGCGTGCTTGTCAAGTTCCAGAGTTTAGAATAAGATCCAAATCCACTGCTCATTTTAATGCACCCCTAAAGAATTCTAGGTTAAATAAAAGTATTACCAGTCACCTTAATGTTATTTTCTAATACAAGAATAGAGATCAAGTAGACAGCATAAAGTAAAAATCCTAGCAACAAGCCTCTGTGTTTTCATGAACATGAATATAACAAATTGTTTTCAAACTTCAGTAACACTAACTTCTGTGATAAATACATAGGTGTATTAGAATTTTCCACTTTGGAAATGCTCCTGTGTCAGAACACAAATAAAATGTGGTTTGGTTTGAGGGGATTATTTTTTTTGTTTTGTTTGGCATTTTTTGTTGGTGGTTTATTTATTATTTATTATTATTATTTATAGTCAGGCAAGTCATGCTATTTATCTGTCCCATAGAGGAAAACCATAACACAGTTTCAACAAGGTTTAACTGAGTAGAGACTCTCAGGTCATGGGAAGTCAACAAGGTCTCAATAAATTGATCCTGATGAACTAAAACCAAAATTATTGAAGAATTTCCACCTAGTCTGAATCACTTGGAAAACCTTAAACATGGCCAAAACATGTGTGTATTGTCATAAGTCATGCAAATTCATCTTTTAAGAGGAATTGCAAAGTTTTCTTTTAATATATGAATTATTACTTCTCACAAAAACATATGACGAATGACATTTTACCTTATCTTCCTATAAAACCATACAAAGCTTTTTGCTAGGCTAGTAAGCATTAGCAAAAATTTCAATATTAGTTTTGTATTGTGGGAAACTATCTCCTGGGATATAAATACAGTAGCATGATGTAAAGCTTTACCATTTTAAGGTTCTTTAAGATTCTGCACATGTTGCCATTTTGATAGAATGTGTACATTCTTTCTGCACTCAAAAGTTTTTTGTATTACACTTTGTTCTATTAAAAAAATGACACATGAAACTGTATTTAGGATTAAGATATGACTACTTCATTACATAATTCTCGTACTTTAGGGAATGATTTCCTTAAAAAATGGTTTGAGCTGAAACTTGTCATACAAAGCTCTCGTTTGGGAAAGGCTGGGATGAGGAATGGCTTTTCAAAGTTTTATGTAAATCAGTCTTGTCATTTTAAAATTCTTTTTACAGAAGAGCACAACACCCATTCTAGTACCATTTCTAGTTCTCTTAATATTTGCTGAGTCTTAAATAGAAATAAGTTATTTTTCTCTTGTTTTCACAGCCTTTCCTTGTCAGTTTAAATGATTGTTTTGTCTTAAATAGAAAGTTTACCAAGTCTCAAATCCTACTTAGTACTTGTTTTGCTTCTCTCAAAGCATGTGCAGTGATGGATGTTTTAAGTTAATTTAGTGCTGTGAAAGGTGCCAAACTGTCAGACATGGAAACTAAAATAGTCTATTTGTGCTGAGAATGTTTATTTTATGTTATTGTTAAAATTGCAGTTGGAGGCTTCTCCAGCTTTGTGCAGCCATGAAAACCTGTAACATTGGCGGACAAGGGAGCTGGTGAAAGGGATGAGGCTGTAAATGGAAGCATGCTGGCTGATCTGTGCAATGGAAAAGATGACCTGGCAGAGAGCACTGTATTTTAAGTACTTATAGGACACTCATCTCCCCCTCATCAGCCTATCCAAAATTTTTCTGAAGGCAAAGGAAATCACACTGGGATAAAGCAGTGTTTGATAGAGACTCAATGACAATATACAACAAAAATATCATCAATGTAATTTCCCATGAGATTTCTTAACTAGAAAGTATATCCAGTTGCTCTTCTGCAAATCTAATTGTTCAGCTAATTTCCCATAGTCGCAAAGGCAAAATAGTAGGACATGCATTTTCTCTGTTTAGGAGTAACAACTTCAGTTCATTCTTACCAGTCCAGTAAAAGGTACATCCTCCCTTCTTCTGTCTCCTTATGATTTTTTTTTTTTTAAGGTTGGTAAGGAATTCATCTATGTCTTCTAAAAAATATACATCCAAAATGACTAGTAACTAACAGATCAGCATATATACATCTAAGACAAAAGATGGACATATTTCTTGGGCTGCGAAATTGGGCTGTTATTCCATTTTTGACTGTATCTTGTTATTGTTTTGCATTACAAATAGTGCAGTACAGAAAGAGCAGACTCTTGTTCCTAGGGCAAGTACCTACATTCTCAGGTACAACCACTATAATTATATGAGTTAGGGATTATGTCCCAATGTACCTTAAGACCACTGTTTCTTAGTTTTCATCAAATTTATATTCTCTCACCAGAAGCATTTTGCTAGTAACAAATCCATAAAAATGATTCAAAGCCTTCTGGGTGTCTTTTGTTGTTGTCGTTTTTGGTTGGTTGGTTGGTTGGTTGGTTTTTGTTTGTTTTGTTTTTTTTTTTTCAGATTTTGTATCTGCTACAGTCTGTGTTAGCACAGGAATATGGCTATAACAGTCTTGCATGTGAAGCTGTACATCAGGCACATTTTAACAGATTTATGTCATCAACCCCCACACAGCATTAATCATTCTTGAAGGTCATTTTTAGCTATCAAAGTAAGTGCCTTAGTAAAATTGCCAAGGCATTTCAAGCCAGGCCAGTTGCAAGTTTTCAGGTGCTGGCAAAAAAAAAACCAAAAAAACAAAAAAAACAACTGAGGAATTCACTAAACAAGTTTCTTGGCAAAGTGTCCGTGAAGGTCTGTGATGGGAGAGTAAGCATTCATCAGCATAGATGCAAGCTGTCTCTGTTATGGAAACCAGGGCACATTTAAAAGAAAAATAAACAGATTTATCAGTCTGGTTACAATTTAATGAAGTACAAGGTTGAAAGGTTTCCCCTGTCTGATTCAGACCCTGACAAGATAAACTAGACATGGTGGAGGCTGAATGTGTCCCTTCTGTCAGGTGCCATAAGTATGAAAAACCAGGTATGCTTCACACACAGTCTCCAAATAAATCTCAGACAAAGTTTATGTTCTTTCATTTTGTTTTCCATATTTCATCATCACTGAAGCCAAACAATCAATGACATAAGATTTGGGGATGTTTATTACCACATCAAATGGCTGAAGTCTGCAAGTATGGAAAAACACATCAAATTGTTGGTTTTATGGGAGCTCATGCTGACATTTTGTAAAAAATATTTCAGTTATAATCATTTGGGAACTCCTATGTTTGCTTTACATTTTGGTGAACCCAGTGATAAGAAGATGCTGTTTTTCTGGGTCAAATTCAGTTACAAAGGTTGTGCAGGCACAAGAGGCAACCTGAAGGACAGTCAAAATATACTAGCATTTTATAATACCAGCATATGGGTACCAAATACCTGCTATGGAACAAATTCAAGAGCTAATCAAAGCTCACAGTGTTTCTACATGAAGTTTACGATTATTTTTCATGTAAATAAAGCTTTCAGGTATTATTATTTACATGTTCTTTGAATGGAAATGTTACAAATGAGGATGTCTGCAATTAAATCCTTTATCTTCTACCTCCTTTCTACATTTTGGTCCCAGAAGTCCTTTTGTTTAAAAGAGACTCAAAATGTCACATTAAAAATAACTTTCGAGATTGCAGTGGCCTCCTAAATGACATATATGGGCAAAGATAGAGACTAATATGAGAGAGGTCAGCACACCATATGATCCCCTGCCTTCCACAGCATCTGGTATCCCACAAGTGTTGTTAAGCTTCTTCCTGAATTTAACTCAATAGTAATGTAAGTCACTACCATACCTAGAGCTTTGTAGGTATTCACAACTTTATTTCTCCAGATCCTAAGAAAGATAGGAAAAAAAAAAAGAAGTGATAGAAAATAATGAATAAACCTCAAAGCACATAGCAGGGAATGGAATTAAAACACAAAACTGACACAACAAGGATATAACAAATCAAGCTTTAAGGAAAAAATGTTGAAGGTGAAAGTATTTAATGTCAGGTTTTTTCCTAGGTTGAGTTCTTTGTATTCATCTGTTTTTCTTTCCTTACTCTGTACTCCTCTGAGACAATGCATACAACTGAGCCCTTGAGCATTTGCCTCACTTTTATAGAAAACAGAACTTTGATGCAGTATGGAATAATTACTGAGGGGAGAAATTATTGAAACTAATTATCAAAGATACACTTATTGAGAATAAAATTTTATCCACATCTTCAGCATATAAGGCAGTTGCACGACAGGGAAGGAATCTGCTCTATATGGTTTCACCCCCTCCACCTGGCCTGCGTTCTTGTATGGTCATGCATGGGGGAGCCCAGTGTGCTGGCAACTAAGAGGTACAGGGGAGCAGAGCAGTGTGAAGATATAAAAGGATAAATGTTCAGTTCCATCCAAAATGCTAGTTACTGAGCCAGAAATTTGTCCAGTAGATGAACTTTGCTCACTATAATCTCATTATAATATCAAAACACACTGCCTCCTGCACACCCACTATTCACTTTCAAGCATGCTCCGTTAAGTTTTTACCTTAAAAGTTGAAGCGAGAGTTTTTACACCAATCAATAACAAAGGTATATATGACTAGAATCACTCAAACTCTGCCTAAATGTAAAAAATAGTATAAAATTCCCTAACAGCAGGGAAAAGTTAGGGAAGACACCATCACTGAGAAGTCAAGGGAGTAGCATAATAAGACTTCTGGGACTGGTCAGTGGGCTGTGCCTATCTTCTCCAGCCAAAGTGACACTTTTGGTTAAGATTTGTGCACTTATACCAGGTTATACCAGGACACTTAGACTTCAAGCTTGTATTTACAATCACGTTAGTAGTGCTATACAGTTATCTAAGAATTTATATATATTTGGTCCCAATATTTATTTCTTGCAACTAATGTGTGTTTTTTACAACTAAATTGTATTTTGCAACTAAAGAGTGTTTTTGCAGACAGTGCATTCTTTCAATGGCATTCTAAAAGAGCTTGTACTTGTTGCTTTAATAAAGATCATTATTTGTGGATCCAGTTGTGAGAATTTTTCACTGAATGCACTCAGACGTATAGTATATATTATATTATTCATGAATCTGTGCAAGTGTGTAAGTTCAATGGTCGTGACTGCCCCTGAACTATCAGTGAATCCATAAATCGTGTGAATTCAACACAACGCTGGACCAGCTGTTGAGCACAGTCCGACTTAACAGTGCCGATTTGAGGTCTTTTGATGTAATTGGGCATCACTCAGGAGTTACACTCAGCTGTCTCTAGCCTTCAGTGAAATACTGAGGACTAGCTAGAATGTGAGGGAAATTGACTTCTGCTAAATTAACTCTTTTAATACAACGTGTGCTTCCTAACCTCACAGCAGGATGGGTGGGTTTCTCAGAAAGCTTGTCAAGATGCTCAAACTGCCTTAGGGACAAGGCCATGAGCTGCACAGGAGCCTGCTATGGGCTCCCAGGTTCACAGTCACCTTTACTGGCACCTGCCCTATTGAAGAATGCTCATATAGAATATTGGTTTTGACCTCAAAATTTGCTATTTAGGTTCTTGTGGTCTCAGACAGCATCATTGTTATTCACGGATGATCAGTTACAAGGACTGGAAAATGTAAAACCCAATTTTCTTGTGTAAATACATTTGTTAATTACAAAATCACAGAATGGTTGGGGTTGGAAGGGACCTCTGGAGATCACCTAATCCAAACCACCTGCTAAAGCAGGTTGATCTAAAACACCATAAATTCAGCAAAGTGGACAGGCTTCTCTTACCAAAAAAGTTGGTATTTATAACTAGAGGAAAAAAATGGAGGATTTAGAAGAGACATTGTCTTGATTATGCATAAAGACAAAAAAATGTTTAAGCCTAAAAAAGCAATTAAAATAACCTGGTTTCCATGAGCTTTATTTTGACCTTTGGTAACTGATTGAACACCTTAAGTCTATTTTCTAAGATTAAAATTCAGTACGGTGAAGAAGACAGTAATGAAGGAATCAAGAAGAGGCAACCTGATGTTCACAGATAAAAATGAACAATAGAAATGTACCTGCTGAGATTCTGAGGTTGTATTCAGTAGCCCCACTACTCTACAGTAAAAATTCTATTGACTTGATCAAGACTAGACTTTCAACCTTGGCTTTTAAAAGGGAGAAATAATTTTAAAGGAATAGCAGAGGCATCATGCCAAGTACACATTAAATCCAGATGGGGATTCCCATTTAACTTCTGCTTCAGCTGCAGAAACCAGGCATTTGTGACTAGAAAAGTAAAGCAACACTGTGATTCTTTAAAGACTGCAAGGAATAGGATTAATTTGTTGGGGTTATGTTGAGAAAAATAGAGTGACAGAAAGAGCACCTAGTGAATGGGACAAAAAATTTGATTTGGAAATGGTGCTAATTTCTGAAGCACAGACAAACCAACAAATAGAAAGCTGAGAAACAGTTCTAGAAGAAAGCCTTATAACATACTGTGCTCTGAACAGCAATTTTAAAACTGAATAAGAGGAGAAAACAAGTATAACAGGTGTCACTGTCAAATCCTCCTAAAGCTAACATTCACTGTCTCACAAAGGTGGAGCACGGTCCAAGCTGTGGTCTCCTTGCACCCAGGATGCTTGCATGTGTGCTACCCTCTGACTTACCCTGAAAGCCTGCCCTTGATCTGGTCCAGGTAAGAACCTTCCCTGAAATACTCAAAATTTTCAAAAGTTAGTTTTGCCTTATCCAAATCCCATCTCAGGAGTAGCTGCTAATGACCAGAACATGATGAAATATCATTTCATATTACTGAGACATATATGTTTAGCATGCTATGAAGAAGGACATCAAAGGGCCAGCTCCCCTCCCAATTCATGACAGTTTCTCTTTTTGTTTGTTTGTTTTTAATTATTCCAGAATTTTAATTAATCCAGAATATACTCAAGTCTTGGGTAGAGTACATTCCTTCAGCTACAATCATGTTTTGAATTGAGATGGAGCTGACATATACACTTCTAGCCCTTGGAGAGGAAAGCTGGGGTACCAGCTGGATGGGGCAGCAGCACACTCCAACAGTCCCTTTATCCTCCACGGTGGGATCCAGCTGGTGGAGCACGTGGCAGAGCTGCTGGCATGGCCATAAATTACCTACAGTGTGTGTGACTGTGATTAGCTGTTTGACTTCTCGTTAAGCAACACTTAAAATATCTGTAGGCACACAGTAAGCAGTTTGGAATTGCTGATTGCACTCTGATTTATGAGGGGTGGTGAAGAGTGATGAAGAGAGACGTGAGTTTCGTTACTCTCCCTGCAGTTTGGAAATCGGTAGCAAAACTTACCTCACAAGGAAACTAGATAAGACTTTAGTTGTCACCCCACAAAACATACATTTGGGTTTTGCATTTTATTTATTTATTTTTTAAAGTAACTAATGCACTATTTTGCTTACTAGTTTCAGCTTGAAAGGAGAGTATCAATATAGGGGAAAAAGGTTCTTTAGACAGCTTTTATTTACTATCCAGCCTAAGCAAAACCAATACTGATAAGTGTAAGATCAAAATAAAATTCAGATTCATGAGATTTCCAGACCAAACAAGGTTCAATGCGCTTGGAAGAAGTTCAGCTATAGATCTGCATTTTGGTCATGTGCCCCTTCATAAGTTCTAAACTGTCAGACACTTGCTCATCATTTCTTTCTCAAATGATGTTTCCAGATCAACAGACTTGTCCTTCCCTGGGATCGGTCATTTCCTAAGTCTTGCCTTTTAGAATGCAACCCTTTTTCTGTCTGTTTTATGACAACGAGTAACACTCTGTGTTCCAGCTCCATATGAATCTTCTGAGAATGTTATTTATTTTACAGTATTGGCACAGCAAGACACTTTCCTTTCCTTTTGACGAGGGCCCCTGGAGACAGCTGACACACTACTAGCATCCTGCCAAAATAATACTGTAAGACGCTCAGTTTAAATCAGCATAAAATATTAAAATGACACCATTACTTTTTCTTCTGAAACTGATAAGATTTATTGTTATGTTACATTATGTTATGTTCTCTGTTATGTTATGCTATAGAGCAGAATGACATCAAAGTTTTACTCTCCTGTAGTCTCCTAACTGTCTTAGTTTCAGGCCTTTGGTAGACATTCCGCTATTCCCCTGCTTGCCCTTGCTGTCCATACTACACAAATTGCACAGGCACGCATAACTAAGAATTTACCTTACTTGTCTCTTACACAATATTTTCGTTCTGATCTGACAAACGGTCTGTTAATTTTATATGGAAATCATGTGGATACTACTCTCCTTCTACATTGTGTGCTTTTCCAAACACAAAGTCATCCAACTCAGGCAAAGGGGAAAAGAAGTTGTTTGGACTAAATTTTGTACCCAAAAATAAATCAACACTGCCAATTTGCTAGCACTAAAGACAATTTAAAGGAAGAGGAAGACCATTTAATTTTTTTTTCAAAAGATATTGTTGCTGTTTCAAGAATAAGAGCAGATTAAATAGTTCAGTAGCAAAAGGCACTTTTTAGTAAGACTAAGAGAATGAAAGTCTTTAAGCACAAACGGCATCTACCAAAGAAAAGCTTCTGTTTTCTAGAGTTTTAATAAGCATGAACAATGGTCCTACATAGACTTTTTCTTGATAGTGTTCTACCCTAATTTTAATATCACATTCCACTAGAAAGCAGCATGACATCTTCCATAGTACAGTGCACAGTTCCATTATTTCCCATTAGCTGACATTCATAACAGATTATTCAATGCTGCCTGTAAAGTTATGAAATAATACTTTTGTATTTGAGATCTTAGAGAATCCCCTTAATTCAACTCTCTTAGTAACCTTAAAAATCATGCAGTTCCCAAACTAAGTCAATAGATACTTTTAATGACTAAGTCTGAAGCAATCTGAGCCAGATCTAGTGCTACACACCCACTCCAGAGCACACACCTACCACAAACATACTTGCATTTTCTACCTCCAATACCCACATGCATGCCAGAGTCTTACAGATGTTTTTGAGTCCTCACGTGGAAAAGGATGCAAGCCCTGAAATCTCTTCAGAAACAAATCCCCCCCAAAGACAGATCCCCACAACCATTCCATAAGCAGAACCTATTTTGTTCTCAAAAATTAATTAATTATGAGAGGTAAAGAGTTTGTTGCCCACCATTTCTGCAAGATTCTAACAGTTACGTTGCTTACATGTAAAACACATGGATTTATGCTCAGGTATAGAGGGAACATCACTCAATATGCTAAGCAGGATTAAGACACCTTTTAACCTTCCCAGTGAAGCTTTATAGAGATGCACTTAAGATGCCCTTATCCAGAATAAGAAAAAGCATAATTGAGCACATTACTCTAGTTCAGTGCAGCCAAATGGGTTATGGCCTCAACTGCCAGGACAGTTTCTGTATTTTGTGTTGTGGCCAGAATAGTGCACAGGGCTAAATGTGTAATTTGATGTCACCCTTTTAACATATAATTCAAATGTGCCTGAAGGTGGCATTGCCACCACACAGCAGCCTCTGTGGGTTGGTCATACAGAGATAAATTCCCCCACCTCCAATTTGCTTTTTAAAATCCTAATTCCAGGTGTTGCATCATCCATGAAGACTTGACATGACTGATACTGAGCTTTTGCTGATTAACAGTGGCCTTATGTGAAAACTAAAATGCCTTGATGAGCTGAAGACTAACATGAACTTCTCAGCCTCTTCCTCACATATGAGTAGAGTAAAGAAGAATAAATTAGTACCAAGAGATGATACAACAATCTCAGAAAAAAACAGGTGTAAATAAACACAAAATAATTACATGCTGTAAAAACAAAAAAACACCTGAGTGCAGCAAAGACAAAACCAAGTTGTTTTCTCAACATCAGAGGTAGGGATGCCTCCCTTCCCATCTCACAATGCTAGTTCTGCTTGAAGCTTTTCCCACTGCCATGGAGTCCGCCAAGGGGGTTAGGGCTCACCAAAACTGAACTTGGGTCACTTTTTCTTCAAACAGGGAAACTAATAAAATTTCTCTCCTCTGTCCATTTCTGTTTGATTTCCATGAAACTTGTAGGAATTCAGTATTTCAGTTAAGTAGACAGAAGTCTGCAAATGGGCCAATAACTAAAAATTTACTAAGAAAGGACAAAGAAAAGCACCTACAGATCAATGTATTTACACAAGCTTCTGTTCACAGCATGGTCACATAAGCCTCTTTTCCTATACAATCAAATTAAGGAAAGAATCTGAAATATGAACAGTGAAAAGCTGGATGAATACATGAATTAACTGCACTTTGAGATATATGAAAACTAAAAAATAAACTAAACTACCATGGTCACAGCAACTAGGGTAGATTTGAAGGTTTTGAGGCTGAAATACAGAGCACATACAAATTCTGTTTGTCTCTTCCAGTCTTATTTCAGTCAGTTCTCTAGCCTTCTCAGTTGTGGTTGTTATTATAATTTGCTCTGCTATACTATTATCTAGATTTAAAAAAATGCAGCTTTGTATATTAGCTCTTTTTCCACCTGGACAAACAAGTTTTCTTTACCATCAACTGTAATACAGAAGTACTTGCTATGTCACAAAGGAAGGAATGAAATGAGTCTGCAGGCTCTCACTGACATTATTAATTTAAGAGTCATTATGAATGTAGTCCAAGGCTGGAACAGCAGCAATCAAAACATGCAACAAAGTGCAGAATTGTCCTTCGTCATTCAGAACCTTTTATGTTTTTGACAAGGGACTTTGTAATTGCTCCAGTAGCAGCATAGCACTAATAGAAGTAACACACTGAAGCTAAAATGTTCACCAAAAACTTCCTCTCATCAAATACCACTTCACAGAAGTTTTGAGGTCTTCAGATGACACATGTGGGGAAAAAGTCCTACAGAAAAGGCACTGCTCCACCGTGTGGCATTGCACAAGAACAAGCAGAGCCCTTCTGCAAGCCAGACTTGGTTCCTAGCCCTACATTGAGTTAATATATAAATTCATAGTGGATCAGAGTAGTTTTCTTGGAATCATATTCTTACAATGTAATTCAGATACTCAGAATGGAATACTTCTCTATTTGAAATTACTATCTGATGTTTTAAATACGTCACACTTCCAAAACCTAGAGCACCATTTTGAATGGACTGAAAACGTTTGGTGGAGAGAGAAATGTCTTTAAAGAGAAGACTTCAAGTTTTCTTCTATTCTTAGGAAAGACTTGGAAATCGCTAAAATTTCCTTACACTGAAATTTTAGCCTTTGTACTCTGGGTTTATGAAGAAACTCCAGGATTTTTGCTTTTTTTTTGTTGTTGTTGTTTTGTTTTGTTTTGTTTTGTTTTGTTGTTGCTGTTCGGTTGGGTTTTTGTTGCTGTTTTGTTGTTGTTTTTAATCCTTCTCTCCTAGTCAGTTTTCCATAAAATTAATTGAATTTTCTTAGACTGTTTTCCGAAGTATGGTCCAGTAAAGAAACAAAAGAAGTCTAACCATAAATAATCACAATATTAACAATAAACTAAACAAAAACTGAAGTATCAGAACACTCTGAACACAAGTTTTCCTAACCACTTGAAATACCATTTAAATAATAGTTTTTGCTCGGAAGTAAGAAAAAAAAAAAAACAAACCACCAAACTAAAAATACTAAAATAATGAAATTATATATTTTTTTTCCTTGTTACATTTCTCATTATATAATTAGAAGTGTTCATTAGAAAAATGCTGGGAGAAATAATCCTTCACCAAGTTTTCACATATCTTTATGATATGAAGAAGCACTGATCATATTCACAGTCCCATGCTGGTGATGTTTAAGCATCTTGCTGCATTGCAACCTGAACGTGTTTAGGCCTGTATCCTACCTCAACCCCAGTAAGAAATCTTAGAGTAAGACATGGCAGGGATATTCAGTTTAGTTCTTCACATCCACAGCTACTATTTGGCTGAAAGCTGGCAATGTGTTCCTTCTTCCTTCATGGAACAGAGCCCTCTCTTATTGCTGTTGTTGGTATTTGACTTCAATTCAGTTTGTCAACATCTTTTAACTACCTTTTCTTTCAAATGCAATTCAGAAACTAAATGCCTGTCTCACAAATACAGTAATTACTTCTCTATTTTTAAGATTTGTTCATAAAATGAGAAAATAGCCTTTAGGGAATTTGTTTGCCCTGGGAAAAGACATTTTCTGCACTTAATAGGAAGACATAACGTTATTTGCAACAGCTTGTCCTCATATTCATCATCATAATGTTGCAGAACCACAGATTTACAGGATAAATACAAATCAGGAATGAATAAAATTATGCTCGCCTCTATTCTGGGATCATTTCTGACAACGCTTTTGCAAACCAGGCACTGAAGTGAGATGGAAATAGCTACAATACAAATTAGTACAAAACTAATCTGTGAGCATCGGCCTATTTTGGTAAGTACTTTATAAAAAGACTACTCAAGTAAAAATACAAGTTTACAAATGCACTTTTTAATACATGCAAACTTTTTGCTTCTTCAGAAACCTTACAACTATTCATAATATCATTCACTTGGCCCGAAGAAAATAAGAGCTCAAGTTTAACTAATGTCTATCATAAATGAAAAGATGAATTTTGGAATTATACATATGAAATAGGAATTATCCTCTTTCTGAGAAAATTAGGAAAACACGGGATTGAGTAATAACAGACATAAAATAGGTTGCTTACGCTAAGCTCAGTTTAACATCGAGAAAATAATATCAAAACAACTTATCAGCGTATCTCATTCATCAGTGCAGACTGTTCCATGTATTTACTTTAGTCTCATATACGGAATTTATTTAAAAGGCAGTGGTCCTTAACTGCTTCTCTGTGTAGAATGTAGATACCCCATAATCAAAGGTGTGCCCCTCTTCACAAAGCCATAAGCTAATGTTGACAGGCTCCATGAAGAAAGTACAAATACTGCACCATCTGTGCACTTTTGTTGTTGGGTTTTTGGTTAGTTTTGTTTTTTTTTCAGCTGGGTAGCAAATAGCTGCCCTGCTAAGAAAGTGCTTCAAAACGTTGGTCATCTTTGAGTACATGGAGAGCCAGCCAAATCTCTGGAGAAAAAATGAGTCTTCAAGCACAAAGATAATAAACTGGCATTGTCTCGAAAGAGGGTCTCGTGTCACTGGTTTGTTATCTGAAACAAAAAAGGAGCTGATGCAAAAATTTAGTAGAGCTCCAAACCTACATCTTCTTTCTCCTGATGTTAAGATTAATGATTACCGATGCAGCATAGTTTTGCCTTTCTTTTTAGTCCAGGTTTTAAATGTTGGTTTGATTGATGCATACAGAACTTTTAGTTTATCCATACACTCACACTTTTTTTATGAGAAAACAAAAGCACAGACCGTGTTTTCATACACAGTAGCAGACAAGCCTCAACAGTCAACTTTACCTAGGCCAACTCTCCTTGAAAACAAGATGACTCTTGCTTCAGTCAGCTTCATGAATGAGTGGGAGTTATTCCACACTAGTTTCCACAAAATGCTTTCAATGAAATCTGGGACTGTACTTGCACAGCCTGCATTCCACTAACTGCTGCACTCCCGAGTCTTCAGCAGAAGCTGTGTGTGCTGCACATGCACATGTTGTAATGAGGTCTTGCCTGCTGATCATGGCATTGCAGATAGAACTGCAATATTATTTCTGAATGCAACCTTAATTGTAATTCAAGTCAAGGTATTTGTCAAAGATCTGCTGCTTTCCAAACTTCCAGTGGATCAACAACATCTAATGTGAGCTTTTAAGCAACACAGTACTGACAGACCGGCTCTTACGAGAGCTTCCTAAACACACAGTTCTCCTCAATCCATTTGTGCAGCACAATGAAATCCTGCTCATGAACAGGACATCATATTCTTCGAGAAGTTCCCATACACCAAAGGTAGCAGTGAAAGAGGAAAGAGCACAGGGACTAAGGAGCAAGGAAGCTTTGAAGTGCAATAGCCAGTCATATCTTGGTACCTGCATTCTTAATAAGTATTGTATAGCTTCAGAGACAAAAGGTTACACCTCAACCTTCTAGTCATACAAAATATACAAAAATAATCTATAGAAGAGGAAGGAGAGACATGGATTTGACAGATGGACCACTTAACAGATAAGAAATTGGCTGGATGCTTATTCCCAAAGACTTGTGGTCAATGGCTTGACATCCAAGTGGAGACCAGTGACAAGTGGTGCTCCTCAGGAATTGGTATTGGCACTCGCGCTGTTTAACATCTTTGTCGGCAACATGGACAATGGTATTGGGTGCACCCTTGGCAACTTTGTCAACACCACCAAACTGCGTGGTACAGTCAACACACTGGGGGATGTCATCCAGAGGGACCTTGACAGGTTGGTCCACGCAAACCTCACAAAGTTCAACAATGCCAAGTGCAAGGTCCTGCATATGGGTCAGGTCAATCCTAAGCACAAATAGAGGCTGGGTGGAGGATGGATTGAGAGCAGCTCTGAGGAGAAGGACTTGGGCACATCTGTTTGGGAAAGAGGAGGAGATCATCTGTGTATTCAATGTCTTGAGACAGGCATCCTTAAAGTAGGAAAACTAAAGCTCATTCCTTTTTATCAATTTCTACTCTTTGCCTGGGACAGCTGGCTTCAGGGGAACTTGAAGCCATTGCCAGGCTGCAATTGCTCCTAATTGCTTAACATCATGTCAGCTGAGTGGTTTGCTACAAGACTTCCATCTGAATATAATCCAGCTCAAACGTAGTTATGCGTAAAGTTATGATAAAGGACACAAAAATCATGATCTGTGTCTGTAAAAGACTTATCTACTGATAGTGTTGGAGAAGTGTGAAGCTTGATTTTTAGTCTTATTTTTGTCCATGTGAATCCAAAAGATAAAAGTATCTTCTCTCTATCAACAGGCTAAGTCTACTGGATAGTGAAGTTCTTCAGGTTTTATTGAAATTACAGCATTTCTGCAAGCTAAATAGCAGAAGAGATTCAGCATTATGGTAAGAAAAATATACGCCTTATTAGAATGAAACTATTTCAGTTCTTTCATAGCCAACCCTAATAATCCTGAGAGCATCAGTTCACATAACCTCTTCATAGGTATCTGGGAAAAAAATACAACTCCAGCAGTTTGGGTACGTAACTACCCTCATGCCTTTTACAGCAAAGGTCTGTACTGTCTGAGGGCTATCAAATGTTGGGAAGCTTCCAAAGACAAACTGTTTATTAGGAGGCAAATCTGATCAAGGCTCACATTTTCCAAAAGGCAGCTAGCTTACTTAGCCCCTTTTAAAAACCCTCTCCCCAGAGCTCATCCACTGGGCTGTTTGGGCTGCATATTTTAAGCAGCAGAAAACTGCCAAGTCAAAAGTACATAATTTGTTCTTAAGAAAAGCAAGGAAGAGACAAAGAGCAAAAGTTAACACTCCAGATCACTGCAAGCTTCAGAGAGTACAAAACAATTGCTTTAAAGAGAGCTAAAAATACTGTCTTCTAAGAGTTCTTGCTCTTCTGCCAAAGGCATGCAATACACTGAGAAACATGTTTGCAGAATCAAAATATTTATAATACTGTGAAGAAACAGTCCCTGCTTTAGAAACTTATTATAGCTGGTTAAGTTGGAACTGCATTTTTCATAATACAGACAAAGGATTATCAGCCACAGACAGAAGTGAATATTGGCTTTGTTTCCAACTTAGTTAATGTTAAAACAGGAAAAATACCCATATGGTTTCTCTAGATCACTTGATAGTAACCATGGTGTAACTATCAATAGGACAAAACAGAATTTTGCCTTCTAACCTTCTCTTTGCTATGAGACATAAGTGAGTTGTACTAGAATGCACTCTGCAAAAAAGGAACAGAAAGACCATGCAAACAAATAAAAAGTCACCTGGCCTCACTGGAAGCTTTACAAACATTTGTTCTCTGTACTCAAAAATCTCAGCTCAACTCAAAATTCAATATAAATCTTCATTTGTAGTCCAGGGGAACACAGAAAGCCAAACATTTGCAACGATCAAACTTCATAGAAACTTTTATGGAAAGTGTCAAGTTCAGCTTCTTTCCATTTTTAATTTCAAGTGTCAGAAAATCCTTATATTTTTTATGGGAAAAAAAAACAAACAAACAAAGAGAAGCAATTTAAAGTCATGAATAGAGTGACAATTCACTTTTGAAAATCCAAGTTTTCTTGCCATATTTAGCTAATGCTGAAACAGTGTCTACAGCAACATCAACAGTACAGCTGTGAGGCTGCCAATACTGGCTCCAACTGTGAAGAGCACTTTTTTTTTTAAGTCTTTTCTTCACTTTCCTCATTTTCAAAGACACAAAATAGCAGAAAACAGTCAAGTGCTTTGTACAATTGTCAGGCAAAGGAATCTACTATTTTGTAGCATAGTTGCCATTTGCATATTAAACTAGCAATAATTTAATATAACATGTTATAGTATTTGCAACGTTGGAGCAACAACTTGTTCAGCAATCCTGAATTGACAGATCCTGCATTTAATTTATTTTTTAATTGCTCTCTTCTGTTGTAAGCCAAGAAAGAAAACAAAAAATTATCCAAGAGGGTGCCAACCACACTTGTGTGCCAAAAAAATTCTGCCCTTCAATAAGACACAAATCTGAGATGGATTACATTAGGCTTTCAGAAAAGTTGCTTAATACTCTCAAAAAGCCTGTTTGCATAGTTTGTTAAATTACACTAGGAAATTCTCTTTCAGTAAGAGAATGATAAAACAGCAAAAGTGGAAAGAGAACACTGAAAGTGCTGAAAGCATTTATACTACGTATGTTACTTGATTCATTAGTTGCAACATCAGTTCTTCCCTCCCGAATGTCTCCCTTCTCTCCACACAGATGAAAACCTGGAAGAGAGCAAGACCAACTCTCAGTGCTACAAGCTGGTTCTATGAACTGGTGGAGCCTGGCTCATGCTGTTGTCACCAACAGTGGGTGTGCTGGAGATGTGTTTCTCTCCACTATAAGGGAAAGTGAGCTACAATAATTTTTAAGGACTAACAGATGACTGAGAGTCTTTGGTTCATCTGCAACAGCAGCTGCCTCCATCCTTCTGTTCCCATAGGCATCAACAAAACATACCTGCATTTGCCATCCTCCTCTCTGATATATCTTCCATACCTACCCATCTAACTTATTTTCTTCCCCCTACATCAATCCATTAAAAATAATTAAAAAAAAATAAATGAGCTAACAGATAATTTCTGGCTGTAAATTATGTCCCAACCTTCAGCTTCTCCTGTGCATTTAAATTTAAGCACATTTGGGTGGGAGTTTTTGTGTTACTCTCTGCAACACTTAACACACCAGAATATTGCCCTCAGTTGACCTTGTACCGTGGTGTAACAAATGGATTACAAACACTGCCTGACTTCTCAGGTTGTGTCACAGTAAAGTGGACAGAGACGGCATCCATGAAATTGCATGTAGCTCAAGTGCCAGCATTGTCACATGTAGAAACACAACCGGGACAATTCATCTTCATTTTGGGACTGTCCAGAAACTCATTTCAAGATCAAGTATACTGAAGAGCAAACAGAAACACATATACTGAAGTTTCTGATGCCCTTCAACACCTATTTAAGCTCACATCATAGGTCTTCAAGAACTTTTGGTTTTTTATGGTGTTATAATAACTTCAAAATGCCTGTGATGTACTGCCATACCATCAAGCCCACAAGACAAAAACTTAGATTTGTCCTGTTAAGTTTGGAGCTTTAAAGATACATAAAAAGCATTAATATAGCACAAAGTGAGCCCTAAAACAAGTATTGCCACACTTTCAGTTCAGCACATGTTCAATGTGTACAGATATGTCATTAGAGACTGTACATAAATCTAGTAAAGTGAGCTAACAGCATCAGCATAATCACTAGAGCAAGATGTTTTGTCACCTAAGGACAGGTAGATGGAATACAAAATTTCCACATACATGCTGTTTACTTACAAGGTTTCCAAAGAGTTGGTTGGATCTTCTTGTAACAGATAAATCAATACCAAAGTAGCTATTGCCTCCTACCTTGGCTGAAGACTTAGCCTACACCACATCACACCACAGTTCTTCCCAGAACTCTTCACAATAGAACACTGCTGCAAACAAAAACACTGATATTCAAAAAAATATCATACATGTACATCAGGAAAATTAGCTCTTAATAAAGGCACATTTGTTAACATTTGACTGTTATTGTCCAATTGTCAGAACTTTCCACTAACATTATTTCCTAGTTTAGAAAATACTAGCAGTAGGTACCCGCTATTCTAGAGAGCAGTGTTTGAAAGTTACAATTAGCACACGAAGTTGGGAGTTGCACTTCAGCTTTTACAAAAACCAAAATAAAACAAAACAGCGAAGTCAATGAGCCTGATGCACAAAAATCAACTTCATCAAAGTACGACCCATTACCAAGTGCTTTATCAGCCTGTTTCAGCGGTTCTAACCCACAAGTGGTAGTTCATCACAACATATTACATTAATCTTCTGCTTTCTCTGAATCATCTGATCATACTGGTTTTCCCAAAGTACCACAGAAGGTGTTTTGAAAGATCCAAGACACTTGACTCCGCTTAACCTTTAAGGAAGGCTGCAGAATCTCGTTCACAGGCATTCATGGCCCCTCACTATAATTAAAAAAAAAAAAAAAAATCTCTTCTCAGCCTCTGGGAATTCAGGTGCATTTCCCAGAACCCCAAAGGTAAGCCTAATCTACTCTTATAAAATAAAGACATTGAGCAGCAAAGATGGAATTACAGTAGCAAATATCATATCTAGCTACTGGTTCATGTATTGAACTGGGAAGCAGATAATGAAGTGATGTGTGTGTTGCTGTAATAATGCTACAGAAATGATGCATGTGTTCCTGTAATTATGCTCCACTGTTCTGCTGTGCCTTATTTCCAGAAAACAAAACAGACAAGATACTGCTTCTAACCCATTTTTTCTGTCACTTCTTTAAAAGCTGCCAATGCATATATGCCCATAAACATCCTCCCACCTAGCAGAGCAGATTGTTTAGTAAAGAAATATATATTTGCATTTTGAAAACAGGCTTTTATTGAAGCTTATAAAAAATGTCTGAAATCTTATTCAGGAAAGGCACTTCAGACTTCAGCCCTTTTCTTTTTAGCTCTAGGTTCTTGTGACAGCTGAGATAATTCACTTTCTTCAACTTCATTGCAATGCTTTCTTTTCTTTTTCTTTGACTTTTTATGATCACTTTGGTAACCACTGGAGTCACTGGTAGGCAATACGTGTCCTTGTTCTTCTTCCTTATGTTTTTTCTTTTTTTTCTTCTTCTTAACATCACATAATCCATTCGCAGCATCAACACTTTGCCCTTCTGCATTTCCCCCCACAGTGTTATCCATCTCAGCTAGAGGCTCCTCTGTGACATTATCTTCCTGAGAATCATTTAGCCCATTTTCTTGGTGGTCAAGCTTTTGAATTTCATCTGCATTTGTACTGTCAGTGATGGTCTCAGTTTGTTTGGGTCGCAAGCTGTAAAACAATACACAAAATAAGCTGAAGTAGAGATATCGAAATGTACATCACAGTGAAATGTCAAAACTTGCTAAAACACAGTATTTATACTAAGTAGATAAAAGATAAGCATTTCCTAAAAACAACAAATGAAGAACATGATACTCTATTTACAGAAAATCATAAAGCCAGTTTAATGCTTAGGGTAATTCCTGTTACCCACCTAGCTTCCTTCTTACCACAGAATCAATGTTCTCTTCCAAATTTTAGCCTATAAAATGCTGTACAGACCATTTTGATATTTCCTCTTTTCTTGAACTCCTTCATCCACTAGTTCATAACTACTCATTGTGTAGTAAAGCTTTTTTTTTTTAAGTTATTCACAAACATGCACAGCCAACTGCCTGTTAAATCATACAGGAGACAAACGGCTGGTTTCACGAAGCAACTACTTTGCTGAAGTCTATTCAGCAGAGACAGGTGTTCCCAGAAAAGTGTAAAAAAAAAAAAAACCAAAAACAAAAAACCAAAACCACAAAGAAACTCAGACAAAATAAAGAAAAAGAGCAACCCAGCAGGTACCTTGCAACTGAGAGCACTGGAGAAAATGTCTACGAAGACAAATATTGAAAGAATTAGGTTAAAAACCACAGAGGAGATGTCCCCAGAAACACTCAGGACAAAATCATTAAGTTTCATCATAAATTCACTGAAAAAATCCAAAGCATCCTTTCAGATTAAAAAAGAAAAAACAAGCAAAAAATGCTATGATTTTGCCAGTAGTAGTCATATAGTACATACAATTAAACACATAACCACATTGGTTTAAAAAACTTGCTCAGCAAATGACAGTTTAAAAAAAAACCCTGAATCAACTCTTCTAAAGACATCACTACTGAGATTTTCAGCAAGGTGCTCTAAAAATTTGCAGGGCCATAAGGAGGAAGGTGATGCATTTTCTTATATCACCTTTGATATTCCTATGCTTCAGCAAGCAATTTAAACATCCTCATATAACTATCTGTGGTTATGTAATGTGTGCGCGCACACGTGTGTGTGCATAAACACTAATGTAAACATTGTGTTTAGGAACTGGAGCGTTTTCACTCAAAAAGTCTATGTACATCCATAAACACAGCTACTCCAGACATTTGGGGTGCTATTTTGAACATGTATTATTTATGCAATCAACAGTTCACTGGTCAGCACATTCAGATTGTAAAAACTCAACCTCCCCCCCACTTTTATTTTTCCAGAAAGAGCTTCCATGCAGATCCTTTAACACTAGAAAGTTTAGTTTAAAATCACTAACATGGCCTACATATAGACATGGGTCTGTGTAAAAATAAGAAAGCCTTAAGATAAAGATGTTAATTCAAATAATTTAGCTTGTAACAAAACCATTAAAACAGTTTAAAATATTCTCTATTAGGGCACAATACCTGCTTTTAGTGAGTTCTCCTCGAATGAAGAACACCCCAGCAGCATCAGATTCTAAATGCAATACTCGAAATTTCAGTTCATCCCCTATTTTCAGCCCCAGCTCTTGCCACTGTATAATCGACATTTGTTCAGGTTTAGGGATAGAAGCATTGAAGCATCCATGTATCAGGCAGCCAATGTGACTAGGGGCCACTTTATTAACTACACCCTAGAAAAGAAAAAGAATGTCCTATGAAGCTATAGTAAAGATCATTCCTTTAAATGCACTTGATATATATTTAGTTTCCTTATACGGACACTTTTTGACAGGAGTTTATGCCCAAGTTACAAAACCAGTTTATCTATCAAATAAGCTGTCTTCTTCATGAAAATCAAAACTATTTCTATATACTCTCAAGACACTTCCCCCAGAATACACCTGAACCTGTGTTTGCAACAGAAAGTCAAAACATGAGATTCAACCACAATCAGCACATGAATAAAACAGGTCTTTCCTCACACTACAGCCATGGACTTTGCTTTAAAGCCATTTAAAGTCTGATTTTCTTGCCTATAACTGCCTTCATTCTGACACAGCACTAATTAGCAGCTAAAGATACAGATGATACATAAACAGATTTAAAGTACTCTATTGGGTGGATTTCTGACACATCTGCATGTCAAACATAATTCACCTTTGTCTTCCCCAAGGATGAATGAAAAACACTGAGAGTTTTTCCATTCCTAGCAAGTAGACACATTCGTTTCTTAATCAAATGTATGAAGACACAAGTTATGCTGCAAAACATATGGCACCATAATGAATGTAAGCCAATTCTCAACTAATTTTTTCACAAGAACCGATGCACAGGTATTAACAAGCTCAAAGCTGCTCTGCAAGCCATACATTTCCTTTTACCGGAAGGCAGGCATCAACGTGACATACTGCTCTTGTACTTGAAGGAAAAAAAACTCATGAGCACATCCTAAACATGCCTGCCAATATTAAATAAGAACAAACACGCCCGTTTGAGTATTATCTGCTCTACAGAAAGAAGCATTGTTATAAATTATATACAAAATTATGATTTAGTATTTAATGATAGGAAATCACAAAATATTATGTTACATATGAATTTAACAAACATAGGGACAGACAATACAGATACATGAAAATAAAAACTATTACTACAAACTGCTACTAGACTACTGTAAACTATTCTAATAAACTACTAATATAAACTAAAATACAACTCCACTGAAGCCCGAGACCTCTGCTGAGGATAAAGATAAGCCAAGCTTTGATTGCTTAATAAAAAAATACCCTTTGAGACGTCAAGGCGTTTACATACCACCAGTTTTTTCCCTTTCTTGGGGCTGAAGATGACGAAGTCCGCCTCGATGTTCAGGTGGACGAACCCTTGGTCGTCGTAAATGTCCCCGAGCTCGCCCAACACCTTGATGTTGTCGTAGGCCACCGGCACGCCCTGGAAGCTGGAAGAAGCGGGGGCACCGTTAGCTGCGGGGGCACCCTTACTTGCGAGGTCGGGGTCAGCCCCCGGGCGGGCTGAGACCTGCGCCCCGCGCCCAGCCCGTTCCCCGCCCGCACCTCTCCGAGTAGCGCAGGAGCTCGGTGTCCAGCTGGGCGCGGATGCCGCTGCGCTTGCGGCCCAGGTAGCGCGGCGCCAGCGCCACGTGCCTGCGGTGAGGCGCCACCACCAGGCACGAGTAGCGGCGGCCCACCAGGCCGCGAGCCACGGCGAACGAGGGGATCCCGGCAGTGGGCAGCGCCGGGGCCGGCGGCGGCGGCTGCCCCTGCACGGCCATGCTGCGGACGGGCGGCGGCGGGGACGCGCGGGCGGCGCACGCCGCGGCGCGCCGCGATGGCGTCACGCACCGTGCGATGGCAGCGGCCCGGCCGTGGGGAGTGACGCAGTTCCGAGTCCCGGCAGCTCGGGGCAGGGCGAAGGGGAGGGATCCCCCGAGCAACCGCGGAGCCCGGTACCGAGAGCCAGTGCAGGGCTGCGGCCCCGCGGTTCCTGCCGGCCGGATGTTGCTTTCTCCCATTCCCTGCCACCGCCCTGGCCTGTGGTGGCACCCAGGAGCACAAGTGTATCTCCCTAATTCATCCGAACGGCCTCAGTCACACCATTTAGTGCCTTTTCATGTTATATCTCAACCATAAGCATCGTTTATTTTCACCTTTCAACTGATTTTACATCTGATGTTCCCCCTATCGCATCCAATTGCCCGTGAACCTAAACCAAACACTTAGAAGTTTAAACAAAAGTCTGGTTTACAGTGTCATTTTGAAATTTAATTGGTGATTTGAATGAAAGACACGACATTAAATTAACTTTAAATGTTGTTCTTCATATATGGCAATTCTAAGAATACAGAATTTGTTTTCTGTTGCTAGAGCCTGTGTCTGATTTTTGCTTGTAACGAGAAAATCATAAAACTTCTATGAACGACGTACTAAAAGACAGAAGGAGAATCCCAGAATCACAGAACGGTTGGGGTTGGAAGGGACCTCTGGAGACCATCTAGTCCAACCCACCTGCTGAAGCAGGTTCACCTAGACTAGATTGCACAGGAATGTGTCCAGGCGGGTTTTGAATGTCTCCAGAGAAGGAGACTCCACAACCCCTTTGGGCAGCCTGTTCCAGTGCTCTGGCACCCTCAGAGTAAAGAAGTTCCTCCTCATATTCAGATGAAACCTCATATGCTTCATTCTGTGTCCATTGCCCCTCATCCTATTGTTGGGCAGCACTGAAAGGAGTCTGGTCCCATCCTCTTGGCAACGACCCTTGAGATGTTTATAAATATTGATAAGATCCCCTCTCTGCCTTCTCTTCTCCAGGCTGAACAGACCCAGCTCCCTCAGTCTTTCCTCGTAAGAAAGGTGCTCTAGGCTCCTAATCATCTTTGTAGCCTCCCACTGGACTCCCTCCAGTAATTCCTTCTGCTTCTTAAACTGGGGAGCCCAGAACTGGATGCAGTACTCCAGATGTTGCCTCACCAGGGCAGAGCAGAGGGGGAGGAGAACCTCCCTCGACCTGCTGGTCACACTTTTCTTAATGCACCCCAGGATACCATTGGCTTTCTTGGCCACAAGGGCACATTGTTGACTCGTGGTCAACCTGTTGTCAACCAGAACTCCCAAGTCCTTCTCTGCAGTGCTGCTTTCCAGCAGGTCCACCCCCAACCTGTACTGGTGCCTGGGGTTATTCCTCCCCAGGTGCAGGGCCCTACACTTGACCTTGTTAAACTTCATCAGATTCTTTTCTGCCCAGTTCTCCAGCCTGTCCAGGTCTCACTGAATGTAAGTTAAAACTTACAAAAGTCATAAAAAGTGATGCAAGTGCGCTGTACACTGCCATGAGCTACAAACTGAGCCACAGTAATAGCAAAAAAACCAACAAACAAAACCAACAAAAACAAACATCCAACAACAACAACCACACAAAAAATCCCAAACAAACAAAACCAAACCAAAACAAAAACCTCCAAACTTCTTGTCCTATTGTAACCAATGGTATTTGTGGCTGATCAGTAACGATCTTGCCCAGAAAAGTCTGTCAGGCTTTGTATAAGCACGAAGTTGCTCAGTAGTGCCTTAAGATTTAATTTTAACCTGATTTAACTGGACTTATGCAAAACATGGAAAAGATATTCTTTCTTTGATTTAAACCTCATTTATACCAGCTTAACTTGTTTTAGTGAAGGCACACTTTCAAACTGATTGAATCCATGTGGGGAGTTATAAAAATAAATTTTTGATATATCAACTTTATTAAAGGTGTTAATATTTCTTTATGCTGTAGAGGCCTCAGAAACACTGTTGTTCTATAAAAACAAGCCTTCCATCAGATAACAAAAATCCTTGAACTCCCTATAAAAGGTTAAGTGATGCAAAAGCCTTTGAAACTACTCAAATACTATGTCACCAGGTTTTCTTTGACTGAACATGCTGTGAAGACAGAACATTGTTAGTTTTCACAGGTAAAACAAACAGTATAATTTGCAGTACTTTACTGCATGTTAAGTTGGATTAATGTGAAAGAACTGACATAAAAATGGCTTTCAGCTGTCAGACTGAACTTGCAAAATTGAAAGAGAAAATGAAATACTTAAATCTGTATTCTCTTGTGGCTTTAATCCTCCAAGGTATTTAATGTCTGTTGAAATTAATTGTATGCTATGCACTCTCAGCATTCTGGAAGAAATATCTGTATTTTTTATTTCATCTATTCAGATCATATTTAATCCTTGAAATGTGCTTTCAATCTCTGTTAAAGACCTTATACAATAACTGCACCCACTTCTATTCCTAAATGAAATATATGTTTTATAACTCTTATTTATGAGTGGATTTAGTTTGCCATGAGAACATATAATGCACTAAGGACTACAGTCAATTTTATCCAGGATAATAAAAACCCAGCTCTGCTTCTTAAATAAAATCTCAGAATAGGATGGAAAGGCAGTAGGAACAAAAATGTGGACTTTTGTCTTTCTCCCTGTGGGCAAGTTGGACAAGATGGTGCCAGAAGGGCTCCCTCTCCTGATCCTGTAGCAATCTGGAGTTATCCCCACAGACTTCTGTCCCCAGAAAACTCCTCACTCCTGTGTATCATGCTCAGCCTACAGAAAGTCTCACTCTGACAGGCTGCAATTTTTTTTTCTTTGTATCAAGCACTCTAACCTAAAAACTTACAGCAAAATAATAACATCTTACAGCCTACAGATACTGTATGGGGCCTACAGAGGGCTGGGCTAAATCCTATACTACATGGACAAGGCTGGTTTTTAAAGAGAGTTCTGTTTTAACAGCCGTGCTACCACTTGGCCTGGTAGCCAAGAATTGCTCCCCAAGGCAAATGATGCTGTGGCCTTGAGTAGGTATTTTACTTGAGATCACTTTCTAATTGAATCTCCATTTATTCCTGCTACTGTGCTTTGGTTTTCATTGCAAAGTGCTCTTGGGACTGCCAGATTTCCTTTCAGGCTAAAGTCATCTGGAGAATGAAGTTTAAATCCTGATGGTCATTAAGTCCATGAGGTCAGGCCAGAGCTAATTCAAAATAGTCTCCTTGAAACTCTTTTTAGTTACCTGGTCCCAGCACCACCTGTTTTTCCCTGTGACTCCACACCTGTCAAGTGCTTGCTGATGCAACATAGCCTATCTGGACCAAAAGCAGCATTGTCTTGCAGTCTCCTAGAGGCTTCAGACCCGTCATATGATTTGGGATTTCATTGCCTGATTGTAAAAGATGTCCTGATGAAACAAAGGAATCTCAATCTAACTGCCACCTCCTCCAGTCACAGTTCAGTTCTTAAAACTACCTAGATCACAGGTGTCAAACTCATTTTTACTGGGGGCCACACCAGCCTCGCGGTTGCCTTCAAAGGGACAAAAGTGATTTTAGAACTGTACAAATATAGGAGTAGTTACATTTATACAGTCCTAAAGTCACATTTAGCCCTTTGAAGGCAACCGCGAGGCTGGTGTGGCCCCCAGTAAAAATGAGTTTGACACCTGTGGCCTAGACCATAGCACTTAAATCTTGATAGCCCCACTTTAATTTCTTATCTTCTTTTTCTTCCATAGTTGTGTATCTTCTTTTCACTTCTTGATGTTAGCTTTCAATTTAAAAACAGTCTGGGTCAACTGGCCTTTTAGCAGCACTTCAGTGAGCCTATGTGCAAAAAGGCAGCTAAAATCAATGTCTAAACCAGCACAGCGTTGGTATGTTTGCCAAGTCTCACAGTGGCTGATAAAACTGTTCTGATCCTGTTTTTCTCTAGCGGTCAGGTTGCCAGTAACAATCAGGACCAAACCCAAAAGCTGCTTTTTCAATCACTGCCATTCTTTTCCTTTCTGTTTTATCTGTGTTTGTCTTGTTTTCTCTTTATGGGAGAAGGCCAGACTCCAGTAAGGCAATTCATTAGCAGCTACATATCCAGCACCTCTCAGCTGGTCTTTTATTCCCATACAGTCATTGCCATCTTCAGTCTAGGTTTCTGAATTGACATCATATGTTGGGTAGAAGCCTCGTCCAACTGCCCATTCATGCTCTCTTGTGGCAGCTGCAGCTCATTCATTCAGAGGGCAGCCTCCATCTAGCATTAAAATCCTGGAAGCCTTAGCTGCAATGGAATACACTGCATCTTGTGCAGAGTGGAAGAGTACCTGTGACACTGTGTTGGAGTAGAAGATGCATTCCCTTTTAGGGCTGTGTGTTCGAAGGACTCAGTCCATTTTGAAACCGAATCCATGCCAGGCTCCTCATTACACAACTCATCCGCTATTGAAAAAAAAAAAAAAAGAAAAGAAAAAAAAGGAGAGAGAAAGAACTAAAGAAACACCTCATAGTTACAAAGAAAGGATGCATAGAGTAGAAAACTCATGCTCAGAATTTCTTGTCAAATATGTGAGCTGGCTTCACAATCTTCATGAGATATCCTAAAAACCTACAATATTTTTAATGACAGTTATTGCTGTGGTATGAAGAATCAGTACTTAAACTCTCAGTTTTGTTTGAAGTTGTACGGCCATAGTTTTGTTTCAATATCTTTGACCCTCCTCCCAAATAGAGACTAATCCTAGCATGTTTAGTCAGTGAGAATTAAGCATTTAAGTGTCATTGAGGGTCTCAGCTTATGGTCCTAAATTTGTAATTTTCTTAGGCTAGGTTTGTGGAAGCTGTTTTTGAGAGGGACAACATTCAGCTACATACAAAATCGATCAGTATAAGGGATTAACTAAAGTAGTTCCAGCATTAAAAATTAATTTGACTGGAAACGTGGAAGGCATTAAGTTGTTATCCTCAGGCAAAAATATAATTCACCCAAAAGCAGAATAACAACATCAACAGTATTGTTTTTCTCTAACAAGGGCATTGGCCAAAAAAAAAGTAGATACTCCTGTCAATATATCAGCCATCTCTATATCACTGGGTTGGTACGTAAAATGTACCGAACGCTGAAAGTCCACCAGATGGCACACTAAAGCCTTGGTACTGAGCAACAGTAACTGCATGGCAGGCTGAAAATTGTATTACGGTATGCAGACTGTGCTTTGTTTTGTCAGCGATTACTCAGTCAGTCTTTAATAGCTAGGAAATTACTTAGACAAACATTAAGGGAAAGAAATGGGATAAGACAGCAATTATGTTAATCTTTTTCAGCTAATAATTTGTCTTGATTTGTAGTGACATTTATGATGTCTGGGATGGACATATCCTAACAGCTGGGGACTGGCTAGATTTGCCTTTGGCCCTTGCTTTTCCCAGTAGGTTGTTGCCTGCCAGGAAGTGACTGATACGGCTGACCATCAGTACTGCTACACTGTGAATCACTCTTCTGGAGGTAAAATATCTCACATATAAATATATTACTGAAAGAATTGTAACCAAGTAGTTCCCTGGTCTTACATCTGTGGAAATGAGAGAGCCTGCAGTAGGATGGCTGGTGCTGGCTATGGTGACCCTCTCCAGCTTTGCTGGTGTTTGAAGGTATAGTTTTAGTGGTAGAGACATCATGACCTGTGGAGATCTGGCTGTTGATCTGATGCTGAGTCTCTCCTCCATTTTTCCAGCCAGGAAGTGAAGTGTGTTCAGATACTGGCTGAAAGTATGGCAAATAATTTGAGAACTTGACTTTTCCATGTATACAAGAGGCAATGTTGCCACAGAAACAAGGGAAGGAAGCAGCCTAAACGAACATAAAGAACAGTAGGACTTTTCTACAGCATTGTAAATGCTTCTGATAAATTGTACTAACAAATGAGATGGATGCACATGTTGTAAATGGGATGAATCAGGTATCTCCTAACAATCTGGCTGTGTTATTTTGCAGTTCACACTCTGAGAAACTTCAAGGAACCCTTATACTCCAGCATTTTACAAATTGTCAGGAAAGATGGGAATTAAGGATCCACAGGGGATTCCCTCCAGAAAAGCCAGCTACTACTAATTTTAAGAGTAGAAAGTGTCTTTTTGCCATCCTGCTTTATGACTCCTGTACTTCTTGAAGATAGTACAGAAGAGAAAATAATCTGGTTCTGGTTCTCTGTCTTTTAAATCTTCTTATCCTGTTAAATCACTTAGACAATTATGAAGACATATTTACAAAGAAATAAAGATAATTCAGATATTTAGACCTTTTGGGTTCTTTTTTTTTCAGAAAACCATTAATCCTTCTCGATTGGAGAGCAGGTCTGTAATCTGAGGTGTTGCATTTAAGACAGATCCAAAGTAACCACATATTTGAATGAAAGACATTTGATTATATCTGCTAGACTGCTTTCAAACTAAAGCCTCAGTTCAGCAATCTGATTTTTGCAAGTGAGTTATAGGAAGGTTGACACTTGAGAAGTATTAAAAAGAAGGATGAGGAATGGAGTTACGTGTTGTGGGTTTTTTTTCTTTTCACCTAAAGACTTTAACAGGTAGATTGAGTATCACCTGCATTTATGGTAACAAATTAGTCTGTTTTCTTTGTGTTTCCTGATGCAGTTAAAGATATATGCTTTTCTACTGAAAGACTGGAAAAGCTGCGTTTTTTACCCCTAATGAAAAAAAAGAAACAAACTATTTAATTTTCAAGGTTCAAAAGTGTGATTTGGTTTTCTCTTTTGACTATATGGTTTTGTTTTGGATCAAATATCGGCTTGTTTGGATATCATTAAAAAAAGTTGTTATCATTATATTTCCAGCCTACTAGAATGAAAAAAATGCCTCAAATCAGATGAGAATTCTGTTCTTATATTGTAAACCAAAGAGGTTGAGTAAATACCATAACATTTGGCTGTTTATTCTGAGCAAAATCTCTGAAAATACCAGCATTCCTTTTCCAAGAAAATCATTTGCTAACTGAGAGATAATTATTTGGAATCAGTATATGATATCTGAAGATCTGCCTAAACAATGAAGAAATCCTTCCTCAATCTCTGCTTGAAGGTGAGCATAAAAAAGTATATCATCAGCGTAAAACAATTCCAGATTTATTATTTTTCTGCTGCCCTTCTCAGTCAGTGTATACTACTTCAGAAACTCTTTAATGTCATTGATTTTTTTAGAAGAGCTGAGCCTTTGACTATGAATAGAAGCATTATCTACCTTCAGGCAAATAAAGGGTAGTAGTCGATTATTCTGAGTGGATGCTGAAAAGCTCAGTGTCACCATTTGCATTTGAGCACTGCAGCTCCAAGTGGTAAAGAAAACGCACCTGCAGTAGTTCAGGAAATCTCCAATGTACTACAGGCACTATAGTAGCTCTTATCTTGAAAAGTGTTTGTGTCACTCACCTCTGAGTGATTCATTGCTGGTATCACTTGATGCCTGAATGATATCTCTGAATGATAGGGTGCAAGAACAGACATTGACATAATTTTTAGGCAATTACTAGGTTGTCCCAGTTTAAAGACCAAATTTTCTATTCTTGCTTAACTTCCTGCTGAGTTCATGGTTTAGTTTGGCAGTTCACAGGGTTCTCACAGGTTCTCACAGGGTTGAACTGATTCAACTGTTTACCATCACATCCATCCACCCACATGCAAAAATCCAAAGTTAACAAAAGTCATGGCTATAGTAAAAAAAAAAAAAAACAACAAACAAAACAAAACAAAACAAAACAAACCCAAAAAACAACAAACCCAAAACAATCAAACAAACAAAAAACCCACAACAACAAAATAAAACAAAAACCAACCAACCACCCAACAATTGAAGCAAAACAAAACATGAGAATTGGGGACTCTTCTGTGAGAGTCATGACAAAAGCACAATTTTAATGTTCCCTAGACTGGGGAAAGTAGTAAAAAAAAAAAAAATGCAGTGTGAACAAAATCCTGCTCTCATTTCAGATTCTCTTTTCACTTACCCAAATCCCTTAAGAGCATGAGAAATTTCTGAAGTGCATCATTGTCCTTTATGTAAATTTAAATGTGACATTCATCAGCAGGTTTTCATCATTATTTTTACCATCATCATCTCCCTGGAAGCAAGTGAGATGCAATAGTCAAATCCCAAGACATTTTTTTAGTCTTCACTCAAGCAAATTTGAGGGGAGACCTCATGACAGCTACAAGGGGAGGAGGAGGGGCAGCCGCTGATCTCTTCTCTGTGGTGGCCAGTGACAGAACTGAGGGAATGGCAGGAAGATGTGCCAGAGGATGTTGAGGTTGGACATTAGGAAAACGTTCTTCACACAGAGGGTTGTGGAGCACTGGAACAGACTCCCCAGGAGGGTAGTCATGGCTCCAAACCTGACAGTGTTTGAGAAGACACTGGACAATGCCCTCAGACACATGGTGTGAACTGTGAGGTTGTCAGATGCAGGGATAGGAATTGGACTCGATGATCTTTGTGGGTCCCTTCCAACTCAGGACATTCTGTGATTCTATGAATTTGTCTGAGTAGTGACCAGGATGACATGCTTGCTCCATCAGAGAGTCACCTAAGTGTGGCCCTCAACATTATACCCATTCTGCAAGGCAAAGTTGTCTGATTGAACTGTAGCCCTCGGTTGCCCTCTAGACAATGTAGAGCTCTGTGTTTCCACTCCAGTTCGACAGATAGTATCCTGCCAGCTGTGCCAGCACTGTCTTGCACACAGGATAGAATGTTGCTTTATGCACCAAGTAGCTGGAGAGGAAGTCCTTTGTGTGTGATGGAGGGAGGGTGTAATTCCTGCCATACTGCCATGTGCTCTGGAGGTGGACCTCATGAGTTGACCTATATTAATGCATATAGTCAGTGATTATTCCTGTCATTTTAAAACACATAAAAGACAAGAAATATGAATGACATCTTCATGAGACAGTGGCAGCTAGAAAAATGCATGTAGTTAGTGGCATCATGTAGCAGAATAAAATATGGTGCAGTGGATCTGCTTCTGTTTGGGCCTTAGAAATCTACAGAGGGATCTAAAGACTTACTAATACATTGTGAAAGTACATCTGTTCTGTGTATGAGGAATAACCTACTTTGTTTCTCATTCTCATTTGTGCATAATGCATTGAAACTCTTTTCAGCTGTTTGTTTTACCTATTGAAAAATGCCAAGTTGAATCTGAGTGAGGAGAACTCACCTTTTTCTGTTTCACTGTGAAAAGAGACGTAAAAGTTCTGAAAAATTGAGTGTATTTACTTGAAGCCAAGACTGAGTTTTTGCTTTGATTTCAGTACATTCTGGATTAGGCTTTTATAAGTGGTTTCTGCCTCTACTATACAGGATTGAGACAGCAGCAATTGCTGAGTGCTCTGGATAGTAAAGACACAGACAGTTGAGTCCCACTTAGCCAGGCTTGTATCATTAACAAATATGGTTAATGAAATATTACTAGTATCTTCAACGAGTAAAGGACTGCTGTGCCATATTTAACACAGTGAAACAATAGCATGGTGAGTCAATAATGGAAAGACTGAGACAGTTGAGCTTGTTCTATCTGGAGAAGAGAAGGATAGAAGGGGAATTAATTTGCTGTCTTCAACAACCTAATGATTAGCTATGGAAAAGATGAACCCGTAGTCTTCCTGGCAGTGCACAGGGAAAGAAAAAGAGACAATGGGTGCAAGTTGTAGCACAGGAAATTCTTGCTAGGTACAAGGAAAGGATTCTTTACAGTTAGGGTGGTCGAACACCAGAACAGGTTGCCTGGAGAAGCTGTGGCACCTCTGTTCTTTGAGACACTAAAAACCCACTTTGGACCAGATGGCCTTCAAAGAGCCCATCTGACATCTATGATTTTAGATTATGTGTCAGCTTCATTACAGAAAAATAAATATTTGACAGTGATGTAAACAGGGCCATGGCAGTCTTTTAAATCAGAATTCATACTAGTAAAAGCTGTGGAAAGCAGAACAAATATGACTGTACTTCGCAGCAGCCCTCAATCTGCCCTGTGTTCTGATAAACTCTTTATTTATATGTCTCCATGGTAGCCATCAGCAGAAGCATTCTAAATACCTCAGGGAGTGCTTACAAAGTACTCTCTAGTTGCAGATGAGATAGTATGAGATACATATCACTATACTTCTCCTGCTCCAGATAGAAGCCATGACTCCGTTGTGTTAATTTGTCATGGACAGAGACTTCTCCAGAGACCCTGGTGGTTGTTAGCAGTACTCCAGGTGTGGCCTCACCAGTGGTGAGCAGAAAGGCAGGATCACCTCCTTAGCCTGCTGGCAAGGCATAGTCTAATGCAGCTGAAGATACCATTTGCCTTCTTTGCAGCAAGGGCATGTTGCTGGCTCATGTTCAACTTGGTGTCCACCAGGGCTACCAGGTAATTTTCTGCCAAGCTGCTTTTCAGCTGGGTGGCCCTCAGCCTATACTGGTTCATGGGAGTGTTTCTCCACTAATGGAGTACTTAGCACTTCTTGTAGAACTTCTTGAGGTTCCTGTCAGCCCATTTCTCCAGGCTGTCAAGGTGCCTCTGGATGGCAGCACAACCCTCTGGCACATCAGCCACTCCTTCTTCTCTTGTGTTATCCACAGACTTGCTGAGATTACACTGTGCCCCATCATCCAGATCATTAATGAAGACGTTAAACAGGATGCCACTGTTCAGTTAAACAGATGTTGTGCAGCAATGCCACTGTGGTTGTTATCCATAAAATAGTATACACCTTTCACCAAAAATTACAATACTGTAGTTGCTGAGTTCTGCAGTGTTCCTCTCAACTTAAATCAGGAAATAAATGTTCTGGATGCCACTATGTGTTACTGTTGGTTAACTGACATTTTAGTGACGTTTGTTGTGCTACTGCTCAGCAGATATTTCAGATTGTGTGGTGTATAGTGGATGAGGCAAAGCAAAGCTAACATCTTTACTCAGCACAACAGCAGTGTATTGCATCAGCATACTTTGCAAAGTGAAAGAGGCTTTTTCAAAGCACTCTGCTCCAAAAATAAAGTGACTTGCCAATTACAAGTCTTAGCACTGCTCAGTATTGTGACCTTGCTGATATTTACTAATGATCAGGTGCTGAAGGAAATTTGGAAATGTCACACTGCCAGCCTCTGATTGCACAACATTTTAAATCTGAGCTCCAACACTCAGGCACACAGATTGCTTTGTCAGAATGAACATCAATGAAACTGCTCATGCTGACAGATAAGCACATGTCAAAGGATTGGCAAGGGCTGGGGTTTTAGGTATTTGCACAAGCAATGTAGCTGCTCAGGCTAGCTGGCCTTTGACAAACAGGGCAATCCATCAAGATTTTTAATTAGGAGTTTAAGTTATTCTCTCACCAGTGAACCTGTCTCCTGGGCTCACCCACCACTCTGCAGTGTCCCCATAGCACAGTCACTGTGGGGCATGTGAGGAGGACAGGAATGCAGCCCAGGGCAGCAGGGCACAGAGCAGTCATTTTAACCGCTTGTGCTTAATACTGATCTTGCATGTAGTCTATATACAGACCATGTGTTCCGCTTATATATTCTGTAAGTCTTGTAAGACATATAAATAAGAACTTGTATTGAAATGTACCTTCCTGCAGTGTATTTCTTTATCACACACATTTTTGTAAGGATAAAGACTGTGCATATTAGATGTATGTGAAAGATGAGAGGCAAGAGTGGGAAGCTGAAATGCTAAGTGTATTTATTTATATAAGTTTATATTTGGAGCTTAATGAGCTAAAAGTGAAAGAATTTAAAAAATACATAGATGTTTTGAGGAAGAATTTGAATCTGCAGACAGCTTAATTAAATTGTGCAATTAGAATAATTTGCACTTACCACACAGACATTATCCATGATTTATTCTTTGTAAACATCTATACTAGCATGTTTTGTATGGCTTTAAAAATACTTGGCTTTGCTTTCTTTAATGAAATAAATTTCTTGTCAATATTTCCAGCTATTTGTAATACTGTGAGAGCTCTCATCAATAAAAGAACTCAAATATCCTGAAAGAAAATGATCTGATTTCCTGAAAAAAAACCAAACAGTTAAAAACATGCAGCTTAGCTGCTTGAGTATTCTGTCTGTGAAAGAAAACTAAAAAGAATTCCTCTGGGAATTGGCTACTATTATTATGGTATTATTTGAGATTAGTAAGAGGCTCACGGTGTATGATTTCCATATTTTTTGATCACTATTGGTTAGGTTAATAAGTAGATAAAGGGTATAATAGCCCTGTTGAACTGGTGAGGCAAAGCATGCTGAAAGTTCTTACTGGAGGTGATAAGCCGTATATTACTGTTGCTAAACCCTTCTTTCTGCTGTTGCTGTGAGTTTCTCAGACACCTAACACTCTGGAAATAAAACAAATTTTTCTTTTAAAATTATGCTCATGTAATTGATGGTTTCCTATACCATTTTTGTAAGCCTGACTTTGTGTTTATGTTGACGTGTGCACACATGTCTATAAGGCATATTGCCTTTTTTTTTTTTTCCTGCATTGATGATGGCAAGCACAAAGGATCAGTGGTATTCTACAGGCTCATGCCTGGATATACCACTGCATGAAACATTGTCAGTCTACATTGTGTTTGTTGTACAAAAAGAATCAGATCTTATGAAAGATTTAAACAACTAAAACAGGGCTGAGATGTATTTCAGGTGCCAATTCAGAAATACCATTTTAATCCTGGGACAAAACTCAGTATGATTTGTTCTGTGCTGCCCGAAGCTCAGCTGGGTGCACCGGCCTGACCTGCCCCACTTCAAAAGGCTCCTTCTCCAGCTCCATCCTAAACTTTGCCAGGAGCCAGCCTCTAAGCAGAACAGGTCCCAAGGGGTCTAATCTGTGACGTGATGAGAATACTTGTAAAATACATGGATAGTGTCAACTGTCTGCTCCTCCCCCCTGCACACACACATTTGTAGGTTTGTTTTTTGTTTGTTTGTTTGTGGTTTTTGTGTTTTCGTTAGATTTATTTCTTTTTTTTTTCAAATGCAGGTGGATGACAAGCCCTTATTTTATACAGTGGTTAGAAGACTAAGCAGGGAAGTGGCTTTGATTCCCTTCCCAGCTGCAGGAGATGCAAACCTACAGTGCCAAGGAGTGCTTTAACAACCCAGCTGTATGGCTGAGAGAGGGCAGGAAAAGCAAGTGGTGTTAAAACTGGACTGTCCTGTAGCTACTGGAGAGGGAGGTGACATTGGGTAATGCTGATTTTTTTTTTTCAGTAGTTCCCTTCTGCTTTCAGGTTTGCTTAGGCAGTCTTGGAGGAAAGAATCACTTCCACCACCACCCCCAACACTCAACCCTGAAAGAAACTGCAACAAGCTGACAGCGAAATTCAGGGCTTCTAGCTGTGTGTCCTAATCAGCGGTTCCCAGCCCTGTGCTGCTTGTGTGCTCTTCTGTGCAGCACATCATGCATGCTGCATTCCGACAGAAGAGGGCCTCACAGTTTAACTTTTAGGAAGACATTTGGTGCACACTGAGAATTAGGATAGAGGCTTGAATGCATGCAGGCTGAGCAAAATGGGCTCTTGTTGTTGAGATGTGATTTCAGAGGTAGAACCATGAAGTCCTCTCAAGTTAGCCTGAGTTCAAAGTGCCCAGTTCCTTCACAGGTTCCTGATTTAAGGTAAAGATTCAGAGCTCTGCATCCTGAGAGTAGGCAATATTTCCTTTCCAGGGACAAAGCTCACCCTTCTCCCTCACTAGCCAAATATCTAAGTAAACTTTCGATTTTTGACTTTGAGAGCAAGACATATGAGATATCAAGCTTGCAAGGCCTAGCTTTCAACTACCCATAATGTTTATCAGAATTTAGTGCCTTTTGGTGCTGTACTAGACTTATCAGTGGGATTTAGCTTGATGTGGTCTTCAATTATTCTTACCCTCAGTTTGAGTCCGTGTTACACTATTTCCATAGGAGGCTTTCTAAGAAAATCCAGACCTGTTGTCAAACTGGAGTTCACCAGAACAACCAGGCTGAAACCAAACTCTGGATAAGAGTAGTGTGAGGACATTTCACGCTTTGGTGTGCTCCCAGCTCCTTCATGGCCAGACGAGCAAGAGGTGATGTGAGTGTGTGCAGCCCGCTCCGCTTACAGACAGCTGAGGGTCAGTTCTTGCAAAGCAGTGTGCCTGCAGCAGCCAAGCTGGAAGCTTGTGGGAGCTGCAAAGGCCACAGGGTTCAGCACACTTAAATCCATGCTCAAGCCTGCTTGTAATCTCTTGCTTTTGACCTATCAAAAAATTTAAGTTATCTGCGCTAAACCAGCATAGTGCTCATTCTCGGTGAGTAGTGCCTGCGTCTGCAATCACTCCCTGTGCAATCAGTGGGACTGCTCCTGGAGCGCTGTGTAGTGAGGGTGTCGGTTGGAAAAATGCACTTTTTTTTTCTTTTTTTTGTTCTGTTTTCATTCTGTGTCTCAGAGCACAAGGCAATGTGTGTACGTCAGTTTTGTGTATCTTTGGACCATCTCCACAGATGCTGCTGATAAAAGGAACTGAACAGCTCTCCCTGGCAGCCTCCTCCCTGCAGGGCTGCAGGCACACCGGGGAGAGAACAACTTGGGGTGTCTTTCTCTTCCTCACTTTTTGCTCATTTCCAGCTCAACTGTGGACACTCTTTGGAAAAAAAGGTCTTCTGTCAGTTTTCACCACAACTGTATTCTTCTGAACCTAGGGGATATTCTAACATACAGTATAATTTTCCTGGCAAGTTGCTCCTATTTCATACTAAGAGGGTATTTATTTATTTACCTTTGCTGGACATGTATATTTGTAATTATGCCTGGGCCAGTGCTTTATTTTGCATGAACTGTCTTGCACAGATTTATGGATTGAGAATGGTCAAATTTCTTGGCTGTCACACACTTTTGGTAGGAAATATTACACATGTTTATATGGAAAAGGATTTAAAGTTCTTATATTTATAAAGTGAGCATGAGCCTGCCAAGTTGTGAAACTTTATTTGGAAATAAAGGTTCTACTTAAGTGTTCTTAAGACAGTAGTATAAACATTGGAAATGTAAATGCCAAAGATATGAGTGTCACCAAAGAAAGAGATTTAAAATTAGATTCTTAATTCCAAATAAATATGCGGTTTTGACAGAAACTCTTCTCTTTGCCAGGAAGCTGGTGGGCATCTGTTAGGTTTCCATTCCTTGACAGAGCCAATGAATGTCCTGGAAGTCCCCAGACTATACATTTGTTTGAAATCAAAAGTAAGTTCTTCCAAATAAACCTTCAGAGTTCAAGCATGAACCGTTTTGGAGGTTAAGAGCAGTGCATTTGGGGGAACCATTAAAAAGGGTCATCCTAAAGATTTGCAAGAATTGCAGACTGTAAATGTAGATGCCGTGAAGGATGAAGGATGGTGCAGTCTCCCTCGGGGGACTGTGCAGGCAAGGCAGCTGTGGTTGCATTGACTGATAGAAATGGACATTTTTCATTATTGGGTGCTAGTGGAAAAGTTGGAAGAAAACAGTAGAAATCCCTTTTCTTGTCCCTTTTTTTTTTTTTTTCCAAAGTAAGTCTGTACTTACATATTCATGTATTCTGATTGTTCACTTCTATGCCTTTAGTCTGTACATCCAGTTATTATTTTTGCAGAGGTCAAGGTGATGCAGATTAAGAGCCTGTTTTTCACATTGGTACCACTGCAAAACAAAAGTAGTTACTAGTCATTGAACTAATCTCAACGTTAGGCTGTCATTCACAAAATAAACCTTTTCTGAGACAGTCGTCCAGGTTTAACTTTAAATATAAGTCTTAGTCCCATTGTTCTCAGTGGAAGTAGTTCCTCAGGGACATATTTATGTATAGTCCTCAAAAGAAATATTGATTTAGTATTTTAGAAGCTGGGGCCCAAGATACATGTACATACTACCCTTTGTTCATAAAGTGTGAACAATTAATTCTAAATATTTGTCTTTTTTTTTAATGTGTGTGTGATTTTCAAATCAAATATTGAATATAATACTCTACAGCATAGACGAGTCCCAAATATATGACATAAGAGAATAAATTGAACACAAAAAAAATTAAATGAAAGTGAAGAACTTAAAAATACAATGAACAAACCTAAGTTGTTTTTCCTTTTTATATTTTTTTCCCTGCCATTAGATGTATGACATGCCAATACTTCATTAAACCCTTTTTCTCAGAATTAGGCTTTTTTTCCAAATTTTCCAGTCTTGCAACAGGGATGCATTTGGTTCATTTGTGCCTACACAAGCTCATCACTGCAGCCCTAGAATTAGCAAAGAGTTGAGAATGTTGCAACACTTTCTTGAATGACAAATTGCAACAAATTATTATTTATATTTCCTTGAAGCCATTTTTTGGATGCTTATTCTGGCTGAGTTACTTGCCAAGAGGCCGTTATGACCAAAGTCCACATCATGGACTCTGAAGAAACTAACATATATTGTAAGTGGGGGGAAGAAAGGTCATTCCCTCTTGAGCAAGCCATTTGACGTAAGGCAAACATCTTTCTTCTGACAGATGGAAATGTAATCTCCACATAGTCTTTCAGCTTTGTTTGACAGTTGGCTTCAAAAGCTGGAGAGAGCAGAGCTCCCCGTGTAGACCCAGGTATGAGTTTGAAGCAGTATAGGTGCACCTGTACCATGCAGCATGATACTGCACATGATCTGTAATGTGCAGATGCAGTATCTTCGTGTGTGTGTGGTTCTGTATTCGGGTTTGTCAGCCCTACCTCTCATCATGACTAATTACCCCATGCTAGGAGTGCCTCATTAGTCTGAGGATTATGAGGGTTCTGCAGAATTCCTTATTGTGTGGTGTAAACATTTTAAGATCCTAGGTGTTTAGGTGTTGGTGCAAAAGTAAACTTACCAGCCTGAAACAAACGGACAAAGAATGGCTGTCTATCCATTGATAGAAATCAGGGAAGGAAACAGATTGTAAAACATAAGGAATTCCTTGTCTTCCCTCATTACTCCTAGGGGTAAAATAGGCCATTTTTATGAGAAGAAACTGGGGAAAGAAAGCTGAGAAAGTATAAAATCTGATTCAGTTTGAAAATCCTTATAGTATAAAGATTAGTTCAAAGTAATCAGAGGGAGGAGATGAGAACATAATTGCTATGCACAGGAAAGAAAGAGTAAGTTTACTTGGAAAAAATTGGGAAGGATTTAGCAAAGAACTAAAATGTATATACATATTTGCTGTCTGGAAATCTGCCCCACGGTGAGGAAATTGAAGAAGCTCACCCAGGAGAAGGTTAAGACATTACTTGATCCCAGCTTCTCTCAGGCTCCTTAATTTAGCAGACAATAGCCTAGTCAGAGCCAATGTCTGTGAAATAAAACCAAAAATCCGGCATAGAAACAAATCACTTCAAAGTGGGAAAATTTTTTTCATTGGAATAAGGGAAGCGATCGATTACATCTTTTGAAGTCTTTAAGTAAAGATCAGATTTCATTGTAAAGATACAGGCTGCTTACTCAAATGTTATGTGATGGATACAAGAATTGTCAGGTGAAGTATCATGTCCTGTGCTATACAGAGGGAAAAACTAGTTGGTCACAAGGTGCTTTCTAGTCTTAAACTCTATTCAGGTATTTCTTCACATTTGAATGGTTTAATTTATAAACTTAACAGTGTCATTAATGGTTATATACAATATTTTTAGCAAGTGAAACCAGAAACAAAACAGAAACAAAACAATCCCTTGCATAAATACAGTCATACAGAATCCCATGCCTTTTGTGGTGTTCAGATCTAGAAATCTTGCGCCATTTCAAAATCTCTGCTGCCGTCACCACAGGGTGGGTATCAATATTAATCTGCTGTTCTTTATGTATAATGGTTACCAAAGGAGCTCTGACATGTATGTTTTCAGGGTGCTACACAGTTAATAAATTGTCCTCAGAAACATATTAGCTCTCAGCATTCCTGAAGTTTATACTTGGATTTAGGGCAGAAGACAGCAATGATATCAGTAAGTGTAGAAAACCACAGGAATTTAATACTGTCAGTCTGGATGTTTGGACGTCATGGTTTAGATTTAGATTTGCTTCCTTTGCAGTCTCTCTGTAAAATGAAGACAATGGTCTGTGTTTGCTTTCTCTGGGCAGGGAAGGCAAGAAAAATTTCAGTACTAAACATTTTAAAGGATGCAACTGTGTTTTAACAGAAGAGATAAGGGAAGATGTAAGACGTGGCCTCCTAGCTTGAACTGGCATAAAGTGGGGGGAGAGAGAAAAAAGGGTTCACCTAATGATGTGGGAGAGGAGCTGCTCAAGTTTTTGGTCCCAGTTACATCACTGAATGTGTCTCACACTCACTACTAGTAATGGTATGTGAAAAAGAGAGCAGGAAATCCTAATGTCTCTTAACTCCTTTTAAATCTATATCTGCTTTCTTAGGGGTGCAAAGCGAAGTTGTGTTGACTCATATCCCTGCTTTATATCAGTGGAATTATATGCAGCTCTGTAGTGACATTTTGTAGTTCAAGGATTTTTCAGTTGTGCTTGGGGTCTTTCTTCATGCCCGCCTTCCTAGTGTGTACCCATTGCAAATTATGGAGTTAATTAAAACAGCTATTTCTATGGATGCAGAGTTATTTTAAATTCATGTACATGGTCAGCCTGTTTAATATACCATAGCAGCCTGTATTTTTAGAGGGACACATGTTGCAGTTTATGACAGGATTAAAACCGGGTTTCAGAAATGATCACTAGAAAAAACAAAAACAAAATACAAAACAAAACAAAACAAAATTAAAAAAAAAGAAAACCACCACCACCAAAAACTTCTGCTGATTGCAAAGCAAAATTAGACTGATGTGGAAATCATTAAAGCAACCTGCTGTGACTCGGTGGTTAAAGGACATAAAGGACACCTTACAGCAAATCAAATGTAATCCAAGGGGAAAAAACAAACAAACTGCCAATTTTATATGTGCTCCGGGCTCGTTTGAGGGAATCACAGAGCAATTGCAAGGCTGCTCTGCACAGCTTGTTGTTAGTTCTCTGGCAGAAGTAGATGTGTATACCCTGTGTCTTCAAAGTTTCTTTCACTTCTTTGTAGAGGTGATGAGAGAGACCTTGGTGCAGCCCTCTGGACTTTTTGCTCCAAATCAAAGCTGCTTCTTTCTGAAGCAAAACAACACTTCCACAGCAGAACAAGTCTCTCCAGGTACACAACTTTCTGCTGAAATTCCAGCTACTGATTAATCTCATCCAGTTCCCTCTTTTCCTTCAGCACACTGAATCTCATCTTCATAACTTCAGGGGGAAAAACGGCCTTCCTGAGCAGGCTTTCCAAGTTACTCAATGTTCCTTAGACAGATGATACTGAACTAGGTTGGGTTTAGCATCTTAACATCTTCATTCCAATCAAATTATGTTTTACCAAAAACGTGCTGCTTTTTTTTCGTTTTCCCCAGCTCCCCCTACAGACTGTGAGTCTGCCTGGCAAGCCCTTGTACAAGTTTCTAAGAGTATTCTTCAAAATTTGTCTCAAGATACATGTAGAACAGCTTCGTGGAACTTGTTGGAAGTTTATAGTGGAGCTAAAGATATCACTTTGATACAGGAAAGGAAAGCTGGCTAGAATCATTTTAGGTAGATTGTGCAGTAGCATCTACAATGGTATGATAGCCTAATACCAGTCTGTTTTTAGGTATTTCTAAGCTTTTAAACTAAAAGAAGGCTCCTTTTACTCCATAGTCTGACTGAGACAGGGATCTGAAAGGATTAAAAATGACTTAAACTGTTTTACTTTCTTTTCCCTCTATCTTCAAAATCACACTCCCAAAGAAAATTTTGGTATAAATATGACTATTTGTGATTATGGCTTACTACTTCTGTGCCTGGCAAAATTCTGGAGAAGATTATTCTAGTTGAAAAACAACTGAAAGACAAGGTAGTCATTTGTCCCAGCCAGCACAGGTTCACAAGGGGAAAGTCTTGCTTCACTTGGGAGTTATGTCAGGCTGGCAAGCAGTCACTAGTAGGGTTCCACAGGGATCCATCTTAGGACCAGCGCTCTTTAATGTCTTCATAAGTGAATTGTATGCAGGACTTGATGGAATGCTAAGTAAGTTTGCTGATGACACAAGATTGGGAGGAGCTGTTGACACTCTCAAGGGCAAAGAGGCCCTGCAAAGGGATCTGGAAAAATTAGAGAACTGGGTGATCACCAACCGCGTGAAGTTTAACAAAGGCAAGTGCTGGATTTTGCACCTGGCACACAGCAACCCTGGCTGTGCATACAGACTGGGGAACAACAGGCTGGAGAGCAACTCCACGGACAGGGGTCTGGGGGTTCTGGTTGACAGCAAGTTGAACATGAGCCAACCGTGTGTCCTGGCAGCCAAAAGGGCCAACCATGTCCTGGGTGCATCCAGCACAGCATTGCCAGCCAGGCGGGGGAGGTGATTGTCCCGCTCTGCTCTGCACTGGTGTGGCCTCACCTGAAGCACTGTGTGCAGTTCTGAGTGCCACAGGATAAAAAAGATGTAAAGCTACTGGAGAGTGTCCAGAAGAGGGCCACAAAGTTGGTGAAGGGTTTAAAAGCAAACACCGTATAAGGAGCGGCTAAAGTCACTTGATTTGTTCAGCCTTGGAGAAGAGGAGACTGAGGGGAAACCTCATGGTAGGTACAGCTTCCTCACAAAGGGAAGAGGACGGGCAGGTGCTGATCTCTTCTCTCTGGTGACCAATGATAGAACCCAAGGGAATGACCGGAAGGTTTCGGTTGGACATTAGGGAAGGGTTTAGGTTGGATGTTAGAGAAAGGTTGTTCACTGAAAGGGTGGTGGAGCACTGGAATGGGCTCCTCAGGAAGGCAGTCACTGCCCCAAGCCTGATAGTGTTCAAGAAATTATTTGACAACGCCCTCAGACACATGGTGTGAAAGGGGCATAGTCATATGCAGGTACAGGAACTGGACTCGATGATCCTTGTGGATCCCTTCCAACTCTGGATATTCTATGATTCTATGATGTAAATTTTCTGTTGAATTTGACCTGCTCCACTGTCCTTCATACCTCCCCAGACCATTTGAAGGGAAAGACATTTGTCCTAATGCAACAAAAATATATTGAAGATTGTGCCAGACAAAGATTTAAAATATATTATTTGCACTTTTGTGCACAATTTGCAGTAAGAACTGTTCCTTGTTGTAAATTCTGAATGTGAGTGTTTCTCGTAGGCTGAGGTCCTATGAGATGTCAAGCATAGCCTAAAATATTTAAAAATACAGCTAAGTCCTACACACAAATTACAATAAATAACCCACTTCAGGAAGAGTGTTACTTGACCTGGTAAATAACAGCTGAATATCTCTGAGGAAATCTGAGCAAGCATCAGCTTTTATAGCAGTGTGAATCAGAAATAAGTGCATCAAGGACAATACATGCTTATTTAGATTAAAATGAATTTCAGTGCCCAGCCTTCACACTATTGATGTATATGTCAGCTGTTCATATTTGGAAAACTGGAAGTTTTGTTTTTCCTACAGTTGGTAAGTGGAATGAGTATCCTTTCAACTGTATCAGTAAGGAAAACATACAAAAAATATTTCCATTACTGTTGAGCTCTGTGTGCAGTTATAAAGCAAAACTTCATGAAATGAAGTGAAAAATTTCCTAGAATTCCCCTACCACATCCATATATTATGGTCATTTACTTTGAATTTAAGAATTTTGATCCTTTTTGTATGTCACAGGTAGGAGCATTCTTTGTCAAATTTGTTCCTAAGTCTTTTGAATTCCAACTTGGTGTTTTCAAGGCTTTTATTAATGCAGGGACCAGCCAGCTTTTCTGCATTCTGCAGGCTTGGCAGCAAAACAAGCAAACAAACAAAAGAACGATTGAATCTTTTGTTCTCTGGAGACCAGATTTCTTCTTTCTCCTTCCAGCACTTCCTGAAAAGCAGCTGAAGTGGGAGGGTTGTATTTCGTAAGTTACAGTAATGCTTCAAACATTGTGAGCTTACATAATGTATCCTCCTTTCCTTTCCAAAGCATGAGAAACTGGCTACTGTGCTGGACTATGATATTGGATATAGAAGAATCACCTATTGCCCTGCACCATCCCATACTGCTACTACCATGTCAGGAAATGAAGTGTTTGTGATAAGAAAATGGGTAGTGTTATGGTGTGTTCTATAATGTCATTCATGAGCAGATTCTGAACTGATCTAAAGCTACTATTCTTAGTCCTGAAGTAAGTGTCACAAGAGACCTCTATATGAATCATGATTTTACAGTTGTTATACCGAGTTAATGATGAACTTCAGCTAGGTAGTTCTGAGGTGGATTTTTGAGCCACTTTTTATTTTATTCTTTTTTTTCTTTGATAAGTCCCTTTTATACTGCGTACTGATTCAATGAGGAAGGGAATCTTGCAGAAACTTTTCCTCTGTCCCTGTGGTGTCCAGTATGGATTTCTTCAACCCATATGAAACTCTGCAGCCCATTTAGACACCGGTCCTGCCATTGACAGATTTCTAGAAAGGGCAGATGCTGAGGACAAATTTATCCCATGTTTCCCAGTGCTGAGGAAGAGGAACATCAAGCCAAAGAGGCAATGGCACCTATAAAGAGCCCAAACATGTTGGAATGTAGTAGGTGAGACAGTCTAAAGACTGGTAGCACCTGGGAAAGGGACCACTTTCCTTGAACAGAGATGCCTTAACATCTAATTATTTTCCTATGACAGTATCTATATTCTTTATGAAGTTCAACAGTCTCATTAGCAATTACTAATATATATAATACATCTTAGTATATCAGAGGCTTGCGAGAAGATTCAAATAGCCTTTTACACAGTAGATAAGTGAAGAGAAGCCTTATAAGATGGATGAATTTTTGACTCACAAGTGTAGCCATCCAACTAAATAAGTTTAAATGAGAGCCTTAAATCACAGTGATGATGTTTTCCTATGTTGTAATTAGATGAGAAACTTCCTTATAGACTTAGAAAATCCTAAGACAATTGAATTACATATTATTTTATACCATATAGATTCACAAAACAATTTAATATAATTGTTAGAGGCTTTTGTGGCATGGCTTGATTAATAATAAGATTCTCTTCACACTTGTCTGGGAACATGGGTGTGAGTCGCCGAACAAATATCAAACTCATATTGAAGTTCTGGGCTTTGAAGCATAGCCATAGGCTCACTATATAACATACATGTGTTTCAATGTGAATATTTTGTATTAATATTGTGCTCTATATGTTCTGTTACAGATTACATATTCCATTTGTCATGGCTATATGAGCCAGTAAGTCCTACAACAGAGCTTGGGATCAGTTGAAGCTGCTGCCTTAACATACACACTGCTTTAACAGACCTCAAACTCTATTGTAGGTGTGCAGAATCACCTCTGTTCAGACTTCATTTTTTTCCTTTCTGAGCTTGCTTCACCACTGTAGGAAACTTTCAATGTGTTGCGCAAAACTGCAAGCATGACAGTTCAGCTTTGCAAGATTTTTTAACAAGAAAAAACCTCAAAAGATCTCTCTAAAATCTCTGGTTTAGATTTCATTTTATTTGTCATCTTTTATGAACAAGTTACGAAATATACTTCATTCACAAACTGGAAATATTTACAATTTCTTTACAACAAGGCATTGTTGAGGTTTTGATTTATGGCATTCTTAGAGCATTCTGTCTTTCAAAACAAAGACATTGGTGTTGTTTTCAGCACACTGTTCATTTACGCTCTGAATGTGAAATGAAAGCCTTTTGGAGAATAATTTGCACTCTTTTTTGATACGATCTACTGGGAAAACTGAGGCTGGATGCATTCGCATTGTGAGGAGAGGGACTGTGCAGATGCATTGCTGGTACCATGCCATATGATCTGAAGCCATCATATTACACCAGATGTTGCTAAGTGGGGAGGAGAAAAAGTTTCCCCTGAACCATCTTTCCTCTGCCCTCTTCTGTTTAGGAATCCTGTGACCAGGCTAAATGTGGTCCAGTTTAATTATTTTTTTTTCTAGTTTTTGCATCTTCATGAGAAGAATAGTCTTGAGAAGTCTATTCCAAATACTGTCACAATTCTGAAGAGTTATTCAGACAAAAAACTCAAAAGAGAGTAGCCAGGAGATGAATAGATATTGTATATCTGCAAAATGTTTAGGAGACAAATTTTGAACATGTCTCTAAAAGGGAAATGCAACTGTGCTGTTCTGCAGTTGTGACCTTTGAGCTGTAAAAGCTTCGATAGTTCAGTTTTCTCAGTTTCTTGGAGTCTATTTTTTCCTGAAGAAAATTCTATAACTGCTGCTTTCCGTGGAACTTTTAAAAATCTCTTAATATACACTTCCATTATAAATCAGATGTGGGCCACCGTTGCTTAGGTTGTCTGTAATTTCCTAGAACAAGAATAAAAAAAAATTATTAAAATTACAATTATTTCATGATGTTTGAAATTCAGTTAGCTGAGGTTGTAATAAAAATACAACAAACTGAATTTCAAAGTCAGAAAAATAATACATTTTTTATTTGGCATTATAAATCTCACTGTAAAAAAAAAATTACATTTCTTCCTACATTAATTAGGTACATCTGAAAGCTGATAAACTCATTGATACTGATTGAGGCAGATACTACTCTCAGATCGCATATACAGCACTGATGGCATCTGTGCAAATATTGTGACACTGTCCTTTGAAAGTGCCTCAACTCAAGCTTGTGTGGTAATCTACAAAGGATCAAGATGGTAATCAAGTCTTGTTTCTATTCAAACCTTTTTCTATGATGACATGCTACAAACAGATGCCATTCGATGCTAGCTGGGATAGACATTTGGGAAATAGGTCTAGATCCGAACAGCATCTAAGGGTTTTGACTGCTGGCCTTGGTATGGGACTGATTTTGGTTTTCCCTTAATAAGCCAGATTACAATTTTTAGCAGTTCAGCAATTGCTACCCAAGTGGCAGATGAGTCATCCTGGAGTAAGCTGACCTGATCATGAGTCAGGATCTTAAAGCACCTAAATTAAGATTTGTTTTTGAGTTAGATTTTCCAATTCTCAAATTGCAATCCAAACAATACCTATTTAGCAGCTGTCTAAGTGTGGAGATGGCTACATTAATTAAACAGTTCTCTGACCTTGAAGGGTTCAAAGCCACATAGAATTTATGTTCAGAACAGCGTTATTCTGAAAAGTCCTAGGCCTATTTCATACTAAATTGGATCCACATGTAGAAATTAAGTGATCTGGTGCTTATGTCCAATAACAGATCCTAGATAACATCCAGCTATGGGCACACATAAAAATGCAGTTTGGGCTATTATTATTAAATTCAGGCAGATGAGGTGGAGGTGCTACTGTTGGCCTAGTTCTGAAATATTTACATGAGAACCAGAAGCCATTGTCTGCATAGAAAGATTAAATTAACCTCTTCTACCTCTTAGGTGCATTTGGAGAAAATGTAGTAGAAAAGGGGTTTGTTTGTCCCCCTTCTTGTGGAAGTTTCAATGAAGGAAGTAAAGCAAGAGTCATTGGGCTAAGCAGAGAGAGATGGAGACAGAAAGAAATAGTCTGACTCTATAGCATAGTAGCTGAGACTGTTGGTAAAGACAAGAAAATTCTGGGACCTGGTCTTTATTCCTAATCTGACTCTTTCTTCTTTTAATCTGCAATATTTGATTTATAAACAGTTAGGGAGGGAGAGACTAGAACTTGTAATTTGACATAAAGTGGAAACACTAGTGCCTCCTCTCAGGTGTTACTAGATCTCAAAATAGATCACAAGACTTAATTATTCCATGCACACTTTTTGCAAGAAAGAGTGCCTTATTCCTCTATACAAAGTAAATTTAGGGCCATCAAACCAAGTAGCCCTCTCAATTAATACTCCTGAATCAAGCATAAAGTTCAGAGAAAATAAAGTATGTAAACTTACTGAATTTTGAACATTTTCTACCACCCAGCTCTCCATTTGCAGGTGATGGTGTTGGATGTTTTTGTATGGTGCCGTATTCTCCTTATATACTAAAGAGGAACATGTGTGCCTGCAGTGTCACTGTCTGGATCCCAGTTTGAGGGCTGCCTACTCTGTAACAAGGCACTACGCTTGAACCTGGTGTTAGGTCCCTAAACCCTTTGTTGGATCTATGCTGAAGATATCAGTCAGCTGGGAAAGGGACCGAGAATCCCAAAGCCATTTAATATTAACTATCAGTTGGCCACATATTGATAGTGATGACCTGTCAGAGGGCTGCTCATGACTCAGTGTAAATTTCCTTTTGTCAGCTTTGTCATTTGAATCCTCTGCAGACATCAGCTATTAGAATATCATCATAATTTCAGAAAATATTGAAAACCATTTTTCCCCAATATTTCCATTTTCAAAAATAGAAGTATTAATAAATTTAAAAATATTGCTGAATTCAATAAATGAAAGAGCACATAGATTAGAAGTAGAGTGAGTCAATCGTGGCAACATCCAAATAGGAGCATTTGGATGTCTATAACTAGGGTGAATATTTTAAATACTCAACTTACTTCCATATTGCAGCATTCACCACGTAGAATTATGTCACTACCTGGAAGCACCATTCCTGACTCAGAGTGACACCACAGCATCAGCCAACTTTGATTAGCTGAAGTTATGACTTCCTCTTAGAGATGGCCCTTCCTGAAGTGACATAACAACATGGTAGCTCCCTAGCGTTCAGCGTACCTTGGAGGTAACTCTGGTGTCGGGGGAACCACCGGGCAGCTGGGCAGGTCGGTTATTTCAATACCCCTCAATCTCTAATATAAATATAACAATTATACAATAAATATAGCACAAACAAATGCGCATGCAGTACATGTCTATATTACTGTATATCAGATATATACAAGATAGGCTTATATATCAAACACTTTAAAGCTATTTTCTAAATTGGGCCTAATTTAAGATAAGTTTTTAAGTAGCCTTCATTATTTTTAGGGGCATGCCTTGAGCTAATGTACTTAAACCTGCCATCAGCAGGCAGTCCACAGGCTATAGGTCTAAGAAGTCCCATATCAGACCATCTACACATGCATACTTGATTCTAGAACATACATGCAGGGAGTCCCCCATCGATGGGGTGCATCCCACATTCACTGAGCATGTACAAGAGGGTTGCTATGCACATGCATCATGGCCCTGCACCCAAGATAAGAGGGCACCCGGCAGTCCCCACTGCTAAGTGTCTAAAAACTCAGTAGTCAACAGACCAGGAAAAGAGGGAGTGAACTACTGCTATATGTGGTCATCTTCAGCCCAAATTGATAGAGCTGGCAGGTGTTTGTATTTTGAAAGGTATTTCTTCCCAGGACATTTATTTTTTCTTTCCCTCTCTTTTTCTCTCAACTGGGCTCCATCTTTGTCCTTGTTGAGGCAAGAGCCTTTTTGAAAGGCAAGATCTAGCCTACCATCTTCAAGACCATGGTCACATTTGCCTACATGGCTCATCAGAATTCTACTTCATTTTAAAATGAGAGGGAGAAATGTATCACTTCCTTTGATTTTATCACCTTGCTTTCCTGCTGCTATTGTAACCTGTAATTTTTAACTTTTTAAAACGTGTTTCAAATATCTTCTAAGGTGAATTCATTCTATATTTCTATTTGGAGTTTCCTTTCAGTTAAGAAACCAAAGAATAGTGACAAGTAATTTTTACTTAATGGACAATTAACTGCTATATAATGTTTTGTCAGGGAATCTGAAAATATTCTACAGTCTGAGTGAATTAATCCTCGGTCTGCTGTTCAGAGGTCTCAGTAGATATGACACAGACTGTTGAACTAACTGTAACTCAAACTTGCACATGGAGGTTTAGATGGGCAGTCCACTTGGCCTTTGTTCCCTTCTATACCCATTTCTCAAATGAAAGGCTTTGGACACAAAGTCCAAATGTAAAGCACAGCATGTCAATGAATATTGTGCTCCTCAAATATTAATCAGACCTCTAAATCCAAAGAGTTGATTTCAAAATTCTTTTCAATTCATTTGATCCTCTGTACTCAACTTTGGGAGCTTAAATTTAAAAGCACCTAAACATAGACTTAGACACCTTAGTAAGCTTCCTTTTCACACAGAAAGGCAGTAAATATTCAGTGTTACAAATCTGACCGGTTTCATTTAGGTATCTAAATATACCCTTAGGTGCTTATGTTTAGTCATCTAGGTTTGTAAAATGTGGCTTTTGTGTTCAAATAACCTACTTTATAAGCTGAGTACTTGGAAAAGAAAGAAATTGATTAAATCCTGGAAGCATGCAATGATGTGGTTACAGAGAGCATTCTGTGCTTTTTCACAGTACAATACATGATAATCCATATTAATAAGGTTTCCAGTTATTTATGAAGTGCTATCTTTAGCAGCTAAGCCCTTGAATAGCTATACAATGGAATTATGTTGAAAATGGATGTACTTTATTGAAATGGATATACTGCAAATATACAGTACCTAAAAATAGCTCCATATAATGCAACATAATAAAGCTCACACAGAATGGCAGCAATTCATTTCCCAGAAGCTGTTTCTTATATAAAACTAAAAACTGGATAAATCTCTTGCCAATTGTAAACATTAACACATACAGTAGCATTTTAGGAGTAGCAGAACAAATAAGGGAGGACACACAACTCACTTTTTCTGCCATTTCATGGGAGTGATGCAATGAATGTTCTCTTTCTGAGAACATTCGCCTTTGTTCATAGCTGGCTAGCCGACAAGTAAGCCATGAAGAAAGGGTGCAACCACCAATTCCAATGCATGCAAGAGACATGGAGGCAAGATGCAAAGAATAGAGAGCAGTCGACTTCTTTGTCAGAGCACGAAGAAATTGAAAATTTAAGATTCCTCCGATTAGTCCACAGATGCAACAGGCAGAGAAAAGTATCATCTGTCAGGAAAGACAAGAGAGGTTATGTCATGGTAAACATTTTTCAGAGACAGATTCATTCATATACAAAATGAGACTAACCATAATTCAGTGCTTTGATAGCATCATGGACTGAAAAACACTGCACAGACACTCATTTTTAACTCCCTCAGCTCCCACAGAGCTCCAAGGGAATACAATATCTTCTGGTGTACATGAGTTAAAATTAATGTTGCTTGTAAAATAAATTTACATAGAATGACTTGATCATGTTGAAAGTTAGTTAATGGAAGGTCTACTAGGACACAAATCTTCTGATTTCCAACATTTCATTCAAAACAGTAATATGACAGAATGTGTCATAATTTTCTATTGTGCAGTTTCTTGCCACTCCTCAGGAGTGAACACCTCAGATATTGGTTCTTGCTTTGTGTGCCCTTTGACTCTGTCTCCAGTTCACTTCTAGTTTGTTCAGTCAGACAGCAGTTTGGAGGCTTTCTACAACTTTTGTGGGGACTTCAAAAGTGTTCAATGTGAACATGCTGGACAAAGAAGCAAAATAAACGACAAAGAAATTTGTGATGCAGCTCTACAGAAGGTCAGTGTGATGACTGGGTGTTTGTTTGTTTTCAGCTTGGTTAAAATGTTTCTGGGAACTTCAGAAGGATGTGAAACGGGCTGCAAATAATGAGACATATTTAAAGACCTCCTGTCACTTTAGCCACAAAGGTGCCACCCTGATTCAGGATGTCCTTGAGCCACAAATGACTCTATAGCAAAAGACCTTATTATGGAGACACTGCTAAATTATTGTCTTATTCACTTCCCTTGGTACTGCTGGCCTGTCAGATGTTGATCTAGGTGGCCTTTTATGTTATTCAACATGGCTTTGTGTATTTACTTCTCTGGTAGGAACAATTTGTGGAGCCTTACAGACCACACAACTGGGATGAGAATTTCATCAGGAATGTCACATTCAGGCTGTATGCTGCGCTACACTGGGAAGTGACTATTCCATGAGACCACCAGAACAGACAGCTTTTAGAAATTGGTTATGGTCTACATGCTTTAAGAAATGAGACTGTCATTGAAACAGGGTTTAGTATAACTCATTGATATTCAAAAATACTCTGAGAGAGATCTTCCCTTCACACTTGTGCTGGTTTTACATGACTTCCATCTGTATATGGCAGAATAATCAAGCTGACAGAAAACGAAGCCAGACATTGTCACGTACAATAAGATCAGGTCTTTAACATAAAATTCTGCTGCGACTTGTGTAGTAATAACGCTATTTTGCTGCAGTCAGAAAAATTACTGTATTTCTGATTCTTAGAAGAGAGAGAAATACCCACTATCACTTTAAGTCTGGCTTATTAATTATTCTGATTGGAAAAATAACTTATCGAAACAGTGAACAGCTATGAAATCGAGAACCAAACTTGGTCTGCAGGCTCATTGAGTGGTAGCCCAATCATGCCACATTTCACAGAAATGGGTTTTTGAAGGAGAGAGGTACAATCCAGTGAAGTTACTGGGGAACTTTTTATTGACTTGGCATACAATTGTGTCAACAGGTTTTCCATCCATATTTACCCAGACAGGGGTAAATGGGGTTCTGTGGCTTAAATAGGCATAATGCAAATAGGTGATTTCAGACCTGCCTTGTTTTGCTTGATTGACCCAGAGTTCTGATTGTTTTTTTCAGACTGCTGACTTACAATTTTTACTGACCTTTTATCGGACACAAAAAGCCCCCAGTAAGGGGTTCAGGTTAGATAAGTATGCCTTTCAAATATGTTATATATGCAGTGGAAAAACTTACAACAAGTCCAGATTTTTTTTTGGCGCACAATATTCCACATATGCCACAAAGCAGAAACTGGAAAGAAAAAAAAAAAAAAAAACAAACCAATTATCAATTATTTCAGCATTTAAGGTCTGAAGTTTAAATTCTGCTGTGTTGCTGTAGTGGTGACCACAAAAGTAGGTTAGGCAATGGTTACAGTAGTCAGCATTTATATCACAAACCTTACGTTTCAGGAAGTTATAACTCAAGCATAAATACACTTATCTGAGAAGAAGAAACTAGGATGAGAAGCCAGACTGAGGGTGATTATTCATAAAAAAATAGATCCTACTTTTAAGCATCTTGGGTAAAAACAAAACACAACAACAACAACAACAACAAAACCCAAACAAAACAGAACAAAACAAAACCACAAAAAAAAAAAAAAAAAAACAAAAACAAAACAAGCAATTAAAAAAAAATGTTGCATGCAGAAGATGTCTTTTACTTCTTTCTTTTTTTTTTTTCTCAGAAAAGTTTAGCAAGGTAGTAGACAGTGATCCAAATCATCTACTTTGAAGCACAGCTGAGGTACTTAATGCCTTGATCCTACAGTGTGAACCACTGAGGGATCATACATGGATTGTGCTCAGACCAATGGAACTCTGGGCAAGAATTCAATTCGGTCACCACTGTGAGTGCAGGTGTAAATGCAAGTACATTCTGTTAGTGTGGCTGCACTGAACATGCAGGAAAGTCTGCTTCAGATTCTGGATAGCCCACTTTGCAAGAGATAGCATGGAGGAATCTGTATTTTTTTATGCAGTTCTCTTTCACAAACTGGTCTGCTAATTGTCACACCAAGCGTTAGGTAAGAACTAATTAACAAAAACTGAAACACCCCTTACCAGCTGATATGAAGAGATGTTAGTGCTTTTTAGTGACCTGTGTCAAAGACTGATGACATTCTCTGATACCTTTTCACTCCTCCAAAAAGGTTTAACAAGAGAAACAGCAAACAGTCCCTGAGGGAGCAGTCGTAGTAGGAACTACAGGAGTTGTATGAAAGTGATAAGGTGTTTGTAATACTGTTAAAAGATTTCTTTGATACCTCATAAACTCCTTTATTAAGAAATCTATGCTACTTATTCTCAGTAAAGCTAACCCTACACTCCTGTTGGGAAGTTATTTGATAGTTTAAATATAGGATTTTGCCACATCCTTTTTCACTGAGATGGTATTTCTGTCAAAGGCTCTGCTTGACCTTAATTTAGGATTAAGTCACAGAGCTGACCTGACTGTTACATAGAAGTGAAAAAATTTAAGCGGTTTCTATACAGCATTCAGGGTCCATGTAATATGGACATTTACCCTCCAAATGGAGATTTACCCTCCAAAATTCTGGAACTTCAGTATCTCAGTTGAGGAAGCATTTTATCTCCCTCCAACTATAGTAGTTCATACATATAGCTAATAATAAGCCTTGAGATGTATTTTTACTCTGAGTTAGGCCCATTGAATCAGATCCAAATATTTAATATGGTTATTTTTTTTGCTATATTATTTACCTCTATACTAAGTTTGGGATGTGGACTTAATACGATCTGATTGCTGAATGGCTTAGGATGTACCATACAACTGGTAGTTGCTACTAGAGCTCACCCATTGGAAAAACAATCTAAAAAAGCAATGGGTAGAGCTCCCTCTGATCCCTTACCTCAGGCAGAGGAGATTTCAGCTCAGAACTATTACACCTGCCTTGTGAGTTTTCAGTCCACCTCTCTGTGATGTTTTGGAGTTGCACTCCCAATCCTATCATTGCAGGTTGCCTTCAACTGAAGGCATGCTTTAGATTTTCACATGTAGTGGTTTGTATTTCTCAACAACAATGCAGAAATCTCAAAAAATGTTTTTATTCAAGACATCACTGTAATTAACTTCAATTCAGTCAGACTTGATAATGCAGATTAATAATATAATTTATCTCTGTAGTCATTGAATAGAATTAAAAGGAAAATTTTGTGTAAGGAAACATTTATGAGTTCTGGAAAGCTTACAGAAACAATCTGGAAGCCACCATCAAAGATAGATTCAACTTGTAATAAGGGTATGTTAACTAGTTTAAAAAATATGCATTTTGATAATTTACTTTCTAAGATGAAAGAACAGGTCATACATCTTTTCAAGAATGCTCTAATTCTGCTTCTGTTAGAGTCAATTTATTTTTTACCATTGATTTCAATTGAAGAATACTTTCTATTTTCATTATACAGTCTTTGCTAGCCAGAAGAGAATGTAATGAACATTGCATATGGCCAGAGGAGCAACAAGCAAATTACAGATTCACTCAGCATTAGAACCCACCAGTTGTGGCAGTTCTGCTCTTTTTCACTGTTTTCGAGGGACAAGATGCACACCCTTCCAAACTACTTCTATGTAGTGCCATATACAGAAAATGTTACCTAAGGTATTTCCCAGTTGAAATCCAAAGAATACTGAATGAGCTAATCTGCAAGCCCTAAGGTACTGGTTATTCTCAAAAACAAGGGGTGAGTACTGTATTCCATAGCATTTAAATTATCTGAAGGACTACCTGAACTAATGATTTGGATGCAGGAGTTGAATGTAAATTAAGTAAATTTGCTGATGATCCTGAATTAGAAGGAGCTGTGGACTCCCTCAATGGTAGAGAGGCCTTACAGAGAGATCTGGATAGATTAGAGAGTTGAGAAATCACCAACCTTATGAAATTTAATGAGAGAAAGTGCTGGATTCTGCACCTGGGACAGGTGATCCTGGTTATACATGCAAACTGGATGACAAGAGGCTGGGAACAGCCCTGTAGAAAGAGATATGGGGGTCTGGGTTGATGGCAAGTTGAATATGAGTCAGCAGTGTGCCGTGGCAGCCAAAAGGGTCAACTGTGTCCTGGGCACATCAAGCACAGCACAGCTGCTCAAGAGAGGTGCTTGTCCTGCTCTAGATTGCACTGGTGTGTCCCAGCCTCAAGTACTCTGTGAAGTTTTGGACATCAAAATATTAGGGTGTGTCTATAGGAGGGCAACCAAGATGGTGAAAGACTTACGAGGAGTGGCTGAGGTCACTTGGTTTGTTCAGCCTGGAGAGGGCTGAGGGATGACCTCATCACAGTCCACAACTTCCTCAAGGGGACAGCAGAGAGGGAGCTGCTGACCTCCTCTCTGGTGACCAGTGATAGGACACAAGGAAATCGAATGAAGCTGTATCAGGGGAGGTTCAGACTGGACATTAGAAACAGACTCCCCAGGTCATGGCACCAAGCCTGTCAGAGTTCAAGGAACATCTGGACAATGCTCTTAGTCATATGTCTTAGTTTCAGGTAGTCTTGCAAAATAGCAGGGAGTTTGACTCAATGATCCTTATGAATGTCCTCCAACTTGAGATATTTTATGATTCCATGATACTGTTGTATTGTGTCAGGGTCTGTATGTATGCTCTGTATGTATTTTCTCTCTCTGTGCATCTACAATATTTATACATAAACACAAGGAATAAGGTGTCCTGTAGTTAAAGAACTCAAGAGAGAACAAACTGAAAAATTCAATTCTATTCTATTCTATTCTATTCTATTCTATTCTATTCTATTCTATTCTATTCTATTCTATTCTATTCTATTCTATTCTATTCTATTCCATTCCATTCCATTCCATTCCATTCCATTCCATTCCATTCCATTCCATGCAGTTGGGTATTCCTGGTTCATCCACTTTCTTCTGTGTGAGCTCGAGAAAGTCATGCCAAAGTTTTATGATCCATATGACTACAAGTCAGGTAAGCTGTGAAACTGAATGCACTAGTGTGCCTGAACATGTTAAAAACCTTAGAAGAAAAGCACTTGGACAGTAGCAAAGGCTTAATACAATTTGGGTTTTTTTTAGATGACAGAGTGTTACATTCACAGAGAAAAGGCTTGCCCAAAAAGCAGTATGGTTATTTATTTATGACAGCAGGCATTTTTCTATTAAAACCAATGGATAAATTTGAGCCACAGTGTTGGGCAATTAAACCTCATGCACAGTTTTGAAAATGATGAGCCGAGTTTACTGCTTTTTTAGGCTGAAGAGGATTCTGATTCACTGGAAACAGTGGAATCCTGCTTTACAAAGAGAATATTAGCAACACCCTGTGTTCAGGAACACTACTCATGCAGAGTTGCCTTAGCCAGGCTTCTTAATGTGTAGGCCTCTAGAAAGGTTAGGAAATCAGTGGGACGTTTTGGGACTGACTCTGATAATTGCTTTTTGATAGAATAGCTAGGGACTTGGGATTTTGTTGTTGTTGTTGTTGTTGATGCTATAGTAATTCCCTGTAAAATATTTGATGTCTCAGTGTTGTGATCAGTGATAGTGAAAATGAGATGGGAGAAACTACACCAGCTCTTTGTACCAGAGAAGAATGTGAGTGGAGATCAGACTGTACAGGAATTTCCTATGTTTGTTCCTGTTCATCATTTGATTTTGAACTCTTCTGTTTTGTAATACCGCCAACTGGAATACAGCCACCATAGGCTCTGCTGTCTTGCCACTCTCTGTTCTTGGCTATCCTGAAGGACTTAATCTTTATGCCAATGTCATACTGTTTAACCTTGACTTATAACTGTTGAGCTACTCTGGACTACAGTTTACCCATGACTGACTAATATTGTCATGGTGAGGACTTGCTCCTTTCTACATTAAAATTGATTATCCTCAGTCAGTTTTTAATAACTTCTCAGACACTTTAAATGTATTTACATTTTCTAATGATGTCAAACCTGAAGTAAGTTAAGGCAAAAAACTTATACTGAAAATAAGTAAATCAGGAGTGGAAAAGAAATATAACACTGAAGATAAGCTCCTTCTAAAGAATGATCAATTGTTGAAGTGTTCACAACTCATGCCAAGAATAAAGTTATAAAATTTAATGAAGGATAAGCTAAATTAATAAAAATGCCATGAGAGCCAGAGAGGGACCTTCAGCTGGGACTGGAAGCAGATGTTTCACTGTTGGACTTTAATTTTAATTACTTTTCATCAGAAAACTCAAAATCTCACTTAAAAACCTACATAGACCACTACTTGCAACCAGTTCACATTATTTCTGGACTTACTTTTGGTTGAAGACTTATTCATATCTCTTATGATACATGATATTTTGTATCAAGATTAGCAGAGGAGGCAGGATTATACAATAATAGATATGGGCAGAACAACCCTTGAGTGATGGGTAAAAAAATCCAAAGACACTACAAAGCACAAAACGTACTTAAACGATCGGTGTGCTCTGGGTAGCTCAGTCTCTCTTTCAGTGGAGATTTCTTGGGGACCCAGAAGAGTCAGAGTCCCTCTGATAGCACTAATGTGATTGCAAGATGATGTGGGAGTGTCTAATTGTTGAGTTTTTGCCATTAACACTGCAGCTGTGGCTGTTTATATTCAGTATGCATATTTGAAAATCATAGAATCATAGAACTTTTTAGGTTGGAATAGACCTTTAAGATCATTGAGTCCAACTGTTAACCCAGCACTGCCAAGTCCACCGCTAAACCATGTCCCTAAGCATCACATCTACATGTCTTTTAAACACCTCCAGGGTGGTGACTCACCACTTATCTGGACAGCCTGTTCCAATGCTTGCCAGCATTTTTGGTGAAGAAATTTTTCCTAATATCTAATTTAAACTTCCCATTGTGAAACTTCCGGTCATTTTCTCTTGTTCTGCTGCTTGTTACCTACACTCACCTTGCTACAACCTCCTTTCAGGTAGTTGTAGAGAGCAATAAGGTTCCCCCTCAGCCTCCTTTTCTGGAGGCTAAACAAACCCCAGGTCCCTGAGCCACTCCTTGTAGGACTTGTGCTCCAAATCCTTCACCAGCTTTGCTGTTCTTCTTTGAACTCACTTCAACACTTCAATGTCTTTCTTGTAGTGAGGGGCCATAAACTGAACACAGTATTTGAGGTGTGGCCTCATCAGAGCCAAGTACAGGGGGATGATCACTTCCCTAGTCCTGCTGATCACACTACAAGGTATTTCAAAAGATGGACCCAATTTCAAAGATATAGTGATTTCAAATTAGGTCCATCTTTTTGAAACACCCTGTTTCTGATACATGCCAGGATGCTCTTGGTCTTCTTGGCCACCTGGGCACACTGTTGGCTCGTATTCAGCTACCTGTTGACCAACACCTTCAGGTCCTTCTTCAGCAGCTTTCCAGCCACTCTTCCCCAAGCCTGTAGCATTGTATGGGTTTGTTGTGACCCAAGTGCAGGACCTGGCACTTGGCCTTGTTGAACCTCAGCCCACTAATCCAGCCTATCCATATCCCTCTGTAGGGCCTTCCTACCCTCAAGGAGATCAACACTCCCACCCAACTTGGTATTGTCTGCAAACTTACTGAGGGTGCACCCGATCCCCTTATCCATTGATAAAGATATTAAATGGAACTGGCCCCAATACCGAGCCCTGGGGAACACCACTTGTGATCACCCACCAGCTGGATTTAACTCCATTCTCCACAACTCTTTTGGCCTGGCCAACCAGACAGATTTTGGCCAGTGAAGTGTACACTCATCTAAGCCATGAGCTGTCCATTTCTCCAGGACAATGCTGTGGGAAACAGTGTCAAAAGCTTTACTAAAGCCTAGGTAGTCAACATCTACAGCCTTTCCCTCATCCACTAAGTGGATCACATTGTCATAGAAGGAGATCAGGTTGGTCAAGCAGGACCTGCCTTTCAAAAACCCACGCTGACCGGGTCTGATCACCTGGTTGTCCTGTATGTGTCATGTGATGGCACTCAAGATGATCTGCTCAATAATCTGCCCTGGCACTGAGGTCAGACTGACAGGCCTGTAGTTCCTAGGATCCTCCTCCTGGCCCTTCTTGTAGATGGGCATCACATTTGCTAACCTCCAGCCAACTGGGATCTCTGCTATTAGCCAGGACTGCTGAGAATTGGTAGAAATCATCTCTTTTGGCCAGTTGGTCAGTTGAACTTTGGGATAAAGAATCAAAGACCTCCCAGAAAAGGACAATCAATGTTTATTTTGAGCCTGCTTTAATTTACTTTATATTAAATGTGGGCTTGAAAAAAAACCTCAGATCTAAACACCCAGAAATTTCAGTAGGGACACAGAAATCTTGGATTAGATTCAAGTTCTGTGGTTTGGATCCATCCCTATCTCATATTTTCTGAAACAAAAGACTTGAGCTCTTTCACTTTCTCCTGGAAAAAGGGGCCTTTTTTACTGATAGTCTGAAAAAAAATATTCCATTTTAGTTAGCTCTGCAGAGAGCCAAAGATTTGTTGTTTTCCATCATGCAGAAATAAAGGAATTATTTTTATTTTATATATTGAAGCTAAGAAACCTTTCTTTCAAGGAGGCAGAAGTGATGGTGACTGTAATTCCTGTGAGGAAATGAAAACTATCTAAGGAAAATCTTCTGGATTGAGGCTGAAGAAAACAGCAGAGAAAATCTGTTGAATATGACCACTGCTTCATCCCTACTTGCTGTTCATGACAAAGAAGCGGTCCAAAGTACATACACTTTGTGGAAAGCCCTCCAGCATTCTGGGTCATCCGTATTTATCTGATGAAATAGAGAAAGGAATATTCAAATATAACACAGTGAAAATGCAAGCATATAATACCTATTCAAATAATCCCCTGCTAAGAGACATAAACTATCAAGACAGAATCAACAGCTTCACTTCTATCTACTCTTGTCAGGTGGAAAACTAGAAAAATCTCTGTTTTACTCTAGCACTATATAAACATGTGACTGCCATGAGAAGACCCAGGAATTTGAAATGAGTAGTGTATAGAAAGGACCATTCTATTTAATGATCTTGTTGCTTTGACTCCATCCAAATGAGAAGAAACTGAAATCCCTAGTGAATGAACTAGACAGAGAAGGTATCTCTTCTTCAAAGCAGTATTTCAGAACAAGGAGTCAGTTTTCTTAGTGCAGGCATAAAGGGCACAGAATCTGCTCATGAAAACAAAGGCATCAAACTAGAGAAAAATGACAACGAGCAAAAAGAACAAGCTTAGGTAGTAGGTTTCTGTGTTACCTCCATAGAGAAACACAATAATCTTTGCAAAAGGGGGATGGAAACTTCTAATGTCCCATGCAGTGGGTTGTGGGGACAGGAATGTCCAGCTGGCTGCAGGTCATCCAGATCCAGCACCAGAACCAACAGCATTGCTACAACCCAACCCCATGTCACACAAAATCTGTCATGCTGAGAGGGGGCTCTGCTATTACTATTTTGAGTGAGATAGTGTTAAAACACATCTAATCTGAGCTATTAGGTTGACCTAGTAGTGTGCTCTTTGGTCATATCAGCTCAAGTGGTGCTACAATTCCCACTGTTACAAGCCATATTCAAGCAGTTTGAATTCTATCCCAGTCGTTGTGATTAGTGTTTCCATTCATCTGGTTCTAGGCCACAGAGATGCTTTAAAAATTGAAAATGGTTTTTAGAAACTCTCAAGGAAATTTAAAAGAGGGTCTCTTGACTTGAAAGTCTACCTGCCATCAGTGATTCAAAAAACCTTTGTTCACCTGGAAAAATAGTCAAATTCTCAGCACAAAATAATAATGTTTATTTAGTTGTTTAGGGCCTATCAAATAGTAAATAATGTTTTTGTTGTTTTTCTATAAAATATTTAGTTTAGAGTATGACTACTTTCATCTCAAAAAGTAATAGATTAAAGATCATTCCCTGCAGCTGAACTGAAGTCTTATCTCAGCAAAACATTTAAGCGTATGTTTAAATTAGTTTATATTAAAGACTTCTTCTTAAATGCAACCCAGGAACTATGAGTCTCCTTGAATAGACTGTCTTCTGGGTTGGTTTATGCTTCTGGAGTGTCTGAATGATAAAGAAAACCTGCTGAAAAATTTCTCAGCTGGAGTGAATTGTCCTGGTTCCACGCAAGGCAAGAAGCTCCTGCACTTGGTACCTCCTCCCTTATCTACAGGTACAGAGCTCTCTCCAGCTTCCACTGAGCTCACTGACAGTGCTATGATTTATTTCATCAGGAGCAGGAGCCAGGAAGAAATATGATCAGTTTGATGAAAATGCAATGCACATGTTAAAATAAAGTAGGATCACATCTGCATTTTGTCTGCATGCTAAACAATAACATGAATTTTTAGTGCTCTTAAAAAAAAAAAAAAAAAGTTTGCCTGTTTTTTCCAAATGAAACTTGGCAGCAGCAAAAACTAGATGCAAAATGTAATATTTTAAAATTTTAGGCCACCAACATTGATTTAACAGTCTAAAATGATGTTCCTGCTCTGTGAGAGTTTCAAACTGACTGGCCCCTTTTCCTTCAAATCTTGAGTAAATCAAAGTCATTGAAATAAAATATTTCAATTGCCAACTTGGAGGAACTTACTATAGACAAACTATAAATGCAGATTTTTAATGGGCAGGCAGACTTTCACTGTGCTAAAATCACAAATCATGGAAACAATAACTCTGCCCCTACAGAAAGACAGACAGACCGACCAACATCCAAAAAATGCATCTCTCTCAAATACCTTTAGATATTTGTCTTTATAAGGGAAGACACTACTACTCTTGAGGGGCATAGCCATAAGTGGATCATCACGCATCTTTCTTGCATATGAAGATGGATGGCATATTTGACTAAAGAGGTGGTTTTTGTCTCTCATTCTCTATCTCTTTCTGTGAGAGAATCTCATTTATAGCAAGAATTTATTCACCACTGTGGGATAAATAAGAATTAGAGCCATATGCATATGTGTGTGTGCATAGTCACTAGTCACAGTGATAGTGATGCAACCATTATGTTCTAAACCTATATCTGTGAATACCTTTTAAATTATTATCTTTTGATTCTGTTTGTTTGTGCAGAAGCCTTTTGTCTGGATGCTATGTTAGTGTTAGTGGTTCAGCATGCTTATCAGTCAGATCATTTATACAGTATGTAATGTGACTGAATTGGAGTGGTGGATTTCAGAAATATGCATTTCCATACATTTTTGATGGTAGACATTGACTAGGCTTTCAATTTCTTCATTTTTGTCTAGTCCACTTTCCCTGGCTTGTTTATACTTAATGCAAGACATGCAATGATCAGAGCACTTCAGCTCATGCTTAACTTCACTTGTTTCTCTAATCTTATGGGTGAGATTCACATTCTTAAAGTTAGTTACACTAGTAAATTATCTACTGAATGGAGACAGTGAACAATAAGAACAACTCTTATAAGAAGAAAGACAATGTGTTGAATGCAAAAATGCATAATAGGGAGGCAAGTATAGGAGATAGAATGTGCATGATTTTAAATACCCAAATTTTAGGAATTCAGGTTAGGGTTTCCATGGTGATGCTATCATCATCCACTTCCTTATGAACCTGGACCTCTGCTGAATTCCACCCACATAAAAAGATAGAACAGAGTTAAAACTTTTCAGTATATTTCCAGGTAAATTACAACAGGACATGACACTGTTCAACTTAACTCCAGTGTTTTGCATGTCAAAGTATTCCTTTTCCCTTTAGTGTCCCTTTCTTTTCCTTAATGTTCATTTCTCAAAGGAAAACCTTTATTCAAGAGTGTGGATTGGAAAAAAAAAGTAACATAGTTTGTGCAAGACATATTCTTTAATACTCTCAACATGAGCTCCAGTGAACAGAAAGGTGGCTTATGCAGCAGGACAATTCTGAGGATTGTGCAAACAAACCTTTCTCCAGTTGTTCTAATTTGGATCTAGCTATCCATGGACCTTAGCATACCTGGACAATAACAGATGTCTGGCTCCTTTCTTGTTCTGTCTCTCCTTCTAGTCCTCTAGTCAGAAGAACACAACCTAACAGACAATTTGAACTGCTGGACTGGTACAAAGAGGGTGCCATAATGGTGACAATTCAGACCAAAGATCTTTAGTTCAAGGCAAAGTAAGTAAGCCTTTATAACTATGTAATGGCACTCTACATGCAGCTGTGATTTCTCTTTTCCTTTACCACATGAAGCATAAGCTGCTTGCTTCCACTTCACAGTTTCTTTGTGGCCTCTCTGTCTACTCACCCTGCAGTTGCTTGCTCAGTTCCTAGCAGTTGATCCCTGCCTCTGCTGGCTCTCATTGTGGGCATCCTTCCTCCACTTGTTACATTTTCAAACAAGTCTCTTTGGGTTCTCTTCCATGCCTCTGCACTCACGTATGTGGAGAATTTCCTATAAACATCTGCAAAATCACTTCATTGTCTTCTGTCTTATTTCTCTCTAAAACTCTACCTAAAAGCAGCTTGAAATCAGCCAGACTGCTGGTGTGTTAATGCAACCACCTGTTATATCAATCAATTTTGGTTTGTTGCTTCTTTATTACATCCTTTCATCCTACATCTGTCTCTTGCTTTGATTATAAGGTCCTTGGAGCCAAGATCTATTGTAATAGGATCTTAATCTATGGTTAGTACAAACTCTGGGGTAACAGTAACCATAAATATGATTGAGGCAGTTGGGCAGAAAATGTGCATTGTCATGAAATGGTATCAGCTGTGATAGCATGTCACAAAATGAAATCACTGCATAAAATACTGATCTCACTGACTGGTCAAAACTCTTTGACTTCAGTGAAACCCAGGATATTGCCCTCTGTCATTAAATCTTCAGAAAGACACATATTTTTTGAGTAATCTTTTTTCTTAATCAGCAATTATCAGAAAAATCCCTCTTTGAAGTGATTTTGATAATATCATTGCCTATTGGCCACTGTCTTAATTGGATCTTCAATCTAAATTCCTACCTGCCTGTTCTGCAGTGCAGAATTATGTGTGTGTTTATATACTGCCAAAAAATATTTATGGCTGTTGTCAATAATTAATAATTACCAACAGTAAGAATATCACATGAAGCACTTTGTCAGAATGAATCTATAAACTACAAGAGATTACACTGATGAATAACCAAGAGTGTTTTGTATTTATCATCCTATCTCATGCAAAGCAAACAATCCTTTTCAAAATACTGCTGTACAATCCAGGCTGGCCAAAACCAGCTTTGGAGTTTGAAAAAGCCCATTCATGTTTAGGCTCAATATTCAATATTTCCTACTCTTTGTTTTATAAATATAAATACACATTTGGAGGAGAATTCTTCCTAGAAACATGTACTGAACTGAAAAAAATAAGAAACATTTTTGGGAAGTGAGAAATGCTCTGTGACATGAAAATGCTGCTTCTATTAACCCATTGTTGGAGTTTGATTTTTCTGTTCATTTTACAAGAAGCTCAGGGTGCCCGGATCGTGAGAACATATCTTTCCTTTTCTATCCAATTTCCTCTTTCTCCTTTTTCCTCAAAAAGCTCAGAACTCAGCTGACATACCCTTGACATTATTTTAAAACACCTTTTGACAGTCTTGCCATAAAGGACAGGGTTCTTCTTTTTTTAAAAGCAGAACTTACAGTCAATTTAAAGATCATAAGCTATGGCCCATGTTCCACTCAAGGCATTGGGCTTTCCCAGGAGTGAGAATGGGTTCACAGAAAGTTCAATTGTTCATAGCAAAATTAAAAAAAAATGAAAAGGAGTGAGAAAGAAGGGGTCTTCCCCCACCCAACACACACATACATTTCTCCCCCCGCCGTACCTCCCCCTCTCACCCCACGAGTACGCAGACTGTACCCCATGCACATCAGAAATGGACCCGGTGAGGCTCTCGGCGCAGCATGCACACGCGGAAGGGAAGAGAAGGGAAGGGAGGGGGATGCCTTCGCACGGTCTGATCATCACCATAAAGAGTTAAAGAGAGAGTGAAATGGCTAACGTACACACACCCCGCTCCATACCGGAGAAGAGTCTCCCAGCTGAGGTTTATGCTCTGTGAGGACCAGGCTGAAACTGACCGCCCCCACGGCCACGCTGGACACCCCTAACCCTATCTCCAGCACGGAGAGCACCAGGAGGCTCCCGATGATCTGGCTGCTGGTGCACATCCTCCCTCGGTCATCCTTCCTTCCCGATCAGCCGGGGAAACCGCGCATCCTCCTTCTCCTCCGACGCTCCCGCCTCCTTAAGTCGACCCCAAACTTTTCTTCCTTCGCCGGCAGCCGGGGCGGAGCGGTGCATCCGTGGCCGGCAGGCGCTGCCGAGGGGCGGCGGGGCGGCCCCGGCTCCGGCTCCGCCGGGCCCCGCGCCGCGCAGCGTAGCGCCGCGCCGGCAGCGAGCGCAGCCCCGCCGCCGCGGAGCTCTCCAAGGTGCCGGGCCGGCGACGGGGACGGGGACGGGGCGCCGGGGCCGGCCGGCTGGGCAGCGCGGCGGTCCGTATGCAGCACCACGCTCCTCAGGGGCTGCGCCTCCTCCGGAAAAGTCGACCTTGTCTGATCGCCTCCTGCGCTCTCATTGAAATGACCTCACTGGGATTTTTTTTTTTTTCCTTATTTCTCTCTCCCCCTTCTGTCTCTTCCTGGGTTGGAGGTGGGGGCAAGAGGAGTGTGGCGAGCCCACCCCGGCTATATTTATGTATGAATCTAGACCCAATACACAAGCGAGGCGCTAAGGCAGCCCCGCCCCAGGGCCACAAAGCACGGCACCTTCCTGCGGTCCTCCCTTAGGCACCCCGGCTCGCACACCTCTTCCGTCCCGCACCCCATCGGGCTGGCGGCAGGACGCAGAGAGCCCGGGCAAATGTCAGCTGCAGGCTGCTGCCACGCAACGCTTGCGTAAAAGGTGAGCCCTCTTGACAGGGTGTGCACAGGCCTTCCTCCTAACAGGTGCTGCTGTCAAAATTCAGGAGGAAGTCCTGAATTAGTAAAAGGGCTGGAGTCATGTCTCACCACTGCAAAACTCTCTGGTCTCTTTCAAAACACTGTTGCCATAATAGGTAACTGCTGTAGCCATGCTTGTCACTTTCACAATGGCCAGAACCGTGTCAGTCCTAAAGTAAATGAACAACAAAGCAAATATAACAAGAGACCCAGAGCTGCTACTTGAACTATACTGGAGTGCTTGGTACCGATCTTTATTCCTGCTGCTCAGATACAGGGAATGCTTTGCCACCCTGACTGCAGTTTTACAATTGAGATGTGCTGCACAACATGGTAACATGCAAACAATCTAGCACCTTATGTTTCCTAAATATGGGCCACCAACCTATGAGCAGTTACCTTAAGAATGGGGCAAAAATGCTCCTTCAACAATTGTATCCCCAAAATCTAGATCATTATTTAAAAAAAACAAAACAAAACAAAACAAAACAAAACAAAACAATCACTGTCCTTCAGGTTTTAGCTGATATTCTATATATATATTCTATTTTTTTAAATTCTAAATATAACATACATGGAATTTTTTCTTGTATGCAAAAATACGGAATTATTAACCTCTATAGAAATCCTGCACTCAAGTATCAGAATCCAGAAGGGTAGTCTAGACTTATCCATTATTTTGATGATACAATTTGAAGGCAAGGGCATGAGATTAGCAAAATCCTGATTGAACTTATTTTGGGGGCTCCAAAACTTGTGTCTTGTGTTTGGAGAAGACAACAATTGAACCACGGGCATGGGGGAGACAGAATGCTGAAGTGCAAGAGAACAAGCTCTACATATGCACTTGAGAAGACTAGATCCACCATTACAAGCCAGAGTTTAGTTCTCATTTGTAGAGATCTTGACTATTTAATTGCTGTGAGTGGAGTTTAGACTGGCATCAAAGTCAGTCACATTAAGTTGTTTATGTTCTCTAGGTATTTGAGAGTGAGAGAAAGGGGTCCTAAGATAGGATCTTAATGCTTTCTAGTTTAAAACTTTAGTTGTTTCATGTTTTCACACACTTTTCCCAGTTCACAAAAGCAGAACAGGAAAGCTTCATTATATTTAAAGCTGAATTGTCCCCTTTTCATCCCCTATGTTTTAAATGGTACCTGACACCTCTTATCATTAAAAATCAAGACACAGCATAAAAGTTCCTAAGCTACTATACTTACGTAGGAGGATGGAGAAAGCACAGATTTTCAAGTACCCATATGGGTGTAGGAAGGTGTTTCTGCAACGACAGTATCCTTATTATGTCAGATTGTTATAAACGTTAAAGTGAGCCAAGGTGCTATGATTTTACTGCTCAGAATATATTTCACCAGGACTATAAAAGCCAGTGGTGGTAAGAGAGGAATCTCACAATGACAAATGTAATTAATGTATTTAATACTTGCAGCCAGATTGAGTGACTGTCATATCAGGAGAGAGGTCATGTGACAGAAATAAGATTTCCATAAACAGCTTGTTTTATGTAACATTTCCACTTCAGTCATAATAAGCTGTCAGAAAGATGGGGGAAAGAGACCTTGTGAAAAGCATATCCTAGATGGAGATCACTTCATGCAACAGTTATCAAAACAGGAGCGTGAAACTGGAGTTCAATGGCAGGAGAAGTGCTCTGGGTGCCTGCTTTCTAATCTGCAGCCTGCAGAGAGGTGAAGAGCTAAACAAGACCTTAGTCAGAGTGTATGAGATTACCTATGAGGAGCTGTGTGAGTTATCACTGTTTTGCACCCTTTCAAATAAAGGCAGGAAGGAAATGTAATATTCTGATCATTATCGTTTTAAAATGAAAAGATACAGTCATTGTCCATGTAATCACTTTAGTTTATTTGTACTATGGTGCTGCATCATCATTATCTGCTGATCTAGGCAATTAACTTTACACATGGGACTGTTCATGCATACATTACAGCACATGCTTACAGCTTTGCAGCACTAAGGCACTCTTGAGTTATTTAACTGCTTACTGTCTCAACTGGCTGGTTTTGAAATATCTCCTGTATTTCTGATTCCTGTAACAAAAAGATTATGATGAAATACTAGGAAAAAAAATCATTCAATGTGTGGGCAAGTTTTCATTATAACTGCAGAAAGTTAAATACTGAAATCCCATCTCCAAAGTACAATTAACTACAGTCAGGAGGGCTTTGGATTTTTTAATTTAAACTGTTAGATTCATGAACAAAAGTCATCAATCTTATTCTTCTTGACTTCTTTGAAGGATTTTCTTTTCTAATTATTGGGGACTTTAAAAATGGTTCATTACAAAAAAATTCTAGTCACACAGTGGGATGAAGGGTAATTGAATGACATAGTACTGGAAATGAAGAAATAAAAATCAGAGTACAAAGATTAATTTATACTAACTCCCTTTTATATGGCTCTAATGGCCAAAAGGAGAGAGGCTAAGGAGGTTATAGCCTCTCCATTTGAAATGACCAGGTTTATATAACACTTTTGAGCATATATTCTTAGCTGAATGCATCCTGTTAAAGTGGTTGAATTTATTTATTCACAAATTCCATGCATCTATAAAACAATACTTTAAAGAGCTTTATTGTGAATAAGAACTGGGCCTATAGCATTAAATCAGAATTCAGGCCATTGAATCCAATTCAGCCTAGGTAAATTGTGAATAAAGTAGAAACTGTACAGCTGTCCTATGGCTACTTAGAAGATGAGAAATAAGTCAGTGCAGTTCCAAGAGAGGACATACCCACCCCGTAAACTTTGGTGTTGCTAATATGCAGGTATAAGGTGGCAGTCTTGGCAAATAAACAGATGTTTGAGTGATCTAGGAAGCTGGATTAGTCTTTTACCTTATGGATTTATTTTCTAACCAGTCCCCAGGAATATCAATTGAGCTATCTTGGAGTAAATGACACAGACTAAATTACTTCAACCAGAACATTCTTTAGGAAATGGAAAAATGAAGCCTCAAGGGCAGCTTGCAAATCCTCTTCACAGGCACGTTCTGCTTTCACCTTACTTTGCAGATTCCATCTCTTTACACTGTTTTGTCACCTGGATCCCTTCAGTTAAGTTTGGCTGAAGCAGATGCAATAGACAGCAGCACCCTAACAAATGGCTTTTAAGTGTTTGGGGTGATACAGTGCCTTGGCTTCTATAAAGAGATGCTCATTGATTTAATTCTAAAACCAACTGTATCAACTGCAAAATAACCTTTAGACCAATCCTTCTTTTTTTTGTGTGTGTGTAAAATCAACTCTTAGTACATTTTATTCCTTAGTTTGTTCATACTCTACAGCAGCATGCACTGATGTTCTAAAATAGGAAGCAAAACCCAGCAGAATCTTGTACAAGAGAAGAAAAGGGGCTGTCATTGATTTTGTCTGTTTAAAATTCAATACTCAGACAAACTTTCTGCTGAATGGGTATCTCAGCCCCAGCAAAGCTAGGATCTGTGGCACTTCTGTGGCTGTTAAGGTTGTTAGGTCCCAATTGTTCTTCTTGGTCAAGTCATGAAGGTATTGGTTTATAACAGACGAAAAATCTGATGACATATTCTAAAACTTGGCACATGTTTTCATTCAAGAGAAGTTAGAAGATTTATGACAGCCATTGATGTTGGGTGGAAAATTTCACACGTTCTCAGGTTTTGGTTGGGTAGTGAAAATTGGATGGACTCTATGTAACCTAAATTAAAAATGAGTATAAAGTATAAATAACTTTTCCCTGGATTTATTCTTAACTACCCCCTCTGTCTACAACTCGAAGAAAGTGTGTTCCCCTCAAGACACCTTTTACTAGCTTGATTGGATGGAAGAAGGATTCTCCTTCAGTAGAAGAAATCAGAAAACTGTGCACAAATTTGGAGTCTTCTTCTACTCATCAAAACATTAATTAAGAGTGCATGTGAAATTGCTTACCTCCACGCTACATACTGAGATATGAGTAACAGCATCTTTGAAGTGACTTGCTTAACATTGTACATAAGGTCTGTAGCTGGAGGTAGTATCTCTCTAGGATTGTACTCTGCTGAGTAAGATCTGGATGTAAGGAAAAATGATCTTGACTTGGTATTCCCATGGGATTCAGGATTAAAGAAGAATGAAGAAGAAGTTCTCCATACCATGGAGAAGAAAGGCTTGGAGCTATCTGCTTTTGGGGGACAGGAGCAAAGAGGGCTGGGGACTGAGAAAACTGGAGGTCAGCAACTTATCATTCTGAGCTGAGCCACTCTTTTATGCCAGAAGGGACGAAAATTTTGATGGAACCTGTTGTGTTTGTTTCCATGGGAAAGGCAAACAAAGCCAGTACTAGTCTTAACAATGTAGGCAAGCAATTGGTGGTTATTTTGATAGGCTGGGACTATGAGAGGGAAGATAGTTCAGTAGGGGCAAGAAGAAAATGGGAAGTGAGAGTGTTTGGAAAGTAATGCAGGGTCTCTTTGTCTCTTGCTTATCCTTGCAAGTATTTATGGACTTGCTGCGAACTCAAGCCCTTATGCATGAATATTTTGAATATGTGAGGGGAAGAGAAGGGCCCCATAATGCCATTCTTTCCATAAGAAGGGAAAAGAAGAAATAGCAGGGGATAGAAAACTCAGAAAAACCTTGCTGGGGAATTTTGTTTTCATGCCAAGGGATTGCGAGATAAAAAGTATTAGGGCAAAGACTTCCTTGCACTCTCTAACCTCAGCATTAGCAGGAACAGAGATCCATGTTGATTCATTAAGTCCCTGTTTCATCAGATGTACATCTGATCAAATACTCTGCTCCCCCCAGGAACCTGATGACTGAACCTATTAAGGATATTTTTTATGAGGAAATGAGGCAGGAACAGGGTCTTAAGCTGAAGGAGTGAGTCCTTGTTGCATGCTCCAGCTGCTCTCTGTCTGACGTGTATATTACACTTCACATCTTATTGTCTCTTAAGGTTTCTTAGTAGGAGAGAATGCTCTGAAAAAAATGGGACAGGAGAAGAGGATTTTTATACCACCTCTGGTTCTAAGTTGGAGGGAAAGTTTCTATCTAGGACCTTCTCATTTTTATTTTGAACTGCTAGAAATGTTATGCCATAGCTCCATAGTACATCTCACAGCTCCGCTCCAGAAGGTGTAAAGCTCTGGAGAGGTGTTATAGAGGTATATAGCATGTGTATACCAACTCCACAAAGAAAAAAAGCCATTGCAGTGGACTTCCTTCTTATACTCTATCAGCAATCATCAAATCTACAGAGATAGTGAGCATTTTTTTCAGACCATTTCTGAAAGCTGATGACAACCTTGAAGCCATTGCACTTTAAAGTAATGCACTGCCATAGTAGGTGTGAGCATACACAAGTTACCAGATACAGTTCCTAGCACCAGCTATGCCACGAGGATCTCACTGACATCTTCTGAATACATCTAATATTCATCTTGTCCTCCACAATGAACTGAGTCATTTTCAAATGACATTCATGTTGTCACTGCTTGCAAGAAGTCTTCGCCAATTTACTCTGGTGATGGGATGAACACCAAGCATGCTGACCTGAAATAAAAAGGAAACATATTTTTTTCCAAATAATTCATTCCATGCAATGCCCAGGAAAAATCCTGACTTAGTCACCTTTTTTTGTTTTAATACATTAACCTTGGATGTTCAAAACAAAGCAAAAGTGAGATAACATCATTACTGTCTTGCTATATAAACAGAATGTATAAACAGTCTCTGCAGGATAGTAAATTAATCTGCTCTTTGAATTGCATGACTTACATAACCTGTCTGACATTCTGCCATCTCTCAGACTCTGGCCTTCACTTTGTGTGGTAAGTTTCATATTCCACAGAAAGTCCATTAAATTGAGATTTAATTAAACCATCCAATCTGAATGCAGACAAAATATTTTCTTACAGTGCAGGCTGTAATAAAGCATTCTCAAACCTAAAATGCTATGGAATGAGTGTCTAACTAGAACCTCATTACATTATAGATCTGCCATCATTTTTTAGAATTCTGAAGTACATCCAAGTAATAAAGATTAGAAGATGTCTTAGTAATGTCAGCCCTGATACAGTACAGCATCCAAGTTAGTGTTCAAAACCCACCTTATGAATAACACTCTCCTGAATGAGGATGAACCTAACAGCTAAATATGCACTAAAGGGCTTTGCTGAATCAGAGTCATTACCGCCTCCGTCATGTAGATTCACAAAGCTCACATTTGCCTAAATGGGGGCACGGCCTGAACAAGGGCCAGAACAAACCTACACATGGTAAGTGGCCTGACAGACCATATAACTCACTCATGACAGGGATTGGTGCTGCTGTAGTAACTAGGAACAGTGCCAACTCAGAAAGCAGCACTGGAGAACCTCAGGACCAGTGTCTGCTCTCAGTTTTACCATCCAATACACAGGCAGAGTCCAGGCTCCAGCTGTTGCTGCTCATATTGTTTGGATGAGTCATGAAAGAGATAACAGCTGGGACGAACCCTGTTAAGAGTCCTAACCTAAAGCCTGTTAGGACAGTTTTGCAGATGAGTAAGAGACATGGTTATTTCTCATTTGCCAACTCATTTAATTAGATCAGAATCTATCTCCCACTGAGTGATTTTTTCCAGTGGTGAGATGCATTGTGTTGGGCAAAGTCCTTCAGCATAGGGCAACTGGGCTGTTACTTGAGAAAATTTGGAACTACGTTTTTGTTTTGTTTTTTTTTTTTGCATTATACTTTTGTGAAACAATTGTTAAATTTTTGTGCCCAAGGTAAAGTACAGAAAAAAAATCATAAAAAATCCAAAATAAAAATGAAACTATTTAGGGATTAAAGCTTAATTATTCCCATTCTTTCAATGTTAGGCAAAAATAGGAATTAATGGTTAAAAATAGGGTTTCCTTCAGCTATACATGCCTCCATCAAACGCTTTTCTCTGCCAAACTGTTATAATAAGTTTTATAAGAAACAGAGTGTATGGAGAAAGTGAAAAAAGAAACCAAAATGGTAAGATCACAGGGTACAGAGTTGAAAGAGCAAATTTTCAACATGCCTAGAAATCACAGGTTTTCTTGGAATATACCCAGCAAATTGTAAGTTTCTGTAACACGTGATTTTTAAAAAGATCTGTAGTCTGACACAATTCCTTGTCTAATTAGGAAAAGTCTTACTACTAGTTGAAATGTACGTTGAATTGGGTGTCACTGTATAACACCTATTCATTGGTCAACATTTAAAAATAGTTTTTACAGCTGAAACAACACAGCATATGTTTCTAGACTAAAATCATACTACATTCATCTATAAAACTCAGACCACTTTTGCTCAATAGTTTCTGTATATTGATGACAGTTTAGCAGCAACAGCTAGACCTGCTGTCTGTCTGGGAAGGTTGTCCAGTCACATCACTGTAATGGGATCAGGGATGTCATGCAGAAATGGCCAGTGTTAACAGCGGAAGGAGGCCAAAGGCACCCACCTAGGCTTTATATGAATATATGTTATAGATGCTAAAAAGCAAGTGTATCTGAAAGAACCATCCCTAGAGACACACCTTGAGTCCTCTGAACTGCTGGTTGCCCTTGGTGCATTTGGTTCCCATGGGTTTCAGTCAGAGTAGTTCACACATATCTGACAAAGAAACCAGGTCCCATTGCCAAAATCTCCCCTCATGTGGGTGCTGCCGTGCTTCGTGCCAGCAGAGCAATGCTTGCTTGGGCAATTGCCACCTGCATGTGGTGAGACAAGATAGTGCCCTGAGGTTTGCATCCAAGTCTTAATGATCTGTGCCATCATACTGCACTGCTAATCAGTTCTCTGACTCCTTCTAATTAAATGCTAAAAATAACAGCGCATCAACAAAGCTATATTCTGTAGCTAAATTGTACAATGATTAATTTAGTCGTGTTTTAAGCTGCATGAGCAAGAAAATAATGTACCTCAGCAAAAACTGTTGAGAAACATCTTAATTGCAATTGTTTTAAGTTAAAATACTGAGGGCACAGGAAGGATTACAAATAATGATCTTAAAATTGCATCCATCTGGCAGCAATTACTGTACTTCAGCAATCAAAAAAACCCCATACCTTCCCAACTAGCCAAACAGTGAGTACTAGCTGATAGTAAAGACTGATTTTGTAATAATTTCTAACAGTCACATTGCAACAGTATTTTCACTTCTGCTTAGTGCTTTCCATCTTGAACATGTGATCACAGAGCTGGTTTCTGATTCAAAGCTCATTCCCTAACATGTGTTCCTGATAAATTTTTTGACATTCTGTGTTATATCTCTGTATGATAATTGCACCAAACTACTTTTAAAGGTGCTTATTACTGCATGATTATTGTTTCTCGTGTGTATGTGTAGAGAGAAAAATCAAAGCATCTTAAAATAAAACAATGGCAGTCTAAGAAATGTGCATTTTAAAAACCTTCACAGACTCTCTCAGGCCTTCCTTAAAATGTGACTGTGAGCACCACAATCTGTGATGGCACAGAGCAGGTTATCTTCATGGGACTGACATTTTCTTTCAGAACTGGGACTGAGCTACTCCGAGAGAAAGCAAGAGAACTTCCATCAGACCTTTGGAAGGGGAGGAAGAGCATTTTATTAGGCCATTCCAGCCATCTCTAGGAGGCTTCATTCCCATTTGCTTTTTACATCTTTTGTTTCACTGAGCCTGAACAGACTGTCTCTTGTGAAAGTGTGATTTCCCCTCACTGTTGCTCCAAACTCAGTTTAAACCTTACTCGCAGAAGTCACTGATTATGCTTTGCATCTTTTGACTACTTTAACACTGCCATGATAAAAACAAGAGTGGAATCTATTTTTATGACCTACCGGCTATTTCAGGATGTTTCCCTTTCAGCACATTTAATATGAGCCTTTTCTCCCAAGTGTATTAGGAATTTTTTTTAATGCAGTTTAACTATATATTTTTCTCAAAAAAATAAATTTAATCTAAATTAAATTCCCCCAAACCAGTATTTTCCTTTTGAAAATAAAATGCTAAATGTACATATAATTAAGAATATTTTAAACTTATTTGTAAAATGAAATTAAAATATGATGTAAATTGTATCATGCCTGCAAGATGCCTATATGAAAATGGTGACAGTTCAGAAATAGATGCTTTCATGAAAAAAATATTTTGGAGAAAAAAAGAAAGTCACTTAAATGTAATAAAAAGAAAACATATTTTCACTCTGACCATGGTACCTCATCTCCCTTCAATAGCACTGTAGAAATAACAACGTAGATTTGTGCTTACTCTTCCATGATATTTGGAAACTGGATGGAAAAGATAAAATATGATTGACATAAGCATATTTTAATTGATTCCTAGCTAATGTGGTCAAGTGCAACTCAACATAGGTCAAGCAAATAAATTTCTGTAATTTACAGACTGAACTACACTTAAAAATCAAGCATTGAGTGTGTTAGTGCATTTTAAATCTGGTGGAGACAAACCAATGAATTATCACCCTGATAAAAATCTACCCTGTAGGAATGAATATGGATAAAAGCCTCCTGTACCCATATTTAACTACAGAATAATTATGAGTTTCAACTTTGCCTCCTCCTACCATGTCACATACACCTTTTTATTTGTCTTCTGTTTCTCAGAACTGTAATACCTCAGGGAGAACCATCACCCTCGGAAGACTGTCTTGTCATTTATTATTCGTTTATGGTCCCCCTCACTGTAGATATAGATTCCAAAGCAAGATACGGAATTTGAAGAATATAGAAAAAAACCCGATGTTATTTACAGGAGACTGTCTTTTTATATTATATGTGTTTTAGCATTTCTTCAAATTATTTAATGTTCCTCCTTCTGGTTACTGATGTAGAAGGAATATTTGTACTTTCAGAGAAGAATGTTATTGCCCTGGTGAAGCATTCAAATAATTTAACTCTGTCAACCAAAAGATTTTCTTGCTTGTTTAGGATCTAAACAAAGCCTTTTCTGAAATCTTCCTAGCATGCAAAGCCAGATAAGCTATTTGTATATGGACTTCCCAATATGATATTGATAAAGAAGAAAACAGGGCTTCACAACTTGAAAAAAAGAAAAGATAGAGAAAACATTCACCAGAATAGAACCTGCAAGGCTAGTGAAATATGCTGCAAATTTGTTCAGCCAATTTCACAGTCACATTTAAAGTTAAATAAAAAAGCCACATACATATATACTTTGTATTCCCTTATCTCACTATAAATCAGGAACATGTGACTGAAACTAGTGTGCCATCATCAGATGTAAAAAGGAACACTTCTGTGACAATGTAAGTCATTTCTGCACCACATGCTCTTGTATAACTACCGCATTTCCATAGCATCATAAAGACATCTAAGTAAATATAAGAATAAAAATATTTGCTTATCATTAAATCATATATTCTGTTAAATAAGAACCAATTATTTACTCAAAATAACATAAAAATGAGTGAATAAACTCTTCCACAAATAGAGTAAGCACAGAGACACACAGTAAGTGGCTTCCTGCGCCCTTGGATTGAGGGTGAGTAGTGGCAGGGTCAGTTTCTAGATTTGCTGATGAGATAGAATCACAAAATGACAGGATGACTGAGGTTGGATGGGACCTCTGGAGATCAACTGATAACAACCCTTTCACTCAAACGGGGACATCTAGAGCGTGTTGCCCAGAACCATGTCCAAACAGCTTTTGAATATCTCCAAGGATGGAGAGTCTACAACCTCTCTGGGCAACCTGTGCCAGTGCTCAGTCACCCTCACCGTTCAAAAATGTTTCCTGATGTTCAGGCAAAGCCTTCTATATTTCATTTTGTGCCACAGCCTCTTGTCTTGCCACTGGGCAACACTGAAGAGAGCCTGGCTCTGTCCTGTTTGCACCCGCCCTTCAGGTATTTATGCACACTGAGATCATGTGAGCCCTCTCGCAAGGCTCTTATTTCTTTCTGCATTTCCCATTTGTAAGATAGAAATAATCCTTGCCCTTTCCTTTTGTCTGATTCAATTTAGAGCATGCCCTTCTCAGAGGCTGGTTCTTGTTACACGTCAGCACTGTGCCTGCTCCAGTGTTGTTTGTTTACACAGAAGAAAGCAATAAATGTTGTCATTCCAGGTCTGAATCAGTAGGGTTTTGCTGAGATGCCAGCTCAAGGCACAATATTCTGTGGTTTTGGACAGCCATTATGATGCTTGAGCCCAGACCCTGTCAGCAAGTTAAAACAAAGATCCCCAGCTGTTTATTGGATTTAAGCAAGGTTTTCTTGTGAGATGGTTCATGATAACCAACCTGGCCCTTGAGGACAGGTTGTGTCCCTGACTTCCACTCTTATTTAAAACAGGATAAAGGCCTCCAGCTAACTGAAGGGCCACTAAACCAGCCTTTCCTTATTTGGAAATAAAGGAGTGCTTTTTGGTTTAAATATTTGGGCTCTCCATTTACAAAAGTATGTGAGGAGAAGCATTAATTACAGGGATTTTTTTTTTTTTTTTTTTTTTTTTTTTAATCTTTGCTGCTGGGCAAAGAGAATGCTATATAATCTTGAGAATTCATAACGTACATAGGCATACAGTTTTCTTAATTTAAATAAACAAAACAATTAGTAGCTTGACAAAAAGGGCTGAAGTTATTTCTTGTTTCCAAAACAACCAAATATTATTCAGTGTATTTTAGCTTCAGAACAACATTTTTCAAATTATATTAATTCAAAGAGATCACAGGAAAATGCCTCAGGATGAGGTAAATACAGCATAATCTCTGACACAGGCTATTTTAATAGATGCCACCAAATTCGGTCCTTTGTGTTGCTATATAAGCATAAATCACAATTTGAAATTTTTCAGGCAGTAATGCAAAAAGAAACAAATAAGAAGAGCAGTATAAACAATTTCTATAAATGGATAGGGTCAAACAATTTGAAGAGAATAGTTCTTTCAAGAAAATCTAAATTACATGGGAATGACTTGATTTCAATAACATTTTTAATTGAAAAAATGTGAAAGATTTGCTTTATTTCCTCTTAGTCATTTTGTGTTCCATTTCTTTTATGGATTGATGTGAAATTATTCTACATATAATAATAACTATTAACTTGATGTTGACATTCTGTGGCAAAAGGAAACATTTTAACTTGACTTTGTTCCAATAGGGCAGAAATCAAGTCAGAAGTATTTATCACAGAAAGGAATGTAAGGTTTCTAAAACCCTGCACAAGTTATTGTACCAGTCGTCCTCAACAGCTGCAGAGATTAAATGCAGGCCAACTAGTTTGTCTGCCCTGCATGCAACTGATGTTTTCCATGTAGAAAGAAATCACCTGACCTAAGCTCCTAAGTCAGGTACAAGGCGTTTCCTGCTCCATTGGTCAACCTGTAAAAGAGAAATAGTCCCTCTACATATTCCAAACACCTTCTGTTGTTCCCTGCTCATCCTCTTTCATCTTCCATTTCTCACTCCTCAGTAGGTAAAACAGAAGTCTCTCAACAGATTACTGTGGTATTGTAGAAATACTCATATCTATGAATATTTCTTTCCTACTTTGGGTTCTTTAAAATCACTTTACATATATATATATATATATATATATATATATATATATTTTAAATAATCAACTTCTTCCTGTATGCGTCCGCAGGTACTGCTGTCAAGTATCACAGATGTCATCCTACTGTCACTGAAGTCAATCAAAACACTCCTGCAGAGATCAGGTACCTTGGAATAGCTGCTGCAGTAAACCCAACTACAGGATCATAGAAAATAAATGATAGCAACATTATGGAATATATTAATTTTCTACTGGGTGGGAGTCCACCCCACTGGTTTCATTGGGCTTCCGATCTGGCAGTGTGGATGGAGGTACGTATCTGCTTACTATTCCATCACCGCCACAAAAAGCTATTATGTCGGCAACATACGGCTAAGACAGTTGTGGAAGAACAATCTGGATTTTCATCTGCCTCATGTATCAGCAACAAAATTGCCAGCTAAACCCTAATTGTGGATTCTTTATGACAGGTAATAATAGGAGATGCAAAGAAGAGCACAGCTTGTATTTCAGCTACCATGCTGAGCTGAAAGAGCTAGCAGCTTAAAAAAATCCCCATGTTTTGATTTGTAAGCAAAGCACATTTTATTTGGATGTCACCAAGAAAGAATACACAAGGGACCATACTGTAGATAGAAGCTGACCCTGGGGAAGTCAATAGGAATTTTCCCAATGACTTTAGTGGAAATGGGATTTCATCCAATATCTGTTTTCTCAATATCCTGTAGCTTTGCAGGCTTGTAAAACAAACAAACAAACAAAAACACACACACACAAAGCAACAACAAAAAAAGTCCAACCTCATAAGAACACAAGAAAGATTGCTCTGCAGAAATATATCTTTATCGCTTTGTCAAACTCTCTGCCTTCCAATGTAGGCACGCTGCTTTGGCAGGAGCAGGGTGTACTCATGTGGTGAAGAATTTGACGCCTGAGCTTCGTCCCCACCCCGTGGGGCACACAGTTTGGCAGTTTGGCACGCAGTGGGGCTGTTTGGCACACAAACACCAGGTCCTTTGGATAGTGGTCTTGTTCCTTCAGCTTATGCATTAACTGGAATTTAACTTTATATCCACAGCTAATCTAGCTCTTGGTAGGTCTGAAAGCAAAGCGCAACCTCAGATCGTAAATGAAACTAGTTCTTTCAAATGCATATGCACAGCTAGAAGTTTTGTGATAGCAGATGGTTTCTAAGTTAGCTTTGCTGTAATGTAATATAGGATATTTTGTTTTCATCAGTACTATGTAACTTTTCCTATAGCTAGTTTTGTTCGGTAACTGGCTCAGTAAATCTCTCATTTAAAAATGTATTGGAGCTGATGACTTGAACTTGGAAACACAGAGCAGGGTTTTTAAGATGATCCTCATACACATTTCCTAGAATATGAAGCCTGCTCCGGTTAGCAGTTTTAAATATAGTCTGGTTGAGAATGACTTTTGCCCTCACTTCATTGTAGTTGTCAATTATTTAGACAGGCATCTGACATTTCCAAGTCTGGTGTCTCTTGTAAAGTCTCATGCCTGGCAGCAGAGAAGAGATCTTTGAGCTCATTCTTTTCTGCTTTGCACCCACCAAGCTCATGCTCAGAGAAAGTAGGAAGTGATTCTAAAATGTCACAAAATTGGAATGAAGTCATCTCACCTCAAGAATATGTGTCATGGACAAAACAAGCTAACAGGCGGGGGAGAGTTGAACCAAATTCTGCTTTCTCATATGTAGTAGTATTTTTTTTTTTTCTTTACAATGGCAAGATAAAAGTGTATCAGATCTTCTAAATCTTAACTGTATCAGATCCTCTAAATCTGAAGCCATGTTTTCCCTCACTGTAATAAATATTTTAGACCAATATCCTTAATTTTTATTCCGTGATCTTTCTGGTTGATCTTTGTCTAAAGGTTTCAATTATGTAGAAAAGTGTTTATTAAGAAAAGTTGAGTATGAACAGAATTTGCCCTGCATACATTTATCAACATGCCACCTCCTTTTTTTTAAATGCTATATATTGATTCTGCAAAGTACAGAAGAACCCCCTGACCTAAAGTTTCACAGAAGAGTAATTAAGTTCCTAAACATAGATCCAGTAACAGCTACTTAAAAAAATGTATTTTGATGGAATTCATCTTTTCATTCCTTATTTTCAAGAAGTGTTTGGAAGGAAAAATCTTACACAGACACTGTTCCTTTAACTCCACATCCTTTTTTTTATTTATTTTTTTTTTTTTCTTGTGCAACCACAAAAGTTCTTGATATCAGGAGATCTCTTAGAATATGAGCATCTTTCAGAAAAGGAAAGGATATGCAGAGGCCAGTTCTTCTCTCCATCACAGCAATGCAGACAGGTCGTTCCAGTCTCCTTCAACTTGTGGAAGCCTCTGAACAGAGCAGCACTTTGCTGTTCCACACACCGACTGTTAGGGGGAGACCTCATCTCCTCCAACAAATTGGGTGGCTGAGATAGAAACTCAACTCATAAAATAACAAAAAAAATATAAGCAAGCCGTTTCCTTCCTTCCATGAAATTGATTTCCCTAAATTTAGCTACTTCTAAGCTAATTTTACAAGAGGTTTCCTTTTAGCTTTTTGAGCACTAACTTGTGAGACAGAGCTGCAAATGTGTCTCTCGTGGGCACACACACTGGTCTGAATCCATGCCATGAGGCTGCCCACCATTTCTCCACCTAAACCTTTTGAGCACAGGAGTAAGAGGCTGCTGATCCAACTCCCCATGAGCTGCTCATTACACAGTCTGCTCTGCTTGACTCAGTGGATCCTTGAGGCTTGAGTGAATATTTGACTGTAGTCTAAAAGAGCTAACACTGTTAATTATTTCAGCTGCTAAGTGCTCTTGTGGAGACTTGGTCTCTCAGCTTCTTGGAAAAACTAGTCTTGTATGCAGTTTTTGTACTGTGACACATTTTAAGTCAATTAGAGGTGTCATGTGTCTGCAGAGCATTCATGAGTACCTGCTTGTCAGTTGGTATCAGAGTGGTTTTAATAGTATAACCTGTAAAAATGTAGTTGATTTGTATAAATATGCATATGCACACCCTAATGGGACTGTTTACACCAGTTTCTCCTGTCAATAATACTCTTCAAGCTCCATCAACAGCTTAGGTACTGAATTTTGCAACTTCAGATCAATGGCAGATTTAACGTTGTTGTACATTGTCTAAATATTAGAGGGCAACAAATGCCCTCTACTGCTGGTGCCAGGCCAGTTAACCAGGTCTGTCTTGCAGTCAAGCCAACCCTTGAGCTCTGGTTAGCATCTTGCGTCTCCAGTTTCATTAAGACCCAACTCCTCCGCTCATGTTCAGGCCCTCGTGGACTACAGAGCAAATACTGAAGGTTCGTATGCTGCATAAGGCCTTGTTAGATACCAAATGAGCCAGGACTCACATTCTGCCAAGTTGAACTTTGTTCATGAGGAGAACATCAGTCAGGCAACTGCTGCCAGGCACTTCTTACAAGAGGTAAATTGATTTAGAAAAGCATGACTTCATAGCAACTGAATTCACGTTCTGCAATGATGTTGCTGATGTGTGGGTATAAATGGCAAGGTTGTGGGGTGGAGGGGGAGCTTATGACCATTCTCTGTGTGAGAAGGTCAGGGGCTACCCTGTGCCAGACACCACCAGTTCCAGTCTCCCCCAAAATGAACCCACTGCAGGACACAGCTGAGCCCAACAGTGGAGTTGGTGTTGCCTCTGATTCAGTCAGAGGAGTTTGTGGTGACTGAGTGAAAACATATTTCAGAAATTAGAGAAAAGGAACAAGGCCAGAGGAGCAAGAGGTTCTTCATGTTGGAGCAGGGTCATCCCTCAAAGAAACTGCAGCCCATAGTATTAAAACATTTGTCATCTTTTGTTTTCCAATACCTGAATCCATAATAAAACATTGTAAATTTAGTTAAATTCCCTAAGTCGAGTCTTGTCCATGACGGTATCTGCTGAGTGATTTCCCTGTCTTTGACTCAAGAGTTTTCTCTTATTCTTATTTTTGCCCCTGTTCCACTGGAAGGCAAAGAGTGAGCAAGTGGCTGTGTGAGTGCTTGGCTGCTAGTCAGACCCAACCCACCATGTGATGCTAATTTTTTTCTAAGGACTATCTTTTTCCTGAATATTTTTTTTTTTATATTGTATATATTTTAACTCCTTTTAAAACACAATAAAGTAGACTTCACAGCAATGCATGACGGAAATAAAGACAGTGAAAATAGATTGTTAGCTCTAAATACCACCAGGTGTATTAGTGGACTTAATAACAGGCATCATGCAAATTATGAACACATATTTGGGGTCCTTAAACTCTGAGAGAAAATTTAACTCCTTAAAGATACATCCATATTGTTAAGGTTTACTGATGGAAGCAGAAGTATTATTTCCCTGATAGCAATGTTCATATGTTTCTTTGTCTGTTTTCAAATATTTAAGGTTTTACAAATTACATGTAATTTTCATTTCAGTTCAAAGTTACCTATTTGGGTTAGTTTCCTCTAATTTTATATAAATCAGCTATTTGAAGAAGACAAAATTACTAGACATGCATACATGCAAGAAGCCAGCTATCAACATCTGGGTCAAATATTCATATTTCAATCCATCTCAGAGTGTGTCCAGCCCTTCCTTGTCTCTACACAAAAATAATAGTTGAATTCATCTAATCACAAGCTGAGACCTTGCTCATTTTTTATCCAAATATTGCATATGCGAGGTATATGCGGAAGGTAGCTTCCTGCTGTTTCAGCTCAGACAAAATTCAGTATTGATAAAACTGCTGCAGCTCATCTCTTCAGTCATCCAGAATAATTTTTATATTTATTGACCTCTTTATTCCATTTCAAATATGATTAGAAATGTTTGGTGTGTTTTTGTTTTTTTTTTTTCATTTCTCTCTAGTGTGCCCTTGGCCTCTATTTATCCTCACTTTGTAGTTATTTCACTCTTTAATTGCACCTGGGCTTATTCTGAGGATTGATTTTTCATTACTTCTTTATTATTTAAGGAGAGATTTTCTGAAGGAAATAATGGCAATATTTTAAATTAAATACAACATTTTACTAAATATAAATGTAATACTGACTGACATCACCAAAAGTAAAGACTGACGAGAAGAGTGTTGAGCAAAAATAACAGAACTTACTATTAGACTTTGTAAACATCATGTGCTGTACAACTTGTTTGAGAAGACTCATGTCAGTTTTCAATTTTCAGTTTCAATTTTCTCTCTTTTTTAAAATTTTTTTTTCAAGAGTGAGCTCTAGAATATGAGTCTTCTGTGAGTGATTGTCCAGCTGGAGACATTGCTGTACAGATGCTCTGAAGTAAAGAAGTATCTTTAAAAGAAATCCCTACATATATTTTAGAGAATGTTCCACATCAGCAGGAACCCACACAGATGAGATGGTGGGTGACAAATCTAAAGAAAGAGGGAATAGGTATTGCATTTTAAGAACCTCTCCTGAAAAGAGTGGTGAAGTTACAAAGTACATGACAAAAGAAGGTGTTTGTAGACCTTAAGAACTGACTTTTCCTTGCCTTTGTTAAAAAAAGGAAAAGTATATGAAGACTTTAATTCTTTTTGTTTGTTTCTCTTAGTAACTAGTTCTTCCTTCCATAATTAAATCTGTCTCAATATACATGGGTTTCACACACATTATAATGATGAGAATGTGGTTTGCTATATGCATAGTGAAACATCCTGCACTGGTATTTCACAGTGTTATTTTTGGAAAACCTTAAATAAACTCCAGATAAATTAAAAGCCATATACACTTCATAAGATTAAAAACAGTATTAAGCACACCAAGAATGAGTATTTCCGTAATTTTTTTCTCCACAGTATCTTAGGACAGGGTGATTCAGCTCAAAGCATCTGAAGTGTGCAGAGGAAGAGAAGCTGGGATGTTTGCTGCTGATTCAGATGGGGTGTAACATGCTCAGCCTCGATCTGATCAAATCATAAAGTGATTGCTTGGTACTGTGCTGAGGTATGAGCACTTTCATGCTCTCCTTTTCAGTAAAGCTCATTCTCTGTTTTCCTCTGGATATTTGCTTGGCCTTGCAAATCCTCTCAGTGTTTATTTTGGTGAAATTGCTGAATACTGACATCCCATTACCTGCTTACTTCTTCTAGATTAGTGAACCATATCAATGGTGCAATTCATTTTTCTACCAGGTGACTGACAGAACAAGAAGCAAACTGTGTTTTCTCATGGTCAATTTTCAATTTAAATACAAGCACATTTTTATTAGTGTCCTTCTCTTACAGTAGGTTTCTAGTTTGGAATTGTTAATGGAATATTTTCTACAAAATGCACCTTAAAAAGTAATGAAATTAGCATGAACAAACACAGTAAATCACTTAGTTGTCTGGCCACATAATTTTGTAGACCTTTCTTCTGTTTACTTTCATACACAAAGAAAAACATTCACAGTATTAGTCCTACGTGTTTGTGGGGGTAGATGTTTTCTCGATTTCCTAATGATGATGGAGGTTTATTGCCAGACTTCCAGTTCTTCATTCATTACAATTCACAAACAACAGAGCTTTGACAATGCCATCAGAGTGCAAAATAAGTATTAAAAGAATAACGCAACGGATATTCACGATACAAAATGTCCACCCAGGATAGACTATTTATGCATACTGAGCACAGACAAATCTACTGTAGTAGCATAAGTAAATGCTTCAAGTCCAGGACTTAGTGAGAAATTTTGACGGTACTAAGACAAAGCGAAAATGGGAAACAAGTCCCCCAGTCCCAACTTTATGGGACTGTGGACACAGCAGGACACATTTTGGATGTGATCAGAATGAAAACAGTAAACATTGATAGCTTGCTGTCTCCAGTACCTGCTGTTATAGCCCAGAGCACTCAGATGGCTAACAGGATATCTGATTTTTCAGGAGCTCTTCTTTCAGAGACTCACTGTGATCGCATTGGCCTTGGTGAGAGGACTGTATGATCAACGCTGAGTGTTTTGGCATCCCCAGCTGGGCAAGCCATAAAAAGTTTTAGACAGAGTCTAATAGTACTCCTGCAAAAGTTACCTCCGAAAAAAAGGAGGTTAGGTTTAATAAAGGAGACAAGTTTTTTTTCTGTATTACTCAGGAGACTGAATATCTGTCTGTATAGCCAGATTGCGCTGTAAATCACATCAGGAAGTCGTCTTGCCTGAGGAAGAAATCTTTCTAGATAGTACTGGAGACAAGCCAGAGGGATTGGTTGTTGTAGGCTGGCCTGAGAAACAATCAGTTTTCTGTGGTGGTTCACAGCAAGGTAACAAAATTTATTCTGTGAGCCTTTGCTTATTCTGAAGCAGATAGCTCTCTTGAATGCTGGAGAAATAAAGCTACTTCATTAGAACTTCCCCACTAGTTCCTTCTCTCGCTGTGGGTCATCAGGGTCTTTATTGTTATCCTAAGAGAGACTACTGCTTAAGCAAAACGCAATCAGGATCTACTGTGAGGTCTGCCACAAATCCTCAGTGAGGTCATAAGAAATTTGAGACCAAAATAATGGTCACCTATTACAAACCTATTACAAACCCAAGTGGCATGCAAATTAACCATTGCTTATACAGAAATAATAACTCTAATAGTCACATCAGCTCCCAAAAATTAATATTAAATCCCTCCTAAAACCTAATCCTTAAGAAAATATTTGAACAAAATATTCTCCTTCCACATCAATCCAGATAAGCAATTCCACCCACCACAACAGACTTGCAAATGATGGATTTTGAATGATCTTTTAAAGCCAGCACATTTTGTTGCTGATGAAGAGAGAATAAAATGCTGACTGATGGGAATTTTCTCAGCTCTTCTCCCTCAAACACACCCTAGCCAGGAAGATGCTGTATGTGGTGTAGACAAGGTCATACTGACCATGTTTTGCAACACACCAGCCTCAGATTTAAAAGTCCTTGTCTTGAGATGTGGCAAGAAAATATTTGTTAGTAGCATAATCTCCCAAAGTGAAAGAATATATCCAAGAAGAAAAAAACTCAAGAAATTTCTCCATTTCAAGATGAATAACAGAAAATAAATGTTCAGTCTAGAGCAGTCAACATCATCTTCATTTTTACTTCGTTTGGTACCACAAAAGAATCAATAGATACTGGGTATACAGTATGAGCTATGCTACACTTTCCAAGACTTCAAAATAATTGTTGAAGTGGAAAATTTGAAGCATTACTTCGATTGCAGAGGACATCCTCCAGCTCAGTAAATCTGTCAACAAAGCTACAAAACACAAGATTTTACACTTTTTGGAAGAAAAAAGAAATAAAGTGAAAGCTCCCAGTTTTTAAAAGAGTAGAAGAAAAGAAGGAAGTTGCAGTATCTAGCAGGAGAATTCCTGGTACCAAAATTTACTGATGAATGCAACAGCCTGAGCCGGAGAACAAGTCTCCAAAAAAAATACTATCTAATAAAATAATATTTAAATGCAACAGTCCTGAACAGTACATTTCAGAACGCATTACTGGTATCATCTCTCCAAAGGTCACAATACAAAACCATCACATACAGTTTTGTGCAGTCTTGTACGTGTAGTAGCTTTATCTGAGACAACACTGAACTCCAGTAAGTCTTCTATATGTGGCATACATGAAAATATTGACAAGGAATTATATCTGATGTAGTAAAATGAAGTGAGGGAAAAACATATTAAATTCACAGTTAATACAACTCCATTATTGTCTATGAAATGCTACTTTGTGATGTTTGCCTCAATTCAGCTACAGAAGAGATGAGTATAACACAATGCCTAATTCACCGAGAGCTTAAGAACTAAATGTGCAGGTAAGTTAAATGTGTATGTATCTAATTGAAACAGACTGATAAAGAGAGGAAGATGCAATTAATATCCTATTAATGCTAATAGCTAGCAATGGAATGCTAAATATTTTTAACTCATGCTTAACCTGGCACAAATATCATTTTACACCAAATAAGGATCTGCATATTTATTTATCAGTGATGCCCAACAACATTGCAACAGATTTATTTCTAGTTTAAGTGTATAGGGTCAATTTTGCTCTGGTCTTTATTAAAGCATATTACAGAACTGAAGTAAAATGTACATCTTTGAGTAGATATAACTGGGTTAGTAGATGAAGGAAGAGCAGTGGATATCTCTTACCTCAACTTTAGAAAGGCTTTTGACACTGTCTTTCAGTAGAATATTGTCTCCTGGATACAATATGCTTGTATCTATATTGGGATGTTACAATACAGATGAGTGAAAACTAAATGCTTGAAAAACTGGTTGGACAGCTGGGTGCAAAGAGCAGTGGTTAATGAGCCATACACTACCTGGAGGCTCTAACAAGTGGAGCACTGAAGCCATCTGTACTTGGCCTAGTCCTGTTTAACATCTTTATTAGTGACCTGGAGAATGTAACAGAGTGCTGCTTGCTCATCAAGTCTGGAGATGAGACCAAGCTGGGGTGCAGTTCTCATGCTGGAAGGCAGGACTACTATCCAGAGGGCTACTACTATCCAGAGATAGGCTGGAGGAATGGACTGATGTGGAGGGGTTTCGTTAGATGGAGATATGTTGTTGAATTAGTCAGGCCCAAAGGAATCTCAAGGTCACTTCGAGAAACTGAGAACAGAATCTGCTGTGAGAAAGAGGGGCGTTTCTTCATTAACAGGGCCTCAGCATGGCGTGAGTCGTCGGACTTATCATCGGTGGGGCTCCAGCGTGTGGACTGCCCATGATACTCATTTAGCGAATCCATGCTTGGAGCGTGGGCACATGATTAGAGAATAGTTGCGTATATAAGGAGGCTTGTTTCTGTAATAAACGGCTTTGCGTGATTCACATTGAATTGAAGTGCTGAGTCCTTTATCGCTCCAGCAGACTGACATAAATATCATGAAATTCAATAAGGACAAATGCCAAAGTCCTGCACTGGGTTGCACTAACCCCTTGTACCAATCGTGGCTGGGGACTGCCAGGCTGAAAAGTGACTCTGTGAGTATTGGTAGGTAGTGGACATGAGCCAGGAGTGTTTCTTCAACAGCAAAGGACAACAGCATCTGGGGCATATTAACAGGAGCAGTGGATGGAGGGAAGTGATTATTCCCCTTCACTTGGCACTCATTAGGCCACATCTAGGTCTTCACTAAGGAAAAATATTGATACATTGGAGTGAGCACAGTGAAGGGCTACTAAGAAGCCTGCAGGATGCAGCATTTGCCCTGTGAGGAAAAGCTAACAGAACTGGCCTTGTACAACTTGGAGAAGACATGGCTCCAGGGGACTTGGCAGCAGCCTGATGGGGCCTATGGTGAAGTTACTGAGAAGACAAAGTTGAACTCTTCACAGTTGTGTGTACAGTTGTGTGTAGCAGGAGGCTGAGAGGCAATGGACATAAGATTAGAGACTCCAGAGAGCTATTCAGACTGGATATAACATACACAAAAATAGACTGATCATGAAGACAGCTGAGCAGTGGAACAGAATGCCTAGAGAGATTGTGCTGTCTATATCCTGGAAGTTTTCAATACCAAGCTCGACAAAGCCATGGAACAATATCTCTGAGCGGGCCCAGCTCTGAGCAGGAGGTTGGGCAAGAGACCTCCTGAAGTCTCTTCCCACTTGTATTGCTCTATGATTCTAGGACAGCATTCAATGTGTATTCATAGGAATATGGGTAGGCAAATATTTCTCATTTCAGATTCTTGCCTATCATCACAAAGGTCTCTGGTCTAGCTATCTCAATGTGTTTTTTCCTAAGGAAAGTTCTGCCATGCAAGAAGCAAGCCTTAGTAACAAAACTGACAAATGCAAGTAAACTGTGAGTTCCTCACAATGCATTAGATATGATTCACTTGGCATTTTAAACAGATCTGAGTCAGTATTTTATAGAATTATACAAATATTAACCACAGAATAGTGAAATCCCAGATGATTCAGCACATAGGTCACATGGTATGATTCTGTCTCATTCCTGTATCAGTATATTAATCTTATTCAGGCATGAATATTTACAAATATGAAGGATAAACTTCTCTTCAAAAAATATTTTGTAATTCTCCCTTTGAAGTCACTATTCTGCTAAATTTACCTGAAACTGAATTAATTTATCAGAACATTTGCAAAAAAGGCGATGCAAATGTGAACAGTGGAGTTGGAAGTTTTCTTAAAGTCTCTCAGAATATTCACATTTAACATTTCTGGTTTCCGAAGTTTTAGTTGTTGTTCAATGATTGATAGCTTGTACATATGACAGAAGAGTCAAAGCTCATTACTCTTCTAGCTCAGCAAGTGATGTAACAGACAAGGAGGGAACTATGAAGACAAATACAGTAGTAGGCTGGTTTAATTTGCCTTATTATCACACACACACACATATATATATATATGTAGACATATATATACACATATGTCACCAGAAGAAAAATAAATGCAAATCTCATGATGAATGGTTCAATTTTTTAATTATGTTAACTGTTAAAGAATTTATTGAAAAGATAAAATTAGAATGTATTATGTTGAAAACCCTTATCAGTCTTGGCTATTCTTTTCAGGTTTCTTATACAACCTTTCTTTTCATTCTAATCATCCCAATCATTTTAAGCTCTCAAGGGTATATGCTGATGTAATTTTCCCATAATAATTTCCCCTTAAGGTTATAGAATATCTGAAAACTGTTACCACAGGGAAATTAAAACTTTACTAATTTCAAAGTAGTATAATTTAAGTACAACTTGAAAATGTGAAGGGCTACTGCAGAGAATTTCATATGAAGGAGAATAATCCATTGCATTGAATATTTCTAAGTGGAAATTTAAGGCTACAGTTGTAAAAGATTCACATACCATTTATGAAGCTTCAGTTATCCTAAACTAGCAATGTCAAAATCATTATTTCCTAAATGCAGTGCACATCTGTGTAAGTTCCAGGGTTTTGGGGCTTTGCTCTTGCTAGTAACTTGTTTGCCATTACACTTGAGACACAGAAGACAATTTGAAAAGACTGGAAACATGAAAACAGATGTTCCACTATAAAACAGAGAAAGAAAAGTGGAGAGGAGAGAAAGAGAGAGCTGAAATATGGCAAAAGTGGCATAATGAGTTTGCTAAGTATTTAAAAATATAGGGAATGATCAGAGAAATAAGTTGTTCTGGGGACAGGTCAGAATGGTTACTGCCAGAGTCCTCACCTGCTAATTCTATATCTTGGTTAAGACTTGACCCAGATGCCAATTCCTCAGCAGATTTTTATAGTGTGATGGGACTCTTTAGAAGCTGATTACTGTCCACAAATTAAGAGCAACAGATTTCTCATTTTTAAAAAGAATGAAATGAGGGCAGAATATTTGACTGCAAAATCAGATGTACAGGAGTGAGGAAATCCAACCCACCAACATTGCAGCGATTCAGTATAAAAGTCAGACATTAAAGAAAAAAAAAAAAAAAGATAAAGGGCTTGAAGTATTGTGGCTACCCAACAGAATTCAGCCCATGATATACTCCTATAATGTAAAGTCCAGCAAGTCAGATTCTCTCCTCAGCCTAAATCCATTTGTTGCAAAATAAATTAGTGATCACTGAAAGTGAACTGTATATATGATATATAGTTTAGTTTGCTGCTTAAAGCTCTCCTGAACGTAACCTAGGGCCACCTTAGGGCTACTCTAATCTAGAATGATTCTTAGCAGCCTAACATAGCGTATTAGAGCTCCCTTCTGCTTCCTGTCTTTATCAGGTACAAACATAATTTGGTCAATTGTAGCCAGCCAAAGGAAAGGAAACAAACAACTTTTCTGAGATAATCTTCATATCAACAGGGCCAACCCAGTTGCGCTGTTTTGTTGGAAAGTGGTCAGATAATTTGGCCCAAGGGGCAGAAAAACACGGATTCAAAGTATCTGAAGTACAAATGTGGCCTGAATATAACCCAGGAAGTTTGGGTTGTTTTCCAAAACATGACCTGAGCTAGAACATCCAATCAATATTTGCAAGAATAAACAAATAAAAATAATAAAAATCTTTCTTCTGGTTATATTCCCTTTTCCTGATCGATTGGTATAGAAAGATTTTACATCTGCTGTATGTAGGCAGCTGCCAGTTTAGTCAGCATTTGGGAATACCCAGATGGCATAAGAAAGGACAAAGCATTTGCACAACATACTGCAATAGTTCTGGGCAGAAGAACATTCCTGGGAGAGCTAGAACAACACTTGGGACCTTGTTCATCACAGTGCTAAAATCACTGAAAACATTCAACCAGCTGAGCTGATGAAAATCAAAGCTGTGTAGCCCCATTGTTCGGCCCACAACATGGCCCAGGAAGTGATAATTGAATCAATAGGACAAGCAGTTCAAAAGAGCCCAATCATTTTGGCTTCTTCTCAGGAAAGCAGGGAATCATTTTAAGAGAAAACTTGCATCCTACTTTCTTGTCCACTCCTAAAAAAGAAAGAAAACCCAGTCCCAGCCTTTACTAGGGAAAATCAGAAATAAAATTTTGCAAAAAACAAAAACACTTGCCATCATGATGTCTTGATTTTTGGACAGAAATCTTAAGAACTGCACTGAATTGCCAGTGAATGTGTGTTTCCTATGTGCAGTAAATATAAAATGTCATTAACTTAACATCTGCTGTCCTCTGTCAGCACAAGTCCTATTTGACAATCCCTCTTCAAGAGGATGAATAGCTACAGAAAGCTATGTATAGCTAGACCTTTAGGTAGAATAATTAATTATATTTCTTCTTAAATATCTTAAACATCACTAGTTTTTTTAGACCTGCAGTAGAATCAGCCATGCAGATTACAGTAATCTGGTTCCCTGACTCTATACTGCTCATTGTCTAACTACAGTGCCCTCTCATTAATTATTTCAGATTTATGGGGAACTTTCATTTTCAGACTATCATTAGAAATATTTGATTTATCAGGGCTTTGCATCATTAAAGGAAAGTAGTCATCACCTCTGGTCAGATTTCATTCTTTCTTACACCAAAAAAGGTATCTTTGAAATAAACGCAAGTTTCCCGTAACGATGAAAACAAATATGAAATCCAGCTTCTGATTTGTGGAAGTTTTCTGAAAAATTACTGAGCTTCTGCATTAATGTCTACAAGAATTATCCTCTTGCTATTGTGTCTGGCTAGCATTGCAGTCAAACAATTGCCAAAAACATCTGTTGTTTGGTATACAGTGTCGCGTAGATATTCCCATTTTCTTCTGTTCATCTAATATCTTCATCCTGACATATCTGCCTGGCTCTCCTTACTTACCAGTGAAGTGTATAGTTTCTTTAAATGCTTTTTTTTCAGGCTAGCACAACTTTGGAGGCAGCAAGCTTGCTGTCTGCAGCCAACAGATATGAGCCTCTAGAGAAGAATCTTCTGCTAAGGAAAGATTTGTGAGTAACCCAGACCTTCAGCATAGTACAAAAAATTGAATTTAATATTATTTTCTTCACAAATGTACAAATTGGGACAGTAAATAATCGCATTTTTGGCTCTCCTATCTAGGTTGCTTTTAGTCTTTCTGTTCAACGAGGAGCAGATTTTTCTTCTGTTACTCTGTGTAAGCAATTGCATTAATGGTTCACTAATGAACCCCAGTGGAATTTGGTTTTCTATATACATAAAAGTGTGGAAAACAAAAACTTTCTATCAACACCTCTATTATTGCCCCTAAAACCATTTGCGTCATGTAAATAGGCCAATACGAATTATGCAGGATGGGGTTTAATATTAGTCTGATGTTGTGACTGAAATGCTACTAGTTACTGAGAGATATGGTAGGACCTCAGAAAAGTGGCAAAAGAACTAGTTTTCAAGGAGTTCTATCAACCATTTTATAGTAATTATATGAGACCAGAAGCTGAAAGACAAAAGAAATATTAAATATAAAAACGATATCACACATGAAAAGTTAATCTGCAGTTCCATCAGAATCCCTGTTTTTCAGAATAAACACTTCTGAAGCAGCACAAGCTGGCATATGTCATTGAAAATTTTGGAAGTCCTTTTCCCTTTTGTATGTAATTTTTCTCATAGTGCTTATAGAATCATAGAATGGTTTGGGTTGGAAGGCACCTTAAAGATCATCTAGCTCCAAATGCCCTGCCATGGGCAGGGACACCTTCCACTAGACCAGGTTGCTCAAAGACACATCCAACCTGGCCTTGACGACTTCCAGGGATGGAGCATTCACAGCTTCTCTGGGCAACATGTTCCACTGCCTCACTGCCCTCATAGTGAAGAATTTTTTCCTCGCATCTAAGCTAAATCTACCCTCTTTTAGTTTAAAGCCATTACCCCTTTTCCTATCACTACATGGCCTTGCAAAAAGTCCCTCTTCAGCTTTCTTGTGGGTCCCCTTTATGTTGGAAGGCTGCTATGAGGTCTCCCTGGAGCCTTCTCTTCTCCAGGCTGAACAACCCCAACTCTCTCAGCCTGTCTTCATAGGAGAGGTTCTCTCCAACAGGTCCATGTTCTTTTATGTTGGTGGCCCCAGAGCTGGATGCAGTACTCCAGGTGAGGTCTCACAAGAGCAGAATAGAGGGAAAGAATCACCTCCCTCAACCTGCTGGCTATGCCTCTTTTGATGCAGCCCAGGCTACAGTTGACTTTTTGGGTTGCAAGAGCTCATTGCTGGCTCAGTCACTGTTTGATTCAAACAAATTGAGGGCAGGTGAAGGAATTTGCAAATTTAAGTGTGTAAAAAGAGTAATGTGAGAAGCATATGATAAAAAATAATTTCTTTCAAGAGAGAGGCACAGAAAAGTTAAACGTATCACTGTGCTGAGTGATGATAGGATATGAAAGGAGAAAAGAACACAGTGAAAGATATTCTAAATTTCAAACAAGCTTTTTGAGGTACGATATTTAGGAATCAACACAGAGCTAAATGTGTGCTGTTGAATTCAAATTTTCCCTCTATTTTCATCTAAAATGTCTTATGCAATAATTACTTTTGCCCAACAGAGTTTATTTAAATACTGAATTATATAAGGTATAAAGTTAGCTATCCTTGTACTTAGGAATTCTACATTAATTTCCATGGTAGTAGGACAGCTAACAATACACCTACAAGCTACCATTTTAATGTGGTGATTTTGTGCTTAATTCCTTTAGATTGCCTTTGTAAATTTTATATTACCATTTCCAATTAAGCAAATGGCAGCATTTTCCAATTAAATTCAGTGAAAGCTGTGAAAAAAAGGTTGATTACTTTGGTTTTACATTTCCACAGATGCAAGAAAATTTTCACCCAATGCAGAGCTCAAAGAATAAACTCTCTAAAACAAACTGACATACTGCAGAGCAAGCTTCAAAATGACACAGGCTTTTAAGCAATGAAGATCCAGGAGAGACTGAAAGAATATTTGCCTAAAAGCTTGTGTTAGAAATGTTTCTCCACTATGAGAACTATGATTGAGATTTGTTTGATGTTTCATCACAATGAGCCCAGCATAACTATATGCATTTGCAAACTGGTTACAGCTCTGTCAGGAGCACTATCGCTGTGAATTATTTAATCTACAATGCTGTGATCCAGGAAAAAAAAGTAAATTGAAGACAATCACAAGACATGTAATTTCCATGAAGTCCGTGAATACATGTGGTTTGGGGGTTTTGTATCAGTTTCACTAGTTGCGCTTGTGCAGTCAGGATTCAAATTAAAGTGTATTTTTGCCTCACAGCTTTCATGAGTGGTTTGACATATTTCTTAAAAAAAAAAAAGGAACTTCACGATTTCTTCTATTTACTAATTGTATCAGAAAAGTGAAAAAAGTCTGTAAAGCTGGGGGATGGGGAGCAGCAAATATAAAAATAATTTATTAAAATTGAAAAGCAAGCTACCTATCTTAGGCACTTGAACTTTACTACAGAATACAGAAAAACTAAGTCAGAGCAACATATGTGTTCTGAATATACACTTGCTTTGAGCTTAGCAAGAAATTTCACACACAAAAAGAAGATGATTAATGATGAATATATAATGAAGAGCTCTTTCCATATACCCAAACAAACTTTTCCTAAAAAATTTTGCTAGCTTTTTGTAAAGGCAATAGCAGAGATTGCTTCACCATGTGATTCATGAAACCCATAGACCTGCCTCAGGAAAAGGGGGGAATATAAGTAAATTGTCTGAAAGCATGTGACATAGATTTCTGAGAGCAACTGGAACCGATTTCTGCTCCAAGAAATGTATGCACGTGTAGCAAGATGCCCCTGAAAAAATGACTAATTTATGCCCAAATATCAGAAAACTCCACAGTCAATCACTTTGAAACTGCATGATAATCTGCAGGTCACAACTTTGGGTACACTTTTCCACTGTCCTCTGTAAACTCTATTTCAAACTTTAAACTTGCAAAATGCTGGTAGTGTTCTAGTTACCATGCATGTAACTTTCAAAATAAGCCAACTTGGCATGGGTCATGATTCCTACAAAGGGTAAAGTCAGAAATAAGAGATTATAGAACAGGTGTCTTAGGACCAATAGACCTACAGAATCTCACAGGTGACTTACTTTCTCTGTTTCTGAGTTCAAAGTCAACCTTTCAAAATGATGTCTTTCACTTCTGTAAACACAGGATTCACTTGCTTTTTAGAAGAGATAGTTATCGTTACCATGAATGTATGTTCTCTTTACAAACATTTGAAAATATATCAGTTGAGTACTTTTTCTGGCCTTATTGATATCTACTTGTCTGTTGTTTTGCTCTCTTATATATGGGAATGAATAGATTAACAAGTTGAGAGCACACAGTCAATAGTGCTATAAAACATTGTCATTTTCTTCCTAATCCTCATTTAATACATGAGCTAACTAACAGTAGAAGAAAAATGAAAATGAAAGGATATGCTTATTAAGAGAAATATGGAAAGCAAGCAGTTTTGCAGTTAACTGTTTGATAGAATTAAGCACAGCTGGTTTTAGGGTTTGTTTTACTTACGTGGTCTTTTGTATCAGTGTTATCTTGAATTGTCTTTCATTTTCCATTTGCATAGTATGTGACTGCAGGGCCTATGTCATGATTTGATGCAATTTAGGGCAATTCATAAACCACAGTGACCTAATCTTTCAAGGTTTATTTTGTCAGGTCTGTGATGATGTTTTCTGTTCGCCCTAGCATGCTCTCCCTAAATAGTTCAAAGTATTGCCTCAGAGTTGGCCTATCTACAGACTAGTGAAGTCTTGATGCATGGAAAAAATTACCACATGCTTGTATTTTCACAACATTGCAGCTTTTCTAAGCAGAGATGATGGTGTGATCTATGAAGATTGGAAGCCAGACATTTGGTGCTAGCTTCAGCATTCCTGCAACTATTTTTGTACTCTTGACCAAAAGGGGGTTGTTACATTCTGTATACAGGTTAATTGCCCCTGCTCATGTGCTGTACAGAGCTGTTGAGAAGATAAGGGTCCTGGTAGGTACTACCCACAAAGACAGACCAACTGCTTCAGCTTCATTTTGAACTATGTTGTTCCTAGCTTTCATCTTACTGACATCAGGTGTGGTAGGTATCTGGGGCAGTGACCCAGGCCCAAACCAAGGTGTATGTGGTTGTCACACTTTATTTCATTTAATCTGATGGTAATCTGTGTTTTGAGTGGAATTGGTCTTTCCCTAGCCAGTATTTCAAATTGAAGCATGTTGATGCTTTGTTATGTATTAAGGAAGTCTTTTATAGTAATGAGGACATCAATTTCTAGTTTGTACAAAAGCTCATCTAAGTAGTCTAACTATTCAGGTGGAATGACAGAGCCATGAAAGCATGTCTCAAGGTTGACTGTATGTTTAGACGCAGAGCTTCATGCTTAAAACTGCAGCTGGTACTTAATTGTGACATTGATAGAAATGTCACAGGAATATCTTCCACCCAAAGCTCAGGGAAGGTTATGTTGTTTTACCTTGACAAATGATGAGCCAAAGATATATCTGTAATGATTTCATGATTGCAGTCTTTTCCATATGAAGGCAAGCTAAATTTATACTACCTCTACCAAGCTTGGAACCCTGCAACAGGCTCTTTGTTAGCAAATATTAATTTTTTCAGAAATAACACTGTCCTCTCACTACCTGATTATGTCTTATTCTGTCTGTGATGATATTCTGTCTTTGACAGTTTGCAAACTTCCTTTCCTGGAGGTATAATTTAAAGGATTAGTTGACTATAAAGATAAAATAAAAGCTTTTAGGAGTGGAACCTCCTCCTGCACAGTTCAGTGATACAGTAAGGTTATCTGTAAATGCTACCTTTTGTGTTTTGTTTCTGTGCTGAAAGGTTCATAATTACAAGGTTGGCAATTTTGCAAATTTTATGGAGCATTCACTACCATTCAAAAAGTGAGTTCAGACCTGCAATACTATGAAAACAATTGCTGAACAATTTTGTAAGATTCAGTGTGAGATTATAACATAGTCCAGCCATCTATTCTTGAGAAATTAGAACACCTATCCAGAAGCATTCATTCTTTAAAAAGTAAAAATGTTAAATGTTAAGATTGCATTATTAACGTACTAATAACTCATTCTATAGAGTTTGTTACAAAATCATTCTTAAGTTATTATGATTTTCCCCTTATGTGGAGGTGTGAAACCAATCACTTATCTATTGTATTAATAACTTAACAGAATCATGGTTTGACTGGAATAATGAGACAAGGCAGATGCCATTAAAATTCCTCATTTTTGTTTATCAAGTAGCTTAAGAGAGTTGAGGAAGTAAGAACAGAGGGAGGCTTAGTGATAAAGCACTGAAGGCTGAAAAGAAAAAGAAGCATTAATAATATTTTTGATCCTTGTGGTTGCTACCCACCAGTTTATCTTTCTCCATTTCACTGTCATTAGGAATGAATGCCATTGAAACAATGTGGAATAAGTCTAAATCCCACTTCTTCCAGCTGAGATCCTGAGCTGTATGCATATACAATACCCACATGTTTGGTTTTTGCATAGCCCTGGGGATTAATCCAGTAGAACTTTATCTGCAGCCCTAAAATAAGCATATATAATTAAATACATATGAAGAACAGATCCAGTGAGTAAGAATCCGTACCAAGTTTTATCATGAAAACCAATTATAATTTATGCTCTTCATGGCTTAGCCTCCTGGACTGCAAGAATTATCTAGCTGCCAGATAATTTTTGATAGAAATATTCATGCTAGGATATACGTTTTGCAAAAGATGCTAATGCCAGAGACAGGCTACCCATGCATTTATTAGGAGGTTTATGAAATACAGGTAAGCCACAGTGTAGGTCGGCTAGGGTAATCTGAAACGACAATACTTTTCAGATATAAAGATTCATTATTTCATGCTCAGCTGATCACATTATCAGCCTCCTCTTATTACTGTGGTGGGTTGGCCCCAGCTATCAGCCAAGCACCCTCCCACTCCTCCCTTCTCCAGCAGGACAGGGGAGAGAATAGGAAAACCAAAACCAAGAAAACTTGTGGATCTAGGTGAAGAATGTGCAGTAGCTGAATAAAGAAAGGGGGAAATGAACAAACAAACGGAAGAGATCTGCAAAAGCAATCATCACCTTCCACAGTCAGACTGATGCCTAGCCATGAGCAATGGCCATGGCACAGACTACCTTTTCAAGGGACCAGAGGAATATCTTGTTCATGTAGTGTGTGAAGAGTGTTTGTGTAGGACTGGAGACAGCATAAGGTTTTCATATACAGCATTTATTTTTGGGTTCTGAAACTAACATTTTACAGAAGAAAGATTCCTGGCTGGAGTCTATAGTGGAAAGCAGGGTTGGAAATATTGTTAGAGTTAGGAGTTTGAAGAGAGAGGTCTGTATGATCAATGCTTTATAGTGATTTGGGAAAAAGTTAGCTGACCTAAATTTATGACAGGATTAAAAGGAACATGCTGAGTTTTGGTCAGTGCTCTTCAGTTAAATGTAAGATTGGGGCTGGGGTTAATATGGAGGTTAAGGTCTGAGTTTCAAAACAGGCCTGTGAACTAGAGTTTATAAAGGCACTGACTTTAAGCAGGTTTACCAGTCTAGAGTCAGAGCTGATTCCTTAGAGAACTAAGGAAAAATGCTGTGTTTTAGCCAGCAATGCCATATTCTGTAAGGAGCAAACTAGGGCTAGGTGAGTGCTTGGAAATAAAAGGAGTTAGCAGTTGTAAGCAATACTGAGACCAGAAGGGCTATGGTAACCTGATTTTGTGTCGGGTTCCATTTGGGCTTAAATGAGCATATTGAACTCTGGTTTCTAACAGACTGGTGCCTTAGAGTTTCAGCTTATGTTAAGTTTAGGGTGTACAAACTCAGGAAATTTTGGCCAATCTGGTGTTACAGACTCTCTGATTAATACCTTGGAAATAAGTCACATTATGTTACGTTTTCTACCATAGGTAGTCTGATGGTTTAGACTGCAAAGCTTCATATACTCTCAAGATCCTATGTGAACAATACATAATCCTAAAGACAAAAACTTGGAGAGTAGAATAAAACTTTGAAAGTCAATGGAGAGCTCACACACTGTGTTTCTAAAGGTTTGACAGCTTATTTTCAGAAACGGTCCTCTTACAAGCTAAGATAGCTGCCAGTAGCTACAGTCTATTGCTGTCAAGTAGAGGACTGGGATGAATGCCTCAGATTTACAATTTCAGAGAAGACAAATCTGCAGTTAATTCTTAGTATAAATAGGTTTTTCAACTTATTTTTAGCCTTGGCTCTGCTAGGGTATGTAAAAACACAGTGAATTTTTACCTCTTGCAGCCCAATGTTAAGTTCATTATTAGGATTAGAGTTTGAAATAAGTTCATAGTTACAGGGAAAGGTGAACAGTAGCCAGCTTGTGATTTCAAAAATATTGCTAATCTAGTTATGCTGCTGTTTCCATTAAGTGCCTGATGAACACATTGAGTTTTATCTTGATGTCAACCATAGGTTATAAGTTTAGAAAGTGCAGGGAAAAAAGTCCTGGTGATGAACTAAAGCAACAGCTCTATTTTGAACTAGAGAAACAAACTGAGACTAAATTATTTACTGCCTGGCTGTACCCCATCCCTAGCCATACACAAATAAAATCCTAAACCTAAATGGGACAAGGAGTCTCTTACTCCTGAGAATTATAATTATTTTCGAGTCTACTGACTGTGGATTAAATCTCAGATTAATCACTTATTAACTGAATCTCTATTGACTACAAAAAGGTAGGGCATCTTGCTCACAAGCAGTCATATATACTTAAATGCCTAAATTTAGGCGCTTTAATCTCAAACTGAATCCCTCCCTAAATAATTTATATGAACTATCCACTTAGTCTCTCAAAAGCACTGATTCCAAAACGACAGCAGGTAACAAACCTGACATTTTCTTATATCCAATCCTGACTTATGACAAGGGTAGAAATGTAGCCCAAAACACTCAACAAAATCTCTTCTATCCAAATGATACTGCCCTAAATTTAGCCCAGTCATGTTTTCTAACCACAATATTAATGAACCCTGGTCCCTTGTCATTCCTTATCCCAAACTCCAAATTTAACGCAGGTACAATATAATGGAAATGATGGAAAGTCACTTAGCGTATTACCTCCTTTTGCATACAAGCCCTAAAGGTTAGTGAACATTTCTAAATCAGAATTGACTACAGCTCAGAACTTTTTACATTTCAGAATCCTAAACAAATTTTAAGCCTTGTAACCACAACATCATTAGAAACCTTATTTTGTATAGACATTGCAATCTAGGCAAGATACCCTGAAAACATCCAGAATTTATTATGTTCCTCTAGAAACCAGCCATAAGCCTAGGTCAATTAACATGTCTAACAATAACAGGAGCTGCTCAGACTTTCCATTTCCAGAATACCATATGCAAATGTGAAGAGATTCTATATTGAACTTCGTGCAGTGGTTATCACTTGTCTTAGCATGAATTCAAGTCAGGGTCTGACTCAGAAATGCACGAAGGTCTAACTGTAATCAGTGCTGGCTTTAGCTGAGTTAACTGATCTTTAGACTGGCCCTGTCAGACTGATTACTTTAGGATGTCAGGGGAACATACTATGTTGCAGCCTCAGGTAGTACAATTTTCTCATGCATAGCCCAGGCTTTATGTTCAAGAACAGGCTTTATTTTTGGAAATACAAGTGGCCAAAGATTGTCACTACCTTCCAAGCCTTTCCAAAGACAGCAGCTCAGCACTCCCTTGATTTTTGTACCTTTATTTTAACCTTAACTGGAAATATTAACTCTGGAGGAAAGGATTGCTACACACATCATTAACTTCCAAAGCAGTTTCCTGGATTTTTATATCCTAATCTGGGTTTATAATGATACTAGTTGACTTAATTCTGGAGAAATAAATCAAGTCCATCAAATTTTAGGTCATTTAAAACAGGTTAGCGAACCTAGCTACAGTACAGTTCAGCTCTCTTTCTATTTCCAAACATTATTGTATCCATAGCCCAGAGCTCTTGCTCTCGCTCAAAGAAATGCTGTCAGGTTTCTCTTTCCCCTTGCAGAATCAACTTCCATAATATCAGGGAAGCAAACTTATGGAAACCCAGCAGTAACTGCAGTTCATCTTTTGTGGCCTTCCAGGGCAAAACCTAATTCTAGACCTAACTCTAATCCTAAATGTTTGTGTTGTTTGTTCCCTACCACCAAACTCAAGAACAGAGGCTTCTGTTTAACAAGTGAATCCTTCAAGCAGAATACTAAGTATAATCTTCCAGCTCCTAGCACTACCTGTCCAGACCCTTCAGATAACCCTGCTGCCAACTGAGAGCAGCTGTCATGTACTAGCACACACCACTCCTATCAAGAAAAGGTTTAAAGATATAAACTGCCTACATGTATCAGAGGAGCCCTTGCTTGTATTCTGCTTGTCCTTTTTTTCTCTTCCTCAGTCATTCTGTCTGCGTGTGGAGAATACCTTACAGTACCTCCCTTATCTGCCATGGCTTTATTAGCAAGCCAACAGTTTTCAAAAGAATAAAAGGTGGCTGTAAAAAGAGGAATAAGGTACAAATAAAACAAAAAAGCACTACAGCAAGGAAGATTTAGGTTAGACACTAAGAAAACTTTTCCATGGTTTGTATAGCTGATTAGCAAAACAGATTCTTGAGATGATGCTGTTGTCATGGAGGGAGGGAAAAAGGTGCAAGAGTCTACGCAGAAGAGCAAGACATTGCTTTGTTCATGAAGAGCAGGTGTCATAGTCCCTCTTAACTTTATTTTCTGTGATTTGTATCTAAATGTTAGAGTCAGGTAACACAAGAGTGAACTCCTATAGCTGAACATAAAACTCTTCCTTACAAGACTGAGGAGTAGACCATCTCCAGACTCCTGCAGTGAACGGTGCTGTGTCCCACACAAGTTCCATGTCCAAATGATGCAACTGGTTTGTTTTTGTAGAGGATTAAGATTGCGGGGTGACAATCAAACCCTGGCAGACGTATTATTAACCTCCTCTCCCCCCACTTCCCCTTTTTGCCCCTCTCGCTCCCCCCTTCCCACTCAGGACAGGCGATTGGGAGGGAAAGAAGGACAGAGAGAAGAGAGTTGGAAAAATTAAAGATGTTTTACTAATGCTACTAATAAGAATAGAGAAAATAATACAAAATATACAAAACCAATCTTGAAAGTCTCAGCACCTGCAGAGCCAGCACCCAAAGTCCTGGATTAGACTCTGTAGCCAACCGGAGCTGGATTCAGTCTCTCACTAGGCCTCAGTTCGCAGGGACAACCAGCAAGGTCCTCTCCTAATGTCGGCCATAAGCAGAAGGGAAGGAAAAAGGACAAAGGAAAAAGGGACGAGATCCTCGTGATCTCCCACTTTTATATGAAGTATTCATGAGTGGAATCTTATACACCGTTGGTCAGTCTCTTGGTCACCGGTTTCTCGTTGCCCCTCTCACGAGATGTCCATCCATGCTTATCAATAAGTTTGCATTCCAATGCTAGGTTTACCAAAACATGTGTCTGGTTCTCCAGGAAAATGCAGCTAATATGAAGGCTTTAGCTGACAGGCCAAAATTCACTAAAAGAGAAACTTGTTTTTTAACAAAACCAGGACAGTTTTTAAAATAATTAAGCACAAAATGGTTCTGACATTTTTTCACTGCATCTTGATTTGAGTATGTTCTTTGCATTAATGAGATACCAGACTCAAACTCTGAAATGCTTCAAAGGGACAAAACTTTTACCTTCACGAGCATAATAACTCTAATGCACTACTATTCTTAAGGATATTCACATCTCTTTGTTCACATTCTTTAAATGAAAAAAACCCAAATATCTATATTACTCAGTTATCACACTAAAATAGACACTTTGGTTAGAATATCCTCCAGGAGACATTACAGAGCCCAGTCAAACACTTTAACTTATGCTTAAGTGAGTCTGTTTTGTCAAATCAAGCATCTGAGCAGGAGTGGAAAACACTGTGAACCTCCACCAGTGAAATATAGAAAAAGAAAACATGATAGAAGAGAATAACACAAATGAAAGAGATACAGAACACAGATAGTTTAACTGAATTTTAAAAGATACTTTAGGAGCTGAAGGAGAAAAAAAAAATCTCTAGGTGATATATAGCAGACGTAAGAGATTATGTGCTTTAGCACTTAACATTGTAATAATTGCATAATGCACTGCTCAATTGCAGAATGCCTTGCAATGAATAAAAGTGTTATTTCTTTCTTGTAGACTGTACTCTGTTGCAACATATGTATGATAGAACAGTTAGCAGGAGTAATGTCCTAAATGGTCTGATAATATAAAACAAGGCTGGTGTTAGCTTCAGTGGTCAAATTCTGCTTGTAGGAATCATTTTGTGTATTAGCCTGGGACATATTTCTCTCTCTTCTGATATAAATAGGGACTTTTTGGTGGTTGTTTTTTTGTTGTTGTTTGTTTGTTTGTTTTGTTTTCTTTTTTTCCTGTGGATCCTCATCTAGCACTAGAAGAGGTGTCAATCATTGTCCATTATCCTTTCTGAATATCTCTTATGGGTGTCACAGCCACCCTACTCTGCTCTACATGAATGCAGAGGGTACCTGTCTCATACTACCAAAACCACAGCTCAGTGAAGGAGACACTGCAAGAAGTCAAATTTTCACAGTAAAATTTGCAAGAGGTTAAGAACAGCAGGTCACAGCAGGACATCCCCTCCCTCTCCATCCCCAAAGGTGATATAGAGCTCAAGGTCTGCCCAGCCTCTCCAGATCCCATGGGGTAATTATGTTCATGAAAGTGTTTATTTGTTCATGCTGTAAGCAGCATGAGAGCAGCCATGAGCAGCATAGAGGCCTTAGCTCAGTCTTGGACCTTACGGCACATTGATGTGGGCACACACTACCAGGCAGGTAGAAAAGTTCCATGCAGGATATAATACAGTTATGGGTCAAGGTGAAGATAGTTATGAAACACTGAACAGCAGCCACCTGTACCACCACTTGTAGGAAAAGCATGATTTATTTATGTCAAAAGCCATGAAGGTTTGGCATCACAGACAAGACCTTACTGAGGGCAGTGTACCCATATCCTCTGTGTTCTGTGCCTTCAGGGTAGTTTCTTCATTCCTGTGGAGACTTGCACTAGATCCAGGTTTAGTAAACTGAATAAAAAAGTAAAAACCCCAAAACCAGAAACACCAACAAGTGGTAATGAAAATTTAACTTCCTGGAGGAAAATAAAAAGTTATTTGACTACAGTGCTGTTTATCCCTTGAAACCAGTCAGGACTTAGGAGAAACATAACCAATGAAATAAAAGGAATTGAAACAATTCCATAGCCCAGCGGGGTATATATGTATGTATATGTTTATACAGTTCATTAAATTGGTGTCTAAAAAAAAAAAAAAAAAAAGCTTTATATCATTACCGTAGTGTTATCTCATTCCTGATGAAGAGTACAGTGGCACAACATAAAAAATTCTTTGTCATCCAGAGGCCCATATCACCTATGACACCTCTATAAATCTAGCTCTTTAAGACCCTTTCTTAAATCCAGAATATTCTGTGCTTCCCTTATAAGATGTTTCACTGTTGGATGCTACAAAAAGACCTCTGAAGACTTGTATGTCCCCACCTGCTGATAATTCAGACATACTCCAAGATTCAATGGTGTTTCAGCTTCTCTAAAATACCGGTGTTTTAAAATTGTCCCTTGCAATGGCATTTGTAACATTCCTCTGAAACAAAAAACTTGGATGAATAACAGTTCAATATCTCAGTTCTCAAATGGCACTTCACACTTCACAGGAAGAGCTGTTTAGCACTCTAGAAATAAGAGCAAGGATGTTCTGTTTCATTTAAACACTCTCTACTCACGTCCTATAACAGGCAAACTGTTTGTCTTTTAGAGAAAACATTTGGTTAGATGCAACCACAAAATGTGTTTCTTTGATCACTGTAAATAGCTGACTTCTGTTTATACAATGCTTCCATCAGCAGAAATACTGTGATTTAAGCCTCAGCACAGCTAGTAAGATGCTTTAGTGCAGGTTTTCTTTGGTAATATTTCTGTCTGAGTTTTCTGTAGTATTCCTGGAAGATCAAAACCAAAAACTGAACTGCAGTCACCATTATGAGGACTCCAGGTCTGTAGATGCATCTCAGGCCAGCTCCTCATGCAAGGCATTGCGGGTGGGACATAGCTACAGATGAGATTTTGGCTGGAGGCACCTATGCTTCTTCCAGTAGCAAGAAAATTGTTGCCTGGTGGAGTACGTTCCACACACATTCAGGGTCAAACTGAGTGCTAACCTGTGGTGAGGAAGGAGCTTTCACCTGATCAGATGGACAGAGAATTTTGGCGGGGGAGGTGGTGGGGGAAGAGAGGCTGCCTTTCTATTCGCTAGTGGTACATTACTATTTTCAGACCTCATTTTCAAAAGTGAGAATCGTGCTGTCTGTTCCAAGAAAAGAAATGTAAGTGCCCCCATAAGGTATGTGCATGTGTTCAGAGAGTGTAATTAGCATACTAAGCAAAGGTATGTGCATTTGCCTGCTTTCATTACCCTCAGGAAAACAAAACACATTTGAACAGGTTGTCAAAGCAGAATACATGTAGGAAATAAAGGATAGTATTGCCAAAAATACTGTTGACATTTTATTCAATTTGCTTTGCTTACATCTGCAAACCATACAGTTTTCTTAAGACTTAGTTGCATGCTTACTCACAAACATTACTGTGAGCAAATATTCACAAATCATAATTGACAGCAGACTTCGCAAAATGCAAAATTCTGGGTCCTCAAAATATTCTTGGAAGCTTAATATTTATGAAGATTCAATTATCGCAGTAGGAAACAGAAACAACACTTAAACCCATGGTTCCAATAGTGGAGTCTTCTGAATAACATATAGTAAGTATTCAATTGGAGAGAAATTTTTACCTCCTGGTAATACCTGTCTTGTGCTATGTGAGCACATACAGCATGCTCCCCTCCTGAGCAGCTCACTACCTAACAAGCACATTTCAACAGAGTGTTCAGAAAAACTAAACACATATTTCAGCACATTCACCGATGGTTTGTGAACTAAAAATGGCTACACTTGTCCTCTATGTTATTTTCAGTAAAGCATTTCAGTAAAACATTCACTGTATTATTCTTGTAAGTTTGCAGAGCTCAGCTGTCTTTTGCCAATGCAAAGGAAACGTAGAACATACAACTAAAAATGTCATTTGCAAGGTACACCTCAAATTAGACCTTGTATATTACTAAACATTCTTTATTGAGGGACTGGCAGGTTTTGTGTTATATTCACAGTAGTACCTTGCAGCAAATGCTCAGCTTCTCCTAATCACTTTTCTCTACAACATTTCCCAGTTTCAGCAGGGGCATAATTAAGCAGGATTACTGAACAGCTGAAAATAAGCTATCCCTTGCTAGGCATTTATCTGGAGACATTCATTATGAATAAATATAACTTCATTTTAAGAGATGTTCTTTTAAGAAAGATGTATATACATTGCTGTTATGTTGCAGCACGGATATTCATGATCTCTAGTTATTCAGATTGTTTGGGATGTCTTATTTCCAATTTAGCAAATATTGTGTTGTAAGAGGATGGGATTTGGAAAAGAGCTGTCTAAAAATAGAACTGCTGATCCCACAATGATCATTACTTTACCCTCAGGCTTTATGCCTAACTGAACAGAAGTGCTTGCTGAGGTGCCGATGCAATAACCTCATTGAATGTACTCTGCTATTTTGGGCTTGTCACTTGAGCATCCATACAGATTTCAGCTCTGAAACCTGCATTTCCTAAACTCCACATATTACAACAAAGAGCCGTGTTCTGTGCAAATCTTATATTGAAATAATTTGAAGATATAAAGAAGAATAAACATGAATACTAAATACATGCAGGAGCACATCTACAGTAGGCAAAATGTGTATGATAGAATTGTTAGTAAGGGAAGGGAGCTTATCTCATTATAAACTATTCTGTTTGTTTTTCTGTGAGTGACTGGCTTTTTCCCCAAATTTTTCAAAATATATTCAGTGCTAGGTTCTGGTACCTTTCATAGACTGTATTTAAAACACCACAATCATAAATCATGTGCTACTTGATATCTGCAGGCACAATTAGTTATAATTCAATTGGTTAGCCTTGCTAAATGCTGCAAGGGTCCCAACAACCCAGCTGAGGTGAGGTTTTACCATCTGCTTCAAAAGAGTAGCAGCAGACAAAACCTAACATAGCTGACATGCAGGTCTCTCAAGGAGAAAGGAAGCCTTGGGCTGCTAAATGTCAAAACCGTTTACTTCTCAACCCACCCAAGTGCCGAGTCAGCTGTGTAGTTTGAAGTTAAATGACCCACTGAGCCTAAATACAACTGCTTTGGCAATTTACAATGCCTGAAAGGAGGGTATTTTAATTTATCATGTTGCTTCCTTTACTGAACCCCTAACACCATCTGAAGTACAATAATAGCTTTGTTTCCAAATTAACAACACATAAACATATGAGCAAAACGGAATAGTTGTAAACCACCAGTAGTCTCTTAGCTGCACTTCATTTTCTAGCAAATATACAGCTGAGCAGATGCAGACGTGGCCTTGTGATTGAGTCAAAATGGCTGCTGTGCTCTCTTGCCACATTCCTGTGAAAATGCTGTGCAAATACCAGCCATCATTCTTTTAGTTTATTTTCTTTTTCCCTCCTCACTGAGCACAGACTTTCAATACTGAGTGATTAGCAGGGTAGTGCTTGGGATGCTTTCACCAACAGCCCCCAAACAGAAGCTAACCCAGACATGGGAACTTGGATCTTGTTTACAAAATTCTGTGTTATCATCACCTCTGTTTGCCTCTCTCTTGAAAGAAAGCTAGTGTCCATCAAAAAGGACAATAATAGAACAGACTTTATTTCAACCCAGGAGCATTTTCCTCAGGTGTACTCAGATATTTTGCAGCCACTTCAAGGAGAAAGTGAAAATAATTTATCAATAATGCCTTTTAAAGCAGAGCAAAAATATGCTGCACAATGCAAGGAGAGGACAGGAAAATAGGGCATAAATGAGAGTGTTCAGATGCTAATCCATGGAGTGCAAGACTTGGTCTGCTTCAACGTGGCCTCCCCTGGCTCTATGAAGATGTTAGGATGCAATCCAACTGGCATCTAGTGTTTCAGGCATCTAGTGAACCAGCACCCCAAATATTAGCAAAAAAATTCCTTAAGTACTTCACATGATGGAAATTTTCCAGAAAGGGATCCTGCATAGCTAATTTTAGATCTATGCAGTAGTATGGACAGAGCTGCTACACGAACCTCCAGGGGCATCTCTTCTTGTCACTGCCAATGAGGCAGCCCAGCATTTATTTCAGGAGGGTACATCTAATTAACACTGTTTATATGTATCAGTTAGGTGTGCTGCTTATTTCATACATAAGGACACCCTGCTGACCCAGTTAGACACTCTGGACTCCAACTTCTCTCATGTTAAAAGTGCAATAAAGAGATACAGACGTGGTGTGCTTCACAAGAATATAATTGAAATTTTCTATAGTAGGAAAGCTTTAAAGTATTTTTCCCATGATCTCACAAATTCACGTAATTTTTTGTCAATTACTAGCAGTGAATTTTTTAAACATTTGTACATATATTATTTCTAACAGTAGATGCTTTATATAGCTGCCAGATTTCCATCACACTTCATTATGAAAAAAAACATATTTGATACCTTAAACTTTACACACATGTTAATTAAAAAATGTCATTTTAGGCCTGAGCTAGGCTTAAAATTACATTTTTTAATTAACATTTCAATAGATGTCTGACCATTCCAGCAAAATGAAAAAAAAAAAAAAAAAAAATCTTTCATGTTCAGAGTTTCCTTTGTAATTCTACATCACCTTGAGCCCAACAGTCTGAGCAGACTTTTCCAAATGCCAGTCAAGTTTTGCAATAGATCTATAAGACTGCATTAAGACTAACAGAGCCACTGCTGATAGGAAACTGCTGATATTCATAGGTGGCTGGTCCTTAACAGTAATTTTCTCCTCAAATGTCAAACATGCACTCCCTGTATTTGCTAGTGGAGTCACGATTACTTAACTCTCACAGCCAAAGAGGGAGATGAAAATATGAATTTGAAATAGTTATTTGCATTAAGGGATGGAAGCAAGAACTGTGCAAAATTATTAAATTAAAATTCTGAACTCCGGCTGTCTTGATTGAAGTTGAGGATTCATTCATAAGCACAATTCATAAATAATTTAATCGGAAGGATTATCATGTACTCTATTCCTGCAGTTGTCCCTAGCCGTGTGCAGTGTAAGACCGCTGTTTCCTAGCGAGTCTTAAGTCAGAATGGTATTTTCAGAGATGATGTGACATTTCTGCTACAAATGTTATGATTTTAAGAGTCTTGGATCCATCATACTTACATTTTGCATAGCAATTATATCCACTGTATTGTTATCTGGTAAACATAAGCAATTCAAATCCAACATAAAAATCTTCTAATTCTTTAAAACTATTCCCTGTGCTTAAGAGACTGATTTGGTGTACGACAGAATACGTCCCTAAAATACAGCTGAAGACAACTAAACCAGTACTATATGAAGATAGCTTTTAAATTAATTCGGGATTTGCTGATATATAAGGGGGAAAAATAAATTAAAAAAAAAAAAGTACAATTCTGGTGTCTCTGTGTCTTTACCTCTGAAGCCCAGGCAGTAAACATAGGAAATATGTCACCTGAGGTTTCTTTCTATATGTATTCATCCTATTTTCTTTCTAGTCATTTTACCCCCAGCTTGGTGAAAACATATAGTTTGTTGCATTTTCTGTATTTCTGGCTTGCTTGCACCTATCTACCTAAGAAATTGGGTCTCTTAGAAGCAATAAAAAATCCTTTATGCTCAAGGTTAAGAAACAGCCCAGAAGGACAAGGATTTTTCTTGTTCCCAATTACAAAGTAATGAACCCCAAGTTCATTTTATGCATCAAGATCCCATAACAACATCTATAATTGTTGTCTTTGTCACTTTCTTTAAATAAACATTTACTTAGTTATGATTAGAATAATAGAATCATAGAATGTCCCGAGTTGTAAGGGACCCACAAGGATCATTGAGTCCAACTCCTGTCCCTGTATATGAGAACCCTACAGTTCATACCATGTGTCTGAGGGTGTTGTCCAGTCTCTTCTTGAACACTGTCAGGCTTGGGGCTGTGGCACCTCCCTGAGGAGCCTGTTCCAGTGCTCCACCACCCTCTGGGTGAAGAACCTTTTCCTAATGTCCAGCCTAAACCTTCCCTGGCACACCTTCCTGCCATTCACTTGGGTTCTGTCGTTGGTTGCCAGAGAGAAGAGATCAGCACCTGCCCCTCCTTCTCCCCTTGTGAGGAAGCTGTAGCCACCATGAAGTCTCCCCTCAGTCTTCTCTAGGCTGAACAAACCAAGTGATTTTAGTGACTTTAGCCATTACTCATATCGCTTCCCCTCCAAAGCCTTCACCAACCTTGTAGCCCTTCAATGGACACTCTCCACTAGCTTTCTATCCTCTTTATCTCATGGCACCCAGAACTGCACACAGTGCTCTGGGTGAGGCCGCACCAGTGCAGAGCAGAGCCAGACAATCACCTCCCTCGCCTGGCTGGCAATGCTGTGCTGGATGCACCCAGGACATGGGTGGCCCTCTTGGCTGCCAGGACACACAGTTGACTCATGTTCAACTTGCCATCAATCAGAGCTCCCAGATCCCTGTCTGTGGAGCTGCTTTCCAGCCTGTCGTTCCCCAGTCTGTATGTACAGCCAGGGTTGCTGTGTCTCAGGTGCAAAATCTGGTACTTGCCCTTGTTGAACTTCATGTGGTTGGTGATTGCCCAGTTCTCTAATTTGTCCAGATCCCTCTATGCCTCTTTGCCCTCGAGAGTGTCAACAGCATGTCTCAATTTAGTGTCATCAATGAAAAATCGCAGAGAGAGGTCTCGCGATGACACCAGCTAGCTCTCCAAGCACCCTTGGATGAATCCCATCAGCCCCTCATCAACTTGTAGGGATCTAGCTGGAGCAGCAAATCCCATACCAGTTCTGGAGTGATTGGGAGTTTATTGTTCATGCAGCCATGGTTCTCTAACCCAGGCCTATGGGGATCCCCAAGTCCATCTTCGGTTATGAAGACCGAGGGGAAGAAAGCATTAAATGTCTTGGCTTTGTCTGTGTCCCTGTTACTAAGGTGACCATGCTCATCTAGTAGTGAGCCAATGTTGTTTCTGAAGTATTTCTTTATTCTGATCATCAACACAAAAAAAAGTCTTATTCACTGATTTAGTAACAACCCTTGCCTGTAAATTAAATATGACATACTTTCTATTGGATATCAATTACAAAGAATTCAGTGTTCACCTTAAATATCTGCATCAGATCATATCTTTTTCTCCTACAAGGAACAAAAAAGAGTAGAATATTTTAGTGCACAAATTAAGTACTTCATTCAAGATAATTTAATACAAAGGGAGAAATCTGATATCTTAAAAATAATAATATTTATCTAAATTATATTTTTTAAATGCTCCTTTTATTAAATCTGAAGAATATAGAAGGTGGTTACCTGTGTTTTAAAACTATATTTATTTGTGATATTAATCTTTAGAGATCCAAGCTTGTAAAAAGTTGGTTAACTAGGATATACACTTATCAAAATTATAGGTTTCACATAGAAAAGACTATGCACTAAGGTTTGGATCCTCACCTGCAAAGTTAGAAGGTAACAACTCCAAAGCAATAAACAAAACCTAAGTTTAAGTTAGCAAGGACGGTCATTAACAGAGTCTGTTTACTGTCTGAACAGGAGATGGCTCCAGCTAGCCATGCCCAAGGGACACTAGCATTTCTTAAGTGCACTGTTATATTATGTTATAAATGGTGAGAAATCTTGCAGAGTAGATGTGAATGTAATGCAGTCTGAAAGAAAACATGAAGATACACAGAGAGGTTTGTTTCCAGATCCAAATCACTCTAACTGTGAGCAGTCGCCAGAACTTGGAAAGTTAGAAAGAGGTAGTGATCCTCTACAACATTACTTGTTTCTTAATTTGGTAACCGTGATACTACAGGGATTACAGAAAATACATATTTAGTTTACATTAGACAGTTGTCTGATGTGCAAAGTTAGTGCTGGGAACTACCAAATTAAATGGCATTCCATCCATATCAGGGTAATGATCACAAAACCTGGAGTACAGTGTATCTTTTATTAGACTAGCACTTTCTAATACTCCAGAACAGTAAAAAACACTTGTTTGCTTTTTTGAAGGCAACACATTTTAAGCATAGTTGCATCTACTGTGTCTTAACAGAGCTGGCAAATTAATGAATACAGCTCTTATCTCTGCGACAACTGACTTCAAAGTTCCATAGCAGAAGAGAAGTTTAACTCAAGGACTTCACTCTTTACAGACAAGAAATATTTTTTGGAGGGTTATTTTAGTGCATATCTACTTTGGGAGTACAAGCAATCTGCCTAGAATCATTACAAGAAATATTTACATTGCCCCTTGCTTCTGTATGACTAAAAGTCTAACAGCAAATTTTAGTCACACAAACAAAATAATATAACACAAAGTACTCTGCTCCTCTCTGTTTCTAGTAACAGAGAACAATCCATACTTGTTAGTTCCAGGAATAAACAAAAAAAGGGTGGAGGAAAGGGACTCAAAAAAGAGTATTTTCTCAATAAAAATCATAATAATAGAGGAAAAATGTTTCAAGACATTTGAGTATTCACATACGTGATATCAGCATTATTCCAGAGCTACTTAGATCTTATCCAAACCTAGAAAAGCCAAAATCCTTTCAAAATCTCTTGGGAAATAAGGGTTTGGGCAGATGCTCACAGAGAAAGTAGCCTTGTTCCAACTGCAGCTGCTAACCTTATTGGAAATTTGAGTTCACAATTGCTAGCAGATATCACTGTCCACCTGGAAGTGCATGTAAAGTAAAGCTGGAACACGTAAATTGGAACCACTTGCTCCCGTTTCGCTCACACGGGACAGTTTTTTGTATTTTTATTGCACCTATCTATACAGATTAAAATGCAGTTCCAATTCAATTCGTGATTTTGACTAGTTGTCCTAATTGCAGAAATCTAAAGGTAAAAAAGAAAAACATTAATTCAATACAGATAATTTTCTAAAACATTCATTTTTTAAAAAGTGCATTAGTTAACATGTTTCTGTTGTTTTTTGGTTTTTGTTTTTTTTCTGTATGTAATAAACGTCTCATTTTTTTATCCTCTCCAATTTTCATGTGGTTTACCTTCCATTTTACCTGGGATTCCTCAAGAAAACAATTCAGTCATCTTCGGGCTTTCCCCAGGCACAGATCTAAGGGGACAGGGTAGCCATGGACATTATAGCTCTTAATGTTACTAGTACAACATGCATAGAATCATAGAATGGTTTGGGTTGTAAGGGATCTTAAAGATTACCAAATTCCAATCCCTCTGCCATGAGTGGGGACACCTTCCACTAGACCACGTTGCTCAAAGCCACATCTAGCCTGGCCTTGAACATTTGCAGGGATGGCACATCCACAGCTTCTCTGGGCAACCTGTTCCACTGCCTCACTGCCCTCATAGTGAGGAATTTCTCCTTTGTATCTAATCTTAATTTACCCTCTTTCAGTTTAAATTCATCACCCCTTGTCCTATCACTACATGATCTTGCATGCCCTTTCCTCTTCAGCTTCCTTGTAAGCCCCCTTTATGTACTGGAATGTTCCTGTAAGTTCTCCCTGGAGCCTTCTCTTCTCCAGGATGAACAACCCCAACCCTCTCAGCCTGTGTTCAGAGGAGAGGTATTACAGACTTCCAAGGCCACTTCCATGATTCAGTTCCATGGCCCTCCTCTGGACTCTCTCCAACAGGTCTGTGTCCTCCTTATGTTGGGGGTCCCAAAGCTGGATGCAGTACTCTAGGTGGAGTCTCACAAGAGCAGAGCAGAGGAGGAAAGTCACCTCCCTCAACCTGCTGGTCAAACTTCTTTTGATGCAGACCAGGGTACAGTTGAATTTCTGGGTTGTAAGTGCACATTGCCGGGTCATGTTGTGCTTCTTATCAGATAACACCCACAAGTCATTCTCCTCAGGTCTGCCCTTAATCTGTTCACCACATGTCCCAGGTTATGTCTCACTCCAGTCTTGCAGTTGTTTTAAACCACATACGCACAGTGCCTGGGCTCCACCTGGTTCTCTGAACAACATCTTCAAAACCCTGCTGGATTATTGCTCAGCAGCCTATGGTTCAGTTCTTTTATCACAGTAAGAATAAGACATGGACACAGATCCCCTCATTCATAACACATCTTAAAGCCTGATTAAAGGAAATATTTTTCTGCCTTTGTGTTTTGCAGATTTCAATCAAATAGGCTTCCTTATAGATTACCTCATAGGTACCATACATTTCTGTCCTCCCATCTAGGAACATAGTGTTTTGAGCTATTGATATCCAGGTACTGATAATGCACACACATTTCTCTTCCCCCTTCGAAGATATCTGAACTTACATTTCCTTGGGAAATACTCCAACTACTCAACTGTACCTCACTGTAAAGAACATTGGCCGATTCCTTCCCGTTAAAACTAATCCCCTCAGACTAATTAAATGTCTGTTCGGTCAGGAAAAAGCATGACATAGCTGCCTTATAACTAGCATATTCACCTGGGAATCATTTTTAAGTGATGAAATATTTTACATCAGACATTGATTCCCTTCCCCTGCAGGAGGGGATGAAATGAGAGTATCTGATGAAGTCTGTCTAAGTGCCCCAGTTGCTGACATACCAAGCCTCCAATGAGCTTCGGTCTTCACAAGTAGAACATCTTCAGCAGGAGAAGCCATGATGGCCTTTAGACCTCCAGGCATGCTTGCTAACAAATTAATCAGAGACAAATGATATGTGGGGTTAATTAATTTGAATACTGAATAACTTGTACCATCCCACATGGTGGGATCTTTTGAAGAAAAAAAGACACTTAGAATGTGCTCTAAAACCTGGCTGCCAGAAGCGGATGGACTCCATGGAGCCAGGAGATATGCTGAAAACATGCATTCTCCTCCGGATTTCTCACTGTGAGTTATCAAAAATTCATAGTCACTTCTGTGAGTTTTAGAAGTTCAGATCAGATGTGGCTATGAATACCAGTATACAGAGCCTATGTATCTAATAGAGGGCTTTGGATCCCATGAGGTCAAAATCCTTTTGTGGATGTGGCTCTACAGAGGTGGCTACTTTGGAGAACAGAGAAAGGAGCTCTATTCCTTAATGCCCCAGACCATCATCTTAGCAACTGGGAAAAGCACAGCCCAACCCTCCTAATGAGCCCATCCTCTGTACCGCTTTTATAGCACTTGTTTTTATAGCACAAAGCACAATGAGACAAGGGAAGGATAAACAAAAGGAGATTCATTTTCTGACTTGCAACAGCCTTTTGGGTATAGAATGGAGTGGGATGGATGTGGAAATGGGCTGTAGTCATTAAGCTGTGGAATCAGCAATTTGTTTAACTCCCTCAAAGCCCATGACAAAACATTCATTGAATTAATGCAAATGTTTCAGCCCACAGTAAGATGCAGTGATACTCTACAGTCTTTTTATTGTGAAAAAAACCCACCCACCCAACCAAACAAAAAACCAAAACAAAACAAAAACAAAAACAATAAACAACAAATGAACAAACCAAAAAACCCACAAACAGCAACACCAAGAGCAAAAAACTAACCAAATTTCATTCTGTGCTGAAAAGGCAAAATACTTAATACCACCTTCAAGAAAAAAAGTCTTCTCTATGCCTAACAGTAGTTAATTTAGAAAATTACTCCAACTGTACTGCCTCCGCTCCCCAGTCAGCTGACATCCCTTTTTGGCTTTTTGGCATGTTGTCTTGTGCATGTAAAGATACTTGACAACACTGGTTTCCCCTCTGTTCTGTTTATTTGAGCTTTAGATTCAAGATGCATATATATATAGGAAAGAGCATATACATTGTCTGCAACAAGCAGCAAGAGGCCTTCCCTGTTTTAAGTTTTGAACAAGACATGAAGATTGGTCAGCCTACAGTTAGATGAGAAGCTGAGTTCAGAGTTCAGCTCTCACACGATTTCTGTTTCATTTACAGGCTCCTCTCTAAATCATTTAAAGTGTACTACACTGCATCATATTTCACTACATGGAACATAAAGAAGAATAATCATCACTTGAATGTGAAGCCAGAGTAGCAAAGATGCAAGCGAAGAATAGTTGGAAAAGGGTTAGTTGAGGTCAAAGAGATGCTATGCCCACTAGCAGAAAGCATATGAGTCAACCACTGACACAGAGAGAAACTCTGAGGATAAGCAGTGGCCTCACATAAGAAGAGGGAAGAAAATGAGTTTTTAAAAGACCACCAGGAAACTCTTTAAGTATTCTGCCAGCAGAGAATGATCCTGTAGCACCTTGGCAAGGATTCTATTAAATGACTTCTTCAGTGAGGCACAGTGGATGAACTTTTCAGTAGTTCTATGCAAAAATGAAAGAACAACCTTAGGAAAAAAAGGGGGGGGGGAGGGAAGAATAGCTATAAAAAATATATATTCTTCTCAAGTATACTGCAAAGAACTTGGTGTCTGTGAAAGCAGGAAGTTATTCCAACATCCTAAGTTATCCGTTTATGAAGATCTTCACCATACCACATTTACCCTCTTTCGATTAAGAAAGGCTGGTCTGACATTGTTAGAATTTATATTTGTAGACTGCCTATGGCAAAAATTTAGAAGTCTACAATCTAAAATTCACCTCTCAATGTCTATGTTAAAATACATGGAAGGTGGTTAGAGAACTACATTTCCCTTGAAATCTTCAAAAAGGGACTCTCAGAATAAAATCAGGAGATTTGATTCCTCTTTCAAGGCACTCCTAAACATCATGAATAATGTTACCAGGAAGAAGCTGTTTTACAGTAGATTAAGAAATAGGTATTTATTTTCCTAATAGCGGCTGACCACTTCTCAGCTGTGCATGCATGCAAGCAAACACACAATTCCTAAATATTTTCCTTCTATGAACGACCTATCAAACTCAAAACAATAGTGTCCATTTACTCATTTTTTTTGTAATTTATAGTCAATTAGTATAAATGAAGCAAGGAACATCTTCATATTAACAAAAGCATTTAACAGGGAATAAATGAAGAAAATTCTTGGATTACTTCATATTTTCATCCTGTAGCAAGATCACAGATCTTTTTATAAATTAAATTCTATGAATTCTTTCTATAAAGATCTATAATCCCCCTTAGACTGGAGTAAAATTCCTGAACTTAGAGAATTTCTGATCCAGGCTTAGGTCTAAGATATGCAGCAGAAACTTGTCTTCAGCACATAAATACTAAAACTAGAAAAAGTATTCATAAACTGATGTGCAGAACACACAGAACTGTATCTGTAGAATTTCTGTTCTAGAGATCAAACAAATGCTCCCGTGCACATCAACTGAAAAAATAAGTCTTTTAAACAGAAAGTAGCTGCAAGCAACCTGAAAATTTGTATTTGACTATTTTTTATTTTATTGCTGTTGTAAAAGGAATGAAGGTTAGAAAAGGCAGCAGGGTAGTTGGTTTTGATCAAACCAAGAGATGCAGATACTCAACATACCTATGAAACTGTGCCCAGTAGCTGGCCAATCAGGAAGAAATAACAACAGGTTTGCTCTTTATTTGGATTCTTGCCTAGGAATTCTCCATATATATAATAGGTAAAAGATATTTTTTAATCACATTTTTAAAAGGTAGAATTGTGTACACCTAAAAATGTAGTATTTAGACATACTATAGAAAAGATAATAATTTATATTCTTTCTCCTTTGCGGAACTGACAGGAGGAAAGCATTTTAGCAAAGAAATCACATGAAAAATTAGTCCAAATGAAAGGCTGAAGAAGCTATCAAATAAAGTTATCAAAGAAAAATACGACTTGCAAAAAATTCATGTGTCTACTCTACATGATTTAGAGAAAAAAAAATAAGTAGAGAAGTGAAAATGGTATTATTTGAAGACAATCTCTAAGATTTTTGAAAGACAGTTAATATTTGTAACTTGAATTTTCTTTATTTAAAAATAAATTCTTTGAGCAACACTCGGGTCATATTTATAAGCTTCTCGTTGAGTAACTGTGAAGTAGTAAATGTAATTGAGAAAAAAATACAACTTGAAGTCCTAAGGTGATAATCTAACTTCTAAGGTCAACTTGAAAAAAAAATGTATTTACATTCACAGTGCCTGTGATATTTTGTGACATCTTAACATTCTTCCCCTCCCACAAAAAAAAAAAAAAAAAAAAAGAGGAATGTAGGATACATTATACTTAAAAGCCATAGACTCTCCTTGTACCTCATCCTAGCATTTTAGTGGGAACCTCCATGGTCCCATCTCACCTGCTTCCTCCCTTCCAGTCAAAGGGAACATGGTAGATTTACTCACAGGAACTGTTTTTCCAGTGCTATGAATTGGCCAGGGATGAAGCCTACTCTAGAGAAGTATTCCTCCAGCACTGTGAAACCCTTTACTTAACATAATACATCATTAGTCTCGACTCCCACACAATTTTCCTTGTATGCCAAGCTTCAATGCAGCAACTTTGTTCTCTATCTTACCAAGCTGGCATCAAAACAACTATTCCCTCAGCATTTGTGTGTTACATACCTAATGCTTGCATGTCAAAATGAGAATACAATTTGAGGAGAAAATTACTACAACATTGCAGGCCTGAGTCTAATTGTGCTGATCTTATGGAAACAATGTCCCACAAACACATTGTGCCTGTGCAGTATGCTCATGCTAAGTGTTTCAAGTCTGCTTTCCGTGAGCCAAACTGTTGATCTCACTTATGAAATGTGCACAGGACAATTTCATACTGTATGCACAGCCCTGCTTAGCAAATGTCCTCCATGCAATGCAGAGTGCTTTTGCATAGTCATTAATTCAGCTTATTAAAGAGCCTTCTACCCCACTCAGGCCAAGACCTGAAAGACACAAAATGCACTGGACTTCTTTACTACTCAGTGCCCAAAACCCAAAGCAGGCAACGCCCTCTTCTGTATTCACTGCCAGTAAAGAAAAAGTGGGGATTTTTCCATTTACACATGATTCAGATTTTGCTGCAGTGATGCCACCAAGCCGGCAGTGTGTATACTTCAATACAAATTAGCAAGGGCTATTATTCTGTCATTTGCCACAAAAGCTCTTTCTTGGAACAGAGAGTACATATTTCATCTCACCACATCAGAAGCAGGCTTGACAGCAAGGCCCAACATAGTGCACCTCCTGCAGTTAGCAACAAAAAACTTGCAAATAGTTTCTCAGATAATAGTGACGTTTCACAAGGGCACAGAATTTTGCTACTGTGCCATCCCATTGAGGGCCTTTTGTCTGACAAACAAGAAACAGAATTCTTTACCCCAATACCACCACCAATTCCTATTGACATCAGTAAGCGCCCTGGGATCTTCAGCTGAAAATTAGCTGAAAATACATCATTAGTCACAGTAGATCATATTGTTACTGACTGTTAGCCATTGATTTTCTGTTTAGCTTTAATAGCAAATTTATCACTGGCCAAAGCTACATAATCAACAGCATTGACTAGAAAACTGAAGTCACTTCAGAATTGGAAAAAAAATTAAGGGCAGTTCAAATTCTTTCACATTGTCAATATTTATTCCTTGGAGCAAGTCTGAAGAAAAAGGTTCTTCTATATTGCAACTAATTTCACTTTGGTCTCTATAGAAACAGCCCAGAAAAGTGCTAATTTATGGCAGGATTTCAAAACCCTGACAAGATTCCTTAGTCATACTCTCATTTCATTTCCCTGATAAAATTCCATTAGCTGGCTATTAGTCTCCAAGAAGAATACACATCTTATTAGAAGGACTTCTCTACTCCATATCTACCTATTCCCTCTTGCCAAATTACTAGAATATGGAAGGGTACAGTATATAGCTTAGTATAAAGCTTCTGTATTTGTGGGTGAGACTGTGTTTGTGGCTTTAAGAAATCACCAAACACAAAGGCAGCTCAATCCTTTAGAAAAATGACACATTTCATAGTTTAAGTAACCTAATCTTTGTACTTTTTGAAGTCCCACATACTCTTATATTGCAGACTAAGTTATAGGATTAGTTTCAGAAATTGTACCGGTAAAAACATTGGTACTTATTTCTAGAAAGTTAATACAACCATGGTCAAACTTTGGTTTGAACAAAAGTAAAATCAATACATTAATTTCTCTTCTCATCTTACTAGGGTTGTAAACATGGCATAAAAATATTTTTTAGAAAAGTAATAAAACCTAAGTAAGAAGGATATCTAGGAGCTGGAATAAATAAATGAGGAAATTACCAATACACCTCTTACAAATACTTCCACCTTCACCTTTATAGGGGAAGTCTTGGGAAAGAATGAAAATAACTTTCTCCCCTACCATCCTCCAACACCAAAGACCCCTTTTTCTCTTGCTAGGAATAAATAGCCTACTAAATCTTGCCTTTTCATTTGTAAGAGTCAGAGGAGGGCATTTAGCAAAGGGAAAAATACATAACAAAGTCACAGTCTGGCATTATTAGGGAAACAAAAAATGTCATCATACTAATGAGATCTTGGAAGATGTGAGGAATGTAAAATCTAGCACTGACTGCTGATAGTAATCCTGCCAGCAAAAGGCAATATTTTTCTTAATGAATATTTTATTCAAAAGGCTCTCACCTCCCAAATTCCTATAGTTGAAAATGTAAACAACTAAGCATGAAGTCAAAATATGAAAGAACAACAAAAACCCCAATGCCTCCCCAAACCTTTTGCACAATTGCCAAATCTTGAATAAATGAGATGAGAACTTATCAAAAATCGTTAGTGTCTGTTGATTTTAGTAGAGGCTAATTGCATGCAAGGACTATCAAAATGTAGCAAAGAATTTCAATTTTTCTTTCGAAGGATAGAGAAAGCTGGCAGGGCCTCAGTCACCCCATTATTTTCAGCCCCAAAGTGCAACCCAAATGTTCTGGAGCATATTAAGGAATACAGGTTGCTACTAATTACTTTTCAGTAGTACCCTTGATTTTTTCCTTCCCTCTTATCCCCCCATATCCCATGATACCTTTTAATTTCAATTTTTAATCTATGTTTGTAGTGCTTATTAGAAGGTTTTAGAAAATGTCTTACAGAGTGGCTCAGTTAGGGCTTGTGAACTATTTTCTATAGACAACTGAAGACTGAATGTTCATTATATCGGTTCCTGTGTTGGCAAGAACAGAAGTCCACACTCAGTGACATAAGTTGTCCTGTCAAGTCTTACAGGCAAATATATCAGGAGGAAGACAAAGAGAAAATCTCCATCATTCACCTGCTAGGAGTTGTATGTGAAATAAAAGCACTGAGACAGCAACAAACAGATCTGACAAATACCTTCATTCTGACTGGTTGTCATATACTGTGATTTTCTTCACCATTGTCCCTTCCTTCTACACTTGATTCAACAACTACTTTTCTTAAAGCCTGTATGTGACACAAAAATCCCTCTTCAGGTTCCAAAAATTTTCTTATCCCTCAAACTGGCTACTTAAATACTGTTAACAGTGATCTCGGATTATTTGAAGATTTATTTATTCTAGTCTGTGAAATGCTAGTGTTCTGTGCAAATCCCCCAGAGTAGGGAAAACAGAAGCCTGATGTTCCAGGGTATTTCTGCTACACTGGTGACAAACCCACTGACTCTGCTGGAGTCACACTATTACAAATGAAAGGACGTTTTTGACATCCTATGAATATTACAATCATTTTTACAGGTCTTTTTCATACAAATCACATTCTTGAAGACAGTGGAATTATTCTCATGAGTACAAGAATGACTATGTATAAGAACTAATAAATGGAGCCAAATAATTGAAATAAATAAAATGCTGATGGTAATTGACATTAATATATTATGCTAGAGCATGACTTTAAAATCAACAGAGCTTTGGTTTGAGTATAGTCTTAGAAGAAAAGAGGCATAGGCATTAAAATTTTCTATTATTCACTACTGCACAGTTTTCTGAAAATCCCCCAACAAAGCTTCTGTATATTATTTTGTTTTCTACTCTCTTTTATGTTCAAAGGAAGTTGGTCTCTTTGAGCTAATTGACTCTATATTTTTCAGTGCTACTGTACACTAGTGGATACAGAAGTAGATCTGATTGAAAGCAGGAGAAGCACATTAGCTGATTTACTGGAAGATACTGTGCTGTATAAAACATTTTCAATCTAGCATGACTAATCACTTGACAGTGTCTCTGTTCAGGAAGAACTGAATTTCTTTGTGCCTTCACCCTGCCAGAGTCCATGTAGCCACAAAGAGTTTGCAAACAGGGTTGCTTGCAAACAACCCTGAGATGACCAGTGCAGAGGGTGATTGTTTGGTAGTAATCAAGAGATCTATCTATTCAAGTGATGCACAGAAAACCTTTTGACAACATTAGGATAGACAAGACATGAATATAAAAGACAGGAGGATAAACCCATCTCACTTTGTTGGTGAGTGAGTGGGGCATAGATCAGTGAGATGACTTCACACACTAAGAAAAAGCTAAGAAGTGAAGCCAGAGCTCTCAAAACCCCCAAGTTTTATTAATTTTCTTTTAACCTACCTTCATGGCTACTGTTTCAGACTGTCCTATCCCACCACAGCAAGTGTTTCTCTCTCATCCTGCAACTTTCACAAGAAAGCAAAATGCCCTGATGCACCTTGTTTCCTGAAGCACTACAAATGTTGCTGGACAAGTACAGAGTGTTTGTGGGTTTTTGTTGTAGGTGGTGTTTTTAAAAAGCTGCATTCTCTTTTTGGAATCAATTATTAATGTAAACAGGGTAATTTATGATGTACTTCCAGTTAAAGTCTAACTACATCAGCTTTTATGTATGAGTTTAAGTCATGCTGAACTAAGAGTTTAATAATACAGCTGTCAGAGCAGCTGAAGTTAGCAGAGCTTTAAAAGCTGTCTCTCAATAAAATGATGTCCTAAATCTTATAAAGGATAAAGGATGAAAAACAAATTCTTGGGAAACTAATCCATGGATCTTTGGCCCCAGCTATTTGCTGCATTGTCCTCTAAATTGCTTCTAATAAATAAAATGGGTGTATGAGTGATGGGAAAAAGTTCTGTGGCTGCTACTCAGTTTTATGATTTGAAAACCCTTAACTGGGATGTTGTAGAGCTGTAGTTCCCTTGAAGACTTTTTTTTCCCTTCTCCTCTACTTATTTAGAAAAATTTCCACTTCAAGCCAAAAATTATTACCTCTGTCTGGTACATGCTTAATTTTACTCACATAAAGACTGTAAATGATGTAACATAAATATTACTGCTTCACTAAATAACCTTGATCAGACAAATTCATCAAGAGACATAATGAGGGCAATTATATAAAAATTTAAACAGAGAGAGCAAACAAATTAAGTAGGGAAAATGTCTTCCTCAAGCTAATCCTGTTTGTTACCTATAACTAAGGAGGAATAGCCATAATTTTTCAGCTGTTTTTAAAAATAAAACACATTCTGCCAGAATATACACTACAGGGAGAATAGGAAGCTATAACTTAGTTTCAGGTCAGCTTGATTTCAATGAAAACATTAACCAGGTTTTGCTTTCTGCTTTGATGTGTCCAATGGAGCCAACATATGGACAACTCTTGTAGTGCTGAGGTCTGCAAGGAAGCACAGTGATTTCTGGTCTGACTTGGCTCTGCTGTGAATCAAGAAAGTGTTATGATTACTGTTGCTTTATGTAGGCTGGCTACATGTAGATTTTGGCCTCTATAGCTTAATGACTGTAAAGTGTGATGTTTGCTGAGGCTGCACCACAGTCCAGCTGGATTACTGTGAAGGGAAGCACAGCACATGAAGTCCTGAAAGAAGATGTCTGTCCAGCTTTGGGTGGTATCATCTTGTTTGGGACATGTGGCATCCACATGGAGTTCTCAGACAGTACTCAGCCACAGATTGCATCTTCTCCCTTCTGCTGCATCAGATGTCTTGACATACTTGAGTTTAATTGCCATGTTCGTCACTCAGTACAATTCCAGTGAGTGCAGATGCCTAGAATGAAGTAATGAAATAAGTAAAAAAATAGCAGCTGTTATATCTGAATTTATATTCTGCTCACAGAATTACCCCTTTTGCTGATAGTTAGGTGTGCACATCAGGTTAGTATGGCATTTAGTTTTATACAAAATTCAGACATGTAGCCTTTCTCAGATAGATTAATTATCTTAATAACCATTCTTTCCTCTCTAAACTGTTTTTTGCAGCTGTAGTGTTTCTTAGCTTTATTGCAGGAGGATTTTGTTTTTGTTTTTGTTTTTTTTTGTTGCTTTTCTAAAATAATATTATTTTGATAAGAAGAAAACCATGAGAGAAAATGATATTCTCATCGTGGCAAATTCTTGATCTTCAGCTGTAGCAGTTGAAGTCTTTCCATTCAGTTCTTCAAGTCATTAGAACACACTTGCTAAAATACATTTCTTAGAAAGGTGAAGTCTAGCAGGATTTTACTTGCTTTTTACTTTTTCTCAATTCAGAGTTTACTATTTGCATCAAACGTTGCACTGGACTACATAGGACTCTCATAGTGCATTTTTTCTCTGTGCTATTTTTCTCCTGTCCATTACCTTCTTCATTTACGTTTTATAAGTTTTGATATAGATTGATTATTCTTTTGGGAGCAGAGAATGATACTCCTCCAAAGCATCTCCTCTGAATCAGTCTGAGGACGAGAAGTTCCTTCTCTCTCCATGTACTGTAAATAAATTGTGTGCTAAGGAGATGAGCCTTTTTCTATATCATCATGTCTTTTTTATTTTACACATCTTGATCTTTCCAATTGCATTAAGAACACTATTATAAGTCAGTCTGGAAAAGAGAAAAAAAAACAAAGAGAAGTGCAGGATTGCCTCTGCTTTTCAAATCACTAGGTATTTTAAATTAAGATTATGGCATTATAATCTCTCAGCTAACATTTAGTTTTCCCTTATAAATTGCCACTGTGAGGTATATTTAATAAAGTCTATTTCTGGGAGGAATTTGAGCAAGATGTTTTTAGGTCCCTAGTTTTGCAGAAACTTTTACCATCCACATTTACCAGTCCCTAAATCAGCAATTAATCTTCCAGCCAAGTTCTAAATCAATCCTGATCCTTAAATCACTCTTGATTCTTGAGTGATCATTTGACAGCAGTGATATTGATCCTTCAAGCATCCTCGTCTCCCATATAGCCTACCAAAACTGCAGCCCCCAACCCAGGCACAGCCCTCAAAATTCCTGTCTACACTGTCCCAAAAGCCCTCTCCCACCAGTAGTCCTGCTCCTCAGTTCTCTCATCCTCTTCTTCCTGCCCTCTACCTCAAAGCTGCTTCATGAGGTCCTCCAGCATCCTCCCTTAAAGCAGCAGAACATCTCAGACCAAAAGCAGCAGACAAGCCATAGGAAAGCAAAGAAGAGGAGCCTTTATTGCTGAGATAAGGAAGAAAAGAGAGTGAATGCAATTCCAGCTGCTGAAGGATGTCTCACTAAACAGCAAATATTAGGAGAAGCAGATGTCTCTTTGCCAGGATGTAAGCCAATGCGGCAGGGATAGATCAGAAAAGTTCTCCCTCAGACAGAAATTTCTTTTATTGTGAGATCCTGCTCTGGCAAAAATCCCATCCCTGAGACTAGAACTGAACAGTTGATGACCCAAATGTCTGTATAGCATTCAGGGTCTTTGAGAAGAAGATCAGCATGCGACAAAGAAAACAGTAACAAATCCTCATGGTATCTAGAGGTGAAGTTCATTTGATGTAGGCCAAAGCCCTGAGAGAGAAGGGCTTTGGTTTTACGCCTGCACATGAAAATAAAAGGCTTTGTAAAACCCTGAGTAGCGTGTCTGTCTCTTAGCTGGCAGAACAGTAAGAGGTGAGGAGTAAAAGAGCAGCTTCTGAAGGGCTGCTAGTCTCTGAGTCTACTTGCTAGTTTCTACTTCCTTCCAGAGGCAGGGAAGTTAACAGATTCTTGGCCTCACTTTTTTCCATGTGGTTATTTTGCACCCAGAGCTGAATGACAGTGAAGAATCATGTTGCAGCTCTGGTTCTTGGTCAGCAATACCATGTGCTGCTCTAAAGCTGAGTCGTGCACACCCAAGTCATTACACTGGACCTCAAAAAGTACTGAATAAGAAAAATGAAGCACTTTCCTGAATAAGACCTCCCAAGATGAGTACATCAAGGCTACACTGGAGCCTACCGCAATGGTAACGCTCAGTTCCAATATTTTATTTTGTTAGTATTTTTCCAATTATACTTCGTACTATTTGTTTTGCTACAATTTTTGATCCCTGCTCCCTTCATCTATGTGTGCCATCCATCCATCAGTGTTTTATGATAAGTAGTGAGCTTTTGTTTTTCTGATATTTGGCCCAATATATGTATTTCATTTTCTCTTCACGCAGCTTAATTTCCTTCCTCTCTAAATCTCTAAATTGCCGTGTAGAAAATACATTACATCAAATACATGCTGCTATAGAAGCTGAGATAAATTATTTGGCACCTGGTTCACGCTGAGCTGCCAATTTAGCACTCCAAAAATCTGCTGTCTCATCATGGAAATGCTAGTAACTTTCATCCTTTGCTCACATACACTACAGAGTTATAGGAAATAAGCAGAAATCACACTTACAATTTAGGAAGATGAAATGGGGAAAGAAAATTCAATTATAAACTTCTGGAATGGTTTTGTAAGACCTTTCTCCGGAATAATTTCCTTCAGTGCTAGTGTTCTTAATTACATTCTTACCAACTTTGCACTGACTCAGGGGCAAGAATTACCATCCTTGATCTTTCTATTTGAATTTCTAAGCTCTTCCCTCCATCAACTTCAGTTCTCTTTTTCAACTGACCCTTTCTGCATTTCCTGCTTGTAATATACCATTTCTTCTGTCTTTCCCATTTCTGTGTCCTCTTCTTCTTAGAGATACTGTTATTAGTGGTGACTCTGTGTTTTAGTTCTAAAGTCAAATAGTCTTAATAATGACTTTAATAATACTTTCCTTCATCCATTTTCATGGGATGGTCATAGGCATTGTACAAAGAATTAGATGGAAAATATTAACTTATACTTGACATCTCTTTCCACCTCAGTGGATTTCTGCTTGATGTTTTGTGTTACCTTTTCACAATAACGTATGCTTTTCTTTGTATTTGTTCTTCATAAAGAGTCTAACAAAGATTTTTTAGCCATTTAAATGCCACTGTGTTTGGCAACTTCCATACATTTTTATGGGATATATTTAATGAAACTGGTCCATCTGTGGTTGAAACTACATATAATGTTCCTTGCTTGAGATGAGTTAATATGGCATCTGTAGCAAAATTAACTAAACCAGAAGTATTTTATCATTTGCTTATCCACCAAAATTATGTAACAGGGATGATTGCAACTGAGATAGGGATGAAGATACAGTGAGAAAATACATAGAAAGCATGGGGATAGAGGTGGTGGAAATATTATTATCTCTTTTGCAAGAACTAGTTGTTTCTTCATTTATATTGTCTTGTGTGGGACATTAAATTTGTATTTTATATTTGCTGTTTTTCCCAAGAAGCCCTCTGAAACTTTGACGTCATTTGTCTTGATTGCTTAAATGAATGATGGCATTAATACTTCCTTTGGGCTTTTTCTGGACTGTTTTCTGCATGCATTTGCTTTGGTTTTGTTTGTTTAATTCTTGCTGTTCTCATTTTATCTTTAATTAGTTCAGTGTTCTTTTTTGCAGTCCAAGTTGCACAATGCCTTTTGAAGTAGCAAAGAAATAAGTCAGGAGGGAATAATTCCATTCTTCAGGAAATGCTGAAATTTTTCTTTTTTTTTTTTTTTTCTATTATGAAATGGAATTAAAATGAATGACCTACAAAACACTCTTTCAAAAACATCATTAAAAACATTTGGGGGAATTATATTGCTTTGTAACAACAAAGTGAAAACATTTCATTATTAAAACATTTTAAAAACATGATCTGTATTGAAATGGAAGTTATTTTAAAGTGGCTTTGGAAATAAATGAACCAAAATTTCCACAAATGTCAAAATGGGACAATCCTCTAAATGAAAAAAAAAATATGCCAGATTTTCCAGTATTTTCAAATTCATTATCTCCCTTTTCTTATAATTTGGTCAAGATTCAGTAATTTCCACCTCAGGGTAACCTTCAGGCAACACAGAGCAGCCATTTCAAAAAAGAAACACTATGACTTCCTTCTCTTACAGAAACTTTTCTCCTTTCCGTCTGCTCCTGGCTCACCACCTGGGAGGACATTGAATATTTTTGGTTATATTCTGCTTCCTCATTGACTTTCTTGCTCACCTTTGAGTTGGCTTCTTCACAGTCAAAATGCAGACCTGGTCCCATCTGTAAGGACCACCAGCCATGCTTTACATTCCCCTCCCATTCTGGCATGTGGCTTCCCTGGCTCTAGCTGATATTTTAATGTCATCTCTCTTCAAACTTTTAATTTGTCCTCCTTCTGCCAGGGCTTCAACACATCCAGAGGTCTTTGACACATTCAATTCTCCCTCTAGACCCATTTCTGTGAATACAAATTTAGTTGCTATCCTGATACTGATGCACCCTACATAGAACCCTTCTATCCAAATTAAAACGTTAAACTTTTGGTTTGTCTCCCCTTTCCTCTCAGTTCAACACATCCAAAATAGATGTCTTACATTTTGTTTTCCAAATTTTTTTCTGCTACTTTGCTTTTTGATAAGCACTACCGTATTTGCTATACTAGTTTCCAATTAAATATTCACTTCGATTCACTATGCATATGAAGCCCCACAGAAGTTTATAACTAAGTCTTCCTGATACCTTTCAGATAAGGTTAGTAAGGACACATCCACCAAGACACAAACATTCAGTCAGTAATTCATCATCTTTCATTTTAATTTCTGCAACATCCTGAAATTGGGACTAAACTAGAAAGCTTGAGAATTGAACAGGATAACCAGGTAGAAACTGGCCTGGAACAAAGAACCCAAGGGGACAGGGCAGATAAAGGTATATCAGTGTTCAGGGAAAGAAGCTAATATTTTGTACCTGCTAGAGTGCATACTTTCTGAATTTTGATATGGAACCTATGTTTCCTAATTGAAACTATTTTGCCTGCCATTAAATGGCAATTTGGTTTTCTGGTGATTAACTACTGTTGTTACCAGTTATTTTAGTTTCTCAAGTGGCAGAAATTTACATTAATCTAAAGACTATTACTCTGGAACATTTACAGTTACGACAAGACGATGCTTTTAGTTTTACAGTCTGCCCAGGAATCATCAGAAGTAAGTTTGTCCTACAGAGAAAATTTAAGCTGGGAGGCATATCTTTCTTCAGGGAAATGGGTAAAGTAGAAAAGCAGACGAATGGTTAACTTTGTGCAGGTGGATGAAACACTGGATGAAAGCACACTTATCTTAACTCTAACCCCTCTCCAACCACAGCTGAATCCACTTGTACAAAAACTTTGCCAAGCAGCCTTCAAGGAAAACCATAGTATGTTTGTTTCATTCCATGTATGTGAAATACCTGCTCTGGGGTTGAACGGGGGATTTATAATTAAGGTGACTGTCTCATATCGTATTCCTGCTTCCTTTCTTGAAGATGCTGGGAGTGATCTCTATACTGTACCAATTAGAAATGGAAAAATTGCAACTCATTCTGAAGTTCCTCTGCCTGGAGTCTGAATTGCAGAACTGCTTAGCATGCTTGACTTCCCACTCATGCCAATGGCAGCCGTGCTTCATATTTTAAAAGTATGGATACTGTCTACTTATTTAAAGGAAAAAAAAAATAATATTTGCTTCAATTATGTTTCAAGTAGAGCATCCAAGTTAATTTTGATCTCTGTAGTTTTGATCTCTTCCACCTACACATAGAGCAGCAACAGTATGCTGTTCTCTCAGAAGGATCTTGAAAAGATTAATTCACCAATACATACATGATAGTGCCTGGAGTGAGGCCCAGCTGAGAGCCTGGAAACGAGATCCAGTCCTAGCTACTACTGATGTACTAACTTTAAATAAACTGAGGGTCCTCAGAGCAAGCTCTGATCCCACAGCTCCCAAGGCTTGAACACCATAATCCTTAAGTGATGTTTGCCAAGGACAAACACAGTCAGGTAACATTTATGTCTTCAAAATACAATTTGAAAATGAAGCAAGCTTTAGAAATTATGGGGTAAACATAAAAAAACATAAAAATATTAAATAACTGGTCCTTCCAATCCCTTACATTCTGTGATTCTGTGATTCTGTGATTAAATGAGCATTACTGATTTTGTGCACAAGAAGTAGTAGATATTCTGTTGGGAAAAAAAAAAATGTATGTGAGCATGTTCTAAGGTATATGCAAAAAGAAATTAATTATGAGTGATGAGGTAACCTTAATGATGATACTTCTTAACTGGCAAGTATTTGACCCTATAGTAGTGTTATTCTAATGTAGATATGTGTGTACAATTGAACTAATGGATATTCTGAACATCCTCTTTCACACAGTTGATTTCTGACTGGTTCATCTCAGCTGCTCTCCCTAGTCCCCAGTACCCGATAATATCTTTTCCTGCAGTCATGCTGACTGCTCAGCTGAGTTCTTAGTGAATAAAACCTGTAATACAATCAGTGCAGAGGAAGTATAGCACATTGCAAGCAGACAGCACTGTCAGCTCAGATCACTTCTTGTGCATTGGAAACAAAAATTAAGCCTAAAAGCTGTGTTGCAACTCAGAGTCAGTGAAGCATGACCCACCTTTCCCAGTGCTTTCTAGTGACACCTTTTAGTAACAAGCCCAGGATCTATAATCTGACTTAATGCACAGAGTTGTTCCTACCTCTCTTTTTTTGGCCTGTTTTCCCATAATGGGTCCATTTAAAGCCCTCTTTAATGGCTGCAGAAGAAAACAGAATGGAAAAAAAGAAAAATCAATGTATAATTTAAACAAAAGTTGAACAGAGAACATATAGCAATGCAAAGTGTAAATAATTAGGTTAAACTCTGAAAGTAAGCCCTGTCTGTAGACTAGGATTAATGATCTGGTATCCTAACTAGCAGACAAGCCCTCAGTTTGTTTACTAGGTGCAGTCGTGTTACTGGATATTACTGGAACTGTACTCACCAGCACTTTGGCCCAGACGAATAAGTACCCTGGACTCCTGAAGGAGCAGAGAAAATAAACGGTTGATCCTGTAATCTTTTCATTTCCATTCTCTTTTGATTTGAAGCACCTTTGATCAAGTTTTATTTTACAAATTTTTATGACCAGATCAATATAAAACACTAAGGAAAACATACATCCTTGTTTAACCATCTTAAATGTAGCATGCTGCTGCCATTGTGAGTAAAAATGGGGAAACGAACTCCTACATTTTTTTCCTGTTGATCTCTGGAAGCTTTCACCTTCTGCTCTGTTTTGGTGTGAATCATTTACAACAAAGCCCAGTCTGCTTTTTTCCAGCAAGAGAGAATTTACAAGATACATTACTGTAGCACTCCCTCTGCTGTTATGGCCACCCAGCATCAGGCAAATTCCACGTTGCAAGAAGCTCCTAATCCATGGTTGCAGAACATGCTACCTACTTAGCACATAAGCTATTTCTCATACTTTCCCAACATTTCTGTTCTAAAGGAGTGCCTTTAGAATTTTTTATTAAGCAAAATTGCTTCAAAAATACACCACCATGCATTGTTAAACAGGAAGATCTGAGAATAAGGCTGAAAGCATGATGTGCCATTTACATCTGGCGAAGGCCACACAAGGAAAGTTATTTTCAGTTTTAAGACTGGAAATTTCAGAAAAATTAAGGTGGGGATCTGCCCAGGGTCCACTGAAATATAAGGCTTCAGGAGGTACAATGTGATAGTGATCACATGGAAAAGTGAGGCTTGAAACAAAATGGTCTAAAGTCAGTTTTTAGAAAACAAAAATACTCTGTATAGCAATACTGCAATACAGACACCAATGAGGTTTATATATGTTTTATAAGACATAGACTTATCATTCAGTTGTACTGTGATTGTGGTAGTTTAATTCTCTCAGCTTTAGCAGATGAGGCACGATGTTTTGGAAGAAGGAGTACTGGATTAATGATTTACGATATATTACTCATTTACATATTTGTTACCTTTTCTGTCTCTTGATTCATGGATATTTAAACCTAGGAGGAACTATTGTGATCATTTAGATGGATTTCTTGCAGAATATGGACTATAAAACCACTAATTCATGTCTCAAATCAATAAATTATGTCTGAGCTAGAAAACATCTTTCAGAGCAAGTATTTTGCCATGTTCTTTCTTCTCACCTTTACCTGTTGTCTTTGCTTCCCTTTCTTGTTCCTCTGAAAATTGTCTATTTTCATCCAACAGCTCCTAGCAACACTTTTTATTAAATCACACATAAAACCCAAATGCATTTTATTAGATACTGCATATGACAGTACATTTATTTTTTGAGCACCTGCTCTGTACAAACTCTAACCACTTACTGACATGACAGTGATAATCTTACTTCCATGTTAAACATAAAGACATATAATTTATCATATGTAAAGAGACAAAGCAGTCAGGAAGGCAAGTGAAATGTTATTATGACCTAGCTTGAATAGTTCTTCTATGTGCTCTTGTTACTGCCACAGAAATCCTGCCAAAGGAGAAGACCCTGAGATGATAATATTACAGGTGTTTTCATTCACCTTCTTCACTGAGTCAGATGAATGGTCTTCATTTTTGTGTGCAGACATGCAGGGGTATGACCAGGGAGGCAGCAAACATAGTTAAGATAAAATCAGAACTTGATCTGAATCAGAAAATGGATCTACCTCCACCTTTCCTTTTATGTAAGCATCTTCTAAGGCACCAGCAAGACCCAGCCTTTAAAGGGAGGTTTCATTGGGACATAGAAATAATAATCCAGAAACACATTTGTCTTTAAATAAAGAAGAGCCAGATCTGCTAGGAAGGAGAGAATAAACCAAATGGTTAGAAAACAGACCTGCCTACAATGTTTCTGGTGAGAAGTGGAGGAGACCCTTCAATTCTGCATTTTAATGCAAGAATTTCCCATGGCTTTCCTTGAAGCCATCTGTTCTCCTCTGCATCTTGAGGGATGTCTCCTTCTTTTCTTCCCTCACAAGGTCTAGCCGTGGGCTGTCCTTTATAGCACACGAGACTCATTGCTCCACTCTGCAGCTGCCACAGCTGAATCACTATCTGCTCCAAGTTCCTGAAGAGTCAATGCCCTGTCTTCAGTCTCTGGACGTGCTCTGGGGAAGGTCCAGATCTCCTCTTCCTTCCAAAGTATTCTGCCATAACATCTCCTCAAAATGTGCAAGATATACTTCTGCATTAAGCACTGCAAAACAAGATGAAGACTCTGGAGGGAACACAGCAACAGCCCCATGATCCCTAAAGAAAACTGTATAGAAAGCTACTGTCCCTACCTTGAAGGAGAAATGTTCCATGTCCCCTTCTCCTTGGTACAACAAGCCCAAAAGAGACCACCTCAAACTACTGAACCAAATATACCATAATATAACCTAGTACTCCATCATAATTGCCATATTTACTGTATGTACTATATACGTACATAAATATTTATATAAATAATACATTCATGTGTACCATACTTGCTGTACGTACTACATTTTAATTTACTAAATGGAATTAATGAAATATGTTGTTTCATCCTATGTCCAAACCATTCTAGTCTTTCCCTTTTATGTATCAAATGGTGTTTATAAAGCCCCAATGAATTCGCTGTAACGAAAGCAACAAAATTACAGCTGCTTTCAAAGGTAGTTGCATTCAATAAAGTGTGTTGAGATGCACTTTTTCTCTGACTGTTGGAACACTGCAGTGTTTCAAAGAGGAAAATGCAAGATTTATCCATGAAAATCAGATGTTATAGTAGCAGAAGAAATGATGATAATGTGCATAATTAATAAAAAAGTACCTCTCGTACTTTTGTCTCTAGGTATTACACACAGGAAATCTGCACCATCCAACCATGCATAACATCTACAAATAGCAGAAGCAGTGCATATGCAAAATGCTGATACTGAATTTACTATAAGCTAGGCATACTGAAATAACTTGAGAGATTCAAGAAATTGCAATAAATGGTTTCTACATTTTCTTTATAAGCAAATTTTATAACTTATTTAACATTTTGTTTCACTACTTTGTTCTTATTGAGAATTCTGTTTAGAGAATCTCAAAGCTCTGAGATCTGAACATACCTAAGTGAGGAAAATTATACTGATTTTTTATAAACTATAACTGAGACTGAGTTAATGGCCAAATCTGAAAAAGAAAGATGTCAAACCCACTGGGTACCTTTGCTGGGCTGAGTGGCTGTTAGAATTAGATAACCACTTCCCTGGAATTATTTTAAGGGCATTGCTGCATTAAAGACTTTTGTGTTCTGAGTTATCCCTCTCTAAAGAGCTTTCTAAAATATGGTCCAGGTCAACTTAGGTAAAGGATGTTGTTTTTAGAAGAAAATAATTTAGGGAACTCATATTTAGTTATTATTTCAGCCACTTTTAGAAGTACTATTATGCCACCAAAACCAGAATTCCAAAATTAGGAACTAGTGCAGTGTGCATTGCAGCCACTAGAGACGCATTTAATAAGTGATGGATCTGGCCTCTACAGAATCAAGTACAACTTGCTATATTACAGATACACTGCCTTGTGTGTTACCAGTTTATTTGAAATTTGAAACCAAAAGTCTTATTAAGCTTAGTCCTCATCTGTTATTACATTGATCTTGCTTATAACATTGGATTTCAATGGTAAGGTTCTCAGGCTAAAATTTTAAACTTAATCCATCCTCTTTTCACCTAAATTGCTCCTCTAATAGGAAAAAAAATCAGGGATAAGGTGCTGAAGAATGCAGCATATATCAAAAAATTATGTCTGGAAAAAAAAAAATGACATTTCTATCTACTAATGTAACTGTGCAGCATATCCACGGTTCTGCATTTTATGGATAAATTTAACAGCAAAATGAAACAGAGAAAATCATCTCTCTGCAGCCAAAGGAGAAATGCAGTTTACTGTTTGCACACTATAAGACAGTTAATGATTCCAGAAACTTAACGTTTCTGCTAAATGGAGTACACCACTATGCAACATCTAGAATTCCCTGACTTCTGTATGTTTTCAGCATCAAATACCACAGGCTTTTTAAAACGTGTTGAGGATTTAGAAGCTTATTGTCTTGGAGATCTTAATAAGCTTCCAAACTTGTGTGGGCGTGTTAACCCATGATGCAGGGCCTATATGAAGTGTGCGGGATCAGATGCTATTAGCCATTGTGTCCACTGGCAGGGGTAGAAGCAGAGTATTTTCAGAGCAGAATGTCTATACTCCTTTGGTATAACCAGGATATGATATTATTTATATATCTTGTACAAGGGCACAAGCTTGTGTTATGCTGTATTCATTTGGCAGAGTGAAAGGTTGGAATTTGAAAGCTTTTCACCCAGGTTATTTCTTCTATGTAACTATGTTAGATTCTTACCTTCCTTGTTTCCACTCTACCTTGCCTTTACAGGCAAAGACAGCTGGTAGGAGAAACATGGTAGCTCTGCATGCGAAGTTGTAACTTCTGGCAATATTGCAACACCAGAACCTGAATGCTTGTTTTAGGGACCTGATTCTGAATATGAAACCAAAAGCCTAGATTTGGGCATCTGGATTATTAATAACTTTGTTCTAGGTCTCAGACTCCCTGTGCAGTGTTGAGGGCAGCATGGCAGCCCAAGAAATCATATTGACATCACACAATTGAGAAAATGGGAATGACTAATTAAAATCTAAAATGTCACCCCTTTCCAGATCTAAAAGTTGAACCCTAGTTCAGGATGACAGCTCCAAGCACTGAGAACCAACACCCTATGCAGGCAAGCACTTAAAGTTGCCCTTGACTGTTATCAAATGAAGTGAACTTATATGAAAACAGCAACAGCAACAGCAAACAGCCAGTGAAAAGTGTTCTCCTGCCATTACCTTCCACATGGGGCTTAAAAATTCATCCAGGAAGTGAGATCCTGCAGTCCAGCTCTCACCTTCTTCCAAGGAAGTGCAAACACACACCTCAAGGTGCCTAGCTGCTTTCCCTGATTTGTGTACTCCATGAGTCAGAAAAGGGCATGCTGTTCCCTTGTCATGGAGTGAATGCAGAACTGCAGGCTTGTGGACATTCCTCAGGGCAATCAGAGCTGCCTATTCAGTTTAGAAACCTCCATGGTTATGAGGACTTGAGAAGCATGGTTTGGCATTTTGGATTTGGGACTAGAATCTGTCCAGATGCTGAGGGGTTAGTCCTTTGGGGTGTTTGGTGAGGCAGTCCCAGTTTAGCAGTCCTAAAATGAGGCACCCCTTAAGCATGAAACAGGTTCAAGACATTTCAGTGGTAATTTCTTTGTCTTTACACCAAATATAAAGTCTTTGGTCCCTATCCAGCTCTTCTTTACCTTAGAGCTTTGTTTATAGACATTTTATTCAACTACCCCTTCAGCAGTCACCTGTTACATATTTACTAAACTTCTTTAAATAGGATGGACAGTAACTGTCTTGGATGTTACAGAACTACCACCTTATTTATTCTCCTCTCACCTTGATTTAGAGTCTTTCCTGTGTATCCTACATCACACTTAATCAGAGAACTGTGTAGTTTGGAAATGACACTACTGGCATCCCTGAAGTTCATTACCACCTTTTAAAATTTCTGAACTGTCCCCTGAAGCATGCTATTTCTCAAGAGACTGAAATCTTAACATTTCTTTTAATCAAGCTATATTGCTTCATTATTCTACAGAATTATAACTATTTTCAAGAGACTGAAATCTTAACATTGCTTTTAATCAAGCTATATTGCTTCATTATTCTACAGAATTATAACTATTTTCACTAAGACAGGTTATTTAAGGAATAGCAATATTCAAACTCCACAGTTTAAATCCTTATGTTACTATCTGTTAGTCAAAAAATTTCTAAATGTGTTTCTATGGAGACCTACTAGGAAGAAGATGCAATTTATAATCCTGGTAAATGCAGACCTTTGGTTTTCAGATCTACATAAAAATTCCAGTTTGGATAAGCTTTTTCATTAGTATTTTTTTATCTGACACCAAATTTTTCATATAAAAAGGAATTTTATGTTTGAAAAATTGTCGACAAGAAGATGACCCAATCAAAGAGACGTTAAGGTATGCTTTTCAAATGAGTCAGGGACGTAGAGAGAAGTGTAGAGAGTGTCTAGGTTTCTCTGATTCTAGCAAAATAGCATTGCAATTTAAATTACACCATTCTGTTTTATTGACTCTTTGACTGTGCTGAACAGCAATAATTCTTTTTCATCAACTTCCCCTCTTAAGTCACTCTGAACTTTCCTATGTCTACCCAGCATAGTCGTGCAAAGAGAATGTGGGCTAGATGCATATGTACCACCAGCAATTTACATGTTTATAATCCACACCTATTTATTCAGAGTATTCCATCAAGTTACATCCATTCTTTAGTGTCTACTAAAGGGGAGAGAACACTGATAGGAAAAAAAAAAAAAAAGTAACAAAATGTTTTTCCTAAATAGAACAATAATCTAAGGACCTTTTCCCTATAATTTGGTCCATTGCCACTCCCTTGATTTACTTTATATCTTGAGCTGATCCACCTAATCAATCTTATTTGGGTCAGAGCTCAACAGGCCCATGTGAGGCTTGTTCAGTTCTACTTGAAGAGCTAACTACACTCTCAGATTGATTAAGCAAATTCTATACCAAGTATACAAAGAATAACAGAATAGTTTGGGTTGGAAGGGGCCTTCAAAGGTCATCTAGTCCAACTCCCTGCAATGAGCAGAGACATCTTCAACTAGATCAGAGCCTGGCCTTGAATGTCTCCAGGGATGGAGCATCTACCACCTCTCTGGGCAACTTGTGCCAGTGTTTCACCACCCTCATTGTAAAACATTTCTTCGTCATGTATAGCCTGAACCTCCCCTCCTTTAGTTAAAAACTATCACCCCTCATCCTATCACAACAAACCTTGTTAAAAGGTCTGTTCCCATCTTTCCCTTTTAAGTACTGAAAGGCCACAATAAGGTCTCCCTGAAGCCTTTTCCAGGCTGAACAATCCCAGTTATCTCAGCCTGTCTACCTGTACTCACACATGGAATGTTTTACTGGTAGTAGGCTATGACATCTTTTTTTATTTGTGATGTGCCCCTGCTATAGATGTGAGATTCATAAATCGGTGTCTATGGCATGGTGCAAAAGGGGAATTCCCACTACAGGGCTGGCTGACTGCATGTCCCAGTGTCTTACTGTCAGCCCTCAGAAGAGCTCTAGCTCTGCACTGAGCCAAAACAACAAGATGCCACTTAACCGTTGCACTCAGTTTTGCATCATCAGTGAAAAATATTCCTGTTTCTTTGTATTTGGGCTAGTATGTATTTGCTCACTTTTGTATTCAAAATTTGCTTAGTTCTTGTTTTATTGTTTGATGTAAGTAAAACAATCTTTAGAAAAAAAAATCTTATCTCTCAAGGGTCATAGAAAGGGAAAACATTTCCAAAGGTCATATTTTTTGTTATAGAAATCAGGATTCTGTCAAATGTATACTGCCTTTGTGTCTAATATCATTAAATGCATTGGGTAAAGAAAAACACAGAAAGAAATTAATTAAAACTAATTCAAAGAATAAGTTTACTACATGGAACCTGTATGTCTATAAAAAAGATTTGCACTTCAGCACTAAAGATGATTCTTTTATTAAACAGTTGTATTTTACATTCATGCCTTTCGGAAGGATATTTGATTTCCAAGTTCTCAAATTCCTAGAAACCATAATCATTCTTGCAATATGTGTATCTTGTGATGAGGTTGTGTTGTGTATATGCTACTGCTGCATATGCCTCAGAAACCTCTTCAGTCCATACTGTAACTCTTTTATGGAAGAGATTTAAACTGCAACCTTTGGGTCACACCAAACACTCAGAGGTTTTGCACAGTTAACTTCCATAGGCTGATAGCTTACCTATCAGTGGTACTGGCATGTCCACAGCTGCCACACACAGAAAAAAAGGCTTTGCACTAATTTTTAATCCTGTGATGTGGAGGTGTACCTGCTTGCAACCCAGAGCTGTGCCCAAGCACCTGGCTGGAGGCTGGCCATGTCACTTGTGCCACTGCAGGGCACAGGGTGCCGGGGAATTGCAACCCGCGAGATTACATCAGCTGCACCACTTCTGCGGACCACAAAATGAACCTCATGGACTATCAAGCTACAGTTCTCTTTTCATTTTCTTTTATGTTCCTAAAATGACTTTCAGATGTGTTGGCAATCATAGCTCTTGCTGAAGGCAGTTGGGACTGTAAGTGCTCAGCTTAAAGCTGATTAGAGATCAGCTATGTGTAAAATGTAAATATTTCATAACATAGTTTTCAGCATATTTTGAAGCAAAACCAAACTGAAGTGCTGACTAAAATCTTCAGTTTGGTATTGAGAAGCAAACAATTTCTATACTTTGGTATTTTTTTGTTTTCACATCTATTATTTAACTATGTCTATTTAATAATCTGTATGACATATTCAATACAAGCGTAGAATTGGATGTAGAATGTGGATGCTAGGTCAGGTAGAGTTCTTTTGCTACATTAGCAAGAGCTCCAAAGTGGCTGTCCTTTGGTTGAGGACTGTAGTGAGCCGGGTGAAGTGGCACTTCTGCTAACATGGTCTCATTAGCTTTCCTGTGAAGCCACGCAGAAACAAAACTAATGCCTAATCTCAAAGGAAACAAGCTGGCCAGCATCTCTGTGTCTGGCTGAAACTAGTAAATAGATCTCCCCTCTGCTCACAGGTAAGGTAGGATGGTAATCAGGCACATTGTTGCCAGTTGGAGAACCTTTTCATGCCAAAGTCATGTAGCCATAGCAAAGAATGGTTGTGTCCTTCTTTGGCTGCTCTGACTACAGCTCTGAATAATGGTTTTCTGGGAAACCGCTCTTGTTCCAGTTATGCTAATACAGCTTGGTTTAAGGCATGTATATTTAGAAACTGAGGTGTGCACGGTGTCTTTCAGTATCTACTTTGCTGGACTTCTAAATTCCACTAGTCAAAGCAAACCTTGGCTAGTCTCGTCAGCAGTTATTAATGAGTATGTCACTTTGTTACACCATTGCTAGTAGTGCGGTGAGTTCTGCTCTTCTGTAAGTTAATATAGTCCTTGAATTTCTAGAACCTAGAATTTAGTATCCAAAGAATCAGGCATTTCAATACAGCATTTACTATCAAACACACTTTTTATTTACATGAATCAGACCACACATATGGTAAGCTTTCCTGAAATAAATGCCTGGAAAAACTCGATGTTTCTTGTAGGATCTAAAATTAGATTCGCATTTGGAGTTTTGGCCCTACCTTCATTCAATCAGTTTCTGGTATCTATTAGAAATATCTCTCCCACAATCTTTTGTGCTCTCAAAGCTAAAGCAGATTACTCCTTATCATTTATTTCTTCTGTCTCGCTGTACAATAAGAACTATTTTCAGGACAAATTTTTTCTCTGGATAGCATGTAATAAAAGGAAAACAATAAAATCAGAATTCATAAACTGCCTGAAAGCCTGTAACTTAATTTAATTTGAACTAATTATCCCTGGAAATCAATTGTACCAGTTTTATGGAATTATCCATGGCTTTTTCTTTCACTGTGACTGAGCACATGGCTGTGATATAAATTTTCTCTCTCTGAATCTAAAATAACATTGAACTGTTCTGCAAAGGAGCTAGATAAAATTAGGGAGGGTACATATTTTACTGACTCAAATGAGTATTTAAGGTGATTCAGAACTCCTTCAACAGAACACCAAACAAGCAGAGGGGGGAAAGTCTTTGACACCATATTAAAAGAAAATAAATCTTCAAAGATGATGTTTTATAGGGAAGATAGGTTCAAAGACAAGATCGGGATTTCTTGAATCTATTTCTTGCTCCAAATGTAGATGCTTGTATAATCTTAGGTAGTGTAGTTGCTCAGTTTCTGTTTGCGTTAGAGTGACTCTACTGGTTGATCTAGCCAGCACAATAATAGGTCAAAATATAATTAAATCTCTCTTTTAGGCTCCTTTAACCTATTGGACAACATGAGAAGTGACCTACTATAAATGCAAATCAGATCTCTCTGCTTCTATTTTCCTGTTTCTAGGTCAAATGGGATGGGAGATGAGCATAGAAGTGCATTTGGGAAATGAATTACTTGGATGATCTCAGAGTAAAAATTTGTTGGACTTTCGCAGAGGAATCCCCAGAATATTAAGGGTGCTACATTTCCAGTTTCTTCAGTCAATTCTAGGTCTATTTTTTGGTTTTGTTTTGGGATTTTTTTTTGACCGGGAGAGGTAGTTGTAGGGTTTTTTAGGCCATGCAGTCAAAGATAGTCATTCCTTAGCATTTCTGAGATTTCTTTTGGAAAAACAATTTTTTTTGCTGGTGGAAAAATGAAACAAAGGGCCTTAGCAGTGTTTTGCATTTGCTTTATTTCTCTCCAGATCAATATTACATTTAAAATGCCAATGGTTTATTTTTGTTGTTTGGTTGGTTTAGGGTGGTATATTCTTGTCCTGGACAGCACAACTCCACTGTTTTCCAGTGCTCTTCTCTTTCATTTGGTTGATAGAAGTCTCTGACTTTTTCAAATGGCTACAATTTTCTTTCTTCTCACTAAAATTCTTGACTTGTTCAAACTTGACAATCAGTGCTCTGTATGTAAAAGCACAGAAGATTCAACTGAATGCAAGAAACCATCTCAAGTTTTTCTTTGCATCTCTTGTTCCAAACTGAAGTATATCTAACTTCTGGGGAAGCTGAGGTGCAATCCATTGATAAGGAAAAATCATACTGAAAGAAGTAGGTAGAAGAGAATCAGATCACAGACAGCTTTGGCCATGGTCTTGCCTGCTTGGATATTAAAAGTAGTATTGTAGTGAATATTAAAAGTGTTATTGGCTTATAATTTCTTAACATGAGTTATTTAAATCTAAATAAAAGTTTTACTTTTTTATCATAACCTTAATGCCTGCCTTCATTTTGGATTTTATTGCAACTTTTAAGGAATACAATGCCAAGCAGGTTTTTCAGTTAGTAGTAACTGATTCTCTGATAGAAAATTCTTGGTGTTTAAAGCGTCTGCCATACATCTTCATCATACACTGTATATTGTTCAAATACTATTACTGTGTGTGCGCATGTGTAGTAGGCATCTGTCTGCCTATCCAGACACATCTTATAGCATATACCTTGGCATTTAAACTTTTATCAATCCACATGTTTCACATGAAATCCAAGAGTAATGTTACTTGCCTCAGAAAACTTCATAAAGAGGAAGGATTTGACCTGAGACTGTTGTAATTTCTTTAGCATACCCAACGATTGATTATGCTACTTTTTTTTTTTTCTAAGATACTACTATTTGATCTATTCCACACCATACCCATCCCTTTGACATGAGTAGAGATTATATATGTAAATTCAGTGAACGCAAATTTAGGTCTATGCTATTAAACTTACTATTAAATGTACAGTCTGAGAATAGCACTTCCAACATGAAAACTAAGACGTAGCTTATATCATTTATCCCATGCAGCCTGTTATTTTCTTATAATATTGAGTGAAATATGTGCTTTTTGTTAGTTAGAAGATCAGTCTTTTTCTTACAATATTTACAGGTTTATTCTACTTTAAATGGTATACAGATTGTACTTTTTTTTCCTTTTCCAAATGGTAACTTTTACCCCATGTTCTAGTATTCTAAACTAATGCACTCTAAGAGGATTTAGGATTTCTAGTGATTACAGAGATTGTATACTCAATAAACTTAACAATATGAGTGTGATTTTTAGTTGGAGTATTGTCTGTGGACAGTGGAAGCTAGACAATATCATTCTGTTGATTCAAAAAGGATTCTGAATCAAGATCTTAACTTCTCGATGAGAAATAAGCAAGATTCCTGGTAAAAGCACATCATTAATTCATAGCTGGAGTTCATACCATTGTGGCTACATCCCCATAGACAAATCAAAAGGTCAGCATTTGAAAGAAGATTTTTACCAATGGTTACTTCACTGTGAAGTCTGTGACAGAAATTATTTCCTCTTCCAAATGTCTGCAAATGCTAAGTTTTTCAGGGAAAATGAGATAGGTAGTGAACACCGAATATTTACAGGGAACTACTGTGTCTGGTTTCCTTTAGGAAAATCAGTTATGCTCAAGCAAAATCTTTCTTGTCCAAGGGAGGCTATTTATAGAGACATCTGCAAGGACTACAGCATATGTTTAACTGCTCACACAGTGGTTTTCTCCAGTTAAAGTGACAGAATTGCACAGTACTGTTAAAATGAAATGTATATCTTCTGCAAAATTCAGGCAACTTTGGAGAAAAATGTATTTTATTTGTTTTTAATGGATCAAGAACTATATGCTTTTGGATAGCTTAAAAAATTATCTTTTTTTTTAGAATTTGAGGCATAAGAAGAAACAAAATAAAACAAACAAAAAAACAAATCCAAACATATTTCCAATTGACTTGTAGGGTTTCTTCTGTTCTTCTTGCAATTCTTGCCTTTTCCATTTAAAAAATCAGAGGATTAAACTCATTCTTCTGTTTTGATTTGAATTCACATCATTGTTCATAGGCTTGCAAATTAATACATGGCAGTTATCACCACTAGAAAAAAACAACAAAAGATTTTAGCTCAGTTTTTTAAGAGCCTTTTTGATGAACTGACTCTCTGATGGGACCATTACATTATGGTTTTCCTAAAAGCCTAGCAGAAAGGTGCACAATAGGTAAAATGTTTGAACAATGCAGTGAGACTGGTGAATAACTCACCACAAGAATAGCTACTGAAACACTTTCTCTAATTTTTACACATTCATCTAATTTCTGCAGCTTATCCCATAAATGGTCCAGTTGTCCCTATTGCAGTCCCCTGATAACCAGAAAGTTTAAATGAAGACAGAAGATGCACATGGAATGGAGAACACATGTTGTGCATCCTTATTACCCTGTTTCTCTGAAAACAAGACAAGGTCTTATACAATTTTTGCTCCAAAAGATGCCTAATTTTTTATATGTATAGTTGCCTGGACACTATTTAAATTGTTGGGTTTTTTGTTGTTTGTTTGTTTGTTTTTTTTTTTTATGAACTGTAAGTAGAACTTATTTTTGGAGTAGGGCTTATATTTTGAGCATACCCAAAAATCCTGAAAAATCATGCTAGGGTTGGGGTAGGTCTTATTTTTGGGGAGATAGGGTAAGTTCTCTTTAAAAAAAAAAAAAAAAAAAAAAGACATAAGTAAACTGAGTAGCTGAAAAATGTATTTTCCCTAAGCACATTTTCTCACCACATGTAGGGAGCAAGTCTCAGGTAGCATGTGCCTCATATGGCACCTTTATAGATGTGCAGAACAAAAGAACGCAAATATGGAAGAGACAGTTAACACAAATAGTGTTAATATGCCAATATTCCCTCTACAGGAAGGACCACACAATCTGCATGAAGCTCAGGAGCCCCTTCAAGTTAGTGAATAATTAAGGACTAAGGGGGTGACTCTCAGGGAAACCCATACATTTCAAATTATGACTATAAGAACTGCTAAGATTCTGAATTTCATGTGCTGAGACCAAAATGGAAGGCTCTGAAAAATAAGAGGATTTTCATGTAAAAGAGACAGAACTTCGGATAAATTTGGGAAGCTTTTTCATTCACACAGATTCGAATGAGGTTTGAAAAGCATGTTGAAAGAGCATGGTAAAGCAAATTATAATGACAGAGGAGAATGTAGAACAAAGGGCTTCAAAAGTACTGCAATCACTCAGGAGTGAGATTTGGAGATTTTAATACTCCCATGCAAATACCTAATGATTAGTGTTCAGTAAAGTGAGTTGCCAGCACAGGTTTAGATTGGATATTAGTTCTTCACCAAAAGTATCGTTAGCCATTAGAACTGGCTGCCCAGGGAAGTGGTGGAGTCACCATCCCTGGAGGTCTTTAAAAGACGTGCAGTGGTGGACTTGGCAGTGTTAGGTTAGTGACTGGACTCTATCTTAAAGGTCTTTTCCAACCTAAATGATTCTACGATTCAGTAATCTCTTATGACATAGTAAGCATCAAAGCAACCAGATATCTCTCTGAATGGGGAACAAGAGTTTGAATGTCACAAAATTGTTCATATTAAATCTAATGAAAGCAATTTATCACCAATATTTCATTTTAGTATTTTTTCATGCAGTATAAGAATTGAGGAGAAAAGAAGATGTGCTTTGTAAGAAAGACATATACTGAACAAATACTGTTTTATTTCTGTGAACTCTGCAGTATACTGTGAATTGTAACATATCAGATCATCACAGAGCTAAACAATTTCCTGCAACTTTTGCACAGACTGCATTTTGGACTCTTGATAGAAACAATTAAAATAAACAGCAACATGATGAGGAATGCATAGATCACATGCAGCAGCAAGTTCTAGGTGCTATATGTGTCGTCCTAGTCAAACTTTTACTGTGAGGAAATTTTTTCAGGCAAATCTCCACTTACCAAAACACTGGATCTAAAATCAGAGAAAATTAAAAAGAAAAAAAGACTTCATCTGAATTAATTATTTCATTAGATTTTTTTCTACTTCTGCCAGAAAGATTTTAATCTTTTGCTTAAAGAAATTGGCATTCTGAGCAAAGCCTAGAACTGCATGCTTTATTTGAAACTGGAAAGCTAAACCATTTCAGAGATTTGTATGTACATACAAGCTATAAAAACAGGGAGAAAAAGAAAAGTCAATTCTCTTTTTCAACCAGATTTTAATATATAGGGAAATTCAAAAGATTCATCACTTCTTCTGTTAGTGAATTTCTTTCTCTAATAGAATTGATGGTCAGAGATTTCATTCTGTATGGGAAATGGGGAATTGTTCTCCCTTGCTTACTTAGGGTTACAGAGAATTTCTTCAAATATAAACACTGAAATCTCTAAATTCAACTAGAGGCCTGTGATTGCCTGTAACTTCTCAAAAGGTGTGTGTCATTGCAGACCATCATCCCTTCCCACAGAGCTAGAACATGGATGAAGGCCAGAAGCAGTCTTGCCCTTTAAAATGTCCTGGAACACTTCACACTCATAGCAACTGACATTAATCCTGTGTTTGTACAAAAAATATCACAATCATGTTAAAAACATTTACTGGCCCAATCAGCAAAGACTTTGAAAATACCATACCCAGCATGTTTGTGACTAATGAGATTTATGTTAGTGGGAGGAAACACAGGTATTAGATCAAGAGATATTTACGCAAACTTCATTTTAATGTATATTTGGCCTTATTATGAAGTTATTTATAGGTTCATTTTACTTAACTAGTGCTTCTCTGTCTGGCTTCTGTTTCAAAAATTCATAAAAAATTCATCATCTGGTCTGTTCAATAATATATGCTTTGAAATGGAAAGCAACAAACTATAAATGACATAGGAGGAAAAGAAAACACATGCTGCTATATATTCATTTTTAATGGATATGAAGCATGAAAGTGAGTGCATGTAAAATAAACGTGAACACTGGCTTGCAAGATAGTAAACAGAAATAGTTAAAAGATGTTTCTCTTTCACAGTTTCTGAATTTTGCAGTTACTGAAATTTAATTGAGGGTTACTTTTACCAGACTAAACACCAGGAATCTTAACTTCAGATCATTTTACCATCCTGCAAATTGTACTGCATTGCACAGATCCTTACTTGGTTTAAAGGGCCCCAAAGTCTGAATACAAAGAAACTACATTCAGTACCTGGAGAGAACTGGACCCCTTGAAGTCGCTTCTGAACTCATAGCTAAAGCTCTACTGCTGGGGACCAGTCCTGTGCTTCCAACCTAGTCGTAGGCAACAGCACAGAAAAGGTGAATGGATCTCAATGCATTATTTACTGTAGATTTCACTACCTGAAAGAAGAATATGCACTGAAACCAGCACAAATATTGCTATGAGCAGTGAATGTGGTGGGCTCTCAGACTTCCAGTTTTGTTTTTGAATGTAGTAAATGTTGAGTAAGAGGAGGCAGCATTGGGTAAACGGGGAAACAGGATTTGGAAGAAGCCTTCTTGTGTAACCTTTGATTCATCCTTACAATAAAACTGTGTCTGTGTCATTTTTAGTGACAGGAAGATGAGTGTAATCCTTGCGGGATTTATATGTTGGTGAGTCTTAATCACTTCTTCCTGCAGGCTAGTGAAGGGCTCATGTCAGCAGTTAGGATACAGACAGTGACATTTGAACAAAAACTTTTTTAAAGACTTTCTGGCAAGAGTCCTTATTTTCATGCCAGTTACTGTCAAAAACACCACTGAAAACTGAAAAAGTCCCCAGGCATTTTTTAAGTAGTCAGGTGGAGGATTTCTCCCAGAAGAAGATGGACAGAATTAGAGACACATATTACACTGCATCAGGAGTGCTGGGTTCTCAGGAGAGCCCTAGGCAGAGCTTTCCAATCAGCCTCCAATACTGCAGCAAGTAACTCCAGATCAGAGAGACTTATGAAATGGTGAGAAGGACAGAAAGGATCTTTGTGAAGGTAACCGGGATTTGTAAGCTTGGAAGAAATTAGGTTATTCTACTTTTTGGATCCATGATCAAGAGAACTGCAAAGGTCCTAGACAAATGTTTCCCAAAAAGTTCAAGATCAGCTGCAACGTGGAATTGGGAGCCACATTTTTTGTAAACTAGTTATCAAAGCTATTAAATAAGAAGCTTAAACTTGAGCTGGGATTTCTCTTCATGAAATCTATGGGTGTTTACCCACCTTGCTATTAAATACCAATGTAAAACTGTGAGCTCTGTGGTGTGAAGGAGCTCTAAGCTAACATGTGAGCCTGGACCTCTCTCTGCTTTGGTTTCTTGCTTTCAGAGCCCAATTCAAGATTTCTACTGTTCAAAGCCACTTCTTCTGTTTGGTCCAAGTGAAAATCTGACTGGAGTAATAAAGTAGGGAGGTAACAGTAGCAACAAATACTTGAAGTCTTTGGGTAGTAAAGTCGGGGAAGTTATATATCTTAGAAAGCTAAATATAGCTAAGTAACATACTGCTTAGTGGAAACTCAACTGAGAAAGAGTTGTTTCTTCCCAACATTATTTAGCAAACTGTAAGACTGACCTTCAGGAAAAGTTATGAATAAAGTGCTAAACAATATTTCTTACTAGGAGTCTAAGAAACCTTTAGTATTGGGCTCAGGACTATTTCTTGCCATCTGTGGTATTTCTGGACTGCTTGTTTTATTTTCTTTCTCTTACTGGACCTTCTCTTGACATTCTGGGGGAGTACAGGCAGCAGTTTCAAAGTTTGGAAAAAGTAGGGTTTGTTCCTCAAGGAAAGACTCAGCCTGTTTTTTGTGGAGACAAAAAATGTAGAGCAGTTTCCCCAACACTTTGACACTTCATGCTCCTTTTGTTGCCCCCCCTTATTGGAGTGGATGTTGGTAAAAAACAACAGTAATGAAAGAGTCTATCAGATTCTTACTTTGTTCCTGCATGAATCAGACATTTTCTCAGCTAAAAAGGAAGGATATTCTATCTCCTCTGGACACCTGACAAAGTGACAATATTTGTGGTTGTAATCATTATTGCTATCTTATCCTATTATTATCTTATTATTATTTCTATCTTACGTGCTCTGATGGTTTTATTTTTTGTTGCTACCCATAATGTAAGATTTGAAATTAAACAATGCTGTATGGGTCAGTGTCTTCAGAAGAAAATATAGCGGATAGCATGCTTCTCGTTTGTGTGATAGGTATTAGAACTAAATTGCAGACTCCTCCTCTCCTCTGTTCCTTTTAACACACCAGAATAATTATGGGTGAACACAAGACAAAATATTTTATCTTCCCTTGTAAGCTAATTGTTCACAATAGTAAAAAGAGATTATTTGCATATTTCCATAATGATGTACAAATGAAGGCAGATGGAGTGTGAAGGGAGAGCAATCACAGCAGTGCACAGGACTTCATGTGCATACTAGGGTGGCTGGTAGATTTGCTACACTAAATCAAAAAATGATGCAAATATCAGTATACCAATGGGAGAGGTTTCTGCCTGCAGCCTCCTGTGAGTTGAACTCCAGCTCTGTTTCTGTGAGTCATTATGTTTACATTTTAAGATGCATTTATTAAAGTACAAGAATGTAAATGCCCACAGATTTTCTGTACACAATTCATTGTAGGGGGCACAAAAATCCCTTCGCTTGGCTTTGTGTGTTTAAGTGGAATAATTAATGAGCCTGACAATTTAATTCTGCATAATTATATTCCCATAACCAACTCTGCAACTCTTCATTTATCAAATTCTGCAGAACAAGCAGAAATGGTATAAAAATAGGCATGAAACCAACCCTGGGCTCCACTGGGTGCTGCCTGCACCTCAGCTTTTGAAGGGAAAAAAAAATATATATATATATAAGCATGAAAATTAAACTCTTCCATCTTTAAGCTAAAGATTTTGTGCTGCATATGTGAAAGACTAGGTAGAAGACTGGACCCTTCACATGGGTCAGGTTACTGGTGAGTGAAAACCATGAAGAATAACAGGAATTAGGGGATGCAAATGGATGATGTGGCCAGTGTCAGCCCCTAGGAAAAGTATATCTCTTCGAAGACACAATTGCCTTTCCTAAGGACTTTTTTCCATTTGAGAGAGACCAAACATTCCCCAGACACAAAGTCTAGAGATTCACTCTTAACGCCATCCAGATGCAGTTTTCTAGAGTAACCTGAAATAATTACAATTACTGTTAGATTTTTCCAAAAGCTACTTAAATATTTTGGTGGTTAATTGTTAGTGGAAGACAGTGGGACATGAAGTCTAATGGGGAATGACTGACGATCATTTATCATATCAGAGTTTAAAAGAAAGTTGCTTTATAGTGTACCTGACTAAAAAGAAATGCTACACCACATGTACAGGAGCTGTTTATACTGCAAAGCACAAACCCTGATGCTATTCATTTCCTTCCAAGGCACAATATTAAGACTCAACCCCCAAATTTATAAATTATATATAATTAATATAATTATTTTAGTTCTTAACAAAATTATCTATAGTATTATTTTATATTCTGAGGGACCATGTGTTAGTCATGCAGAGTTTACAAAAGATAAATGGTCTGCTGTTTTCTCCATCTCCATCAGGAGATGGGAAGTCTCTATATTTCTGTTCAGTTCTGGTGTCTCTGCCTGTTGTTAGCAGTTACTCTTGAGCAAAATGGCAGACTCTGTTCTCTTTATAGTCAAATTTGAGCAATATGTCACCTATTTCTGGTAGCATTGTTTGTTTGGAGTGACAACGTTACAGAACCTTGGGGCAAGCTATTGTGACACATTACTGTTTGCAAATGTTTTGGGTTTTGTTTTGTTTTGTTTCTTTTTGGTTTGATTTTGGTTTGGGTTTGGGGTTGTGTATTTTGTTTCCAAAAGAAGCATAGCACTAGTTTCATGCTTTTAGGACACCAAATCATACCAAACAGTTTTTGCCTTGCCTTTTCTGTCTTTTTACTCTTTTATCCCTACTAACCAGGAACACAAGTGTTTAAACAGCCATGGCATTCTTATTGAAGATTTCTTTTTGAACAAAAATAATATGTGTTATTTTGTAATAAAATCATGCTAAATACAGATCAGACTGACTCTGCATTCTTTCTATTTCAGATGTCTATTCTTCTGTCATTATCATTCTCTACCACAGCATTTCCCACATATTCTAAAGGGTGTGCTTATACAAGTTTCTATGCTTGTTTTGCACTGAGATTCTAGGCCCTGGATTATCGACTCAGTGGATCTTAATGCATATCTGCACTTCATCCAGGGACAAACTAAATAGCTGCTTTTCTGAAGAAGCCTGGCCAAGAGTTAGTGCTCCTTGAGGTCCCGCCCCTCTGTATACTATGGCAGTAACAGAGCTCACAGGTGTATATGGACTCCAGCGACTGCACACTTCTCCCCTGTTTAATCTAAGAAAATCCCCTCCATAGGTCCATATGTCACATAGTCTTGGAGGGACAGTGCTCAAACTGATATAGTCCTGCACCACGTCTGTACTTACGGCTTTGCTGCAGGAAGATTTACTGTTGGAATTTGAGGAGACAGTTAACAACATGGTACAGGCTGGTGTCTAGAAACCAGCATATCATGTTGGATCAAATTTCAAAAACTGAGATGTATGAATTTGAAGTCTAGGAAGAAAGCTTTTATTCAGAGGAGAGTCCATATAGCTTCCAGAATCTGAGACATCTTTGAGAAGGCAGTCACCAAGTGACTGGTTGTCCTTTTCCACCATCTTCAAAATAAACACAGAAAAGTTGCTTCATCAATGACTGTCACTAATATCAGAGCACTAAGCAGATCTGTCTCCCCTGGGCTTTGTCTGCCTGGACAGGTAATTGTGCTGGTGTTCAGTCTTGAAATTTTTGAGAATGTTCTGTCAAGACAGTTTACTGGGAACATTTTCTCCCTGATTTCACCTCCCACCCTGTTTTAATCAGGAACTGCTTTTAAGCTATGTTGCAGTCTTATTTGTGGCTGTTCTCTTTGACTTGGAAAATTAAAATTGTTCTTAGTCTTACTATTGTCTCTGCAGCTGTTCCAGATTCAATCACCCATAATCTCCTAACCAAACTCATTTCTCCTTTTTCTCAACATAGAATTTGAAATTCTTGTGTTTGGTATTAGTTCAGACCACTTCCAAAGTCTTCTCCAGGTTCATTTTCTCACTGTGCTATCTAATTAAGATAACAGCAAGACAGTTTTTTATCTGCCAGAACACTGTTTTCTTCAGATGTCACCCTGCAGTTTCATCATTAATCTGTCAAGTCTGAGTTAAGTAAAAACAAGTGACTATTGGTTCTCATGTGTCTGAATCAGCTATTATTTGTATTCAGAAGACAGCATCTCTATTTTATTCCCTGCCAACAGCGTGCCCTTGCAGCCAAGAGGGCCAACTGTGTCCTGGGGTGCATCAAGCACAGCGACAGCTGCTCGAAGGAGGTGATTGTCCCACTCTTTTCTACACTGGTGCGGCCTCACATGGAGCACTGTGTGCAGTTCTGGGTGTCACAGGATAAAAAAAATATTAAGCTACTAGAGAGTGTCCAGAAGAGGGCTGCAAAGTTGGTGAAGGGTTTGGAGGGGAAGCTGTATGAGGAGCAGCTCAAGTCACTTGGTTTGTTCAGCCTGAAGAAGAGGAGACTAAGGGGAGACCTCATCATGGTCTACAGTTTCCTCACAACGGGAGGAGGAAGGATTGGCACTGAACTCTTCTCTCTAGTAACGAATGACAGAACCCGAGGGAATGTCAGGAAGATGTGCGAGGGGAGGTGTAGGTTGGACATTAAGAAAAGGTCCACCAGAGGGTGGTGGAGCACTGGAACAGGCTCCCCAGGAAGGCAATCATGGCTCCAAGCCTGACAGTGTTCAAGAAGAGACTGGACAACGCCCTCAGACACACATTGTAAGCAGTGGGCTTGTCATATGCAGAGACAGGAGTTGGACTCAATGATCCTTGTGGGTCCCTTCCAAGTCAGGATATTCTATGATTCTATGATTCTATGACCCTGCGTCTGTGGTAGGTGCCCTTGCAGGTCAAATGAAACACTTTGATTTTTCTCCAATTTTCTCTGTCACTGCCTAAGTCCTAAAAATATGTAGCTTATAACAGTTCTGTCCTTCAGCTTTCTCATATACCTGTTTTTTGTTTACTTTCAGTCCTGGTCTGTGGTCACTTAGGACTGGCAAGAGATGCTTTATTTTATCTCATTCCAAAGTAATGCATAAAAACAAGTTGTTGTTACTTCCTCAATACTCAACATCTTTCAGTTCTTCAAGAAAGTCTACAATTAATGTTCTGCCAGTGATCAGATGGACTAGGATGAAAAGGAGGAAATGTACTGTGTAGAGGTACTTGTCACAGACTTATTTAAATTCTAATATCTGTGAATATAATTAACTTACCTTCTTGGAGGAAGGGGGTTGTCTTCATTAGCAAAGAAAATAAAAGCTCTCAGCATTAGATGTCATTCTTGGGGTGTTATGGCTCTTATCACAAGTTTATTAATTCAATTTCATAGGTCCTATTTCCAAACCATTTTTATTCTTCCTAGACTGGGTAGATATAACGAAATGCTTTTTGCAGTGAGTCATCAAAACCCATTACTCCTTCTCTAGCAGGAGCTGTATATGCTAAAAGGCAACATTTCCAGGAAAATGCTACAGCCTGTTATGGTTTGGAAGAACTAGTGTGTACTGTCTCTTTTTGTGATGTCTGCAAGTTAGAGGACAATGGCTTGGAGAATGGGGATTGGAAAATCATATTATGGAAAGAGTTGGCGCTAAAAGAGGCACAATCTGTGAAGTGGGGAACTGATGGCATACTGTAAGGTCTGTAACTGATCATGATTTGAGAGCTGATGATAGACCTCAGTTCAGCACATACCACTGAAGTTCCATGATTACAGTGAAACAGTTAAGCAGTACCAGCATCTAGCTAGATCAGAAAATACTATTTCTTGTTTTCCTTGCAAGTATGCTAAATTAAATTCAAAACATTTAAGCAGTTTTTTCAAAAAAATTAGCAGAGACTTTAGAGAACCCTCATAATGGTTAACTATGAGGGCACATTAATCGAAGTGCTACCCCAGGTAGAAAAGAAATGCAGCCAGCAGGAGAACACAATGTGTTCAGTTTTCATGGAAATTTACTCAAAGGAAAAGGGAAGGTAAGCACTTATTCTATATGTAAGGCAGGAAAATATTCTTTAAAACATCATAAAGTTACCTAATCTACTGTAAAAAAATCAATTAGGTGCAACAGCAATTTTCAAGTTCTATACCTACAAAGATAAGCAGTGGAAATTTCTAGAGGCAAAGCAAGCAAGGGAAAAGTTCAAAACTATACCTCTTATTAAGTTCGCTTAGTAACAGGCACTGTCTGCTGAGTGAGCCAAAGCTGCCTTTGCCAGAGTAAATCCTATTTTTAGAATGATCACTGCATTCTGCAAGTTCATCTATGACTTCACTGGTTAAACCAAAACATTGTCTAGCCTGACAAAAGCCAAAACCAGATGATGATATTTATTGATTACATCTACAAATACAGATGATGCTTTTATGACTTTTTCATTCATCTTCATTTTATACTGGTGACACATGGTTTTGTCTAAAAAATGCAGGAGACCTCAATTCAAGAGTGGAAACAGGTGATCTTTAGTAGAGGACGCAATTACTACTTGCAAAATACAAACAAAAGAGTTTATTATTTTCTTGTAATCAGTGATATATTTTTTGCTTATATATTTAAGATAAATATTCATTTATTTATTTGTTTGAATGAGTGTGTATTCATGCTTTTATATTTTTTATGATGCTATTTTTATCATTTGCCTGGAGTCTGACATACCATAAGGGAGTTAGGATGATGACTTTTACAAACAATGTCTGCACCAGGTTAGTTATTGATCAACAGCATTTCAGAAATTTAAATATCTTTTTAGCAAATTAAACATCATTAATCCAAACACAAATGCTAAATTCTATGAGCATAAGCTGTAGGAGGTGATTAATGAAATTCAGTCTTCCTGAAGTCATTTCTGTTACCTGAGGGCTATATATTCAGTTGTACATTTAACGGAAGTCTGCCAGTATTTTCTGCAACATTGTCACATTTTAAAAGTAATAATCTTAAGTACCTTGTTGAATGAAGGCCTTATCATGAAATTTGTGAGAAATGGCCTTTTTCTCATGTCATGTCTTGCGAAGCAAAACGGTAATTCCTGGTGATCTTAAATCCGTGGTATAAGCAACATCAGTATAAGCCTTCCCTCATCCTTTCTTTGCATTACCGAAGTAAAACATTCATTTACGCCCTCTTTTCTTTCCAACCTACTGATTGGCAACAAAAGTCATGCGATAAACGTCATAATTTTGGTCATAAATGTTAACACTTACTACTTTGCCAGCTAGAGGCTTCTTTGTTTCTCACTTTCCATTATATAAATTTTGAATCATTTACATGTAGCTATAGTAAACCATAATAAATAATTAAGTCCGTAGTCTCTTGCAGAGAATTTGCCATTTAAGTTAGCTACACTGGAAACATGAGATTTATGTCGCAATTATCTTTTGCTGTTACGGTCTGATCCAGCTTCCACTGATGTTAAGGTACATTTTATCATGCCAGTAGCAGTTGGCATAGGCCTTTAAGGGTGAACTTATTAAAACTAATGATAATTAATAATTAAGCATGGTCTTGTTTTTGGATTAAAGTAGTATCACATTAAAGAGATAACTGGACTTGCTGAAACATAATGGGCTTGGCAGTCAAATATGAAAACCATTTTGGAATAAATTTTATTTCAAAGATCACTGTTAATCAAAGCAAAATAGTATTGGGTCAAAAGGGCAAGTTGAGAATTTTGCTAACTTAAATTTCTGTTACCTTTTGGAAGGCATTGGCATTTGTGCTGAAACAGAGCCGTGTCCACCTGAAAAACACTTCTATTCAAATTTTTGTAGTCACATTTGGTGACTGCACCTTTTCTTTTAGTCATGCATCATTACCACCCTATTAAGTAGATATTAACAAATATAACATGTTAGCATCCATATTGCATACTAGATTGGGTGAAAGGACGGAGCATCCCTAGTGCAGTGACAGAAAAACACTGTATTTCATATTACCCTCAACGCTGAATTAAATTGCTCTGCACTTGCATGGCATTTGGCAAGCAAGAATTAAAATACCTGCAATGCTGACGATGTCTTAGTTATGATGTTCCTATTTTAGATCATCTAGAATGTGTGTGGCATATTTATTCCTGAACTATTTCCTCTGAAGAACTAAACCATTTTAATGATGTGATGAAACCCCCTCCAACCCAAAACAAAAACAAATGAACTTCTCAGATGCAGATAATGAAAACAAATCAATAGCACCATTTTTAAATAGTATTAGCTTCAGGAGACAGCTGCAAGATTAAATAGGTCCATTTGTTTTGAAATCCTTCCTGAACATCATGACTCATCTTCCAGATCTATTTTGGGCTCTGTCGTATGTGTGTGTGGCTGAGGTCACACAAGCAAGTAATCCAAGTGACTGAAGCAGTGCAAGTTGTCAAAAGGAATAGTTTATTACGTGGATTTGCTGTATAGAAATGTCTCTTCATGCTCTGCCTGTTCATAAAAGGATATGAGCAATAATCTGCCTCAGCTGCAATGACTTAAATCTTCTTATTCAGAACCAGAGAGAGCTTCAAATTTCTTCTCCAGATAATGACAAATCTAACACTTTACTTCCAGGGAAATCAGGTAAAAATAGCTAAGATGGCTTTTTATTTTATCTGGAAAGCATGTTTAGGAGGGGTCAGAGAAACAATATATATTTCATATTAATTTTTAGATTTAAATAGTACCTTTTGCTCTAATAATGCCCCAGAAGACTAAAAAGGTCACTAGCTGATTTCTAATTAGGGAAATTCAGTATGTATGAGTTTGATTATAAGCATGATCATGAGTGCCTTTTATAGCTTGGCCATAAACTCTGAGGGCTGCAAAGAGTGCAAAACACTGATGCTCACTCACTGAGACATCTGCACAGAGAGGTGTTGAGCTGGGGCTGGTTCAGGGTACGTGATACGTTATCTCTGGCTGGTGGCGAGTGATGCTCAGCTGGGGGAGCAAACCTCTCCAGCGGGAGGGAAGCAGATGTGTTGGAAAAGAAGAGGAGTGTGTTTTCTCCAGTTTTAAAGTTTTTCATTTAGTCCTTCTGAGAGATGAGAACAGTGATGTACTTTAATGGAAGAATCTGGATGAAATGATGATAGCTCTTGGAGTCAGACAGTGAGAAGAGTCCGCTAATTTCAATAGAGTACTATCAGTGTGCCCTGATCACCTCAGAGTCATTCTTGCTTTTAGGTTTGTCAGTTTTGGAATTTCAGGAACAGTACCGTGTTATAAATGAAAGAGAAAAACATAAAACCTGTGATCTGCACTACTCAATAAAAATTCTGGAGCACTTTATGTCTCACTTAGATTCTGACTTTCAAAGAAAACTTGCTTGGCAGTTTGGTTGGGGGTTTTTGTTGCTGTTGCTGCTGATTGCCTATTTCTTTTTTGAGGTTTTATTTTTTTTTTCCCCCAAAGCTCCTAAACCCTTCACAGTATAGAGAACTCCTAAACTTTCTAATAAAATCGTATCAAGAATGGGTGTTTCTTGAAACCCTGAGATTCTGGAATCCATATGGGGGACATTGTTGGACTCTGACCAAAACCTCATCTCTAGGTTTAATTTTTTCACCAGCACTGTGTCTTCCAGATTCTGAGTAGTTATTTATCTCTTATACTACTATGACAAGAGACCCTAGTATTTAGAATAGTTCTGGCAAGAAACACATCAAGAGGTATGAACAGACACCAAAAGCAAATAAACACTAATTAGAACAACATATGCTGTTATCAAACTAAAGGCACTAAATCATACCCATGTTCATTCACCTGGAGCAGAGCAACCTCAGAAGCATATCCAGCAGCATTCTAACAAGTGAAATGTGCAAAAAAACCAAATGGCTAGTAATTTATCTTAATTTTGTGGGATTTATACCAGGATTATATGTTGAAGGAACAAGGACATTTCTTTAGCATTAAGTCAGCTGAGTAACTCCTGTCACCTGTAGAAGCTCATGGGCTAGTTTCTGGCAGATATCAAGCTAGCATGCATAGACTCTAGGAGGAAGGGGTAACTTGCCTTGAAGTTGCTTTGATTCTTTAAGATTCTTTAAGATAGCAAAAGGACTGACTAGCATTGTTATATCCTGCTCTAAAATAAGTAATTAAAAATTGTAGTAAAAAAAAAAAAAAAAAGGCAGAATATAATTTTTCCAAGGCACAAAAAAAAAAAAAAAAAAAAAAAAAATTACTGTGTCTAGATCTCACATTTATCAGGTCTGGGATGTACAGACCAACCTGAAGAATCATCTTGGCTGTCTATATAAAATCCTTTAATAAGGTAAGCCTGTAGCAACTTTTGCTTTGGCATTTAGTGAGTTTTTTAATCCAGACCATAGTGCTTGCCTACCTCATGGCAATGTTCTGGAATTTTAATTAATGCAAACCATAGACAAGTTGCAACAGAAGACAAGGTGTAATGGAAACATAAACTGCTGATACGTGTTTATGCACTCTGCTAGAGAAATATGGGAGCTGCAGTCCAAAGGAATCTGCTGAATGCTACAAGAACACAAAAAAATAGACACTTTTGCAGAAGTAGTTGCTGTCAGTTAATAAGCTCATTTTTCTCTCTAAGGAAAATAGAATTTTCTTCTGTAAAGTTTTTTGTTGTTTTTTCGTTTGTTTGGTTGTTGTTTTCTTTTCCTCACAGTGTTCAGTACTATAAATTACGTGCAAGGGACTTGGTTGGAATTTACAAATGACTATAGCCTTTTATTGTGTTTTATGCACTTGTAAAACTAGAATGTCTACTGAACTAATATAGTAGGCATTTTCTACGCAATTTGATTTAGGGAAATCTAATGTCTGATGAGAACTTATTGCATGATTGAACATTAATACTCTTTCCTGCTCATTTGTGGTTTAATACCTTCTTTCTAACATAAAGTTCATTGGCATTCTTCCAGTCATACTCAAGATTATTCATGACGTGGTCATTTACTGCCTACCTTCAACTCTTTGGGAATTTCCAGTCTCAGACAGTTACTGTGTTTGAAGAACAAGAGGAAATAGCCTCATGTTGTGTCCAGGGATGTTTAGATTGGATATTAGAAAAATTTCTTCACTGAAAGGGTTGTCAAGCTTTGGAACAGGCTGCCCAGGGAAGTGGCTGAGTCATCATCCCTGGAGGCATTCAGAAGACATGTACATGTGGCACTTAGGGACATGGTTTAGTGGTGGACATGGCAGTGTTTGGTTTACGGTTGGACTAGATGATCTTAAATTTCTGTTCCAACCTAAATGATTCTATGATTCTGTGATTTTAAAGTTTTGCAAAAATCAAAACAATTATTTCTTCAGCACTGTCCAAAACTTCTGGCTCCTAGTGAGACAACCTGTCCCTCCCACAGTTGCCCCATATGAGGAGCTACAGTAATAACCACCAACAGCACAGCTGTAGTTTTGTTCCATGCCGATGCTCAAGACTGACGGTGAGTGAAGTTTCTAAGCTGACAAGGGCCTTTAAGGGTTCCTCTACACCGCTCTTGTCCTTTTGATGTATGACTTTTATCCCAGTACACTTAAAGCTATTTCTTGAAATGGATTTGTGCTAAAAATAAAGACCATTGAACCCAAATGTGCCTGAACTCTATAGGTTTGATTTGCAGGGAACATGCTTTTCTGCACTGCCAACTTTGTGCTTTTAAGATGAAGTCTCCTCACATTTGCTGTTTAAGTTAATGACCTGTCTCTAGAAGACTGGTGATTGTAAGACTGTCTGCTTTCATTTAGATGAAATCTCTAGGCCTGTAACTGCATGGAAAAGTTACTCTCAGCTCACTTTAAATTTTCAGAAACAAAGTCAGGATCCTTCCAATTAAAAAGAAAATTTGCTTTTTCTTGCTTTGTTTGCTTTTTGTTGTTGGTGTTGGTGCTGGGTTTTTTTGGTTGGTTGATTGCTTTTTTGGTTGGTTGGGTTTTTTTTGTTTGGTTGCTTGGTTGTTTTTTTAATAGGATGGCTTTTTTTCTTGTAAAGTTTAAGGGTCTCATTTGAGGTTATGGATTTCTTCTTATCATTTTGGATTGAAGCACCTTTTCTAAACTCAAATCTTTTGCACTTGGTAAAACAGCACATTGCCTTTATTGTTATTTTTGTCACTCTCATAGAGAAATTATTGACTCTTGAAAATTGCTTTGAGGATCTTTCAGATTACTACTTCTTATTAAATCAGGCTGTAAATGATCAGAGTTAGCAAAACATGAGTAGTCAACTGACCCAGTGATCCCTATGTGAATATCAACTACATTAGATTTTTCAGAAATGGAATGAAATGAAACTGCATTGGGTTTGTCAGATGCCTTCTTTGCTTTTGATCAAATATATCCTATCTATAATAATGTAAGCAGTTTTAAGCATAAAGAAATTAGGCTACAGATGTCAGACAGGAAAAGAAACATGGGAAGGGAAGAGAAGGGAGGGGGAAGGGGAAGGAAATCTGAGTAGTTCACACAGTTTCAGTTTGAGAGAGCTGATTAACAACCAGAAACTGGAACTCTTGACACTGACACCCTACCCCAATGCAAAATGAGGTTGCCATGTTATAATAAACTAATTTTCCGCTCTAAGGAAAACTGATTTTTTTTAATTGGGAGATGTTTTACAGCTTCATGGAAATAAAGCACTGGGATATGCAGGATGCCGCACTATATATACACCGTCTGGCTATACTACCTGTTGACAGGTTCCTTGTAATAATTTTCTACACCTCCCGTCTTCCCAGTGGCAACTGCCTGCTGGATGGAGAAAGGGGCAGAAAGGGCCTTGGCCTGCTTTAAAGAGGACAAAGAGGGAACAGTCCAAGTTTGGAGGGGAAATCCTCTATCACAGTTATAAACCAGCATGAAGACAGTGTTGGACAAGGTAAGTGCATTTCATTCTGCAGGCTAATGCTTAGGGCACTTGATTGGTAAAGACCTTGTTCAAGATGCATAGTCCATGGGGATACATGAATGTATGATGCCACCACTGAATTAAAAACAAACAAAAACCAAAACCCCAAACAAACAAAAAAACCCACCACAAACAACAACAACAAAACCAGCCAACCAACCAACCAAAACAAACAAAAAACCCCACAAACAAGTAGAGATAAGTAGGTTTTCCACTCTCATATCAGTTTTTACTCCCCAGGCTAAAAGGCTGGGATATTCCTCCTCTATTGTCCTTCGAGCCTTCTAACCATTGCATTTTTAGATATAGCTAAGATTTTCTTGAGTCAGAACCATACATTCAAGTTTATAGTGTTTCTTCTGTTTAAAACTTATTCTGAGGCTTTAGCTCCTTCACTGTCTTGTCCTAGCTCCAGTCAGCATGTCATGGCAAATCTCATCTTGTATTGGCAACAAGTCCACCCTGCTGAAGGATAGCAAGGGGACTATTCTGTTTCAACCACTGTCATTCTAAGCTTTCCCCGAATTTCTGTGCCTTCCTTCAGGCACCAGGAACAGCAGGGTTTCTCAGCCTTCCCAGTAGTTGGCTGCCACTTCATAATACCAAGAGAGTGTTCAAACAGCATATTCAGCAAGTACAAAACGCCTCATTTGAGTATTCAGTTACTGCTACCCGGTAGCTGAACGTTAGCCAAGCCATGGCAATGCAGAAAAGACAATGAGACTTAACACTTCATAGCTCCCTCTTTCATCTTGCCAGATTTTTTTTTTTTAAACATAATTAGGGAAGTATATGATGCAATACAATATAATCTAAACATTTCTTCCTCATAAAATTTGAATCTTCACTGCCTGCCCAGTCACCACTCTTTTGAATCAGTTAGTCGCCTGTTTGTCGAAGAAGCAGAATACAAAGTGATTTTTGTAGCATAACTGTAATAGCATTTGTCATGTACTAGCAAATCACTTAGAAAGGGTTTTCCACATGCAGAGTGGGTGCAGAGGATCTAGCATTTGCACAGAATGTGTCAGGAAGCTTTGGAGGTCAGACTGATATTCTTATTTCATTAAAAACCAAAGCATATTGGAGGTTTTTCACCTTTCAATTTCATACTTATCCTCACCTTTTTATTTTGTAACTCTTTTCCTTGTATTTTCTGCTTTTCCCCCCTTCTCCTAGCACATTTCACTTTTTCCACCTCCTTTTCCTGTGCAGTTCAAGCTTTGATTACCTACTAAGCCTTGTCCTCAAAGTGGAGTTAAGCTGGGGTTGAAGAAAAATCCTTACTTACTGCTCTGAAACGGAAGCTGTCCAGGAAACATGCACAGTGCCTGTGACCAAAAGATAATTAAAATTGTAATAGATGTAACTCTGGAGATAGGACACTCCAGGGTGTCCTTGCAGAGAGTGCTAGAAGACCACGTCTAAGAAAATCTCTCAGTGTACAGCTAAGAAGATAATGAAACATTAACTTTCAAGAAACATTGACCACAGGAAAGATTTTGTGAATGAAAACTAAATTGAAAGATTGTATTGATGGAAATATAAGGAGGGGGAGAAGAGGGTGCATGATGTCATGCTTCATGAAAAATACCTCAAATGACCTTCAAAAGAGAAAGTCACATCTGTCATTCTTCCACCCTTGCCAGGTCAGTCAGTACCTACAAGCAGGGCTGCTGGCTGCACTTGGGGCATCTCACCAGCACTGCACTTTCATCCACTTTTCTTTGCTCAGTCTGGATGACAGGTAGTGCAGTATTGTGAAGAAATATTAAGTAAAACGTGCTCATCGTGCCAGAACAACGGGTTGACCAGAAATCTGAGGGAAAATTATGAGGGAGGAAAAAAGACCATAAAGGATCTGATGCTACATAAGGAACCGAGATACAAAGGGGCAAGCAGGGTAGGAATGTCAACATTCCTCATTGTCAATGAACAGTGAGAAACAGGTTGATTTATGACAACTGTTGCTCTTTCTCAGGTTCCTAAAAGTCACTTTCACAGCCAGAAATTGACTGATATGTATGAATCTACATCTGCCTTTAAAATATGCTGCTAATCTTGCAACATATATACAATTAAGTCTTGTTTCACCATTTGAATAAAAACCAGTGTGGCTTTAGTAAACAGAGAGTCCCAATTTCTGTGTTTCAACTGATCCTTGTGCTCAACTATGTGTCAACTGATTCCTATGCTCTAACTAGAGAGGAGTATTTTTAGTGCATTATAAATATTTATGGCTTATTTACCCCTTTATTTTCAAAATAAATCTTGTGCACTCTGGATGAATGGATGTGAGAGCTATAGGAAAGTGAGGCGTTTTCCCAGCAGTAGTCATAAATGCTAAATTCTGAAGCAAGCAACCATTAGTCTTAATATTTGAAAAAAAAAAAAAAAAAAATACCAAAAGGTGCTATTTTCTCTTACAAAGGTAGATGTATGTTATTTAAAGACATGATGCTGAACCTGTGTAAAACTTCATTGTGAGATAATTTTAAAAACTCCTGAGTGAGTAGAGGAGTGAAGGTGACTAAAATACAAAATGTTCACAAGGACTGGAAAAGAGAACAGCCTGCAGAAGACCCCGCAGCAACGCCAGTGTTGCCTTTGTAACCTGGGAGAGACACGGCCACTGGGGAGATCATTCTGCAGGGACTGATATCCAAAAGCTATCCAAAGTCTTCAGGTTACAGTGACTGTGGTATCACTGTTTTGAGCACATATTTTGGATCTCCGTGTTTTTGGATAACCTAATTATGCTGCGGCAGAGTGATACATTTGCTTACTTTCAGCAAGTGATACATTTGCTTACTTTTGACATCTCACAAATGATACAAGAAGTCCTTTTTCTGTAGGACCTCCAGGCTCCTCCTTCTACCTCCAGATGTTTTGGGTTTTTTTTTCTTTTTCCTGTGAGTTAGTGGTGAAGCACACTGGTTGTTTATTTAACAGCAAGACAGTACCTGAGAAATGGGTCAGCATCCCTTCACTCATGGAGCTTTTCCTTTAATCTGCTATAAGAAAATATTAACATAGCATGCAGTCTATGACTGTCTTTGAACTACTGTTTGCTAGCAACATCTGTAGGAACAGTTCTTGTGCAAAGAAGCAGGTTTGAAGCAGGAAAGTTGCCATATGTATGCATATCTTGTTTTCCAGAACAGATATTAAGAAAAGGCAAACAACTTAAGGGGGTTGTTTTACCCCAATAAAATTACTTACCTCTTCATTCTAGTGAAATCCCGTTGCAGAATGACAAGGTTTGCATTTAGCTGCTGGAAGAAAAATGTGTACCATTGCTAGCTTTCATTTTCTTTTCTTTTTTTTTTTTAAAGGGTGTTTATGTTTATTTTGACAGAAGAGGGCTAACAGTGTGCATCACAAGCCCCACAGCAGCTGGACTGGGAGGCCAGGGTGGTGGCAAAGAAAGAGTTCCCTGCCCCATCTCCACAGGTGCCTGGGTTCCAGCTTGTACCCAGGCACCTGGGAGTCCCAAAGTGATCCTTCAGAGCCAGGGAATGGGATTAAATTTATTTCTGTAACTCTGAAATTCAAAACTGCAGCTACTGAATTTAATCACCATAAATTCTGTAAAGATTCACAGAAATTTTCCAGGTGAAGTACTGACGTATGTGGAGGTGTTGCACAGAAAAGCAAAGAATTGAATGTTTAGAACTCCTTGATCAGCAATGCTAAACCAAAAAACTATTCAGAGAGTGAGATAATTAAAAGAAGTCAGATCATACAGAATACAGTGTCAGAATGTGAAAGGTTAACGTTGGGTAGTGAGACAGTTTCAGAAACATCTCAGCCAGAACTGACAGTTTTATAGCCTCCTAGAAAATATACCTTTACTTTGCTCAGCAGAACTTCAGAGCCTTCATATATCAATTGGGCCAGAAGGAAAATGTGAATGTTATTGTATTGTCTAAACAAAAAAAGTCAGTTCCAATAAATTTTGTGACCAAAATTAATGGGACTAAAATTACATGTCAAAATCAATGCGTGCTTAATATCAGTGTGATGTTCACTTATCTTCCTTTGGGTCTACACACTGGCAAACCTTTATAGGATATGAGAATCCTTATGAAGTTCCATTATTAGGGAACTCGACAATTTAAAAATACACTTGATTAATGACCAGTACCTGAAATAATACTTCAGAAGTATTGGTAAAGGTCAAATTCTTATATGCCCCTACTCCATCTTGTTTTCTATGGGAAATGTTGGCATGTGTGTTGAAGTCCCAGTGTGGTATGTATGGGTCCATTTATGTAATTGCATATATCTTTCAAACTTCTCACTGACCAAACCATTTTTCTGGAGGTAACTGTGGTTTATGAGGAAGCTATGGCAATTTCAACCAAGAGATATTAAATTCAACAGAACACAAGGCACTTTTTTTTGCATTACAGTTAAAATCTCATAACCACCTCTATCCAAAAGAAACATGAGCTTTTAACAGGTTTCAGGAGAAACTAATTATAATAACATTTTTATGTAGCATTTCTCATTTCAGGATTGCACAAAGCACTTTGATTCATGGAATTGCTTTTTGGCCAAGAGAAATAATGATTTTGCTCTTCTGTAAAGCACAAACCTGTAGTTCTTCTACAGTGCCTTGTAACTTGTGGCCATTGCAGTAACCCTGGGATACCCCCCTCATGGAAGTTATATCAGTCTAATTTTGCAAATAGGGAAAGTTTGATATTCAATTGACTGGCTGACTCTTAGAACACACAGCAAGAAATATAATGCTCAAAATAAATTGAGGTTAATTTGAGAATTAATTGTTTCACCAGCTGCAAAATGCTTTACTATTTTCAGATGTGCATTTGATGGGGGAAAAACAAGCTTCTGAGTATAGTCTCTTCTTTAGGTCTCAAGAATTTGTATGAACAGAATTAATTGTCTTTAATTGAAACTGTAAGAGCAGCAGTTGCTGTTAATTATTTTGGGGTTTCATTATAGTATTTGGTGTCACTATGTATTAATAGCATTGAGGAGGAGACAGTTTAGCGTCTCTTCCTCATGTCATTAACAAGCTGGTGGTAATGAAAACAAGTCATACGGAGTGCTTTGGGGATAATTTATTATATTGCATTGCCACAATAAAATAATGAAATATTAATAAAAGAGAGGCAAAACAAAGAGCAGCAGAAGAAAATGGAGATTCAATGTTGTTTATGTTCCATGCTAATGAAGGGCTACTTGCTTTTTGTTCATGTTGTGCTAATTAGCAGAGCTGTGTGGATAGATACGGAGTAATGCAGACAGAATGACAAGTACAAGGGCGCTGTCCCTTTAAAACAATTTCTAATATTTTCATCTACAATGGTGACTTTTTGAGATGCAGTGCAAGATAATGCTGTGCAATGTTAGGATCAATGAAATATATTTAACAGATCCAGTTTATGGCTAAACTAAACACAGTTGCTGTATTGTTCACTAACTACAGGAAAAATCATATTAACATCAACTCAAGTTGCATTTAAGTTTTTAGGCTTGGTTTTAGAGGCTATCACTAATAGCTATGTGAAATGTGTAATGTTCCCAACTCTGCTAAATTCTTATTGTGACGCTTCATTTCCAAGTTTCCCTACAGTCTTTCTAAAAGAGTTGCATGGATGTTTTATTTTGGTGAGATCTTTTATCTACTTTTCTTTGGCAAAGTTGATTCTTGCTGTTGCTACTTCACCAAAACAGGGGATTCAAAATACCTTGATCTAGAGAAAAGTTTAGGATTTCTAGGAAACATCATTCCCTACAGAAAAGTTTCTGCTGTTTTGAGAGAACTGGTTTTTACTAATTTGTGATTTTTTTTTTCTTTAAATCAGTATGAAAATGATCCACTTAATTATGCAATATAATGATTTCTTTCTCTAGGAGTACAATATAGCCTTATATCTATTTAGACTTCTGGTAAGTGTTTGTTATGCTTTGAGTCAGGCCCTGGGTTTTGACAGAAAGTCTCCATTCTATTAAAGGCTGCCTTTCATTGTAGCATTAACTAGATAAAGGGAGTGTTCATACAGGGTCACCTGGTTGTTTATCCGGTTTCTCATAATTTCTGAAGAGATACAGTTTTCAAGCTTTGCTGAAAAAGACAATGAAGCAAAATGAGGAAATAAAATTACCTGTTTCTTAACCTTGCAGACTTACAGCTACTCAAGAATAGTCTGCTGTCTTTTGTCTTGGCAGTATACCGCTGCAAACTCCATCACAGGAATTTGTTAGGATTTTTTCACCTGACTGGTAGAAATAATTAATAACTGTCTTTTCAAGATAGTTCTGTGTTGTTGTTCAAGCTGAAGTACCGCATCATTGATTTTTCAGCACAAAGAAGTGCCTGATTTCCCACAGATTCAATGCTTCTAGAATGTCTCGGAAAACTGCAGTTTATTCTGAATTGTTTTTCAGAGTTTAGGTGTTAAGATTTTGCTTAGCTAGCACTGTATTGATTTTAGATGCTAAGAGACCTATGATTACGGACTTATGTTCTAACATTTGAATGTAGACAGAAAAGGGGAAATTATTTTCTCTGTATCAATATCCATTTTTCCTTTAATGACTAGGAAGCCATGAGAATTTGAGATAAGCTATGCTGGTATGATTTCAGGGGCAAAATGTTGGCTTCAAAGCATTGAGCTTATTTCTGAAGCACGAGGTGCAATACAGCAACATGACTGAACTACTGAAGTCCTTCATCTAGAGTCTGCATTCATCACTAGTACTCTCAGAAACCAAGCCTTGTGCTAAAAACAATGAAGATTTTAATTCCAACACTGCAGAAACACTATACTGGAAGAATTTGTTCCAGGTAATATGGTAAATCGCATACCAAGCACTTGAAAATAGTTTGAAGTATGTCTTTCTGACTTACTGTGGTTATAAAATGAGAGATTTAACAAAGTACAGCACGGGCAGAGAATGAACTCTGTATGTAGTTGAAGAGCTATCATTAGTGTGTTGCAAAATCCATTAAAATAATACATTGCTTTGTGCAGTGTCTTTGGTAATTCAGAACTTTTAAAGTTTTTTTTGTGCTTGTTGGTCCATGTCACCCCATAACTGTACCATGACATGCTAGCACTGTTAAAGGAGTTGCACTGCATAAAGATTATCTAATTTATAAAAAAAAAAAAATGATGAAAGGTGTTTAATAAAATTATCAAAGAAGATAATAAATATGAAAATTAGGCAGAGATTAGGAGCATTACTTAAAATGTGCATACTTCACTTCATTATCAGCTGTGTTACTGAGAAACTAATCTTCCTGTATCTTATTTTTGCTGTTATTTGTGTTACTGTAGCATCTAGAAAACCCAGTTATGAAACGATCAAGGCAATCAAATACTGTTCTAGATATTTCATATTTACAGCAGAAGGATAATTCTGTCCCAGAGGAGCTAGCAATATAGTAATTAGACATCTAAGAGATGGTGGATATATGGGTATACACTAGTCCAAGCCCTGTAACCTCTCACCCTTCAAAAATACCAGCCAATGTGCTAGCAAAAAGATCATATTATGACATCTGATTGCTTTTTATTAGTATCTAATCTGGAAAACCATAGGTACAAGCTGCTATAAAATTCTTTTGAAATGGTGTTACAGAAACAAACATTCCCCTTCCCTATCTAAACTACTGCTCCTCTTTTGACTTAACTGGGGAAGTGCTTGGGATTTCAGCATTTTCTAAACCACTCATGCTCATGTAACAAACAGAGATGCAATAGCTTTGGAAAACAAAAATTTAGATCTTCGATTAGAGGCAAGTGGATGTTTATTCCACAATGTCTTTGCTTATCTTAAAATCTAAAAGGCCAGTCAATACTTTTTATGGATTCATATGTCAAAAAATCACAGGATTATGGAAAAACAGGATTGGAAGAGATCTGAAAAGGCCATCTACCCCATTCCTCTGCTCCAGGGGTGAACCAGCCAAGTTTGTGACATTTTAAAAGTAGAGATTGCACAACCTCCTCAGCAGTGGCTTAATTTTTACAGTCACATTGCTCTTGATAATGAACCTGCACATTTTCTCCTGCAAGTCAGGTTCACCCAGGTGTTCTGACTGTTCCTGCCATGGTAATATACTCCAACACACTGTATTACAATAAAGCTGAACAATTATCAGTAGGAGATGCATCAACTTTTTAATTATGTTCCCTTTTAACCGAGTTGAGTATTTTGCTGGTAGGAACACTGATGCAAGTAGAAAGTGAGGAGGCTGACAATATCCTTTAAATTAACATATTTTTCTAATGGAGGTGCGACTGAAAAATAGATCAGAGAAGAATAAAATGTTGTGCTTAACGGTTTCTGCTGCTACTGTGATGTCTGGGATAATTGCAGTACTCTAATTGCATTCTTTTTAAGTAATCAGGCAGAAGTAAAGTTTTCCAAAATAATTGTTATTTGCGATAGTCATAACTTCCCTAGCTTCAATATCTACTTATCCAATTAGAATAATATAAAATCAAACTAGACAGAATGTTTTTTTCATATTTTTGACAACCACTCTACAAAATTTTGTGTAGGGTGAAGGACAAAAAGCTTAATGGAACATTCTACTCTGATTTTTATCAGGCAAAATGGCTTCTATATAATGCCCCAGTATTTTATTTGTGATTCTTTTTCTGATCCCAGCATAAATGCATCTGCAAGAATAATTTATTTACATGTTCATTTTGGTGTTACAAATTAAATTGATATTAAATAAAATATTTAGAAATATGACAATTTAAGGTTGATATACAGTATTATATAAATCAACATTGTGGTGAATACTACAGATGTAATGGTAAGGGGTCAATCTAGCAAAACATTTGAAGAATGAGCATAAAATCTTTGATTTCCATGGAAATTAAGTTGAATTGCACTCTGGATCTTCTTAACACACTTGTAATTTGGTTAATGCCAATTTTTCAGTAAGGAAAATAAAAAATGCCATTGAGCCTAACTCACAGAGTTTGTCAAGAGCAAAGGTAAATTGTTTGTCTCCTGCACCTTTCTATCCATCACTATGCTACTTCTCTAGAATAAAATCAAAAGCTGCCAAAGGGGAAAAAGTCCACTATATCCTAGCTGTCAAACACTAGATATTCACTATGTGTGTCTGGTAACTGTTGAAATAATGAAACAGACAGTGCCATTCTCTTTCCAGTAATGTAACAGAAAATAGGGAAACAAAGGCTATCCAGGCTTAAGCTGACAGGCAAATGGGAGGGACAACTTCAGTGCACTCCTCTGCTCCAGGCTTCATATTTGGCCTCAGGTAAATCAATTTTCTAGCTATAAAATGAGGATAAATATAACTCCCCATTCCTTGAAGCATTGCGAGATTATGTAGTATTTATCAGATGCTCAAGATTGAGAATACTAGCAGTCGAAAAGATTTCAAAAAGTTGGACAGTATGTTGCCTTCTAGAAACTAAATGCTGGGTGATAATTTAACCCCTGTGAAATAATTATTAAAACTCTTTATGGCTAGATGTTTAAGGGAAGGAATGTGTTAAAACTTGAAAGAACAGTAGTTAATTTTGCCTTGTGGCTTAAGCCACTGAAGAACAGTAAATGCCTTCACGTCACCAATATAATGTTGAGTTGCCCAAATCGCTGATTCTGATCAAACTTTTTTATCAGACTAAAGACTTAAAGTGCCCAGTTTTCAAAGAGCATTTTCTGAAACATGATCCTTTAAATTTGTCTCAGATTAGTAATTCAAAAACAGCTAATTCAAGTAATTAGTCCACTTTGACCATCTCCGTCTTCAGTTTAAAATGGGTCATTGTATTTTGATGAATCCATTGTATTTAAAGAGCTCTATAAACTTTCTGTCAGAAGTGTGGGACATGATAGTTAATCTAAGCGATTTCTACAGTATAAGTCATGGAGATAGGTTTCAGCTTAGCCTCAAATTCTGGTACAGTTAAAGATCAGAAAAATGAGTAGAAAATAGAAGGGCTGGCTCAGTATTAACCTTGTGCAGTTAAATCAATACTGTAATACAGACACTTGAGTTGAGACAGCATCACCCTTCCTGATCACCCCTACTTACTGCATGCTGCAGTGCATTACATAAATGGTTCCTTTAACATTACAGGAAAGAATTTTCAAATACAAATGAGGTGCAGTGGTTACCTTTGGGCTGGCTTTTGGAAAGAAGGATGTTACAGACATTAGAGAAAAAACTTATCCTTTCTTTCTAAATACAGTGAGTGAGAGAGAGATCCTGCATTAGCTATGCAAGCTGTACTCTGACTCAGCACTGGTAAAACTCTCACTTTGCAATCTCATGGCAAGTTTAAAAGCCCAAAAGTAGGATCAGACCCACATACTTGATGCAGAATATAATAGACTGTCTTCTGGGTCTGGCATTCCAGAATTTTTCCAGCAAAGTTGTACAAATGATTCTGCAGTTGGTTTATTGTAGTTCAGTGACTGATCTAATAGAACCATCAGGTAGACTCGTAATATTCTTTTTCTAGCTAAGACTAAAAACTTAAAAACAAAACAAAACAAAAACCAGAAAAAAACAAACAACAATAACCAAACCTACTTTTCATTTTCCCTTCCACTTTTGAAAGTCATGTTTCTCCAATGAATGTCTAAATTGGCCAATTTTTTTTCTATTTAGAAAATGTCAAAAAAACTTCAAATATTTTACAAAGTTTTTTCTTACCCATCATTATACATTTACTAAACTTGTCCTAAATTTTTCCTAATTTTGTCCTAAAATTTTGAATAACTGGGAAGGGAAAGATTTCTCTGTAAAATATCTTAAAGCTGCGTCAAGCTCTGTTCAATGGTCGGTTTAAAATATGTGTGTGCGTTGAGTCCAGTCTTTAGCATTATAATCAGCTTAACATCACTGTTAACAAAAAAAGTCACTGTCAAAACTGATTCCATTGTTGATAGTCCTGTCAAGCAGCTCAAAGACTGAATGGACTGTGATGCTAATTAGGCATCTGGAATGGGCATATTTCTCATCTGTAAAGCTTGGCTCATCAGAAGGAAACTGAGGAGAATGGTGAAGGATGCGAAAGAAGAGCTTTTTATTTTGTGACATGAACCTACTGTGTCATTTCCCATTTCATTTCATTTCATTAAAACATAGAAATGTATTGCATGCCAACCTGGTGATTTTAATAGTCATAATGAAATTATAACAAGGTGATCCATGATTTTAAAGATTTGAATCAAAACTCTGATAACTATGGAATTCATTATACTAGGTTCCAATTTAGTCTGAATTATTTTTCAAAAAGTCAGAATATTTTTTCTAAAGCTAACTAAAAGTGTAATATAATGTAATAAAATATATTTAAATAGTATTAAAGAAATAGTAATTAATCTAATTAAATAGTATCCATAAAAATTAAGAAACATATTTTAAATCTTCTATGTTTTCTTCTATGTAAGCATAGAAGAAAACAAAAATAATTAACTTCAGTAGATTTTCTTTTTCATTTAATTGTCACTTTTGAGAATTCCACCCATGGGGATCTTCAATATGGATTTAGGATTCTAAAATTAAGTTTCTATTTTTGCCCAGATGTATCATTCTCTCTTCCATCTGTACTCTCATAAAAGAAAATTTGCCTGTTATTATAAGGATTAGTTTATTAAAACTCTTTATCTTTCTGCTTACACATTCACTTCTGCTGCTTGAGCTGATATACTCCAGTAATTCAATGCTGAATTCAAATCTATTTTTCTACATAGCTGCCAAAGTGACTGGTTTTGCTAGACAGAAATCTCTCATTTGCAATTATATTATCATTTATCAGAGAGCATTCTTTTGTCTTACAACGTTGTTTGGGGTTTTTTTTGTTTGGTTGGTTTTTTTGTTTGTTTGTTTTTTTATTGTGATGATTAATAGTCTCCATTTGAGAAACTAATTTCAGTGGCTTCTAGGCAAGTGTCACCCATGTTATTTCACCAATTCTAAAAACGTTTCTGAAAGTTCACCAAAATTATTTAACAATTATGTGGCTTCTTCATTATCTTTTCTCAGCATGTAGCAGAAACACAAGACATTTGAGGATATTAGAAGATCAACTGTTGTCTGTACTAACACTTGTCTATCACAAGAGCTTTGTAATTTTAAGACAAACCTCATAAAAAGATGAGATTTTATGGAAAGAAAGCGGTTCTAAAATACATTTAAAATGCTTGATATTTAACCTCTGGGTTGTGAGCTTTTAGATAGGCACTTCAGATGTATTGTGTACCCTTTTCTTTGCAAACACTTGAACAGAAATTCCTGAAATAAAATGTAAACTGAGATTTTCTTAAACATAAATGTCTAGAAACTGGAGATTTAAAGGAGATTAAGATTGTGAGAGCTGATAACTGTGCCTCAGGCTCTCCTGAGTTAATATGAAAAGCAAGTGTTACTGCCAAGACCTGACTATAACCCTTTAGACTGGAGACTTGAGAGATAACTGATTTAGATGGTTATGATGTTTATTAATTAATTAACACACCACCAGGAAATTACTGATTCCTTAATTATCTAAAAAATTCACCTGTATTACCAGGCATATTAAGTCACAATTGCCCTGCCATGGAGAACCCTTTCAAGTCACACAGAAGCATTATTATTTTCCCTTCTCTATTTAGTATTAGGGTGCCAGTCTGTTCCTGCTCACTCCGCCCTGTCCTTGCAAGTCTTTTGAGTGTAGACTTGATGGGGAGCCCAGTGGACTGCCTGTGGGGGTTCTCCCAGCATTCCATGGGACTTGGGTGTGCAGGTCATCTTCACCACCACCAGAGGGATACCACCCAATCTATTCTTTACTCAAGTCGACAACTGATTCTTTTTTTCTTATCTTTTTTCATCACCCTACCTACCATCCACCTTTTAACTATGTTTTCCTCATTGGTCCCATTTCTGCCACATGCAAATCTAAATACAGTGTTTCCAACACCTTTATGTAGGCAAACTCAGCCCATCCTAGTATCACTGATGCGACTACCCAGGTACAAGAACCCTTGCATACCAAAACTATCTCCCAATTTCTCTGTTCATGCTGCTTAGACTTAATTGACTTGTTCTGCTCTCTCTACATTGTAATTCAACTTTAGTCTTGACTCTGGTATATAACTCTAACGAATCACATGCAGTTTCTTATCTTATGCTCTTACAGTTTGCATACTAGATCAACCGAATAATATGTTTTTGTGCTCACACAGTATCTTTGCCATTGAAGAGTTTGTATGGTCCTCCTGATTCCCACTGTACTGCCTAGCTTATTGTGGGACCTACTGTTCCAGTGGTATCTCTGGCTCACAGTAATTTTATCACACTATTTAACACACGGTACAATGAGTCTCATTAGCCATCTATTCATCTTCCTTCAGCACAAAGAGCAGGTTTGAGAGTGAGGGTGATCAGATGGTAGCACTGTCCAAGACTTACTGCTGTTCTCCAGCAGACGACACGAAGATGGTGTTACCTGTGTGCAAAGTCTTGTTAGAGTCTCTGCCCTTTGCCAACTGTAAGCCAAAAAAAGAATGATACTGCTCAAAGTCTGTGTGGGACAAAAAAAGAAGTCATATTTGCACCATACAGTTTCTTGCTGACACGTGACCACTGTAATTTCTGCTACACATGCATGTGATGTCAGGTAAATCATGCACAGTACAGGGGAGTCGCCTGTGCCCCTTTCCTCCTGCCTCTTCTTGGGACGGCACCAAAACTGATGGAGGATGCAGCAAAATTTATCACACTAGTTAGTGTGTTCAAGAGCCCCTGCCAGTCCGAGCTTACTTGCAGTGTGAAACACAGCAAGACCTTGTGGCTTTGCATTTCCATAGTAGCCTGGGGGCAAAGATGTTCCACAGCCTAAGCTTCCTTGTTGAGAATTACAAAAAAATCTTTTGGGTTTCTTAAAAGAGGAATGAAAAGAAAACAATCCTATGAGATTTGCTCCCCACTTATTAAGAGTCAACACAGATTCTTTGAAATTGGAAGGGTTGATCCGCAGTTTGTAGCAGCATTATAACTACCTTAAATTCAGGCTTTTGCTAAACACTTGGGTCATCTGTGTCTTACACACTGGGAATGTCTCTTTTTCATTTGTTTTTGTTATAGAAAGGACTCCTACATGCCTTAAGAAGCAGATTTTTGTTATGGAAACATATACAATGTTTTTCCGGTGGTGGCTGCAATGAGTCTAATACAAACTAAAGGCACTCTTGCCTTATTTATTCAGTAACATTCAACATATGTATGCACACATAGACATATTTCATACATTGAATATGAAACATTGATTAGCTCTCTAAAAATCATGTTCATCATCCAGACTTCTCAATCAAAACAAATGTGGCAAGCTGTATTGAAATATTAATAGATACACAGAAAGCTCTCGAAGTAATTTCCTTTGAAGCACTGTCTTATTTGAAATTGTAGATTTTTCTTATCAAAAGCAAAAGATTCTGGACTGAATTACTAATGCAGAATTGCATAGAAGAAATAGAGTATTAAATATGTCTACTTCATTGCAGAATCTGTATTTATTACTTTGTAATATATTTCCTCTGAAATAAGAATCTGAAAAGGACAGCAGCACGAAGTGGACACACTGCGCAGCAGGATTTGGCTTTTTGTCTTTGATGGTGCCAGAAGTGTATGCTTTCATTTCAACATGAATACATAAAAGGTATTCTCCACTGTCGCCTTTTTGAGAGGTCACATAAAACATCCATGGCTCAGGGCACTTGTAATGACTGTAATTTGAATGTATTTTATACCACAAAAGGAAGGCAAGGCTTCTTACACTTGAGGAATTGACCACACAGTAATAAGCTAGGTTTTGCTTTCAGATGCAGCAAAATATCATTGCTAGGACCAAATTTGTGTTATTATTTAACATACTGATTCTTCTGTTCAGTGAGTTCGAAGAAGTGTCAGACAACTACAAATAATGTGTAGCTTGTAACCTGTACTCACGGCTTGGCAGCCAGATAAAAACTGCATGACAATACAATGCAAAAATCCTAAAAGAATGAGCAAGCTGCTGAATGAAATATCATCAAAAAACATGATATTCAAGTCCATTGATTCTGAAATGCATTTCAGTCACCTCTGCAGCCCTAATTTCATTTCTACAGAGACTACCAACTACATGTTAAAACCATTGCTCATGTATGCAGGCATTTTTAGTCATTCTGCTAAGACTAAGTTTGGTTTAAGTTTTGTGATGTTTCTCAGCTCTGCTACAGAATTTTTCAAATAAGAAAGTGCAGAAAGAGGCTTACTTTTCTATCCATGTTTAGTGACTACCAGCTAGATTTAAAAGATATCTGACAAAAATGGCAAGAATGGATAAAGGAACAATTAATACTTTATTTTACTTACACTGTAGCTGCAATGACTCTTAGCTTATTGAATTAACACCTTTCACATGATTTCATTTGATATGACATGTTTCATTTGCTAAAGTAATGAAAAGTAGACAGTTGTGTATTATTCTTATAAGGATGCTTGCAGTCAGCCTATAAAACTGGACTAATAATGAATAAATGACAGAAAATTTTCCATCATCCCTTAATTAGCTTGGACTTATGTTTCTTCAAATTCTCCACTATAACTGATATGTAAAACTCAATCTTTAAAAGTGCAGTAGTCATTACTAAGACTCTTAGGTACTTCTTACAATTAACACACATTCAACCTGTTTATATTTTTTTTTCCAAATCCTGTTTGTACCGAAGTATAATTTACAGCTAATCATGTAAATAAAAATGTATTTATCACCTTGGCTTGTGTAATAAATGTACAATAAGAAAGGAAATACATAATGAAAATCCTTGTTAAAATCAAGAAAAACTGTGACAGTTATAAAAAAAAAAAATTGTAAAATGGAGTAAATGCATCTTTATGTGAATAAATACAAGGTCAAACAGTAACATGACAAGGAGATGAGACTAAAATAAAAAGCTTAAGAGAGTTAACAGCAGTATGCTGAAGGTCTTTGGCTATTTTGAAGTGCTGGATAGTTTTTTATTTTCCTCTAAGGAAGCTGATGATAGTTTAGTCAGGATGACCTTCTTCTTTGCATGAAAGAAATAAAGAAAAGAAAAACAAACTTGTCCATAAGAAAACATATGGCCCATTGTTCTTTTTGAAAACGTCAACATTATACTGAACTGAGCAGTTGTTCCTGGAATTCTGAATTGTTTTAACTGAATCTAGATCTCCTGCCATAATTCTGCCTCCTCGCTATAAAAGTCTGTGGTATTCATCTTCTTAATTATGCATTTCTCATCATGTGTTTTGAAGATTGGAGGAAGATCTTCATACAGGGCAGGTTTTCTGCCCTACTTTGCTTATTGGGCAAAGCAGAATTATTTTAGAAACAGAGGAATTATGGAGACACATTTAACATTGCAAAGCAAAAGGGCTGAGGTTGGGCTGAGCTGATACTGAGAACTTAACAGGAGGTAGCTGGAAGGTTTAACCACCACACGTGAAATTCTATGTGTCTTAAAACTTATACAGTAGTCTCTGAGCATAAAATACTAAGATTATGAGCTTGTAGCATTTTACATCTGTGTTGCTCAATTAACGCTAGTAAATGGTAAGTCAGCACTCTAAGAGGTACAATCTGGCTCACTCATTTGATTGAAGTTACTTGTGGTTTTCATAAAAAGAAGGAAAAAGATACTTGCCCAAGAGAGTCGAATTCATTACAGATACGAACTGTGAAAACTCTAGTGAGGTCATTTGGCTTAGTTACAACATAAAATAAGATAGTCTCCAGTGCTTAGAAAATATCTGATCTGTGTCTAAACTACTTTGCATCCCTATTTAGAATAAAGAAAATACAAACAACATGTTCTCTCTTGTTTTCCATTTTAAGTAGGCTGGAAAGTCTTACCGGGGCCATATGGCGTGTGCAGAGTTAGGCATCCCTCAGCTGACTTGAGAATGAACAATTGTTACTTTTATGGTCAGTTATGCTGTAAAACTAAACCATCATTCAAAGTCCATAAAGGGGTAGGTGATACACCTTTTTCAAAACCAGGATGTTAAAATTATGCCAAACTGGGCATCTCTGAAAATTGTTCTGTATTTCTTAGGGTTTCTTCTCTCTGCAAAGGCACCTGTTTGAAGAGAGAGAGAAGCATTTCTTCGTTTTATCCAGTTCCTGGAAAATTCCATAACAAGGATTGAACTGAACACCTAAAGATGGTGAGCAGCCAGGGTGTAATCCAGCCGTAAGCAAAAGGCTTGATCTAAGGCCCAGCTGTCAAGAGTGCAAGAAGTGGTGCCAATATTTTCTGCTCACACACCACATGATTTTGATTTATTCTCCATGAGAACGATACTCTATAGATTTCAGGCAGCGGAGTAAGTAACAATATTTTTTCATTACCATTTTAAACATATTTTCTGCTAACTTTACAACACAGAAGGAATAGGGGTGACAAAGATCCCAGTACTTTCAGTTTATGATCAGAGAATGTTTTGGAAAGAAAAGAGCTCACAGTTGAATAAATAGAGTTTTAGTGAAAAATAACTAGTGTGCTTTTCCCTCAGGGGCATTGCTTTTAAAGCTTACCCAATTTACCCTGTCCTTGGCATTCTACTGCTGACATCAAATGGACATATGTCGGTTAGTTACCTAGGCTGTGTCACAGACGTATGTGTCCCAGAAGCTAACCATATAAAAGCAGCTTAGCAAAACCAGCAAGTCATTTATAATGTATGTCAAAATAATTGCTGGCTTTTGCATTAAATTCTGATGGCAATTGCCACAGCTTCCAGAGTGCCACAGAGCCTGCTTCTGGTTTGGATGGCAAAGGGTATGGCTAAATCTTTTTTGTCACTGATGTGAAACTGAAGCACACTTGCAAGAAGACTTTAAAAACTATTTTTTTTTTTTTTTAATATTTTACCATTTGTTCGTATTTATTACCACTTTAAAACCTTTGGATCCAAGCTTCATTTAGCATATGTTGAAATCAGTGGTGCTGGGATGACATCCACAGATGTTGTGCATTTGACCTATATTACTAGTCATGTGAGTTTGATAAGAAAACCTGTATATCTGTTTTATAGGCAAAAAGTTTAAGAGGTGGAAAATTTTGAAGGTAGCCTCTGATATTGAATGAATCTGCCACAGATTTATAGAGCTGTCCCAGGAGGGTTGTAGCTTTTCCTTAACCTTCCCAGTTCAGTGTGTTCACTTTGTGTCCTGCAATGCTGAGATGCATGGCTTCTCCTGTTTTGTCAGGCAGCTGCAGCTCCAAACCCTGCAAGAGTGGCTGGGTTCTCAGCTATAGGCAGCCAAGCCAAGGTTTTCCAGTTGAGAGCTTAAGATTACATGCCAAAATACCTGTACTAGCATGTGTTGTGCCATTCTTAAAAGAAAGAGATTGTTGCTCACCCTGACCCATTTTCTTTCTATCTTTTCCCTTGCCATTTTCTCCAATAAAATGATCCCATGCTCATTTCAATTCAGAATTACCAGATATCTCCTGGTCAAGCAACTGATTCAAGGTGGGCTTTCACAAGACAGCTGAGCTGTGCTCTGACCCTGAAGGTAGCCAGTTCAATTCAGTGAATCAGTAGAAAACTAATTTAGGAAAACAAAGGACTGGTTTCCTTTTTGGTTAGTACATTACCATATTTGTCAGAGAATTGCAAAGGAGAAAGAAGGGGCATACACCTATGAGCACTGACCCTTTAAGGAGCAATGGTTCATTTAGCTGGTCAGCTGGAAATCTCCTTGAGGAGACTGGCTATAAAAGTCAACATGCCCTACTTGACACAGGTGTGCTTTCTAATGAGATCTGTCTAATGATCAACTCTCTAACAGTAGGAAGTTGGGACACACATCACTTTGGTAAGATATGACAGCAGGCCACTTTCATAACGGGTATAGAAATAAAGACATTTCTGATTGATTAAGTCCATTAGGCACACCAGACTTTTTTTCAAATGTACAGTTGTCTTGTATAAAGTGTAACTGTATTGCCTACTTTGGAATTGTGTGGATGTGTGCTTTCATTTGAATTTTACCTTGACTTGCCTTGAATTAAGTGCAACTTCATGGTAAGTAAAGAGCAGGAGGGCAATTTTTGTATAATAGTGTGACAAATCTCTGTGTACCCTGTGCCCCTCCAGAGGATCTGTAAAATGAGAGCACTATTCCACCTGCATGGGTCAGCTAAAGACCTGGTATTGCAGTTGTCTGAAAAAAGTTTCCTCCAATAGGTGGTAATCATGAAAACAACTCAACTTGTAGAAAGATATTGAGATGCATGTTTGGATTCCAGGTCTCATCCAGAAATATCTCACATCACTTAGCAAAGCAGACAGTTCTGGCAAGAGCTTGTGTTTGTTGTTCCTGATAATTTATACTGACATTTATGTGAACTCCAACAAGTGAGTAACCAGAGCAGACAAACAAGGTAGTTGGGTCAGTCTTGAACTCTCATCATGTGTTCAACATCACAGGAGGAGCCAATGTAGGAAATGGCTGGGGAAATGACTGGGACTAGAATGCAAGAGTTTCTGTTCCTTACTTCATGCCAATCGCTTTGACTTGTCATGTACAGTGGATCATGAATATTCATGTATGTACATTCCTTGTTTGAGGGAGAATTACATCCACAATACTCAAAATGCTATTGCAGAATCAGATGGCTAATAGTATTAAAATAACAGCCATGATCAAAGGGACTAATAGCAGTTGTATATTAGTGGATGTCTATGACCTTTCTGCATAGATGAAAACCATCTCTGTGCCTTTTACAGTTGAATTTTGTAGTTCATCCAAGGAGATCTTGACAACTGCTTTTTGCTCTGACTTTATACAATGCCTAGCGTAACAGTACTGATGCTGTCTGTTTCTGGATCAGTTACTACAAATAGCACAGTAATAAGTCCTGTTAAATATATTGGTCTAAATTATCTCCTGACCTTCAGCTGCATCTTATCAGTATCGGACTACAAATATCCACAGTACGACTTTTTCACTGTTTATATCAATATCCAAGATGTGCAAAGAGGTGGAAGGAGGTGCAGATGTAATAAAAGAGTAATGAAAGACAAAGATAGGATTATAATATTATGTGTTGCCTTTAAAGTAATCTTAATGTGTCTTGATGTTAATGTGACAGTACAGGGAGAAACAGTAAACTAGTCTTAAAAAAAATTAAAAACAACAATTGGAGTAGAAAAAACAAGAAAGAAGTTTGAAGACTGAGATTTTGGATACCATCACTTTTCTGTCTGTAGGCACTTTGTAGGTATTTAAACCTTTTAAACTATCCTGTGATCCTCTCCTTCATTAATTCAGCTACTTACAAATAGGAGCACAGGCATGATTAGGCAAGCTAGCCTTTGAAGGCTTTGATTACTGTATTGTGCTCAAAAATAACTGATTGTCTTGAGGGGAGCACTAGTCAGGAATATTTTCCATAATGGTATATGAACTAAACAAGGCTAGAAAAAGGAATTCGTATTTTTTTATTATTGCATTCATGCATGGAAACTATGAGGCATCTTCCACTAAATGAAACACAGAAAAAAGAAATAACTTCAGAATGATGAAGAGTCACTCTGCTTTTTATTAGTTTGTGATTTCAGACAATGGCTGACATTAGTGTTTATTTCCTTTTATGTCTAGTTGTTTTGCAAAATTTTGGTTGGCTGTAACTAGTAACATCATACAGGAACTCTATAACTAAGCTCAGCAATTTTTTCCTTGCCAGTTATTCTGTACTATGCTGGCTTCCTCTTAGCATTTGTGTAAGCAGTTTTGTGCTCATTATAATCTTAATCATGTGCTGCCAGTATTTCAGTAAATACCTCCCACAAAAATGTTACTTTGTAGTGTATACCAAATGCTGCGTCCTTCTGGTGCACAGAAAAGGAGGGTGAGCGGGAAGAAAGTAAGTTTGGAATTTCGAGTTTCTTTTCTAAAAGAGAGAAAAACATGCTGATTTGTGGTATAGGCCATTTAGTATAGGTAAGTATGGGTTAATAGTGTGGTTTTTGGAATGTTTTTTTCTCAGCATTTGCAAGACTGCAGTCCTAAAAGTGTAACACTTGGTGACATAAAACCAATACAATGCAGGTAAATGTAGCTACATAAATAAGATACTTTAATAGGTATAGTGAAAACTGTTATTACTGAACATAATGAAAGGCCAGAGCATCCTTAGCTGATACACATATTTTAATGAGTCCCTTCTGCCTTCATGAGAAAAAAGAGCTAGCAGCACTATTCTAAGTTAATGGGTATCCCTGAGGACAATAATAATTGGACTTTAGGGAAAAAATGTATGCTAAGGCAGTACCTTATTGGGAGGCTTGTAGGTGGGCCCAGGTTCAAGATTTCTCATTTAGATTAACTAAATGGGTTGCTATTTTACTGTACTAAGTGATATCCATTTTGAGAGAACCAGTCTGCTAGAGAGAGCTCATGTGAAATTATACAGTTACAAGAATGCTGTTCACTTTGGGAATGATCCAATTATACAGTGAAATATGAAATAATATTTCAATGAATAAAAAGTGGTCAAAATTCTCATTGTCACCCATTCTGGAGATACACCTGACATTACATAAAAAAGACACCTGGATTATTTAAATGTTGTCTTTTCTCAAGATAAACTTGCTGGTTAAGTGTTATAATGTCTTGGGTCTTACTTGCAGTTGGATACTGCACAGAGAGGGACTCTTCTATCAAATTATTTGGCTGCTAAACATATTTCCCAGCTTTTGTTTCTGCTGGCCATATGTACATTGCCAAGGCTGAAATAAAATTACAGCAGTCAGGATTTCTATAAAAACATCCTGTCTCAGAGGTCCACTGGTAAGTGAATAAAAACATCTCTTACATAGCTCATCTTATAGCTTTATGGCCTACAGTGGCAATCCAGCCTAGCTCCTCTCTCCAAAAGGTCCATCCCATATCTGCACATGGTATGAGGGTATCACTGACCCCTCACACAAGAGCACCACTAGTCAGATGTAAAGTACTTTCTCCATGTGCAGAGTATTCCCACAGTTTGGCCAGGTGATGGATATATCTGGTTATATGACAGCAAAAATACTTGCGGTGTACAGCCTGCAAATGCTTCCTGTGAAGAACCTGTGAACCCTGTTGCAGCCAAAAGACCACCTTTTCTTAACATAATGCTTTATGATAAGCCAGTTAACTATGAAGGCAGCAATGCTCAATGCCTGACCAAGAGTTTGGAAAAATCCTGGAGATATCCTTCGATGTCCTTAAAAAAAGTTTTATCTAGTTTCACTTTGCTGCTTGTGTTTTTTCTTTCTTTCCACTGTTGAAGATCACTGCACAATGGATCTTCAGATTCAAACAAGCCATGGAGGTAGTACAAATAGAAAACAAGAATAATCATCCAAGTAATAATAACGTCTTTTTCCCGCCTCCTTACGTCTTTTACCTTCTCCTTTCCAGACATACTTTACAGTAGACAAAAAATAAACTGTCAAGAGGGCTTGAAATGTGTTGGTTGGCTGTCAATATCTCATAGTGGTTTTAATTACTGAGTCTTCTGCATCCTTTTTTGTTATATTTTCCTTCCCTGGTGAAGTAACATGACACGAATTTCAGTAGGAGTGCAGTAGCCCCACATAAGCTCCATCAACATACTTCTTGGACTCTGACATGCTGAGTTTCTCTGCCAGCGGTTCTTATCTTTATGCAACCCCATCTCCAAAGTAAAATCCTACTTCTAAAGTCTTTCAAAAGGTCAAAATCCATGGCAGGTTAAAGGTACTGTTTAAAACAGGAGACTGGCCTTAACTAATGTGCTGCTGCTAAATTTGTTGGCTTAATTAATTACAAAAAAAAAAAAAAGTATAAAATAGCAAGAAACCAGAAACCTGTGAGAAAGTGTCTTTTGTCTACAGTCAAAAATCATACTTCATCTTTGGCTGCTGCTATTAACAGAAAGGACAGGACTACCACATTTTTGTGTTTTCTTTTGACTTTTGTCTGGATATATTCTTGTCCTCTGCCTTCCAAGTTGTGCGTGGGAAGATTTTTTGGCTGGAGCAGCCTGTGTCCAGGTTGTTTTCAACCCCATCTGGGGCCAGATCATGGAATCTGCTCCTGAGCAAAGAGCCAAACGAAGGGCTGGGCTCAGCCACTGTGGCAATAACGGGAGAGCGCCACACACAGCTGACCAGGCGACCAGCAAGTGGTAACAGCAGAGTTTGTAAAACCCAGCAAGGACCCACAGGGCTGCCAAGGGGTGGGCATGGGGCAGTTGAGAGCTAGAGAGAAGCTCATACTTTACAGGGGGTAGAAAGCCTGGGGGGAGTTGAAGCTGTTGGAGGTGGGGGTCCAGCTTAGAAGAAGCTGTGGGGAATGAGAAAGTGCAGAGGGTTGGGGGTCAGAGGAAATCGGGGTCTCAGAAAATACAAGGATCCAAAACAGTGGGCGAGGGAAGGTGGGCGAGGGAAGGTGGCTGAGATGCAAGGTGAGATGGGAGTCCACACTGAATGGCTGCCAGTGAGGTCAAGGAGAGTACATCTCTAGGGAAAGAGGCAACAGGTTTTGAAGGGATGAGCAAGCCTGAGAAGGTGGTTGGCAGCATGGTTTGCAAAGGCGTCTGTGTAATCAAGGAGCTGATGTGCACAAGGCAACTCTCACACGAATCTGTACACCTTGGTCTCATTCTCCCCATCTCAGCTGCACCATCACTTTTGCTTTGTGGAGAAATATAGGCTTTTTACAGGCAAATAAAAAATAACAGAAGGGCAAGGTTCATTTAATTTCTCTATAGTACTTTGAAATGTTTGATATACTGACATGCAGGGTGTATGGACTGCCACTGAAGTCATCCTGCTGGCTGGAGGTGTCCAGGTAAAGAGACTTGTTTGTATGTATGAAAATGGAGCTTCTGATCTAAAACCTTTAATGGTGCTTGCAGGCATACAGAGCTAATTCAGATTTTCTTTTCCATGAGATAATCCTCTGGCACTAATTACTAAGGTCTGTAATTTATAAGCAAAATGTCCCAACTCCTCCTTGCTTTGTGACATCTTATCTTCTTCCCGGGGCTTCAGGGCTTTGGGTTTGGTTTTTTTTGGTTTTTTTTTTTTTTTACATTTGATAATCCTATTTTACACTCCTGCAAATGGGACCCCAGGGAGAGCTTTTCAGTTACACACAATTAGTTTTATAAGCAGCATTATTAAACCATCCATTAGCTGCTTTTTTTTTTTTAAATCCTTTATTAATAGCAATAGAATAGAGGGTGGTGTTATATGAAATGGTTTCAGACTCTAATAATATTTCCTACTTGTGAGTAGAATTAAGAAATGAGCTTTCTTGTCTGAGATTTTGTTTAAAATCTGCCACTCCTTTCCACTCTCACCCTTTCCCAACTTCATGAATTTTTCCCTCAGATCCATGAAATAGGGCTATGCTGGATCCTGAGAGAGAAGAAAGGTCATGGGGCTGGGCCAGCACTGAAAAGCCTGGTTAAGTTGCCATTTCCTTGACTGAAGTTTAGGATCATGTTTCACCATCAGCGACCCCTTTGCCAGAGGCCACAGACCACAGCTCTGTCCAACCAGCTGCTCTTGGCACTTGAGATCATGGACCAGGAGAGGGTCTATGGTTGTTGCAGGATAAATAGAGGATCTATCACCTCGGTTGGGGCAGAAGGAAGGCAGGGTGCTAGAAAGGACCTTACCAGGATGTTTGAGGACTGTGCAAGTCTCCTGCTTGTAAGAGTGCTGGGAAAGTCAGGGTGAGAGCAGGCGTCAGCCACGCAGTCTCCAGGGGAGAGTATGAGAGAGCAGGATAATATTTCTCCGTGCTGCATTTGCAGCAACCATCTCTGTGCTATACAAAGCTGGTGGCTGTACACAAACCACTATATCTACAAGGCACTTTTTTCCATAAATGTGACTAATGGCCTTTTGCACCCATTTATGCTTTTGTCGTTGACAATATCCTGTATCAACGAATTCACCAATTCCTCACTGTGTGAAAAGACACATTCACTTATTTTTAAACCCATTGCCTGATAACTTCATTGTCATGAGATATACTGAGCAGTCATTGCTTATTCACTTCCTCCCTGTCACTCCTGATTCCCATTGTTCTCAGAGTATTGTATTTGACAAGGCTGTATTTTAGATCTTGTTCTGAATTTACCACAAACGAAATGTTTAAAGCTCTGAAGTTGCAGAGTGGAGCTGAATGCACTTCTTTATCGTCTGCTCTCTTGGGACTATTGTGCTGCCATTCCTAATCCTGGCAGGCCAGTTCATTTACATTTTAAAACATGGGATTTAGAATTGATATGTAAATTGACCTTCCAGTTGGTATAGTAACTCCTGGTACTTAGTTTTGAATTAAAATCCTAGTAATAAATTTAGGATTTAAGATACAGACTGTATTCCTGGCCAATTTGAAAGGATTGTAAGTAACAATTTGAGTTGAGAAAACTGAAACAAATGTCCAATTAAAATTAATTAGCAGTATTATTTCTACTGTGGGTTCAGAAGCTCATGTTAGTTTTGACTGACCTTTTCAAACAAAGATTTGCCTTTTCAAACTTACTTTCATGATTTTCAAAAAAAAAAAAAAAAATTCAAGAGCATCTTCTTGTCAGGAGGCCTGTCTTCCCCAAAAAGACCCACAGACGTCCTTCTCAAGAGTGAGTTCATTATGCTTCTGGAAGCAATATAAGCAAATTACTTTTGTTTATGAACATGCTAAAAGGAGTGTACAATCAGCCTTTTTAGACACGGAATTTTTAAATGAAGAAAAATGTGCATAAAGGCACTGCTCATTTCCCTGGTATTAAACAGAACCATGATCTTTCACGACATAACTGTCTTTCTCTTCTCTGTGTTACAAAAACAAAATAAAATCCATGCAAGATGCCAGTGGACAATATTGTTTTCCTTTGTTTATTTTGTTTAAAAATATATACTGTAAGTTAAAAAAAATAGATAATATATATATATACATTGGCAACAAATATAAAATGGCACTTTCTGTACTAAGAATAATCACGAGTTATTTGAATAAGTATATCCTATACTGTCTGTAGTCATTTATTGCCAGCAGAACAGTCAGGAACAACAGTTATCACCCACACTGGACACTTTCTTTACATATCTAGGACCTCTCCAGAGAATTTAGTAGACTGGTTGGTGTCTCACACTAATATTCAGAATATCATTTGCTATATCCTGTTCCTGGGGGTTGAAATTCAACTCCACTTACCATTTCATTGACTTTTCATGAGCAATTTTCATAGCTATGACAAAAATAGAACAAAACAGCAAAGCTCTATGTTCCTATTTAGTTCAGCTCTTCATAGTTGAACAAGTTATTATTTGATGAAAAATCAGGATCACTGGGTTTAGCTGGGAACATGGTATTGCCATCTGCAGTTCTAAACAACAGGCTTTGTTATTTAGTAGGTCATTGTTGGCTACATTACTTACTGAGTCCAGAAGTACTTTAGGAGTAAGTCTTTAGAGTCAACTGAACACAGCAAAGCTGTTGTTCCTTTGAAGGTGCTTAGTGTTTGTTTTTCACAGAGATTAGTTTTATAGGAAGAATTTGTGAAAATCAGTCATTTTCACCAAAAACAAAACCAAAAAACAAAAAACACAAACCTAAGAGACACACTTCTCCCCATTTTTCTGGCCTTGGGAAGAAGGATGGCTGAAGCCTGCTCTGGTTTTATTCCCTGGAAAATTCCATGAAGTATGCTTCTCAACCTGCAGCCTTCTCTTGACATCCAACCTGCTGCCTGCACACTGGCTTAGGGAGTAGCCTTTTACTTATATTTTAGAAGAAACTTCTTTTCCCTTCCCTAAACCTCTGCTTCCCGAAAAAAAACAAGTGAAACCTAAGGAACTGAATCCTTCCCCAAACCCAAGTGGAAGACTGGAACTTATGTGAGGGAATAATTTGCCTTTTCTCTCCTGTCTTTCCTGTTATTAATTCAGAAATAAGTCACCACACTGTGCCATTAAATGACATGGTGCTGAGATGGCTCTGTACTGTAACAGGAATGGCTTCCAACTGCATTGAAAAAACAACATTTCTAGCATGAGTGACAGCTAGATTTTGCTTACTGCTGCTGCCCAGTGTGGAAAGTATCTGCCCCATTCAGGTGCAGCCAGACCCAAGGGAACCTTTTCCAGCTTTCATGGGTAGATGGAATAGCAAAGATATTGGTGCACTTATAAGTGTTTGTTTGCTTAAGAATTGTACGCATTCAAAGTTAGAAGGAGGGTGAAAGAGAGGGTGGTTTTTTTCTATCTACAGTTACAAAGGGAAATGGAACTGGCTGACACAACTCTTTTCCCCAAGCTACACAAAGAAATTGGGAAACCTGGAAACAGAGGGTCATTTAAGGCAAGGACCAGGGGCTGGTATTTTTCCTTTTCTCCTCCTCAGGAGTTGTTAATTTCATCCCACTTCACAGAAACCCAAGAAGGTATGTGTGCAGACTCATGGGAAAGCTGTTGTCTCTTGACAGGGTGGGAGGAAAGGAGAAAAGGTCAAGAACAGAGTGTGTTTACCAAAGCCATGTGCTCCTAGCTGTGTGCTGCTGCTGAGTGCAGCTGCTTCCACTCTCAGCTGGCATTTTGTGGTTTTGAATACTAGAGCACTAAATAAAATATGAGGTTTAAATACCTTTTTTTTTTTTTCAATATATCCAGTGTGGGCTGCTAAAGTAAACAGAATATATTGCACGAGTGCACATTTCATTCATATGAGCAGAAGCTTAAAGCAAAAACAGGGAACACAATTAGCAACCAAAGCCCACAGTCAAGGACCCTGGAGTATGGCACAACTACAAACAGATACAAATTCCCTTTTAAAGAAATCTACTTGGAGGACCAGTTGCATAATTCTGCAAGCTGAGGAGAACACTGACTCACTAAGTCAATATTTGCTAAACTTACTGGGCCAAATTCAACTCTCGCTCAAGACAGAAACAACTTTGCTGTTGTTTCACAGCAATGAGAGGGCCTGGCCATGAGAATAACGGGCAACAGCCTCTGCTCCCTAGGCACTTCTCATCCCGAGTTCCTGATCACTGACCACCTTTTCAGGATGGTTTATCCTTCAGCCTTGAAGTCTTTGGGCAGCTTGTCCTTCGTATTCGGTAGAATGGCACAACTGGGAATGGGTGCTTCTAAATAGCTTCCCGCCCACCTTTTTACTGGTAGTAATATTATAACAGGAAAATACAGGACTGAACTTAGATATTACTTTCTTTTTTCAACAGGGCATGCAGTAAACACATATTTACTAAAGGTAAGAAATTAATATGTGCAAAAAACAAATGGAAGCACACACCTGTTTCAGAAGCAGAAGTAAGCTGAGTTGCTTAGCTGTTGCAACCAGGTTAACAAGAAGGAAAGAAAAAAAAAAGGGTGGGTGCTTAACAGGGCTTTCAGTAAGAGAGCCTGGCCTGCCAGGATACGTGAAAATCAGCTGATGAGATAACATGGTGAAGCTGAAAGATTTTCTCTGTGATCTGCTCCAGTATTTCAGCTCTTAGGGAGCTAAAAAGTATTTCCCTGCAGTTTTAAGCAGGGAGATGGTGTGTGACCTCTTGCACCACTGCAAAATCCTGTTCAGGTTTCAGAGTGTCTGCTATAAGCAGGGGTTAGGGTGAAAGCAGCACCAATCTGGGTAGCCTGCAAAAAAATTTCCCTGGGAGTATGCAGTGGCATGTTGTAAATATTATTTTAAAGATTTTTTTTAAATTTAATGTCTACTTTTAATATTTATAATTTAAATATTTGAATTTATACTTTTACCTTTGGAAAAGCGTATTTTCAAATGAACCAGTACGCACCTTTTCCTTACCCAGCAGCACAAAAAAGAAAGACAACAGAGACTTTCTCTCCTTTGGGGGTCGAGAAGGAAGGAACAGTTGGTCTCTGCACAGAAGTACTGCTAACAAGAGAAAGGTATTTCATATTTTCTCTGCAGCTTGTTTTAAAACTGCACAGGGCAAGACATAAAACAGGTGCTAGCACCTAAAACAACAGGGAGCTCTAATAATCTGATTCCTTTTTCTATACCTTTCTTTGATCAGCAACACCAATTACTGTTCTGTGGGCTGAATTCCTTGTTCTGTTGCAAATCAGGAGCAAGTCCAGGAAGGCAGAAACTTGCACGCGTGCTAGTTCACTCATGCCCTCCTGCTAAAGGGTCTTTTGGTGAGTGAGCTTCCCCATTGCTGGAGCAAATGCTCTTTCCTCAGCCTCCTTCCTGAGCTATGCATGCTTTGGGAACGCTTAATGAAAGTAGAAAAAAAGGTAGGTCAAAGGAAAGGAGAGCGGAAGAAAAATGTTTACATGTTAAATCACAAGACCTCCCTCCTTAGAAGAGATCAACTGAAAAAACAGTGGAAGCACAGATTCTGAAATGGTACTTTGTGGTACTCCTGAAAGAATTTGCCTTTGGCTTGTCAGCTGCACCTGATAGCAGAACTCTAATTTTCAACTGGTTATCATGAGTATTTTCTGATGTTTCAGAATGAACATTGATCATAGATGTTCAGAATGTCTTTAACCTTCTAGATCTATCACTTAAATATATTTTTTAAATCTCATGAAAAAAAAAAATAAAATAGTTTGGTAGCCTGTAGCTATTATTCAGCCTGTACTTTCTGTATTTATAAGAAGCTACTCAGCTTTTTTTTGGTTGTATTTAAGCAGGGTTCTTTTTAAAAAATGTGACTAATGATAATTAATTGCTCCATAATAAATTAATCTAAAAAGCACCCAACTGACAACTGAGAAAATAATAGCCATCACTTATTAGTCTTCATATAGTAAGATAGAAGAAAATTATCAACAGAAGTGGGTATGAACTATCTACAGCCCTTGTATCTACAAAGCCATTCTTCCCTATTTACCTATTTAATAACAACAGAGTAGGAATAAGCAAATGATCAGAGGGATGGACAATGTACACCAAGAAGGCTTCCTGAATTTTCCTGAATTTCCACTCAGCAGAATCTAGACACATTTGCTGGAATTAAAACAAAACAAAACAAAAACCCCCAAAGCAACAAAAGCAACAACAACAAACAAAAAACCCAAACAAACAAAACAACAACAAAAAAAGAGACAACACAAACCTAGTCGGTTACATCAACAAACCAATCAAAACCAATCATCTTTGACCATTACATTGCCCATCTCTCTTCCAGTCTTCAAAAAAGACATCAGAAGCTGTTTTGGAAGGACTAAGCAGCATTTCCCAGGTGCAAATAACTGTTGAATTTCTATTTTGTGAGCAGATGAGATTAATTTTGTCCAAGTTGCGAATTAAAGTATCCTGAAGTTTTTTTTCTAGGCTAACCTGTACCCATTGATTTGGAGTTGAGGAGTTTGGATGCCAGTTAAAATAGTGTATTAAATACTTAGATTTTTTAATACCTCACACAAAACAATGTATATCTAGGCCCCACAGACTGAAACTCATCCATGTGTAGTTCTGTTTTTAAAACTGATTTCCACCTAGAAGTCAGTGCAATCAGAAATAGCTCCTTTTAGAAACTACCCTATAGAATTCAAGTCATTTTTGTTGACCTCACTAGTTTAATCCCCCACTCTTTTCTTATATATGCAGTAGCCATTAGCAAGCTCTGGTGATCTGTAGCTGGAACCATGGGGCTAAACTCAGTATCAGCTCACAGAAAACAAACTGCATTCTGTCCTGCTCTGCAAGCAACACTGAAACATAAATATCAGCACTACAGTTTCCCAAGTGATTTTTTCAAAAACATGTCTTGGTATCCTATTCTTCCTCCATTTTGGAGAAAGCACTTGCCCTTAAAACCTCCATGCAGTTCACAAGAATTAATGTCCCAGTTAACTCTCGCCAATGTTTTGTTACTGGGTTTTTTGTTTTATCCAAGGCTGATTGCAGGTCCTGTAAGACATCCCTGTAACTGTATCCATAATGGGCAGCCCACGTGTAGAGAAAGTCATATGCAGGTTTCCACATCATCTGAAAGTAACAGAAAAAATAAGAAGGTTTATTTGGAGAAATTGTATTATTGAGAAAGAAAAAAATAGCTAAAACTTTCAAATGGTAGAAACGTCACAAGAAAAAAAAAAAAGGAAATGAAAGAAAATAAGCATTTGATCCCTAGCCACACTAAAATATTTTTTCATAAAAGCACTTCATTTCTATGAAACTCTTAAATTCCTTAGAGGAGTAAATAATAGAAAGACAAATTCATCATTTAGGTCATTACCACCAAGTCAAAAGATATACCTGTCTGAAATTATAATTCAAAGAACAGGGGTGGCAGGAAAACACGTTTCCCTTTAGTCATTTTTGCAATGCATACACCCAGCAGCAGTTTCCCTGTTTGGAGTTTGACCGTGCTTTAATGGCTAATGCTTCCCTTTGTGTCATTAATCAACATCCCACTGTTCCCCTACTTAGCCTGAAACTTCTAAACTTCTTATCTTTACAAAAATGTTTTCTGGTAACAGTGGCAGGAATATAGCAGATAGTCTGTCTATAAAATCTCTGGTTTAGAAACAAACAAGCAAAAAACAACAAAAAAACCCAAAACAAAGCAAACAAACAAACCAAAAAACCCACGACACATACACTCCGAAAACAGGAGAGTCGAAAGCCTTTACAATTACTTTTTTAAAATCAGGACATACAATTTTAAAAGTGTCCTGCAAGAAACAAAGGAAATGAAGAGACAGGTTACCAGTGCTCCTTATTTCAAACTATAATATATTTATTTTATGCCAAATAAATATGGAGCAGATCCTTAGCAGGTGTAATCTGTCATTGGTCTAGTGACATTAATTAAGCCATGAAAGCGTGATTCAGATAGTAAGTAGGACTTACATCTTTTAAAATGCTGATGTCCAGAGTAAGTTTGCTCTGTTTACAAACAAAAGATTGTTTTCCCAGCTGCTGCTTTTCCAAATTTAACTTGAACGATCCACTTTCTATTTTTCAACTCCCCACTGACAACAAAGGCTTAGGCAAGAGCAATTGAGTTAGCAATTGCAGGGATGATGCACAAGACCACAAAGAAACACCTCACTTTCTTAAAACATACTGGCATTTGCAGTTTTAACAGAAACACATTTATACATAGTAATAAAAGCATATGGACTGATGTGTGCAAATTTATATATACATACACAGGTGATCAGAAAGTACAGACTTTTTTAGCATCTCTTTCTTTTAATGAAAGTGTTTTTCATGGTTCTGAAGGATAATTCAGAAGGAAATTGGTTATTTCCTCAATATAATCCCATTAATTTACAAATAATACATGACATAAAGCTCCACTTCCTTGATTTAAGCTTTATTTACTTGATCCCTTGAGTAACTGAGTAACGGGAGAAATTCTTTGCTCGTAGTTCTGAGCTTTTCTTCACATTTGGGCTAAGAACTCTCAACTTACCCCAAGACTGAGTCTATCATAGGTTCTGTAAACATCTCTCTTCTGCTGCCTTTCTCCCCCATCCCCAAACCCCATCAAACTCATATTCCCAGTAGCGTGTCTCACAGCCTGATTAGTCTGGCTTCTGCCTTTAGTTTAAGCCATAAAAAAAGTGGCTGTGCTTCCAGGGAAGGTTCTCATTTTAGGTCTACAGGTGGGAAGGGTATCGTCATTTACCCAAAACAAACGGTGCCTACTTCTCGCTTTAAGCAAGTCTATCATAGGTCATAACCATAAGGTTACAAATGGAGGAAAGAAAAATAATTTAGTGGTAGGTAGGAAGAAGGAGAGCGATTAATTATTTTATTTTATTAGACAGGCTATGTTGAAGAAGATTTTAATGTACTACTATAAATGCTAGATATTACAACATATTTTAATGAACTACGGCATCTCACCACTGTTACATTTATGCTAAGACCAGAGGGTTTCTGTATTCCTATTTTTAGCTTGATAACCAAGGTAGTCAAAAAGAGATACTGGGATTTCCTGATATTCTGCTGCTGGCCATGCCTTTTCTCTGTCTTCTGTTTGCTTTCCTTATACTCCTGTTAGACCATGATGTTTGAAGAATTAGGGTACGGCCTTCTGTCTTCACTGGAATGTGAAAAGACAGTGAGTGTGAAAAGATGCTATGCTTTGACTTATGCTGAAGGTCAGTCTGACACTGTGCAATCAGGGAATTGGCTGAAATTTGCCTAAAATACGAACCCTGGTTACCTTTACTCTGTCACAATTGATTTTTTCCTGGGATGAAAGAAATGAAAAAAAAAAAAAAAAAGGAAGGGGGAGGAGAAGGATGATCAAAAGCTTTACAAACTGGTCATCAGTGATACATGATCAATAGCAATAACCTACACAATCATCACACTGAACTAACATCACAAAACAGGCTTCTGAGACAGGTTCTTCTTCACACCCACATACTCTAATGCAGTGGATGAACTGAAGTGCATTTGACAGTCCTGAATTATGTCAAAGCAGATTTTCAGACAAAATATTAAATCAATGCAGCATCCTGGGCAAGTCTCATCTCAGCTGTGTGCATGAGTTTTCCCTCTGCTCCCACTGCCTCCACTGAGTAGGTAATAATAATACCTACATCCTCGGTAAAGTGATTTGGAATTTACTGATGAAAAGCACTTCAAAATCTAGGCACCAATTGTTATGTACCTCAGGTTGTCTCTGTCATCATCTGGGAGAAGATGTCTCCCACTAAGAAAAATATTAATTTTAAAAGCAATCAACAAATCAATCCTCTTGATGGTAGAACAGTCTTTCATAGGTAAAAAATTGGTTCACGTATTCAGATAATCCTCAATAATTAGTCAAAATTTATTACTCTGCCCTCTTTGTTTGTCTTCTTATTTTGACACCAACAACTACTATCAATGAGAAAGCTTTTCCACTAGAAAATTCCAGGTCAGGGTAAGATGGTTTAAATCAGGGTTCTCTTATACCTGCTAAGTAATTGTGAGGACCAGCAATCATTCTGAAATTAGTCAGACTAAAGCCAACCTTGTAACAATGCTGGGAGCATCTCCATACAGGTATGAATTTACACTGCATTACCTACATTTGTTTTGCCTCACTACTGAACAACATACACAAAACTTTATAAACAGTATTGCTTTCTCTGTGTGGAGGTTCAAATTCTCCAGGACACTGGGAAGTTCAGAGGTCAGAAGAAAGCACTGAACTAAGTAGAAAGTACTGAAATTTAGGGTTAGATTCACAGGACAGTGGGGATGCTGAGTGTCCATGTGACAAACCAGTGCTAGAAACCTAGTTTGCTTTGAACTCACACTTGTATGGACAAGCACTGTTACAAGGCTCACACTAAACCAATAAATTGTCCATTGGACCATCCTAAACCTTGAGAAAGGCACAAAAATAAAGCAAAATTCTGAGCTTTGTATGCTTATTGAATGTTCTCTTGAAAAAAACAGAACATTCTCTATTACTGGATTTTTTTTAGTGATTTTGACAGTACTATCTTCTGGCAGCAGACACTCTCTGAAAGGTGATGAATCTTGTAGGTGGTTTATCATAAAAATAACATAAAAAATTCTGGAAGACAAAAGAATAGACTGTATGAGGCAGAAGATGGGCTTCATGTAAATATACACCCATTTAAAACAATAATGGGGGGATGATAGTACAAGAAGGAGAGTAGAGCCTGAGTGTAAGCACTCAAAGCAGAAAGGTCAGCTTGAGCATCAGTCAGCAGCAGTTATAAAAGAGGGTGTCCAGTGTAAAACCCAGTCTGGGACCTAGATGTCATTGGCACATAACTCTGTAACTCTGTGGGAACAGTGGATCTACTGTATGCTTTGGTCTTGAAGTAAGAGTAGAGAAACGCAGGGAGTAACTTGGCTGCCCAGGAAAAGTTGTGCCAGGAGCACAGGCTGGCCTTCGGTGTGAATCAGGGCCTACCGTAAGTCTTGTGACATATCTGACATTGCATGGATGCCATGGCTACTCTCTAGGGACCTCAAATGGCACTAGAGATAATTAGGCACCTAAACTGCTCCTTAGATGCATATGCACTAAAATACATCTGGGAGGACAACTTGACTTTTACTTAGATCTCATACTTCTATATGAGGAGAGTGCTTTCCAAAGGAAGATAAATAGTGTGACCTACCTGACAGGCTATGAAATTAGAACATGGATTTGCCATGTTCATGTAATAGGACAGAAGTGGAATTGGTATCAGAGCTTCCAACCTCTTGTCATGCTACTTAAGCTAAATGATGACAAACATTATACAAGCGCAGAAAATAAAAGTGTTCATGGTGGAGATAAGCCTCCTTTTAGTGGAAAGAGCTAAAGCTATGTTTAGGGTAATTTGAAATGGCTCCTGCAAGGACTAGATGGTCTTCCTCACTGTGTCTAGAAATTACACCAGAGGAGTAAGATTAACAAGCGGACAGGACAATAAGAAGGGACTGAAAGTGGGCCTACAGGTGGGAGCAAAAAGCTCATGCTCAAGACAGAGACCAGGACATCCACAGCAAATTAATTGGCCACAATTACACTGAACAACTGGCCTCAATGGAACCTCTAAACAATTACAAGCAAAACGTGGTGAGAATCCCTCGCATTGAAGGGCTTATAAATTAAATAACAAGGCCAAACTGCAAAAGGAATGAAGTACACAAAGCAAAGAAGAAGGAAGGGGCCTTGGCTGTGTTCGTGCAGATGAGAAAGTGTGCACACACTGTGACACCAGAGCCTTACCTCCAGAGCTACTGCTCCATTTTTCCCTTGGTGGGGTTTTTCATAGGCCTCGATTTGCTGCTTTGTGAGCCGGGCTAGCTTCTCCGCAAGCTCCCGCCAGTATTTGCCAAGCTTGACAGCTGAAGTCAAAATGATGGTGTCCTGAGTAAGACGTGCCACTAATCCCTGGCAATCTATTTTCAAAAGTGCCTGCAACAATAATTTACATTAGTGTTCCTTCACCAGTAATTACAAACAGATTATCATTTATTTTTATAGCACTACTCTGCATTTCTAAGCAGACAAGAAGGCTTTTTGTCTATTTTTTGTCCTTACAAAGATATAAATATATATATATATATTTTTTTTTTTTCCTAGAAAAGGTGTTGCCAACAGTGTCATAGGAAAACTGTGTACAAGCTTAAGAAAAAAATTGAGCTGGCATTCAGCTGCTTCAGCATTCCGGTGTCACATGGATCCTGCCAAGCTTACAGATCCTGAAGGAAAAAATTGTTTCTCCAATGAAAATATTTGGAACATCAAATTTAGGTGCTTAAAAATGTGACATGAAACTTGAAAATGAAGCTAAAGCACTATCATACTAAGGTGTGGTCATTCATCTACTGCTTTTCTGAAAAATCATTTATTACATTGGCCAGCACCTTTTGACTTAGTCCTCCCACAGAACTGATAATTTCCTGACAATTAAGCAGAAATGCAAGTGTAAATCTCTTCCTTCCCCCTTGCCAAATGAACTTTTAATAAACAAATTAAAATGTTTCCAGGAGTGAAACCCTCAAATGCAGATGTGTTGCATTCTCTTTCCTTTATTTGTTTGGATAAGAGCTATAGAGAAAAATAGGTGCTTTTTCTTTCTTCTCAAATTAACAGCAAAATGTTCCACTGTAAATGTTGACTTTTTCTGTGAAAGATCAAGAACAAAATCCAGAAGTTTTCCTTGGTTTTTAGATACTGATTTTTAATAAAATATCAAGCATTTCTGCAGAAATCAGAGATTTGTGTGATTTATTATAGAACAGTTTTCCATAAAAATCCTCATAGCAAACAATAGAACTTTTGATAGGCACAGTAGTGAGAAGCAGACTATAGTGTACAGTACCAAATCCCCTTTACTTTGGCAAAGTGGAGACAAGGTTGTTCAGTTTGGCTTTGTTCTGATAATCAAGAACATAAAAATAGACTATAGATTCATTGAAAGAAATAACCAGTAAATTCTAACTGAAAGTGACATGGATGACATCTAGCTTCAAGTCTAGCTTTACAAACACAGGGACCGGCATTGGCACTTCACAGCTCAAAATCATACACTTCTCAACAAAATGGGACATCTTGTTAATCTAATTAAGCCCCACTTTTGCCTGTTCTATAATGAACTCTGTTTCACTGTATTGAATTAAAAATTTTTATAATTTTCACCTCAGCTTTTTGTACAGAGGCACTGCAGACTAAACTGTACTTCATACCTGTTCACTTTTATTCCACAGTTTAATGCAGTCTTAAGAGTTGTAAGTAGCCACTGCTACTAAAATTTTCTGAACCCTGCTGAAATTGCTGTCAGCACTTCGAAGGGGACAGAGTAGTTATAAGAAGTAAACCCCATGAAGGTTTACAATTCAGGACAAATGAAAGGCTACAATATGAATTTTTAAACATCCTTTTTTCGTAATACTTTATTTTCATATCACAAATATAATTCTCTTCTGTTCCTAAATAGGCTGGTAGACTTTTCAGTCAGAGCCAGGGTAGTATTGAGCAATCATTAATTCCAAATTAATTTGTGCACTGATCTGTAAGTAAATTAAGACGTTGAACAATGCAGCCTATTACCTGGAAGCATTTAGAATAAAACCATTTTCGATTTATATGTAACAGTATTGAATCACATAGAAGTTGTCCAGCGGCTTACAAACGAGGCCCATGAAAACACATAAGGGCAATATTGCAAGTATTTCAGTAAGTTGCTACAACATTGACTAAGAAGTTGTCATATATGGAGAGAAAACCATGTCTTCAACCTGTGGATCAGGACATTCTTGCTTTAAAAATATGAAGCTAACATAGACCTCAGGGTACACAAAGTATATAAATAATGGAGTTTCCACACGATCAAGTTACTAAATACTTCACAATGGGAATGTCAATTGCTCAGGGAAGCAATTTACCATGGTGACTTCCCTGACAAAATACAAAGCTATTTCATTCAAGGCTGTTTAAAAACAAACAAACAAAAAAAAGTCAACTCAGTCAACATACTAAATGAGCAGAGCTCACAGAACATTTATAGAGCAATCTTTAGAATTAATTCATCAAAGTATTATTCTTCATGAGAGTCTGGACATATTTTCCATCTATAGGTGTCTATAACTTTTAGTAGTATGTTCTGGTTTGTAAAGATTCCCACAGAGGTATAGGACCATGTTTTCTTGTTCACGTATTACTATTAAGTAGCTTCTTGGCAATGCAGTCCCAATAACCAAGTTAATTCGTGCAATACTTACAACAATGAGCTCATAAAGAAACAGTCTTTTTTTTTTGTTAGCATGGCAGTCTTCCTTCATCCTCTTCACTACATGTGCAACTCTTTCTGATTCTTTATCAGCATGTGCCACATTAAAGTCATCTAAAGACAAGTGTGAGTATCCTAGCACCTCAGCCAAAGCTCTCCAGTCATAAACACTCTCTGCTACTGTAGACAGAACTACTGAGTAGATGTAAGTCAATTTTTTGAATGGCAATGCAATTTGTTCAACAAGATTCCTGGTTGTTAGCTCACTGTCAGCAGTGTCCATGGCTTGTTCTTTGGAAATTACTTTTATGTTTTTGCAATGTACAAGACCAATCTTTCTTCTGAGAATGCCTACGTACCACTCTTTTATTTTAGTTTGTCCAATGGCTTTTACTTTATCTTCACCAAGAAGTGCTATTGTGTCCCCTTTAAAATATTCTAGCAAATAGTCAATCTTATTTTGACGTAACACAGTTTTCAAAGCCACTCCATAAGTATTAACACTCAAAGTTTTATCTTGAAACTTTGGATATTTAACTGTTGGTATTAAAAGCAAAGGTGCAGACTTGATTTCTTTACGGTTTTGTAAGCGTTTTGGCCTATTGATAATTCCACTCAATTTTGGAGCTGGGTCAGGACTTGTAACATGGAACTGTGTCACTTGGCTACTTTTTAAGACTTTAATCTGAACGAGGAAAACAAAGAAATGCATCTCCCTACATCCAAGCATGGAAAACAGGAATTGTTGGCGGACCATTTCACCACTTTTCAGCTCCTCCTCTTTTATATTTTTGCTTTGGTCTTCTGTCTTCACTTCAAAATCTGGATCACAGGATATCAAAGAAATGTTTAGATCTTGTGGCTTTTCAAGCAGAAATGTATGTTTTCCCCACAGCTGAAACACAACAGGAGGCATATTTTTCCCTCCCTTTTTTATGTCACAAATTGTGAGTTTTCCTGGAATGTAGTTGTGACCAAAGACTGTAAAAACTGCTGTAAAAGACGGATGAATGTATTTGGGACCATAAATTCCAACTGAGACCATTCTATGAACATAGTCCCAGACGTGAGTTGCTGGAGGCTGGATTTTGTTTGCTTGTATGACAATCACAGCATACATCACATGACTTAGGTCCGTTAGCTTCACTTGTATGGTATCTTGATAAGTGTAGCAATTCTCTAACTTCTTAAAAGGCCCTTCTTTATTGAGACTAAAAAAACACACCATTTCACTCATAACTTGGCTGAATGGATCATTCTTCACTTTAGCTGCAACTTTCACCTCTAGGAAAATTGCTTCCCTCGTGTTGAGGTTGCTCAGCGTAAGTTCTATTAGAGGGCTTACAGTGCTAGACAGCACATTGTTAAATGATGATGGAGGGTTAAGGATAGCCTTTAAACCAACTTCTTGGAATTCCCCAGGTAATACATGACCCACAGGGACATGAACGTTGATATCTGAGTCAGGTAGCTGTACTGAACCGCCTTCATAATTTAGTTTACAAACTACATGAATGTCTGTAGCTTGCGTTTGTGCCCATCCAGGACTATGGCTCATGGCTTCTAAATCTAGGCAAGACCGAGTAAGTTGTCGATGACTCAACCAAGCCATCTTGTAGGCTTCACGGTCTTTTTGAAGCCATGTCATATCCCAAGCTATAGTTTTTTGAGGTGTTGTCTCGTGAGGAGTAAATCTTCTGTGTTCAACAATATCCAGGAAGTCAGAGACACTCTTGGATCGTCCAGATCTTCTTGTTGAAGTCTTTCTTAGAAGACAATCGATATCTAGCTCATCACCTGAGGAAGCCAAAGAATCCCTGTTGGTAGAAGCTTTAGAGAACAAATAGGGTTTTTCTTTTAAGATTGAAAGGTATTTATTATTTTCATTTCTATTTGAAGCGGCTATATCATGTACGAAAGGGTTGGAGGCTGACAGTTCATTCCAGAAAGGATTAGTATTGGAAACAGCACGGGCGTGTTTGAACACATCAGACCAGTCAATATCCAAATCCAGTTTACGTTCATTGACATCTGTTTGAAAGAAAAAACAGAAGCATTTCCTAAAGCACAGAAACTTGAGGCATTCCATTCATTTCCAATTGATTGTCTGTTAAGCTAACAGGTGACTAAATTTATGTTCCTAAAATACATTTAGATCATTTATATATTTCTCCTTCAGGTTTTTAAACAGTATCAATATTGACTTCTAAGTAGCATTAAGAACCTTCGCTAATAGAAAGTGTCCTAACAAATCAGTGCTGAAGGATGTAAAGCATCTTCTGTGAGGTGCTGACAATTATCAATTCCTACAACTGTAAATTGGCATCAAGCGTGCTAATGTCCCATAAGGTTTAAACCTTTACATCCCAGTAATCTTTGGCCTCTTACAAAATGCTGTGGATTTCTTTCCTTTGTGTCTAACTCTCTGCAAAGATTAAACAACTACTGTTTCATTTTTCAAACACTGTAGACAGTGCAGATAAATTTATTATTCAGGATTACTTTTCAAGCTATTACACATGCATTTAAATGATAACAACACTCTCACAATTTACCTGGTTGTGTGGGATTTGTTATATTAGCTTTCCTTTTTAAAAAATAGCATCACATATGAAGTCTTATACAATTTGAAATTGGAGAGAAATGTTTTTGTGGCTACTAACTTTTCTGAGATTGCACTTAAATAGACAAATAGAGGTGCATAAGTGGTATTTAATATGCTTTCTATTAAAATTACTCAGCAATTACAGCAATGTCTCTATGTTCTGAAGGCAAGATGTCCTTAGATTTTATATTGATAACTGTTCATAGAAGCCAGTTTATAGGTTGATTAAGATTCACACTTCTTGCAATTAATAGAGCATCTGCAACTTTTTGTGCTAAGGGTTTCTCCTACTTCAGTTTGACATCATTTTTCTATATACATCCTTGTGAAGAACTATAATTTGAGAGGGAAAATTCAGCTTTTCTATTCTTTCAGCCTATCCTTCATTATTACACTTTCCGTAGTACCTTCCATCTCCAAGGTTACTAATTATTGCTCAATCGCAAGCATGACAGTGCATTCAGGCACAAAAAGGAAAAAAAGTTGTTACTTTTTTCTTGATTTGTCATGAGTTGTGGCAAAAACCACTGTGGAGTTTCTCCACAGTTCCAGAAAAGTCCCAGTTTGCAAGAACCAAAGTGAAATTTACCCAGTTCCGTGCTGCCCATCTGAAAGGCTCTAGTGTTGTCTTGACAAAAGCCTTCCAGGTGAGCTGCTGGGGTAGTGAACTCCGGGACATCCTCCTCCTGCTCAGGCACTTGTCCTTGGCCAGGGCCACCAGACGGGGCTGATCTGCTCAAGTACCAGCTGAAAAGTCCTTTCGATTCTGTCCATAGGCTAAAAGCTTTCCATGGGCTGTGGTGTTACTACAGTCAAATCATTATTGTCTATTATAAATTAAATTAATTAATCCCAAAAGAAATGTTCAAGGTTTTATTTGTTTGTTTCCTCATCCTAAAGGTTTTTTTTCTACAAGAAAAGTCTGAGCAGGAAAGTCTAGCAGACCTTGAGTCACTAGGCTGGATGCTTCCACATGTCAATGTAACAGCACAGATTACTTGGGTGCAGGAGGTCAGCAAGGAAATAATTCCTGCTCCCCAAGTCACACAGCAAGTGCCAGGTTCACTGTTAGTCATATCTACTACTGGACAAAAAGCTAAGAGAATGCCTATCTTGTGGAGGGGAATGTTTTCTTAACTTTTGGGTTAAAATATCGATGAGAATAAATCAACTTTGCTAAGACTCCAGTTTTTTAAATGGGCTAACTCCAAAATTACCTTGCTTTTCTGATTCTTAAAACCCCAAATTCATGTAGTTTGGCTAAGAATTCCCTCTTCTCTTTCCAGTCTCAACCCCCAGTGAACATACCCTAAATAGCATTTATTCATGTAAAGTTAATGATTCCAGGTCTTCCTCCCAACCTGCCTGACCCACATTTGCCACAGCAGGGGACAGAGGACTTCTCTTATATGCCAGTAAGTTTCTGCTAGGGGACCCCATGAAAACCCCTTGTGTTCTGACTCCAGAAAAATCTATAATGGACTGAGTAGTGCAATACACAAGCAATACAATAAAATAATGTAGAGGCATTTACGGAGTAACTGTAGCTCTTAACACTATCGAGACTTTTGCAGAAATACAGACTTTAGGTAGAGAGCCTTAGTATAGGAAATAGCAGAGGAGACGTACTGTAGCTGGCTGAAGGTGTCCTGTCATCCACATCAATCAAAGTCCCCTCTGACCTGCTCCGTGGAATCTCTCCACAGGTTAGGGAATCTGTTCCACTACTGGAAGTGCTTTCCTCCTAGGAAACAGTTAAACATATAAAACATCATCAAATATCCAACTGGAAAAGGGGAAAATGTTGAAGAATAATGGAGCTTTGCTGCTGTGCTGTAATACAAATGAAGAAAAAAGTGAAGTTATGGTTTATGACTAAATTTATGGAGTCTGCTCAAGAGCATGAAAATCCTGAGTCTTACTAATTTGCAGCAAAAACACCAGATGCTACAGCTACAGTACAATATAGTACCCAAACCCACAGTGAAGTCCAATAACTCACATAACTAAACATCTTGCAATTGGAACTGAGACAACTGTACAACAACTTCCATTCAGGAGGACTAGAATAAAAACTTTCTTTTTAAAAAAAATCAACATAATAATTCCTGTTTTCAGATAAATTTTACTAGAATGACTAAAAGGGAAGAACTAGATCTGTTACTTTGCCAATTAATACAAAGTATTTCCAATCCTTTTTACTTTATTATTCTTCCTATACTCTTCCCTGAGAGACCATCAGGTCAGATTTTCCTTTTAGTCTGTACAAGAATGACTTAAAGTACCATTCCTCAGGGCCCATGACAGTACAGCAGCAACCCAAGAGAGCATATTCAGGTCTCTCCTCTTCCTTGTTCTGGCTACAAGAAGCTCTGTTTGGTTTTGATGTCATTTGCATGTGGACACATGAGGACTGTAAACCAGATGCTATGGGTGAAAGAGTCAACAACAACCCTATCTCAAGGGTAGGGCAGGAGGAGCATCTGTGTCTCTGAAGCAGAAACTGGAGGAAATACAATCTTGTGGACCTTTTTGTGCAGGAGAGCTCATTAAACTAGTGCTGTAAACCAAGAGACCACTCAGTGACTTTCCTAGGATCCTCTCACTGATCCTGGACATAGCAGGGTATAAATGCTGATGGACAATAGATACAGTAATATATGTGGTTAAACATAAAAGAAAAACAATCAAACAGACCAACAACAAAACACAGCAACAACAAGAGAAAGTTTAAAACACCAGAAAATTTTTTAGGTCCATCGAGAGGATGCAATAGTCAGTTTTGTTCAGGAGTCTGAAACACTGCAGCCTGTTACTTCTGCAGCCAGAATTGCAGCCTATGCAGATCTCAAGTTATCACATATAAAATGGAGAAAAAAAAAAAAATGTCTTGGGTCTGGTCTCACTGTGGCTGTACGAAAAAAGAATTTCCAGTTACAGTTCTAGGAGGTGAGTTGTATCAAATCGTCACTGAATAGAAACTGAAAGCCGGTTGTCTGTTTCCATTGTGCAATGCCATGGTTTAAGACATGTTTTTTTTTTCTCACTGCAAGTGTAAATTGGTACTTTTTGTTCTTCCCCTAAGAACCACCTGCAGTTAATGTCAATCTGCTCAGGGGCTGCTTTGCACTCAGGCAGGACACAAGGCTGAGGTCAGGCTAAACCCGACTGTCACCCAACCACTCTGCTATGACAGGGCTGTACGGACTTTCAGGTTCCTCTCTTACCAGAAATCTCAGCTGTTGGCCTTAGAAGTCGTGATTTCAGATAGTAGTGAAAGCTTCCAAGACTAATACTTTGTGGCTTCTGCTATTAATATTCCACTGGAACTAAACTTGAAATTAAAATGCCTCCTTGATTCCAGCACCATAATTCCTAGATTTGCCGTCCCACATCTGTATAAAAATGTCACTGTTCCTTCTGTCTCTGATAAGAGACAGTATCTTTGATAATGTGTTCAGATTCCTTCAAAGGAAATATATTTTGTTTTACTGCTGCATCTCAAAGTGTTGAAAAATTGAGCACATTGTATAAACATGCAAGATTTTAATCTCAGGCTTCTACTTCAGGAACTGGGGAGGTTTAATCACACCAGATTAAGGTATCCATAGTCTAAAATCCCAATTAATGTACAAAAAGAAAGTGTGCTTTTTACAAAACCAGTGTATTTGTTGCCAGCACTAATCTCTGACTGATGAATTATTGAGAATTGACACATGAATCTAAGAACAGTTCTTTAAATAGTTAAAATACCCACAATTCTTTCAGTATCTCTATGAAGTGGAGGCAGCAAGTAAGGATAAGGAAAGAGCACAAGAATGCAAGTAGATGCACAGGGGCTAAAATAAGAAACCCATGGGGAAAGGGCAAGGAGAGAGAAAGAGAAACAATGTCTTTACACGGTGGAAGTATATTGACAGAGACATGACAACAAGATTACATATGTGTTTTATAAACACTAAGAATTTCTGCAAATAGAATAAGCCATTTCCCAGAAGTTCCCTTTGGGAACTCCTTAAAACCTTCACCACTAGCCTGGCACAAAGACAGAAAAGGAGGGTAATGAAAAGGAAAACCACTTTCAAAACTAAGCACCCCCCCTCCCAAAAGCATTCCTTTGTATGAGAGCATAATAAGGGAGCTCTTGTGATTGAGGTATGTCCTCGGGCCTGCCAAGAAGAGGATGAGAGAAGGAGGGAAATATAAACATTTCTGGGCAAAAGATGACCACATTTGGTCAGCTGGCCAAGGGATGTGGGAAGTGATGGGACAAGCTGTACACACTTCATCGAGTACCAGGCAATGTGCCTGATGATCTTATATGATATGACACCAGGGCTGGGTCCCATCTCTCCTGTGTTCCAGGCTTAGTGCTGGGAATGCATAAATCCCCAATGCCTTTGTAGGAGACTTGGAAAATAAGAAGAAAACCCTTTTCCATAGGTACATTCAGTGATAAAATATCCCAAATGAAAATTTTGATGGGCAACCTTATTAATTAGGAACTTACCTGGATAAATCCAGATAAGAGAAGAGAGAACAATGCACACGGGATATAAAGCTATGCTGATCAGTGGGGAAAGGGAAAAGCATGAATCTCTCTTGCTGCAAAAAGAAGGAATTCTGTATAGGAAAGAAAAAAAAACCTAAGCTTCTCAGTTGCTGTAGCTACTGTGTAAGGAAGACGTAAACTGACAAGTGCTTAATGGTGCAAAGTATTATTTGACTGACGATATGTCAGCTCACAGCATGAAGTGAGCAGGGAATGAGGAGGTGAAGAGGCTGGAAAAGATCAGCTGTGGTGGTGACCAGTGAGTGAACCCGAGTGACTACTGAGAGAAGTGGAATTTTTCTGTATGAAGGCAAAAAACAGTTTGCCAGGTGCACTCTGCTGTTCAAGCTTGGGATGCAGTGCTTGACCCATAAGAGCAGAGGACTTGGGATGCAGAGTGCTGCTGGCAGGCATGTTGCAGCGCTGTCACAGAGGCAGAAAAATGCATTAGAGGAACAGAAAAGTCTCAGGTAGAAAGTTCAGCTTCACAGAAGTCAGGAGACAGATTTGCTGCAAATGGTATTTTTGCTGCATGTGATGCCTCCAGAATTCTCTTCCAGGTCTTTTAAAATTCAAGTGCACTTTTTTGTTTTTTTAATGTTTCCACTCTAGCTACCAAAACAAAATATTTCCTACTGTGCTTAAAATAGTGGTAAGGAAGAAAATAAAAAAAGCTCAAAAGCAAACACTTCTCTGCTGCCTTTGCCCTCAAAAATAGGAGAGAACACATTCCTTTGTGGTTTTAGAGTATCAGCATCCCAGAGAAAGACACTAGGAATTTGTCTTTCATTCACCCTTGACCCAGTCCAGTCCTCTTCAAAAGCAGGTTGTGTTAAGACCAGTGATCTCCCGTGTCAGTGTCTCCCCACAGACATCTACATGAACCTTATACAGATAGTGCTACTCAGCTATACCATTATTCACAGCGATTTGTGGCCTTTGTATACAGAAGATGGAGTTTATGCATTTGCAAAGACAGGACAGACAACACAAGCAAGTGATGGAGACGTGCCTCATTCCTCAGGGTCTCTTTTAGCTGTCCTGCAGAAAAATGACTTGCTAGTTACATAGGTTGGGTTGTTAGACTTACTTTACAAGTTTATTTCTAAAAAAGGAGTAAGGTATATTTACCAGAATGTTAAATACAGTGTTCCTGATTTGATCAAGTATTAAGTATACTGGATTATTTAAATTCCATGAAATAGAGAGAAGAAAAGGAATTCTAAAGAGAAAGCAATACAAAGAAGAGAAATGGTTTCAGAAGGCACTAAACATCATCATCAAATCTAAAACACTGCCTGTTCTCAGCAGATTAACATGTTTCTAGATGAACAGTAGTTACAGTAATAGGTTGTATTTTAATAGTCCCTTGGCACTTGTGGCATGGAACAGTTTTACACAACTTGCTGACAAGTGGTTGGACACAAGTTTATCAATCTTTGATTACAGGTCTCAGTTGTGGTACTGTGTAGCTAGTGATAGTAAAGAATAGCAAATGAAACCTCCAGTTGAGGTTATAAAGTCTGCCTTATTCTCTTAGATCGGTACATGTAAGTCAGTCACAGAAAACGTAGCTGTATCTCATTCTGAACAGAGATGAAAACGGCTTTTAATGTTCAACCCTGAAAGATCTCAACCCTATGTATCACTGATGCTTCGCCACAATCTTAATGCTTTAGTATGACCGTGTTACTTGTCACTCTTCCTATAATAATAGAAAAGCATTTTCAATTGATATATCTACTTATTTACTCTGTTGTTAAATAATTGACAAGTTTGGTACCTACTTTTTCAAAGTTCTGAAAATTTATCACCCCATGGGAACTTCAGAGTCATTCACACTCCATCCTGAAGCCAGAGTTTAAACTTTCTGCAGACCCACATATGTCTACACTGCTGCTTGTAACTGACATAGTTGCTGCTCAGAGTACTTTGTCTGAGCTAGCATTCAAGGGTAGAGCTAGCAGTCTTGGCACAACAAAAACAGGACTTGAAGTGGGTCATCCCCTCAGTAGATTTCCACAAGTTGTCAGGTGGGTTTTTACAGACTGCTCAGCTCTTCATGACCCAGAACTGAGTGCTTTACCACCCGGTTGGGGAACACTGTGCAAGCAAATATGACTGTATCACAGGCACTCCCTCTACAAGACACGTATCCTTCCTTTCATTTCGTACAACTGCACTTCTACAGTTCCTTGTTGAAAGTATAAGGTCTAAAGAATTTGTTTTCAGTTATGGACTTCACCTTTGGAAATATTGCTTTCCAGAAGCCTCAAGAATGTGTAGTTAAGTTTTGATATTATCTTTCAGGTTTCAGCTATCACTCTGAAATACTTCATGATTTCTCTTTGGCCCCAAGTATTCTAAAAAGAAATATGTTGCCTTCTACTCACATTACTAGGTAATTTTTTAAGGAACAAGAAATGGAAAGTAAAGGTGAACTAAAGGATCCAACTTTGTACTATTTGCAATATTTCTTCTTTCTGCTAAGCAGAGAAAACTTTGCAATTTTCTTAGCTTAATTCTTCTATGAATTCATTTCCTTGCCACCTCTCAAAAGCCTCTAGAAACAATAATAGTTAAAAATCAGACTGGGTTCACACCTATTTTATGTAACTATGCATACTTTGGAAGCATAGCTATTTTCTTGACTTTTGGAGGTCCTAAGAAAACACTTCTGGCTCCTTCACAGAGATTAGAATACTACAGATTGTGACTGACTGTGATGCCAACAGAGTTATTCCTTCAAAACAGGTGTTGAAAGCACTCTATAAGGAGCACCTTTTATATAGCAATTTCATTAAACAGTAAAGGTTTCCATTTCTAGGTGTTGCAAGGGTTTCAATGCCATCATAATACATGCAACATTACAGAGCAAAGGCAACACCTCTGCGTATCATGTTCTGCACACAGACTAGAGCCCTGCTGCCCATCCTTGGGTACTTTTAGTGTTTGCTAGGATGAAACAAAGACCTCAAGTGTCAGCATTTCTTAACAAGCTAGGGAGTGGATATGACTGGGAATCTCAAAATCTCTGCTAGCTATTTATATCCCTGTGAACCATAGCTGTGATCACAGGTTTGTAAGTACAGGATACCTCTAAAGTACTCAAAATATTACTTTGTTACTCTGACTTCTTCTCCTCTTTCTATTAAATTAGCGATTTATTCACATCCAAGCTACATGCAGAAGTAACACTGGGTCTTTAACTCAGCAGCTTACCTGCTAGTGGTGAATGGAGATAAAGCCTTAGACACCTACACACTACCTTGACTTAGAGACCACTCCCAACTCTGCATAGTATTTATTATGCTCATCCCCAAGAAAGTCTCATGTCTCTGCCTGTTAATGCCAAAATTCAGCTTTGCAGAAGGACTGAGATGAGCTGTGGTTTTTGAGGACAGGAAGCAGTGAGGGGGCACAGAAGCAGTAGTAACATTACAGTAGTGAATGATTTACAATCTAAGAGCTAACTTCAAGGATAATAACGGAAATTTCTTAAAAACAAACAAACAACAAAACCAACAGAAAAACCTTTGTATGCCTCAAAGTCACAGGGTCTGGAGCAGAAAAGGAAAAAAAAAAAAAAAAAAGAGGCTTTCTGTGTCCAAAGATTTGATTTTGCAACACTTACTGTCTAACACTCTTCCGATTATATATAGAAAATGGCACATCTGATATCCATACAGAAAGCAAGTAAAGGAAAACAGTTTCCAGAAAACCAAACCCAGGTCAAACAGTGAAGTAGTTCTTCAGTAGGAACTGACAATCAGGCACTTATATGTTACAGGTTTCCTAGAAATAATTACTTTAATAATTAAGGCGTGAGCACAAGCAGGGGAAAAATCCCTCTTGACTTCCAATGTTTAAACGTCTCATCTAATCCACTGATGTGATATCAGAAATCCTGCTCTTTCTTCACAGCACCAGGGCAAAGCAGATCATATCAAGAAAGCCACCTGCAGAGAAGGGCCAGTATTTTACTTGTTCACAGCTCTTAAATTTCTTAAAATTATAATTGTAATTAACGTTAACAACAGATTTTAAGCACCTGTATCAGCTGGATATGTTGCAAACATGTAGGGTTTTTGTTTTTGTGGGGTTTTTTTGCTAAAAATGATATAACCGAGCAATGTGCCTGACACTTTGCCAGGAACCAGTCTTGAACATCCAGCTGTAGAACTGAATTGCCTGTCAGTACACTGCCTGGATACTGACACTTTATTTTGGACAGATGTAGATTGAAGGTGCATGGGAAAAACATGCAACGTGAACCTTGAGGCAAGTTGAACCTGATATCCAGATAGATACAAGGTGCCTTTACTCTTCTGATGTTCTGTTTTCAAGAAACTGAGGTGAGCACCTGGAGAAAGATACTGGGGGCACTGCAGTGTGCTGTGCTTTTGATGAGCTATGGGACTAGAAAGGTCTCTTTCCATAAGTATGACAGACTGTTGCTCCAGGGGAAAGCAAAAACACATCAGAAAGCCTGCACTGTTGGGTGGGTCTTTTTATACGGAGCCATGTTGGTTTGGTGTTAGTTAGCTTGGGGGGACAAATAAAAGCCACACACAAAACACACACACCACCTCCAAAAAATAAGTTAACATGGCAAAACACAAGAGGTTGTTTTGTCATATCTAAACTACGTCAAGCAAGTTTTCAAAATGTATAATCTAGGCAAGAAGAAATCCTAATGTGTAGGACATGAATGGGGAACATGAAAAGTGAAGGGGACAGGACTCAAATCAGACACTTGATCCATCTCTCCTGGGGATTATAAAGGGAGATCAATACTCAGAGGGCAAAAATGATGACAGGTAGCTGACACGTGACCAGCTCAACATGGAAAAAATAAATAAAACAGGCAGCCACCTGTGTTAGGAAAATAATTCCATTAAATATGGCAGAAGAAAGTAAATCTATTTGGCAAGTGCTCCTCTGGTTATCATTAAAGGTTAGGTTAGAGAGTTAATAACACAAAACAAAATAATTCTTCAGTGCATCCACAAATTATATTTTGCTCTACCTGAGTGACCACATAACAGACACAGGGAATATGTAACAGCACAGATAGTATGTTTGATAGATTGTGATTATATTTACAAGGAAAGACTGAAACCTATTTTTTGTGTATCGATCTGTTTTGACTGAAGAACTTGTTTAATAGTCCTTGGCACTTTAGAAACATAGTGAAGAGAGCATGAGAGAGGGAGTGTTAATCACAGAGACACTTTCCACGGTATACTACAGAAAACAGAGTTTTTCTTTGGTTTGTTTTGTTTTTTTTTTTAATGGCAAATTTTGGTGAGAACTCTTCTCCAGCAGCGAGACTTCATTGCATTTGAAACATTTGTGCCTGTGTTGTTAACAATAGGCTGAGCTGTCCATTAAGTTACACCTGCCAATATTTCTGAAATTGTAATTCTGAAGGGAAGAAGGAAGGGGAATTCATAAAAATGTGTTTTGTTCTCTAAAAGCCAAATCCAGTATCTCTCATTATATTACAGACTTGCCCTTTACATAGGAATTACACGTTCTTGATGGGCTAAAAAAAATTCTTATTTCTATCAAATCAGATTTATGTTTTGATGGATAGTTTCCCCACTAATGAATGACATTTGAATCTCTGAATTTTACTCTTACCTACTTCTTATTAATAGTATTGTTAACAGGATACATTTACTGAAATAATATGACTGCTGGATTGACTCTAAAATGGCAATGGTCCAGCAACAAAAATGAAGTCAGAAGATAAACTGCCATGCAATAACAGACCCCATTTAATAATCTATCTCTGATCACAGAAGAGTACATATTTCAGAGGAAGAAGTGAGAAGTCCTACATATGAAAATGAGGAGGACCTGCTTCCAGTATTGCTAGTAGTTTTGTAACCAAAATAGGAGTGATTCTGTCTTTAAAAAACAAACAAACAAGCAAACCACAGTCTTCAGTACCACTGTGGATCTTCTTCTAAAGGAATGGTCAAGTTCGAGAAGATTTGAGGCAATGAGTTCCCAACAAATTGCATGCCCTTAAGTGTCTAAATTTAGGTCTCAAATCTAGCTGACTTACAGGCTCAATGACAAAACTGTCTATTCTTGTCTGTTGAGAAGGCATCCTTTTTTTTCTTAGTGTTTGATATGATAACAATAACATGTCCATTTATGCAGCGGTGACAAAGTCAGTCTTCAAAGATTTTTTTTTTCTTTTCTTTTTTTAGAAGTGAAAGTTAAAATTATGTGAGAGACTTGTTCCAGGTCTTGTCTTCTTCCAGTCCCTCTATTCTTTATCCACCTTTATTCTCTCTGTTGCATCACAGTGTTCAGCTGCCTTTCCAGCAGCAGTTCTCCCATGGGTGATGTGTACCATTAGCCTGGATGCAATACCTCAGTGGAAAGCTAGTTTGCCCACCCAGGAAAACCACACTACTACATTGTGAAGGATAGTATTAAGCAGTGGAAGCATTTTAAGAATGTGTATTCCCTTGTCCTGCCTCCCTAAAGGGCTCAGAGGCAGAAACCATTCCTGAGGTTTTCACCAGCCAGTTGGTTGACCTCCAAAATTGATCAAAGAATTGCTCATACAACAAATCAGAGAAGTCCCCCATGTTAGCCAAGGTATTCCTACATTGACTTTATCTACTATTGTCTCCATTCACTCCCAAAAGGAACAGCACAGCTCCAGCTTGCTCTTCCTAACAGCCCTACACTTCAGGCTGCTACAGGCACCCTGCCTCCCCACTGGTTCCAGTTCTTCCTTCTGATCTGGCACCGCTGACTTCTGAGGGCATAATTTGATAAAGTTGAGAGAGTCGCAGTTACTCAAGAGTAGCATGAGCAAGCCCTATATACAGGTGGGTGCCTACCTGTTCAGGAATCTTCCCCATTCAGCTCTATACTATCTTTCCATGCCATTTGCCATGAAGAAATCACTTAATGATATTTCTTCTTTGCATTTAATATGGCAGTAGCGAGAAGAGAAAGAAGGAATAAAGCTGTTGCTTCCTTCTTTTTTATTTCTTTCCCTAACACTGGCTACAGCACTGTGTTAGACATGTGGAGGGAATTAGCATAGGACAGAAAATTAGGGGGTCAGTGGTCAAGCTCTACAGTAAGGAAGATTTTCCACTCAAAAGGAAAGAAAAAAAAAAAACAAACAAACCAACAACAAAACTACACACATACACCACACAAACCCAAACCTTAAATTGTCATGAATTTCATCCTTCTATACACAAAAAATTAGTCAGTTTAGTTGAAGAAAAGTTTTCATCTGCCCCAACAAATCTGGCTGATGCTTTCAAATAAAAATAATGGCTGGAGTGATGCAGTTGCAAATTGTTCAGAATGTTGGACTACAAGCAAACTTTTCAAATTCCTAAACAGTGCCTCTCAGATAGCCCTGCAGAAAATCTTCAGGAAAACAATTCAGAAATGCTCTGGAAGATACTCTATCAGTTCAAAATTCATGCCCAGTTTTTTATTTCACTTATTCTGCTTCAGCAAGCTTTACTATTTTTCACCACAGCAGAACTTATCATCTTTCTAGCAGAAGTAGAGGACTACAGATCAGTAACTCTCAGATACAATCACAGCATTTCAATATGTTATCTCAAACTTCCCTCCCCACTCCAGTCTGTCCCTGGTCCCTTCCTTCCCCCTTCATCCACTCCCCTCAAAAAAGCCCCCACAAGTCCAGTCAGTCCTGCACTCCCTCAAGCATTTTTACATGCAGTAAATTCATTTTCACTCATGTGGCAGTCTCTTCAAGACCTGGCTCCTGTCCAGCCTTGTGAAGATCCTAATGTTCAGCTTTTGCTTTCCCTCACCCTTCAGAGACACTGTGCATGGTCATCTTCCATTTTCATATAGACTGATCAAGCTCAGTATTTTATACTATTAAGTTTATAAAAAGGCTGCAATTCTTTGACCTCTCTGGCCTGCTACACAGAAAAACCCTGGGCATCATTTATCATCCAAAACCACCTCTGCAGCCATATGATGCTCCATTCACTAGAAACAATAATCACCTTATATGTGAAGTGAAACTGCTATATAGGCTATTGTCAGGCTACAGAATTACAGAAAATTTATTTGAGGCCACTAGGATATTCAAACATCATGCAAACCACATTAATTTCAAAACTTTAACTCTGAAAGTAAATTTTCATGCACTGCCTAGAGTTGAGGTTTTTCTGACAGCCAGTCTTGGAGGAGGGGAGACTAATCTCCCCTTGCTGTGGGGACCTATGAACAGTGTCCCATAGATTGGCTATAGCAGATTGAAAGGAACAGACAGCCATCTCAAATATCACTAAGTAGCCCAAGGCACAAAGCCCCAGCACAGGCCATGTCATTTGAGATCACTGCTTCTATGAAGCTGGAGTTCCTTTAGATGGCCACTTTCAGTCTGATCAGTAATAGCTGGGTAAACTTTGCTTCAGACAGGAAGAAACCAGGTGCATGGTTACAAGAGAAATAAGCTGAAATTCAGATCATGTTTATAAGTGTGTTTTTTAGTACTTTGACTTTCCTAGTTAGGAACCTGAAAACACCTGCCATGTACTAGCTCAGAGAATTCAGCCTATTCAGCAACAGCTTCCAAATGCCATCACTAAAGAAACACTTTTTCTGGTTTCATCTTCAAAAGTTTACTGTCCTTGCTCCATTTGTACCAAAATGTGGGAGGAGGCATTCACAGTTTTTCCAAAAGGTCACTGAATTTGAAGGTCAAAGCATTTCCTTACCCATTGCACCTCCTTGGCAGCAAGTCTTGGGCTTTACACTGTTAACTAGCACAGGTCTCTCAAGATAAGGGCTCAAAACATGTGCTGTGTTATGTGAATTATACATGCAAAATTCTACTGTTTGAGGTTTTTTCTAAACAGATTTGTTATTTTATGGGTTTTCTGTAGAGATCAATATACACAACAGATTTACAGTGCAGTTGAAAGACTGTTTAAATCAAGCAGCTCACTCCCACCATTACACATGTATCCTTGTCATCACTGTCAGGGGTTAATTGATTAAAGTGTACAACTGTCATAATGTGTAGATAGCATTTTAACATTTAACTTAAAATCATCAAACCAAATACACAACTTGTTGTGTGATGGCAATTTGCTTAAGATATTTTTCCTTGGCTGTAGTTAGACAGGAGACTCCTGTTACCTCTGTTTGCTACGGACACATGTAATCCTGGCTGTGCAATTTATTGGATGAGGTTTTCAGTCTTCCTTTTATAGCAATTATTCTTCTGTTTCAGGTCATTGATGATGACAAGCAGATATTTTGTAAAACACAGGATTCTCTAACAAAGCCCTGTCTGGTACCAAAAGTGAAATAAAAGCATGAGGTATGAAAATCGAAACTCAAATTAAATATATTCTGCTTCCAAAGCTTCACCTAAACTTTAATTTGGCAAGTGTTCTTGGAGATGCATGATCCAAATGTTGTCCAGCTTGAAGTTAGCTTAGGTCAGCTCCTGACAGATCACAGTCCAGGGTTCTATTTGTATATCCTTCTTCATCCATAATAAACAAAAACATGTACAACTTTGCTCAAAACTTGAATCATGATCTAAAAAACTTCTATAATGTAGTGTTTTACTGTTAGCTATTGTAAAGCTATGACACATCGACCAGAAGTGAGGAGTATAAGTCAGCAGATCATCAGTAAGAACATGTAAATATAACATGTAAATATATTTGTCTAATTTGGTGCAAGTTCTAATCTTCAGAACTTCAGGACATTTCACTTAACTTCACACCAAGCAGAAATGACTACACACAGACATGATAAACATTGCTAAACAGTTTGTTCTGTTGTGAAAATTATTTCAGATAACTTTATTTTGCAGTGCAAATTCATCTCACATTGCTGATTTTGGCAAGATTTTACAAGGGTAAATCTATCTCTGTCATCTTCATTCAGTATGCTGAATCACTAGTGTCCACACAAGTAATTTCATTTTTAAGTTCTTTAGAGATTAGCATTAAAAAGCCCCTGAGGTTTAATGCATAACCATATGTGCACCTTTTGCCTGGAGGGAGAGTGAGATTTCACTCCACTTTCTCCATATTAGGACTTGATTTGCCACCTAAGCAATGTTTTTCAGCCTCCCAGATCTACCTGTCCCAAGAGGAATGAGGCTTGAGACATGCAGATTTTGGCACCACAAGCAAAGAAGCTCAAAACCTGGCAGCTCCATAGTTGCGAGACTGTTTCAGAATTACTAAATTTGATTTATGCACAGATTTCAAAGCCAAAAGAAACAAAGCAATCATCTTTACTCTTCTTTGATGTGGGATCAAGGCCACAGACTTTTTACCTAGCTGTTATTGTGTCAAGTTGAATACTTCTTATTGAACTGAAAATTCTTAGAAATAAAATGCAATTTTGAGCCACAGAGCTGATGTTTATAGTCTGTTGGGACTCAAACCAGGGTTTTCTTTTGCTTTTTCATTTATATTCTAGTAGAACTAGCTGGAATAGCATCTCTCTGCTAAGCTTTGTACAAATACATAGCAAGCACAGCATGGTGGCAAGGAACTGATTGTTTAATGCACAAGACAAGGAAGGGCAGGGATAGGGGAAAAATGGAGATAAACAAGTTTACAGATGGAGAGACTAAAACACAAGGAGACTGATAACCACATTCCAGTGTCTTCCACTCCAACTATAAGAACTGTGTAAACATGTGCTAACCCCTTAAAAATGTGGCTCCAAACAACTTGTCTCAGAGCACTCAGGAAATCAGTGACAGAGCACAGGACGTGCAAGTGCCATGGGAAGTAAACTGCCACCAAGGCTTTGAAAGTAACTGCATAAATATCACAAGAGCCCTCTGCCACGAAGTGTTCACACCCTGAAAAGGCAATTAACTTGAGAGCAAGGCAGGTATTCATAACACTTCCCAACAGGTTTTGCATTGCTAGGTTTGGCCTTCCTTTCCAGCTATCAGCAGAAATTACATACCAAAATCAGATACAAGACAACTGTAGGTATGTATAACAGGTAGAAAAAATTACTGATGTTATATAGAGAGAAATGCCTCCCCACACACACACTGTTTTCTCTCTCCCATGTTTTCTTTTATCTGGTAAAAGAACTGACCAGTAGCCAAACTTAGGAGTCCGAGATCATCCATTACTTTTTTTTTTTATTATAAATAAATATATAAATAAATAAATCACAGTGATGTTGGATGAAACTTCCATTAAGTTCAACCTTCAAACAAATTGTCCTTCTGTTTCTGCTACCATATACTACATGAGATGAGAAAACGTCTAGGGAAATTCTTACTTTTCTGGGGAGCACATCACTAGTACCTACAGTACCTCCTGCATGTGTGTTTTGTGACTGGAGTACAATCATTACCAGTAAAAATACACCAGGGAATTCCAAGATCCAAAGGTCTGTCTCACATATTTTCCAGATTAGTATCACTTTTCTGCTCAGCAGCTGTATCAGTAGCCACCCAATAGTGCAAGCCAGGTAAGTAACTGTGGGTGGAATCCAGCTGGCAGAGCATGAGTACCTTTGCTCTGGCAGGCAAAAGGGTAACTCTGAGAGCTATTAAATGTACCTCTTTCTCTCCAGTGATGAGATAAAGAAATTAAGTTATTGATGTTAGGATGATGCATTCATTAAGCACTTACAACAAGATTCACACACGCACTTCAGAGACCAGATGCTTCCGAGTTCTCAAAAAAAAAAAAAAAAGCAGGTATCTAAGTGGGAAAGCCAAACTACCTGCCCTCACCCTCCTCAAAACAATATGAAGTTTAGCTTCAACACTTTTAAGCTTGGTTCAATTAGTGTAACCTGTGTCATGTGTACCATCTAGTTGTAGATGGCACACAACTTTGCTCCTTGTCAGATTGCAGTGGACTGTTTGCATTGTATATGGAAAGTGAGGGGACATGTTTGAGTTTAGCTTTCTTCTTGTCCCTTGAGATAGATACTATGAACACTTCAATCAGAAGCTGCCTCTGCTGAGAACTGTTAGATGTTTCCTTGGAAAGCTAATGAGATTTTACAAATGTATTTTCAATATTATTCATTTAACTTGATGGTTGGCACAACTTACTGGAAGCAAGTTAACAGTCTCAGTCCAGAGGTAAAGGATTGGTGTCCACATTAAAGAACAGACTACCTTTTGAATGGGAAGAAAAAAGAAAAAAAATCACTGAGCAGAAGAACAAACTGGCTTTACTCATGTTTGGAGTATTATAATTTCACATGGAGCAACAGGTGACAATTTGTGCTTTGGGAACTGGGGCAGGACTATGAATAATTTGCGAATTCTTGTCTCCCGGCTACACTATGGTCCTCCCACCTTTACAGGGGTCCTGTTAAATTAAGGCTAGTGGGCCAGTGGGAGTGAACTCATAAAAAGATTGTCATCACATCATAGGCTTTTCTTCAGAGCTCAGAGTTGATATTATATGAGGTCATGTATGAATAAAAACAAACCACCTAAAAGTCTTTCCAGCTGCCCCTCCTCTCCCGCCAGCTGTTTCAGACAAAGTAATTTCCTTTTAATTATGCAGCTTAGTACGTGTAGAAATACAGCTTATTCTCCATGTAAATACATATCCAAACTTTGGTACCAATGAGATTGTATGACCAAAATTAGGCTGTAGGATCTGCCACTGATGGGCCAAAAGCTTCAAGTCTACTGGTGAAACTTCCTGGTTTTTACAGCTGTAGGCTCAGACAGGAGCTTGAACAACTCTTTGTCAAGTTGTTGCACAAATGTTTTGTGAACAGAGTATTACAGCTAGTGGCAAATAAGGTGTTTGCTTTGGCATGATTGCAAGGTGACTGGCACAATGGACAAGCAATGCTGTTGGCAGTCTGTGTTAGTAAGTAAAGATGAAACCTGGATTAATACCATTTTATCTAACTAGAGGTCAGTTCTCATTAAAGTATGAGCAAATATATTTTAGAATCAATTTAAATACTTGTGAACTCCTATTTAACGCAGGGGATGATTAATGCCTCCATAGAGAGACGGAGATTAAAGAATAAATTCAGAGCAAGCTTGGGATAGAACTAAGGTTAAATCTCAAATCTCCCAAGTTTTTAAAATATCGGGCAAGAGACAAGATCGCCTAGCACTGTGCTTAAGGCTAAGCCTGTTCTTGGGGATGCCATCTGACTGGGTGGCTGGCTGGCTGGCTGCTCAAGAAAGCAGCAGTCCTACGTCTGCTTTGCATCAATACTGGTTCTTATCTTGTCCCAGAGGGAGCTGGCCCAGGCACCAATGAGTCAGTGTTCACCTGTGCTGGCCTGTGGGAAGTAATGGCAAGGTAGGAGAAATGGGACTGCCCCATTCAACAGCAGGTAGCCATTACAGCAGCTTAAATGTAGCACAAGGACTTACCCAAAGTAAAATGGCAGCTCCCTATCTCACAGACATGTTGTAAAGAGAAACACAAATATTATTAATTATTCAAAAAGATCCTTTCCTCATTGAGAAAGCTGAAGAAAATGGCAAAGAGATTCAACTGTTTACATTTTCAATTCAAATAATTGTCATCCAGAGTCATCTTTAAATACATATTCCAAGCAGAAGACTTAGAAGAATCTCTTCTCAGCTGCCAGCATACTCACTGGGTTTTCCAAGCATTTCACTTGCAGATTCACCTGCACAGCAACGGGGAAGCAGCATTCAGGGGCACATAAAACTGCTTTCAACCAAATAATCAGCCAGCCTCTTCCTGAGCCTGCTGGCTTATGAGGTGAAGTCAGCTACAAAAGGAAAGGACTTCTACTGTCACACAAATTAAGCCATATATCCCTCTGATAAAATTTCTTGAAAAGAACATCTGGATACATCCAAACCTAGAAGCTTTTCCTCTCCACCATGAAGATACCAAACCAGAGCCCAAAACGTCACTTGTCGCAAACTATAAAATTTCCAGGTTTTTTTAAGTTTCCAATGATTCAAAGTCCTGATGCAATTTCATCATCCCTTGGTAGGGAAGTGCCCCAGTGCCTCAGCTTGTTGCAGCATACAAAAGGCACTTTGAGTGAATTCTGATGGGTGGGAAGGGAAGGTCATTGGAAAGCAATCTGGCAGTGTTTGTTCACAAACCAAAATTACTGAGGTTACTAATGCTAGGGCAGACCATGAGAAGCTATTGGAAAACTTATTGAATGGAACAGCATAACATTGTTTGCTGTAGCTAAGAACATGAAGAGGTGATTTCAGAGGAGCAATTTAAAATTCCTTATACATGTTGAGTTCTAAGCTAGCTGTAGTTTCTCAGAAAAAGATGTTTGCTCAATGTGCAGAAATGCAAATGAGATTAGTCTGTCCAGGGAAGCAGATGAAAATATGGTAAAATATTACAGAGCAAATACATTTTTTTTCATGAGTATGTGACCTCACCTTTTCTCTAGAGTTCAGTTTTGGAAAAAAAGAAACAAACAAACAAAATCTACTCTTCAAAATACAAAGCTGAAGGACATGAACTGAAAATAACTCGAGAAAGAGGATAAGGGAGGGGAGGACTTCCATAGAAGTAGTTAGAAAAACAGAAGGTCCAATTAGACTAATCTTTTTGTGGTAGCAGCAGACTATGGGAATGTCAGGAAAGAAATGCTGTTGAAATATCTCCTTTCTCCTCTCCAGTCATGTTACATTTCCCATTGTGAGACCTGGGAGGTAACTTAAGATCCTATATAGTATTTTGTAGCAGAAGAGATGGAAGAGCCAGTAGTTCCAGACAGAGCTATGCTTATTGTTTTACAATTTTTTTTTGCAAGTACAAACCATAGTTTGTGGTGCAGAAATTTGACACACTGCAGTTGCTACTACTGCAGAGTTCAGCTTTTCAGACAGAACATCCTTCAGAGACCATCAAATTATGTTGACTAAATGGCTGTTCTGTCCAAAAATCCTTTTTTGTCTTTTTCTTTTTTTTTTTTTACAGGAACATAATTTCTATTTCTGCAGATATCTATAGATAGATAGATAGATAGACAGACAGATAGATAGATATAGGTGTTTCTTCCACCTACTCTGTATTCATATTTCAAGGATAGACTTCTCTGCAGGAATTTATGCCAAAGTTTACAGTAGCATAAACATGTAGTTTCTCAAGGTGTTTATCTTTTGTGGAAAATAGAAAGGGAAAGCGTCCAGCTTCAGAAATGGTGAATTTCTGGTTTTCTTCACTTGCATACCCTTCGTAGAAATCTCTTAGGGATAGTCCACCAAACACAAATATTGCTGGGCCACAGGCCGGAAGTTATTATTATAGAGTTAAAAAGAAGTTAAATAGCAAAGAAGAGAGCAATTGAACCCAATTATCCATTCTCATAATAAGAGGAGAAAGGGGGGCAAGAAAGATAGCAAAACATTTTAAAACAAATGTTTAAATGCTCAATGAGCTTTCTATTGCAACATATAATTTGTCTGTTGCACACATTCCCACAGGATATTGTACTATATAGTTTAGTGAATACAACTGTAGATATTTACCCAAGGTAAATACTATTTTATGACTTCTAGCATGACAATAACCAGCTAGTACTTGGGTTGTAAATCCCGTTGTGTATCTCCCACCCAGCGCAGACACCGTGCAACTGGTTTCAGTGTGTAAGTTCTGCGTTGGAGCATTTCACGTTAACCGCTGTCAAATACATGGTTTTGGGCTAGGGAAAGTGTTGCCAGTGTGGCAATTTGTACCTCCCCAAGTTCTACTCAGTGCAATCCTCTCCCTCTTCCCCTCCCTTTCTCACTTGCTCAGGAGGATGCCTATTGCAATTTTCTAGTAAAGCCAGTGAAAAATTATTCCCAAGGTTTGGAACCTGTCTCTTTAAAAAAAGAAATCTATTACTACGAAGAGGTGTTATTAGCTGAGTGGTAATAACAGGTGGCAGGAGAATAAGAGCTGTTTCTTTCTTGTCTTTCATTTAAATGTTTATATTTCTAAACAGACCAGCCAGTTCTGATTGTCATTTTTTAGCCATAAAGGGAGTTGGTTCAAGGTCTGTCAGCATGATAGGTCTTGCCTCCACAGAGGTCTTGCCTCCATTTAGCCTGGAGATATTGCCTTTCAAGTATTCTTCTAATAGCAAATGAGCATTTTAAAGTTCAGAAGAATATGTGCTCTTTAAACACTGTCTTTCTGATTTCTAATAACTGCCTTGTTAGCAAAGACGTTCATTATGCAGTGTTCAGCATCCTATTGCACATTTCTGATCCCTAACATACAAAACCAGGAACCAGTCCAACTGCTGCATGCGGGAAGATGAGTATTTCAGTTCAAATAGTGCTTCAATAAAACCAAAACAACTAAACAAACAAAACCTCAACCAAACAACAACAACAACAACAATAAACCCACACACGCACACACACATACACAACTACAGCAGCTTATTTCACAAAAGACGAAAGACAGAGAAAGCCAACTTAATATTGGTTGATTTGAAATTTTAGGAACTTGATCATCTATGCTCTCAGGAAAAACAACCAACCGCATTTAGCAAGCTCCATGCCTTTCTCCACACATCCCAAACCACCCTAGGGTACAATATTGTGCAATTCAAATTGTACACGGGTTCTGCGCCTTCTCCAGAGGTACCTGGCACTAGCTACAGCCAAAAGGACAGTATCGGACTGCAGCATTAATACTAGGTAAAAAAGTACACTGATACTTCAGCCCTTCCAAAATATTTTATACAAAGCTACAGAAGACATTTGGGAAAAAACAAAACAAAACAAAACAGGCAGGCAAGCAAGTAAACAAACAAACACTCACCATTCTGGAAACTAAGAGCTTTCTCCTAGATCCAAATTATGTCATTGGTCAAGACATGAAGACATCAGCACTGTTGAAGAAGCACCTATTGCTGCTCCAGCTGCGGAAAACTCCGGCGGGCTCGAGTAGGTGCTGAGAGCACACCTGGTGTACCTCAGTCTCAGGGTGCTGAGCAACGCCTGCTGGAATGTGCAGTCTAGCAGGTACCTGGCACCACTTGTTCAAACAGACAGGAGGGAGCGATTGAACTACATTACCCATAATTGCCTTTGGCTGGTTTATGATTACACCTGAAACCAGGAGAGGTGGTGCAGGAGTTTCGCCTTAGGGAGGAGAGATAGGCACAGTCAGGAAAGAAGGAAGCATGTGCTCCTTGTGCATTGCTGGAAGGGAGTTAGGGTTTTCTATTAACCTTTCACACGGCATGTTGCAAACATATTGAGCTTTCTGGGAGAGGGAAAAAGGATGTCCTTCTGATAAAGATCAAGGTTAGAAATAATTAGATTTACTGGCAATGAATACAGTGACCAAAATCGCGTGAACCTGTATGACCGGTTTGGGCATCTCTGTGCTTGTGAGAGAATCAGACAGCTGGGTATGAGGAAGCAAGTGAAGGGGTGGCAACGGCCTGAGAAGACATCTACAGAGGAGGGAAACTTTCAAGGTCAGGTTGGATGGGGCTCTGAGCAACCTGATCCAGTTGAAGAAGTCCTTGCTCATTGCAGGGCAATTGGACTAGATGACTTTTGAAGATCCCTTCCAACCTAAACTATTCTGTGATTCTATGAAAGCAGACATGTTTGGGAGGGTGGGGGGGAAAGAGTTCCTTTTTGCCTTCATGAGCTTGAGGAAATAACAAGTTTTCCCAGACATTATATTGCAGGTGTTTTTCTCAATGATTTCAGCATTTTATTGAATAACATTAAAGGGACAAAGATTATAGCCACAGGGAGATAAGATAAATGGTCTTTGCACGAGGAATGTCATGGGGAGTTAGAGAAGAGATGATTTGCCTGTCCGGTTGTTATTTGCTACCTGTGTTTTTGTGACACTTAGGACTCACAGCTGGAACTCCCCTTTGATGAAAAGAGGCTTCACAGGTTTTCTAATCCTGTCTCCAAAAAGCTGAAGTATAAATCAAACAGGACAAAAATGTGAAGAAAGGCAGAATATGGATTGTTTGTGGAGGAGGTATTGTCAATCATGGTGTGCAATTTCTACCAAATGAGTTACTTCCCAAAATAAGTGGGTTTGTTTGACCAGGGCTAGTAGTAAAGTGGGGTTAAACTCAGCAAGTAGTTTCATCTGGAAAAAAATGAAGTTGAAATGGTGCCAACACCATTTCAACTAAATGGTCAGTCCACTGCAATAATATTCAGTTCCTTCAGAGAACTGCATAGTTTCCCTCCCCGGCTAATAATACAGAAAACAGCATTTCACACCTGACCATATGCGATTTGGGGATGTTAATCTCTTCTAATTTGTATAATAAAGTAAGGCCTTGACTGTGACAAAGATAAGAGGTGCCCTATCTCCAAATGCTTTAACCAACTAGATATATTGTTGAGAGAGCTCTGTGCTGTTATCAGAAGCCAGAGGTTAGAGTAACAGAGCAGGGTTATTCACTTTGTACTATAATTACCTGTTACAGAAAAATCACATAATTTCTGCTCCCACTGCTTCTCTAAAGGTGTAGTTTATAAATTCAAGATCTGGAAATAGAATACATAGGGCAGATAAAGCCCTGTTAGATATGAGGAGGAGAAGGAAAACATTTCCAAAGATACTTAGTGGTTTACGCAGAGCTATTAAAAAAGCAACTATTTAATTTTTGTTATATATTTAATTTTCTGGATTTTGTTGTTTTGTGGGGTTTTTTTGAGGTAGGTACGATCTATCATGTGTCTGTAATGCTAATGACAATGATATCCCAAACCAGTTGAAACTCACTGTTCAACTATAATAATTTAATAATGAATTAAGATGTTAGTATCTTAAACTCCAGATTTCAACTTCTTTACTGTCATCTCAGACTGCTCCTTAAAATTTCCATTTAGATAAGATACTTTTCCCTAGACTTAATTTCTCTGAATGGACCATTAGCTCATAACAGAAATGTTTGTTCCCAGTAGAAGTAATTTCAGAGCCAGATGTTTTTGACAACCCATTCTTTTGATTGAAAGAATAATTTTTAAAATAGTAGTGGTATTTTACCTTAAACAGGAAGACTTAAGTTCAGGCTGCTGATTTTTAACATCACTTTTCACAGGGATGAATAAAAATCAATTAAATCTGATATGCTTCTCAACTGTTTCTCAGCTAGAAAAATCACTATAGAGGATATTTGTACCGTTAGATTTGTGGGATCCTGCTGACCCACATAAGGCATCTACATTATTTCAGTTTACTTCTGGGCCTCAGAAAAGGGCTTGAGTATTAAGAGAGTCTATCGAGGTTTTCTGTACAAGTGTGACCAATTATTAGTTCCCACATTTTTATCAAACTCTGCCACTTCTGTCTTGTTGCGTAATGGAGTTTACCTTGAGTGTATCTCAAATAGGTGTTTAAAAGACAGCACTGCATACCCTGCTTACCTCTCCAAAAACATATCTGATCAGTCAGCTTGTTTCCATCCTCCGCTGAAACTCATACTCCCTAACAACTTTTCTTTCAACATCATTTGATGAGACAGTGTGGCTTTCTGCACTTTGACTCATTTTCAAGATAAAGACTTTCAGAAAGATTTAGACTGTTAGGTCTTAGGAATGCTAAGCATGACCTGGAGAGTTAATAAGCAATTTCATGCATTTAATTAAGTTCACTGTTTGTTTACAGGGGAAACTGACATGCTGTACATGCAGACAAAAGCAATAGCAGATGCTTGCAGGCTCATTTGGCAATACATTTTTCACATTTTTTGTTTCCTAAGCTCAATTCATTTCTGAGATATATTTCTGTCATTGAAATCAATGGAATTTGGGGAGGAATATTTTGAGGCAGAAGTGGGACCTATGAGGTTAATTTTGACACTGGAAATTTAGAAGCGGATAACACATGTATGTAGGAAGTCCTGGATGAAAGCTGGGCATGATGGCTCAGAGCATATGAATGTGGTGACTAGTGTAGCAAGAGCAGGAGAATTGGTCTGCAGGAACTAGGGCTGCCAACTCCAGGGCACAAGCAACATAATCAATCTTACCTCATTTTGGAAGTAAGTGAATGCCAGCAAACCACATCCTTTCACTTTTGCAACCTTACTGGTAGTGGTGGCAGGATCCTGGAAATCTTGGGAATGCAAACAGTCACATTCTGGCTTGACGTAACATAATGTGTATGGGAAGTGGCAGCTGTGTCGTCACTTTTCATTTTATTACATTATGTGCTTTCCACTTCACTGATTTTTTGCATTTCGTTTGTTTAAATAACTACATATTTTGACAGTTAAACTTAGTAATGACTGCAGAGTCAAAGAACGCACTTTGGTTCTGTCTGTAAACATATTTAATTTGCCTGCAACAGATTGTGTAGCTGGGGTGGAAAGTAGCATATCTTTTTGGATCTGATCTCAATTTTGCTGCATTTCCCATCAGGAGAATGATAAACACCAAGGCTTCAGTGTACATTACATATTGTTCTCATCCCATTTGTTTTGGTCATTACTAAAGCTCATGAGAAAACAAATATGAACCCCCCTGCCCATCAAGCCATTAGAAGAGGGATACCACAAACCCTAGGCTACATGAGAGTTACCTGTACAATGATTTCCAATGAAAATTAGCTGTGGCCACTACACCATGATTTATGCATGCACATGTGAGAGGAAACAAAGGTGCAATGTCAGGCCATCCTGGATATAAAGAAGCCACTCAGAAATGGTCAAATATTTTTTTTACTCTCCTCCATCTCCACCAGTGAACGAAAAACTTCCATGGCAGAGAATGTGCTGGCCAAAGATGTTTACACGTGAGATAGCAGCTTGAATATACCTCCCAATGAAACAATATTTAATAACCAAGAGTGGTGTGGGGGTGAAAATTGGGTTTCTGCCAGTTCTGTGCTATAAAATGTTTTATAGTATAGTTATGCTAGTAAAAGCAGTTTGGGCTGTTTTTACTGATTCCAGAACCCTGAGTATAATCTATACCAGCAAAAGCACTTCTTCTGCCAGTTCTGTGTCCACATTAGGGCTGTTGCCAGTATCAAACGTCGCCAAAAATCACATTCCTAAGGGACATTACTTATACTAACAAAAGTTTCTAATACAAAGCAGGCTTTACAAACACTAACGAACACTCCACCCAGGCAGGCAAAACCACCTTTCCTGATATACAGTGAACCAAAGCAATCAGAAATCTTTTACCTGATTTCTGAAAGGCAGCATATAGTTCTGTGCAATGTTGAACATCGGATAAAAACGACTCTCAGAGCATGTTGTATCCTTAACAGGCTATCTCTCAGACTTTAGTCAAGGTGAAGACTTGTTTAAAAAAAAATCTGTGACACTGCATTTTAATGAACACATAGAACTTGGGGCAACAGTAACACAGTATGGGAAACTACAGCCAAAGTCTGCAGCAAAAATATGTACTGAAACTGCTGCAGGCAATAAACCAAACTGAAACAACACTGTGCAGCATGGAAGTTAGTAAGGAAGATGTTATATTGAGCAGCAGAAGCTGTATCTTTATTTACTATATCTGCTTGTGCTGTGGAAAAAAAAAAAAAAGGAATCAGTTCTCCGTGGTGAGCTGGACCAAGAACTAATTTGTTGGTTGGTTTGGGTTTGAGTTTTTTGTGTTTTGTTTTGTTTTGCTTTTTTAAGAGGGAAAAATATTACCCAGAAAGCCGTAGTGAAAACACAGTTGTTCTGATTTGCATGCATCAACAACTTGAGTAAAATAATTGCTTTCCTCTAGTATTTATCTTAATGAAGGAATAAGTATAACATGCCGTTATGCTGATTGAACATTATTTTTAAATATTTTTTTTTCTAATGAAGTCAAAACTCTAAAGTGGATTATCCAATCAAAATACTAATATGAATAGGTAGCTGGCAAATTAGACTGAAGAGTATCAGGGTAGGAACGTTTCTGCACAATGAGCATGTTTGCCAAAAGGGACTTGGAAAAAGGGCTCTGAAAGTGGTGGAGAAAGATCTCTTTCTCTCTTGAAATAGCAAGTGGGTTGGAACTTGTGCCCTAGGGAAGGACTCACAAGATGTCTTTTGCACCATGAAAACATTTGTGTTTCCTCTCTGTAACTAAAGCTGTTTAGCTTTGTTAGTTGCTAGATTACTTTATATGAAGTGTGTTCATTAAACAATTTCTTTCTGTGTTTACACAGTTTTCACTCTGTTGCTAGCAAACCTCTCTCCTCCCCAGCCAACTCTGCTGCACTCTGCAGGGAAGGTTCACTCACTCCATTCCCACAGAGAAAAGGCACCAGGTGACCTCAAAAGAAGGAAAACAGGTTTGGCTGTAGGGTGCAAGCCGAGCACCTCAGTCGATATGGCACAGGTAAAGACCTCCAGGGTCCACGCAATATTTGCAGAGACCCATCCTAGAGAGGTGCTTGCAGTGATGCCTCTGGATCCAAGGCAGGGGCAGTAGTAAACAGGACCACAATGCACTTGCTTCTATAGCAACAGGCTGAGCAAAAGAATAACATTTTTCAGGTTAGGAAAATCGTATTTTTGTCCTAGCTCCTCATTAAATACCACAGACTTGTTACGGTGGATCGCTTCGCTTACGTTGCATGTCATCAAGGAAAATGTTCCATGTGACAGTAAAATTCAGCAGGCAGAAGCGACAAGGCAAAAGAACAGGGTCCATGCCAAAAAATTCGTGTCTTAGAGAGTAATGAGCAGCGAGGCAAGAAAAATGTTGTTCTGTCTCGGAAGATTTTTTTTATATTGTGTTTCTAGAAATGATTCACACACTGTACTCAGCTGCACTTGGGTAGAAAATAACTGACTATTAGAGGTGACGTGAATAAGATTTTCTTTTTGTTGCTGTTTTTAGTCTGATTTCCTCATGAAAAAAGGTCTATACAATCATGCTGTGTCTGTCTAAGGCTCCAACTGATCCTCCTCAGCACTAGCTTGTGAACCCATTAGCAAGTTCAGCTCAATGCAGGGACAGAAATCTCAGATTAGGTAGAATGCCGCAAGTTTCATGAAAAGGCTCATCCAAGTAAAAGAGAAAGCTGAGCATTTCCGTGGGGGAAATTTACAATATTATTAGGCCCAAAAATAAGCCCTAGAAAGATTTTTGAGGGTGCTTGAAATATAAACCCTACTCCAAAAATAAGCCCTAATTACAGTTCATTAAAAAAATCAATTTAGATAGTGTCCAGGCAGCTAGAAATGTAAAAAAGTAGTAAGTTTCGGAGCAAAAATTAATATAAGGCCCTGTCGTATTTTCAGGGAAACAGGGTATATGCATTTATACAACCAGACGTAAAGAATCAGAATCTGATCTCAGTGTAGATCCCAAGCATCTCTGCTGAATTAAACAGTAGATGGCTAGCTTTGACCATATGGATTGTCAACATGGACCAGTTTTTCAGCAACAAGTATGTTAAGAACTTGAAAATCTGGCCATGGGTGCTTCACTGGGAGTCAAGAGAGGCCAGATGCTTTTGAAAATCAAGCCTTTGTTTAAGTGCCTAAATGGAAAGCAGGTGCTTCTGAAAATGAAATTTAACCTACCAGGGTAAGACCTGAAAAATGTATTCTAGAATTATTACAAACTTCAAACTGATTGTGTCCATGTTAGATAGGGGTTGACCATTGGCATAAATAATAGGAGTTTCATGTTCTTTATGCCATTTAAAGCTGAAAGTAAGTATTTACTGGTTGTGGTTTGTCCCTTTTACTTCAGGTTGATAAAAATGCAATTTTGGAAAGGCTCAAACACATTAAAATTTGTGTGTTATAACTCATTACCCACTTGAATAATTAACATAATTATTTGCTAAATATCTATCAATTACAGTATAATTATTACTTTTTATCTATAAACCAACTATTCATGCCTTTAACACAGATTGGATCTTCACTAATATAGGAGTTAATAAGCCCTGAAAACCTAGGACCACAAATTCAGATTTTTCTTCACAGTAAAGTAAGGGTGGGTTGGTTTGTTTTGCTTGTTTTCTTGTTTGTGTTTTTTCTCCAGTTGAGAACATTTCCTCAGTTTAGTAGAAAATATTTCTTGTATTTCTAGTTTAATAATGCTTTAACCTGTTTTTAAAAATAAACACAAATGTAACTGATTTGCTGAACTCTAGTCCAAAAATTAGCTAAATAGCTAGTCAGCAGTGAAGCTGTGAATGGGGCTGGAGGCTGACTTCTAGTCCCTTCCTGCAATCACCTGGCATCCTTAATCACAGCATGTTGTGGCTTACTGTGACATTTCCTTGAAATGTGGTCTACTTCAAAAAGCCAACTGACTGCGTATTTCTACAGTAACTGAAGCAATAGTCTAGGTCTACTACATTTTTGTCCTATCATACTTCATGTCTAATACCTTAAGTATTCATTAGTCATGTTTACTGTGGGGTATATCAAATAAAGAAGTGTAAAGAATTCCTTTCAAATGCTGTGTACAACTAGAAATAGAAGCCAGGGTTTGGAAAATGTCTGTAGCATGAAAAAACAATTTATCTGTAAAACTATCATAGAATTGTCTGAGAGACTGGACTGATCAGGTTTTATTCATCAGTTACACATCATTTATGTAGATTAAAAATGTACGGTTTTGTTGCATTTTTTCATATATTTTCCTTATATAACTTGATTAAATTAATTTTTATAGCAACCCTAATCAGTTAAATTCTACTATGGCTGATCTGAGATACAGCTCTGAGATACAGAACTGTGGATCTGAACTCTCACTTTCCATGTACTCAATACTTGGAAAGAGGCACTCTGTTTCTCACTACCAGGTACATCCAGCAAGGGAAATCCTTTTAAAAATACAAAGAAAACCCACATCACTGAAAAAGAAACTATTCAGCTATGTAATCACTCAGGTGTTCAATTAGGTTTCTGAGTCAGCAAGACATCAGTTGATCTTGTTGTTGTTGATGTGATGCAGATCCATATTTAGCCGTGTACTTTGGTGTTTTGCTCTATAGGAACGGAATTATCATACTTACATTACATATGTGTGTGGGTTTTTTTCTGAGCTGGAATCTAAGCTGCAGAATACACATCTCTCAGCTTCACAAGCAACTGATACTAACCAGACACTGTCACCTCCTGGTAATACCATCTCACCTTTTAATAACTGAAATGTGATTTTCCAAAAGCTCTACAAACACTCACCTGATCTGCAAAACTCTATTTCTGGAACTGAAATCTTTTTCCTATAACAAGAGATTTCTAATACACTATGAGCAAATGCCATTTGTTCCTAATGCAGACTGACCCCGCTCCTCTCAGAAAAGGCCTGGCATCATCATCCTTGCAAAGGGAAAAAGCCTTTAGTTCCCACGTGACCTCACATGGCTAATCTGAAGCACACATAATGGCCCTGAGACCTTCCTAGATGATCTTTAACATGTCCTACCAAAAAGGAAGATCATTTCTGGCTGCCTTAGGAGCAATAGGGCTGAAACCCAAGAGCATTTCAGATGAAGAACCACTCCCAGACCTGGCTAGCTCCTGGAATAGCTGCTGTCACCTTTGGGCCCATGGTACTTAAAAGACATCTTCTTCTTCAGAAATACCGCCAAATTGCTTCTGATTACCATAATGACTGTAATTAATGCCTACGCTACCAAAGCAGTGTGTGCTTGTAGAGCAGCCCTCACCCACTGCCAGCACTCCCAGCCATTCCCCACAGCATCTGAGGCAGCAGCAGCTGAATACTCCCTGCATATACTGACATTTTTGGCATTGAGGCTGCTAACATGGGAATAACAGTATTGCAAGAAGACAATATTCTGACCTCCTCTTCTGTTAATATCCTATTTCTCTTTGTTTTAAGTTGTCTTTTAAGGCTTTCAAAGGTTCCAACTAAAAATTACTTGCCAGCTTAGAGAAAACCTACAAGGTGTAATAAATAGCATGATTGAAGTGCAGCGTATGCTGAGAATGCAGTTGTAAAAAAGAAATAATACCGCATCTTCAGCTACTATTAATCAGAACAACTCTGCTGAAGCGAAGGGAGTAATTCCATTTTAGATCTGCTGAGAATCTGATTCCTATGTTTAGCAACAAAGCTGTTAAATATGGAACATCACTTCAGCACACTAGGTTTACTGAAAGCTGTGAAATAGGAGCATATTTGGTTTCAAGGCCTTTATAGGACCTGTTCTGGAAGGCAGGTTCCTGCAATGCACTGAATATGTTGAGAGCTAACTGGCTCAAGGGAGTGCTCACTCAGAAATCTTGCAAGGTTTGTTCCTGTTGCTTTCATTTTGAATGTAATGATTTCTCTTTGTTGACAACTACAGGAGCAAGATAAGATCAAACAACTAACTTCTTTAAACTTCTTTAAATGACATGGGTGTTTTCAGGAAACACTTTTCAGCAAAATAATACAACGGGTGCTTATCCTGGCATCTTTCAGTGTCATACACAATTTTATTTGGCTTTTAAAACAAATGCAGTGAGGAAGCTGTGATTATTCAGGGGTCATGAAACTGCAGTTCTGCACCAGAGCTGATTGTAGTGTTAACAGCTGTGACTTCGCTGACTTCAGACAGCAGTGACCAGCAGTGACACTGCTCTGTGGGTAGAAGTTCAAATAGGAACAACCAAAATAATAGGCTGTAAAGACATCTCAAAAAGTAACAAAAAAACAAAACAAAACACAGTTGTATTTCAGTAAACACACACACAAAAATTAATCAGTCTATGAAGTAAGATGGTTTCAAATAACAGTTTGGATTGTAGAGGACCAATGAGGATTGCCTTTGCATGTATTTCTTGCCAAAAGCCAAGTTCAAAAACATACACAAATTGGACAGTGATGCTGGCATGCTATAGTAAAACTTCTGGGCTACAGTAATGCAAAAACACATAAGAAGTGCTCATAAACACCTGCCTATATAAAAACCTGCATTTTTGCTTTCATTTTAGAAGCTACTCTTTTCACCAGCTTAGTGGATAAATTTAATCATAGTAAAATACTATTCATTAAAACATTAATCTTTTAAATATGAGAAAAAGAACAACTTGGAAATCTACAAAAAGTCCAGAGAGTTTCATGATGAGCTTCTTGAAATAAATTCTTCAGCAACATCTGCAAGCTGTAAATCATCATTTTTTCCACTCTTAAACATGTAAAATCATATACAAGTTCAGTCATGACTGTTAAATTATGGATCAAAGCCACAGTTCATTATAATGAAGAGAGTACTTAAATACGCCCACGAACAGCATTCATTATCAGTGCCACCAGGCCTGTTGTTACTGCCTTCACTGCGTTTGGAAACAGATGGTATTGGTGTTTGGTTGAGCAAATATACACCTTTTTGATCTCTACAAGTTGATAGAGCCTGATAGGATTCATCCAAATGTACTTAAAGAGCTGGCTGATGTCATAGTGAGATTTGTCTCCATGATTTTTCAATGCTCCTGGGAATCTGGAGAGGTCCCAGTTGACTGGAAGCTGGCAAATGTTGTCCCAGCCTACAAGAAGGGCAACAGAGATGACCCTGGCAACTACAGGCCTGTCAGCCTCACTTCTGTGCCTGCCAATATTATGGAAAAGATTATTCTGAGGGTTATTGTAAAACACCTGAATGACAACACAGTCATTGGTCCCAGCCAGCATGGGTTCATGAGGGTTAAGTCCTGCTTGACCAACTTAAACTCTTTCTATGACAAGGTTACCCACTTAGACCAAAGGAAACCTGTTGATGTGATCTTTTTGAACTTCAGTAAAGCCTTCAATACTGTCTCTCATAGAATCCTCCTGGACGAGATGTCCACCATACAGCTGGATAAACACACAATACAGTGGGTGAGCAATTGGCTGACATGCCAGGCTCAAAGGGTTCTAGTAAATGGGGCTATGTTGGGCTGGCGACCAGTCACTAGTGGGGTTCTGCAGGGAACCGTCTTCGGGCCAGCCCTCTTTAATGTCTTCATAAATGTCTTCGATGCAGGACTTGATGGAATACTAAGTAAGTTCACTGATGACACAAAATTGGGAGGAGCTGATGACACTCTCAATGGCAGAGAGACCCTGCAGAGGGATCTGGACAAATTGGAGAACTGGGCAATCACCAACTGCATGAAGTTCAACAAGGGCAAGTGCCAGATTTTGCACCTGGGACATGGAAACCGTGGCTGTATATACAGACTGGGGAACGACAGGCTGGAAAGCAGCTCTGCAAAGAGGGCTCTGGCCGCTCTGGTCAATGGCAAGTTGAACATGAGCTGACAGTGTGCCCTGGCAGCCAAGAGGGCCAACCATGTCCTGGGTGCATCAAGTACAGCATTGCCAGCCAGGTGAGGGAGGGGACTGTCCCGCTCTGCTCCGCACTGGTGCGGCCTCACCTGGCGCACTGTCTGAAGGTTTGGGTGCCACGGGATTAAAAGGATATAAACCTACTGGAGAGTATCGAGAAAAGGGCCGTGAAATTGAGGAAGGGTTTGGAGGGGAAGCTGTAGGAGGAGCTGCTAAAGTCACTTGGTTTGTTCAGCCTGGAGAAGAGGAGACTAAGAGGAGAACTCATTGCTATCTACAGATTCCTCACAAGGGGAGGAGGAGGAGCAGGCACTGATCTCTCTGGCAAGCAATGATAGAATCCAAGGGAATGGCAGATGTGCCAAGGCAGACTTAGGTTAGACATTAGAAATAAGTTCTTCACCCAGAAGGTGGTACAGCACTGGAACAAGCTCCCCAAGGAGGTAGTCATGGCCCCAAGCTTGACAGTGTTCAAGAAGTGACTAGTCAATGCTTTCAAACACATAATGTGAATTTTGGGGTTGTCCTATGCAGGGATAGGCATTGGACTCTATGATCCTTGTGGGTCACTTCCAACTGAGGACATTCTATGATTCTACGATGCTATGACTTCAACAATCTTGTTGTGAGCTGACACTGCCTCACACACTGAGAGGTCAAGGCTCATGCTGGTGACTCCAGTCTCCTGCTTCTCTGTAGCTAGGACCCAATATCACGCACTGGCCATGCAGCACCTTCACTCAGGTGCCTTTACTGCTGGTTGTTTGCTGACCAGCTGCACCTATAGAGTTTAGTTACAGAGTAGGGGAGTGTGCTGGGTCGCCCCATGTGGGAGGACTTCTTCCAGGACTCATTTCTTTGGCTAAAACAGTGTTACTTCTATGCCCCTTCAACTTGGCTCTCAACCTCATATTCCTGTTTTTATTATCCAGAATCTCCCTCATGCTTTGAAGCAGATGAATCTTGAAAGGAAACTTACTAATAAAGCTAGAAAATGAGCCAATCACAGTTGCAATTACAACCATTCATGCAAAGCATGTCTGCATGCATGTTTCTATTAAGGTTGACATCTTTATGAATTTCCAGATCTTATATGGTACCTCTTCTGTTCAAAGTTTGAGCGAGTACTGGAGATTGGGAAATGTATTTATGAGCCAATGCAAAAGTCATAAAATACTTTGAGGAATTTTAATGTCTAGTTTTATTTATCAGCCATTCTTTCTTTGGAACTTTTCTCTTCCCTGGAATCTCAGGCACCTCCAAGAATTTCTAACTTTGCATCTTTTTGGTGGATTTGTCCTAGAATATAACCCTTGGCAATTCATTCCTGACAAAATGTCTGAGTCAGTTCAGAAATTACACCCTTCACAGATTTTTATCCTTGCTTCTCTGCCAGGGATTCTGTCGCTAGAACTCTTCTGGCATAACATATCAGGTGAGTGCTCCTCATTGCATACATAATATGAAACTGTATCATGAGAAACCTCCTACTGCAGCCCCATTCTGTCATTTGAATTACAAGGTGCTAATCTCTGCTTGATATCTTATTTCTAGGTTTCAGCAATGTGAGTGGACAGAAATAAAATTTTCCTGCTTTTGCTGCAACTTGCATTGGAAATAAGGTCTACCCTGTTTGGAATTTTTCCATAGTATGAAAGAGGGTGCTTTTAAAACTCACAACTCTTTGCAATCAGTTCAAACAATCATTTAAAATTCTTTCTTTGCATATCTCCATTTTCCTATTGCAACATGTACTAGTCAGTTCAGAAATTAAAACCAGTGTTCCTCCAAACGTATGCTATCCTTTCGGTCAAATTCCTTATGATGTCATGATGACTCTTCTTTATTTGATCTGAAAAATACCATCTCTTTTTGTCACTTAAATTAAATTTGGTAGTTTGCTAAAAAAATGCAGGGATATCACATACAATGGTAGTATTTTACCGTGTGGAGCCATGCCAAATTCCAAGCACGGGCGTTGTAATGAGCAAACAGAGCCCCTGCCAAGTCCATTTTTCTACATGTGGTACCAAGCTTTCCACAGTATTGGCATCCTTGCAGAAGTTTCCATTATAACTGTTGAGCCTCAGGACTGAATAAAATATTGTATCTTTACCATTACAACTACTTCTCCACATTGAGTAATCTTGCGGACTCTACATGAATCTTCTGTCATCCATGTATGCTTGGGAAAGTTGCTTTTTCTTGGGAAAGTTTGCTGTTTCATCAACCATAACTGGGCACTGTCTACAATAAACCAGTGTGAAAATAGCCCTTACAGATTTAAGATTCATGATTTCTGCTATCTTATTTTGAGTAGCTAGAATTGTGCATTTGTTTTGGCCCTTTTTCAGTTGTTGTAAAGTCCCAGGATCACATTTGCTTGCAAAAAGCAGTTGAATCAAGTTGCACTCAGCTTCTGAGAGGCAGGCATGTCTTCAGCTCATTCATTATAGTGATCTTGTGGTACAACTAAGAATTTTGTTACCATTTGCCTTTTTCCTTCCTTCTTCCATGAATACTGAAAACTTACCAAGTCACTGGGATTCTTTGTGGTTGCTTGAAGAGTAAGAGTTTTGATGCCTCAAATTTCTTTTCCGATTAGAGGACCCAGGCTAAGTAAGTGTTTCTTCTGAGTAGTTAATCAGAAGTTATTCACAATTAAAAACTGCGTGATCACAGAAATGGCATGCATTGTCACCGAATTCAAAATAGAAACCCTGAAAATCTTCAAATTACAGTGAGCAAAGGAAGGGTTTCATTTCCCAGAGTTGCACAGGATAGGCTCCAATGGCCTCTGATGAAATGTTTCAAGTGTTTTCCTGGGATTAAGCACTGATAGTTCTTGTTTCAGGTGCTGATAAGTATAGGCCACTACTATAACAAGAAAAAAGGTTCACTTTTTTGTTAGAAATGGCATTTTGTTTTTTTAATTAAAGGTTGTAAATTGTATTTCTTTTACATATATTTCATCTGATTTTCAGAAAAAAATTACACTTTCTCATTATTTTTTTTCAATTACTACTTATTACTTTTTTTTAATATATATATATAAAGGACTCCTGACAAATGAAAATGTTTAGTTGAATTTAGCTTTACTTGTTAACTGCTTTTTATAAAGCAATCTGAAATACAGCAGAATAATGAAGGGAAACTTAGTTAAGTTCCTGTTTCTCCAGAGAAGTAGTACTGTTTCCTGGTTCTGAGATAACTACTTATAGCCAGTTTATTAAAATAAAATTTTAAAGAGAAGGGAAGGAAGGGCGGAAGGAAGGAAAGGAGGAAGGAAGGGAAGAAGGAAGGGAGGAAGGGAAAAAGGAAGGGAAAAGGAAGGGAGGGAGGGAGGGAGGGAGGGAGGGAGGGAGGGAGGGAGGAAGGAAGGAAGGAAGGAAGGAAGGAAGGAAGGAAGGAAGGAAGGAAGGAAGGAAGGAAGGAAGGAAGGAAGGAAGGAAGGAAGGAAGGAAGGAAGACTAAAAACATTTCCTATTAATTATTTTTTTCTTAAAAAAGTCTGTGAATAAAAATACGTTTAAAACTATTTCAAATAGCAAAAAGTAACAAAGCAGAGGTTTTGACTAAAAACTTTTGAGATTTTCTTCTATTTAAAAATCTTCCTGAAGTCACATATAGATTTTGCAAAAGACTGATGCAGATTTTTTAATCATAGTCTAACCTCACCACAAGATCCACCTCTATCTCAGTGCTTCATGTAAAGTTCTCAAATGACATAGGCCATCCTTGCTGTAATTGCTACTTGCTCTCACTTTTTATTGTTTTTTGAAAAGCAGGAAACCAGGAAAAGAGCTATTTCTTGTTAAAGGAAACAACCTTACTATTTATTTACTTTTGGAGATGTCCTGCCAAATGCTTCAGGTTCATTTTCATGAGAAAGAGCAACATTACCAGAACTGAAATACGTCTTTGTGGTTCTAAACATCAGCAAAATACTGATGAATCAGACAGACAGAAGTATGATGCCAAATCATAATTTCAACAGATTTTTTTTTTTGTTTCTTTAACTGAACACTTTGTTAGAGATAAAACACTATTTTACCTAATTAGCAGACTAAGAAATGACCTGTCCTTTCTTTGTCCTTCCATTCCCAGGAACACGGTGGCTCGAAAAACTAAAAAGCCAAGAGCTACATCTCAGGGTTTTCTGGTCTAAACAGAAAATCTGGTTACATCTATGAAGTATGAAAGGTATATTTTTCTCCCTGTCCCCTTTCTTCACCTTCTGATTTCTTTTTAAACTATCCTTTACTCAGTCGATACTCACCATAAAGACCAGCAGTAGCCCTCTTATACAAGATAAAAAAACTTTGCATTGTTCTATAAGTTCAGGAGTTAATGGCAGCTCAGGCTTTGATTTTGAGTATTTGGCTGTTACTGACATGTTTCTTAATAAAATAAGTGGTCATTTCAGCATGTATAATGACTTTCTGTATACCTTAACAACTTTCTTAATATTATGATCTTTTTTTAAGTGTGGTTACATTTTCTATAAAGACCTTATCCTAGTTAGTCAGTGACCATTAAATTCACAGTGGTACTGTTAATCATCATTAATTTAACCTCTGGGGAATAAAAGCTTTTAGCTATATGTTTAACTTCAATGTTTGTATTTAAGTGAAGTGTGTATTTACATGTTTTTCTTATGTCAGCTGTTTAAACAAAAAAAGTGGTTAAAATTAAATTTCTACAGTAACATGCACTATTTTTAAAAATGGTCTCTATTCTGTAACAGATGTCATATGGAAAGTTGAACAAAAAATGTGATGATGAAGTGATTTTTATCCACATCAGCTTACTTTCAGATGATTTGAATCAAGAGATTACTGAATGTGATCCGTATATAAACATTTGAAATCAGGGTTAACAGAGAACTTGAAAACAAAAAAATACTCTAACATCTTTTACAAACGTTTCCATGGGCAACACCCATGAGTCATACTTTCAAAGCTTTGCAATAAAAAAGCTGCTATAACAGGGCTTTATTCCACACGCACACACAAAAACGGTTGGAAACTCACATTAGTTGAATAGTGGAATAATTCTATTCCAGAACATGTTCTTTTGCCAACTTTTTTTTTTTTATTTTTATTTTCCTATGGAAACAGCAGATCTTTCCCCATGAAATACAAGGCTGGGAACATAGTGTACCCAATCACCAGAAAAGCGTATGTGTTTTGACAGTCTCCTTGTAACACGATAATACAATTAGAAATAAAAGCATATTCTGCTTTTATTTACATTTCAGTCAGTGAACTCATATTTCAAATGAAAAATGTATGTTTATCATTAGAAGTAGAATTAAATATTATTGATGAGGAAAACAGAAGTGGAAAAGAAGTTTCTAAAGCATTTTCTAAAACCTTGTATTTTCAAACCCTAAGGAAGCTTTGCTTTAGTTTACATAAAATTATTTTAAAACTTACATTCTGGATCAATAATTAATATACTTGAAAAACAGAGACAATCTATCACTGACTTACATATTTCAACTAAACATGAACTTACACAAGCAGATGTAAATCAGGCGTGTTTTGCCTAGCAGCATTTGTTCCAGGAATGGAGCTTTTTGAAAGCACGGCAGAGAGATGCTGCACACTACGATTTCTTGCAGGTGATAACCTGAAGAGTAGTCAGCAGGCCTGTCATGTGGCCACCTGTGATAAGCCATACAATTTGCTATGCAGATCTTTACTAGTGAAGTACTATCAGAAATAGTGCTGACAGACAAGAGTCCAGAAAGTGAGGAAAGTATTATATTAAAATATTTGCCTGGCATTCCTGGACAAGAAACCTACCAAGAGCTATCAAAGAGGTCGGAGACAGATCTTACAGCACAAGCAAAGTTTTATGGTTCAAGTGCAGTCTTTTTTTTTTAAAAAAAAAAAAAAGTAAAGTGTTTTATCTGGAAGGGCAAAACAGACGATCACAACAATCCCCTCTACCTTTATGATCTATGAAAAATGAAGGATCACATAAATGCCAGAAGAGTATTTGAGACAAAAACATGGCCAAGCCTGTGAAGAAGAGAATTTATAGCACCAAGATTGGCCTAATATACTACAGCAACAAAGGGCAGGCCAGGGATGGTTTGTACAGACAACACTGTGCTAACACAGCTGAAGAGTTTGCGAGAAAGGGCTGAAATAAATCAACTCTGGAATTTTTAATGGGATGAAAAATGTAGAAAGGCTTGGTAGGGCCATGTGATAACTGAGTGAGGTGCATCCAAAAAATGCTTGTTACGGAGACTTCTCTTGACAATACACTTTTCAGGCAATGATTAAGAGTAAGGCAGACTTAAAATTACTTTTTTCTTTTTTAAAAAGACCTGAGGACCCACTTTAAATCCCATCAGGCTTAAGAGCTCTTACAAATACATGAAGGCTGATTTTTTTGCATTAGTATCATGTTAAGCATCATTTATCACTCACTCCCCTATAATAGCATTGTTAACTAAACACGGTGAATGCAGAAGGCACACAACAGGATTTCCTCACAAGTCATGACACCATCATGGGCAAAGTGGGATACCTGAGGGGCTCACAGCAGCACTGGCTGGCTGTAGTAACCTCACCAGCTTCAGGAGCCAAGGATGACAAGAGGAGAGTCTCTGTTGCCATGGTACCCCTTCCCATCAAATGGAAATCTTCCCTGGGGTTTGTAAATTATGTTGCCCAGTTATCCAATTGAACCATTTTTAAACATCTCTAAGTTAGCAGAGTTCATGCATCCTTTTGCTTCTTTTTCAATCATTGTCTTTAATGTTCAGACTGCACATCGTCTTAAGGGAGAAAGAAAAACTTTCTTCTTGCTCCAGAGCAGATTTTCCGTGTTTTCATAATACTGACTAAAGATAAAACTCAAGGTGCATACTTGATTGTTGCCAGATAGACTGCAAAAAGATGCTAGAGTTGTTCCAGAAAGTCTACAAATATACGGGGGATACCTGTTTCAGATCTGCATCTGCTCCGTTGTCTAATAATAATTATATTCCAGGAGAAACCCACAAAAAAAGGGGGGAGAGGGGAGAATGAGGACACTTGGGGTTACCTGAAATGCCTCTCACTGAAAGACCTGTAACAGGATTTGAGACCTGTTAATCCCATGGGTCATCAGGATCTGGAAAGAAATTGCCTTCTGAAACAGAGGTAAAAATACTTTGAAATCATGTAACCGTGCACAAAAAGAATCTTAGCTGCAATCTTTCCCAACTTCTGAGCCCTTGATATTGTGACATACATTTTCAATGGAGTCAGGAATGGTAGAGAGGAGTGGGCATGCAGACCAACTCTCTACAGTCTTAATCTGGTGGAGAGAACACAATTTTCTCAAATTTAATGGCATACTTGCCAGGCCTTATGGGATGTTAACTGTAGCACCTTTTCCTTGTGCTAATGAATGTTGGAAGGAAATTATAACTTTCAGTGTACAAGTCAATGCTCAGGAAAACAGTTAAGGTGGCTTTAATGTATGTTTGGTTCCTGGTTATCCAGTAACTCTGGGTGACTAAAGCTCTTTAGTGCTGATCAGAACTAGAGACTGCTATCAATATTCCAAGTTTCTCACAGAAAACCTCTTAGCATCAAAATCTGACTTGTGTATATATTTCAATGTCCAGTATGACCAGCCATTGGCCACCAGTGGTCTGCAGACCACAGTTCTGGAATCTGTGCTTTAAAATACTAGCTAAATTAAACAGGATGGGAAAGCTTTGGAAGGTCTCTCATAATTATTGGCAGTAAAAATACCCATTTTTTTGTTTTTCTGTTTATTTGTTTTGGTAGTTTCGGTTTTTGTTTTTTATGTATTTGGGTTTTTTTAAATGCTTACTATGTGCTTTGTAGGGACAGTTTGTCACTTTGAAAGAGAAAGCATTGGTTTCAGGAGCTAATTGTAACAAGACAGGTGTTCCATTAAAATGTCTTTTTTTTTCAGCATGATTAGCACTTGGAAACTTCTCCATTTACAGGAAAACAATTCTAGTGCTGGCTTTCTTTTGCAGTCTTTCATCAGAGGTCTCAGTGCCGGAAAAAAGTCACAGTTGTCAGTCAGAGTTGTTACAGGTTTTGGAGGCAGATCTCCCACTAAAGTATGGTAATACTGTTTTGTATGAGGACATTGTGTTACTCTCCTTACTGTTTACAGATCAGTCCATGGATAAAGTAAAATTGCTATAAAACCAGTGCAAATAAAATTCTTTCATTCCTGTTCAAGACTCCATCAAAGGAGGTAATATACAAAAGAGGCCTTCAAAAATGAACTAAATTCCAGCTTGCTTTTGTCATTAGGATGTAAAATAACGCAGAGCTGCTTTACCTTAGAGAGAAGCTTTTTGCTGCTCAGGCTCCCTGGCAGCCAGAGAAGGAGCAGCCATCCCCAGTCGCCTGCCTAGCTGCTCAGCCTGCAATACAGCAAAAGGAGAAAAACGCATTGTAATCATGAGAATACCTACAAGTAATAGTTTACAGTCATGCCTACCTAATGTGTGACTGTCAATGCAATGTATAATTCACAGGCTGCCCCTCCAAAGTGCAGCCTAGATATAAAATGAAAGTGAAAGATGCTATAGTAGAGCACATTGTACAACCACTACTACTTCTTTAGTTCAGCAGTTTCAAAAGTGACAATAGTCTCACAGGATTTAAAGGACCATGTGTTATAACAAAATAACTGAAATGCAGTTAAACACTTAGAAAGGTAATGTATGTTGGTAATTTTATTGTTAGAGCAGAACAGAAAGTATATATGCTATTCACCTGGTGAATTAATGTTTGCCATATAGGTAATGTGCAGAATATCAAAGACTATTTTGTAATTTTTAGCCCTAGAAATAGTAACAACCAAGAGACTACAGGCTCTCTGCACATTAAATATTGTACTTTCACCCATCATCAGGATATCAGCATCTCATATAAGAAATCGACACCTTTTTATTTTTTTCTGGTTTGAGTTATGGAAAACTTTGATTTCTCTAACAGGTAGGAAAAAAAAAAAAAAAGGTAGCAAATAGTGGTGTCATTCTGGTCCTGAGAAGGAAACTTTGTCAAGTAAAAGGCTGGTAATACCTCTGCATATTTCTCATTTAGCCAGCATCCTAGTAAGAATGTACAGGATTTACATGTTTAATTTTTGTTTTGATGAACTGTAGTCCCTGGAATAATACAACCTTCTGAATAGTTCATAAGATTACTGTAAGAATTCTTCTAGTATAGCTTTATGTCTAAGCTTTTGCATTTGCAAAACCTTGAATTCAGCATTGTGTTTGTTGTTTCCTGTGTCTGATCTGAAATTAAGAAAGAAAAAATGCAAAGTCTTCATTTTTTTGTTGTTGGAAACAGACTCAAACACATACATATGAAAAACGGTGAGTCTAAGACCTGAGGAAGCATTGGGACAGGGATGCTTTGAAAAATTGATCTTTAATCAAGTGACTTGTCAAATTCTCAGAAAGAAGTTAGGATAAATCTGGGTAGATAACTCAGTTTATTCAGATAAAAAGGTGCAATTCTTGAGTAAAAACTGTTTGGAAGAGTGCTTGTACCCTGTAGCATGCGTTTATTTGGCAGAATAAAAAGTGCTCATACATTTCTGAGGACCAGCACAGGGAGCAAAACATTGAAGTAATCTTCTAGGTGAACAGTCCTGCAAAATACTGTGTACTTTCAATTCTCAAAAAAATTAGTGGGAACTGAATGCAAGTTCAAACCTTCATATGGCTAACAACTTTTTGCAAAAGATATGGTTCCTTTTTTCTTTTTTATTTCCTTTCCCTAAGGGGATTTCAGCTGTCTCTTCTAGCAGTACATTACCTAGCCTATTATACAATGTGTGAAGTACCCTATCCTGAAATCCAAGACCTTGCTTTGCTCTATATTTCCCATACGATCTTGAACAAGTCAGACATTTTAAATATTTAAAAAAAAAAAACCTAAAACCATTTGAAAGTCAGACCTTAATCTCTCTTGTCTATGTTTTCTACCATTTTTCAGTGTGTAAACTGTAGATAACAAGACTTTTCTATCTTACAGATCATAAGAAAAAATAATTTTAAAAAATTAATGCAGTCAGATATTGAAGATATTTTTTTATAAGACTGCTAATGAAGCATTGTACATGTAATCTGCATATTTGTTCTTGCTGGGAAAAAAATGATGAAATTATACAAACTATAATTATAGACTTGTAAGTCTTTATCCTTGAAAGTAAGACACTGCCCATAAATAGAGTTAAGATACTAACTTGGAATTTAGTACAAGATAAACACTACAAAACTAGGCTACTTGTAATTGTCATGACAAACCTGTTTAATCAGATAATTTTGAAAGAACTGAAATACAAGATAGGTCATTATAAATGGAAGACTGAGAATATGCATGCAGGTTTGAAAGAATTCATATAGCTCCCTGTTATCATGGTCCCAACAGAACAAAGTATTTTCTGCCAGACAGGCTATGGAAAACAGACATTTTGGGTGTGTGTAACTGGGAGTGATTTTCCTCTGGAATTAATATAGATATATATATATGTGGAAAAGTAAGAACTATTAACCGACTTTCACATACTTAGACGTAAATATATGAAGGTACCCACAGGTGTGTGTATCCAGTTTATGTAGATTGAGAAAAGTTTTAAAAAATGTAAAAGATTAAAAAATTACAGGCAAATTAAAACATCATTTCAGTTCCAGGAAAATGAGCTATGGCTTATTATTTTGAGAGCGTGAGTTAGACAGTAATGACTCTGTAATAGAAACAACACCAGTAGTTCTCTGGTTTTTGGCATATTACCTGGGACAGAATAATTCAGTTTGTGGCAGCATTTTCTCGACTTTATTTAGCATCAATTTAGAATTCATTTAGAGTTTACATACTGAAAGAACTGGGCCATATACACATGCACAAACATATGACATGTATGTAATACTTAACTCAGCAAGTAGAAAATGTGCTACAATTGATCCCTTTCTTCATAGCTGTCAGCCGTACCACAATTTGTTTATTCATTTTTCTTGGTGACTGTGATAAAGGACACACATGTTGTTGCCCTAAAAGCCCATCCATGAATGGTAAAAGAGTAATTACTGTCCATCAGAAATAAGGATTTCTGATTCCAGTATCAGAAAATGCATACTCTTACATATACACACACCACTTCAGCACTTCACCAGAGTCTTATGAAAAAATAAAATCCTGTTGTACCACTCAAACTGTCAGTCCTTTAACTCTAGACAGTGGCTTTAAGTCTCTAATATGGCAATGTCTGATGCATCTTTATCAAATACAGGTTTTCTGTAGTTCGTAAGCCTGGTTTTCCATGCATTAAACAAACTGCAAAACATAATGTCAGGCACCAATTTATTGAACACATGCAGGGAAGGAAGAACGATCTAGAACAATCAAGAGAATAAAAACATTACTAGAATGGCCTATCATTATATGAATGTTCAGCTGCATGATTAGTCATTAGACTTTAAAATTTGTATTCAGGAATGAAGAATTGTATTCTTTTATTCTGAAGTATATCTTCAATTCAGAAAACAAAGTGGTAGCTCTACTGAGGTTGTAAGGAATATTCACTCTGCTATATCAAAGATAATTTCCTCTGGTGTGTGCCAATGTAGAAGATGTATCTAAAAGCCTATCTTAACTTTAAAACTCCTGTACGATTTGGCCATGTATGATTTCTTTTGTAAAAGGCTATGGAAGGGTGCATGGTGAAAAGAAGTAGGGAATAAGATTAAGCAAGGAAAGAGCAGAGGAGGCCTCTAGCAATATCTACATGGGAGTTGAAGACAAGCTTATTGTGATGGGGTTTGCTGTGAAGAAACGAGAGCTTGTACTGAAGTATCATTTTTTGTTACTTCAAACATGCCTTGATGAAGAAATTATATACTATTAGATTAATTGTGTACTGCATGCTACTATCATGCAGTCTGTTTGCTAAAACCTAAAACTTCACTTTTTCACATGGCAGACAACTTTTGGTCACCTTGGTCTTCCATCAGGACATTCCTTTGGGAGCTGGGAATAGTAAAGTTGCTGGAGGTGCAGAAAGAACAAAACTTGCAGTGAAATGAAGAACGTAGAAGAGAGCTGAGGTGTTTCCCAATGGGAAAAAAAGAAAGGTGGAAGGATAAAAGTCACCAAAATACAGAGAAACTCTGAGGCTGAGAAGCAACCTCACAATCAACTTTTCTAAGTACTTGACATTTTGTTTTGTATTGGATGCTTTTTTCTGCCTCATATTCTCCATTAATTATAATTTTAATTTGTGTCACAGTGTGCATTTTCAATCGGTTGACTCAATGGAGAGATTTGTTTATCTTTGATTTCAACCTTTCTAACCTTTCAGCCTCTCTAACCAGAAGAAATATGTTAATTATACAAAACCTGAAATATTGAAAAGGTCACAAAAACCTACTGAAGAGTGAGATGTAAATTATACATCTTGGGACAGATGTGTATGCATGTCAATCTATCTGTATTCACTCAAATGCCAAGCTTATCTTAGCCTTCTTCAGGCATGCACTTTACAGACTTTCACGTTGCACTTCAGCTAAGTTCACCAGCTCTTTTCTGGTCAGTGCTACTTCCAGTTTCCTTTGTGCCAGTCTGACTTTTCAGCCTTTTTTTTCTAGATTATGCAGCAGACCATGCAATAGGGAAGAAACCACAGCATAAAGCTGCTAGAGAGGGACACAAATCTGGAAAGGTTCCCCTGCAATGGGGCAACAGAAAAGTCATGAAAGCTGCCCTGATGCTGTGCTGTGACGGAAAGCAGGGATGGAGTAGAAGGCACAGGTCTGCCGCCAAGGATGTGAGGCTTGACACGTCAGCCTTGTCCTGTGTCTGCCATGAGCTCTCCCCTCTTGGCTTCTGGTTCAGTTTTAAGTCAGAGGGGGAGTGCCACCTACTGGGTGACCTTCTGAAAAGAAGTAATTATCTTATGATTTAAGAGAATTGTAATGGGAATTTATACAGAGCAAAAACACAGCAAGGGCCTAAAATTAATGAAGTGGCTAATCAGACCTGATGAGAAGGACAAATTGCACTTAAAGTAGCTCCCCTACAGTTTCATGACCAGCTTGCTGCCACTTTTAGTAAACCTTTTCCAGCATGTTGGTCAAAAATCTGTAGAGCTCATTATAACTTGCCCTTTTTATGTGTAAAAACAGATGGCATGCAGAAACTACCTGCCTGCTAAATCTCTCACACATCTCAGGGTTTGATTCTAAGGTGCAACACTGTTGTATTTATAGACAAAGGAAAAGAAAGAACTGTCCATCAGCTATTGATGAGGTCTCACATCCACACATACCAAAGTCAACAACAGGATATTCTGAGTCCTCGTGAAGATCCTGATGTAATTTTCTACAGTTCATTCAGTATAGCAGTGGAGAGACAATGGATGAGACAGATCCAACTTCTCTGAGCAATGTATTTTATATGTGTGCACATATCACTCTGCTAATCCTGACTCCAGAATTCCTGAAGTGGGGAGACTTACAGTACAGACCAGGAAAGGCAGACTTTTTTCTTAGGTAGGGACATCGGAGAAGATTAATTTTATAAATTGTTTTAGGTTTTCTTAGCTATTTAATCTCTTAGATATGCCTCAGAAGGTTGGCCTAAGGAATTTTAAGGAACAATTTTATGTATAGAAAATGTTGCAAACTGTATATAGAAACTTCATTTCTAGTACTTTCCCTGTTAAGGGAAGGTGTTCTAAACTAAGGTGAAGGTATAAAAATGTGGTGCTCTATGACCAGATTCGAGCAGCTGTGACACATCAGGTACAGCACATTGTCTGCCTAAGAGAAGAAAAACTATGTTTTACAAACAAAAATACGCTTGGTTAGATTATGAAGTTCACATTACACATGATATCTCAATCTTTATCTGAAATTATTTGGGAAAAAAAACAAAACAAAATGTCAAAAATGCATAATATTGAAAAGAAAGAAGAAGAATTCAAGAGACAGCTGAACTAAAAGAGTGATAAAATCCCAGAGGTTCAGCATCCCTAGGCCTAAATGGGCTGCAGAGGAAAACACAGCAAAGTCTGTACTGAATGTCTTGGCTTCAGAACCAGAAAGGAGGCTGCCCAGAGAAAGACAGGGTCCAGCGCCTGACTATTGCCAAAAGACACATTGAAAAGCTAGAGGTGAAGGCTTAATTAAATGCAACAACAGTGCTATTATTTCCCAATCTGACTACCTCCTGATAAGAGCAAATGGTCTAAAACATGGCAAAGCAATCCTGTGAGAGCTGACTGGAGTACATTTATTGACTTCTGTGTGAAAAGGCACGCAAAGGACACAATGCAACTGCAGCAAGGGTAAAGCAACAGAAAAATCACAAATACTGGAATTAGTTTACATTTTTAAGATGATGGTCAATGACAAAATAGCACAAAAGTTTCAGTTCAGTGTCCACATGTGAACAAATAAAAGGGAAATATCCTCCTGAGAGGATTTCAAAGGGACTACCTATGAGAATAGGGAGTGGAAATTAGAGGACAGAGCCATGCTCTTTATAGAAATGGGGGAGGGAAGATGAAAGACAATGAAAAAATTGAAATTGAAACAAGAAAAGTTCAGACTAGATATCAGGAAAAACTTTCACCACGAGGACAGACAGTCAGTTGGAACAGGTCGTCTGGTTAAGAGGAGAGTTTTTTATCTCCATCCTTTGTTCTCAAGATCATGACAAAGCCCAGAGCAACCTGGTCTGTCCTCATAGCTTCTGTGAGCAGGAAGCTGGACTAGATGCCTCCTGAGGCTTCATTCCAGCAGAATTCTCTGCAAGGCTATGATTATACTATTCTCTGAAACTAAATAACTGAAAAATTATTTAGACTTATAGAAATCTACATTAGAAGAAAATGGTTTTAAAATTGGTTGGCAGAAGTATTATATGACATGATGAGAAAAACAAAAAAAAAGCCCAGTAAAATTCAGTTATATAAAGATCACACAAGCATTCAAATACGTGATTCGATGTTTAAAAGATCATACAAAAATTGGAATACTTCAACTGATGGATAATGACTGTGAACAACAATGTTATTTTAAATGTTATTGGTCAGGATGAATAGACTGAGAAATTGGGAAATCCCCACAACAAGTATATGCTAAATAAACTGCAGTGTCAAATGAATTAGATGATGACTAAGCAAGTCACAAAGTACATGTCAAATTGGTGGCCAGCAAGGAGAGCAGAAGAATGACTACTGCATAGAATGAAAATGGGATTTCTCAGGAGAGTTCTGTATAAAATGGCAGACATTATAATCACAGTCTAGGGAACCCCTCTCACAGGAAAGCTGTGTGGATGAAAAACTGCATCATGGCTAAAACAGAAAAATTATAAAAGTTTAAAGAAATCATAGGAAAGAATAGAAAGAACTGAAAGAGGAAGAATTCAAGAGACAGCTGAACTAAAAGAGTGATAAAATCCCAGAGGTTCAGCATCCCTAGGCTTAAATGGGCTGCAGAGGAAAACACAGCAAAGTCTGTACTGAATGTCTTGTCTTTGGAACCAGAAAGGAGGCTGCCCAGAGAAAGACAGGGTCCAGCACCTGACTATTGCCAAAAGACACATCGGAAAGCTAGAGGTGAGGGCTTGAAGTCCTAGCGGTCACCTTGAAGGTAATGAATGAGATCTGCTGACTCCAAAAGAGGATAATAAGACTAATTAATTTCATAGATCTGGATAACACTTGAGAAAATAGAATGCAATAATAGTCACATTAAAAATAATAGTCACTGATACAAATCAAGCCAGAATTTCACCCCTGGGTTTGTTTCCAAAAATCTGATAATCTTTAGATGCACCCTAGGAGGACTATATTTTTTTGAGTATTCCTGCCCTCAGTATTATATTAATAAATGCTATGTGAACATGTAGTTCTAGGCTGAATACAACACATGATGATGCAAATGAAAAATACAAAAAGAAAACACAGATACAAAATTGCTCCATTTTACCTGCTATTATGAATATTTTAAAAGAGCTGTATTGTCATGCTAGTACTAATACATTGTCTTGCATTTAATACTCAGCTGATCAATTTTAATAATAATAATTTCCAGCTTGTCCATCTCCACGTAGACTTCCCATCTTTTGCCTTAGATATTGTTTCATATATGGAGGGGGGGGGTGTTGTTTTTTGTTTTTGTTTTTGTTTTTTCATTTTGTCTTCCTATCATTTATCTCTGGTCATTTTTACAGCAATGTTTCTATTTGAAGCTGGTCAGGAAGCACAGTCCTGTTTCCACACACACAAAAAAATCATTTCTTCTTAAGAATCACAAATCAAGATGAAATTCTGAAAGCTGCTGACTTCTTTTTAAATGGAAGTCTAGAAGCTATAATTTTTAAAAAGGTAAAACATTTCAAGAGCTGAGTCCATGCTTCTGAAGCCTAGGCTATGATGCCTGGCTCCTAAGTGGGTGGGTGTTTGGACAGTGAGTTCCTAGGGGGTCTGAGCTTCCCAGTCCTTTCACACCGTGCATTGAAGTGGCCTCGAAGGACTGAGGTCTGGGGACTCAGGAAGCCACAAGTTTCTGAAGAACCAATTGATGAAAACTCTGGGATCCTGCTGCCAAGGTCAACTGCCAAGGAACAAAACTCATTTTGTAAAAAAGCCAAACAAGTGTCTACAGATCCCTAGAATATTTCAATTTTCAGAAGATTAGGTTTCTCTAACAGAAAAACTTCACAATGGAAAATGTCCAGCTGTCCTGCTCACCTTATTTGCGTTGTTGCACAAAAGGCATGTATACACAAAATATGGCATTTCATCATGGCTCCAGCTTCCAGCTTCACTGATCATACACTGACCTCCTCCCAATGCCAAATCTGCATTTACCTTTCTAGACAGTTTGGAAGCAAATTTTATTATAAAGAGCATGAACCCTTCCAATTTCTGCAATAGTCCTTGATTTAGATGATTTGTGTTTTGTACTAATATAAGGAAACATGAGCTTTTCCTAGTCAAAACATTGTGAAGCAGGCATTCAGTAATCATGCTGACAGCTTGCTCTTCCCAAGAAATTCTTTGGGCAGGACATCATTAGCTCATGTTATGTATCACAGGAAAGGGTATCATGCCCAGTCGTGCGTGGTGACAGCTTTGCATTGGATTAAATGCAAAAAAAAACAAAAAAAAAACCCCACAACACTTACCCCTTTACCAAACAAAATGAAATGAAACAAAACAAAAAGTGCAGTTTAAGAAGTAGAAAAGACCTGTTCAGTTTTCTTGTGTAGTTACCATATGTTTGTTCCTCGGCAGTAGAGCAATGAGTGTCCTTTGGAATAGAGAAGTTATGGCTTAGTATTAAAGAACTGTGTTTTTCCCCTTGGTTTAGCACAAACTGAAATTTTTTATTGGTGTCAAAGTTTCAAGACAGAATTGTACCTGGTAAATAAATTGTAACATATCAAACTGCTAAAACCTAAAAAAGACAAGTAGAAAAGGTTATAACTGAGGTAGACAGGGAACTGAAAAGCTGAAAACAAAAATGGGGGAGAGATGTGAAAGTTCTGGGGAGACTGACTGGTTATTTGAGTGGTCATCTGCTGTCAGAATTGCTCATAATGTGAAAAGAGTCTACTTGATTGCTCCAGATTCTCATATTTTTACACTCCAAACTGATCATTTGCATATAGGACATCTAATTATGAAATACCTGTTGATACATTTATTGTCTTCTGTTTGATATATCTGGAATAATATTCTCAGTGGCTTCAATCTCATGGCCCTGTTACAGCATCAGAATTTATACTGCTTGCTTTGAATCAAATCTGTTCTGACATTGGACCCTTGCCTTGAAATAATACTTCATTATATGACTTCAGATATTTTACAGTGGGGTTTTTTTGGACTAATGCTCCCATGCAAGAGAAGGTGCAGTTGTAAGAAACTCATGCAAGTGAAAGAGCAGTTGTAGGAAAACAAGGTCTTCTAATTATTATTTAGAAATATTTTAAATTCTGGTGTTTGTTTATTTGTTTTGTTGTTTATTTTGGTTTTGGTTTTGCTTTTTTTTTTTTTATTTGATTAAATGATCTTGTATTGTTTTCATCATCCTAGCAAAAGTTCAGTCTTAAAGAAAAGTGATACCACTTAATTTCTTCAGAGTTTTCATTATAGCCTCTAGTCCCTGGGGCTCTGGATACAGAGAATAAAAATACGTTTGTTTCATGACTCTGTCGCTAACATAATAAATGTGCCATAGTCAGTTCAGGACTTCAGTATTTACATCTAGAAAGTAGAGAGCATGTGTACTTGCCTTTATAAAATATTTAAAGATCTAAAGTAATCAAATTGCAACAAGCTTAAGAGCAGAAGGTTCCCCCTGGGATTTATTTAATGGTAAAATTGTGCTCCAGTTACATTTTTCATATTTGACTACATGTTGCTTTTCTCAGTTTTATTCACTTCTGTTATTCCAAGGTGAACCAAAATGTCCTTGCAATGCACTTTGAATTTTAAGTAAATTTTAAACTGCTAAATCCCAAAATTATGTATATCATTTGGATTTTCCCAGTAGAAATCTGAACACCTGCACAAACCCAATTTTCCTTTAAAGTATAATGTGGATTCCCCCAAACCAATATTTGACATCATATTTTGACGGAAAAATCTAGACAAGCATTAATATCACTAGATGTCACTTAACCGTCATTTCCTTTTCAAAGATTCTACTTAATTCCTTTCCATTTGGTAAGACATTTGTATTTCATTAGTTTAGATTTCATCTTCAGATATGACTTTGTCTCTTACGATTGCTTTGCTTATCACCAACACTGTGTGCAAAATAGTTTGCTGCATGCTTCAGTGTGGGGGAGCTTTTTCGGTCATTGCACATAACTGTGTGTGGGGGCAGGTAAAGCCTTCTTGTGGGTTTGTTTTTATAAAGTATTCTGTTTTCACATACTCCAAGTAACATAAGAACCTCCATTTGTGGTAGCTTTATGCACTTTTTAAAATTAAAAGACTAAAAACTCTCTCCATGTTGAGAATATGTAAAGAGACTATTCATACCTGGATTTCCAAGAAACTTGCTTCAGGTTTCATATGTACCAAACTGCATGTTTTGCTGAAACTTTTTAGAGGCAGCAGAAAATGAATATGCAAGAGCAGAAAGGCAGCCATCACTATGCTTCTCATGTCCTAGTTTTCAACAAAAGCCAGACTGGCCTCTAAAGTCTGCTTTGAAGGAAGTATGCCAGCTTGCAGTTGTCTATACACATCTGCCTAAGAGGGACAGAGGACCATCTATTCCAAAAAGCCTCTACCTTGAGACTACTCAGTTAAGGAACTATTCTGACCCTGCAGAAACAGCACAAGAAATCCAACTGTGCCACTGTGCAAACACCTGGCAGGCTCTTCATGCACCCTGACAGCACCCAGGATCAGCCTTGGAGACCTTGCTGCTGACTGGGAGACCAGTGCCACCAGTGACAGCAGAGGAATGAAAAGGGGAGCTCACTCTCTGCAATGCAAGAGAAGCTCCAGCATCACCTCTTACCTTCTCATTCCTGGCTCCCAGGCTTTCAGTTATATTATTCTATGTTGTCAATATTGCAATATCTCATTTTTGTGCCATACTCTATCGCCACCAAAAAAATTGAGATGCTCTGGAATACATGGTGTTGCCACAGTTTATTTAGAAATAAACATCTGGTTTTAATGTCTTTCTTGCTCACACTAAAAGTGCATTTGTTCTGAATATAGTAGCTCAGCTTGCCTGAGTGCCATCATTTTAATGCATTGCTTCTGCCCAGAGAACCTTGTAACCACACACTGATTTGTCATCTATGTAGCATGGAGCATGCATTATTTTCTTGATGGGATTTTAATATAGCTGTGACTCTTACTAGTTCCCAGAGGTTAGATTTGCCATGTTTATTTTTGCTCCCTATTTTTCTTGTCTGTCTGTGGCATATATATAGCTTTTTCAATAAACGCAAAACTTTCAAACTAATTATCTTTTACACAGCATTAATGTTTTCCCCTCCTGTTTAAGCTCTTAGTTATACCCTGGTTGCAGAAACTTAGTTACCCTTTAAACTTCACCAAAACTTCAGTCAATTCCTTCTCTGTTTCTATGGAGCAAACCATTTACGTCACATGCAAAAGTTAGCCTGTTTCAGACAGTACTGGGAACATTTGTAGTTCTTGGAAATTAAGCTTTCACTATTACTAGACTTCACAAACATACAAATATTTCTTTTAAACCTGACCATACTAGTGAGAGACTTCCTAAGTGCGAGTCCCTAATAGCCCAGCTAGTGTTTCGGTAAAGAAAAGGCTCAAATATTTCTGAACTTCTAAGGGAATTGTTTTAACAAAATACCTCCGGAATTGAATGAGGGGGTAACAGTCCATCTCAATCAAACATTAGTGACCACTTTTTAAAATACTGTCAATGTGTTCTGAAAACATATTTTTAGAAATTGAAATGTAAGAAATCCAGAAAACTCATATTGAACAATTAAGTCCTCAAGGAACTGGAACTCATTAAAGAAGAGGTATTTGTGCATATACAGAAGGAGAAGGGAAATTGGTGCCTACTTCTTATTAAATCCAGCAGTTATTTGGAAGGGCTTCCGAGTATTTCAGTTCTCTAACAAGATTAATTCTGAGCATAGACACACATCTATATTACATCATAGATACAATAGAGAGGAAATATAATAAAACACAGTCAAGTTCACTCAAAAACCTGGTTGGTGGTCACAGATGTAGAGAAATACTTAGAAATCTGCGCCTTATTGCCTCTAAAACATCCCTGAAGTCCACTTGCTTTAATAACTTCCAGATGTAATGTCAAGAATGGGGTATCTGTGAAGGAGGTCTATTTAATTTATAGCTTGAATATTTTCTTCTTCATGTTTTGGTACTACACAGAGATGAAATGCTATAAAAGGCCATGTATATTGAATTCCACAAGCTACTTGCAGAAAATGAGACGTGAAAACAATGCTTATGAGAAAAAAGTAATACAGGAGGGGTTTTAACCAGTCCTTTTGGATACAACGTGCTAGGATTCTTACTGTTTTTACGGAGAGCTAAAGAAAAGTGATAAGCAATGAGATATTTAATCTAACATAGATGTGACACTGACCTTGGCATGGGTTTTCACTTTGGTGAATTACTATTGTGAGGGCCTCTTATCCAGAAGTTTAATGATGATTTTTTGCTTGAGCCAAGAGGCAGATGTATGAGTTTCATCCCCTTCTCTCTCAGAAGTTCCACATGGGCTCAGCATATTTTATAGCAATGAAGAAAAAGAAACACGCTTCTACACATTTGTTACAAACATTGAACTTGTAACACGCAAGATCTCTTTATATCAGCAAAGCCCACGCCACTGCTTTTTCTTCAAAGTTTTATGCATTTTATCGCTGATTTCCCCTTTTATTTTAAAACGGGTTTGCTATCAGGCAATAACAAAAAAGTTTCTGTATTGTCCTTTATGGAAGAAAAAAAGTAAAAGAAATATTAGAAGAATGACTAATCTTTTAAAAGCTATTCCTAGAACAACAACAGATCATTTAGGATTAAGGGTATTTTTGATGGAGAAAACAAGGCATACCAGGACAGTGTTTATACCGTTTAAGCAGTGTACTTATGCCTCAAATTACATTCCTCTGGGGAATCTATCTGTATTTATATTTTGTCTTTGCTCTGGTCCATCTCCATAGCAACATGTTTGTTCCTGTGGAGAATCTGGGTGAATAATTTCAAATTGAGCCCGAAATTTTTAAAACAAGGTTTCGGTCCTCTATAAAATAATTATGGACAAAAACGATTTTAAGAAACCTCAAAAAATAAACATACTTTTGCTCTTGTTTATTTTACCCTACTCTAGACATGGTTAAGTCTGAACAATCCTTTGATCTTTCTTTCCCGTGATGTTCAGGCTGGGAGCAGGCTTTTCCACATGGCTTCAGCAGCTGTTATAAAATCTGGTGGAGAATTTTTCATCCCAATTTGAATGGCTCGCATACTGTATTCACTAATTATGTTGTTATATACACATATTCCAAGTTTTTGGTCAGAAACTGGGATCTTCACTTAAAAACTTCACTTGAAAAAAAAAAACAACAAACAAAGATCTCATGAGGATAGGGGGAAGAGAATCAGGCAAGATGACTTTAAAATTACTTTCAAAATACTATAGGTCATTTTAGAGGTGGTCTTTAATTTATAGCCAGTATCACTTCCTGCTCATATTTGTAGCTGTTCTCTCTTTCACCTTGGGGAAAGATTCTATGGCTGAGAACTATTTATTGCTACCAAATAAGAGCATTAAAAATAGTTTAAAAAAAAATACTGCTCTTTAGCATTAACACTAATGAAGCAATTGTTTCTTCATTTTTTCAAATGTATGCACCCATATAAATCTACAAAAAAAAAGGAGAAGATATTTCGATCAGAATAAAATAATAAAAACAAAGAGGAAAAACAAACTGATGAAAAATTGTCCTTAATCATATAGTATGTTTTTGTATCATGAGTTTTCATAGACCAATAGGTCTTTTAAGTCTAGGAGTAAAATGATACAGCTAGTTTTTCACTTAAGTAATTTCAGGAATTCTCGTGGACCTGCCAAATTTGTCTGACCAAAGTCAGCTTTCCTGAATTGCACAATACAGCAAGACTGAAAATCCTGTGTATAAGCTGGCATGAAAAGAAGGGGCCTTGTTTTGCTTAATTGCTCAGGTGGTGTCAGCTTATTGAATCCAGCTCAGAAAATGCCATTCATCCAACTTACCAGAATTACTGCTGTGAAGTTTGAACAGTTCTGCAATATTTAAGGCAGACTCAGCACATGTATCATCTGGAGGTAATGAGGCTTTCATTCTCTATGCCAGCTATTCAAGTCTTATATCTGATACTCAAAAAGTTTTCACAGATGGTCCATTCCAACCCGCTCTTTTTCTGCTTCCACTGGGTTTGTATTTTTGTAAGCATTTCCCATCTGCCTGCTTTAAGATCTTCAAATAGGTGGAATATTCTGGTGAAAGGAATGAATACTTTTATTCTGCCTCCAAATTCCTTCCCAATGATGCCACATGCACATTAGAGCTGGCGCACCCATACTTTGAAAAGAAGCATGAAGTTAAGAAGCAAAATATGGACCTGTTTTATATAACAGTGAGTCACTGCTACATTTCTAGACTACAGACAATAAAAGAGAAATGAAATGTCTATGATTTAATTGGCAGTAATAGGCAAAGGCTGTATAGAGACAGCATTACCTCTTTAAAACTACAAAAACATGTTTATTTACAGGATAGGTGCACTGCCATCAGCCAATGAAGACAGCTTTAAAAGTCTGTGTGGTGTAAGTAAACAAGACAGACAGTTATGGAAGTGGGTTCTGGATATCACTCAGAACAATACACTGGAATGGTAAAAAATAGCTGAGAAACAGCTACTGAGTTAAAAAAAGATAGTATCATTTATTTTTAATAAAAGTATTAAAATATACACTTTCCTGTTCTGCAAAGTAAAGACAAACAAACAAATAAATAAATAAATAAATCAGGCAGTATCTGTGATCATTTGTTGATAATCATTTAAACCCACCTTTAATAGTTCAGTTGCGAAATAAAAAGGAAAATCAGCTCCTGCCTAAGTGAGATACCCAAAATTGTGTTGCTCCGTTTCAAGGTACTTTGAATCCCAAGGCATTTTTTATAATTTGGACTCAGTGTATAGCAGACTATATTAACTTGCAGAGTTCACTCATATTTGTAATTCAGTACTTCTGCTTGAAAAATCTATGAACACCTGCAGAAAGACAGAGGAGCATGTTCATCAGAATTAAAGGTACTGAACACAACTTTAATTATTACTCAGGTTCATGAAGTTTTAGTGTTTTCGGTCCTAAAATTCAAGCTGATAAATATATCCTTCAGTGTAACATCTGTGTACCATCCCACAGTGAAAAACATGGGCATTCATCAACTCTGTGCAATATAAATTTAAAAAAACAAGACAGCAAAGTCCTGAAGGATGTTTTCTATGTCACATGAAGAAATAGGAGAATTAATATGCAAGTTAGGAATAAAACACTGAAATGTGAGAAGAAAAAAAACCATCAGATTCATTTCAATAAATTAAAGTGATCAGCAAGTGTTACATGCAGGTTTTTTTTTAAAGCTGGTGGATAGATATTTCAATGAGATGTTATTAAAAAGCTAAAAGCCTCTTCCTGACAATATTTGGAGACTTGCCATCTAAAAGCAAACAGTCATGGACAAATAAGTTCTTCTTTTCAAATCCAACACTGTCTCTAAATGTGTAGAGACATCATAGGAAGCCCCTGGGAATACTGTCTGTGTTTTGGATCACATAACAACTAAATGACTTTTAACTGTGGTTGTACTAGAATCTATGTCATACTAGGGGTTGTATGAGGATACATAGGATAAAAGTTAAACAGCTAGTGAACTGAACAAAATGAACCATATTACTATTTATCCGTCTTTGATACTGTGTGTATTTTGTATCGACTCATCTCATTCTCAATAAACACTACACTGTTCTCATGAAGGACACAGAGGCACGTTATGGTAGAATGAGTTATTTTCACAAATGTCTTTTCTATGTTAAAGAAGGTCAGGCCAGAGAAATATGTTTTGCACTTGAAAGAAAATATGGAAATATCTAAAGCATTTTAAAACATACAGAAGGCAATTCCACTGTTCTTTTAAATACATAAGTTTTGTTTTTAAAAATTAAGAAGAGTTTTACAGAGATGGAATAAGGGCACAATATGCCATACCATACATGTAAGAGACAGACTGCCATTCCCACTCACCAAAACAGTAAGCCAGAAGTTAAGGCGCCTCCCCAGAATTTGAAGCTTGTTAATCCAGGGAGTGCCTTAACTAATACATTAGCTTTTCCATCTTGAGTTGGAGCACTTTTCCCCAGGACAATGTATCCAAGCCTATGAATTGTCAGAAAATGTTCTGGCTTCAAAAGAGGAAAAAAAAAAAAAATGGTTAAAATCTTTTTTGCTGGCTCTACAGACAATTATAACATTTACATTCCACAGTAAATACAGATACACTCATTCCCATTTAAAAAAAATCCCTTACATGCACCCTTATACACACACACACATATATTTTGCATGACATAGGCAGAAAAAGACATAACAAAAAGTGTTAACAAAATAACAAAGTTACCTAAATATAAATTATGTCCCTGCCAACATTCCCTGAAGTCTACACATTGCATTGAGTAGGCTACGGGTCATGCCTTTCTCCATGACAGTTCTTCCTAAGCAGCTCTTCCTGAAAAGGTGTTCATGGAGATGTAGACATAATTTGTGCTTTTTATATTTCCTCTCCTCCTCTGTGGCTCTGGCCCTCCATTGTGTTTCTATTCAGAGAGTAAAAGCACTTCTGTTTTAGTGTTTCTCTCTGTTTAATGCTGTTGTATAGCAGTCTATGGGTGTTGCCTAATTTGAAAGCCTTGGCCACTTAAAACGTGGCTGTGAGCAGCAGTTGCTAAGAAACTACAACTTAACTGCTTTCAAATACAGTTCTACTAAAGTGCAATTACCCACACCTGCTATTATTATTTATATGAGCTAATATGTAATCCTTCTTCACCACACTGGACACGTCGTCTCTTACCTCCCATTGCACTAAGCCCCGTCTTTCCAGCAACTTGTGAGATCATCTCATCTAGATAAACATTTTTAAACCACCCCTATATCCTGAATATTTCCCGGGCAGGGAAATGTGTTACAAAACTTGGTGTAGCTCAGCACAAGACAGAGCATAAATGCCCAGCAGGTCACTGTCACTTAGAAAACCACTATTACGAGGCAGAGCCTCCAATGAAATTTTACCTCTGGAGAGACTGAACAGCTGAATAGGAGGTGCATGGGCATTTTTAAATTGAAGAAATTTTTTTTTGCAGTAATAAAATACTTAACTAAAAAGTAAGTGGACCATTTAGTAACTCTGCTTCTATTAAGTCAGCCTCTAATGTTTTGTTATATGAACAAAATGCCAGTAATAAGCAATATACATTTGAGAGGAATGGGTGTCTTTTGAGTTGAAGACTTTTGTCTTAACCTTTCTTTATCATGTAAACATCTATTGGTGCCTCTTGAATAACGAGGGTATCTTTTATAGTATCTTGGCTGTATTCCACATCAGCTCAGACCATTGTGTTTACTGAGTAATTTCAACTATGTGAATTAGATGCCTTAGTCTTTGCTTTCTGGAGATGAATGCAGACACCTTGTAGCCAATCAAGCAAGGACTTGAATAAGAGATCAGTTTTGAGCAGATAATGGGAGTGAACAATTAAAATGCAAAGAATTTGTAAAGCTTGATGCCTGGCCTTTTTATGCAACAGGAGGTGAACCAGCATGCAGCAACACAGGGTAATAGGGGGATAACAGCATTAAGAAAAGCATGGCATCTCTCCATAGGTGGGAAAACTCAGGCTTACTTACCTCTTTGCTTCCACTCTGCTGTCATTCAGAGCTAACTAGACACAAACCACTTAACGGCATCTGCAGAGAGGAAGATGTATCAGCCCTAGGCCAGTTGTGTGTTCAAACAACCCTAATCTTCTGGAGAGCCCTTTGCTTGTACCTGAAGATTCAGAAATACTGGAAATGGGGGTTACATATGTCTCCCATCATTCACATAGGTTCACACACAATAGAGAATGTGAGAGAAAATAAGAGAAGGGGAGAAAACCCAAATCTTATCTAATATATACCCACACATCCAGACAGACTTTCTATATTTCCAAGCTGTTTGAAAGAAAGTTATATTTTCTAGTGCAAATCTCAATGTAAAGCCATCTTGTTAGTCATTGAATCACTAGTCATTTAAGTTAAACTACTTTATTTTTAACATCTGGTTTGTAATCAGAGTACAATTACTTTGTCTCACTGCTGAGTTTGGATATCTGTTCTCCATGTATACAGGTTTCTGACACCATGATGTTGAAATACTTCTGTGGGATAGTGAGACAATACATGCTGCATTAGACTGCAGAGGTAAACAATGAGATGTGTAGCCGCACGTCATTGTTAATTACACAAAGAAAAGCTTTGGGAATGGTACAGTAAACAGATGGTTACCTGTAAATCTCTCATTTTCTGGTTTTAAATCCTAAAACAAGTAATACAAATGTGGTCATGTTTTCTTCCATGAAAATGACAGTAAGTTATATATATATTAAAAAAAAAAAAAGAGTAAGTTCTATATCCAAACATGTCATTGTGCAGTTATTTGTAAAGGCAAAGAGACAAAGATGCATTTTCTTCCCTAAGAGAAAGTCTCTAGAGTCTACAGTTTCTTTCAAATAGTTTTATCTTCATTAACAAATATTTTGACATCTCTAGATCACTTAATAACATATCGTAAGAATATATTTCAGCAGAACTTCAAAACATCTACTGCATAACTACAGCCAACTAACCTCATGATCTTGACAAGTCCTTTTTATTATTACAAAAAAAAAAAAAAAAATCACAAAGCTCTGTTTCAAAGTGATATGGGGATAATAAGCCTGAAGATATCATTTGAATGACCACCTCTGGAGACACATTGTCTCATGGCATGCCCCACATTGCCCAGGACACTTGTAGAGACATTGCAGTGTCAGGGCAGCATGGGGACCAGCAGCCCCTGCCACCCTGCTGTGATGAGCCATGGGGCAGAGGAGGTACATGCCAATGGACCACCAAGTGTTTCCAACCTCCAGTTCCAGACACACATTATAATTCACAATCTGAATGCAACACAAAAGCACTAGATTGATTGCCATTTTTTAAACAGATTTATCAATAAGTGTAAGATGTTAGGCATTAGGTTGTGCCTTTAAGACTACTTTGAAGGAGACAGTGGGTGGCAGAAGGGTAACAGACTACAGAGAGAGCTCCCAGGTGCATTCCTAGATATCCAGACATATCTAGCTCTTTAAAAATTGTTTCACCTGTGTGAAATTTCTTCAGCTTTACTTTTGGATGGATTAGAAATTCATTCTTCATCATATCCTCTTTGCCACTTGAAGCAGAGACCATAAACCACACAAGTATTAAATCTAGGGATTCAAACAGTAGCCCTTGGCTGCCACCTAAAGGTCTGATATACTCTTTTGGAGGAATACTATCAGACTCCTTTCCTGAGTTTGGAATGGAAAAATGCTTGCCTACTGTTGTTACAGACAGCCCATACAACCACTATTGCTGAAAGAGATTAAAGGAGAAAAAAATGCTCTGGAATAAAAGAAAAAAAAAAGCAAACAAAAAAACACTATTAGTCCAACAGTGCTCCAGAAAGAATGATTTCTTCTCTCTGCATATACTTTGGATTTGAAAGCCAAACTGAAAAATGGGAAAAAAAGTGTATATATTACTTGGTTTTGGTATATAAGAAAGTTGGAAAAAAAAAAAAGAAACAATATAGAAGAAAGCGTAAACTACCCAACAATGGATGGCTCAGGAGCACAAGGGGGTTCTGAAGCCAGCCACCATCTGGGTAACACAACAGGAACAGCCGGCAGGTTGTGCAGGTCTCATGCTCTCCACAGAGGAGAGATTTCTCTCTCTGGGCACTCTTCAGAAATTCAAGCTACTTGAAAATAGTAGGAGCTCAGATGAAAAAGAAAATCCTAGCCACTGACTACTTTTTGCACCAACAGACAGAATTCTGCCTCAACACTCTATCTATCTAGTACTGTGTCTAGCTACCGCTATCTGTAATTTTCATCAGTTAACTCAAAATCATTCTTATATCCAGTGTCTGTACTAGATGGGCAATACTGACTTCTTTCATAGATAGTTTGAATCTACTACAAATTTTTCAATTGCAATGAACTACTACTTTTACATAATGAAATAATATGTTGGGAAACCTTTTTCAAATGTATCTGTGTATCTAGAATTCATAACATTATAAAATGAATGGCATGTTTTCATCCTTACATAAGTGGAACTTATCCAAACCTTTTGGTGGGCACTAAAACATAGAGTGAGGATCTGAACAAGGAGAAAGAGGGCTCTGAAGTGATGTGGCCATGTAGTATAAATGTAAAACTACCAGTGAATCAACCTGCAGTTTGAAATGAAGTTGTACTCAACTTTTTAGTGTTAGAGTAATATTAATGCCCATTCTTTTTATCATTTCTGTGATATGTTTATCATCTGTGTCTTACATCCTGGAGCACAAACAGGAAAGAAAAGAACAAATTGGGCAGGAGACATTTCAAGAGAAAAGAACAACTATACCATCAAAGGCTCAAAGAATTTCTGGGCAACAAAGAAGCATATTTCTTCTGATTTGGATTTTGAAGTCTAACCCTGATTTATACATCCAACTCCATTTTGACTCCCAACAGAATCTGATCTGGTTTATTTTCAGTTTACCCTCTCCTCCTACAGGAATTACACCTCTCATGTTCTTATAGGGAAGGGGACTGACGAACTGACAACAATGCACTAACAAACAAACCAAGAGTCTACAGAGAACTAGCGGTTTCCACCCACACATGGGAAGAAGCTTAGCGACAGCATCATTTTGGCCCCAACTGCAAAACTGAAAACCCACAAATAATCAGTAAATCCATAACTGTGCATTTTCGAGCTATGATCGTAGTGTATTTACAGTATTCCCTGAGAGACAGTTAATGGCTAAGAGCAAAGGATCTAGTCATTCTCTTCTGTTTTTTTGAGGGATCCATGTGTCTGTCTCCAGTGGAACACACAGTTATATTGGAGTTTATTACATTGATCATGCCTCTTGAGATCATAACCTTCCATGGCAGTTACTATGATGACGGTTTGTGCATAGGTAAGGTGCATGTCACTGGTATTTGTACTGCTTATGGTGGCAGCTGTTCTCTCTTTTACTTCAGTTTTGAACCTGTATTTTCCTGTTGAGCATCATGACATTTTAGTTTAATTTGAGATAATGTAATCCTTACTGGTTTCAGAATCAGCCAGGACACATCTTCTTCAAATTAATATTTCGTGTTTTATTTTCTTCCAAGGTCAAGTCACACTTAGAAGATTGATAGAATTTAAATCAAGAAAGAATTATAATGATCATCTTTTCTGACCTTCTTTGTTGTAGAGGCTATATATACAACTTCACCTAGCAATTTCTCCATTAACCCCAACACTTTTGTTTAACCTATAGTCTGTCTCTTATACAACCGTTTGGTCTTGAATTAAAGACCATGCATGATGGTAAATGGTGCCAAAGAAGATGTTTAATTAGAAACATTTTTCTTCAAACACAGTTAGGCTTACTAAATTGTTTTGTAACCTCTATTTCCCCTCACCTTCCAGTGTTCATTAGTGTGTCATATCACACAAGGATTATTTGCTGTTAAAGTATCATTAACCAGATCCTAAAGGAACAAATTACTAGTTTGACTGTAAATTAATTATGTAAAACGTTATCCATTTGAGATTAAAAGACAAGGCCTGGCAAATCTTAAAGTAGCTGTGTACTCTAATCAAATATATGCTAACAGTGTGACCTTAATTTTAGTCCTTAGTTTATACCGACTCTTCAAATACTGTTGAACAATTCAGTTATTTCTAGACTGCCTCAATTTGGGCTAGAAGTGCTTGTCCCTAACAGAGGGGTATCTGTCCGTTAGCAACACATGGATCCCATAGTCCCTCTCTTGTGCCTTATCCTGACTTCAGCAAAAATCAGTACCAGATGCTTCAGCAAAGGTAGAAATCATCTTCAAAGGACCACATCACTATATGGCTGCAGGGGAAATTTCTCTGCAGCCCCAGACAGGGATTGGTTCTTGTTCTGAAGTATGAAAGCTTACCTCTGTTATGTACTTCTATCCTGGCTAGTGTAAAGGCACATAAAATGCATATAAATACCTTATCTATCTCTAAATCCTACAAAGTTCTCATCTGGAGCCAACGAATTCCACAGTTTAATTATATATTATTTTAAAAAGAGTCTTAGCTTTATCAGAGCATGAAGGAAAAACAGTAAAACCAAAAGCTATAGCTCTACTGGATCCTGGAATTGGACAAGGGAAGATTTATTGATATGAATTAAAAAAAAATCAGAAGTAGGGATCTCTTTCAGAAGAAGGGATGCATTTGTGTGAGGTGCTGCCCAAACATACATGCTCCTATGCCAAAGTGATAACAATCTAAGGATAAGCAGGACGTGAGAGGTGAGGAGACATATATACAGACACATATTTGAAACAATTACAAAAATCAGTAAGTAACGGGCTTTTTTATTATTTCTGAATGTCCCCATCTGCCTCCATTCTTTCTCAATTTCACTATTAAACATTTCTTGATTTATTTTAGATGTCACGTTAGCAGTGAGTCTTGAGCAACAATCTCGTGAGAGAGAGGACGGGATATGCAGATAAATACCCCACAGAGAGCATCCTGGCTGTAATGTGCATACCACATTTCAAGGCTGGGGACAAGAACAGATGAAATCCTATCAGAGAGGCTCAAAACCTTTGATAATTCTGGAAAAATACACCATCCCTGTCCCTGTTCCCCATCCCTCTCAGTTCCCCCCTCTGCCACACACATACACATGGAGTTTGCCTGTGGGATTTTTCCACTTGCTGACCACTGTGCAATGTACCAGATTGAGCAGCTTAACTATGGACAGGAACAATGATTTGTACTCGTCCATCACCCAGTTACAAACTTCTGCATTGTAACTGTAGGATACATTTGACCCTGATCTATAGAGGCCCTGCTGTGCTAAAAATAAACTTTAGTTTCTGTTAAACAACACTAGTGCTGTTTCTAAACCACAACTTAACTTTCCCTTTCAACCTCTAACACTTAATTTCCTCAATAGTTTCTCAGGAGGAACTTCAATCTTTCAGAAGTCCCAAGAAATATTTCCTGCTATTTGTCCACTAAATTCTACCTTTTTTCTGCCATTTCCTTGTAAAACATTACATAGGAAATCTCTGGGAAATACGAATGAGCTAATAGTGACAGGAGTTTACCTGGGAATTTTCTCTAAAAACTTTACACAGTGTTGTCAGGCCTGCTGTATTATTATGGAATATTTAATCTCCGGCTTTGGTAACTCAATATCTTAGATCCGGGTGATAAAGAAAGGATGAAATCACCATGGAAGGAGGATGAGGGAGAAATTGCAGCGCTACTTGAGAGAGACCTTGGGACTCCATTAGAGAAGTGAAAGAAGCAGAGAGGGCGGAGATGAGGAAAGCAAGAGGCCTGTAAAGCATCTGAGGATCCATCCGAAGTGACTGGAAAGAAAAAACCCAAAAACATGAGAACAGTAAAAAAATAATTTTAATGCAGGTGAAGAGGGAAGCAGAATGGGAGTAATAGTCTTCAAAGAAAAAGAGAGAAAAAAAATTTTGAGGAAGAAGAAAATGAAACAACACGAGGTGTAACAGTCACTTGATTGGCACCTAAGCTGGCTCTCAGCAGTAAGTGGAGATTACATACCTTTTTCAAGTACCAGAGAGAAAGGCAGGAGACAGGCAACAAGAACAGAAGAAAATGGGTGGAGGTAAAAGGAAAACACATGGAGTGCCAGCGTAATGTGGATAGTTTCAGCTTGCAATAATACAAAAATAATCTGATAGAAGTGTGTGACTGTTGCTGAACTTCACAGTGGCTGTTGCTACTCTGTTGGAAAAAAAAAGTGCTGTTTGTGTCACAAACTATCATTTGAAACGTATATTTTCAGAAGAGTTCAGCAGTCTTATCATCTGTGGATCTACACCTACATCTATCAAGAGGAAACCTGGCCTTCACCCATCCTCCATGGAGCTGGAAAACCACACAGCATCAAAATTATAATGGTTTGGGATGGGCTGCAGTCCTCCATGAATATAAAATTAAGTAAAATTACATGTTCTTCATTTTCTCTTAGTCAATGAAGGAAAACAGGAAAATGGCACAAAGGTGAGTAACATGGGGTCTGATCTTCAGGCAAAAGTCCCACTGAAATTAGATTAATGAAGTAACTTACCCATCTTACTGCCCTTCTAACCTATTCTTTCCAGAAATCAAGCCGCAGTATCTGTAAATGTATTATTTAATATGAGTAAAATAATAATGACAGCATTATAAGAACCCTCTGTAAGTTTTATATTTTAAAGACAAGCCACAGGGGAGCTTTTCTGTTTGAAATCAGAAAGGCTGTCATAGCACACCACATGTTTATCTATCAAAAGGAAGAAAACACTTCTATCTGAAATACCAGTTCCGTCACATAAAAAAGCATCGTGGAAGTACCAAAAAATCTTAGTGTAGTTGTGTTCTTTAAAACGTTGCATCTGGCAACAATTAAAATGTTCTTCTTTTGGAACAGATCTGTTCAAATGAATATACTGCTGTTTTGGTTTTTTGGGTTTTTTTTCAGTAAATACTTCCAGAAAGAGATTGAGCATTTCACTAAACAATCCTAAGCTTTGACCACTTGTCACAATACATGTTTTTATGCTTTTGAGCATCTTTGTTGGACTATAATGATAATTTCTTCTGCTTGCTCATTTCTAGAAAAATCATCCTACTCTTTCTAAACAGAGGACAAGGGCACCTTCACCGAGGCCCCTTCTCAATGCTAATTTACAGATCAGCTGTCTATACTGCAGAGGTACTAGAAAATTAGTTTCTGCACTGATTTGACCTAGTAAACCCTAAACAGACTGATATTTTATCTTTTCACCCAAGAAGCCACTGCTGTCTCTGCCTCAAACGGTGTAAGATGAGATCACAACCTCATGCTGACTCTTTCAGTTGAGAGTCCATCTGAATTGCAACTTTTTTCCTCATGGTGTGAAATGTCTCAGGTTTATTGTCCTATAACACACACTTCTTCAGTGGGCTTCTAGCAAGCACTGAAGCACACAAGATCAAGATCTGGAATTTCTAGAGGACTACATACTCTATTTTTAATATACAAGTTGTAGAATGCAATGGGTTATATAAGAAAGGAAGATAAGTGTACAGTTGGGGTTTTGCAAGTAATTCTGTACAGAAAAATAGAAGGAGGGAATACTGCTGACACTTAGACCAGAAAAAGCTTCATCTTATGTTTAAACCTCTACAAATAAATGGTGAACAAGAACAACAGTTAGACACAATATACACAAATGTCACTAGGCTGGAATGTATGGACAATAGAAGGTGTTATTCCACCTGTCTTTGCATAACATTGACCAAACTGTTAGTCAAGAAGGTAAATTCAAAAAGATAATGCTTCAGATGTTGCCAGATTGTTTCATGTAGGCTTCTGGAGACACTGAAGTTTCAAACCCAAGTAAGATTTGTAACCCCACATGAAAATGCCCTTGTGAAATCAATGGAAGTCTTCATAGAATCATAGAATCATAGAATGTTCTAAGTTGGAAGGGACCCACAAGGATCACCGAGTCCAACTCCATGAAAAACTCTAGGGTATTGTTCAGTTTGGATTATTGTTTTTCCTTAAAATGCACCATTTTCTTTTTGTGCTATGTGCATCAGGAAGTTCAGTATCCTGTGGTAACTAAGGTAGGCATTAATGAAAAAAACAAAAAAACAAACAACTATTTTAGGGAGTAAATATTCCATTTTGAAAGTTGATGTTACCAGTTCTCACATTGAGAACTGAGACTAGAAATGAGAAACAAAGTATATAGTTTGACTATCTCATATGGAAATGCATCACAACTTTTTCAAAATTACAAAATTCCATTTTGCTAAAAATTTTATATATGGTATTGGGCAGATGGAATTTCATATAGAATTTTACTGGATACAAAAAACGGTGCATTGTTCATAGTCCACACTACTGGGGGAGAGGCCTATGACCACTGGCAATCTGTTTCTTGGGAACAGCTATTGAATTTGAATTGTTCCATCATTTTAAATTGATCCGTTATGAAAGATTTGCAAAATACACTGAATTCTTTATATGAAACAGACACAGTCTAGATTCAAATATTGTGTAAAAAAAATAACCCAAGCTATAGCAAATACAATTGTATCTGACAGACAAGCATGTGACCCTTTTATTTAGTTACATAGCAAAAAAACACAATTCACATGTCAGTGGGATCAAGTGAAGCCAACAAATCCAAAGTAATTACTATACTCCAGCAAGATTTTACATTATTAAAATAGGGAAGTTGGAGGAAAATGCAATTAATTTAAGTACACAAAAATGCTTTCTATGGGGATTTTAATCCTAAGATGCCATGATAATGTAAGGAATCAAGTGACAAGCTAATAAACACATAAAATGTTTTTTTAAAGTTTTGATATTAGAAGTTGTAAAACACCATCACTCTTCCCTTTGTAGTCTTGGTTTGGACTCTCCCCCATGAAATGGCACATCGAAGATTGTTGGAAATGTTCAACGAAAAAAGGAACATGGTTTTTGTAAGAAATGTTTTGGGCTTTTTGATGAGCATTCATTGCAGATGCAACATTTTCAAAACTGTTTCCTCAAAAGAGAGCCCATTTGCTAACACTATGATAGGCACTTATACGTTCTTTGCAATAAAGCAAATGTAAATACTGGAAAGAAACCACAGGTGTAACACTTCAAGAAATTCGGTATACATGTAATGTAAGAACAGAGAAGTACATACTTTCCACCATAAAAATTCACAGAATAACTTGGGTTGGAAAAAGCCCCCCAAGACCCACCCAGCTCTCTGCTCAAAACAGGTCCAATCAGATCTGACTGCTCAGGGACTCTGCTGCTGAGTTTCAAATATCTCCAAGGATGGAGATTCCACAAGCACATTACTTCAAGCATTCATAGCCCTGCGGATAGGACAACAGACTGAGACTTAAACCCGGTTCTAGTGATCTTACACTCCTTGTTACAAGTCTCTTTGATTATTCAATATCTTCATTTGTAAAAATTTAATTATTATTCAAATCTCCTGCATAACATTGAGATGAGACCGCATATTTTACATAAACTAACGGAATACTTTGAACAATTATAGTGTCCTTAACTGATAGAGGCCTCAACTATTGGCACTTTCAGCTCTTGACTTCTTTGTTACTCCTGATACTGGTGACTTACTATTCAGGGTGCATAGTTCTCACCAAGTCTGACATCCTTTTCATTGTGTTCATGGTGTTTAAATTAATGACTAGAGTGTGTTCATTCTGGTTACCTTATTCTGAGATTTTATAGGAAAATCATCCTTTTTTTCCCCCCATATTAGTCAGTAGATATTGTCTTTCTGCCCAGAATGCCAAATCCTTGGATATCATTCTGATCAGGAGTAGCGTGTGTAAAGACACTGTTTCCTATTTGTATGGTGAACAGTTTATGCTCAGGAATTCAAAAGATAATTAATGCTGTTGAGAACAGAGCCATTTTCTTTCTGATGCTTACGATAATTCAAGTTCTGATCTGATTAGGAGATTTATACAGAATGTATCCATATGAAGTATTAGCTGTATTCTTCCTCCATCCGCACTATTTAAACTATGCAGGTGAAAATCCCAAAGTAGAGAGATCTCCATTTCGGTGACTTTTGCTTCCACTGGGATTTTGTTCAAATGTACTTAACTGAATTTCTTTATGTCTCATCCTGTACCCTTTTTTCCAGCTACATTTGAATCACCATGAATTTGCAACTGCATAACCCAGGAGTTAAGACATAGTGTCTAGTAGGAGTAAACTGAGTTTAGTTCACCTGCCACGAGTGTACCTCATTTCAAAGTATAGTGCCCAGCTGAGCTCGCAGGGGACATGCAGCTCACCACTTAACATAGTTTGAAACCATGACCTCTGAAAACATAGAGCTTTTAAGTTAAGAGTGCCACGATATTTGAAGTCATGTGAGTGCCACCCTTTTTTTACCATCACTGCATATGGCTTTCTCACATCCCATGACCCCATTTGGGTGGTGGCCACCTGAGGACTGACACTGAAATGTCTGAAATGGGGGATTTTTCCAAGATGAAGCAGGAAGATGATACAGTGCTTAAAAACTTGTGTTAGTACAGGACTGCTCCCTTGCCATCTCTTCCTCAGCGACCTTGAACAACCCCTTGTGAGTTTAGTTTCTGACCTTTCACATGCAGATGATAAACCATCCTTATTTCAGCTCCGAGAAGCTTAGCACATGGTCTGAAACCAAAGCAGTTTCGTTCGTAAAGACTGTAAAACAGCACGGTATTTACAATGCCTGCACTTGCATGATTTATGAACATCATCCCCTGCACAGGCAAACTTGGAGGCCGCGTTGAGATACTATTTTGGGATCCTGTATGCACTGACATCTGTTCGGTAGTGACAGAAATGATGACACAGCGATGGCTATCGCTGGCTCTGTGCCCCGCCCAGAGGCCCCGAGGCCGGCACACCTATCGCCGCGGTGGGGCCCATAATCCGGTGTGACAGGACAAGGTGCCCAGGTGTGTTTCACCTGCTGGGAAAACGCCACCCACCGCCTCCTGTGGGAGCGGAGCCCCGGGGAAAAGCAATAAAATGAACGACAGGAGAGCCGGGGAGCGGAGCGGGGCTGGGCGGGCAGGAGAACGCACCTAGCCCCAGCGGGGCTTTCCTGGCCCGCACGGCGAGGTACTTTCCGCTCAGCCCAGGGCACGGTTAACCTTTGCGTTACACCCACTTGACCCGGAGGTGTGGAAACTCCGAGCAGAAATTACTCGGGGAGGGTGATAGGAGCGATGAAAGGGGGGTGAGGTATTTTTAGGTAACATGAAGTAATCGACAGCGGCGGGGGGCACGGGGTGCGCTGTGGGAAGGCGGTTTGCCGGCCCGCACCAGGGGCCGCGCGCGCTGCTGGCAGCAGGCGGAGGGACGCCACGAGCGGGCACTGCGCTGTTTCTGAGGTAGGGGACAGCGACTGGGGAACGACAAGGAGGAGGAGGCGGGGGCGAGGGTCGCACGAGCGCCCGGTTGCGGCCACCGGTTTCACACGGAGAGAGAGCCAGAACGGCTGGCTGGGCGGCGAGCTGCTGACACGACCGTCCTCCGCCGCGCGGGGCCGAGGCGCGGCGGGGGCGGGCGGCGCAGCGCCGTACCCGCGGCCTTCGCCCGCCTCCCCGCGGCGAGGTCAGCTGCGGCGCGAACAATGGGCGCTGCGAGCGGCCGCTGAACAAAGAGGCGCGGGCGGGCGCAGTGACTTCATCGCGGGGGCCGGCACCGCCCCCGCCCGCCCCGTCCGCGGAACCTGCCCCGCTGCCGTCTCTTAGCAACCAGGGGGACCCGCGGGCCCGGCGCGCACCGACCGCCGCGGGGCCCGACGGCTCTGCGGGCGGCCTGGGCGGCGGCGCGGGCCGCGCTCCCGTGCTCCCCTCCACCCCAGCCCCGCGACGCGGAGAAGTGGCCCCAACGGCAGCTTGAGCCGGCGGCGGGCAGCGCCCACCTGGCGGTGCGCGACGGGGGCGGGCGGGGGGCGGCAGCCGGGGAAGGCGGGGACCGCCGCCGGGCGGTTGTTCCCCTGAGGGAGGTGCAGAACCGCCGCCGCTCCCCGCGCCGTGCCAAGTGCCTCCCCTCGGCCGGGCGGCGGGGCGCCCCTTGAGCGCCGGGCTGGAGGCGGATGGAGGGAGCAACTCTCCGCGCTTGGCCGGGGCCCCGCCGCCACCGCTGCCGCCGGGCAGCCGCCTCTCGCGGGGCACGAAGGCGCAGCGGGCGCTGCCCCTGAGATGCGGCGTCCCGCGCCCGCCCCGCCGCCGCCGGCCGCCCTACCTGTGCCGGGCCCGCTGCCGCCCCTCCCCCGGCCCCGCCGCCGCCCCCGCGGGGGCCGGGACTGAGCGCGCCGCGGCGCCGAGACGCGGGCCCGAGGAGAGGGCGAGGGAGCGGTGCCGGCCGCGGCGCATGATGTGGGTGCCGCTGCTGGCGTGCCTCACCGCGGGGATCATCTCCGTGCCCAAGTGCCAGCGCGGCCCCGGACCCCTCCTGGGGGCGGCCCGGCTGTTGGCGGCCGTGCCGGGACTCTGCCAGCGCCGTAAGTTGCCGAGCCCCGCGAGCTACTCGCCGTGCCCTTGGCTGGTTGGGGCTGTGGTGGTTGGGTTTGGTTTTCGCACGGGGGCCGTGCGTGGGCGGAGGGCATGACCAGGCTCGGCGGCTACTCCGGGGCACAGCCCTGACAGCCGGGGCGGCCCGGCGCCGCGGGCACACGCTGGCCCGGCCGGTCCGGCGGTGCTGGTGGGCGGCGGGTACCTGAGGGGAGAGCGGCTGGCCCTTGCCCAAACTTCGCACTGCTTGAGCACCATTAGTGCGAGCTCGTGTTCTAATTGTCCATCCCGGGGGCATCCAGCTTTGACAGAGCCGTGACAGCTCCCCGGGGTTATGGGGAGCCCACGGGGAGTGTCGCGTTCCAGTGTGCTGCGGGTCCTGAAGTGCCCGATCACTTCCCTGCAAGCCTCCGAGGAACAGCTCACAGACCCCTCGGGGGATCACAAGCTGCGGATGGACAGTTCTTAAGGATGAATACACTCGTTTTTACATCCTTTATATGGCATTAAGTGGCGGAGTTAAAAATGGGTAGAGTTACGAGAAGATTTTATCTTGGGGCGCGGTGTATCCTGACACAGTACTGGTGGTGGCGAAGGCTCTGGTAAATGTGGGTAAACTCAAATCGTGGAAAGGCTTCCAAAACCCCTGGGCATCAGATTTGATGCATGCAAGCTGAGAGGACTCTGTGCAAATGTTCCCTAGATCGTACAGCAGCTGATCAAACAGAGCTATCAGGTTAGTCAAGTGTTTCATAAAGGATCTTAATTTCAACTGGTAGTCAGAAAAGCAGATCAAGTTGTCAATCACTTTTCCTTTTTTTTTTTTTTTTCCCTTGTGGAATGATTGCATATCCCAAGTTTAAGCCTGGACTTAATTTAAAATGTTAACATGTAACCTCTAAAAATAAGATTCACAATGGGAACAATGTATTAGTCTTAAGTTCTTTATTGCATATGTGACAAATTCATGCCTAATTCAGTGGGATTTGCCCAGTGCTATTAAAAACAATGGAATAATTTGTTAACTTTCGTAGGATATTTATTTTGCTTTTTTGGCTTCATATTTTGAATTCAAAACCAAACTAAATGTCAATAGGAAAAATAAAATGTAATATTATTAAATTTCTTATGAAACATGACATTTTGTATTTAGTATCCCACATTGGTTTTTATGCAGTGTAATTGAGTTGAAAGGCTAATTGAAACTTTATGAAGAGGATAGTTCTGTGTCTGAGTGTAGTGTTGTTCTTGCTCATGAGTGTAGCTCCGGGGTGCACACTAGTGCAAATAATGCATTAGAACAGAATGCCACAGGGGAAGGTTGTGCATGGGGCTTTTTCTCCAAAGGATGCTTACTCTCTTCATTGTGCTTGATTGTGAAAATTTACATGGGTGATAACGTCATGGGTTACGTGTTTATTGTGACAATAGCTCCCAGATTGGGCAGACTATAACTCAGATAGACCTTGTTTTTTCCTCTTCATTTGAAACCTCTGCTAATTTATGAAAGCTGAAAGTCACACTGAATTCTTTCCTTCATACATAATCACTTTAAAGGGTAGAGCTACAGTTGAAGCAAAAAGAGTATTCTCTTTTGTTTTTCTATGAATGAACACTTTTTTTTTTCATTATTATTGTTGGTGTATGCTTTTTATTTTTGGTTGTGATAGCTCTAGTATCCTGTACAGCACCTCCTGGATTCTTTGAACTTCTGCAGGCTGCTCTGGGAGAGGCTCTGGGCAGCAGCTCCATGTACAGCTATTTGGCAGCACAGCTGTGTCGAAGCAGCCACTCCTTTTTGCTTTTGCCTTGACAGGGCTGGGCATGGAGAGGAGCATCATGCTGTTCCTGTGCCATCAGTGAGTTCATTTTATGTATGTACAGAATTGGCAGAACCTGTATGTCTGTTGCATTGAATCTCCAGTTCTAAAAGAGACTGGAATGAATATGAAATGTACATGGGTCTCCAGTGTATTCATTTTTGTTGAAGCCTTGTGGCTCTTCTAATTGAAAAGTAGACAGTTTGATGCTACTGAAGGTATTTGTTCTGCAAGCTGCAGTTTGAGATGTGAGTTACTGTTCAGGGATAAGTAAAGGTAAGGTAAAACTACAGGTTTGGAGTTACGAGAAACACAAAAAGATATCTCACAACACTATAAAGTTTCAAGTCCCAAATTAAAGGTTCTGCAAGCTTGGATAAAAAGGGTAGTGTTGCCGCCTTCTACAAAGGATCCCTTGTTCAGTAAGTTTCACCGAAGGAAATTTGCAGTTCGCTAAGCCAACTGAAACAAATACCTGACTTAAGAATGGAGCTAGTTCCATAGTGATTTATACAAATCCCAAACTTATATTTGAACAGTAAAACCTGACAAACTCCAAAAGATGTAAACCAGTGAACTGAATAAAAGATGGATTCTACAGCAAGAGAATGTGTATGCATTATGTTAATCAGTTGTGTAAGTGCTCACTTAGTAGAGAGAGTTCACTCACCTTGTGCAGAAACTAAACTGTTGCAACTCTTTAGTTTTTATCTGCTGTATAAGCACATGGAATATGTGGGGCTTAAATATGGAAGAATGACTGATTGGTCAAGGTTAACAGAGGACATTGGTTCAAAACTCTATTATAGAGTATCAAACCCAGTTTTTACATATATTAAAATTTGAAAAATAAGTTGTTTAGTGTTTTCAAAAATATCCAGGTAGCCATTCCTGTATGAAACTCAAGTAAACAGAGTTTACTTGTGATGTGCACACAGGGGTGGTGTGAAAATCTTTATCCCTAATTTAAGAGTTGGAGAGCCACCACACAACAATTCTGTTACATAGCCATGGTTGACAGGTGTCATTTGGAAAGACCGGTTAGGGGTTTGGGGAAAGTAGAGGATCTGTGATCGTAGCAGGGACAACAATTAATTGATTTATCTCAATAGCATGACTTCTGATGCCAAATATAATTCATTAAAGTTCCCTTGACAGGGTCTTTGGTGCTTTGCCAGTCTTGTCAGATCAGATTCTTATGCGTGTTCCCTATAGTTAGAAAGTTTCAGAAATCATTACTGTGTCACTTCTCAAAGGAATAGAAAAAGTCATTCAAACCACCCATGGAAGATCTATTTCTGCAGAGAGGTGGTGCAAGTCTGTCCCTGCACACACAAAAAAGTCTGAAATAAATAATACATTTTGGTAACTTTAACCAGTGTTTGCCTGCTGATTTCTCTTCTGTGCTGGCCCATTTCCTTTTGGGGCTCAGTGGAAGAAGCTGTGTTGGATGGGGTACTCAGCACTGAGACAGTACTGTTTTCCCTAAGGCTTAAAACAATCCAAGAAGAAGAAAAAAATCCGTTTTTAATTTCCTGAGCCTGTGTGGGTGATCTACTCCCTAGGGGTGTAGGACCATCTTCAGGAAAGCCAACCTGGGTTTTTGAGAGGGAACATGGTTGTAGGTTGCAGTTCTGAGGAACAGCAAGGGGGAGGTTTGCTGATCTGCACATTGCCAAAGGAACATATTTATGCCAAAGTTATGCATACATTTTTTCAGAAAGTTGGATTAATCTTCATTACTTTGAGGCGTAAATCCTCAGTTAGAAAGTAGGGATCTAATTTTTTTAGAAAAGACCTAACATAGAAAACATTGGCTTTATTGTACACATAAAATCTACAGTACATACATGAATTAGTTTATGTATCATCACTGTACATTTTAGAAATGACGTGTAACAAAACTGTTCTTTTTTTATTCTTAGATAGGTGTATTTTAGGCAGTGGGTTTTAATGAGTCAGGATAAGAAAGACAAGCAGAATGGCCTTCTGTCTTGAACTTTTAAGTTTGCTCAGTGTTCTTGAAATACATTGATGACACTAAAATCATATGTTATATTTAGAAGGATCATATGTACCAACTATCCTGTGCTTTTACTGTAACTGGTAATGCAGATGTATTGGTATAAATCTGGTTTGTCAAGTTGAATGTACTGAAAAAAAAATCTGGAGAAGAATATAGTTTCCTTTGTGTTAATAAACTTTTTTTTTTTTTACATCAAATTCTTAAGGTATCGGTGTTTCTACTTACACCCTCCTTTCCAGCAAAATCTGTCTTCAAAGCTTCTGTATGTGTCCATTAATAACTGCTGACTTCTGTCTAACCAGTGGAAAGATGTGATACATCATTCTGATCTGCTTAAACAGGCATAATTCATGATGGACAAAGTAGGATATGGTCTGTTATTCTTCTCTAAGCACTTTATTAAAAGATAATTTCTTTTTTCTTTTGGCAGTTTACATAAATGGACTTGGGCTATTTAGTTTAGCTTATAGGAAGGAAGTGGGGCTCTAATGAATTAGTTCACTGTCCACTGTAATGGAACCTTTCTTCAAGAAGAAAAGTAAGCTTCATGCCAGCCATTCAGGATTCCCCCTTGTTCTGGTGGCAGAACAAGAATAACCCCTTGAGAAAAATGTAAGTGTTTCAGGATGATCAGAATTTACAGCATTAGAAAGCTGCCAAAAAGGCAACTTCTAGATGAGACTATATTTGCCTAAATTCAAAAGTTGGCAAAACTCCTAATTGACTTTTTTCTTCATATAGTTTCTATGCTTCCCATTACTTCACTGTCATATGACTGCAGTGATTTCTGCCTGCTATTACCCATGGTGACAGTAATGAGTCTGAAGTATTTATAATTATCAGAAGATACTAAGACAGAGATTTTAAGTATAATTATTGGAGGAGAAAAAAATTTGTAGCTTCACGCAGGTGGAATAATGTTCCTGGATGCTGGATTTTTATTTTTCTTCAGGCGCCTTCTCTGCCCACTGACTTGAGAGTTAAGTTGTTAGCAACAGTATTTCATTGGGTTCAAATCTTGATTACTTCAGTATTTTTGTTATTTTACTGTTGTTGTAGTTGTGTTAGGAATACAGCTGCATGATGTATGGTGGCATCACAAAAGTAGTCCAAGTCTGATTAAACCAATAACTGCTCTTTCCAAAATAAATTCTGTTCCTTTCTCGGTATTCAAGGGAATTAGGCTAAGTGAATTCCACTTGTTCTATTGTACTTAAGAGTACAATTTGTTTCCATTTCATCTCTGCAGGATAACAGGGATTAGTAGTGTGCTGAGGACAACTTGCTTATCTCAGATGGGAGACTCTTGCTGGAAAGCTGAACCAAAATTACATCTTCTTGTACAAACAGGACTCCCAGGAAATAAGAAATTTGACACAACTTACACTCTGGCAGAAATGATGCAAAATTACCTAAATAAAATTAATGACATCAGCAAACATGCTCTTCCAATCTAAGCAAAACTGTTGAATTGCATTTTGCTGTCAAAAATGTTGTGCCATCACTTCGGAACATTAAATAAACCACTACCTGTTTAAAATCTATAATTCATGTGTTTGAAGGCTGTCCCTTACAGAGCATTTAAACTGCACCTGCAGACCATACACATATGGGAATACTCACTTGCAGAAGCACAAACAAGAGCTTGCATTCAAACAGTGTATGTGCACCAATAGTTACAGTTAGTGTGCGAGACTGTATATTTTGTAGGCTGTGGTCGTGTTTTGTGTAATCTTTGCCCCCAAATTATAAAAACCAACCAGGCTCATATAAACCTAAAATGAAGGTTGGCCAGTGTCTGTTCATAGACAGGTATGGTTGGGGGTTGGTATATATATTTTTTTTTTAAATGTTTGCGAACAGTGCATGTATCTCCTACTTGAGAAACTAATTTCTCAGTATTCTCATAGGAGATCCTTGTGTACATCCATTTTTGATCTATATATTCAGAAAAGCACTGTAGTTTAACTCACGTTTGAAGGACTTGTAATTCAGCTGTTAATCATCAAATGAGATCTTCAGAGGTTTTTGTGCTGTTATCACACAATTAAAATATGTAATCTAACTTTCTGCATTCAAAGAGCATAAAAGTAACAGAAATAATTTAGATAAAAATCCCAGAAAGTTTTTACTACATTCCATTTGTCTCAGGGCCAGTCACCATGTTTGAAGATTGAAAACCCTCTTGAAAAGAAAATTACTGAAATATCAAATACCAAATGCTTTGTATTCCAGAAGGCAGTAACATTTTTCAAATAACCCTGCTGAATAAATGCTCCTCCCAAACTTGTGCACTATGTACCACAGTCCTTGAAGAGGAGTGGTTATCCTCTCTCATACCAGTCTTAGCTTTTATTTAATATTCTTGAGGTTTTCTTATTGTGAATGTGAACTGTATAATATATATTCATTGTTTTGTTTTAACCCTGACATGTCTTCCTAAGATACACATGCACACAGTTTTTGGTTTGGAGTGGGGCTTTTGGTTTGTTTCAGGAAAAAATTTGGTAGCTGCACAATTTGTTACCATTTTGTGTTCAGAATTGAATAACTGGTTCTATTCAGTTTTCAGCTTTGAGAATTACAGTCTGAAGTACAGAGTAGGTTTGTTCAAAATCACAGTATATGCAGATAAAAGTAAGTGAATTGAGCTGTTTGCATTGCTGTGGACTAAGAACCTGTGGACTGGGTGGTCTATGGTGATGTTCCCTGGGAAGAAGTTAAGTTTGAGCTGTTGCCCAGATCTGGTGCCCATCCTCTGCATTGCTTCTGGATTTCTGAATGAAAGCACAGTGGCAGGAAGAGATAGTGCTTTTATGGGACAGAAAGCAAGAATTTGGAAAAGACTAGATGTGTAATAGAAAGGTAGATAAGGGAGGTTGTTGGAGGTGGAAGGCCTGGTTTGAGGAGGTGAAGCTATAGAAGATGGTGGGAAATACAGTTTGGACTTATCTTTGGAGGCAAAAGTACGCATTTGTGTCTATCTTTGTATTCATCACAACCTCAAATTTAGGTAAGTATATACCAGAATAGTATATAGTTTATACAGGAATATACTGTCTATTCTAAGTTGTTGATGTGCTGCTTGCTGGTAGTGCTTACTAGTACACAAGAAATAAAATTAGTGATGAAATACGGCAGTAGCTGTTCCAGGCTTTGCTGGAGCAGCATGACTGTATCCAAGCTGGCCAGCTTCAAAGGAGATTCTAGCAGATGGTAATGACTGCCATGCCCATTTTCCCTCCTAGGAAACAAGGGAATTAACACAGCATTGCGCACCCTGAAGTTCCCTTTAAATCAAGGGATTTAATAAAAATTATTTAAGCTCTCTAGTTCCATATGCTTTGCATTTTGCATTTTGATTGGTGTGAAAAGAGGACCATCAAACCTGTACCATAAAAGCTAATGACTGTGGGAAATGAGTATCTTCTAATGATATAATCAGAGTAAATTGTCCAGTATGTTTTTATTTGGAAGAGACAGAATAGGTTGGTTGCAGAAACCAAATAGTCTTTGACTCATTGTTTGCAGGCATGGATTGCATCAACAAAATTTAACCATCTCCCATAAAAGCAGGAAGTTTCATAGAAAGGAGAGGCTGCAGCAAAAGTTGGCCAGGGAACAAAAATTGTGTGTTGTGAAGAATTTCAAGGTTACATCGCTTGTTTTCATTCTGTATTGCAGCTTGGGAACAAAGTCAGTCTGGAGTAGCCAATAGCTCTGCCTCCCACAGTCAAGGTTGTGTTTGAGGCTGAGGTTTGAACGTTGTGTTTGTGAGTCCTAACTACTATACCAGTAGCTATTTTGGGTAGTACCTTTTCCAAAATGCTGCTATATGCATGTTTCTGACAAATTTTTCTAAATAGATACATTTACATGAAAATCTTGACTGGTGTGCAATATTCATTGAGTGATGGAACTTTTCAGAGAGATGAGGCTAGGCTCTGAGATGTGTCAAGAATACCTTCTTGACGCCTCAGATCTAGATCATTCCCTGATCATGGAAGTGTCCATACACTGCTTGGGAACTCCATCTCCATGTGCCATTACACAGCAGACTTCTGATATATTTGCTGTCCTCCAGCATCAGCTACAAGTGTCCTTCTCTGCCAGAGTTTTCCCAATGCCATGTGGACAGAGGTGTCCCCCTTTTCCTCGTCCCCCGATGCCTTTGCCTTGTTCAGCTGATATCCAGCATTGTTCCTCTCGAGTGGCGTCACTCGTAGCTTACACAGTGTGCAAAAAAAGGAAGATCTTGGTTATTTTGCTGCTTAGTTTGCAAAGTCACTAACTTTCACACAATGAGGCAGACTGCTGCATTACTTCACATTTTGATGGCTTTTAAAATCGTTTCTGTAGCTCTTAGTACTGCCTCTTGTCTTCATAGGGTACTGTGTTCATATGGTAATGCAGATTCATTGGGGAACCCCAAAACTCCCGGGGTCGTTGGCAGAGTTAGGAATGGGAGGCCATATCAGTCATCAGGACTTCTTCACTAGTGATTTTTTTCACTGCATTTATTCAGATGTGCATGTATACTTCTTACTTATGTCTCATTTATATCTCTTATCTTCTCTGTAACCATGTTATGATTTATCTCTTCCAGTAAATATGCCATTTTTCATTTCGGGAACACAAACGCTTTTCTTTCTTTTTTGAATTACTAGTAGAAAAAGGTGGCCTAGGGTGGTTTTTTGTTTGTTTTTGTCATTTGTTTGTTTGTTTTAATGGACAGATGCTTTTACTCACTTTTCATATTTACAGAAGTATTTTCCCTTTTCTCACTTGCCAGGTTTACAGAAGTATTTTTCCAGGTCTTGGGATTTAACAATGTCAGTCATGTTTTTCACTTTTCTTTTACACATCTTCTTTTTCTTAGCAAACATGTATGTCTCTTACAAGTTGAGTTTAGGTTTCTGTTACTTATCTTGCTGCTAAGTATTTTCAAATCAGTGTACCTCTTAGCCCCTGTCTAAATAGTGGAACTAAAGCGAACGACCATTAATAGAGAAGTTAAACCAATTAACAAATCCAGTAGGTAATTGAAAAAAGGGAGAGAGAAGAAAAGTTGACTGGTATTTCAGTTTAAGTAATCCTAGGAATTTATTACAAAGCATAATAGAGGTACAGTGTTCAAGTTGAAATCTCTTTTCCTGAGCAGGGGCGAGTACCTCTTAAATCTGATTTTGAGGTGTGCCTTGTAACCCTCTTGGAAAAACTGGTGGTGACAAAGTGTGTTTTTCAAGCATGGCACTGTGCACAAAGGGTAGAAAGAATTATTGCTTGTTTGGAAAAAAGATGCAAAAAACCCTAATGCCAGGATTAGGTTTTAGGATTGGTGATTAAAGCACAGGCACTCATTTTTAACTTGTAACTCTAGCAAGTAAGTGTCAGACACCATAATAATGGAAAAAATCCCTCCTCTGTAGCATTTTTACAATGCTTTTCATTGTATCTGTACATTCAGCTGAAGTGAATTGGGAAGCTGTGTGTTGGCTGGGACAGTTTCTGCCTGTCCCCTCTGCAGGAGTCATGTTGCTTAGCTCCTGGGGACAGAAAAGTGAAGATAACTGCAGCACACTGCATAAAAGCTGCAGCTTTCCTCCTAAGTGATGTTATGGCACACAGGTGTCATAAAGGCCACATTATATGTGGCTGATGCTGCTCTAGAACAAGAGTGGATGTAGAATTTCAGGAAAAAAGCTCCGCAGAGGCTAGATAATTTTGGATCTTCTTGCCTCAACTAGTGTTCAACAGTGTGAGGACCATGATCAGGGAGTATAAGCTGCTGGTTATATTTTTTTTTTCTCTTTTAAGAAAGCAAATGGTACACACTCCAAAACCAGCACAAACGTGTACCAACAGTGCAGTTGATATAAATCCAAATTCCTGGCTGTCTGTTTGAAAACATGTTTAACATCCCCTCTCAAACACCAGTGTGCGTTATTGTTATTCCATCTCTGAGATAAATACCCTGATCATGATAAAGTTATTTTCATAATAGGGAGGCAGGATATGATTATAGCATATATTATATTTGTCTTGCCTTGATCCTTCTTGTTGCTGAGGGTTTAGGCTTGACACACCTGCAATCACTGTAAATAGCTGCAGTCGTTGGAGCAGGGTTTTATTTTGTGGAGGAGACTGGAAAAGTGCATTTTAACCTGCTGTACTCACTTTTTATTATATGCATATGCCTATGCAGTTCCCAGCACAAAATTTGGCCCTTGTTGAAAATACCTTTTGGCATACATCAGTTATAACGAAGCCAGTAGAAACTTGCCCTTAGCTTTGGCTGAACAGTAACTCAGTCTTGTCTGGACTCTGTTTTTGGTAAAGTGGCAGGAAAAATCTTAGTTCTTTTTCAGCCAACTAATTTAAAAAATGTTTCTTGCTTTAGCATATGATTTTTAAAAGAAACTGAGAAGTTTATACAAAATCAGTTATGGTTTTAGAGTAGGCTTATAACTAAATAATAAATATTCGGTGGATGAAAGCATGTCCATAAATGTTACTGCTCTCAGGGACTATGTACTTGGGAACCACAGTAGTGATGTAGCCAGAATGTGTCTTGGGCATTAATAAACCTTTTTCAAGTTTCTCTTTAGTCCAAAAAAAATTCAGCTTTTCAAGCCAATGGTACCAAGGTTGTCAATTGCCAATCTGTGACTTCATGTTGTGAAAATGGGGCTCTTGAGACTGGAGAGTTATCAGCACAGAGATTTACATCCAGCAATACTGTGTATCTCATTTGTTAAGGCATTTCATCTGCCATGATCACACTGAAAAACAAAACTGGATTTTAAGATCTTTTCTTCTGCTGTAGCAGTTTAGAAAGACACACTCCTACATGCTCACCCACCACCTCATTTTTTACCACATAGGCTGTATTAATAAACTGGATCAAGATTCAATAGGTTCAGTACCTAAACTAGCCATACAGAAAAAAGAAAAAGGGGGGTGGGGGGGCAGTTATTTTTTCGTCAGTTTTCTGGTGCATCTGCAAATATGGTACAGTTCCAGTCATAGACACATACTATTTTTTTTAGCAAGTGCATGTTACAATAAGACATTAATGTTTTCTTACATGGTCAGTGGCATTTAATTTTGGGAAATGTGTGTTATGCAGGTAGAACTATACATTTTAAAAAAGGACTCTCAGAAATTACTGCAGTAAATCAATTAAGCCAAACTCATTATTTGGTTTACTTTGGTTTACTGATTATGATGACCAGGAATTAATTTGACTTATTCCTTATCGGTATATCTAGATATACAGGTCTCTCATTTCTTTCTGTCAACTATTTATTCTTACCAGAACAGCTCTGTCTCTTATGGTGGATGTTACTTGGTTGATAACTTCAAAGTTCCAGTAATCTCTACCATGTTTTGTCCCATGGTCTTTACCCACTGTTAGTGCTGTACATCAGCAATTCTTCTCTTTCCCTATCCTTTGACACTTTTACTGAATCCATCACTTTACTCTCTTTTTCTTGTAATGCCTTTCCTCTCTGTTGTCTTTGATATCCAGCTGAAGATGGGAGTGGTGTTTCTGTGCCAAGAACAATTACATTCCATTTATTTTTACTCCTTCAAAAACTTTTCATCCTGTGTCTTTGCATTTTACCAATGCTGTCTAGAAGATCTGTGGCAAGCTCCACAGCCCTGTGTATGTTGGTACCTACCTGGAATCCTCACCATTCTCCTCTGCTGCGTTTTGTGGTAACTTTCTATGGCCTCTGGGTCTGCTCTTTCAGACTACAGAACATAAAGTGGTGTTGTCATCTTCTTATAAATGCAAAGTTTTATTGTGTCGGTGCTGAATGATCTTGCTCTCATTGCACATCCAAGTCAAACTTGCTGTATTTATTTTTATAAGAAACAAACAAAAACCTTCTGGATTTTATCATATTTTCTCTATCGTTAGTGACTCCTGCTTTATTTATCTCTGCGCACCTCTCCCACCGCTTAATCAGTTTTCCCTCTGTTCTGAGCTGCTTTTCAGTTTATTGTTTCTATCATATCTGTAAAAGTTTAGCAATCTTTTCTATACATTTATTTTCTCACATTGCCTGCATGGCAAAAATTGTCAACAGCAGTTTATATGAAATAGAAATACAGGTCTGACCTTTGAAACTAATGAAATTCCCACTAACCTGTATGTTATCAGTATGATGCTGCAATTGTGCTGTACTAGGCTTTTCTATCTTAATACTCATAATGGTATATATGTTGTTGATACTAATAACTTGGAAGCTGTGATTAGTTCCTTGAATCATCAGTTATTCAGAGTGACCTGTTGAGGACTAGCTGTTTGTGTGATATGGGATCTCATCTTTGAATCCATAGCTGAAATCAGTTAAATAAAGATAAAAAATATATTTTAGTATGTGTTTTCCTAATGCAGCTTTCCACTGTGAGAAGTTGCTCTCATTACTCTAAAAAGAGAGATGGTTTGCATTATTGCAGGTTGGACAGAAATAATCTGAGAGACAGTGCATGTAGCCAAAAACTTTGGATGAAAAACAAACCTTTCTTCAGACATTTTTGGTGTAATGGTATGCACATTCACATGATGGACCACTTAGGAAATTTAGCCTTTCCAGTATGCAGTAATTAATTTTAATTTTGTTTCCAGTATACTTTAAAATAATAAAATTTGCCATTCTGAATATGCAACTAAACAGTGTTGTTAAACAGCACTGCTACTGTGCTATGCACTGAAGAGTTGTATCATGTACCTTCCTCATAGCTCCTGACAGGTGAATTCTGTTTTGCATAGAGGCACAACTGGTCTACAAGAGACTTGTGCTGAATGTGCTGACGGGGTACACTGATGATGGTGTTCAAGTTGAGCTGACCGAGTCTCTTGAAAAGGCTATCTATCTCTTCTCAACTCTGACTGCCAAAGTTTCACAGCAAAGACTAGTAACTTAAACAATGACCTATAAAACAAATATGTGAAAAGGATATAAAGGACTCTGCTGACAGACCTCTGAGGAGGCACAGTTTTTGCAGTTTTTGTTAGTACCGAATAATGTTTCTTCGATCTGTGATACACGTAGTATTGGAGACATTTGAATTCATTTCTGAAGAAAAACCTGCCTCTTCTGGGAAACCATTCATTCCAGAAAATGCAGAGGGAGATTATTTATAGAAGGTGAGAAAATATTTTCAGTTCCATGCAGAGTGAATAATGAATAACTCAAGTGTAAATGACTTAAAAGGAAAATGTCTATGAAGAGATAAGCTACCTGGTTATTCTTTTCTGTTACGCACTACATCAGCAAGGTACATGCCAAAGATAAACTTTCGCTTCAGAATTATTTTAAATCAGGATATTAAAAATTTGGCCTTGAGAATGGAGTTTTTTCAATCTGTACATACAGTTCTAGACTGTCAATACAAAAAAATGCTGCAAGTATTCCCTCACCAGGCTGCCTTTGTTCTGTTTTACTTCTGTTTGGATACGTTGTCATCATTCTTAATCTGGTGAAGTAATTTTGGAAATCTTGGTTTAAAATTAGGTATTTTACAATTCCCACATATCATCATAAATCATGAATGTTTGGTTTTGTATTTCATTGCAGCGGAAAACAGATGTGCCACTTCAAATGCAGTAACATGCACAAAGTGTCTTGCTTTGGGTCCAGAGTGTGGATGGTGTGCTCAAGAGGTATGGCATTTTGCATATTTATGTTTGACTTTGTATTTTAGCTGCTTCTGATCTTTGTAAAGATGAAAGACTTTTAAACTGTGAAAATTATAGTGAGAAATAGCAATAAAGTCTTATAATAACCCCTGGAGGCAGAACCTGAGAAATCGTGTGAAATATATTTTGTTTCCAAAGGAGAAAATACAATCTTTTATTTGGAAAATTGCAGTAATTTTAAATAAAGTGAGAACTTTTTAATGCATTCCATCTGCTTTGTAGACAGCTTTGGCAGACTTATAGTAGCTTTGAGAGTTCAACAGTTTTTGGCTTCAAACGCAAAGTTACTTATCAGTAATTTATATTAAGTCCTCATTATATATCAGAGCAAGTCTATACATATATACCTATTACATTTAGCAAAAGCTTTACTAACAGCGAAGTTAACTTTGATTTCACCATTTCTTATGGCCCTGGCATGAATGGAAAAAGTGATACTTTTCTTATTTTGATACTTGAAACTACTGGTTCTGACAATTATCACAGAAGATAGATCTTAGGTAGTAAGAATTGTTCTGAAATTATTATTGTTTTGTAAACTGTGAGAATATGGCGTGTTTTCTTAGAGCAGCCTTAGGGCGTGTGTAGATGGCACAATGGATTGCAACGTGGTCTGGTCCATTATTGTGGCTTGTTGTCCTGTCTTACAAAGGGCACAATTTTACCCTGCTACATCTGTATTTACCATAGAACAGCACTTACTAGCTTTCCAGCGCTGTGAAGCTGCAGAAGGTCTCCTAACTAGGTGCTCAGATTTGAACAGGTTTCACTTCTGCTCTGCTTCTCTTCCTTTGCTTCTTGTGTCAATCCTGAGAACTGTTCATGGAAGCCAGGTGTTTGTCAAAGCCACTTTGACCATGCTTGATGGCTGGTTCTCCTACAAACCATCCTTGGTTATGGAAAGGCAAAACCCATATTAATGCAGATAAATATTTCCCAGAGTGAAGTTACAGGGGCAGTTTTCAGCTTAGCATGCCTGCTTCAGCTAAACAATGTTTTTAATGAGAAAATCAGCCCCAAGCTACACTGGAGATACTTCGACTTCGTACCCCCACACAGTGAACTTCAGAAAATGCTACATATCTATCAGTCATTAGTGATAACAATGAGCAGCCAAGTTCTTTATACATTTAAAAATCTACCTTTTTGAAATGTATATACATCAAAAAGAGTATATAAATAGCAGTAATGTAAAAATGTATTCTCTGTTTTCTACGGTAAAGATGGTTATGGAAAAAATATATCAGAGATAAACTACAAAAATGAGTTGAAACTTGGAGAACAAGATACATAACTGTGAAGTCTCATTCTACAGGGACTTTCTCTGGTCTTTTCAGGGTCTGGATGTCTCTGTTCTCTAATACACAGCTGTCTGTATCCACTTTTTGATTGTTTATTTTCTTCATCTGCCTCTGAAATGTCAGAGATTGTCCGTTGTTTGGTCTCCAGCTGTAGCTGGGATGGACCAGTGCTTTGAAAGAGTACAAAGGCTCTTGTCTTTTTTTTTTTTTCCTTGCATGATCAGGATCATGTTAATCACCAGATTTGTGGTCAGGAAGGAATTTTGCATTGGATCATGTTGGCACGATTTTGACAACTTCGCTCTTTCACTGCAACAAAGGATGTGCTGCTTCTGAGATCACCCTACTCCTAATCACTTTTCTGTTGTTACAGGGGCTTTTTTATGCTGGTGGCATCTTAAACTGTCCAGTCCTGTAGTCCATAGCTTCCTCTTTCTGGGGATTGAAATGATATAGTCCAGCTGGTCTTTGGATTTGGTGTAGTGCATGTGGTAAAACCTAAACATTTATGATAGACAAATTCAGGTTAGATAAATTATGAAGCTAACTTCTGCTGCAACTTTTAAATATTAGGCTGAGTAACATTACCAGTGGATTCCTCTGAAAACTAACCCATTTTGATGTCATATGAATGACACTTTCTTACTATAACTAACTCATAGCATAACACAGAACTTTTTTTAGTGACATAATGACAGTACATAGCTCCCTTTTTCTCCAAAGTCAGCTTCTTCTGATTGTGCAATCCTCTTTCTCATACAAAAGTTTTGTCCTTTGTAGAAAAAAAGTCATCGTGCCAATTAGGTTTAACTTCTAATTTAAATATTTTGTCATTGCCATTATGAAAAACATATGGCTTCCGTGAACTCATTCTACAATTTATGCAACTGTAGTAGCATAGTTTACTGTTTCAAAGACTATTATTTTGTTTTTCTCTTTCCTTTGAAGATATTACAGTTGTTTTTTTCAGCTCAGATTGTTTTGTACTTTTTGTCTCTTATAAAACAGGATTTCATGGCCGACGCAACACAGAAGGGACGCTGTGACACTGTTTTCAATTTAATGAAAAGAGGCTGCCAATCAGATTTTGTAGAAAATCCCACAGTTCATGTCACAATACCCAGTGACCATGAAACAAATACACAAGTGACACCAGGAAAAGTTTCAGTCCAACTGCGTCCAGGTTGGGTTGTCTCTAACAGATTGATATTATAGTCAATTTAAACTAAATATGATACTATTAAGTTCAGATATGTTTTGAAGCAGTGGCTGGATTAATTATTTTGAAGAATGATGCTTTAACATTATGTTGTAAGACTATGATGGTGTTGATCCCATATTCAAGTACAGTTTTCAGCAAGAAGTGTTTCTGTCAAACACAGCTGAAGGTCAGAATAATGCAAGTAATAAGAGGAAAGGGATTTTAGGTAGTTTTTTCTGTTTTCTATTGTGGTTTCTCTGGATTGTTTTTCTTTAGCCACTTACGCAAATAGTTCTTTTATCCCTTACACACATAACTGTATTCCTTACTGAAAGTAAATTGAATTAGATTTCCTAAATTAATCATTTGATAACCTTCTTAACTATTTGGTTACTTTTGAGTGCACTGGTTAGACAACTATGAAGTCACCAAAGCCAATATGTAAGAAAGGACTGGATTCCTAAATGAGACTTAGGTGTTCATTGCCTAACATTTCATTTCTAAAATGTGAGACACCTGGCCCTAATAGAATCTACAAGTCCCTTTATGGATCCAAGATTTTCTAGTATATCTCTATTTGCTTTCAGATGAACTTGAGTTAAATCACTGTATGTTCTCTGTCTCTAAAACAGCTGTAGCCAACAACAGAAGTGGAAGGTGATATAAAGAGATGCAGGGTGTGTTTCATATGTTTCGAATCTAATTTCTTTCTTTTCCAAACAATAGCCAGAGAAAGAAATATGTTGTTTAAGACGGATCAGTCTTCAGTAGAAAATCATGAAGTGAACAGGAAAAGCATCTTGCCAATCTTCACTGTATACAAGATGATTTTCTGTCAATTACAAGGGAAAAAGGAAGGATCTCCATGAGTGTAAAGCACAAAGGAACTCTGGTTTTCCATCTTAATAGAACTGACAAAGTTAAATCAGCACATCCCCTCCTTTCTCCACTCTCCTTCCAAAGAAATGACTGATAGAATCATAGAATTCTACTGCATAGAATTCTACTCTGCTTTGTACTGAGAAATACTCTCAGAAACTGAGCTAGCTCTAGATGTGCCTGTAATCACATTCATTTCCAAAGGCATGCTGGTTTCATAGAAAAAAAAAACAAAAAAACTTAGCTTTCTCAAATTCGGTTTAATGAACCTTTTTACTAGCAAATTGTGAAATTAAGTTTGGGGTTCCAGAAGCATTGCAGAAGTTCTTGCATTGGGGAACAAAAGACTGAAATTCTGAGGGCTCCAGAAAAATAACTTTTGCTATATAGACATCCTGCCCTACTTTAAACCCCAGGGAAGCACACAGATGTACAGCTATAGTTGTGCCTCAAACCAGAAATTTGATATGGTATAATCATGCAGACAAAGATGTTTTTGTTTTGATACTGGCTTTTTTTGTCACTGTTTTCATATACCAAACCGTCAGGATTTATGTGGGAAAGAATAAAAGCTCCACTCAGCATCTCACTGTATGCAAACTGGAGACCTGCAAGGGTCATTTACAAAAAGTAATTCGATTTACGTTGGCAAAGAGGAAACATAAATTACAGCACACTGGAATTCTCTTTTCTTCATGCAAGACCTGATACAAACAAACCTTTACATTTTCAGGTGGATTATGTTCAAAGACCATTGGAGAAAGTACTTTGCATGTTTAACTTTTCTGGATCAGGTCTTTGTTACATGTACTTTAATGATGCTATCTAGTGATGCCATATGCACTAGTAGATGTCACAAATAGAGAAGTCACATTTCAGGTGATTTTTTAGTGAATTTGTTTCTGAATGTGTTTGGATAGCTTTTATTGGAAACTTGCATAATTCTTCTATAGTGTCTCCCTTCCTTCTTTGCTGTGTTTTCATTGCATAATACTGAATTAGACTCATGACTATCCTACTTCTTCATTTCTTCTGTGAGCTCACACTTTGAGTGACATAAAATAATGAATAATTTGAAGTCATGCATTACAATACCTATGCTGCCCATACCCTGGTCGCTTCACTCTTTTTGCTGGCGTTAGAGAATATTAGGCAAGCAAAAATGTGGGGCCTATTTTTAGTGACTTCCAAATCATTAATGTTTTTATTAATGTTCTTATTACATATGAGAATGTGATGTGGTTGTGCAGGAGTGACAATTTGTCATCCTGAAATAAAAGTGCTGTTTTGTATTTGCCAAAAGATATATTTTTTGATAGTAAAACCAATGCTTTTCAAAAATACTTTGAGTCTACTGAGTTTTCTCATGAAATCTTTGGAAGTAGATTGGTATAAACTTGAAGCATCATTTACGTGCATTTTTCAGGCTGTGCTGTCTGTATGGTATACATGTAGTTTCAGACTCATATGACAAAATATTTGCAGGATAGACTTACAAGGTTAGAAGTGTCAACCTTGAAGTGACTGACCACAATTTATATGCAGATCTGTGTCCTTTGTGATCCATAGCTGCTTTTTGGTATAATGTCAAGGGGACTGCATAACCAGGAACTTAAAAGAAAATAGGGAAATCATAGATTTTTACAATAAATTGCACACTACTCCTGCAAGAAAAAAAAAAAAAAGGCAAGATGTTCTGCAAAGAGCCCCTTTGTGGCTTATTTTTGAATGATGCTTCAAGGTTTTGTTTGCTCTTGGGAGGTTTTCTTGTTTGTTTGTTTTTCTCTTTGCTGACACAAAACAACTTTGTGCTGAGGTTGCTGCAAAAAATAAAGTATTTTTAAGAGTGTCCATTCATGAACAGTAAACAAACTTATTTGTTTCATTTGAACCAGGAAGTGAAGCAAACTTTATGTTAAAAGTTCGTCCCCTAGAGAAATACCCTGTGGATCTTTATTATTTAGTTGATGTCTCAGCTTCTATGCACAACAATATAGAAAAACTAAATTCCGTTGGATCTGCTTTATCTAAAAAGATGGAGAATATTTCTCTTGATTTTCGACTTGGATTTGGATCTTACGTGGATAAAACTGTGTCACCCTACATTAGCATTCATCCAGGTAGAATCCATAACCAATGCAGGTATGTAGCCTCTGTGCATTCACTGTAGCATCGATAAATTATTTAATTACACAAATATGCATTATGCATATTTATTTTTAAAGCTCTTCAGAATATTTGTTTCATTATACCTCCATCCTCCAGCAAACTTCCTAAGAAAAATGCTGAAAATTTTTATACAATGATTACTTCTGAGTATCTGATGAGTGATTTCAGAAAAACTGTTTCTATATCAGAAAAAAAAAGTGCTTTATTTTCTTTAGCATAATGAGCCAAACAACATGCTGCTTTGGTATATTTGAATATGTTTTTCATTTCATTTTGTAGTCAACTAGTGTGTTTTTGGTTACTTTGGATATATGTTTCCTAAATTCATCACAAAGTTTTGTACTTTCTGACCTAGGACTTCTCTTCTGGTGTATGGTTTTGTATTCATTAACTCTTTTCTTAAAACTCTGCTTTTGTCGATGTGATGCAGTTTCTTTCAGCTCATTTAATGAACAAAAGCAATCCTCTGATCTAATTCCACAGTTGTAATATGAATGAACTCCCATTTTAAATAAGAGAGCTGTTCTGGCTTGCTTTTCATTTTTTCATGCTATGTCTTTTATACCTTGTGTTCAACACTTATATAAAGTGAGGGATGACTTCCAAAACCCTCTGGAGAACAAGATTATTCACAACAAATTCAAATCTGTATAAGCAGTAATACTTGGAAAAGTGAATATTAAGTGTTCATACCTTCTTGTTCATTATCTTTCCTGGGAAGACAGGATCCAAAGTTCTGTGAAATCCATAAGTATCTTTTTTGATCTCAGTAGTTTTTGAGTTGGGTACTAGTAGTGGAATTCATTAGGTTGACGTAAATGTCTATGTATAAAGCAGTCATCTAGTCTGCCTATATAGTGAGTAGCAATCAATTAGCATTTCTAGGACATGACTCATTTTGCCTAACAGTAGACATCCTCAGAGGTATTAATCGTTACAGTGCCAGTTTCTCTTCATTGACTGTAAACTGAGTTGGGGGTGGGCAGGTTATAGTCTGGATGCCTACACTATCTGCAACGGAATTTGAGTTGAAGCCAGCTCAGCATCTCTGGATCAGATGGGCATTTCAGCTTGTGCTGTCAATTCCACTGCTGTAAATGAGTCACAGAGCAACCACCTGTATAAGTGCTGTGACATTAGCTTATTTATGTCAAACTCCATACTTTCTCCCTCATACACAATTTCAAAAAGCATCACTTACAACTAAGATAATACTGAAAATGGAAATTCCCATTCCTTTAATAAGGTAACTGTCACTAATCTCAATATTCATTTTATGTACATTTACTTACTACTAGTGGATGTAGGAATTTAAATTTTATTTTACTTTTATCCAGTAGCTTGTGTATTGAGCTATTAAAAGATCTTAATGTTGTGGTGTGATAGCCCTTTCTCAGGATAATGAAAAGCAAATCTGTACCGCTCTGTAGATGTTCCAAATAGATAATATTCTCTCTTGAGTTCATACCACCACTCATGTTGTGTTTCTTTTTGTTCTGTACAGGATCACTACATATGTACTGTTACTATATTAACTAAGTTATATACATTTACATAAAATAAAAAAATACATTGTTCATAGTAAATTACACCTAATTCCCTCTGAACTTAGTATCATGTAGAGTTATTATTCTTTAAGTGTTTATTTAACTGTGCATATATACAACTTAATTAGTAGCAAGATTTTATGGGTTAATAGGGATGCAATGTTTATAAATTGAAAATATAGAATGTGTTAGACTTTTGCTTTGTTTTGTTTTTGTACAGTGATTATAATTTAGATTGCATGCCTCCTCATGGTTATATTCACGTGCTATCCCTGACTGACAATATAGCGGAATTCAGAAATGCAGTGAATAAACAAAAAATTTCTGGGAATATTGATACACCTGAAGGGGGTTTTGATGCCATGCTCCAAGCAGCTGTGTGCCAGGTAAGGACCTTATTAACAAAAGTGTAAATTGTCGTTCAGACAAAGATATATATGTCTTGGTACAAGAGTGCTCAGTGTTCCTGAATTCAAAATGTCAGTTCTAGGCCTGATAATAGTAAGATATTTTCCTCCTTTTCCTTTATATACCCTTTAGCTACACATTACTGTTTCCCATTGAAACCGAAAAGGGAGAGCATAATGAAATATTTCCGTTAATGGTGGTCTTCAAATTCTGGCTTTAATGAGCCTAACCAAGACAGCATGGATGATGAAAGCAACTGCTTCTTGCTTGAACAGTCACATGTATTAATTTCAGTCAATTACAACTGGAGCAGTAGAATGAGTCAAGGACAAAATGTAATCCAAACTATGCTAGAAATTAATACTTTGACCTAATTTTATTTTCAAATTTTGATGACCCATAAAACAGGTAAATAAAAGCCACTCTTCACAGGTCCTGTGATCATAACTGTTGTAAACATTTATTCTGGAGTTTTGGAAAAATTCTTTAAAATTCAGTGTTTCTCATTTGATACATTCCACACTTAGGACATGTGAGCTCTAGAATAATACATGCTCCCAAAAACAATAGAATTGAAACATTCTTGAGAATGGGGAGGCTTTTCTGCTCACTGAATTGTGAACCAAAGTGGATGAGAACAATGTCCAATTCATAACTACCATCATGAGCTATAATTTATATTAATGTGGACTCATTTTGTCTGCAGTGGAACTTTATAACTTGCTCCATCTTGCTTTAACCAATACATTCCTGTTGCAAGAGGTAAGAGGTTAGGACATGAAGCTACTTTAAAATTTTGGTTGCTGTGACGTATGTAGGTAGGAGTCTTGAGATGACGAAGTGATGATGGAATCTTAGGAGTAAGACATTTTTGTGGTGCTGGAGGAGAATTTGGGATGATTTAAGGTATAACTAGTTTATAAATAAAACTTAAATACCCCTTCTTCAGGGAAGTGCTGTCTAGGGTTGTTTGAGGGAGGCTGATGCCCAACATGTAAGCTGGAAAAGACACCAGACCCCTCTGTACTTCTTATCCCTACTCTTGTGAGATACTTAATCCCCTTTCAGAGCTAGCAGGGAATGAGCCTGGGAAGGGAGCTAAATCCCTCTCTGCAAAGCAAAGAAAGGAAGGTAGGGAGTAGAAACCAGGCGTAGTATTATGGGATGTATTGCGGGTGCACATCTCACATAAGATGAAAGATACTTGGCATTGCTAAGGGAAACGGTAGGGATGAGACAGCATTGTAGGAAGGATGAGCAAGGAAGGAGGAAAAAGTAGGGGAATCTTAATTATTAAAGAAGAGGATAGAAAAATTGGGAGAGGGAATAATGAAAAAGTATATGAGGTGATTCATGTGTGCCTGTAAAGTTTAATTTAAAGCAGCCGTTTATTCCTTGCAGGGAAATAAATGTTATGGAAATACAGATTGGCACCTAACCCAATTTAGATATAAGCTTGCACTGCTACCTCCTTCACATGACTGAATCCTAGAAAACATTAAATTCACCCTTGTGAATGTCACTTTGCTATTAATCCCATAAAGTAGTGGATAGATGTAGTATTTTGCTGCATAATAAGGAATTTCTCAATTTTCAGGTGTATGGAGACACTAAAGCTTTAGTTTATTGATTGGCTGATCATATACCAATGTCCTTTCTGGAAAGCCGTGTAGGAAAAATAAATTATACAATGATGAGAATATTAATATAAAGTAAAACTAGAAAAGGACACCAAGTACTAATGCGAATGAATGTATATATATTAGTTGTAATGCTTTTTGGATACCAGAGAATTTTACAAATGCCATGCATTTGCATTTATATGTAACAGTGACACACATGATGTGGCAGCTGTTAGCCAAGCCCAGTGTATTATGCATAACTTGTATATGTTTTGAGAGATATTTCTTTAAAAAGCAAAGTAAGTGGATCTCGGACTTGCAGAGGTAGTTTTCAGATGTAGGACATGACATATATTTCTACACAAAATGCTTTAAATAGCCTGGTTTAAACTCAGTGCTGCTAAGCAGTGTAGTATCTGAAAGCAGATTTTCACATTATTTTTTCCTTTTGTTGTTTATTATTGTAGAAAATGGTTAGTTACTGCTTTCTTATACTTAATTTTGTTTTCTTTTTAGAGCCATATTGGATGGCGTAAAGAAGCAAAGCGACTGCTGCTTGTGATGACAGATCAAACTTCCCATCTGGCACTTGATAGTAAATTAGCAGGGATTGTAATTCCCCATGATGGAAACTGTCATTTGAAAGATAATGTATACATCAAAGCTACGAGTATGGTAAGGTATATGTCATAGATTCTGCCTTCAGAGAGGCAGGGTAAACTTGCGTAAAGGAGGTTTTTAAATTGCTGTCAAAGCATTGCTTTTATTTCAGTTATTAGAATAGTATTTTTCCAGATAGGCAAGTTGTGAAATGAAGAATCAATCACCTGGAAATACTGACATTCTTTTTGTCTGGGTTAAAGTACTTTGGAGTCTGAAACAACAGTACACAGCGGAGGAGGAAATGTTACTGGTTTTGGTGTGGCTTTTTATTACCATCTCATAAAAATCACAAACATTTTGTATAAAATATAAGTAAGAAGTGTCTGGTCTGGTATTTTGCACAAGAAGAAGCTGGTAATACGTAAGAATTGCACAAATTTGCTGATAAGGTAGTGGTCATGGTTTATGGTCAGAAGATGCATAGTTGCATTGATTGAAAAGGCTTGGTATGAGTAAAACAGAAGATGTACAAGATCAAACAGCAAATACAACCAGGATGGACTAGAAAATATCCTTGTGCCACAAAGATTTGCTGTGGTAATGTAGCATTAAATACATTTGAATCTCTCAGTATAAAGCCAATGTGTGGTAGTACATACCTATGCAAAAAGTTGCATCAGATCCACTGTAGCAAAATAATACACTTTCAGCAAGTATCTTTAGCTTTCAAAATATTTTTTTCAAGAATGTATAATGTAGTCATGAGCGACTGAAGAATAGAATTTTTTTTTCTAAGATTTGCAGGTTTTAATTGCTTTGGCTATTTCCTTAAATACATATGAATAATTTATTTAAGAAACATGAATCGCTACCTAATTGCCATGTAATCACCAGAAAACAGAAGTATAAACTGTGTTCTCATTAGAGCACATTCCAGTTTTATTCTCAGTGCTAGCTGCACTTAGTTAAAATACATAGCCGGTGTTCAGCCCAAGCCGGCGATGTGCTAGTGAAGTCACTGAGGGCTACGGGTACATTAGGCTAGACCTGAATTTAATCCCAGCAACTGGTGTTTACAAGGATGGTGAGGCAGCAGGAAGCAGCAACCATATGGTGTGTAATCATGAAATACGGGAGGTTTCTGGGAATTGGTGATTGTTCGGGACCTTGCAGAGCGTGTGCTAACAGGAAGGTTGTTTGGATTTCTGACTATCTGATGTTCCTGCATTCATATACTGCCTCTGTCACCTCTTGGATATTCCCTCACAGATGTCAGGATTATTCATTTCCTTCTAGCCAGTCTGTTCAGTTTCAGTATTTCTACAGTGTCCCTGAAATAAAAACAACCCCTCCCTTCATTCTGCTTTAAGCAGGTAATCCCAGAAGTTTCCTTTCCTGAAGTAGAGCATGCATGCAGGTTGTGGTGTCTCTATCTCCCTATCTCTGTCTTTCTGTCTTTTCTTTTTTTGTTTGGTTGGTTGGTTGTTTGGTTTTGTGGGGTTTTTTTTGTTGTTGTTGTGTGTTGTTGGTTGTTTGGTTGATTTTTGTTGGTGTTTCTTATTTTGTTTTCCTAATTTCAGTGCTATACCCAAGAGGAATTTTACTCTGCTTATTAACAATTGCTGAAGGCACAAATCTCATTCTGGTATTCAGGATACCTTTGATAGCAAAGATATAGTCTGTTTCAGAAAAAAACTATATTTATTTACTATCTAAGTTAAGAAATTAACTTCTGTTTCAGCTGGAAAACCTCATCAATATAAAAATACAGAAAAAGTTAATCAATCTCTTTCTAAGGAATGAGGATCAATTGATCGCTGACTGAAGAAAGTGTTTCCTGGATTCTGAGCTGAAAGATCATGGTTTTACTGTTCTATATAGAATAAGAAATCTTCATTATTATCACTATAGATGCCTTTTGTGAAATGAGGTAGTCTTTTTAGCCACCAAAATGAAATGCCCTTTAAAGATACTTAGATCTGTGGTGGCACATTTTGGCCCATGTGTATTCTGACTGCCAGGCCACATGTTTTTTTTCAACCAGAGGCTAATTCTTGCATGCCCACATGTAATGGGGGGCATGTTCTTGGTAACAGAAAAGGGGTAGAATGGAAATCTTTCTCGGTATTAGATATTTTCTGGAGCAGATTTGACATGACAACACAATAGTGTCTGTAAGGGTACGTGTACTGGTTTCCTGCTTTTTTTTATTTTCAGTGGTATATGTCATTATTTTAGTCATACAGATCCATGAAGAAGCTTCACATGAGCAAGTAAAGTCAGGGGGGCAGGGAAAGCTATTTTATATTTAAATGAAATGTCATGAGGGGCTGTCAGCTTTTTAAAAAATATATCATATGAAATACATTTTTGCTTTTTTTCCTTAATAATGCAATTTTCTTGTGCTATGCTAAATTAAAGAGCCATCTGTAATCACATTGTTTTCCTAGTTTGATTCTTAGCTTCTGGTGGTCTTGAGGAGATTGTGTTTTGGCATATTTTTATTTCCTCCTTGTGCCAGTTAAGAGGACTTTGCTTTATTTATTTGCATAAGCTTAACCTTTACATCAGAAATGTTTCCATTTAGTCACTTTTTTGCCTGTTTCTTTCTAACTTCTGCTAAGTAGTCACACAGAGGTCAGCAAAAAAAAAAGCATAAGACAGGAAAGGAGCCTAGTCCACTTTAATTAGATCTGTGCTTGGTTAACTCCCTTTCTGAAATACTTAACATCTGCATTATTTATCTTCTCAGTTTAACACAGTAGGTTAAAGTAATAAAATAAATGATGTAATTGGAACAAGAAGGATGATCTAAAATGAAAGTACGTTTGCCTGAGCAGTAGTGGGAAGAGATAAGATAAAAATACATAAAGTACAGCAAGGTTTTTACAGCAAGCAAAGTGAGGCTCTATGAGTGGCCAAGAGTTCCTTATGTCATCTCTTTACATGTCTAAAATGAAAAAAATATTGTGGTGCTGTTGGTGCGGTTTTTTTTACAGTCCTTTCTAGTAAAAAGAATTTTTTTCTTTCTAATCTGAAGTGAGATATTTAATATACCACTAACCAAGCTGGACACTCCAGTGGTTAGAGCTGACAGCAGATGAAAGTTCAGCTTTACTTGTAGTTTGGGGGTTCAGTCCCTGCAACCCTTGCATGTCTATGCATGTCGTCTCTTGACCTGCTCAGTAAGCTCCATCTTGCTCAGTAAGCTTCATCTGTTCATGCGGGCTAGGAAACCCATTTCTGGTACCACTGATCCCAGGGTTTTGCCATTAGTTGCCACATTAGTTACAGAGATGTTGAAGGGCCACTGTTCTGACATTCGGACATGTCAAGTGCCATGTGTTAAGCTGGAAGACTGACTTATTTGATCATCGTCTCATGAATCCTCAACATTGTCCCCATGTTTAAGACATTTACAGTGCAGGAGGTGTTTCCAGAACACCTGTATTCGCTCAACCATGGCCTGGGCCAACCTGGTACATCTGTGATCTGCCAAACAGTTGTGTATGGCCTGTAGGGTTGTGCAGCACAACGGAGGCCCCACCACTGTGCTCTGTGGTCAGGGAGAAGGAAGGAGGGCTTAGTACTGTGCTGTAGGCTACTGAAAATGGCAACGAAGCCACTGCTGCTGCAGGTCACCCACAAGTGCTGTGTGGTGGGAATGCAAGCTCCCTGGACCCTCATGTATGACATATTCCCCAGCTGCAGCTGTAAGACAGCCCATTTATTGCTTCGTTACCTACCTTTCATTGTTTATCTTACGGAATATAATCTCTTACCAAAGAGTAGGAAAGTTGAGAGAGGCATGAACCCTGGCTAAGACCAAACCGCAGCAAGGAACTCCTTTGTTCTTTCTATACATGGCTCTTTATAATGGTGCAATATGATGGAAAATGGATTTTGCCCCCTTGCGTAACTTCTCAGCTCTCTTGGCATTCAGATTTCTCTTAGAATTGCAATCGACTTACAGGGTGCCTTGAGTAACAAGTGGCACTCTGAGGAGGAATGAATTATGCAGGGAAACAGGGAGAGTGTGTTTGTGTGAGGGAGAGACCATATGGAACAGATGATGAAAAATCTCAGGAGGAGAAAGCCAGCAGAAATACGTGGGGGAAAGAGATTGAAGGACCTGACATAAGTAGGGAGTTGTCCAGATGAAATCCCTGTAAGGGGAAACACAGGCCAAAGCCCCAGTCACTTCTCTGTTTCCTCATGAATTTTGAATGTTGAATTTGCTTCTTGAGAAGTATTTGCAGCTCTATGGTAAATAAGCAGTAACTTTTAGATGTAGTTTGTTTTAGAATACTGGAACTGGAGGGATCTCACATGACCCAGGTGTGCAAAACCCACTGGGACCACACAGACATCTTTGTGCTTCCCCAGATCTTGGATAAAGAGATAGCAACACTCTTCTTGTTCTCGAATCCATGTCAGATCTGTCAACGAGAAGTGTAGAAGGACGGGTCACTGGCACAGGACATGCTGTTCTTCACCAAATGTCATTACTGAGGAGAGACGTGGAACTCATGTTACTTTCTTCAAGCACACGCGTGGTTAAGAAAATGTAGCAAGTCGTTGCAGTAAGGACTGGAGGCATCACTCCTAAGGCAGGTCTTGGACATCCAGAGAAGGAGAAAGCTGTCAGCCATAAGATATGTACAGAATATTGACATCCCTAGAACTTGGCCTATTGGCTGCATTTAGCTTATGTGTCTGATCCGTGGTGCCAAAATACATTTCTGAGAAACAAGCTTTTAATTACTCGCCTGTACTATTCCAGACAGCACACCTCATCTCAGTGTCTTCATATTGTACTTTCTCGCTAACTTTTGCACAAGAACTCAGCTGTCATTCTCAAGAATCCTGTTATTCTTCAAGACAGACCATGGACAACATCATATCCATGTTTTTTAAGCATCAGACTCAATCCAACACCATGGTACTACATGAGTTAGTCCTTCCACTGTGCAGCACCATTGCATAGCTGACAACAGATAAGCCCGTCACAGCTTGGCTGATGCCCTGATGATTCTTTTCTGTCATGATCTGTTTATTAGGTTGGTTCTACCTTCTTTTGGATGTAGGCCTAGCATTCCCTGTACATTTAGAAATAAGGATTGGGGGGGTTTTGTGAACCTGTATTGTGTCATATATAAGATTTTTTTCCCTACTAATCTGCAGTCTTTTCTGTTGTATTTTTCAGGAGCATCCATCTCTTGGGCAGCTCTCCGAAAAATTGATTGACAATAACATCAATGTTATTTTTGCAGTTCAAGGAAGCCAGTTCCATTGGTATAAAGTAGGTTAGAAACCTGGTTTCTTTTTCCAGTTTTTAAAGCACAATATTTATATTAAAATTTAAAACTTCATAAATTATTTTATTTTTCATAGGATCTATTACCACTGTTGCCTGGTACTGTTGCAAGACAAATAGAATCACAAGCAGCAAATCTCAATGATTTGGTGGTAGAAGCCTATCAGGTATGATCAGAGTGACAATGTTGTATGCTGTATTTGTACAGAGATTTTTCACCTTTCATAGCCCAAAGTTGGAAGTGGCATCTCAGATCTTTAGTTACAGACCAGCCACCACTGCATAGGCACCATGTAAATTCAGAGCAAAAAGATAGCGCAGTAACTAGGTTTTACAGCACTATTCTTAGAAAATGTACAGCAGGTAGGAGTTTACAAGGAGGTAGTGGATATTGTGGAAACCAGGATTTACACTGCACAAAGCAGTGTAATGAGTCAGGGTTTTGAGGCATGGCAGTGAAGAAGAGTTCTGATAGGGACTGGGCAGAAAACAATGAAATGGCATTGTGAACTCTTCCCTGGAGTTCTCAACTGAAAGTAACAGTATGAGAAAGTATTATAATAGTATGGGAAAGAGCATAAAGTTGTTTTTCACAAATGTTTGACAGCAAATGGCAGCTGGAAAGTGGAAATTGGCATCTTGATAGTGAATGAAAGATAGCCTGGTAAAAGTGGGCGTAAATAGCTTTGAAAGTGAAACCAAGTAGTATACATTTGATGTAATAATGCAAAGGGAGCCCATACAACAGCAGCAAATGAATGCGATGGGTTAGATGGTTGAATGCTGTTAAGGTGTGCAAGTTACACAAACATGGAATTTCTAAAAACTGAAAAATCAGTTACAAAGCCATATGCAAGGTATCAATGTGTATCACAATTTTTTTTAAGTTAATTGGGCATGGGAGCACAAAAATATCCATTGAAGTAGGTTAACCATCTAAATCAGGCTGTTTGTTTTCATCAGATTTGCTATAAAGAAGAGCCAAGTTCTATGTCTGCTCCTAGTCAATAGAATGGATTTGGACACATTTTTCCCTGTGTCATGTTGAAAACATTGTGCAGAAGGCAAAGACATTCAAAAAGCAGAGGAGGTTAGATGTAATCAAATTGCAGAGTAGTTCTCACTGATATTGTACTTCCTCTTATAAAATTGAGAAATCTAATTTTGAATATCAAGGTTTGCAGGAAGTTGCTGGCAAAAAATTCTGAAGATCATGATCCTTTTGTATGTCCAGTCTAAATTGTATCCCAGTTCTGAGAGCACAATGCAGAGCAAACATTTAAGCAGAGGAAGCAAAAATTTACAAAATAATAATTTAGTTCAATGGAAGATTGTGTTGGACTTTCCTGCTCCAGCCACACACAGTTTGCTTTTGCTATTATTTTCATTTTTTAGACAGTATCTTCCTTCCCATCCTAAACTTCATTGGATTTGATACTTTGAGATTTTTATCATAATTTGGGGCCTTGTAATATACAAACACATGCTGAACAGGGCTTGAATGTTTTGCTTTCTTGAAAACAAAAGTACTTAGATAAGAAAATATATTTAGTGTTGATGTTTGATGACAGTGGGCCTCTTGCACTCTTGTTCTAGGCAGGGAAACCTTAGGCTTAGTTGTGGAAAACCCTGGCTGAAAATCCCAGGCTAAAAAGCCAAAGATGACTCACTGATTTGCAAAAAGTTACTAAGATAAACATGTGTTCAGATTTATGTAATTGAATCACCATTTGTAGCAGTAAAATATCCCACTAAACTAATTTTTAAGTACTAATATGCCAGGAATCCTAATAATCTCCTCGTACAATTTTCAGCTCATAGGTTTGTATAGAGCTTCAAAATTTTTTTAAAAGATCAAGGGACAATATTCTTTCTTGAAAAGAAGTAGGATTTTAGAGCATGCAGTAAATACAAGTTACAAAGTAGATGACTTTTCCATTATCTTATATTGCTAAGAGGCCTAATGAGAATCAACCAGTTGTTGACTTATGTAGTCCTAGCTGACCCAAATAAATCAGTAATAATCATAAAAATAGTGTTTGGATCATCCTAAAGTTTGTTCAGAGGAAACTTTTCCAAGACAGATGCAAAACACCAGAAGTTTATAAAGTGTCAAGTCAATTAGGAACCATTTCTGCTGGATAACAATAGTTGTATGTATGTCTGCTGTTTCATTTTAAATGTGTGGCTGAAAGGCAATATAACCTCTCAAACAATAAGCAGGTTTTTTGTGCACAGTTTTTAGAATAGATTTTCAAATCGCCAAAAATACAGTCTCAAAACCATTTTAGAAAAGCTGAAAATGTTTTTGTCTAGAAAACATAATCCTCTTTATCAGAATTACCAGTTCACTGGTTGTGTATATTTGGAATGTAATTGGGTCTTTATATGGGGAACAATGCTTTAATTTATTCCTTTATTCACACAGACAAGCTTTCTTCGTTTTCAGTCAGACACAGTAGCTGTACTTGGTGTTAGTCACTAATGCACATTATATGTTGAGATGCAATGCTCCTAAAACTTGCTTTCTGGTTACAGAAACTCATCTCTGAAGTGAAAATTCAAGTGGATAACCAAATCCAAGGTCTTCATTTCAATATCACTGCAAACTGTCCTGATGGAAGTAAAAAAATTGGCATGGAAGGATGTAAAAATGTGGGATATAATGAAGAAGTATGTTGAACTGGAATACTTATTTTCTGTTTGCTTGGGTTTCAATGGTGTGAAATCTTCTAGGGATTTACTTAAACTGAAAATGGATTTATGTGATTAATGATCACAGACTCTCTATTATTCTCTGGTTTTATTTTTCCTGAATCTTATTTTAATTCTCACTAATCTCATGGAACTAAGGCTCAAAGCTTTTCCTGAAAGCTAACGTCCATTAAAACTCTCCTCTTTTGTCCTCCACTGGACACAATGGTCATGTTCATCATTGTGATGAAATCTGTACATAAGAGGTTGAAAGATCATCACCCAGTGGAAAGGAATCATTGGAATTTGTGTTCCTTGGGTCTGTACGAGATGTCACTTTTCCCTCTCCTTGCTCTGTTAGTCTTCATGCACACTCAGGGTTGGGCATAATTAGTTTATTTTATAAATCAAATTAATAAAATTATTTATCCCTATTTGGATTGATGCCACCTACTCAATGAATTGGATTATAAACCTGGAGCATTATGCCCCATGAAAATGTGAAGAAAGATGTCTGGCTAATATAAAGAACATGGTTTTCTTCCCAGAACAACTACTCTGTGCCTTGATATATTTATTTAATTGCTTGGACTAGTAGAGTGAGTAATTTAGCTTGCCAGGAAGAGGTCTGTGTTTCTGGAGAGCAGGGTCAAGGAGTTCTTTCCTTCTGGACATGCACACACAACTCAACTGGTGTGGTTTTACAAATCTGTAGATTAAATGTCTGAATTTTAAACACATTCATTTAGATGTATTTTATACTCTTCTGAACTTTGTCTGCATGACTTGCTGCTGATTAGCTTCTACAGTTTGAGGGGGATTTGCTGTGTTTTTCTTCTTCACTCATCTCTTCAGTGTTGTTCCTGTGCATGTCATAAGAAACAGGACTGGAATTTGTTCTGTTTAATGAAAAGAAAAATATTTATATCTGTTTCTTTTTAATAAAAGGCCAAGCCAGTTGATTATAAAAGATTGCATGTGGTCCTAAACCTCTACTCCTGTTGAAAGTAAGCCATCCTCAAGAGATTAATTTATTTTGACCGTAAATCCTCCTTTCAGTATTTGTTTACAAGCAAAATGTTTTTCCTTAATTCTCACATTCCTTTCATTGTCTAATCCTTCTTCCTTCCTTTTCTTACCAAAACAGAAAGTGTATTATATTCTGGAAGAATCCTATGGCCTCTTCAGGGTGCAAAACTAACTTTGACCATTAGCAAGTGTGAATGTTAATGGTGTCCTAATTATTTAGTTGCAATATGTTTAATCTTTCTGCTACTGTGTGCAAACCCATCAAACTTCAGAACCTGCATGCAAGACATGATTTGCCATTCCCTCCCATCTCCCTGCCATTCCTCTGTAACTGTGTTGTGCATGAAGATGATGTTTTCTAGTAGGTCTCTGCGTTGAATCAAAAACACGTTCTCTAATTGAAGCCTGTCCTCCCCGTGTGATACGCACCTGCCCTATGAATTCATGCATTGCCACACTTCTGTCCTGTAAGCAAAGGGAAGAAGTCTCATGCACAGAGAGTGTAGGCAGCAAGGGCTTATATGTGTAGTGGTGCATTTGAGAAACTAGAAAAAGAAAAGCAAAGGGCGAGACAAAGCCTGTGTGCCCGTGCCTCAATCTGACATTAAGAAGCGCATGCTTCTGCATGGCATTCTTCTCCTGTTGTCCGTGTAGGCACAAAGCCACCATTGTCCCCAAGGGCTCGGCTGTTCTCATGTGGGGGCGCAGCGGGAGGGGGAGGCAGTGATGAGAAATGAATGGCCTTAGTCTTTGTGGGTAGTTTCAACCTCCTGTGTAATCAGTTTCTTAAGTTTTCTCTTTTATTTTTTTCACTTGGAAATCTTTGTTCTTTGGCGGTAAAGAGTAAACGTATTTCCTTCTCTTGGGCTCCTTTCTCTCACCTTTTCCTCTTGGTTGTATTTTCTATGTGAGGAGGTGAGAAAAGTTGTTTTCTATCAGCAGACTAAATAACCTTTGTGAGAATATCCTGTCAGAAGCCTACTGCTCCAAAGAAACCCAATAAACAATCATGAAATACAAGATTACTATCCAGTGAAAGTATCACACATCAGAGCTGTCAGAGTGTTCTGGCAGCAATTGATGCAAGCTCTGTGACAGCCACCTAAAACACAAAAAGATCCAGCATCCTGCGCCAGGACTCTGGAAAGCCAGAGAGGCTGCTGCTGCAGTGGGCACTGCTGGGGTGAGGGCCTGGGGCATGGTGGTGGTCGGCATGGCATGGCCAGGAGCGGGGCACTGGGTCCACTCTGAAGCATCACTTGGTCTGCTCAGGGTCACAGCAAGAGCAGCAAGTCTCCTGCTCTGTCCCCATTGTAGGAACTGTGACAAATAAGCTGCTACTAAGGTGTGAGCCCTTTCTGTGTTTTAGTAGGAGTAGATAGGGCCATCCAAAAAGCCTTTGTGGCTTCTATTTGCACAGACCATTTCTTCAGCAAGAACATTCATTATAGGTTCTTTTTATGAAGAGTATCTCTGTTTGTGTTTATGTGTTATCTTGTTCAATCTAGTTCAAATTCTTATCTGAGTATTTCTATAACAGTGTACACGTTAAATCATAGCAGGAGGATGATGATGGTAATTCTATTACTATTAAACTTATATTAAACTTATCTTTTGCAACTATGCTTTCTTAACATGAAAAGCAGAGTGCCATCAATCCTCTATTGTTAGGATTTTAACTATATTACTAATACATCATGTTTGACAAATGGCCACTGTGTATTTTGTTATTATTAGCTAGTGCACAGTCATATAGAATGCAAGATTCTGCTTTATGTGTTAAAAATTTTAACCAATTTATGGAAAATAATAATGATGTAAAATCTGTATTTCTTCTTAGGTGCTTTTCAATGTGTCGATTACAATGAAAGGATGTGATACACCTGGAGGGAGAAAATATGCAATACTTAAGCCCATTGGTTTCAATGAAACCGCCATCATTAACGTGCAGAAAAGCTGTGGCTGTCAGTATGGAGACAGTGCAAGGCAAAAAAGAGTATGGGCTGATGAAACAACTTCTGATGGCAAACACTCCCATTGCAGTGACAGTAACTGTAGCTCTAATAGAGATGCGGTTCCTTCTGAGAGGTGCAGACAACACCAGGATCAGCCCATCTGCAGTGGTCAAGGAAATTGTGTAGATGGAAAATGTTTCTGCTACAAAAACAAGCTAGGCAAGGTGTATGGCAAGTACTGTGAAATGGATGATTTTTCCTGCCCTTATCACCAGGGAAACTTATGTTCTGGTAAGCTGTAGAGTTTATGCCTGTGCTCTGTTTTTGTTTGGGTTTTTGTTTTGTTTTCTTTTCTGAAGCTTATATACATGATGCGGCTGAAAACAGTTATATAAGGCTGTCAAGTACAAGAACTGTGTGTGCAAAATTAGTGTCAAAATGTCCTGAACAGACTCGTAGGAATTCACGCTCCTTGGCTTCACCACAGAGGTACACACTGTCTTCTAAACTTCAGCACTGCTTTCTAGGGGATTTATTGATTTTTTTTTCTAAGTACAGCTATTTTAAGATTTAAATCTCAAACTTCTTCAAAGGTAATGATACTGATATCTTGAATAAAACAGTAACATTATTCAAGAAAGTAAGTTGATACATTTCAGTCTAATGGGAATATGAAATGCTAAGTGATTAGGAGGAATCATAACTTCCAGATGAGGTTCCCATTCTCTAACACCCTGAAGTCTTGTCAGAGATACTGTGACACTTAATTTCAAATGCTCGTATATATGCTAACACTGTTCAGAACACCTGCTCCAAAAGGAAGAGAAGAAGCGAAACATGAACAGGGAGAGTTGTTTGAAATTCTTATTCTTTTTGTGGCCTACTTTATATTTTTTAAAGCAAGCATGAAAATGAAGACTACGTTTGAACAAAATACAAAACATGTAGTTTTAATTTAGAATTATTAAGGAAAACTGGGATCAAATCAGTGTCGCTACTTCATTTCTACCAGGATATTTTTCCCCTTAGAAGTAATTGAATATTTAAAAATCCGTACTGCTGTCCTGGATGCTTTCATTTCACTGTATACTGACCAATGAGTGAATTGTGGGATCAAGTTTTTTCACTTCAGTTGGATAAATTTAGAGTAATACTATGGACTTTAGTAGAGTTATTTCTGTTTTGCTCTGCTGGTGACTGTGGACTTTACATAAATGAAAAGAAATAATGTTACCTAATCCTTTAAATACTTCATTCCAACACAAAGAATTACTATTCATCTTCTCACTATTCTGCCCTCCCCCCATCCAACTTTGCATATTTACATATTTAGCCTAAGCAGACCTTTCATCTTATAAGCTTCTAAAGCCTGAGATGTGGCGCCCTGGTCATCAGAGGAGACATGGAAATCTTTGCCTAAGAAGTGTTGGAGATTGTCACACATGACAAAGTCCTGTCCTGGGGTAGCACAAGGGGAACCTGCTGCCTGGGGCCATGGCTGAGCAGTGTGCCTCTCCATGGGATATTTTCCAGTGCAAAGCCTTGCTCTGAGATGTCCCAGGATCCCATCCCCCACTCCATTTTGCCCAGCCCAGGTGAAAAAAGGGGCAGCCTATACTTGGCCTCACTCCCATTCAGGGGATCCCATCTGTGAGATGGGACTGTCTCCCTGCAGCTGCTCTGTGGGTCCCTGGAGAACAAGAAGAGCCATCACAGTTTGTGTGAAACTTAACAACTGCTGAGCCATAGTTGAGGAGGCCTTGTGAGATTCACCTGTGCTTTATGTGCTCTCTATTTCTATATTTCCTAAAGGTGCTCTCACACACGGTAAAAATGTGGCTGAAAATTATCAGCGTGACAGTTGTACACCTGCCTAAATGTGCTACAAGTTGGAAAACATATGGATTTTGCCTTATAGCTCACACTGCTTTGCCTGGAAGATTGTAAATGCCACCTGAGCCATTTAAATCCTTGAGGCTCTGCTTTTTAAATTCTTATGAAACAACCTACAGTTCATAAGATAAGCACAGCTTCCCCACCTGTCCAGCTCAGTCATCTGTCCTTCCAAAAGGCAGAAAAGTAGTGCTGTCATGTGTGCTTCTAAGGAGAGGAAAGGAGAGGAGAGAGGGAAGAGAGAGGAAAGGAAAGGAAAGGAAAGGAAAGGAAAGGAAAGGAAAGGAAAGGAAAGGAAAGGAAAGGAAAGGAAAGGAAAGGAAAGGAAAGGAAAGGAAAGGAAAGGAAAGGAAAGGAAAGGAAAGGAAAGGAAAGGAAAGGAAAGGAAAGGAAAGGAAAGGAAAGGAAAGGAAAGGAAAGGAAAGGAAAGGAAAGGAAAGGAAAGGAAAGGAAAGGAAAGGAAAGGAAAGGAAAGGAAAGGAAAGGAAAGGAAGGAAAAAGAGGAGAAACAGCCTGCCATGTGCACAGGAACTTGATACTCCTTCCTCCACCAAATCTTGCTGCTTATTTGAATTGAATGTTTTCTTGCTAAAGAGAAGTTCATTTAGTTTTCCTGAAGACTGTTTTCCTGATCGTTGTGTCATTTTTAATCCCCACTGTTTTGATGCAAGGCAACAGGGAAAAATTCTTGTAAAAGGTTTTAGGATGACATCAAGGTAGCAGCTTTTGTTCAACTTAACAACAAACAGCAGCCATAAATGTGTATCATGCTGGTAATCTCAGCCCATATCATTAACTTAAAAACTAATTAGCAAGTCAAGGTCTAAATTAGCTCTGTTTAATGTAAAGCACCAGAAATACAAACAAATGCATATAAAAATTAACCTTCTATGTTTTCATAGTAGCATATGACTCAAGTCCTATCTGATGTTGCAGGTAATGGTGAATGTGAAGCTGGTAAATGCAAATGCTTTGCTGGCTGGGAGGGTGACCGTTGCCAGTGCTCATTACAATCAGCAAAGCACTGCCTGAATTCAAAGGGCAAGATTTGCAGTGGAAGAGGAAAATGTGTATGTGGAAAGTGTGAGTGCACAGATCCAAGAAGTTTTGGCCGTTTCTGTGAATATTGCCCTACTTGTAACAAAGCCTGTGAAGAAAACTGGTATGTTTTTTGTGTGCTAGACTTGACTTTTTAACTCAGTAGTGTTGAAACAAGGAGAAATATTTCTGCTTTGCTAGCTCTGTGCTGTATTTCTTAGATATTTAGACTGTATAAAATTCAAACAATTCATATTTGAGACTTTTCTCTGTGTAGCTGAGGGGTTCACACTGGCAATTAAGACAGTTGCACATCCGTATCTATGTTCATGAGTCTGTGTCCAAGTTTCAGCTTTCTGAAGCCAAAGGAGATGCGTCCTATGAGTATCATTGTTTCATACGTATATTAAAAAGTGGTTTTTCATATGAAATCTTCTGGGTAGGAAATAAAGCCTATCGATTTGGAGTTTTAAAAATGGGCAGTAGATCCTATTCTTGAATGCCACCAAGTCAAATAATATCCTCCAAATTTGTTTTTGCACACTCCTTGTGCTTCTCAGCTGAAAGAAGGAGGTGTAGAACAAGATCAGTACCTGCACATTGGTCAGCAGAGCAGAAATGGTCTTACCCAGAGAACAACACTCTCCGTTAATCAGTTTTAAACCACTTAGTCTTTGCCATGCTAGTTTTAAAGTATGTCATTTTTCCTTATCCAAGGGACAGTTTGGGGGTCAATATGAGCAGCCCCAGGGAGGAGACAAGTTAGAGCAAGCTCTCACTGATACAGAGTGGTGCTGGCTTAAAGAGTCGGTGAAGCCCTGTCCTTGAGCATGGCTCTTTTATGCCCTCCCATCAGCACATGTGATGTTCTGCATCCCACTGTGGCTGAGAGGGTGAGAGATCAGCCTTTCCTTGGAAAGGGAATAGCAATCAAAACAGAATTTTTGTTTGTATTCACTTGAATTATAGCTCATCTGGTGAATATGCTGGAGAGCCAAGCTGGGCCATGTCTGAAAAGGTTCACTAGATAAAATGCACTTAGGTTTCACTAGATAAAATGCAGTTAGTCTTGCTCGCTTACATTTGTTCAAAGTCACTGTGAAATGTTTGTCTTTAATAAATTCAGAAGATGGCATAGCTTTGTTAAAAATTCAGGCAGGGCTTTTTCAGGATCACTTGTGATGTCCATCTTCTGCAAGGCTATACAGTAAAGATGGTAAGACTGGCAGTACTGCCTCCTGCTGCACTGCTGGCACTCTGAACTGCCCAGCATCGGGAACTTAATGTGGCTCTGTCCCAACAGAGCAGCCAAAAAATTATTAACGAAGCTGTGTTTCCTACCTCTGTCTCTACCCTTCAGTTCCAGTGTGCATCCCAAGGAGATTTATAGATAAGGAAAGACTAGGGCTGAACTGGAGGTTGATAGCTGAAGAAAGGGGGCTGGACCCTGAGCTACACTCCCTGAAAAACCCACATCACAAAGTGCAGAGTAGGGGCCGGATGAAGGTGGTTCGTAGCCAAAGACATGTTTTGCTTTACAATTTCTGACTAGTTGGTTCTGAGAAACATTACAGGGATAAAATGCTGAGGGAGGCATCACATTTCAGAAAAAAAATAAATAAATGTCGCAATGTTTTTACTAGCAACAGGAAAGCATTATGTGTAAGCAGTATGTCAGCCTGTTGATAAATTCTCTTTAAGGGAACTGCAGAGGAAGGCATAGGTTTTTAATTACATTTTTACTTTACAGGAATTGTGTTCAGTGCCATCATTCTAACAATGCATCTCAAGCAAAACTTGACCAGTGCACAACCTCATGCACTTACCTGGTGCATTATATTGACCAAACTTCAGGTATGTGACATTTTCTAGGTAATGTTAATAAGGGATTGTTTGGATTGGTAATTGAATTCACCACTGTTACAGTGTCTTTCAAAAGTGTGTCATATTACTACAATAACAAAGAAAGCAAGCAGGAAAAAGAAAAAAATCACTCATAGCTTCAGGGAAAGTAAAAGATAAATAATAACAGGAAACATGATTGGCAAGCATTGCTAAACCAGATTTCCCAGCTCCTTGAGAAGTCACATCTAATAATAATGAATCTTGCCTGAGCAATGCTTAAAGAAATATTTATAAAAATCTGTTATGGCAGTTGTATGTTTTATTACTTTGGATATGCTTACATTATTTGGCATTACCAGAAACAAGGAAGAATGAAGTAGAATGCTTACCTCATGATCAGTAATGTTTAAATATTCCTTTCAAGTATAAAAAATGGCATAGTTATGAGGGCTGTGGAAGAATACATTTTTTTTTTAATAAAATCTCGTAAAACCTAATCAGTCCACGCTGCAACAAAAATGGTTACCTGTTGTCACTTCACATTTTTGTACATCTTTTTATCTTACAGTTGTTCCTAAATGAGGAAACAAACTGTGAATACTTGTCTCATAACTTTACTATTAATTAAAGAAAGCTTTCTGTGTGAGAGAGGTCTGCCAGTGAGGAGAGCAACTGGACAAGGATTCAATAAACCACATTTTCTTTCATATTTTGCCAATGGTCTGCACTGTAATGTTGTGTAGGCTAAACTGTCATGGCCCTGTACATCTCTAACACTTCATCCTCAGTTTTTCAGCTATAAACTCACTGACTTACAGAGAATTTACAGTGGCCAACAAAATGAAGCCTGAGCCTTTGTTCCGTAGATTAAAGGAATAATACTTTCACCATTTTTCTACAGTGAATCTTAATTGGAGTTGCTTCTCTTGATATTCCCCGCTTTAGAAACATACACATGGCAACTTTTCCCCTTACCTTCCCTTACGTTGTTTTCCCTAAACTTGTCAGGCTCGTGTTACGTTTATGCGACATTACTATGCAATGGTAGGTATATGTGTGTTTAAGGGATGTGCCTGTTCCATACATGAGGCTTTACATTTGTGTTTTCCTTTCATTGCAGAATGTTTCTCTGGACAAAGCTACTTTAGAGTCTTTTCCATAATCTTTATAGTTACGTTTCTGATCGGGTTGCTTGTTGTCCTTATCATCAGGCAAATAATTCTGCAGGGGAGTAGCAATAAAGTTAAATCTTCAGCTGATTACAGAGTATCTGCAACAAAGAAGGTAATTGATTTCAGAGCAATCACATTTAGTAATCTTTTTCTTGCATATAAAAGCTAGCTAATGGTTGATAAAAATTCTATCTTCTCCTTCAAGGATAAGATGTTTTTGCCTACTGTTTGTACAAGAACAGTAACATACAGACGTGACAAACCAGAGGAAATAAATATCGACATCAGCAAGTTACGATTAAATGAAACTTTCAAGTGTGAATTCTGAAGACTGTGTGTTTCCTGCAAATGCCTATTTCCATCATGCTTGACTTCTTCAAAGTTACCTTTTGCACTCCATCAGAGTCTTGACTGTTACCGAATGGTTTTGTGTCATTTGTTTTGTTCAATACTGTAACAAAGTGACACGTAAGCGCATTCACGTAATGTGACTGTGTTTGAAATGATAGCTGCTGTATTTTTTTTTTTTTTCGAAAGAGAAATGTGCGTTACTACTGTTCAGGAACATTAGTGTTGATGTAGCACTTTAGCATATTCTAATTTATTTAGTAATGGCCTAGAATGTAGATATGAACTGGTCTGACAAAGCACTGATCTCACTCTACATGTAGCTAGTACTGATGTGCTCTGCGGGAATGGACAAAAGCTGTGACTGAAATATTAACATTGCTGTATATTATAGCAATAAACTATTTGAATGCTCTTAAATAGAGTAAATGGTACTTTTATAGTTTTCTCAGTTGACAAATTGCACTGATTTGTCTGCTTTAGCCTCTTAGACTTTCCTCATTTCTTAATAAAAATGACTGGATTAAATGAGTGCTTAGTTACTAGTGTGGGTGTATAGTTGTATGTGTAAACACACACACATGCACATACACACACAGGTAAATTATATATATATATATATATAGTTTTTCATATGTATGATATCACTTAAAGATAATTTATATCTGATCAAGAGTAATGTTTAACTTTTTTACTCATTTCAACATAAAAACTTTGATACAAATTTTAAAGGTATTTGGAAACTGAGTGGCTACAGAAAACAAGAGATTTCCTCTGTCCAACAGCATAGTCACGATCACTGCCGGCTGACTTCACCTTCTGAGTCAGCAGCATCAACTTCATTGCAAGTAGATAAATGACACCAGAGCTGTGTTTGGTTTGCTAGCTACATGTCAGTGTTTTGCCAAATAGGGGCTTTGGTTTTTTTTGTATAATATCAGACATGAGAGGCATACTCTTTTTTTCTATGTAAATTAATAGTCAGGATTAGTTTTTGTGAATTCTTAGATAACCACTTCAATTTCTGTGACTGTACATTGAGAAATGTGTCTCGTGTGATGTCAAAAAGAACCTGCAGATTGGAAGATGAGGAAAACAGGAGCCTCTTTCTCAAGAGAACACATTAATTGACTTTGTAAATTTGGGATCAAATTCTGCCTTCGAAATGGGCAAAATTCTTCTAAACACAGTGGGACCAATATAAGCTTATCTGAGGGCAGAATCTGAGCTACAAGTTCAAGCAGAAGCATTTTTTACCCCTGAAACTGGCTACCGTGGTAGAAGACGTTATTGTTATATGCTTGTCAGAAGAGTCAGCCAACAGACTGATTTACTAACTTTATGCTGCCAAAACCCTACAAAAATCTGATCAAATTCTAATGCACTAAAATCTTGCTGGCAAAAAGAAAAATCATCTCAGAAGACATTATACAATCTATCATTTTAGCATCATTAATGATACTAAATATTGGTCTGTACTTGTCATAGATAAGAGTTACAGAAACAAAGCAGGGCCTCTTTATATGCACTTTTTAGAGACTATTTCATATTCTGTGTTTCTTCTGTAAATTCCCACTGAAATCTGAGTAGTATCCATGTGAAAGAAGGGCAGGATGCAGAACAAATGATAAGTGTTATGTGAGTGTTCACTGTTTCTTGGGTCATGGATCAAGTAGGATTGAGAAAAATCGTGTAGAGACAATAAGCCTTCCATAAAATTGTCAAAAATCTTCTGATTTTAGGGTTGTTTGGGTTTTTTTAATGTAAACTGGACTATTAAGTGTTTTTAAAGGAGTCTTCAAAATAGTCCCTGGACTTTTCACTGTAAAGGTAAAAGTGCCTTATTTAGAGAAAAGGGGGTTGCCTTACACTGAACCTGATTTCAGTGATAGCTTAATTGTAATATATTAATTATAGATTAATTCTGTGTTCCCTCAAGTATACCTTAAACTTTCATTTTCTTCTAAAACACATAGAACCATTTTCCTCCTGTGTAAATTAGCAGATTCCAAACAATTGGTTTCAGTAGGATAAAGAGAAAAGATTGATAATGGCTTACATGTTATTGTCCTAGTCACAATTCATTAATATTTTTGAGTAGGAAACAAAGTCTCTGGTTATCTGTTTCACTCAACAAAACAAAACAGAAAAAAAAAATAAAAATAAAAGCTCAGCGGAGAATATCTGAGACTATAACAAAAGATGTGATTATGTTTTTAAACAGTGTGGTAATTTTTCTTAACAAACCATTTCTCAGAATGTATTTGCCATAATGACCTTTAAAGCATTTACTAAAGTGATAGCTAATGTTTTTGATTTAGAAGTTACTTTTTGCTGTTAGAGGGACTTAAAATAGAAGACAGTGGAGCTGAGTTCTTTGTGGAAGAAAGATTTGAGCTGTAACACTCATCTTCCAGACTCATCGCACCGCTACTGCATTTCTTTCTGTAGCACTTGCTGATTTTGCAGTACTGCCCATGAAGGGGCACAGCCTGTATTTCCTTATCGGACACCTGCCTGAATGTTTAATATGCTCTGGTCAAATAGAGCAGGCTCACAGGACAAATTGCACTGTAAGCTGCTTGCTCTGCTGAGGTTAAAAACAAGTATATTAAAAGAAAAAAAAAAAAAAGAAAGAAAATTTTGAGGGAAAAAAAAACCCTAAGGAAAAAAAGCTTTTCTTGCTTCTCCCTCATGGCTTTGCTGTATTGTGGAGAAGCCCAGTGAAAAAGAATAAGCTGCTGCTAATGTGACAGGTCAAGGCTTTTAGAAGGCCCGTGGGGAGCTTATACAGAGCAGGATCCTTGGGAGGAGGCTTTGTTTCTAGGGATGGAATCTATCCATGAGAAACTCTGGCTTTGCTTGGTACTTGTTTCTCTCTGCCTTTGACCATGTTTTTCAGAAGAGCTGCTGCAGGAGATGAATAGCCCAACAAAAGCCTCACTATTTAGGGAGCTGTGTTCCCTCAGCACATGACCTTAAATGAGAAAGCAGCCTGTAATTCACAAGGCATTTCCTCAGCGATTGCAGAAGGACTCTGCTTCCTATAGTGCTTAATGTGGGAGATATTAAATACAAATTAGTTCATATTCATTTTCAATGTATTGTGCGTCAAAGATGCTCGTAAAAATAGGGTGAAAATATCTAGCCTCAGAATAGAACATTCCAAATTTCTTAAATAAAACTTCTTATACTGGGCTGCTTCAAAAAATTAAAAAAAAAAAAAAAAAAGAGTGAAATAATTTGACTGCATGCCTATACCCAGAAATATACTGGAAGATATTGTTGCATCTCATCATTTGGTTTGGGAGTTGGTTTTAGATTTGCTCCCACAAACAGAGCATGTGCATGACTTTTTGCAGCAGATTTTAATGTCAATATGTATAATTTTCAAATTCTAATCCCATTTTTTAGCCTTTAACTGGTTATTTGTCTAACATTTGAGAAACCACATATTTATGCAATTAAAAAGCATGCATTTTACTTCAGATGTTTTTTATAAACTCTAAAATGAAGAAATACTATGAAATGATTATTTTCAAGCATCATAAGTACATTAACAGCATTGCTACAGAAATGTGTGGGAAAATAGCTGTTTCATCCAGAAAACGTGCACATGGTATGCGAGGAATTTTCATTGTGCCCAGCTGAAATTCCCTTTCGTTCACAAGGAACGTTGAAAGTGAACCTTCGAAAGGAAGGACGTTTGTATAGGCATAGTTTACATTTTATCCATTATTTTCAACTGGATTTATTTTTTCCTCTCTATGGTGTCATGAAAACCTGCTATGTAAAGTATTCTTCAGGCTGAAGAAGAAAAAATTATTTTCCCAGTCTGGTCATATATAATATCTATTTCCTGCTTAGCGTGCATACCTAAGTGTACATGTGGTGCAAACCATGGGATTGAACATGTGAAGCAGCTTCAAGCAATCCTTAGTCCTAAAGTAGCCCTAAGACCCAGTGATGCCCCAGGCAGAGCAAGGCAAGGGCACTGCTGCCTGTGCAAGGACTTGAAGAGGGACAGCATCCTCAGCAGGCACAACACATCCTACAATTCCAAAGAGCATCCCTCTGGAGATGGTGCTCTGAGACCTCACTTCTCCGTTTGTCAGGACAGAACACCTCTTCAGAGTAGGTCGGCTTGGCAGAGGTGGTGCAGTTTGTGTGCTAAGTGCTTGGTCACACATTAGAACTGTGTTATGTGCAGTCCACAACCATCAGCACTGCAGTTTTTTCACAGCTTTTCTCGTCAAAAAATGCAGGTAACATAGAAGGGAACACCTGTGCCAATACATACTGTAAACCTGGGTGCTGCAGACTTCCATTAAAGCTTCTGAGAAGTCTTTGGGCATCTGCCCATTGACTTCCCACGAGCCCCAGGATCTCCACCAGCCAGCCTTAAGGAATGTCAGCTGTAGCTGGGAAAGGGCACTTCTCACAGAGGCATTTGTGCTGAGTCAGCGCTGAGTGACACTCAATCTGCTCTGACTGTGGGTGTGGTGCCAGTGTTCTGGTTGTCCTTTTGCAAGAGAGGGGAAAGATTTATTTGCTAAGGAGAAACAGAGCGGTAGTTAAGGAGAACACTACTTTTTAATGATGATCTTGACACTGCACAGACATCTCATGGATCTTACAGAGAACTGAAGTTCAGGTGGAGGGAAAAAAGGTTAAAATTAGCCAGCGTGAATGCATTTTTATGGTGAGCCAAATCAGTGGGGTTTCACTGAGTGCAAGCCAGCTCAGAATGGTTGGCCTTTCTGGGGTGGAGGTGGGGGAAGAGAAAGAAAAAACCTAAAATTCTTAAAATAATTAGATTCTTAAGCTTCAAAAATGCTGCTCTGAATTGCATGTTCTCTTTGTTTCCTTTTCTACATACGCTCTTAAAAAAAAGGTACCTACTTATTTAAAAACAAATACTGGCATTTGTTAAAATAATGGCTTTTACCCAAATCCTAACATTTCATCCTATATTGTGTTTGGGCTGTTTCAGTTATATTTTGAAGGGGGATGTTGAAAGGTGGAAGATTCTTTTGGGAAGACATTAGCGTTGGAGTAATTCACTGTGCTAACCCCTTCTTCACTTTTACCTACTACTGCTTTGAAAAGTAAAGCTACTCTACTTGTCTTATTTAGCAATGGTGTGACAGCTATTAATAATACTACAGTTTTTAACTTTCTATTTAACATATACTATGTTTTGTAAAAAAGGTATATACAGATAAATAATATTTCTCTAGATTTTATGCATAGAGAATGTTAGTAAGGGAAGAGGTTTTAAATAAATTTGTAACTTCTTACTGTTCGTTTTACATGATACTTTTAAATCACTACTTTTGTCTAGAAATATACTGAATATTTTATTATTTAAAATAGTATACTTTTATAGCTGTTTATTAATTTCAGTTGACCACTAACTTCTATTTTGCTATTTATTAATGAGTTGACACTGTAGTATGTTGAGATGTTTATTTTTCTATCAGAGCTGTAACAACTATGACATAGCATTATTTTAATGCAACATCATTGTACTTGCTCTCTAAAAATAAAATCAATGTTTAATCCATATGGTCTTTTAATATTTTTAATGTTCAAATGTCTGTCATAAGTTGAGGAAGAGATGCTCACCTCCTTTTATTAAAAAAAAGGTACTTTCATAAGGTGCACAAATGTCTGTGAAGGGAAGAACATGTTTACAGTTGTTTTTAAATTGAATAATACTATGTCAGGAGAGATAAAATATTAGAAATACTGTGTTTACCAGATGTAGGCAAACAGATGAGTGCACATTCAGGATGAACTTTGAGAAGGTAGGAAGGGACATGGTAGCAATTAGCAGTTTGGAGGTGCAGCTGGTTTATTTTGCCCAACCCAAATGAAACATGAATGCACAAGGAAGTGTTAGCACTTCGTAGGGACAAGAAGGTGCTTTTTGTAGAAATATGATCTATAGATTATATAGGTTACGATAGCCTTCTGCTTTGCTCTGTTGGGTGGTAAGAGGAGCTGGTTTTCTGGGAATGGGTACATCTCTCTGCAGGTGCCCCATCTGTGGCACTCACTGCAGGCTCCAGCTGCTGGTGAAAACACATCGCTATTTTGGGAAGGTGGCACACTTTCTGTTCTTGAGCAGAATCCATAATAGCATTTGCTTTGCACAGTGCCACGAAATTTCTCATGAAAAGGACTTCAGACATGCTGCATGTAGGGACACTCAAAATTTATTTATTCCTGTGTCCTGAAATCCAGCAATTAAATCATTCCTTTATACCTTAAAGTGTCCAGGTAATGACAGACAGGGTTTTTGCACTAGTGGCATAGCATTTAGCCAATTTTTATTTGCATCCACAAAGTTGTCAGTGAGGGCACATCAGTGCCCTGATTTGGCTCTAATGTAATGCAACTGGTATTTTGTTGCAGATACCATTGGCAAGAAGAAGACTTGCTGCTCAGTGTCTCCAAAGAGGAAAGAAACCTAAGTTACAGCCTCTAAAGCAGGAGGAAGAAAGAAATCCTGATTTCAGCCACTATTTTGACACCAGTCATGTAGGTGCATACTATTAGTTTCTCTCCCTGCATGATAGTAGGTGCAGAGTTTGACCCAATATACAGCAGAACAGTTCGGCATTAGAGACAGTTGGTGCAAGTGGAGATCTGAATACACATAATGACAACCAAAAGGCAATAATTAGAATTAAGAATAAAGATTTTGTTAACAGACTGATATAAACTGGTAAGGATTTATTCTGAAAAGTCGGTGGTTTCTTCTGCTTTCAGGTCTACAACAAAACCAAGAATCTTGGAAATACATTTCTGCTGCCCTGGGTTTAAAACTGAACAGTTTAAATGCACTGTATAAATTAAATAAAAAATCTAATTTTACAAAAATCCAAATGGTCTGAAGCTGTGTTTAGAATGCAGGTACTGTTGGTGCGGTGTGGGGGCTTCTGGCTGCTCATCTTCTACTTGGGAGTCTTGCGCTGGTCCAGGTTGGGTTGGACTGTACAGAATTCATGTTGCCTAGACATAGGCAGACAGTCTGATTTATTAACACTAGAGAGGCCCCAACAATATCTCCTGGTCCCTCATCCCAGGGGAACTATGGTGGGTGGCAGAAAGCAGTGTCTTTCTTTTTGCAAACATTCTATCATCTACTTAGCCCAGAGCATAATATGGCCTCTGATTGCTTTCTTGGCCTTGAACTGCATGATTCATGAAGGACAGTTACTGTTTAATAAAGATGATGTGTATGCAAGCTGATAAAACTAAATGATTAACCACAAAAGCATAACGTTGCCAAGTTCTGTCACATACGCTTATTGAAATCAGTGCATGTGATGTATTCTTTCAGCTTTGCAGCTTGCCAAGTCCCCCTTTTGGGGCCCTAAGCCCCATCCTAAACTTCTTGTTTATGCCTTGGCAATCTGGAGAGCCCAGGACCTGTTCCTGAGTGGGGTTCCTCTGCTCTCAAAACTGCTCACAGGAGCAGCCTTTCCCACAAACCCCCTTCTGACTCTTTAGCCTTTGACCATAGCCTCAATACATCCATTCTGAAAGCATCATCCAGGCTGTAAGATCTGTGGTTGAACTGCTGAGGAGACAGGGAATATGTCAGTGGATGCATTTTCCACTGAATTTTTAGACACACATTCACTTCGGTATGGACAAAGCAGGAATTTGAAAGACTTACGCAATTTAAATGTGGTGCTCCCTAGATTATCCTTGTCTTCAGAAGTATTTAGGGTTGTCTTCTGTCCTTGAAACATTCTGCAGCTGCACCCTGGCTCTTGTGGGGTAAAAAAAAAAAAAACAACTAAAATAAATTCTTCCCATCTTCTTGTTCATCTCTCCCTATCTAAATTGGTCTATCAGAGACAATTTTGCTCATTGTGCCACCTTTGAAAATTGCAGACACTGAATCAGAGGGCTTCATCAGTGAACAGCTGATGAGGAGAGCTTTTCTATTTTTGGGCAGACAAGAAGAAGTTAAAGTGTGTAGTGCAAAGCTAAAGAGAGGATCTCTGAACATGGTCAGATGCAGCCACATTCCTCTGCTCCTTTCCAGTGTTAAAAAGTCTTGATGAGCTAGCCAGCTGTCAGATACCCACAGGGATTTTCCTGCTGTCAGCTTTAATTCTGATGCCCTCACAGCTTCTGCAAGGTGTATGCAACCTAAAAACCCAGAGATACATTTCCCTTCCAGTACCACCATTCTGATGGCAATTTGTATAACGCATAAATATTTCTTCATGTACACCTTTATGTGTGTGTGTGTGGCTGTATATGCTATCCAAATTTTCCTCAGCATCAAGAAGTACACCTCTGATTGCTAAATAGCCTGTCAGACCAAATTATATAAATACTGTATTATATATACAGATATAATATCACATATCTTTTTTGTATATATTTGACATGGGGTACCTCCCTATTTCTCACACATAGCAGGATCTTCCTTTAAAAATTTGTGTACATATCTGAGTTTCTGTTAATGGTTAGGCCACTATCATGTTGAAACCATAACTTGAATTGTTCCCCAATGTTCATCTCCTTGAGTCTTTGCACTTATATCTTTTTTGGCTGTTGCCTCACACATTAAATCTAAAGCATGGAAAACAGACACAGCACCTTACACAGGGATTCTTCATTCCCAAATAGGTTCTAATCGTGACGTTAAAAAATAAATCTTTAGCCAATTTTTTCCTCATGCCATTGAAAGGGAGGTCCTGCTTTTTAAAAAGGAAAGTATCATAAAAGAAAGAAAAGGTAATGTAGCAGACAGATCATTTTGCAAACCAAAAAGAGTGGGATATTCAGAACGAAGATTGTCATATTGTCATGTGACAGACTGAGAGTGTTTCATGCTGCCTAAAATGAAAACCAAGTAGACTAGATTCCAGAAAAACAAAACAAAACAAAACAAAACAACAACAACAACACCTTTGGTTTTAAATGTGTCCAAGTTTCAGTTCTATGAAGTTGCTGTGCCCTTGTGGTTCAGCTGAAGACTACATCAGGAGTGAACATGCTGAGCATCTTTGAATATCAAGTACATAAGGTCCCCTTTGAGATCAGATATATAGCAGATCAGGACTGTTATTGTAACATGTTATATTCTTAAAAAAAAACCCAGAATTTACAGAACCTGCTTTGCAAGCCAAAACATAAGAAGGCTTATTTATTGTATTAGCTGATGTTCCCTCTTGGCTCACAAAGAATTTATGCTAGCAACTATTGTGGAGTATTTTTACATTTTCTATTTTTCCCCTTCTCATTCACTGAAAAAAATAGTTTGAACTACCTGAAAATAATGCAGTGTATAATTCAATGTAAATTCCTGTACTACTGAGAAATTTTGCTTGTCTAGTTAGCTGGCTTTTTGTCAAGTATGTCAATGTACTCAATTATTTTGGGGGGAAAAGGAAAGAAAAAAAAGAAAATTTAACAAACGACTGTCAACATGAAATGTCTTGAAGGAAAGTGTGTTACTGAATTTAATTGCTATAATTTGATATATTTGATGTATATTTGATACATTCGGTGACCTAGTTCCTATGGAATTCAAGTGCTTTTACCTTGCCAAGTTTTACTCCCTGCTTGGTCAGTGCCCAGTTCCTGCTGCTTCCCTGGTCCAGTGCAGGTGCTTGCCAACAAAGTCAAGTCTACAGTGTCCTTTGAACTAGCAAGATAAGAGAATTGTTATTCTTGAGCACACCTTGGCAAAGAAGACAGTATTATAATTTTGCTATGATTACAATACCTGGGTTGAAGCTTTTTGTATATACAATTTATAGTCAATTTATACACAGCTACTCCTGAAGTCGCCAGTATATCATACCTGAAATCTTGCTAATTCTAAGGTTTATTTTATGATGGACTTGCTTGAAACACCATTTTTTTGAAATCTGAATCTTTTAAAGATGTCCCTTGGAATGATATTTTTCAGATACTTCATTTCCCCAGGGTGCCTGCCTAAAAGACTTTAAAACAGGATTTAATTTACAGTATTCTCAAGGAAGGTGAGCAGCACTGTGCCTTCCTTACCTTAGGGATACAAACTGATGAGTGCTCTCACAGCACCAGAACCACGCTTTGGTAAGAGACCTTACTTTTTATATCAGTGTCCCATGAGAACAGTCAGATTTTTTCAGACCTAGAGTCCATCTTGCTCAGTGTAGCTGTCTCCAGCAGTGCAGATGAGCTGCCATGGGAAGCATAAGCACACTCTAAGTGTATATTATTTCTCTGAGTTTCCCCCAGCCTACAATCATTTTTCAGCTCAGGGAATTTCCTACATCTGATTGGTTTGTTTAATTAGTAACCCTCACTTTCAGCTATGTGCCATTGAATTTACTAAAAGAAAAAATCACCAAGTTTGGAATTGCCACATGAAGAACTGCTTCCTTTTGTTTTGAACCTAGTGCTTTGCTTGATAGCCCGTATCTCCTGTCTTCAAACAGAGTGGACGTTGAGCCCCAGCCACTCCCCTCTGCAGAATTTGTCACATGTTCCCAAGTCAGTTTTCCCAGACTGCAGAGCCCAAGCATATATGTCATTCTTCATATCAAAGCCTATCGTTATCTTTGATCATCTTTGCTGCCCTTTTCTGATCCTCTCCTATCACTGGCATCCTCCTTTCCTTCCCTAAAGATGAAGGAGTAGAGCTGTTTTCAAGGTTCAAAATGTAGGTGAACCACCTATTTACATAGGGATATACTGATGTATTTTCCTATTATTTTTATAATACTTCATAACATTTGTATGACTTCATTTGATACAGAATTTTCATGTCTTTCTCCTTAACAGAGGTCTTATACTGAATTATCATCCTACCACGTTTGGCTCTGAAACCACTGAACAAAGGAAAGTTGATCACTCATGGCTATCTTGAATGCAAATGCTAGCAGTTTGATTCCACTTTGGTTCAAGTAGAATCTCTCTCTCTTCTTCGTAGCTTCTCCTTAGTCTGCAAGTAGCACCATTCCTAGTGAAGCAAATATCTCCTCCAGATACCACCCTCCTAGAATAACAGCTCTGCCTTTCTACTCCTCTCTCCAGTCCTGCACAGGGTACAGTGAATGTTTCAGATAAAGTTCCCACCAAAGTCCCAGTCTCCAGGTTTTTTCTGAGCAAAAAGTTTTTGCATCCAGAATTTCCTACCTTTCCTCTCCTTTATGTGGTTGATGCTCACCTGAACACTACCAGCTGCAACCCACTGCCTCTGAGGTTTACTACCTTTGCACTAAGTAGGCATATTGTGTGTTAGTCTGTATGTCTGAACCCCTGTACATCTGTTTTCTGGCTCAGAGCATCTTCCCTCTCTCCTCTTCCTGCTGGACATCCTAATTTGAGAAGGACACTCATATTAAAAGAGGGCACATATATATAATCCAGTAAAGAGGAACCTGTTATAGTAGTCATGATTCCTTTCCATTGCCAATATGATGTTCTCGGACATCTCCTCTGTCACCCTGGCCTCAGCAGAAGTAAATGGCTTTATAGAAGACTAGACTGTTCAGTAACCTCAGTGTGCCCTCAATGAACATCTCCATTAGCCCACTTTCCTCTCGGTCAACTGTCCTACACTGATATCCATACACACTCCCTGCAGGAAAAGCACTAATGTTCTTCCTTCCTTTCGCCTTCCTGAATAGGTGCAAGAGAAATTCCTAAAGCAATACCTTTTTCCAGATGCTACTTCTTCCATTAAGCTCCCATAGCACAAAAAACAGAGAGGCGTCAACCTCTTCTGCTCTTCTCTCTCTACAAGAGTGAAAAAGCTTGTCCAGTCACTTGCTTCTAGACTCCTACTCACTCCATGCTAGAGCTGGCCTTAATAGAGGAAGGCATCCTTGCCTTGCCTCTGACTTTACACCTGTGCCTGGCTGACATACTCCCACTCACCCACCTCCATGCCCCCCAACCTCTTCCTAGACTGGGTTGCTGTTCTTGAATGCCTTTGGTTGGCTACTTGATTGGCTGATTACCACCTTGGCTCTATACAGAGGATTCTTGAAAGGGGAAAATTTCTTAAAAGCGATATTGAATTAGTCCTACAACCTGCAGAGTTGTAAGAGGGATATGGGGAAAAAATATTTAAGGAGATTAGAAGATTTACAACTGAAAGGTTTGCAATACTTTGCAATACAAGTTCCTGTAACAGAACTAAGTTCTTCTTTTTATCTTTTCTTCCTACTACTCAGTCCACAACCTTCCACAACGGGGAAGGTATCTATAACATCACAATGTTTGCGCAGCAAATCTGCTACCTCCTGGCTAAATTTCTCTGTCCATTCTCCATGCTTCATAGCACAGCTCCTCCAGTGCCTAAGCCTGGTTTGCTGTCCATTGATTCTGCATCCTTTGGGATCTGTCCCTTCCTATCCTCAGAACTTCTGCAAAAGTATTTTTGGGGAAGGGTAGAAGCAAAAAAAAAAAAAATACAAGTTTAATCTGTGGTTGGTTAACTTAGATTCTTAGAAAAATTGTCTAGAAATTTGAGGAGGTTTCAAGGTTTGGAAGCTAGAGTTAAGGGATTATGCCTGAGTCATACAGATGAAGTTTTTATGTATGGGCCCTAAACTGTCCTTGCTCTAAATAATATCATCTAATAACCACGTCATTTAGTAAGTGAGACTCTCTGAATTATAAATTGAACTATGACAGTGGGAAGGATTGTTTCTAAGACAAAAAATAAAACTATACAGAAACAAGGGTGCATCTGAAAACAGTTAAAACAAGGATTATCATGTTCTCTACTATAGTGACTCTCACCTTAAAAATGGTCTTTTGAAGGTGGGGAATCATTTTTTCACTCCTAGGTTTTGTTCAAAGCCTAAAGTTCTGAAAGTAAAAATTTTGGCAGAAATTCCTCCAACTTCTGGCACAGCACAGCCCCAAATGCACTCCTACATTTGTTAAATCCCAAGAAGTGGAAAGTTAAAAAACAAATAAAGACTACTGGGATAACTCTGGAAGTAAAAATCAGCGAAGCAGAAATCTATTAAGATATTTTCCACGGTATGAATCTCTTAAGGTTTTTCGACATGGGATGGGCATTTGGATTGTTACAATCTTAACAGGCTGGAGGCATGGGCTAACAGGACCCTCATGAAACTCATCAAGGGCAAATGTCAAGTCCTGCACTGGGGCAGACTAACCCCTTGCACTGACCCAGGCCAGGGTCTGCCTTGTTGGGGAGCAGCTCTGCTGGAAAGAATCTGGGAGTCCTGGTGGACACAAGCTGAATATGAAACAACAGGGACCCCTGGCACCAAAGAAAGACAACAGCATCCTGGGCTGTATTATAGTAACAGGACCATAGCAAGTAAAATTATGGAAGTGATTGTCCACCTTTACTTAGCATTCATCAAACCACATCTAGATACTGTATCCGCTTTTGGGGCCTCAGTACAAGAAAGACATTGGGAACTTCAAGCAAGTTAATTGGACGGCCACCGAGATGGTTGGGTTTGCACTGAGATGGTTGGACTTACCCAGTGAGGAGAGGCCAAAGGAACTAGGATTGTTCAGTTTGGAGAAGAGATGACAGAAGCCTGCCAGGGTGTATGGGGAAGTTATCAAGAAGATGTAACCACCCTCTTCACCAAGGTCCATGGTGACATAGTGGATGTAAGTGGAAAGAGGAGGCTGAGACTGGATTTAAGGAAAAATGTACATTCCAAGGGTAATTAAGCAGTGCAATATGTTTGTCAGAGAAGCTTTGGAGTCTCTGTCTTTCAGTGTTTGCAAAACTCAGCTGGAGAAAATCCTGAGCAAACCAGTCTGATGCAGTGTTGATTCTCCTTTGAGCAGGAGGTTGGACTAGAGACCTCTCAAGGTCCCTTCCAACCAGAATAGTTCTGTGAGTCTGTGATAAATGTGGAACCTGGTCAACTCACAGAATCACAAAATCACAGAACGTCAGGGATTGGAAGGGACCTCGAAAGATCATCTAGTCCAATCCCCCTGCCGGAGCAGGAACAAACTCCCAAGAAGACGTAGGTGTTCCCTCTGTACTACTTGCATTTACTTCAAGAAGCTTGTTGTATGCAAGTGGTAAGCAGCACTGCCAGCAACAGTTTAGTAAGAATCTGCTGGGATGGAAAAGCTGTGATTTTTCAAACTCTTTTAAAAAGCAGATAGATCTTCTTCATTTAAGAAATAGTTATGTAAGGAAACTCAGTGACATTCATAGCACATGTTCCTTTTTGAATGTGTATTTCTCATCTGGCCACGGAAGAGTTTTGCCATCTAAAGCAAGGGACCATACTTTGCTTTAAGGCATACACAAATCCCCTTAGCTTCAATGGAATAGCATGTACATAGCTGAGGGCCTGGTTTGGCCCATGGTCAACAGCCTCCTAAAAACGTTTTTCCTGCATGTTTTTTCTTGCAATGTTCATCTTTTTCCTTTCCAAAGGTTCTGATGTCATTGCCATTTCCGCAGTTATAGAGTTCAATTTAGTGGGAACATCTTTGAAGCATAATTAGATTTCTTGAGAAAGACCATGAATATTCTGAAATACAAATTCACAAGATTGCCTCAGGCCAAAAGTGTCATGCAGCAATATTAGACCAAATATTATGCAATTGTCCTGTAATTTATGCTCTCTGCCCACTCATGAGTTGGGTTTGAAAATCTTGTGGAATATATAGGATGTCATAGAAGTGCCAAGCGTTCCTCATATAGTCCATTCTCATATTTTCTATGGAAAATGTCCCTTCTCACAATATTCTCTTTCCCACATTATGCTGAAGTTTGTCCATTACACCAGGGTAACATCATCTGTGTCTACAAAGCTGCAAAGCATAACTTGGTTCACTGCAATTTAGAAATACTGTGAAGGGTATTGTTAATTTATAGGCAATTTAAAGGGCATATATGATACACACATGAAAAATTCACAACATCCATGTCCAACATATGTCAGTAAAGCATAGAATACCAGCCTAGAATAATTTCTGTACAGTGTCAGCATTGGCCAGAAGTGAAGACTGCCACGAGGCAGGACAAGATGAGCCAAAGCCTGATCTTTCTCGAGCCAGCTCCATGGACAGGATAGCTCCTCTGACTTTCCCGAGGAAAACCTCATGTGTACACGAGATCTATTCTGACTATAGCATCCAAGGCCAGGTAGAGCCTGCATTGATAAAGCTAATAAGATAAAATATTATAAAAGAAACACAGCTGCTATCTATGCCCTTTTTTCTGTATATACAGAAGTGAGTATGCAGAATTATTCACATGTGACTATAAAAAAATAAAAAAATGAACCTTACGTCTGTTCTGAACTGGTCCTGGCCTTGTCCATCTGCCATGGTGTTTGTGGTGGGCATGAAGTCAGGTCTGATTTGCCTTTGGAGGCAGTAGCAGAGGGCCGGCAGAGGAAGGGGTGAGATTACACATGCACATACTTGTGCTTTACTCAGGTGACCCCCTCGCAAGGTGCACTGGGAAGTGCTGGGCAAAGGGCAGAAGTTGTATTCCGTTGTCTAGCATCTCAGCACTTCCCTCATGCCCAACAAGCAAGAGCCTCTGCTTTGCAACACAGAAGGGAACACAGCACAGACTGCTCTTATGCTACAGCAACATCTTGTTTACAACCACAACATTTTCAGCCCAGAAGATCCTGAAGTATATTTACAAACTCTAAGTTAACATTTACTCTTTAGTAATGTACTGTTAAGCCATATTCTGTCTTCAGTGGAATAAAAATGGTGAAGCATGTCTCAGGTTTGTCCCAACACATGACTGAGACAGGCGAAGTGGGCTGAGCTCAGCCATGTCTATCTTGAAACATCACCACTACGCAACACAGCCTGACACTTCTGTGCTTGAGGAGGGGCTGCTTTAAAGAAAGGCCCTCCTGGTTGAATTGCTGTAAGAATTTAACTAGAGAAATTGTAATGTCACAAGATTAAATAGCTGGTGACACACTGGCTTTAACAGGCCAGCAGCTGAGCAAAGTACCTCAGTCCTGGTGGTTCATGTCTCCTCAGCATTGTCCCCTCTACTCGCTGGGGACAGGGACTCCAGGGCCACCTCCTCCCAAACCTTCACTTTCCTTGCAGGTTTCTCACTGAGGCACCAAGCAGGATTACTGTATGAAAATATTAGGAGATTGTAGCCCCAAGGTAATAGGGCCACAAGTCATTACTAACATGCACTGAACAGACTAGGAAAAAACAGTTGAGATACAACAGAAACCATAAAATGGGCATGTGGGTTGCTCAAAGTCATATAGAAATTGTTTTTTCTTTTTTGTTTGTCTGTTTGCTTTTCCCCCTCTAGGTATCTATAATATTGCTGAATCTATTGAGATCCTAAGGGGAAAACTCTTCTCATAAATTTTTGAGCTGAAAACAACTACAGGGATGGCTATAACTGAGGGAGAGACTTAAGCCCTTAACAGCTGACTGATAGTTTGTAAAAAAATAGTTGGCAGGGAAAAGTATGATTATGAGAAAGCTTAATCCACTGTCAAATATTTTATTGCATTTCAGAATCAAATTGCAGGCTCCAAGCTATTTTAAATATTAAACAGAGGAATATAACAGAGAGATTCTATAAACAAGGCAAAATGTAATGCCATTCTTGACAACTTTAGGAAGGAATTCTAATACTACAGTACTAAAGGCAGATTGATTTCATAGGGGGGATAAAAAAAAGGAAAATATACAAGATAAATGTATATTTTTACTAATGGTTTTATTTTCATTTCAAAACATGGACTGATTGACAGTGAAACTGCAGTACTGTTGATATTTCAAAGAAAAAAAAATCAAGATTCCTCAATCTGGTATTAATTTCCCATTTTATGCAATAAAAATGTGAAGAATGAGGCTACAGAAAAGTAGTATTGAGTTTAACTTAACTTTTGCATCTGTGCCTTCTCTGATGTTTTGAGATTGCTTTTTAACTTGTTTAACAAACAAGGAGAAAGGTAAAAGTCCTAGATTAAGATGCAACCTGATTTTTTTCCAGAAATATTCGTTATTAAAGGATGTATTCCTCTTGCTCCAATAAAATGTTCTTTAAAATAAATTCTAAACCAATATTCATTTAATATTTCTTGGAATTCAAGATGGAATACAGTAGGAACTGGAACTAACAAAAAATAGAGTTGCAATTAACTTTGCAATGTTTGAAGTAAACCAGACCTGTTTTCAATTACTTTATGGACTATACATTTATAGAAACTTATCATCAACTTACTGTCTTATATTTTCCCACACTATCAGACATGAGTGCAACAGCTACATCTGACAAAATTTGGTCTCTTTGCAAGTACTCCAGGCTAATGGGTCAATGTATAATTTCTTGGGCAGAGTCTGCAAGGGCAAGAGTTAGGTGGGTGACCAATGGCCCATATCTTTATCAACAGGTCATGACGATGGCAAACCACACAGTTGCAGTCTTTTCTATAATGAATATGAGGAAATGTAAGATCCCAGAAGATACCTGGGGGTGGGATGGTGTTTCTTAAAAAAAAACCCAAATAAACAACAGTTCTAACTTTTTTTTTTTTTCCTTGCAAGTTAATCCTGAAGTATGTTATATACTAACCTAGGAACAACGGACACAAACCACTCCTGAGACCAGCGTTATCCATACTGGCAAGGTGCAGGTTCTGATGTTTGCGTTGTTCACTTTGCATCAGGATAATAAGAGGGAAGGGTGAAACCTGGCAGGATTTAAATCAATAACAGATCTCTTACGTCAATAACATTCTGCTTTCATCAGGTTTAAAAGAAACTCAGTGTTGCAACCCAGGAAAGTAACCACCTTAAAAACAGCTCATACTGGTTTTCTTTGCACTCTTTTGTCACTGATGTCAGAAGAGCCTTTTGTGTCTCCAGCCAGGACTTGTGGGTTGTCCATGTGTAAACTGTGTAGCACAGACCTGTCACTTTGACATTGGGAAAAAGGTGACAGCAGTGTGCCCTGAGTAAGTCTGTTTCCCCTCCCAGGGAGCTGTTCAGTTTCTTTCAGGTGGCCATGGGCCTTTTGGGTGATCAGGAGAACGTGGCTTCAGAGCAAAACATGAAAAACACCAGCTTGCTAGTACAGACACATTCATAAACTTCCTATGGATGCTATATTCACATCCCACAAAGTTATTACATGTTTAAATCTTCACATGACAGATTAGCACATCATGAAAAAATACTAAATATGCCAAATATATCACCCAACACTTCTCTTTTATAACGTTTTCCAGTTCTTAGTCTGTAGCCACAGTCCTTTTCTTAAGCAGCATTGGGACACCTATGGTGCATTTCTTCTAGTGGACTCTGAAAGTTACATTCAACTGTTACTTTTTCAACAGGTAATAGCTCTGATAGTTAAGGAAAAACAAACTGCTAAAACATTAAAAAGCCAGATTCATCCAAGCATCATTTTAATATTACTCTAAGTACCATTCATAAAGCTGGAATTATGCCATAATGAATCAGGCCTCAAAGCTATGCAGTGTAAACAGATGGTTGTAACCGAATGTAAGCTTTAATTCACATGAAGGGATCTGTTGCTGTTCGTGGTCTGCGGCATCACCAAAACTCTGAGAATAAATTAGGGGCCTACAGTATATTTATTCTGTGGACTCTGTTCTCTTGATAATTGCTTTAAATTCTTTATGAGAAATAAGCACTGAACATACAGAATGGAAGGCTTTTATCCACAAGGCTTTAATTTCAGAGACATCAAAAAAATGCTGATTTTGCCTGTGGATTCAGTAGGTCCAAATAACTCTATGTGTACCTTTAACTCCATTCAAAGTAGGGTTAGCAGTTATACTGCAGGAGCAGCCGAGATCCTGGTCATTCACCCATTGTGCCATGGACAACACAAATCTTAAACAAATAAGACAGTCCCTGCCCTGGGCATCCGCTGAAGTTAGGATGATCCATTTGGGATGCTGAGGACAGGAGGAGCATTAGTTTAGGGGCATTTGGTGGGTGCTCCAGTCACAGAGTAGGAACCCTCTCTCCATCATTTGGGCAGGACCACACAGATGGGGACAGATGTGCATGGTGCAGTAGAGGGGATAGGAAGGTGGAGGCCTGGGTAGGACCCACCCAGCCAAAACCCTCCTGGCTAGATCTCTCTGAACTATCATGCTTTTCTCCTCACCTTCTGTAGCAGCTGGTTTATAAACCAGGACGGGGATGAGAGCAGCATAGCTGTGCCAGGGGAGCGAGAACCAGCTCAGGAGGAACCCCATGGGGGAATCACAGTGCCAGCTCAGGATGTGGGCACTGCGATCAACATTCTATCACCACAGGCCCTCTGCTCAGCAGCAGCGACATCTGCACATGACAGCTACTGCCCTCTCTAACAGTGTATCATACCCCTCTTCACCTCTTTTTCTGCATTTTAAATGCTCAGAGGAGAAAGAATTAGGATCCCTAATTCATATTCCTTCTATAAGAGAGCCAAATAGTGCACTAGAGACTGGTCACGTGCCAGAACTTCTCATTACAGAAAACTAAGCTCTTCCTTTATGCTCATGCCTTGGGTTTGTGTAGGAGTCTTTGGTAATATTGAGTACAGATTTCTTTTCAGTTTCATCCAGTGGTTTTAGGTCTCAGTGGTACTATTCCTTTTCCTCGTCAAGGGGATCCCTCCTCCACACATGAACTGGTCAGCTATTCATACAAATACTGTTTATTCTTCTGTTTTTGAAATATGCCTATTAAAGAATTTGCTTTGCTGCAAGAGCAACATCCCTGGGATTTGGAACTGGCCATGTGCCACCATTTCCACATGCAAAGCCTTGAAGCTGCTGTCAGCCTTTCCATTGTGGCTTTGTGCTTCTACAGCCTTCACGGGTATTGTTACTTACTTATTTTCTCTTTTTGTGTGTGTGTGTGTGTGTCTGAAAGTAGGCATCTGATTGTGCCTTGCAGACTTTCAAACAAGGAAAAAAAGCATGAGTCGTGGATCCAATGGAGTCTGGTTGCTCTCCATCCACCAGAAACCTCCCCATCTTTCTCTAATATCCCAAACACATTCTCTCATGTCCTTGTTTATTTGGTTGGCAGACCAGAGGCTGAAGAAATGCATGGGCTGATTGGCAGGCTGGTGTACCAACAGGCCAGCAACAGCCAGCTTTTGGAAAGGGTACAGGGACACTGCTGCTTCCATGTCTTGTGCCCCCAGGTACCATTTTGTTCCACCCCAAACTGGGAGAAATTTCTACATTTAGGAACTGTAGGCTGTTATTATCTTTCGGAAGTTATTGAAGGCAAGTGGCCAACTGAAAGTGATGTGATTTTGCAAATCTCCCTCCTGCTTTTTCTTACTGTTACTTTTTAAAGAAAACCACCATAAAAGTTAAATCAGCAGTTCTTGAGCTTTTTTTCTGTGGTTGATTTGGGCAAACAACAGTGTCCACCCACTTTGAAGTTGTCACTGGGTTTATATCTTCCCATGAAAAAACAGTCAAAATCACAGCTGAAAATGGAATTCAGGAGAAGTCCCATGGGCTTCCAGTAAAGCCTAGCAAAAGGATACTGCTGCTGTTGCTGTGTATTACTATTGTACTATCAAGGCTGAATATTAGCCTTATATGATGCTTTTTTTCTTGAAATACTACTTGGGTATCTAGTAACATATCTCACTGGAGGCAAACATCATGTGCCGTAGCCATCCATGTTACAACTTACAGAAATCTTCCCGACTTTTCCTCAAGGGAGAAAAGAAGTTGTGGATCCAAAGAATGCCAGAAAGAAAAAAAATAATAATAATCAGGTGATTACAGTACACTCAACATCATGAAACAGTGGCCTTGAATCAAAATAAGCAATGAGGTTCCAAAAATCTGAACTAGGAAATAAGGGACACTTCTGTAATTTCAATGCTTAGACCTACTAATTGCAGTTTATTTTTGTAACAATAAGTATTTCATCTGGAAGTCTGATTTCATTTTGTTAGAACTTTATACTTGTACATTTTCAGCTATTTTCCTTTTTTCTTTTCTTTTTTTTTTTTCATGAATTTGAAGACAGTGGAGCTGCATAAACAGGAGGGAAAGCAAAATTCAGTGTTGTGACAATTGCTCAGGTAGTTGTTTTGGTTGATTGCTCTGTTACAGTAGTACTGTTTGCAGGACATCATAAATTGCGCAATGACAAACTGTACTTCCTACTTGGTGTATGACTTTGGTTTTCTACTTTGGTTTATTACAATGTAAATAACTACCTTGCATCTGGGTTGATTTGTTTATTCGCTGGCATTTGATGAAAAAAACAACCCAGTTTTGCAATAGTTAAATAGAGCAATTCTGCCATCCAGTGGCTAGCTAGGTTAACTCATTTCTTCTCTTTCGACATGATCATTTGGTATTTCTTAATCAAAAAATATTATTAAAAAAAAAAATGTAACATACAATGTTCATCCCATTGCTGCATGGCATTAATACATGTAAAAAAATGCTAATTCTATTCACACTTTTGTTGTAGTAGCTTACTCAAATTGGTGGCCCAAGAGAGAAGAAAGAAGTGCCGTATCTCCTTCTGGAACAATTAGAGAGAAGTTACAGGTTACTATACATCCTGTCATCAAATGTCGTGGACCATTAACAACAGCAAGCCAAGAAAAACTTAGCACTTGACTCAGCTTGTCTACTGTGCCCATGGACCGTGGCAGAACCTTTGATGAATTGTTCCCAATCTAACATTTTGCAATAACAACTGTAATTGAGTTTATAAATTGGTTCATGAAACATCTCTGTGACTGTTTGAAAGAAAGTGTCAGAGGGGTTAGACAATATGACAAAATAATCCTACAGTATTATTACATTCTCATATGATCAATCTCACTCATTTCACCACCACAATTTCTAAAGCAATTCTCTGGAGCACAAGGTGAGATCCAGTCTTTGTTGCCTGAGTCTGTACTGAATAGAATGGCAAATGTGGACTTGAGCCATTAATTTAAAAGGTCTCCTCATTTCCAAAGCAATGTCTGCTGCGATTGCATCTGAGGAAGAAGGACCTTGCTGATTGCAATGTTTTGTTGGTGAACCACAAGCCTGCTTGGGGGGAAAGCCTCATTGTGCAAATTAACTTTCTGGCATCCATGTGAAGCCTCCAATTTGGACAAAGGCAACACAGGGGAAAGAAAAAGAAAAAAAAAAAAGGTGCTCAGTGGAGGGGAAATGCAAGGGAAGAGGCTCAGACACGTGTAATGCTACACAGTTGCTACAGGGTTGAAGGGAAATGGATTTCGATGCACTATTCTGGCTCCTTTGCCTTTTCCTGTGTTGTAAGACATTCTATTGCTCTGAAACAATAACCTTGTGCAAAGTTGCACATGCCAGGGACTGACACCTGGAGAAAAAGTGAATCCTTACAGTGGAGTGGGGGCTCATGCTGTGAGTATGGCACGAAGGGAAATCTCATAGTCCACATGCACCATTCCAGTTTGGATCTCACATGAGAACCCTGCGCTCTGGTGACCCCAGCAGCAAAGGGGAGGGGAATGCCCAGCCACCTCACTCTTCACAGATTGACTGTCCATTTATTTTCACTTTGGTTTAATTGCAATATTTCAGCTCCTTGGGCCCTTCACACACTCCAGTTGTGGAGCCCTTCCAGGAGCAGTGTAAACACGCGTTGTGACCCCACACAATGCACCTACTCCAGGTACAGCAGCCAATCCAGCCCCCACTCCAGCTGTGTCCTCCCTGTCCCCCTTCTCCACTCCATTCCCAACATAGAAGTGACTCACTATATCTCAATGTGATTCCTTGAGGATTAAGTATTTCCCAACATATTTTCTTGAACACAAGCAGCAACTTCCAGGGAAATCTCTGTGTGATGCTGTCCTGCCTTTTGGGGACATGAATCACCATGTCGATGCCTTACGTACTCCGCCACACTGTGACCTGAGAGACTAGTTAACATGCCGATAATCCTTTTACTACAGAGACACAGGAAAGCTCTCCCACAAGGAAACTCTTTGATCTGAACAAAATTGTATCTTGGCTTGAAGTTTAGAAGGTGGCTACAGATTTAGAGAGTGTCTTGATTCCTAGAGGGCCGATCTAAGAGGAACTTGAGACAGCTTTTCTCCTGGCAAAAATCCAGCATTTTCAATGCTGCTTAAAATGAGGCAGCAAAATCACTGGTCACTTGCAAAAGTGAGTCGTTTGAGATATTTTGTTCCTGATGCACACAGCTCACATTTACAAAACAGTGTTTGTTCACACTGTACCTCCACACCTGGAAAGAATATTCATACTATTATTTTTATTTTAGGTATCACCAGTTCTTAAAAAATGGGGGGGGGAGGGTGGAGAAGGAAACAGAGAGGCTTTTGTTATATTATGTTCTCTGTAATACCTACAAATCTGTTTTCAGAATAGAGATTAATAACAGCTAAATGCAGAAGTTCTCTGCTAGTTGATTTTTTCTTTTCTAAATTGTTATAAATACTAATGAAATTTAAAAAAAAAAAAAAAGAAAAAGAAAAAGAAAAAGAGAAAGAGAAAGAGGGACAAACAAAAACCAAAGCCTAGTATCAAGAGGTCAGGAGGGATAGAGAAACAAGACCTTCCCAAGGCAATTTTTTTTCTTATCTCCTCAATGGCAAAACTCTAAGGAGACCAAATTACAATCTCGAATATTTAAGAAAAAAAAAAATAATAATCCTCCACAAGAGCAAGAACCTGCCTCCTGAGGCAGGTCTAGAATTCACTGTTCTGCACCCTTTGAAGAAGGAAAGTGCTGACAGTCCTCACTATTTCACTCCCACTAAGTATGTGTCTGCTGGGCAGTCCTCTGCTGCCCCTCCTGCATGGATCCTGTTGATCAAATCCAGCTGAAGTTGGGGCCAGGTGTGGATACAGGCTTGTGGCTGAGATCAGCATTTCTGCAATGACCACGGCTCAGATCAAAGGAGAAATAATATTCAGTTTGAGCCCTCTTGAAGAAACATTATTGACTTTTTACTGAAGAATTTTTATTGAATACATTTATCTAAATACATTTACCTAATATGGTCTGGGAAAGCTTAAGAGCTTCTTACAGCCTAGATAAGTATTTTATGGGCTTGTAGTAAACTGCAGCCTTCATATGTAGTGCCAAGAGAAGAACACAGTATTAGTGCTTTAACATAGCTAATATTGTAGACATGTAGTTAATAATAAGCCAAATGAAAAGAAGTGCTGGTAGGGATATTTTTGCATTCTCCTTATATTGCTAGGAGTGTTAAGGCAGCTTTTTGAGTCAGACCTAAGCAGGAAGGAGATAAGGCCGTGATCATTAGCTAGAGAAAGTCTTCCTCTCAGAGGCCTCCAATTTGCAGGAACTCGTGAGGATTAGACTTGGTGGGGAAGAGATTTTTAAAGGCATATAAGGGCTTTCGGAGTTTTCAAAACTTGCCCATGTTATCTATTAGTCAGAAGAAATTCAAAGCTGATCCTTCAGTGACACTTGATGGTTTCAAAACCTTACTCCTTCTGGACCAGTTTGTTCATCTAAATTCCCTAACTCTGGTGAAGCCACAGCGATTTCAAAGCAGCTGTGGTGAGGCTTTTGCTGCTTTTCACAGAACATGCCACCTACACCCCAGAAAACCAGTGCTTTTCACCACAAGACCCCAATGCACCCTGACACATTGCAACATTTCGGAAGATTTGAGCTAACTGTATCTACAGTAGCTGTTAGGTCAGAAGAAAATCATGCACCCTCTGCTCCTGGCAGTGCTTCAACTTCCCGCACCAAGAGAGCCCTTCACTGCAGGTTGGTACTAATGTGAGCATTAAGGGATCGTCAGAACTGAGAAGGTGGGCTCTGAGCTTGGACTGGGACCATGAGCTGGTGTGGTCACTCATAGCTGTGAATTATTAGCAGATGAATCGTGTACCTGGTGATAAGCAGGTGGAAGGGGAAGGAGGCATGCTAAACACCCTCTGGCTGGTAAACCTACCCTGTTGGTGCAAGGACTGGACCTGCAAACAAAACAGAGGTCACTGGGCTGATCTTTCAGCCCACTGGAGTTTGTGTGGCTTCAGTTACCTCACTGCATTCAGATTTCTGTGTGCTGGGTTTCATGGTTCCCTAATTAAGTCCCTCTACTCCTTTCCTGTTTGTTTTTGCCTTCCTAAGCCCTGCTTTCCATGTTCGTTCTCCACAGGTAGCTCTTGGCTGTACAGGCATGCACTCCTCCTGAAGTTAAAGCTAATTTCCGATAGTTTTGATATGCCCTTGGCATCTTGCAGGGTCTGCTCCATAAAAGTAGAAACAGTGACAAGTCAGGCTCATTCTTTTTAAGACTGTATGTCTGTCCCATCTATGGCTTATGTATAGCAGAAGATAATAGCCAAACCTGACTTTTTCTTAGGACACTTTTATTAGCACATTGTTAAATGGTCATTTTCATTTATCATAAAAAGCAATTACCATGATATCAAGTTTATAAGGAAAACTGTCAAAAGCAACCATCAGAGATAGTTTTCTCTCTTTTTCCAGCTATGAATTCTTCTGCAGCAGTAGTATTTGTGAGCTACCCTGACACAAATTGCTCTCAATAATTAATTTCTCTCACAGCTTGAGTGGTCACCACCCAGGGGAGGATGCCAAACCTCTTTTTGTGCTGTCTCATTAGTCACAAGTAATGAGCACTGCAACTCTGCTTCCTAACACTTCAGACAGGGAGGCAGCATCAGGAATAAACTACCAGAACTCAGCAACAAGTTTGCTTCTGGCTGTGTTGTTTTCTGTTCACATCCAGATCTACAGCTACTTGGTAAGCTGCCTTCACTCACCTTTTCTGACCATTTAAGGTTACGTTAAACAGACATTTTCCTCATTTTTAGCACTGTCATCCCCATGTATCATTTTCCTACTCTGCTTTCTAGTGGACTTTTCATGTGTAAGACTCTCTTGTCTTAGGAATTCTTATTCACTTTTAGAGGAATTACAGTCTTACTTTAAAAGTCTCCAGTAATAGTTGCATCAAAATCTCAGGACCCAGTCAACAGTTACTGCCTGTTTTCAGTGCCGGTACAGAGTCTTGGAGACATGACTGTTCTCTAAATTCTTTCTAATATTCCTGTTCTCCTAGAGTATTTCTGTTGCTGTGGTTGCTGATTTCTATAATATAACTGTGAAGAGAAGCAGACTACCTGCAGGATAATCCTGATTTGTAAGAGGCTACCTAACCTTAATTTCTCATGAAGCTGCTTCCAGAACTTCACATTTGTTCATTGTCTTCTTCCATATCTGCAGTATCACTAACATTTGGGGTGGAAGCAGAACAATTTAGTAGACAAGTTGCGGACTATTAAAACATTTATAGTGTTGAAAGGTACAGGCTTTTGCCCAGCACATCTGGTACTGGCCTTCTTATGACATGGAAAGGAGATTTTAAAGTAGTTTCCTCAAAAGTATTGCTCTGCCCCAGTCACCTCAGGTGCGTTTGTGTTGGCTCAAGTTCTGGTTTTCATATATACTGAACCATGATGTGTCATAAACACACATTGTCTGGTTACAAGTAGAATAAGTAATAACATAATTGATTATAAAATATTACAAGTGGCATGAACTCTAATTGGAAGACATGATCCTCAGTCAGTGTTAATAACAACCTCACTTTTAAGTCACCAAAATGCTTTACTTTGTGTTGGTCCAAAGCACTGAGAATATCAGCATGGAGAAAATTCATCGCCATGAATGATACAAAGTGAAGATGGAGGGCAAAAGATTAAGGCTTTTTTTTCTGAGATGAGGTCAGGAGTGTAAAAAGAGAAATAAGGTAGCAAAATGAGGAGCAAAGTTGAAAACAAATGTTAGCTCACCTCTCTGCAGGAGTTCCTAGGTGAATTAATTTTTACCATAAATCAAAAGTGAACTAAGACAAAATTAATTAAGTATTGAATGAAAGCCAGATATCTCCAGCAATTAAACAGATATGCAGTCCTCTCTCTTGAAATTACCTTCGAAATCATTGGGAGTTCCTTTGCCCATGTAGACATTTAATCTTGATCCTGTAAATTAAAATTGGTCGCAGTTAAGTTGCTACACCTGACCATCAGGCCAGTATTGGGATGGGAGAGCAAACCTTAAGGGCAGAGTGTCATTATGGGCTCAGTTTGCCTATGATCTCTTGCAGTTGCTGTGATGTTGCTAGCACAAAATGCATGTTCAGAAACAGGTTGAACTGTTTTGCTCCCTGCAAAAACTGACTGTGCAAGTCCTAAAAGTGTTTTTAATTCCAAATTCCTTTTGTAAAATAAAAAGGGCCCAGAAGCATTGCCTGCTTTTTCTCAGATAAAATCATGGACTTAGGCACTTGTCATGGCTTAATTGGTTATTCATTTACTTTTTAAATTATTTTTTATCAGGCTGTGTTAATTTATTTCTAAAAACTAGAACAACGGCTTTTGCTGAGTGTTTACTGACAGGGTCTGGGAACTGGCAGCACAAGATCGAGCTGCAGCTTAGCAATCCAGTTGTTGTTTGCCAAGGACAATGGAATTGCATTACTGTATTTTCTTTACTTCTGTCAGAGCAGCATAAAGACACTCTAACCAACATCCAGCCTTTTCATTTCAGATGCAATATGTGAAGCTGTATAACTTAAATAAATCTGCTCATACAGGGTAGGAAAAGGAAGTGCTTAATTTTAGGGAGATAAAATAAGAACATTAGGGTGAGGCAGCAATGAAGTTGTGACAGGATACTCAAGAACAAGCACCTGTCTAAGGTCAGCTACAGGGACATGGCTTTGCTGGCAGTGAGTAAACATGTTCCTGCCGGCCTCAGGGGGGGTTAAATGCTGAGTACAAGCAGATGAGGAGCTTATTCCCACATCATTGCTGCTTCTTATTGTAGATATTTCCAGAGTTGAAGGTAGTTTGTTAGGTCGGACTGGAAGACCTGCCACACAAGAAGCCCCACTCTCTTCCCCCACTGACGTTGAATTGATGAGCTCTAAACAAAAATACAGTCATCCATACTGGACAGTACAGTCTACTGTGCCTATTTTAAAAGCACTTGCAGGTACCAGTGACAATGTTGACAAATGTGTCTGGTCCCAAGTATAAGGTGACATTTTCAAATTTTCATCACCCAGAAGCTGTTAGTCAATGGACAACTGGAAAAAAAAAATCTATTTTCATGAAGAGTGCTTCTTCCTCAGTGAGTCCCTTATTCAACAATGAAATTACTCCCGGCCTTGCTCTCCACAAGTAGTGAATAAGTTGTTGGTAAGTTATTTTGGAAAGAACCCCGATGATGCATTTTTTTCTCATTCTTTCCATTTGGATAAAGTACAATAACAGGTTTGGGGAAATTATTGGGGTTTGGGGCCAAAACAAATCTAGGTTCTCTTACCAAAACAGCCCAGAAGATGAAAAAAAATTTCCTGGGGCGAGAAGGAAAGTTTGGACTTCTTCTTCAGAACAAAGTGTTAGAGTGCTGTATTTGATGAGAAAAATGAAAGGCAAAAACCTGTTCCTAAAAAGTAAAAGAAAAAAATGTAACAAGTAATAATTCAGAATTGAAGAAAATCAAAATATCTCACTTTTGAAATTCCAGTTTTGATTTTCCCCCTTATTTTTTAGCCAGAAGTACATGTAGGATTTGGTAAAAGCTGATGAATGGCTTTGGACAGCAAGAAGCTGCATTTTCCCATAGAAGAGAAAGATTGCTTTCAATTTGGATCCACTATCAGTTGCGGGAGCTGCCCCCAGCCAGCCCTGCCAGTAAGAGGAACCTTTGAGCAACACCTTGCTGCTCCTCTCCAGTATTGGTACCTCCATCTGTGCCGTCAGGCTATCAGTACAGGAAGGCAGAGTCCTACAAACCATCCTTCGCTTCCAGCTTCTGCAGATGAAGATTCTAGAGCACTAATGGGACTTCAGGAGCCCAGTGCCACCCAGTAAGTGTCCAAACCTCAGAGACACAGCATAAAGCTTTGTTCTCTCACTGCTTGGCTGCACAATTTGCTTTCTAACCAGCTTCATCAAAGAGGAGTCCTGTCATGGTATGGAGGTGCTGGAAGGATCTGGGAAAAGTCCAGGCTTCAAATGCCGTGGATACTTGTTCAATACAAAAGTACAAATGACCAAAACGGGTGAAAAGTTTCATTTCATTTTGTGTTATTCCTTTTCATATTTCCAAGTCACAGTTTCTAGTTATTGCAGTGGGCTTATTATACAGCACTAGAAACTCTGACTGAAGCTGTTTGTTTTCTAAACTTTCCTCAATATGTGGGCTGGACAATTTTCCCCTTCTAAGGCTTTCATGTTGTTTTTTTTTTTTTTCCATTTTACTCATCCAACAAAAGCTAGGCAGCCTGGCTATTTCTGCATATACTATGTATGCTTTTTCAATTAATTACTTGATCAATTTTTACAGGCTTAAATCCAGTCAATGTGAAAAACTAGTTCATTCTAGTTTTACCTAATACTTAATGTGTACATCTGGAGTTCTTAACATGAAAACATAAGCCTTCTATTACAGCAAACCTTCTTTTTCCCATTTACTTCTGGGTATCCCCCAGAGGACTTCCAGTTGGTATTAGATTAATTGATTTGACCAAGTGATAGTTTCTTTCTTTAAATTTGTCCATACTTTAGTGACTAATTCAAAGCAGCCTGTACTTTTGTTTCCTCATTAAGTGCTGTATCAGATCAGAGAGCATGGAGTAAATATTTTTAACCTGAGAAAGGTTTTTGGTCAATTTAATGAGCTTTCAAAAATGTAATGAAAAATCTATGAAGTGCATATTTAGAATGGTTCAAGCTACACAAACCAAGGTGAAGCATCCCAAGCACCTCTGCCTGCAATGGGAAATGCATAACCTGATACCTTATCAAAAGGCAGCGCCAACACAGCAGCCACACTGGCCAGCTGCCACTGCCCTGGGAGCTACACATTTCCCTTCTCTGCATACCAGCAGTGCTCCTCTCCTCTTCAGCTGTAATGCCCACCTCTTCCTGATGTTATGTCCCTGTGCACTTGTAAGATTATATGGTTTCCCTTTATTAAAGTCAGCATAAAGAAAAATCCTCCCTAAATAATATAATTGCAGAATTGTACCATGAACTCTGGTGCTAGCTGGAATGCGCTTCTGACTGGACATCTTCAGGATGCAAGTGGAGGTTATCCTTGTCCAAAGCAATCCTACTTTAGAGATTTAACTGTGCTATATGATTTAGAAATACTACAAACATAAATTTTTCTGACAACATTTTGGCTTTTCTACTTGCAGTACCAGCTTGGTCCTTCAGTTTTGAGATAAGCAGGTATGAAAAATAAACTTTGCAAAGAAGAGAGTCAACTTGAGCAAACCTCCAAAAATGCTGGATACTGAGTTTGGGATAAACCAAAATACGTACTTTTATGTCACCCAGTTCCACTATCTAACATTTGAATTGTGTATCAGAAAGAAATCAGCATTTCAGTGAAGGTAGCAGCAATAAATAGTTAACTTTCAGGGAGAGTGCTATCTGCTTTAACATTTATGGGCCATTGGTTTTGATTTGTTTGGGGTTGGGGTTTTTTTGTGATTTTTTTTTTCCCTCCCTTGGCTATGAACATTTTTTATTAGTTTTCTGGAAGTGTGCAGTGCATCTGCAAGTTCTCTGAGCTGTACACCTCTCATTCACATGACTTACACAGTAGAGTCTTTTTTTCCATTTTTTTTTTTTAATCTTCTTTCAGGTAATGAACACATAATAAATACAAAGTTAGAAAGCCCTATGATTTTTGCAGTGCCAGTGAGGCCTCGTGATTAACCTGCTAGGTAGGGCATGAAATGCTAAGAAACAAATGTTCCATGAGACAGGAACTGCACATAGTAAATGGAGCAAACCATGTTTTAATGCTTTATATGTATGCTTCTGCTTTGTTTTCTCAAGGGTAAAATAATATTTTTTTATTTTTGTTTGATATACTTAAACTGATAAATACACTAATGACAATTACTGAGGACAACTTATGGACAAAAATTAAGCAAACTACATGTGTGGCAGAGAAAAAGGCACACAGTCCTGCTCTGGTTGAAGTAAAATACATGAGTTTCAAGCTTAGCTAAAAAGCAGGAGCATTCCACTTCATTTACTTATCAAGCCAACCTCCATTATCCAGTAAGCTGGATCAGGAGGTGATTGAATTTCTAACTAGCATTTATTCCTAAGTGGCAGTTGTGTTTAGATCTGCCACAGTGCCTGCAATAACTACAGCTACAAGTTATAGCTAAAGCCACAGTCATCCATAAGGATTTTGCTTTGGAGCCTAAAGATCCACCTGGATCTTGAAGCATGAGAAAATTTCTGACCAGCAGGGAAACATTCAGCCAAACTATACATGACGTGAGGTCAAATTTATGTAAAGTCAACCTGAAATCCAGCAGTGTTTACGGCAGGATAACAGTTTTGGGGAACAGCTGACTCCACAAAGCAAAAAAGATCCTAGAGAAAATCTCCAATTCATATTAAACTTTTCTTCTAACAAACCTTCAAACTGATTCCCTTCTTTTGGCCAGTTAGTGCTTCACAATATTTGTGCAAATCTGCACCTGTTCTGGTTTGACTTGCATTTCCCCATGTCATGTGCAAATGCATTAAGGAGTAGCAGGTATTCTAGAATTTACATATCTTCTGCACATAAGAAATCAGTGGTCTAATCAATAAAAGTTATTAATTATAGAAAGATCTCCCTGTATTTTATTCTGCTTTCCAATTGCCAAAGAGTTTACTGAATTCAAAGTTCAGGCAACCTCTAAAAACAGGTTCTAACAAATGTCTGGCTGTGAGACCTGTGCAAACGCTGTCACAGCTTTCACTTGTCTTCCTCTTCATTAAGACTTTCATCATTACATGTCCTATAAAAAGCAAAAATTAAAGGACGGGGTCTTGCATGCCTCTGAAGAGAAGGCTGAAATACGTATAATGGAATAATTGAAATACATATAAAATAGAATAAAGGAGATTTCAGTGGCTCATAGAATTTTTTTTTAAAAACATCTAAAGTCTATCAGATAAAAACAATAAATTTACCTCCAATATTTGATTTTTCAGGAAGTGACATGCATTTCAGAAATCCTCTGTCTAGAAACTCTGTCATTTTAAAGTTGTTTTGACACTAAGGTCAACCTTACTGTCTTACAGGTAAGATCCTGCCAACCCAGACATTGGAAATAACAAGGAAATTAACCACTGGGATAATTTGAGAAAGGAATGGAAAAAATGTTAATGTCTTTTGGAAATCTCCAGCCAAAATGCCACACTGATAGGAAAAATGTTTCAAGTCTTATACAGCAGATGTCAAATTTGGCTGCAATCTGGTTCAGTAAAGACAGGTCAGAAGGACAACTGAGAATCGATACTTTTCTTTAAGGAGGGGACAGCACAGCTTTGTGCATCCCTTCTAGGGAAATATGAAATAATTCCAACTTTCCTGGGCATGCTTTTCCCAGGTGCTGGACAAAACAATGGAAAATTAATCTTTATGGTGTTTTTCAGACTCACGTTTCCTAAGCACAGACAGGTCAGAATGTGAAGAAGATTTGATCATGGAGAAGTAAACAATAATCCTTATCTTTATATATATTAATTTATATGAAAAAGATTTAACTTTTGTGGCAGGTCATTTTATCATTTTACTATATATGACCTCCCTGAAATCAATATGATTTTGGTAAGAAGAAAACCATCATTTTTCACTGGTAGCTCTGAAGTTTTTATTATTATTATTATTATTGAGAAATTATACTAATTTCTAAAATTTATAACCAAAATATTCATCTCCCCACCTCCCAAAGCACATCCCTGTGCTTGTCCTTGGACAAGAGCATGCCTGTGTCAACTAAAAATGTCTAAAATTTCTTTTTAGGAAGAAAATAACTGAGACAATAAACTTTTGCTACTATTTTTTTTAGATCCTTTGTTCGCCTTTTACATCCTTACATCACTTTCTTGCGGTGTTATAGAACCTGTTCTGCTTACAAGGTTGTAAGTGTACTTCCCCTGGAGTGACTTACAATACAGCAAAATCCAATGCAATGTGAAGCTTGTTCGAGTTCTATGCCCACTGGTATGTAGCAAACTGCTAAAATACAAGATTTACTGAGCTGTACCTAGTAATGATCAGCTTCCAAATATTGGTCTTGTTCAACAGAGCAACTCTGATCTTCTGCACAACTAAGCAGCTGTGCATCTTGCCCAGCCCCTCAGCAAGTGATGTTTGTTTGGATTAATTAGTTAACATTACAAAGGGGTGCGTCCTACTCACCACAATATCTTGCTATGACTGCTCATTACACTATGGTGTGCATGGCAAAGGGTAGCTTTTCTAAACTGAAAGGTAAGCTGAAATTGACCCCACTTTCTGTTTCTGTCACCTCGTATGAATGTCAGAGGCAGGTTCCTGGTTCATAACCTTTTATCTCTTGAAAATATTAAACATAAACCACCCTCTGATAAGCAGTGATAATGCATTTTGCAAGGGAGTTGTAAAACAGATAAGGCTGTTAAGAAACCTGACTTACAGTTTTTTCTCTGGCTCAAGAGAAGTTCCTACTCTGTGCATACAAAACCAGGCTACAGGGAAGAGAATAAAAATAACCAAATGAAGGCGTGAGGGTACTATGCCTCTTGCATAATAACTGACATTTTTAAATTATAACAGGAAACAGGATTTTTTTTTCAATTTTAGCCTTTTCTGACTCCTGCAACAGATCAGTAGTGCTCCCCGTGTCAGGAGGAGGAAGGCATTGTATCTCTCTGTTAGTGGTTACATCCAGTTATCCACCTACCACTGTATAAACTTCCAGTCTATTTGCTAGTGATTTGTTATCAAAAGTTCTAAGTGTCATTTGATTCTGATAACCGTCATCTTAAATGGAGATTAGATTTACTAGGAAAGTTCAGACTAAACGTTGGTCAAACCAGTCACCAATTGTATTCCATCTGAATATCCCACATTAGCCCATAACCCTCAAGGTGGTGAAAGGGATGCTTCATATCCTGACATTTCACTTGTCTCTTTCAAATTATATTTTTACCATGACTTTCCAGGTTTTAATGCTTGATTTTGTAGCTGGAGTTCAACACTAGAGCTCAACATGTCTTAACTAGGTTTACTCTACTATGATTGACTTAACTAATCATCTACTCAAACACTGTTCCCCAGTTTCTTGGTATAAAATAAGGGAGATAAAAGGTTTTGCTACTTCACTAGGAAGTTGAAACCCAGTCAATAATGTAATGCTAACAAAACATCTTCAGTCTCATGTAACAGTCATTGTCAAAACTCAAGATATTACTCATTTGGCAGTGTTTAATAATAACAGCTCAAAGAATAAAATTGTTCCCACTATGAGGGGGCAATGGGTGAATACAAGGTGTGATCAGAGAGGGAAGGAAAACATCTGAGTTTTCCTTTGATGCCCAGAGATTTTTTTATTTTGTTCCACAAGTTCTTACAGGGCTAAAATTTTGGCTCTGACTGCGTTTTCTGGTTGGTGGCACACAGAGCAACAGCAAGGGCACCTGTCCTTGGTGACCCCTGGGAGGCATGAGGTAGGTACAAGCACAGATGAGCTTTGTCAGTAGCTGCCCAAGAAGGCTGGTAATGCCAATGGGGGCAGAAAGGAGGAGTCATTTGAGGTTGAGGACAAAGGGGAGAAAGAATAGCTCCCGGAGTTAGAGCAGGAGTGATCCTGGCTGCCACAGTGCTGTTTTATAGGGTTGTTTATATAGCATGCAACAGAGGGCACGTCTTTTACAGTGGGAAGTAAACAGGAACGACCTCAGCACAGTGTTTCAAGTTTTTTAATTAGATTGCCCTTCACATTTTTATCACGTTTCAGCTAGAGTGCAGGCTGCAAATGCTGGCTGCCGCAAAGTCTGGCTGAACGTGCTCATACACACACGTGTCCCTGCATACTGATAATCCACCAACTTGCTCAGCTTTTCCTTACAGTGTTTCCACTGGTGTATCCTTATTGTTTTACTGTCATGACAGGGTTTCTGCTGAGCTAAGAAACAGCACTGGCTTCAGCTACTGAGGTATTTTCCTCTCTTTTAAATAAATCATTCAACATATGGGAGAGCAAATGAAGGATGGAAGGCGACTTTTTAATAAAATGCAATAGTAACTCTCACAGAGTCCACAGTATAGACAATGCATTACAAAATGTCTGAGCCTTAAACAGAAGGTTTAAAGCTGTTGCCTTCCAGATTTGTCAAGGTTTTCCTGACCTGTATGCTCTTGGGAAAGGTCAGGAGCTTCTTTCATACACCATAACGTTCAGCAAAATATGAACAAGTATGATTCACAATAGTAAGTTTTTCTGCTCAATAGGAAAGTTAACCTTGGTTTTAACATGCCTGCTGACACCACGGAAACACTAGATTATCTCTTATGGGAATGACTATTCCCAATTAAAAATTTGTATTTCAGAGCTTTAGCCCACACATTTTTCCCTCTCAGAAAAAATAAAATTTCATCAGACTGTTTTTTTTTTGCTTTTACTGACTGATTTTCACTATCAGGTACACATCTGCCTTTCTATCTGTAGAACCTGGGCATTTCATCCTTTCTATTCTCACAGCACTTCTACGGATGAGGAAAGGTGTGTTTAATAAATTCTATTTCATAAATAGATGAATATTTAATAACTTAAATTAAATCCTCTTTTTTTTTCAGTAAATAAGGGGAGAAAATATCTGCCCAAGATCACACAAGTCAGTGGTAGAAGAGCTAAAAAAGCAAACAAATCATAACTTTCCTAGTCTCTCCACTCAACTTGTAACTCTTTCTTGCCAGTTACAGTGGCAACATTGACGTAGATAAATTTAAGTATTTTATTTTCTTTTTTTAAATCTACCCTAATGTGTAGAATAAGTCTTGCACGTGATGCTGAAGTCTTTCTTCTTCAATGAAAACATTTTGATGAAAACATTAGTAACAGGAAATTTTATCCAACACTGTGACATTTTTGGCTTTGTATAAAATAGACAGTCAAAGCAGGAGAAAGTAGTACAGATGGTTTAAAGGCTTTGGATTTTAGCCAGTCTCTTTTCATGTCTATGACCATTGACACAGCAAGCCACACAACTTTTCTGCATGAAAATACTGAAATCACTAAACGCAATGCATAATATTTACTAAAGTCACCACTGTTCTTCAGTGTTGTTGGTTACTTTAAACTCATAATATTTTCAAAACACATGTTGGCATGGGAAACAAAAATAATCAGAAGAAACAGACCACAAGGACATAATTTTATAATGTAAAGTTTAACCAAGTCAGATGTTCTTTTTTTTTTGAAAGAGGGAGCCTTATGTACTGAATCTCAAACAACAAGAAACACAGTCTTCTTAATCTCAACCTAAATTTTTGGTTTCCATGAGAATGTCAACTACAACTATTGTGATTCATCCAGTGCAACATTTCAAGAGGATTTTAGAGACGAATGGATAATGGATTTGGTTTATTTAAACAAATAGCATGCCTTCTCTATAGACTTTCACCTGGGAAAAAATGGGTTGACATTTGCAAACATGATGTACCCCTTACATTCCAGGTGGGATACAATTCTGATGTTCAGACACATAATTTTAGATGTCTGCTTGTAAAGAAGGTGTCCAGTTCCCATTACTGTCAATGAAGATCCAGTCTATAATGTGAGATATCCAGAGTGCAGAAAACTGACCAGCTCATCTTAAAGGAGATATCTACTTTATTGACTAGACTCCTGTTGACTATAATGGGAATTTGGACATACAGTTCATATGCAGGCATAGACACGTAGTCACATAAATGTAGATATCTGAGTCTGTCAGCTGAATCTTATTCCCAGTGCAGGCTGTAGAAGAGCCAAGCGCAGATGCATAATGTTCTGAAGAGAATTTTAATCCTCTCTCAATAACAAGCAGAATTTGCTAATGACCAGGTGTTTAATCTCGCCTGTAAAACTGCTTCATGCTGTGTACCTAAATCAGCATTAATTGGACCAAAAGCAGGATTCTAAGTGCCCTGCCAGCTACCGTGCATCCCACCAGCACGACTACATTTCCTCCCTCCTGCTTTAGTGGGACCTGTGTCCTGGCACTGAGACACCCTTTTCCTCTGGGACACTCAGAGTAAGACCCATGACCCACACCCAGAGAAGCAGGAATTTCAGAGTTGTGCGTCCCATGGCGTTCTGAGCTGCTGATCGAGAAGGGCTTCTCACACTCGCTCTTGTTCATGTTTAGCACTTCAGTAAATCTTGGCTTTGTCCTGTTCTGTGGCTGGCCTTTGATGTGCTTTTGGCAAGGGAGGGATTGTTCTTTGTTGGACTCTGGTTAAAGCTATCATAAACTCATGCTGGGGTCTGGGGCTGGAAAAAAAGACAATAATAACTTTCTTGATTAAAATATAAATAAATCTCCAAGCTCTGAAGAGAAATAACTGGGTTCTGAGCCTAGATTCTTTTTTACCAGGTTTACAGGTAGGTGAACATTGCAGAATGATGCTGTTCCACACCATTACAATACAAATGGCTTGGAGATGTTCAGGTTGTGTCTTCTTATTGCTTATAGGATAGTGTCCAACATAATAAAGTAAAAAAAAAACACAACAAATGCAATGCATTTGCAGTGAAACAGTTTGAAAGCTCCTCCTGTCTGCTGTCTTTGACATATGGTATGAATTTACTTGTAATTCATTAAAAGCTTTTTTGAATGATATCAAAAAGGGAAACACAGTGCATATTGACTTCAAGGATATTTAGTAATGAGTTGTGCAGCTGGGATCTTTTAATTATTTCCATAAATATCTGTTCATCAGAATAGTACAACTGAGTCCTAGTGAATGACATAGACTGTTATAAGGAGGAGCAAGAGGAAGAAACCTTTTTTGCTTTTTCATTGACCTAAAAAATATTGTATCCATTAATACATCAAAGTAATGTTTGAATAACAACCATTTAAGAACTTAATTTCTCCTTTTTTTTTTGAGTTTACTTTTTGTGAAACTGATCTCAAACAATTACTTTTAGAACACTTATTTTAATATAATTCTGCAATGGAATTAAAGATCCCCTAAAATGAAGTATTGCTTCTCTGAACATAAGCTGTTTTATGGGCCTATGCTGCCTGAATTTATTCCTATACTAAGTCATTCATAAGGCAATTAGGAGACCATTCAGAAGCTTCAAAGACATTTTGGTAGCATAGAAGAGATAATTTGACATCCTTTTGAAAAGAATAATTTAAAAATACGTGGTAACAGTTACAGTTATTTTTTAGCGTTCCTACCCTTTCTCTCATAATCACAGATACATAAAGGGAGATCAATATATTTCAAAAGCTATTCTCTGATAGTTTAATCTTTTTGGCAAGCTGTTGCAAACTAGAAAAGCTTAATCATTTCCTGAATCTTTAAGAGCTGTTCAGGTATGTTCTTGTGCATATCTTCGAAGCACCAACTCCTCCTTAAAAGGTAATATCTTTCACCAGACCTTTCTGATGCCCTTGTTAATTTAGGTCCAACCAGAAGTTCATTAGAATTCTTGTAATCTATTTAGAAAGTAGTACAACAGAAGGAAAGTTTAGTGAAAGCCTGAGCATGACTGGGCAGTGATGCATACAGAAATGTAAACTTACATAACTAGTTTAATATTGCAAACACAGAAATAAATGCTCAGCATGGCATGAAAACAGTACAGACTGTACTGATCTAGGGTTTACACCAACATGAAAAAAACCAGGATCTGTATTTCACTAGTTCCTTTAGTTGCCTGAGCACTCCCTGATCTGTGTGAAGGGTTTCTTTCACTCTTGTGAGTGCAAATTGTTAAAGAATAGAGAAAATTGTTAAAGATTGGAGAAAACATGCTCCTAAAGTCTGTGTGCCTGTCAGATGAAGGAGTGGGTCACAAAGTTATGGGAAACAGAGGTAGTTTTAGATCCCAATCTGTGAAGTATGCAGATGACTAAGGTCAGTGAATACATTTACTTCTCAAGTAGAAGGAGGAAGAAGTAGAAAAAGGAGATTGTAGTGATAAATGAAAGTCTACCACATGGTACTGAAAAGGGGAGGGTATTTAGAAGATGTCAGCATCTTCCTTTTAAGCACTGGGGTTTGACAAAATCAGCTTTGGGACATGGAGTTCTTACTCTGCGTCTCCACATGAACTATCTGTGTGACAGACAGGTGTAATAGTTTGTTCCTAGCCTCAACCCTGTCAGTCAGTCTTGTTCCCTCCCAACCAGAACTCGGTACAATGGAATCCAGCATCAGGACTGGCTAGCATAGACACAGCAATCTGAGATGCAGGAACCACCGGTTGGCAGAAATCCTACTGCTGTTGTCTGAAGTACCAAAACATTTTTCCTCAGAAGGAAATATGGACAAGTGTGTGTGAATAGGCTGTCATGGAGAAAAACAAAAACCAACCAAACAAACAAAAAAGGAAAAAAAAAAAATAAAAAAAATTAAAAAAAAACCAGCTACCCCAAGGGAAAACAGTGTGACAACATAATGCAATTTTATGAGCAGAAATAACAACTTGTCTAACCCAAGAGACTTAAGCCATGTTTACAATTAGGGTGGTTTATTTTTCTGCTTAGTTGTAGTCTGTGCACAAGTAGTATAAGACAGATACCTTCAGAAATGTGCCCCTTCCTCCCTGTTCCAAAATAATTCCTCATTGATACTGGGATGCTTTTTCCCATTCATGCCCTCAGTGACCACATAACTTGGAGGCAACCATGAGGTGTAATGTTACAGGATAATTAGGACAACCATGGTGTAGAGCATTGAGAGAGTGTTGTAGCAGATGATTTAGGAACAACTGTGCTCCTAAACCACATAGCATCACCTCCAGCCCAGTCCTAGTACAGCCACCCTCTCCATCAGTCAGGGGGTATACATATATGTTATTTAAATATGGAGCCCATTTCTATTTGTCTTAAGAGTTTTATTTTAGTTAGGATTAAGTGCTTTATAGGTCTCTTCAAACACTTGTCTTCTGCCTCTGCTTTTTAAATTATCCTTTTCCTAGATTAAATAGTATCACTGGAAGGTCACTGTCCATGAAAATCTTGGAGGGGGTGGGGAGGGCAAACAAACCAACCAACCAAAAACACCTAACAAAAAGAACAACAAACAAACAAACAAACAAAACACTCAACTCCATTTTAACCATAGTCTGTCCTGGCAAAGAAAACACTCAGTGGTGTGCTCGTAAGAGTCACGCAGTGTATGTTTGATGAGCGGGGAGTCTGATTCCTTTAGATGAAAGGGATCACATTCGCTGACCCTTGGGAGTGTATAAACATTTAATCAGAACATCATTCAGTACTAAACATATGCTACCTGTGTGAATAACACTTGTTGGATTCTGTCATGTTATTTAAATTATATATATGTACAAAATGATAGATTATTGGAGCAGTAGAGGCTAGAGCAAAAGAGAGGTCTTTGCCTTCAAGATTTGACATTGTGTTGAAAAATACAAATACTTAAAGGAAAGTAATTGCCACTTCGTAATTCCCGCTGAGAGCCTGAGACTAAAGAATAAATGGACTGAAATTATCTCTGCTGCCAACACCTTGTCCAGCACTGTGCAGCATGTTCAAAATGCTGTTCAGGTCGAAGAAAGCAGCTTGGCTGCTGCTATCCTTGTAGTAAAGTCTTCTGATATTTTCTTCATATTTCTGTATATGAACTGTTGATAATTCACCATCACCTAACTTTTTGATGTGAGATGGGACTGAGTCCTTGAATAAGATCTTTCAGAAACATGATGTGAAGTTTCTACTCACACAACTTCATCCATCCAGGGTTGTGTTAGTAAAACAGTATGAAATCCTACCAGTTAACAAATCATATCAGTAGTTATGTCTGCACTGCTGAAAATGTCTAACTCCTGAAGAGATCTATGGCCTGCCTCTTAATCTGATCTTCCTTTTCATCTCATGTTGTGCACCCAAAACCTGAAGACATACTGATTACTTCTTGTCTTTTAGCCATCCACAGTGCTGTGTATGAGTACTGAGCCGTGATGTCACACAAAGCAAAAACACAGAGAGATATTTTTTAAAATCCAAAGTGAAGGATATGCACTGCATGCTCCAGGACATATCTTGACAGTGTGCAGAAATGAGGGCACAAAGACCGTGTTCCAGGATGGCAGAAGATGGAAAGGACAAAAAATGTCCTATAAAAATTGGTTCTTAGGAGAAAACTCAGGAATGAACTATTCTCAAAACCAACTCCCCTTTCATCTGAAAGTGAACAAATTGGTTCACTCCAAAAAGAAGCCTGGAATTTAATATATACACCATGTCAACAATCCATCAGAGGATATGGACTAGGCAGTGAAGTCAGTTTGCCACTTGTCCAATTTCCCATCTCTCACCATTGACTCAGTTTATACATTATTTGATGTTTTGAACCAAAATACAAGATGTAGCACCTTTGTTTCCTTTTGTTCTTCATTATGTTTACCAGCACAACAGAGAAAATAGAGCCAATCACTCACATTTTTTCCTGAAATAGCCAAAATTAGACACAGCACTCCAGCTGAGGACTTAACAGCACTACACAGAGAAAACACTGTTCCATGTAGTTCACATACGACTCTTCTGTGCTCTTGTGAATTCTGTTTTTTTTCACAGCAAGTTGACATCCTTGGTTTCTGTTCAGTTTTCCATCCAGTGTATCTCCTAAGAGCTACTCTGCAGGAAAGCTGCCTGCAAAGCTATTCCCAACCTCTACTTATTGACAGATTATTCCAACACAAGGATCTTGTGCTTCTGCATGAAAGAATGACCTCTTATTGTTTTTCAAGTCCATAACAAGTTTGTATTAATTGTCAACTCTTTTTATTCCCTTTGCCCATAGACTGCCTTTCCATGAATAACAATAATCCTAGAATCAAACATATTTTCTTTATATCGTTCTAATTCTTCAGTGTTTGCTAAAAAATAACGAACTTCATAATTTTACCATCGCATTCATGCAAATCTTCTTCCCTGATCGCATTCTTCTTCACAGGATGAAATGCAGAAATCCCATCTCCAGCTACTTCTCTCACCTCTTGAATGAAAATTTTGTTGCTGGCACTTTCCAAGAACTTAAGAGGCATTTTTTTTTTCCTCTTGCTTATGTTGTCCAACAGATATGCAAGCATGTAGTGGTCTCTTTAGTCCTTTCCTTCAGCTAGACCAATGAAACATCATCCTCCTAATACTCCTGATCCAATGGACTAAAATCACTTGGTTTGTCTTTCTGCTGATATAGAGAAGTCCCTAGAATAAGCAACTTGCTTGCATTAGGCAGTTCTTCCTCCCTTTCCCTTTCTTGCCTCTCTGACATTCTGAAATATGTGTATATCTTGACATTTAGTCCTATGAATTATCTCTATAGGTCTTTATCAGCCTAAATCACCATTTTGATAATGTATGAAGTTTTCCTGTTTAAGGCATATAAAGAATTCAGCATATAAAGAATTACTGCCTTCTGTTCTTCCCATGACCTTAATACTTATACCACTCTATTTAGAAGAAAAAAAAAATCATCTTCTTTTATAGAAAGCAATGAACCACAATGACTTTTTTTTTTTTTAAAGGCAAGAAGAATTACAGTAATTACTTGAGAAACTGCAAAATCTTCCTGCTTATCAGTTAAGTCTCTCTTAAAACAGGCATGGAAACTTCATAGGAGAGAAAAAAATGCATTTCCTTGTTTTTGTGCTTTGAGCACGTGTGTTACAGAGAACTTGTAAAACCATTTCAGACTCAATAAATTCTTCCATGTTGTTCCATTTGCAAAAACTTATGATTAACTAGCTATCTTTGATGTAAATTTATTTAGTTAAAGAATTAGATATGTTCCTGCTTCCCAGTTTCAGGAAAACCACAAATAAATATTTTGCTTGGTTACAGCATTAGGACTTTTGGACAACATAGCTCAGTCTTTCTCAGAAAGTTCAAGAAGTGTTTACTCAATTTTTAGTTCTTCCAACACTTACCTCCACCCAGGCTTTCTCCATCCATTGCACCAAATTGCTGACAGCTTTACAGTTGCCAATGCTATAGCAGTATACTGATAACTTGGTTTTGATTTGGAGAATTACATTTTGTTAGCTGCTCACTTTAAAGAAACTAGAAGAAACTTCTTAACATCTAGTTTGCAAATGTAATTAATGTCCCCAGCTTTTTTACTAGATTAACCAATGGTGTAATTTAGCTTGCCTTAGTCAACAGAATTTACCCTGCTCTTATCACCCAAGCTGGAATTCTGAAATCATGGGCTTTCTCTTTTGTGCTAACTTAGCTAGGTTTAGTGTGGACTGGTCTGACAGAGAATAATGAAAAAACCTGTAACCTCTGAAAAAAAACACAGAAGCCCACAGCCACTCAACAAGAGTCGTTTTTATTCCCCACAGGTACCCAGCACTGCCAGTTTATATAGCCCAACCTGAATCAGCCAGGAGTGATGGAGAAAATCCTACCCTTCCCTCCCCCACCCCCAGCATTAATTAAGCTTGGGCAGGATGTTTCTATTAATTTGTATATTGACAAAAGTTAACTATGTAGGATATATTCATAAGTCCCATATTTGTAACCCAAATGGCCAACATCCGTAGCCTGTTAGTCTGTAAATTCAGTGAAGAAGTTGGGAGGATAATGAGCCCCTCCTTTTATACTCACTAAAATATGAGCCTATCTCAGATTAAGGCTGCAAGTACTGTGCCATGACTACAGCTACCACCAGTGGTTATTAATAATACCACCATTGAGCTTGAGTACAGTGCATATGTCCCTGTGCTGCTATAGAAATGTGGGAGTTGATTACAACTAATGGTGACTAGTCCACAAAGCTTATATGACCTATAGTGTAAATATATAAGATTAATATTAAAAATAAATAAGAAATTCTTTTTTCTTCTTTTTTTTTTTTTTTAGTTTTACGTGATTCTGGTAAGTCTTTTCTGGCTGAATAACACGTACAACACATGCAAAAAATCATTAACATCAAAGAACAGTAAGTAAAGATAAAGATCTTTTAAAGCTCCATCCTGTTAATTAGAACCCAGCTGCATGGAAAAGGTAGGTGATCAGCTGTGATGAAGGTAACAGGTAAGACACTGGCCCTGGTTCTCCACTTGTGAGTTTTGGGTGTAGATTGGGTGTCTTGCTGGTGCTCTTCTGGTCTGCTGCAGAAGTCAAAAACCAGTAAAGAGCTATAACACTTGTAAAATAACAATATATCTTTTTGCATTTGGCCGTTATTTTGAGGAGCTGTTCCAGTAAAGTTGGGTGCCTGCTAATTTTGCATATCATGCATTGTATTCTCTTCAGTGTTAGTGCCTTGCTGAGGAAATGAGTTCTCATTTCCAGTTTGTGTTTTGTCTTCTTTTAATGGGGTTTCTTGTTTGTTTGTTTTTAATAATGTTGTGCTTATAGTTAATGGTTTTTTAAAGTAAATATCTCTTCTAGTTCATTCTGTTATGGCTGATATTAATTAATGAAACTCGACTGTGTTTAATTTTGCTCTTCCTGTCACTAAACACTTTTGGACAGAAGAATAAACACATGGAGGCATTGGTGAGTGTTGTCTGTATAGAATAGAATACTCTCAGATGCAGTATTTTCTGAACTTACACAATTTTTTTTTTATATATATATAAAAGAATAAATAGTATTTCATCTCCAAATCACATTGTGATATTTTTATTGTAATGCTCCCCTCAAAATTACAAGGGCACTACTGTAAACTACCATTACTTACATTGCTTCTCTGTCTTCTTTTATTGATGGGAGTCCTCTATGCTTGACATGAGCATGTTTTAGTCCAGAACTTCTGATTCTGCAAAAATGTCAGATTGTGCTAATTTATTTCTTATTTAAGCACAGAGTAGTTAGCTGTAATTAGACTTCGAGTCCATGTTTCTCAGTTGGTTAGATCAGGAATATTTTTCTAGGCCACTATTCCTTGCTCCTTCTTTTGTTCATTTTCTTTTTTAGTTTGTTTGTTTATGGTTTTGGCTTAACCCCCTTTGGAGATGTTCATTAACCTTCATAGAGTATAACATTACTCCCAAAGGAAGAAACAGGGGGGAAAGAAGGAAACAACTTTCTCCTCAGCACCCCATGCTTCTCTTTTCTGCACTGTCAGTTGCTTGTCCTGTTCATTTCACACCCCCTTTTTGGACTCTATGCAGGAGATCCCTGATGCTTTTTTTTCCAGGCATGCAAAGCACAGGGCAATGGATCTGAATCATAATTGACACTTTATTGCTACTGTGTGTGAATGATAATGAAGCTTTGAAAATTGAAAGTGTCTGTGTTTCAGAGGTACCAAATGCTCTCCAGCTGCCAGTGATGACTGGCAGTATGTTGTGTGGGTACCTAGCAGCCCTGGAAGCTGATCCCAGAGAGTTTTTTTGGGTTCATACTACCTTCATTTCTTTACTTTGCTATTGGTGTGCTCTGTCAGCCTCACTCTTATCACCAATTCCAGGAATTTGCTTTCTAAGTGGAATGTCCCTGTTTTTAAAATATAATATGTAACAACAGTTTCTTCTGAAAATAACAGTTAATTGCCTGTTTTAATGAAAACTGAAACATTGTGAGAAGTTGTTCTTGCTCTCATTGAGATGAATAAGAAAAAACCTACTGCCTTTGAGGAAATACTGCATACAGTGATCCTCAGGGCTGGGACAGTGGGATACTTCAGCTTGCTGTTCTGTCTCTTCTACTAAAATCTGTAAATGCAGATTCTTTATGGCTACGGAAGCCAAAAATGTTCATAAATTTTCTAGAATGGAAAACAATGCTCCTAAGGTGCCTTATGCAGGCTTAATGCTGAGTCTGTAATAGAAAGCCTGAGTAATATTAATTAGATAAAGTACTTTAAAAAGTAATGGGTCTGATATGTAGGAGTTTACATATAGGGTCTCAGTGGGCAGGAGATGATGATGCCTAATAATGCCTTTTCTTCTGAGATTCTTTCAGGACGCCATAACCAATGTGTAAAATATTATCTGAATCCTGTGGGGAAGGTAGAAAAGGAAAGCTTAAATTAGGCCAAGTCCTAAACTTGTTACTTGAGAATAACTTCAGCTGAGTAAATAGTTCAATTGTATGGGGCTTGGTTTGGGGCAATGGCATTTAAGTGGATGGGAAAATAACTAGGAACTTATTTTTCATAAATGCTTCTGAAGTATTTAATAAAGGTGTTACTAGAAGCAAATTATACAGATCCCAATATGTATGGGTGGCGAAGCTGAAGATCTCTTATTTTTATGGTTGTGCAGGAAATCTAATTTGTTTATGTGATTTTTTTTTCTAAGGAAAAAAAAAAAAGCCTCACCACCCTCTGAGCTAATCCAAAACAACAGTCTTACTTTTGCCAAAACAAAACCCCACACAGTTTCTGGGGAAGAAATGGGAATTAAATGAGCAAAATGTGATTCTTAGCTTCTGTAAAAACAATAACAAAACTAGCTACCTTTGATCTCAATGTCATTTAGAAGTGGGAAATTGAAACACTTCTTTTGATAGTATTTATTAGTTCAAATTCACCAGTGCATCTTTGCTCTTGGTTGAAACTCACCATATGTAGTGAAGCAATTCCCCCAATTCGAGATGACTTTGCAGGTACCTTTCACATGTCTGAATTTTTTCACAGGATACTCTGGTACCGGTTTGTAGGGCTGGAACCCTGCAAGCTGTTGTTGAAGACAGGAGCCCACAGACCCAAATCTCTTTGCGGGTCCCTCTTTCTTCTCTTCTCCTGCCCGGCTGCGGCACCGACCTTCACCTGCAAACCGAGCCGCGGGCGGGAGGGAAGGAAGGAGGGGCAGAGGGCGCCCGCTGCTATAAAGCCCAGGGCCGGGGTGCGGGCGGGCCGGCCGCCCCGCAGGGACCAGCCGGGACCGAGCCGAGCCGGCGGCCGGAGCCGCAGCCGCCGCAGGTCTGGGGGCACCGGGTACCGCACCTGCGCGGCCGTAGTCACCTAAACGTATGGGCACAACCTGAGCTGTAAAGGTAAGCTGAAATAACATGGCGGGGTAGGGGGAAATCAACCACACAGCCAGAAATCTATCAAAAATTATGTTCAAAAATAATAATTATATTTTTTTAGTGTCAGGTTGATTATGCCTTTTGTCATCGTTAGCATTCATGTGTGGTTTTTCACCTTTTTTTCTTTTTTTAACCTGTGCATATGATCCATCAAGAAGAAAAGCCTAGGGTAACTTGGCACATTAGTCATTTACTGCCTCTAAAGTTGGTGTACACCGTAACGCCTACGTACATCTTTAGTCTTTATAATTATAATAGTGTTGTGGCTGTTCAGGAAGTTTTAATCAAACACAAGATAATGTGGGAAATCCTGTTTTCTGTAACAAATCATCCACAATACTTTGTATACGAGTGATCTACAGATTTAGCCTAAGAGGCTACTGAAATAGCCTGCTGATTTAGGTTCCATTGTAATACTTTTCACTGTTCTTAATATCTCATTAAAATTAGTTCTTTATCATGCTGTTATGTATTTCACTTAGGTTTTATATTGAAGTAGGACAACGTTGAGATCAAAATATAATGACTCATGGAAAAGCCCACAAATATTTAAATGTGAACTCTTTAAATATCTACTATTTCTTAATGTTTTGTTGATTTTTTTTTTAAATGTAGATTTTGATTATTGTGAATTTGTCTCACAAGCATACATTAAAGAAAAACAATGAAGGACTATCTTGAAAATCCCACAGAAAAGGACCTCTCCAATGCTGGTAAGCAGCATGTATGAAAGGCATGTGTGTTTGAGGAATGTATTCCACAGCTTCAAATCTGAGGAGCATTATAAGACTTTCCTGATTGCCGTAGTGGTTTTATGGGAAAAACCACAATGATTTCACCGTGAATTAAAGCCACCACCCAGAAAACGTTTGTGCATGAGTCATTCCACCAAGTTCAATAAAATTAATTTACACAGGGAAAGCTATTTAGGTGGGTCCTTGCCTGGGCATGAAAATGCTCCTGAGATAAGCTCAGTAAGGTGAAAGAGCAATGTTGCTTTCAAATGATTGTTTAAACCGGTCTTCATAGACCAACTGTCACCAGAAAGAGCATCTGAAAAATTCTATTTATAGTGAGTCAGCAGGTAAGGTTAAGGTAAATGTAAACTGGGGATGGCTGGTGTTTGTTGCCCTTTTGTCCCCATGCAATTCACAGCTGGCACCCTACTATGACTGCCCATCATTTTCTTTATCCACTTATGTTCCATTTTAAGCATTTAGAATCATAAACTTTCTGGGATAGGATTCCTCTTTTGTATAGATTGCTAAAACCCCTAAGACATAGGAGGTGGGTTGTGTGGCAACTACTGCAATACAAAGAAATAACGAGGATGGTTATAACAGGCAAAGACATGATTCTTCAGTTAACTTGCACCTATTCTGTGTTAACTACACTCATTATAACCTTCACTGTAAGCAATTCCACTGATTTCAATAGGACTTCTCCTGTCTTGCACTCTGTTGTGTAGGTCTTTGCAGAAACATTGCTTAATTCTTGCTTTCAGTCTTTGATAGCCTTTCCATATTAATATATATATTTTAATTATAAAAACAAAGTTTGTTTCCATCTTAGAAATGGAGCTGGAAGCTTTTGTCTGGAGAGGAGGAGGTCAACTGAAGAGAAAGGAAGTTTCAGGAAAAATTTAACGCACTGTTCCAAGAACATGGGAAAAGCAAGGTTTCAAATGCAAAAGAATCAGCAGTGAAAAGTTGCAAGAAACTGGTGCAAAATATGGGTTATGATGTTAATGTCTGATTTTTATTTTGCAGAATCTGCAAGCAAGGGATACGACAACCCTTCTTTCCAACATGATGAAAATCTTGAAGAAAGTGACCAGTTAAAGCCCAAGAAAAATAAGTAGGTATTCTTTGAACTTAGCACATTGGCCACTGGTGTATTGAGTATGTGGTGGTGAGTGGTTTAATATGGATTTACTAGAAAAACCTTAATTAGTCTTCCATATTTTTCTCTAGGAAGGAAAATGAGAAGATGGACAAGAAGGCAGTTGGCATTTTTGAACTGGTTAGTGTCCCGTTTGGTGGTTGGCTTTATTTTTCTTTTTCTTTATTTATGATTGTTAGTTGGTTTTTTTTATGAATTGCAATTAATAAGCAATCAAAAACCAGAGAAGAAGCCTGAGACCTATTGATGCTAGACCTCTGTAAAATTTGGCCTGCAAGATTAAATTCCCACCTCAGTGGATTGGTAGCACTTAGAGCAGCTCAACCTTAGTGCTGGAAGAGGATGAAGCTCACCCCTGCTGAGGCTGATCTAGGATATGTATACAGCATAGGCCCTTGCTTTGGCTCTATTTACAAAGGATTTGTCCTGTGTTTGACATCTGAGGGTTCTGCTGTCTGAGAGAATGAGAGGTACAATTTTCTGTCAGTTTTCTGTACAACAGCTATTCCCAAATAACTCTTACACAAGAACTTGCTTATTCTGGAATTAGAAAGGTTTTACAATTTTCTGGCTTATTCCATGTCCATTTACACTTTGGAAGAGGGTTAGGGCATTCAGGTTTCATTTCTGATTTCAGATTAACCACATCTGGGAATAGCTGTTACAGTTTAAATTCACATCCTTGTTTCAGCCAGACATTCAAGGATAGACAAGCCTTAAGATACATTCTCTACTAGTAGAAATAACCCAGGTGCTGGTTGATAACTCACTCGTTTACATTTCAAGGGCATTATCTTAGTAAATGTGTAACTTACGAGAACACAAAATGTAATATATTGTACAGAGAAGATCATCCCTTAGAAACATGTAGGACATGCACTTTGGTTTTTTGTTCAGTTTTTGTGTTTTGTTTTTTTTTTTCTGCTGAGTTGAGGAAGAAAAATGTGTCCTGTCAATATTTCCTTAGCAACCCTACTGAATACTGATTTAAAGATGTATGTGACCTACTATAAAAATCTTCTCATGCTCTGAGTTTTTCTTCAGTTGGAGGGTTGTTGCTCCTTAGAATATGCAGGTAGAAATACAGCATGTTCTGTAAGTTTGCTATACTGTCACAAATACATGAACTGTCAGGCATAACAACACTCTTTTGCTTTCTTTCCTCTTTTAATGCTCACAGTTTCACTATGCTGATTGGGTGGACATCCTTTTGATGGTGGTTGGTTTGATCGCAGCTGCTGCGAATGGTACTGGATTGCCGCTTATGATAATTATCTTTGGAGACATGACAAACATCTTTGTGCTAAGCGGTGTGAAACTAAATGTGTCAGAAGGTAAAAAGTTAAAATTAGACTTCTCTCTGTACCAGTTATGTTTCGCTACAGGGGCTAAGATATTTCTCCAGACTACACACTGGTGCACATCCGAACAGGTATACAATAAGGAAAATTCATCCTGTGGCAAATGACCCAATTGTTTTAATCAGTCTTTAATGGCTTGACCAGGACAAAAAGTAGTGCATTGGCTGTGCTCTTTATGAATGAGCTTCAACTTTGATAAGATAGTAAAGAGCACGACCACCTTCTGTATCATCAATTATCAGTCGCTGTAATTACTAGAAGTTTAGAAAAAAATAGATGCGTATTTGTCAAATGATTTTGTATTTTGCAAAACGCAATTCACAAAATACAAAACATTCCCAAACTGATGACCCTAGATTGCCATGATTTATCTTCAACATATAATACTTTCACAAGTATTTCTACTTCTTTTTTCCCCACACAGATACTTCAGTAAATAGTTCTAGCTGTCCATCAATTCCAAGCATAGATATAGAAGCTGAAATGACCAAGTAAGAGTCTTTGCAGTTATGCTGTTAACACAGTATTGGGGGGTTTTCTTTTACTGTATTATCTCTTTGAGCAGAAGTCAAATGTTTGCTTTTTCAAAACAGTTTCTCAATAATGTATCACAGGCTTCAGTATTTACTTTGATAGGGTAAATGAAGACTAATTGTTGCTTTGTGTGTCTAACTTCTCTCACAAAATGCAGTGGGGTCATATAGCCTTTTGTTCCCTTATCACAGGTTTGCTTACTACTACGTGGGAATTGGATTTGCAGTGTTGGTCCTGAGTATGATCCAAGTGTGGACGTTTTTGATTGCTGCTACGAGACAGACAGCCAGGATCCGGCAGAAGTTCTTTTTTGCAGTCCTCCATCAGGAGATGGCTTGGTTTGATACTACCCAGATAGGATCTCTGAACACCAGACTGACAGAGTGAGGGCCCTGTTCATTTTCGACCTCTCCTCCCTGCACACCCCCCACATCCCCCCCGCCCAGTCTGATGTTTAAAAGAAAACAGCCATTTATCTTCTGTGGAATAGCCCACAGAGGTTTTTTTGTTTGGTTGGTTGGTTTTTTTAAGTATGAAGTATTACGTCTCTGAGGGAGAAATTCATTATTCTTTTCAGCTTCATTTGTGCGGTTTGTGTGATATGAATTGGAAGGGTTTACTGTGAAATCCCTTGACTTTATAATGTCCACTAAGTATGTGGCAGACAGTACTAGATAAACAGCTCTGCTGTCTCCAACTAGTTTACAAACACCAAAAGCTCTGACACTTTATTGAATGGAAATGAGCTTGCATTTACATCCAGCCAGATCTCAGGCTGGACCTTGTCCAGTCAATTAAACTCTTTGAAGCTTTTCCATAGACTTAAACAGACTGAGGGATGAGGACTGTGTGCCCCAAGATGCAATGGGACTGTATGCATGAACACAGACTCCCTCTCTCCCCTCTCTCCCCTCTCTCCCCTCTCTCCCCTCTCTCCCCTCTCTCCCCTCTCTCCCCTCTCTCCCCTCTCTCCCCTCTCTCCCCTCTCTCCCCTCTCTCCCCTCTCTCCCCTCTCTCCCCTCTCTCCCCTCTCTCCCCTCTCTCCCCTCTCTCCCCTCTCTCCCCTTGTGACAGGGCAGAGAAACAGCAGAGAATGATGGAAAATACAGAAAGAGTCCTAAAAAATAGGAGATTTCTGCTGTGTTTTGGCCACATAAGACACTAATGGTACCGTTCAGTAGCTGTGGTTAGAAATTTTGCTGTGCCAGTTAGGAAATGGCAAAACTTCTGACATTAGGCCATACAGCATGAAACAGGGGCAGGGTGGGGGATAGAAAGAAAGGCATTCAAAGCTAACAAATATTTTTTTTTTTATTACTATTGTTATTTAAAGTGACATCAACACCATCCATGAAGGCATCGGAGACAAGATCTGTATATTTGTACAGTTTTTGTCCACATTTCTGACAGGGATTATTATAGCATTCGTCCACGGGTGGAAGCTGACGCTGGTGATTTTGTCAGTCAGCCCTCTGCTTGCTGTGTCAGCAGCAGTTTGGTCAACTGTAAGTGAATGGGGATCAATAAACAAAGCAAACCAGAAAAACATGACAACTCTTATACACAGGAAAGGGGGGAAGTATGGGAGAAACCTCATGTGGTTTCTAAGTTGGGAGATTGGCCCTATGCTTACTTTATGATTTCTGCCTCTCCTGTAGATTTTCTCTGGGCTCTCAAGCATGCAATTGTATGCCACATTCTTTTGGTACACCTACTCTGTCCTTGTCCCTTGTGATCTGATCTGCATCAGAGCATCTTCCTTGCACAGTGATTTCATAATGAAGAGCACTGGGGAAGCCCAGGCTTGTGACCCTTATTCTTCCCTCTTAACAGAAATACTTTTTAAACTCTTTCCATCCATATACATGTGATACATATACATCTATTGCAAAAAATTTATCACGCTTCATTCTGTGTACAGAATAGACCCTAGGAGACACATACAGCTACTGTGAAATGTCTAGAGAGGTTTCCCTTTCAGATAGGGAAATATTTCCCCCTGTGATCTGTTGTATCCACATTAATGGGCATGGCTTCTATTCCAGAGTGGTTACTTACATACAATACTAGGGGGTGTTTTACTACTTGTAGTATTTCAAATAATCTAGGAAGAAGAACATTAGAAGCTGTAGCAACTACCTTGCTTACTTCAAAGTCTTCTGGTGCTCTAGTTTCTAGACACCTCAGGCACCCCTCAGAGCAGCTACAGCACACCTCCCTGACCCCACACACATCACAGTGTAGTCCTTAGGCTGCCCTCAGCTTGGGAGGAAAGTAGGTCATTATGAATATCATCTGATGCTTGTGTAGTCTTTCACTTTAATGAGGACACACTGAGAGAGTGATCTGGATTTAGGGGAAATTTGGAGCACAGAGAGGAGTTGACACCCTCTCTTCCCTAAAACCTCATCTTGTGCCTTGACCACTGATCATTCCTATTAATCAGTACAGTGTGCAAACCCTTTTAGCAGGCTGCAATAACATCTGTTTTTCAACTTTCCAGCTCCTGGCATCCCTTACTGCTAAAGAGCTGTCTGCTTATGCCAAAGCTGGAGCTGTGGCAGAAGAAATTTTGACAGCGATCAAGACTGTTGTGGCTTTCAATGGACAGCAGAAAGCATTAGCAAAGTAAGTTTTTGAAATAATAATTATATATAAAATTCAGAAAATAAGTTTGGCTGTGGGTTGGGTTTTTTGTTTGATTTTTATTTTTGTTTGGAGGGTAGGGGAATGGGATTCTCCTTAGTGTCATTTTATCCTTTTATAAGTGGACAGCTCACTTGAAACAAAAGATGTGTAGATACATCTAGTAGTCAATAAAGGCTATTTGGTGTTATCACAGCAACATAGACTCGAATTTCTCCCCTGATTCAGATCTGGAGTTGAATTTAAAGTGACAGTGGTGGGAAGGTTGTGTTTACCTACTAGTCAAATGCAGCAAAGCATGTGATTAATTGCTGAACTCCTAGAACATGTGTGCTGCTGTTCTGAGCTTTGATTAATGAGCTTATGTTTAAGCTTCACTGGATAACAGTAAAATTAAGTAAAATCACATCACCGGCTTTTATTACTTTAATGATTTGCACGTAACACTAGTAGTTGACCTAATCCAGTGTTGGTGGTAGTCACATGTAAAAGGTGAGGTGGATATCACTGCTCACAAATTTATTCACATATCATAACCAGTAACATTCAGTATAAAAATACAGGACATCGACAATAGCATGCAGTTGGGAAAGAAAAACTGGAAGACCTGATCCATGAATGTCTTCTGTCCTTTTCAGATCTTATGTTTGCCCTGATCTTGTGTGAATTTTCTAATGTAATGTTAGCCATAGCTAAGGGTCCTACAGCCTGCTCCTGCATTTGTTTGCTTCCAAGGGCTGAGCTCTGACTATCTTGTAGCACTATATTCTGCTTACTGGATTTTGCTCTTATGTTGCAACAATGTTAAGGCCATTTCTGTTTACACAGTAAAGGCAAAAAAGCCCTAAAATGGCCTAGATCAGTATTCCCTCATCCCCCCACCTTCTTCTCGATCCCTGCAACTACAAGTGTCTGAAAACGCAATGGTAGGAGCCGCTTCAAGTTACTTTTGGAGGAAGGGGAGGTTGAGTTCTGGAGATGAAATAACTGATACCCAGGTAATTTCATGCCAGTTAAGACTGGTTTTCTTTCTTCTATGGTTGACCAGTCAGCCTCTTCCACATCTTCACCTCCATTTAATGTAAAAAAACCCGCACAGAATTGTTGCCTTTCATAGGAACATCTTCTAGGGAAAAACTGCTATCAGGGACTGACTAGGGCATTTTGCAAACTGTGGATTGTGACTCCTACACAGCTCTTTGAGTGATGGCCTCAGAGTTAGGGAAAACAATCTTTCACTGACCAAAAATGTTTATACTTGTAATGGACCTTCAATCATCTCCTGTTTCTGGCGGTGACTTGGCTTTTACTCTGTAGTGGAGTGATCATGTGTACTTGTTACAGTGCTTAAATACAGTTCCCATTTCCATGGAGGACCTGCAACACTGTGGACTTGAAAGTAGGGCTTGATTTTAAGAACACAACCAAGCCAAAACATTTAAACATGTTTGAGTAACAAATACAATGTTGGTAGCATGTGAACAGTTCACATGAACAAAATTCGTGCCCGTTGGACTAAGATTCCTTCACAGCTGACTGAATTCCATGTCTTCCTACTGCAGGGATGTTTGTGTAGAAATATGTATTAAGAAAAAAGTGGAAGGTGCTGAGTGTGTTGCTGACAAGTAAAAAGATAGACTATTCCTAGGCTATGATTTCCATGACGAGCCTGAGTAAGTGAAAGCCACTAGCTGGAAACTATGAAAGAATGAATATGAACTGTCCTTAGAACAAATAAATCTCTCCCTGAACTTGTCAGTCTTTATAGTGGTTTCCTGTGTCCACTGGATTGCTGTATTGCGATATTAGTAAACTAACTTAAGGGAAAGATTCCTGACTTCCCATAATGGCCAGTAATGAAACAATACTGGTGTCAGAGGGAGCTCTGGCTTCTGTTCATTTACCTGCCTTCATCCATAATGCCTTTTTTAAATGTGGAAGACTAAACCTTAGCTTTGATGAGTAATACTGATAAAACTTTTTCAAGATTTCTTTTCAGGACTAATGCAAAGAAACGGCTCAAGAGTGGTATCTTGTCTTCCATCATAATAATGAAGTCATGCTACACAATTGTTTCCTAAATATGCCTTCCATAGCAGTATGAGAGTGTTGTCAGCATATGTCAGGGCAGATTTATTCAAGGAACTATATCCATGCTAATCCTCTATCAAAAAAACCCAACCAACCAAACAAAAAACCACCAAAAAACCCCACCACCCACACCTGTATTCTCTTTCTCTTTCTGGGACTTTAATTACTTTTATGGCAGAAAACCTTTCAAATAAAAAAAAAAAAAAAAAAAAAAAAGAGACCCTGGGAAATATCAATCAGAATGGTATGTGGTATCTATCAAACTAATGGCTGCCTTATCCGCTTTTAGATACGATGCTAACTTAGACATGGCTAGAAGTGTTGGAGTGAAAAAATCCATTACCACAAATACATCTCTGGGTGTTTCACAATTTCTTATCTTTGGATCCTATGCACTTGCATTTTGGTATGGAACTAAGCTCACTGTTGAGGAGAAAGAAAACTATGACATTGGTAACGTGTTAATTGTAAGTACAGAAATGTTGCTTTGAAAAATGCTCTGTAATTTCAAGAAAATAGTTATGCAAGCAGTGCATATAATTATTTCTATTTTCTACCAAGTTCTTGCTATACTAGCTGTTATAGCTTCATTTGATATAAAAGAACTGAAAGGAAGGCATTCCTCTTACCTAGATTTTGATATCACAAGTTTGAACAGGATACCTGAAATTCCCACTCTAATCAACATAGAGGCAAAAGTATCTGCAGGCAATCGTTTTCTCACTTGTCTTAGACCCTATTGTGGGGCAGGATGAACAACATTGAGCTGATGATTAGGGAGCAAAGACAAGTAACCTGGAATGCCAACAAAATTCTAGCTAGGCATTAGGATTAAATGAATCACCCTGGTGTGCTGAATGTGTATAGGGAAGTCCTCAACATCTCATTTAGCCACAATGTCTTCTCTGCATTTTGTTGTTGTTTACTTGCAAGCATCTAACTGTATGCCGAAGCTGATAGTGGTTTTAAGGTATTTAGCTATCTTCTTGCCATCAAAAGTTTGGCTACATGCTTAACTTTCCTGCTGAAGTGACTTCTAATGTCCTGACTCCTCAGTGTGGTTCCTCACAGCACATCAAGTTACTTGTGTGTTGGTCCTACAGGTGGGATTTCAGTTCAGAAGTCACTTTCAAGCCTCTTAACTTTGGGCATATCTGGGAAGCAACAGAGAAAAATATTTATTCTATTTTTAGATAATAAAAAATGCAAGAGCATAAAAAAAAATAAAAATCATGTGACAAAAGCATGTGTTTGTAGTTACCATTCACCCCAGGAGAATGGGGAATGGACAGGAGCAAGTGTGAAAAGCACTTTCTGCTGTTTTGTTTAATGTTCCTGGAAGGGCTGCACCAGAAAGAGTCAGGGATTTAATAGCCGGGTACTGGTAACTCTAATCACTGTTAACTGTGATGGCTCTATCTGTCTCTTGCAGGTGTTCTTCTCTGTGATTGTCGGAGCCTTCTCCCTGGGCCAGGCAGCTCCCAACCTGGAGAGTGTTGCTAAGGCACGTGGGGCTGCCTATGAAATATATCAGATTATTGACAAGGTAAGTATCTTAAGTAGAAAATCTTTTTAACAAGATTTAAGTTTTTCCTTTTTTCCTCAGGAGATGTAATAAAACTACTCGAAAGTCCCTAGACCATAAACTCCATATATGCCTACTATTGAAACCCATAATATTTCCATTCCTATTAAAAAAACTACCCCTTTATTTTTTACACTGAATGCTGGAAAACCTGGTGTGTGTATCTGAGATTTATGGATGAAGTCTTTCTCTATATTTGACTTGCAACTACAGGTGGAAAGTATTATAGTAAGGCACTATAGTATTTTTTTTAAAAATACCTCTGTAATGTTTCAGCTGAGCTGGGATTTTTGGAGAAAGGAGGAGCTGGTGAAGGGGGCATTAATAGTGCTGTTGAAGCTATGGTAGTATGAAGCTGCAGTGCTGATGTTTCCATGAGAAAGGGTTTCCACATTGTTATCTTGATCTTTCCATGTTATGCAGCAATTGAATATCTGTATATAAAATAGTTTAAACAAGTAGGACTAGAAAGTTCATGCAGAAATGGCTACATCATTCTTGATGTAAGTATAAAGCCCTCCTATGTAGATAACTGAGGGCCATGTTTTGGCTGCAATGTAGTACAGCTAATTTCTGCAACTATAGATTTTCTGCTGTGCATTTTGTTGCATTTGAAAATGTGCTATATTTTCAAAGTAGAATTCACAGTTAGATGTTCCTCTGCATACAGCATCTTGTGAGTAAAACACAGCAGCTCTACAAGAGTGTACTTCAGCCTACTTAAGCAGCTAAGAAAATAAAGGAGAGAACAATATATCCAGCTGAAATAGCAGGTCCAAAAGTGTAATAACCAGACATATATTTTAAAAACTTCTCTCTAGAAACGGCTTATAGATAGCAGTTCTAAGGAAGGCTACAAACCAGACAAGCTCCTAGGAGAAATTGAATTCAGAAACATCCATTTCAGTTACCCATCCAGACCTGATGTTAAAGTAAGTATTCATTTCAGATTAATCTACTCTACTGAAATTCTGAAGCCCATGTCTATGTTATTTGTCTAATCTTGCTTTTGTTGCTGAATGCAAAATGCATCCCTACCTTGGGAGACTGTGCACTACTGGGATAAGAATAATGTCCAAAGACAAAGACCTAGCTCTACTGGCACTGGCTACCTGCTCATCATTCTCCGCTGCTGGACAAAGCTAATCAGAATATGTTGCTCCTAGTCTGAATTTGTGTGAACAAGAGCACTGATAAACCACTTAAGATTTTCCAAGATCTCTCACTAAAACTTCCAGACCTTACACAGTTAAACCAGGAAGTTGCTCTTTCCAGCCCTTTGCTTGTTCTGAGCTGCTGTGATATCCCATGTGAAAAATGACCTGTGAGATAGGCTTTACAGCAATATGCCATCAAGTGAATTGAAACATATCATCCTAAATATACATTTGGAAGTCAAATGTTATTTTGGGCAGACATTGAAATTGCGGTTCAATAACCAGATGTCCCTGTTTCTTGCCAGTTGAACTTCCCTAAGTAACTGTAGGGTGCAGTGCTATGTACATCATGTCAGGGTGATCTGCTTTTGTGGTGATAAAGTTGGCTTGACCTCTCTAACATATTCAACAGTTTATAATCTCTTGAAGAAATCAAGAAAGTGAAAGGAAAAGGGATTCACTGCTACTGTTACTTAATGAAGAAAATGTAGAAATGTAGATTTCAAATGTCAGAAGTTAAAAGCTGGGCATGCTAATTAAGGGGTGAGAATGGGGACATTCATGTCACTGTGCCCATTTCTTCAGCTATCTCTTCGCACCTCAGTCGTCTGAGTTCTGTTCCATCATGTATCACATCTGTTTCCAGGACACTGAGACTGCTGTAGGACAGATCCAGAGCTGGGTCTTCTGCCTGACTGAAGTTAGTGCAATGCACCTTCTTTCACTCTTGGCTCAGAAGACAGAAGTGACAGGGCAGAGTCTTCATCCTTCCTAAAAATGCTGGATTATAGGTCTGCAAGACAAATGGCAGGGAAATAAGGAACATTTTGTTGTCCTTCCCAAATCTGAGTCAGCATCTCTCCCTACTAAGAGTGTCAATGTTACTTTATAGAGCCAAAAGGAATCAGTATACCTGTAGAATTTATCTACAATGTCTCAAGCAATTGATGCAACACAGTGTAATCTCCCCTTTCCAGGCTAAACCAAATCAAAGAGCTCTAAGGAGCCTAGTTATTGTCAGTTTTAATGTTGACAACACCTTACCTGATGAAAGTGAGTTAGAAATAGCCTATTAGGTGGTTGTGACTACTTGCATCTGGAGAAAGTATCAAGAATATAGTTCTTGTTTGATAATGCAGGCACCAGAATATCAGCTTCTTGGAGATAGAAACCCTGCTGGATGCAACACAGGGAGAGGAGAGCAATATTGCAACTATTTTAATCTCTCATTGCAAAAACACGTGTAGGCAAAATTATAAATCAGCCTGGTATAAACAAGAAGAGTTCCCATAGCAGCCAAATATTTTGGCAACTGCACAGCATTATTCATATATGACGTGGACATCTTTTGAGGTAAAATGTTCCTCAACGTGAAAATGGCAACAAGAATATCTTTGATTTGTAGCTGCTCCTCAGGTTGTTGAGGCTGTTAAAAATATGGATTGGGATTTATTAAGGGCTTCCCAGCAGTTACCTTATTAAAATAGCCATTTATATTTTAAAACCAGAAGAAAACATGCTTGTTTCTCAGCAATAATGGTTAGCACCTTAGAAATATTTTTCTGTAAGGCTCATAACTAAGTGTTATGCCACTGTCTAAGCACTGTAAAACAAAGGACAGCAGGAGAACCTAAGACTCCAAGCTTGCTACTAGATCACACAAATTGGAGAGAATGAGCTATGAAGTTTAGAGTACTGTGGCTGTGTCTATATTAGTTGATTTGAGTGTGCTTTGGAATTTTCCCAGGCACTGGAATGCAATGGTCTATGCAAGAGAACTCTTAAAATGTTTCTTGGCATGAACTTGGCCTGTTCCAGTTGTCAGTCTTCTCAGATAATTTCCAGGCTTGATTTGGTAGCCAGAAGGATTCAGGTACCATTCCCAAAAGGCAGGTTGTATGTAGCCATCCTGTTTTGAAGGCTAATACCCTTCACAGGCATAGATGCAGGCTGTATCATGTCAGTGCCCCAGAATATTCCCAGGTACAATTAAATTACTGATATTGCCATACCTTCAGACAGCGTTCCTTACTGCTACCTTGATTATTGCTACAGTTACCTTGATAGACTTCTCCAATCCAGCTTGTCAAACTAAGATAACTTTTCTTTCTCTTTTTTTTTCCCTCTTCCTCAGATCCTCAGAGGTCTAAATTTGAAAGTTCAAGCTGGGAAGACCATTGCTCTAGTTGGTGCCAGTGGTTGTGGAAAAAGCACTACTGTTCAGTTGCTGCAGAGATTCTATGATCCTGTCCAGGGAGAAGTGAGTACCTGCAAGTGAACTGTAAAAAACTGAGAGCTATTAGGATGAGCACAAGATTCCCATGTTTTTTTATTGAATTTGAGCATGTCTCTTCATGGGTCAGCATTTCCACAGATTAAATTTCAAATTAACTATCTTCTTCTGTTTACTTGACTTCATTATTTTCCTTCTTGCAGTACTATGCCAGTATGGTAAATACCACAAATCTTTGAATAGGAGCACAATCTGAATTTAAAATTATTTTCATCTACAGCTGGCTTTTCAGGTTCAGTAAACTTTTTAAGCAAACAGTGCTCTGCTGTATTTTGCTTTGTTTTCATTGAATATAAACTAAAACCTGGAGAGAGTTTTCCTGTTTTAAATGGTTGTTTTCTTGGCTCATTTTTCTCTATCTGCTAACCCACAGCAAATTTTCCGTTGTTATATATTGTATGTCTGCTGTACCACTAAACACTAGATCCAGTCAGTAAATGCTAAATGAAACTTCCAAAGGGAAACAAAACAAAACAAACAAAACCAAACAAACAAAAACACAACAATATATTTTTAAGGAAAATGTTATTTTTATACCTAATAGTCTAAGAATGCTGCATAGCAGTTGTCACTGCTAGTTGGAACGAGGTAAACTTTTCAAATATTAAATGCTGAACTATCACTACATAATGTATCAAGGCTGCTGTTATCAACACAGTTTTTCTTAAACTTAGTGTTTCTGTGTCTGTTTATTCTTGCCCCTATGTGTCAGTTTGCTGTTCCTATCCTGTGCTGATGTTAAAGTTCATAGGATCATATTGCAAATGATCTAGGTTAAAAATAATTTTCCCTACCCTTTTAGTCAACTTGGATTATTTATTTGATCTGGTATAAAGCACAGGCACAGAGGCAATTGTGCAACCACACCTGTGAGGGCAGCAAACTGGCACAGGGGCATAAGGAAAAGGCAAAAATGTGTTCAGAAGCTCAAAAACTCTTAAGCCAGCTTGGACACCATGGTTATTGGGAAGGAGGGAGGAAAAAAAGAACAACAACAACAACAACAAACCAAAAAAAAAGACCTAATATCTTCAGTTGTAACTTCTCCCCCAGCATAGTTTTCTGCTAAAGACAACACATTTTTTTTCTTGTAGCTGATGCTTAAGTCACGTAATAGTAAATAATTGATTTATTATTAACAGAAAGCATTTTTTCAACTTATTTGACATATGCTTTTCCTTTCAGATTACCTTAGATGGTCAGGATATTCGGACACTTAATGTAAAGTGGCTACGAGAAAATATTGGTATTGTGAGCCAGGAGCCTGTTTTGTTTGCAACAACAATAGCCGAGAACATTCGCTATGGCCGAGAAGATATTTCTGATGCTGAAATTGAGCAAGCAGCCAAGGAAGCCAATGCTTTTGACTTTATATCTAAACTTCCTGATGTGAGTTCATGGACTTCTTTTGAGTGTAAGAACAAAAGGTCCAGTTAGGCTGGTGTCCTGTTTCTGAGAGGGATAGGATGGGAATTCAAGTTGTAGTATAACTTTGCAAAATATTCTTACAACCTCCAGCAGCTTTCAGTTCAGGGGCTTTCTGGACTAGATATTGTCTTTGGCTGCTCTCAGAGGATTTGTGCCTAAGTCTGGAAAAAATGTGAGTGCCTTAACTCAGGAGAAGGGAAGCTTCATAGCTGTATTATCATCCCTACCCATCTCAGGAGGCATGGAAAGAGTTGGATTTTGGATTTCAGCATCTTCTCTTTAAAAGACCTTTGTCAGGAGCTGCCTGCGTATTCAATAGGAAATTGGGAGCATAACTAAATAAGTACGCCCTGAACCAAGGCCATTTTTAGTAGCTGGGAGCTTGAGCTCTCCTTCTGCCTGAGGTTCACAGCTTTGAGTTCTATCCTGGCAGTAGGTGCCTTGCTCCTTTCAGGATGGGAGCAGGAAATGAGATCAGTCATTCAAAACATATCCTCAGGAATAGTTGGTATGACCTTCCTTTTGGTCCTGTAGTTAAAAAGATGTGGAAAAAGTTCCTATCTGAGAACCAATTTCAAATTCTATTACCTCAGAGAGGTACCCATCTCTCAAGCATGTGCCGTTTCTAATGTGTCAGGCTGTTTCAAGGTTCCTTCTTCCCAAGAAGAGTAATTTGATTATATGTACTCTTAAACAGCTATATAAAGAAAAAAAAAATTACAGTAGACTTTGAGACTTGCCACTTTTGAGTGAGTGACACAGTCAGTAGGACCTGAGTAATGGCTGCAAAGTGGGTGTCTGGGGTTCAGAGGAGGAAACATTAGAGGTCCTGGCAGGTCCCTATGATCTCAGACCTACTGGAAAGGTAGGCAGTCTTCAGCAAATGCAGAGAGGCATTTTATGGGCTTGCCTTGAGAAAGCCCAGGGTTTGGAGTACTATCTGAGCAAGCAGTAAAGATTAAGACTTTTAAAAATGCTAAGTTTTGAGTTAGACATGAAGTATGTGATGGGGTAGGGAGGCTTGACCAAGGGCTAGATGGCTGGGTATCACTGCATGTTTGCTCTGCCCATGCTCATATCAGACAGATAATGCTACCTCTTGTCTAGGAGCTGAGTCCTTATGACTGCACAGAGAAACAAGGAGTTCATTTGAGTCAATTCACAACTTCTATTTTGTTTTCTGTTTCCTCAGAAATTTAACACAATGGTAGGGGAAAGAGGGGCTCAGCTGAGTGGTGGACAGAAGCAGCGAATAGCTATTGCCCGTGCCCTGGCAAAAAATCCCAAGATTCTTCTTCTGGATGAAGCTACATCTGCACTAGATACTCAGAGTGAATCCATAGTGCAAGCAGCTCTTGATAAGGTAGGAGTCATGTTATTGAAGCTACCATGAAAGAATGCAACAGCACTTTAAAAAATTTAACATATGGTTTTCAATGCAGGTTTCTATTGGAATAATGAACACTGGAAAATAAAATTTGGATGGATGTTTCAATTTCAGGGTCTTAACAAGGAATTTAAACAATCAAAAATTTACTTAGTAATCGTATCTGTTTGAGGGGGTTTTTTTAACATTATTACTAATTACCAAGACACGGTCATGTGTAACTGTAACTCAGATCTCTTGAGCTCCCTTCCTCAAATCACACTTATTTATTTGCTGGTGAAATATGCCTCTTATCAAGGCAACGCATGAGGACTGAATAATCTTTTTCAGGTAGAATAACAGAAATATATAATATAATACAATGTAATGTAATATAACATTCACAGTATTTATTCGTCATTGAATAGTTGCTTGATAACTTTCAGGAAGCTCTTGGGATTTAGTCATTTTTTTTTCTCTACAGAGACTAAATGCAAATCGCAGAACAAAAGCAGAGCCAGTTACAAATACTGAGTGTCTGTTCCCCTCATGCTTTTTATCAACCTCACAGCTCTGGGGTATGCACTACTGCAAAGGAGAGCTGCCTGAGCTTGTACCTAAGCCTCTGTCCCACCAACTCATGGCCCTTTCCTCACAGCCGTCCTTCATCAGCAGTTTCTACTAGGACATAGCGGAGCCTGGAGGTTTTGATTAAAAAACAAGTTCATAGCTGGGCTGGAATATTGTTTCATTTGTCTAATAATTAAGCGGTAGTTATGAACAAAGAGATGAGTTACACGCATGGCTCAAGAGAAATACAGAATTTACCACCTTCATTGCCAGTCAGTTTAAATCTGAGGTAAAAAGTAGTTGTTGGCTAAATTCACACAACTGTACTGATATTATTTTTGCATCCAGGTGTATGTCAATACTATTAATCTAATCTAATTTGTGTATAGTACTATTGCTGTGAACTTATAGCTCAAGTAGCAATCTGTTAGTGTTTAATTTATCCCTCTTCTGCACCTTCTTTAATTCCATGGTCAAATACTAACCTTTTCCAGAAGCTTTTTGCTACATTTAGTGTATAACATCAAGGGAGATCACTTTGTTAAGGAGCCATTCTTCAGCATGTTCCCAGAACATGCCAAAATGAGCCCTGAATTGTAACTTATTTGTATTTTCACAGCTTTTTGATGTCCATTAATTTAGTCTCCAAATGGGATTTACAAATTTATTCTCAGCACCCCTGAGTGGAAAAAGTGGTGCTAATATCATTTATTTATACAGCTGAGGAGCAGAGATAATAACTTCACAAATGCACACTGTTTCTGAGCAGTCATATGCAGATGTTTGTCAGATATCTTTGCATCTTTTCAGGCATTTTGCTTGCTCTGATTGCAACTCCCAGCTGCAGTCATGAGGGCTCTGCACATTAGGGTACAGGCATGAAAACAGCAGCAAGATACATCTCCTGTGACAGGCTTTGCATGATTCCCATCAGACCCATGAAAACTTGATGCCAAGTATAGGGGAAGAATTCAGATCTCCATGGAATTATTCACCTACTGAAACTGTCCTCATCTTCACCATGCCTGTTCCTTTGCCCATATGATGTACAACTTCTGTAGCAAGTAACTTAGAATCACAGAATGATTTTGGTTGGAAGAGATCCTCCTCACAATCACAGAATCCAATCATAACCTAACTTTGGCACTAAACCATGTGCCTAAGAACCTAATCTATGCGTCTTTTAAACACCTTCAGGAATGGTGACTCAACCACTTCCCTGGGCAGCCTGTTCTAATGCTTGATAACCCTTTGCACAAATAAATTTTTCATAATATCCAATGTAAACTTCCCCTGGCACAACTTGAGGCCATTTCCTCTTGTCTTATCACTTGCTACTGGGGAGAAGAGACCGACACCCTCCATATTACAACCTCCTTTCAGTTAGTTGTAGAGGGTGATAAGGTCTCCCCCTCAACCTCCTCAACCCCAGTACCATCAGCCATTCCTCACAAGACTTGTTCTCTAGATCTGTCACCAGCTTTGTTGCCATTCTCTGAAGTCTCTCCAGCACCTCAATGCCTTTCTTGTAGTGAGGGGCCCAAAACTGAACACGTGATTTGATGTGGGACCTCACCAGTGTCAAGTACAAGGGGACCATCACTTCCCTAGTCCTTCTGGCCACACTGTTCTTGACACATGCCAGGTTGCTGTTGGCCTTTTTGGCCACCTTGGCACACTGCAGGTTCCTTAACTGTAGAATATATTTGTTGCGGGACATCTCCTTGGGTTCCTCCCCCTGCCTTCAGGTCACCATCTGCTCCAGGCGCCAGGGAGGTGGGAGGCTGTTCTCTCCAGCAGCCGCAAGCTGGCCTGTGCTCACTCGCTGCATGAGGACTGTGTGCGCCAGTGGTCTGCGTGTGGGAGCTGGAGAGGGATGGAGCATGGAACCCGCAGGCTTTAGCGGTTCTTGCTGCCAAATCCCAGCAGGCCTCTGCTGAGAATGTATTAGCTGACAATTTGGGATGTAGCTTATTTCAAAGGACTGGGAGAGAGCTTTATGAAGTAGCTAAAACCCATTTCTGACCCCAGATGTGCGCTGTTCCTCTATGCTTTCCTGCTAAGTCTTGTCAGAAGTCATGCTAATGTTGTACTTCCAAAAATATGCACAGACAGTATATAAAGAAAATATCATTTCTTTATATATTAGCTATCCTAGCATTCTTTTGAGAAAGATCTAACTACATTCTCACTGCGTTTCCCTCCCATGTGTGCGTACACATGGAAACACTTTATGGGCAACTTTAACTCAAACAGTTCAAGTTTAGTACAAAGTCAAGTAACCTTAATTATAGCTTTTAATACCTGCGTTAGTAAGATTAATGTGGTATTCTCTGCCTGAATTAGACAAGTGAAAGCGTCCTTAGATTGTTAAACAAGAGACATGAAACCATGGGAAAAGTCTTTGTTTTCAGAAGAATGAGTTATTTCTAAAATTTAGATTTTTTTTTTTTTTAATATATATTATAAATGCCCAAAATAACTGTTTTTTTTTCTGTGCTGTTTTCATGCACGTTTCAATATAAATTACCTTTGTACTTCTGTAAGGCTCGGACTGGCCGTACGACTATTGTGATTGCTCACAGACTGTCTACCGTTAGGACTGCTGACACTATTGCCGGATTTGAGAAAGGTGTCGTGGTTGAACAAGGAACACACAGTGAACTCATGTTGCAGAAGGGACTCTACTATTCTCTCATAACACAACAGGTAAGGGCAAATTATTTTCTTTTCACAAAGTTGTGAAATGCTGGTATGTTGGAGCCATTTTCTGTCAGTAGGTCCTGCATGTTGTCCAGCTGGCAGCTGCTCAGCTGCTCTAGTCTGGGTACAGACACAGGCTTGGAATTCTAGGGGGTTTACCTATAAAAGTGTTTCACATTTATGCAATCCAATATGTCAAAAACATAAGTGAGAAGAAGGTATAGACAACTTATTTACGGCATAACCACAGAATTGTTAGATTCCAGATATATTCCACAGACTGCTTAAAGAAAAAAGAAATCAGATCCAAATAGTTTACTGTCATTACACACTGAAATATATGTGGCCTATAGGCAACAGGGATCACATGACTGAAACAGCAGTACTCATGACAAACAAATTTTACCCTTCCTCCTCCCTGGTCAAAATGTCTTGTGACTGTATATCATGAATTCTTACTAGAGTTCTAGCGATAATGTTGAAGATGGTGAGACATCAGAAGAAACTGAAGACACAGGGGCTGAGGAATATGAGGAAAATAACATAAATGATCTTGTGGAGGAGCTGACCCTGCAAGATAATTTTGGAGAATCAGTGATCCCCGGAAAAGGCAGCGTTCGAAGAAGATCCAGCAGACACAAGAGCAAGAGGCGCTCTTCTAAGAAAAAGCCCTCTAGAAAAAAGGAAAAAAAAGAGTTGGAGGTTGGTATTAAAACTATAGTTTACATTTTTAGTGATAATATGTAAGCATAAACACAAAGCACATAATTTTAATGACTTCTAGAGAGCTGGCTGCCATGCAACCTTTACTCTAGTGCTATTACAGTCACTACTCACCAGGCTGAGTATTTACCCTAGGAATATGGGGATTATCAGGCATGTCTTACCAAAAACTTCATTTTAACACTATTGACTTAGTGTGGAGGTGGCTTGTGCCATTCATTTGTTACGCTTCATAAAATTAAGCATATTATTTCAGTGTTACTGATTATTTAATTCTATCTAATTAAAATGAGTTGTGAGATTTCATTTGCAAGACTCCTCCTGGTACTCACTGTTGCAAATACTGGTGGATAATGTAATCCCTGGGCTGTGCATACCGAGTTTAAATGCACTTTGGAATATCACATTACCTTTATGTCAAACAAAAAATATCAAAACCATAACATTTTGAAGTGTATTCTAAGTAAAGTAGCCATTACTTTCTCTCTCTGTTTGTCTTAGTATATGCTTTAAAACATCCTGTTCTGGATATTTTTATTCAGATAAAAGCCTTTAGGTGACAAATGTCATATAGAAATAAAAGTCATATAGGAAGTTCAGGTTTTAGAAACAGACATGTATTTTGTCAAAGCTGAGCAAAACTTGCTCAAGGGCAATCAATAGGACCAGATTTCTAGTGGACTCTGGATCAGACCAGATTTCAGGTAGGCAGCTCGATAGAAACTTGATTTTGTTTTTTCCTGTTTTGTACTGCTTGAACTAAAGCTTTTTTTTTTTTGCATGAAATATATTGGAAGAGTCGATCGGCATGTTTTGGTGTTTGTTTGTTTTTACCTGACTTCAAGGCCCTTGAAGTGAAGAAATAAAATGTAAATTCTGAGATAAAACCATGGATCCTTTTAAATCCATGGAAGTTAGGATCTCATCTGTAATATAATATCTGATTATTTAAAATTATTCTGGAAGTTTTGGTGTAATTTGTATCTATTAATATTTATTTTCACTAAAATACAGCTTCCAGCTAATACATATGTCAAATAGTACAAAGGAGCTGGATCCATTGCTATTATCACAAAAAAAGTTACGCAATTTCAAAAGATACCTTTTGTCTGTTAATACTACTTAAGACCTCACAGAAAGTAGTGGGTATTCATGTTCAAGACTTCAGTATTCATCCCATTCACAAAAAAATCAAGTAACAAAGCATCCGGTAGTTGTAATTATTTAAGAAAGCTCAGCCCACTTCTAGGATTGAGGCTTAGCCACCCTCATTCAGCATCCAAAACACGGGATAAAATAACCAGGAAGCAAAAGCAACTTCTCTTCCTGATTAATATTTTGTCTCCCTTCCAATGTTTTCATTTTTTGTTCTTCCAGAACTCCCCCTGTGGAGGTATAGACACTTGAATGAATTGGTAAAGCAGAACAGGGCATTTTTTGGTCCTTTCGAAGGAGGTTCAGGCTGACTATCACATATGCCTCTTTCATGCTCCGGTAATGATGCGTAGACTATAGTTTGCAAAAGAGAAAGATGACCTCTCTACCCAGTAACATTACTACCGGCCCACTAGCATTTAGCTGAACCAAAGGGATCTCTTCTGTGCTCTGAACAGTGAGACTTTCTGTTCTTTATAAAGATTCAAGTGTTAAAGTTGCTATTCATGCTGAGCATTGAAAGTCTTGTCTGACTTTCAATGAACTGTCCTGGTCCTTCTCCCCTGATGACTTGGCCTTTTGTTACATTTTTGCCTCCAAACTTTTACAGTGCAGTTGAAGTTCTGGGACATGAAACAGCAAAGCTGCAGATCTCCCACGTGTTTGCTCACTCCCAGTGCACAGAGAGGGCTTTCAGTAGTTTACCAAGACAGCTCACTACTCAAAGCCTAATGAACACCCACAGTCTGGGGAATCTCATGTTTCCAAGGAAAACTTGCAGCCTTCCCTTTCCTGTAGGAAGAAAATCTCCCTGTTGTGCCTTACTCAAGAATCCTGGCTCTGAACAAGCCTGAGTGGCTGTATGTACTGCTGGGAGTGATTGCTGCTGCCATCTCAGGTGGAGTCTATCCTGCATTTGCTGTTGTATTTGGAAAAATCATTGGGGTAAGTCTTTTTTGCAAATACACGTTGCAGTCCTGAGTCTCCCTGATGCTCAGCCAGTTCTCCCTATGTAAGACTCTGGGTGTGATTCACTCATATAAGTGGATGCAAGGAAAAAGGGATAAATGTTGGTGAAGTGACCCACTAGAAACAGAACCTGGTGGAACTGTGTGTGACTAGCAGAGGAAAGGAGGAACAATAGCTGGAGCTGGAAGAACGAATTAGGGAGATGTAGGTTAAATGGAAAGCTGGACTGTTTTCTGGCCCTCAACAGAAAGTTGACTGCAGCCTGATTTCAGGATCCAGGATACTTGCTAAGAGAAATTGAAGTAGACAAGTTTATTGAAATGAAGACTGGTTTATGTAACTGGCACTCCTTGTCTGTGTACTCATTTTTGTGTGTGTTGTGGTGTTTCACTTTTTTTTTTCCCCCTTGCACAGGCTTTTCAAGAAACAGATCCACAAAAGAGGAGTAAAAACACTTTGGTTCTTTCTTTAATGTTTCTTTTACTTGGAGTGATTATCTTAGCAGCATACATAATCCAAGTAAGTGTCACTACACTGAAATGTTAGAAGTTCTTAACTCCGCAGCAGGTTGCGGGTATAACTCATGTCAATGCAGTTTGAGAAGCAAAACACCAATCAGAGCTTACAAAAACATGCAGAAATGCCAGGGTTCTTCCTGAGATATGTGGGTTTTATTGATGTGTTTACTTGAAGACATATGTCCGTATTTGCTGTTGCTTTAAAAGAGCCAATGTGGATTCAGCATTATTGAAATCAAAGATGAGGGTCTGGCCTTAAGTCAAAGTTAAGACTGACGTTTCTTACTGACAGTCTGTAGGCTCTTACCAAAGTATAAAATAGACTCTTTCCATAGCAGACATTCTTTTTCATAGCATCAAACAAACTCCATCATTTGCTGTCCTCTTATGACTGCTCCACAACTTGCAGAAAATGTTTACTGCACATTGATGTCCATATAATAAAATCTATTGGTTTGACTGCTGTGAGAGAATGTCTCTGGTAGCAGCCAGAGTAGGGAGACCAATGACTAGATAGGCTGATTTGTCTTCTAATGCTGTTGAGGCATACGAATAAGACATTACAGCAAAGCTCCTGCCTTCTGTGCCATGTTGCTTCCTTTCTGTGGGAAAATAGAGTTTCAGGTTCCAGGAAAGTGAATGGCAATTTTCCCAAGACTTACACGTACACAGGGGCTTGTAGGAGACTTTTTGGTGTCATTGCTTTTGTTTTGAGGCTTTATAAACAGAGTTAAAGCATCAGATGAGAAAATGTGACTCTCTTTCCTCCCCCAGGGATTCATGTTTGGGAAGTCTGGGGAATTACTAACAATGAGACTTCGTTCTTTGTCCTTCAGAGCATTACTTCAGCAGGTATGAATTATGCAGCTAGTCTATCATGAGAGCCAGATGGCTTTTGCAGACTATTACAATGTACACATTGGGTTTCAGTTGTGTGGTCTGTAGAAAAGAAAACTAAAACATGTCTCTTCTACTACTAGCTTAGAAAAAAGTACAACTTTTTCCAAAAATCTCCTGTCCCATGCACAGTTTAGCTCAGTGCTGCTACTGCAAATAGTCTAATTTTGAATGAGTGTCATTGCAAATGTGCATACTTCTGACACACTAATGTGAGCACAGTTCGCATCTGTCTGTGTGTGCAAGGATGACCAAAAATGTTTAATCTCCCCTGGTTTGAGTGGTCATGGTGCAAATATGTAATACATAGGTTTAAGTCTAATCTGTTTAGTTCTTTAAATTTAAATCTACATACTACAATCCATAGTAAGCAGCTAATCTGATAATTTTTTACTGCAAAAAATTTGAATTGCCCTATTGCCTCATTACCTATGAGAATAATAAAGTTACTTATATTAAACCCTTCCTGTTAATTTGTGCAATTTCATGTCACTTGCACGGGAGTTCTGAAAATGCATAACTTGACACCTCATACACGCATTTGGGATCAAGAAGCTCTTCGTTCATAGAAACATCTGAAAGGGACTAGGACAGGGAAAAAGTAGTGACTAGAAAAAAACCTGCCACAGTCTTTGGAAGTAAAAGGGCCTCATTTCCTTTCTGTATGTACAAATATAGATAAACAATTGCTTTTCTATAGTTACTGAAACAGGTAACATAAAAAGAGAATAGTTAACCTATTTAGGCCCAAGGAAGGACTGATTGAAAGGGGCTTATAATAAAAGTTTCTAAATAGGCATGTTCACAAGAACATTAGAGCTAATAACACTTTTATTGTGATCAGTTAGATGTTCACAACAGAATTGTACTTTTAAGACTTTTTCTTTTAGTTTACTCGGAAAATGCTGACTGCAGAGGAGGAATATTACAGTTAGCCATCATAACTTGTGCTTCCATTTCCCTGTATGCTACCTGAGCAGGAAATGTTTCTTCACTTTATTAGTAATACTGATAAATCTGAAATATGGTAAGAACATGTGATTTTTTTAAAGAAAAATTAATAACAATGTCTTTTCTTGCAGGAGATTGGATGGTATGATGATCAGAAAAATGCTGTTGGTGTTCTGCTAACTCGACTTGCCACAGATGCTTCCCAAGTCAAAGGGGTATGCTGATTCTTTTTTGTTTTTTTGTTTTGTTTTGTTTTCCTAACAAACATTAATTGTAGTTGTCAAGGGATACTGAGATTATTTTGGAACACAAGGCAGTAATTCTGCCCCACAGACTGGCAGATGTATTTATATAGCATGCTGTTGACACCTTGGAAATGGCTTCCCAGCTGATAATTTATGAGAACTATGAAAAATATCAAGCAGATGTTCATGTAACTTTAATTTCCCTCCCTTCAAATCTTTAAGCTAAGTATATAATAACTGTAAACCATTTTACCATGCAAAGTGAAGTCTGGGGAGTGCTGGGGACCAGAATCAGTAGACCCTGGGTTTTTACACTCTGTGGTGGGTGTCATCTGAGTACCATGAAGAAGTTGCATCTGCACATGATACAAATCTTTACTGACCTTAATGAAGATAACTCTTCTTCCTATTCCCACCAAATGTGCTTCACACACAAGCGGGCCGAATGGTAAGAAATGGCCCAGCATTGATAAAGCACATCAGGGAGCATGATGACCGAGGGAGGGAATGACTCAAGGTGGTGTTATGGGACAGATGGCCATTGGCAGGAGAATATGGCAAATTCTGCGTAATTCCTCCTACTGCTCACCTCATCAGTAGTCCCTGGTGATCTGCCAAATGTCTCTGTTTCTTCCCTTCTACCTGAAAAAAAAAAAAAAAAAAAAGTGGGAAGGGGGAATCACTGCAAGACTTGTAGGGGAAAAGTTTTCTGTTTTAATGTCTTTCTGTCCTTCAAATTTGCACGTCAAAAACTCTTTAATCCCTAGGTTTTTCAGTCTTGGTAGACTTTTGTTTCTCTCTCTTGTTCTCCTTCCTTATGGGCTAGTAGTGAGAAAATGGTCTTTGACAAAACTTAGTCATTTTCATTTTTAAAAGTTCCAGTTTGTTTCAGTGGCATTAAACTATATCACCCTATCAGGACAGGAGATAGGAGGGATGCACAAGGTCAGCTAACTACAAAAGCCAGTTAAGGGCATGGATTGCTCTCCAAAGCTATTGTGTTCTCTGGAGCACTACAGAGTGTCAGTAAATAAGTACCATGCTTCATGCTGCGCTGGCTGAAGTTTCCAAATCCATCTTTATGTGCAGCCCCTAGAACATATGGCAACAATTCACCTTGGCATTGGTTTAATTATTACTATTTTAAATTTTATTGAACAAGAAAAGTCTTTTCAGGGCAGGAGTCTTTGGCAAAAGACAGAAGAATTTTTCTTCCCACCCAAGGATTTTTGTTTTTTTCCATCAAGACGAATTTTGGAAGATGAACTATTTCCACAGGATTGTTTTCAGACCTTTTCTCTGCAGAACAGAGCCCACCCAGATGCTGAGTGCTAATCATCTCTCATTTTAAAAGTTCTTGATTAAAAGGTTACTTAAGCTGTGGGGAGATAGGAGTTCTTCAGTATGAGTTCATCTTTCCCACTTGTTATCTCTGCTGAGATAAAGCATTTCTGCAGGGTGGCCAAATTCAGGGTTGTTTTTTTTTTCTGAGAACGCAACCCCAGGTGCAGCAGTGTGAGAACCTGAAAATGAGTAGTTTCCACCATCACTAGTGGGCTGGGTCAATGGATGACTGTTGTTAGAAGCTCCTCTTGCCTAATGCTGAGCACCCACCCACCAACATGCTCTACTGTGACAGTGGCCACTGTCTCTTGTTCCTCAGGTAGAGTAAGTCCCAGATATGTATTTCATTAAACAACTGCCATGACCAGCTGTTTAGACTCCTTTAACCTCTCTTGAAGGCCTGAATGCTGGCAGGTAAGAGGAGCATCTAGGAACAGTTATGTAAATAGGTGCATAATGTCCACACACATGATCACGTGTGGTTTCATTTTTCCAGCTGCACCACTGGCCTTGACTGTGTAGTGATTTCAAGTGGTGATATAAGTAACAAAAAGAAAATCTAATTATGGATATTTGGGGGTTTCTGGGGTTTTCTTAGGCAACTGGAAGTCGACTTGGACTGATGACTATGACTGTCTGTACCCTTCTGACTGCCATCATTATTGCTTTCATATACGGCTGGCAGTTGACTTTACTTATCCTGGCCTGCATTCCTTTCGTTATTGCTACAAATGCTGTGAGTGTTAGCGCTGTGTCTGGTCATGCCGCCAAGGATCAAAAAGCTTTGGAAGAGGCTGGAAGAGTAAGTTCTCCAATTTTAAGTACATGGTTATGGTGTGAGATCACTTTTAAGGACAACACTGTAGCTATATTACAGCTGACTCAATTATCGAAGATAAGCGAAGAGGGGAGAGGAGAGGACAGGACAGGGTGGGGGATGAAGGGAATGTTTATAATATCCCCAAGAAAAGAAAAACATAGATAACACAAAACATCTGTAAATTGGACTATAAAAATGCTTTTGAAAGTCTCCACGGTGAATTTCTGGGCAGGGCCAGTTGTAACAGCAGCAGCCCTGGCAGTGCTGCGCCTTGTGCCTGGGGTGAGCAGCGTCACTCTTCACTGCTCTATGCTGCAGCCAGAGGCATTGCAGGGCTGAGCCACCGAGCCCTGACATTGCTGCTTTTTTATTCCACTACGAAATATAAACCATTAGTGTGCAGAAGAGTTTCAGGCTACTGTCTTCATTCACCTGATAGTGCTCTTCCAGGAGACAGAATAGTCTATGCGAAAGTGCCAGCTGTGCCCAGATGATTGGGGTTTGTTCCTGTTTTATTGGATAAGGCTTAACTAATTGGAATCACAACCCATGGGTTAGGGCAGGGGCTGCTGATGCTTTCTGCGTGTGGTCCCAAGGTTCTGAACTCAAATACATTGTTGGCTTTAGCCTCTCATTGTCTTGTGACTGTGGGGTAAATAATCTCATTGCTCTGGGCTTTCCTTCACCTGGTAACAAGACCTCAATCTCCTCTCTTAAGCAAACACTTTCTGATCTAAAACAATAAATGCTAGACAAGAGACAGTGTTTAGGTGGTATGTTGTAGATTGCAATTGTAAGGGATTATCTCTTATTTATCTCCCAATTTAGATTTCAACAGAATCAGTTGGAAACATAAGAACTGTAGCTTCTCTGACCAAGGAAGAATTATTTTATCAAAGATATGTTGCGAGTTTGAATGGTCCATATAGGTGAGAATTTTTCTTTAATAATTCTTTCTTTGAACATTTTAGTATTTCAGTTTTATTCTAAATACGTTTCTTGAAAACTATCCAATACCCACAAGATTGGAAAGGATATCAATAATCATTTACATAGTTTTAAGATGTGTTCACTCGGTATATTTTAATACACATTCTTAAATGCAGAATGAAAGAATATTTGCAGGATTAGCCTTGTCATTATGCAAAACTTATAAACTGCACTCTCTGCTTATGTGTTACAGAATACTGTGTTTGCTTGTGTATGCATAGAATATAGGTGATATACATAGATATATATATCAATCACATATATATATCAATCAGATATATATATATATCCAGTATACTGGATTGATACTAGTTAATGCAGGAACTGACAGCTAACTCTCATACCACACCCTTTATAACATAAACCAGCTTTATTCCCCTCATATGACTTCGAAACCTTGAAATGAACTTCATATGTTTTCCTTGTTTGACCCTCTACATCTTACTGTCTTGTTTCCATTAAAACACATTTGAATCATGAGGGATGCCAGACTTTTCTAACTCCATTTTACTTAAACAAAATAGTCCAAAATCCAATTTGTTTCTTTCCTCCTTCAAGGTAACTAAAATAAAAGAAGGAATTGAAAGTAATGCATTATATAACATGTCCTCAGCCAAAACAGTGTTAAAATTCAGTGTCTAGTGAACTGGTAATACTCCCAGTTATGGACAGAATGCTCGCCTGAACTGTCAAAGGTCTCCAATTTACAGCTCAGACTAGAAAGGAGATTTCTCTTTCTTCAGAGAGCATCCTAAACCGTGAGGGCAGAGATTACTCCAGATTCTGATCCAGTGTGCATTCAGTTTAGCTACACAAAATGAAACTTCTCCAGAAGGATGGATTTAGAAATAGAGGCTTAGTCCAAACCCCTCCGGGGATATCCAGCAATACATCCCTGTTCCAAGTCAGAATGAGAGGTCTCTGCTCGGTTGGGAAGACCTGGTGGAAAACCACAAGCAGCTCTTAGCCTGGGCTGGAGCCTGCTTGTTTTCTTAATAAAACGGGTCACATATGGTAGTTGTGTTGGTTGGTTTGGTTTTGCTTTTTTGTTGTTTTGGTTTAGTTTTATTGTGTTCTAGTGACCTGCCCTGATACCATAAAGCAAAGGAAGAGATTTAAGGTAACACAACTGAGGGTGAAGGATCTCATTTCTCTAACTTTCTGTCCTTAGGGCAGATCCATGCCACAGTACGCATATTCTGGGCTTGTTTGTGTGTTTTCAGGGGTTGAGTTGTATTACTTTAAAGCTTTAACTCAGAAATCTGGCCATCTCCCAGCCGGTGTCTTCTGTTTCTGTTTTACAAATTATTTACGGAAGGTCTCTTCCTTTATCAGAGATTCTCTGACAAAAGCTCCTTTGTATGGATTTACCTATGGAGTAGCTCAAAGTGCGAACTACTTTGTTAATGCAGCAGTCTTCAGATTTGGGGCATGGCTAATTGCTCGTTGTCTGACCAACTTTGAGAATGTATTTATGTGAGTATACTTTATAAAATGTAAACAAAAAAATACATATGATAGTGGTTTCAGTGTTTCAATGCATGCAAATTATTTCATCTGATTACAGAGGTAACAGGGTGTAGAAATTCAGGAATTCAGATGGGTTGGGAGTGCAGTTTGGACAGAAGGGTTGTTTTGGGGAAAGGTGTGTATTTGGGCAGTGAAGAAGCAAGCAGGTGGCTGTGCTCAGCACACCTACTCTGGAGAAGTCTTTGCTCTTTGGCATTCCTTCAAGACAGAGGGTAGCGCATAGAGAAGCGATGTGACACCACTGCTCATATATGACGTACTTCTAGGAATAAACAGAACTTCCTAATACTGGATGACATCTTGGGGAGTGAGGAGCTCTAGAAATGTCACAATCTAAAGACGATTAAAAATTTATTTTGAGGGTTTACTTTAAACATGAGGAAAACAACCCATTGTTCAACCTGAAATGAGTGCTGGTGCTTTGTCTCATGTTTTTTAGAGTCTTCTCTTCCGTCATATTCGCAGCTATGAATGTTGGTCAGTCTGCTTCCCTAGCACCAGATTATGGCAAGTCTAGAATGTCAGCTCAAAGAATCTTCCAACTTTTGGACAGAAAACCTCTAATTGACAGTTATAGTGAAGAAGGTGAAAAATTGGTAGGTATTCTTTCAGAAAAAAACCTTGAAACAAAATATATTAGTAACGATTTATTGTCTTAAGATTTTATTCATAGATAGTTTTTTGAGGGTTTTTTTGGGTTTTTTAGGATGTCACAAAAGACAGACATTATATAAAATAGTGATACTGCCTTGTTATTTTCAATGGGTCATTTTTTTTGTTTTCAGTCATAAGTGTATGCACTTAAATGTAGTTTTGTTCTGAATGAGCTAAAAACAAATATTACTTTTCATTCTGACCCACCTCTTAAATGGTTTCAGGAAAACATTAACAATGTCAGTTCCACTCGCAGTAGTGTTGCCTTTATAAGGTTTTACAAGAGAAACAAAATACAAGTGGATTTTTCTACTCTTTAGGTAGGTAAGAGAGACTAGCTCCTTCAGACACAGAACAGTTTTGCTGAAATCCATCCTCCCACAACTGTGGAAACTCTTACAAGTAAAAATATACTCTTGTGATGTCAAAAGTACCTTAATGAATAATCTGCTTTGCTCTGAAGTTCGTGGGGAGGGGAGAAGGCAGGGAGAACAACAAGAAAAACAAAAAATGACAACAGGAAAAAAATCACACTCAAAATATCACCTCTAAAACAAAATTGTCATTAAGGAAACTGACCTCAGCACTTGTCAAATTTCTGCACGAAATGCTTTCTGTTTACATGATCCGGAAAGATTACATTTGTACATTCATCTAAGTTTAAAATGTACTTCCTGTGTAGGTTTTAGATGGTAGACCTTATTCAGGAAATGATGATCCAGTTTCTATAATGTTAAGCTCATACACAGGATTTTCAGCCTTTAAAGTTGTGAGCACATTTGCGTATCTTCTTGAGCCAGGGCCCTCCAGCACCGACACTGAAAGATTTGGCAGAAGGTAGCTGGTAAAATAAAACTTAAATGAAAATATTGCTAATATAGACTGGACTAAAATACCAATGATGCCTGTGGCATCTGCAAAGAAAAGCTTTGAGCCCGTTAAATTAGATCATCAGCTGCTGTGAGAGCACTGTGCTGGTGGTGGTGCTGGTATGGACATAGGGCTGGTTCCTACCCCAAACGATAGGAGAGATAATAGCCTTGATGTGCGCCCCCTTCCTTCCACTTGTGTTTAGAAATTGACCTGGCTAGAATGGCTAATTAACAACTATAATTGCTGTTTAAAACACAGCTTGTCCTACAGCCTGTAAATTACCTCTCAAAGAATTTAGCACTGATATCTAATTAGCTGATCTTGACCTTGTGTTACACTTGTTCAAATTGTGCTACATGCAATGTGAGGTCAGGAAAGCAAATACCAGAGATTATATCAAGAGTAGAAGTGCCTCAATTACATGTGTCAGAACAGAAAAGCTTTAGTGTTGTTTATTTGTCTAAAGATATTATTTTCAAATGTGAAGTTAAAAAATATATATAAGGGATAGCATAAAGCTCTTTCTCCAGAAGGATCTAGTAATTTACATCTGCAGATCATCCCATAAATAATGATACTACATTCAATCCAATATGTAATTAAAAAAAAACTTTGAAAGCAGTTTTGAAAACACCCTCCCAAACTTTCTTGTATGTTCTGTCATTTCAATAACCAAGTCTTAAAGATGTTACTATAGTTAAAGCTAATAAATGCTAATATGAGCATGTGAACTCTATTACTTTTCAGAGCAATTTTGAAGGCAACATTGAATTCAGAAACATCCATTTTGTATATCCAACAAGGCCAGAAGTTCAGGTTTTGCAAGGACTCAACGTGAAGGTTAACAAAGGACAGACTCTGGCGTTAGTAGGAGGCAGCGGCTGTGGCAAAAGCACATCCATTCAGCTCTTGGAGAGATTTTACGACCCAATGGAAGGACAAGTGGTAAAAATAGACTTGTGTGGCTATCAATAACAATTGAATCTACAGAAGCCTCTGTCTTACCAAGGTTCAGAGGCTTTAAATGATTGTAGCAATACCTCTGGAGAAATGCCTTTTTTAAGAGGTGTGAGTTACTGAGGTTGTGGCTCCAGTAGAGCTGAAGGCAACCTCAAGACCCCTGTCATTGCCTGCCCCCTGCATTAGACACACATGCCAGTATGACCACCCATGTTGGCACAGTGTGGTGGCTCAGAGCACTGATCTCAATGGGGAAGAGAATGACGGGGTCACACTACATCACCTCCCCAAAGCTGCTCACAGCCTGGTCACACAGGGGCATTGTGTTCTTGTCATTTGCTTGTCAAGTGTATAAGTCATCTCGTTAATACGAATTCACATACTAGGGATGTAGTTACATGCTTCAGATAGTACAAATGTAATCCCACAGGGATGCTATGGCATCACCACTGGAGGGTTGCAATGGGCTTTATGATGCAGGCCCCATCCATGGGTATAGAAAGCCCAAGGAAACCCCCCTGGAGGTTTTAACATTGAGTTAAAGGCCTAGAGCTGTGAATACTTATTGCTGTGTTCAGCTTCTTCAGGACAGGCTTTTCCACGAGGTTTCCAGTGCTTCTTGTGGTCAGTAGGGCTGGAAGGACTGCAGAAACAGCCTGCGATCTACACTGTGTTTCTGTCTGCTGGGAAATGGAGGCAAAAACACAGACAAAATTAAAAACTAATGAAAGGAAATATTTCATCTATACTGCTGGTTCTTTTCAATTTTGCATGCAAAATTTGCTTAGTTTCAGCTAGCAATCTAACACGTAACAGGTTTCCTCTTACAATTCATGTTTCCTGTTTACAGTGTGTATCTGTGGTTGAGCTCTGTAGTCAACTTGGCATAATTTGTCTGTTGCTTTTTTCTAGTTGGCAGATGGATTTGATACCAGATCTTTGCAGTTACAATGGCTGAGGTCCAGATTGGGCCTGGTGTCACAGGAGCCCATTTTGTTTGACTGCAGCATTGCTGAAAATATTCGTTATGGAGACAACAGTAGGGTGGTTAGTCAGGAGGAAGTTGAAGAAGCAGCTAAAGCAGCTAACATTCACTCCTTCATTGAAAAACTGCCAGAGGTAAGAGACTAGAGATTTGGAATGATATAGAGAAATCTAGGTAACACTCATGTAATTGGATTAAAAAATCAACATTTTTGCTTCCCTCAGTAGGAAAAAAAAAGAATTTGTGTTTAAAAATGTTGGTGTGTTTCAAGCTTAAAATCCTCCTTGATTTATTCAAAAAAAAAGCACTGATGTTCCAATGAATATAGGGGTTGACAAAATAGAATATGGGGAGTGAAAAATAAGAGGACACTTCATGTACAAATAAGTCCTCACAATTTTTTTAATATTTTTTAATTGACAGCAGAAGCTTCTCAAATTACTCTTAGAAAGATTTTTTTTTTTTTCCTGAAATAATTCAGTAAAACTAAATGCTCTATTTCTAATTGGATGTGCATGAGCCCGGAGTGTTTCCTAACAAATATGAAGGGGCAATAAATCAAAAGAGAATGACACAGCCCTTGACCTTCATGCTTGCCAAGATTTTGGTTCCAACAAGGCAAAATATTTTTATAGTTTGTTTTCACTGTAGTTCTGTGTAACTTGAAAAGGATGCAATGATGCTGAAAATTATTTCACCTTCATTACTACTAATGACATTTGTGATTCTTTATTAACTAATAATGCAGGATCAAGTTCTTCATGTATATGTCATGAAGCACTAAATCTCTAGTTACTCTTAAAATCATATGCTCCTGGGCAGGTGTTTGTGGACAACTTATCACTGTATTGCTGGTGGCACCATTGAACACCTATTCCGGTCTTTAGGGAAGTAAATTTTCAGACCAGGTATAAATATGTGTGGCTATAAAGCTGTATATATACTGTTTATACTAGAGGTGTTTATAAAACCTTAGCTTTATTAAAAGCACTTGCACTATTCTTTCTTTTCAAGGTGGAAATACCTAGTCATTTTTATAGCCACACATAAAACTTTACTTTTCTAATCTTCCTTCTCTAACAGTATTCACAGGCCTTCTTTTTTAATTTTTAACATCCAGAAATATAATACCCGAGTGGGTGAGAAAGGAACACAACTTTCTGGAGGTCAAAAACAAAGAATAGCAATTGCCCGTGCTCTGGTTCGTAATCCTGCCGTTCTACTTCTTGATGAAGCTACTTCTGCTCTTGACACAGAAAGTGAAAAGGTAAGTAATGATTATTGTATGAAATATATATGTCTATGTACTTGACTAGTTGCTTTCTGTAAAATAAAATGAAGGCAAACATGTTGCAAATGCTCAGCCGTGAAACAACAGGGTGGGTGTATCACAGTAGCTTCTCCAGCTGCAAGCTCTCGGCTGAATGACACTAGGAAGCTGTGCATATCTGCTAAATAAACAAGTAGAAAACCCCAAGATTTTAGGTAGAAAACATCATGAGGAGCTGATACTCTTTAGCTGTATTTGATGCTAAATATAAAATTTGTATTCTGACCCAAACTGGATCCCGAAGAACCCACTTCTCAATGTCTCATGCTTGTTTGATCAGTCTCACTGACCTCAGTGAGAAAACCTGTTGAGTGAGGGTCTCATGCATCCGCTGCCTTGTATATCTATGGGAAATATATTCAGGTGATAACAAAAAGTAAGAAATCAAATGTGGTTCCTATAACAAATGAAGGTTTTCCAGTTGCTAACAGCATTTTCATGATATCTGTGTGCAGATCGTCCAGAAAGCTCTGGATAACGCCCGGCAAGGTCGAACCTGCATCATCATTGCTCACCGCCTGACAACCATACAGACTGCAGACATCATTGCAGTGATCCAGAACGGCAGGGTGATTGAGCAGGGCACCCACAGCCAGTTACTGGCAAAGGAAGGACAATATTATGCCCTTGTAAATGCACAAGTCTCTAATTAGCACTGTTTGCACATTTTTTTACTCTATTTTTTCTGAGAAGACACAACAAGCTTACAGAGAATTAATGTTGGCTGTGTCTGTGGTGATGGAACAGAGACTGTGTGTTGCAGCCTGGTTGCTGTAGCCAGTGTAGCCTTTGCCTCACACACCCATGGGGATGAGTGGTGCATGCCTGGGCGTGGGTCATGGAAGGTGCATGGGGGACTCCCACGGGCTGAATCTGCTGGGCAGCTGTGGGGATCGTATGATCTGGAGGGAACAAGACCTGAAGTAGTCTCATCCACACCATGGCTGAAGTGGGTCACCCTGTTCTTGCTGTTCTCCCAAACCCTGGCCCATATCATGTGCCATAGACCAAGGCAGTACCAGAGTATGACAGTGGGTTAAGCACCATGGATAAGCACTGAGCTGGTGCTTGTGCTTGCCCCTTGGGTTTCTTCACCAGCCAGATGCAGCCATAAAGTCATCCTAATTAAAGATGACTGTCATTCTTACTGACTGCTGAGGTTTCAGATAAAGGCATTTGTATTAAATTTAGAGATAACAGGTTACATGTGAGGGCTTGTTGCGCTTTTTTCCCACTTATGCTACATTTCTAATATTACTGTGCTTCACACATTTCTTGGAGATCCAATATTCTATTTCAGACAATAATTGTAATAGGTACAAGCTTTCCATATACAGATAAAGTGACATAGAAGATATTATTTTATTTAGTGTTTTTTTAATTGCTGACCTAACATAATTTAATCAGTCTTTGCATCCATCAGGGTAATTTCAAAAGTCCTGCAAGACAGTTAGAATGGCTTCTTTTGGAGTGGACTCATGTCAGCCATGTAAATAACTTTTCTTAAAAAAAAAAAAAAAAAGTGATTTTCAATATGAGGTCCTTTATTTTGAATGAATATGGTGCTTAGAGACATAGTTTAGTGGTGGACTGATAGTGTTAGGTTAATAGTTGGACCTGATGATCTTAAGGGCCTTTTCCAACCTAAGTGATTCCATGAATAATTTTAAACACTGTTTGAAGTGTTGGCAAAACTTGTTTACACATGTGCTTATTCCTCGGGGTGCTGCAATACATCCTTCAACAGTTGAAGAATATGTGCTGTGTAGTCAGAGTGACTCAGCAGCTGGTGGTGTTTTTTTGTTTTTTTGGTTTTTTTTTCTGGATAAACCCAATGGCAGCATTTTAATTTTCCAGGGCTTTGCACGTGGCTTTGGGTTAGGATTTATGGCCTGAAGTACTTTATAACTTCCAGATAACTCTGCTCAATTGTAGCAGACAAAACTTACAGTAATGACTATCTCCTTTGCTCATTTCAATTGTTTTCCGGCATCAGGATCCATGAGGGGAATAAAACACACAAAAGAAAACAAATTCTGGTCTCAGCTTTGCCAAAATAAATACAGTTGCTCTCCCTCACAGTTTTTCTCAGGGACTATTACAAGAGGAGTTACCACTCATTCAGCCACCCCTCTTGCATCACCTCTTCACTTTCTCGTAATAGGCAGATACCGCAGGAGACGCTGCCCTGATTACATTCCAAATTATCCAATGTAGGCTTCAATTAATTCCTTTTCCCTGTTTTATTTCTGCACTGGAGTTAAAATTACAAGCAGCAGAGTGTGATTCTCAGTTTTTAAAATAAAATATCTTCCATTTTAATCCAGAAATCTTTCAGGGAAAGAAAGAGTTATTTTGTACTTTCGGATTAGATGTATATATGGTTTTCATTACAGTTGTGATGAATAATACATCTTTATAATATTACAATTCATTACAATCTATTGAAGTAACAATTAAGACAAAGTAAAAATGGGAAATTAATTATAATAGAGATGGTTGCTAAGCTAAGGCTCTGTAACATAATGAATCACCTAACATCTGGGGCTAGTTAATGGAGCATCTGTGGAAAACACTGTATTCACATCCATGAAGATAACGAAGATGAATCCAAAATGTGCTTCCTTCCTACCAGCCTGGAATTATTTACTAGCACAGGGGCAAAAGGGGTGAGAAAATATGCACCATTTGACCCTGAAGGTGCTGAAAGAGCTGTAGCATGGTCAGCCTAGAAAAATAAGTTTTCTGACCTGTGTTTCCCCTCATTTGCTCTTTCAGAGGTTAACATTACCTAGCATGGAAAGAAAAGTGACTACACTTGCATCCCTTTTGGTGTGTTCCTCACCCTTGTTTACATAGAGCATTGTCATGCTGCAATAGCTGGACAGGCTTAGTACCAGCTATGTACGTCAAGGATTGTTCCCTGTGGAAAAGTAGGTGTGGATTTTGGCTGGAGGCAGAAAAAGCAGGTGCCGATGTTGTGATGGAGAGAGCGTGTGTGCATTGCTCTGAGGTCTAGAAGCCAAATGGGGAAAGAGCAGTACCAGACAGATGTGCCTTGGGACATGCTCAGTTCTCACAGGATTATAAAGGGGAAATAAAAGCCACGATTGAAGTAACCAACATTGATTTATTTAAGTTCACAAGTGAGATGTTATGTAACATAAGAACATACTTTACTGATTTATCTCACTACAAACATACTGAAAGCTATACATATCACAGCCTTGTTTAAAAGATCAGCTACAGATCTAAGAAAAACACTGGACAAAAACAAGTCCTACCCAACACAAAAGAGATGATGAGCAAGGAAATAAAGCAAAATGCCAGCCACCTGTGAAAATGACAAAAAACCACACTACTGCATGCCTGCTAAAAGACAGACTGAGCTGGATGACTTTACTGACTACATGAGGTATAAATAGATTCATATGCTCAGCTTGTAGGCACTAATAACAAACTCTGATGGTATATTTCAGACCATTCAAGTCACCTTCCCAGCTGGATGTGCCCATACAGCTTGCAGGCTGGCTCTGATTAAAAGCAGATCTAAATTCAGAGACAGATGCATGTTAGAAGCATCTTTTCAGCACCAGACGCTAGACTGATATAGAGATCAAAAGAATTAGTCCTGACAGAAAAGCCTATGAAGACACATCTTAAGAGCAGAGGATTCATCAGCCCCATTGCTCTCTGTCCTGTGCTGCCATCTACCTGGAGTGCCAGAGTTAAGAGACTTCCCTTATCTCTGCCCAAGCGGAGCTTGTGTTCTCCAAACGTGCCACAACATGGTGAGTCACTGCTGGTGTCACTGGGGACCTCACCCCTAAGATGAATGCCAAGAAGATAGTGATGAAGGAAACGCATCAGCCCGTGTTTGTCGTGGAACACCAAAGGGCTTTTTCATGATTAGATGAGAAGCACTTAGCCCATACACTTGTTTTGTGCCAGCACCGATCTAAGCCTCCAAGGGAATTATTAAGGTCTGATGTCCCAAAAAAAAAAAACTGAGTGAAGACTTCAGTGAAGGCATTTATAAAGGCATTTTGAAGAAAGAATTGAGAGTGTCTTAACGACCTGAGCCCACTGTAGTATCATACACAGCTGTTAAAATTGATTACAACTTTGTGATCATTAGTCTAGTTAAAATGTTAATACTAATGCAGAGTGAAGCCCCAGAGATAAGTTGACATGTGAACTAGAGGGCGCAGGACCTGATTATCCTTATGAGCCCAAATTGTTAATTGTCCTTTTGTTCGTATGATCATTGGAGTACACCAGTCCCAGTGGGTGTGGATGTTTCCCATTCCTGGATGTGTTATTTCAGTCTGAAACACCTGACAGCAATTTGGGAATAATGCTGTTTGCAGAACATTAAATGAATATAATGTTTATCATCATGTGTTTTTTTCCCAGATGTCTACTTTCCTCTGCAGCTTATACAGTTTCAATTTATATTCATTTAAAACCTGTAAAGCATGCGTCCTCGTAAAGAAGTTATTTAATGATGCTTGTTGTGTGGCAAGAAGGAAAACTTTCCTTAAAATTTAAGTTCACCACCCTTGTACTTTTAGAAATGATCCGGATTTTTTTTGAGAAGTGGGAAGAAAAGAACAATTAGAGTTCTTTTAGGGTCAGCTGAAATACTAAATCAATGTGTCTTTTTATATTTTTTAACCTGGATTAGATTTATAAATTTAATTAAAATCCGGAGAGTTTGCAAAATTCTATAAAACAATCTGTGGCAGGCAATAACCGACCTGTCCTTTCTTGGCTACCATCAACACACATTGTACCACTGACTTCTCACTTATGTGTTTGGAAGTGGGAATGTGTCTGGCTGAGAGAGCTCGACGGGCTCTTGTCATACTGAACTTTAGGAAAATTCCTGTCAGACTTGGGAGCGGGCCTATTTAAATGTTAATGGTCGGTTTTTTCAGCTAATTAGGAAGGGAATTGTTAAGAAACCATGCAGGATCGTTAAGGTCCGTTCACCTGACATTGCTGGAGGGTTTGAAGTGAAACTGCTCTCCTGGACTGTTTCTGCTGTAGGGAAACAGCTGCCCTTGTAACACTGTTTAAAAAAAAATAAATAAATTAAAGAGGGTGCAAGGGGGGAACAGTTATTGATCATATTGATCTGCTAGATCTGAGATCCTACCAAATAGATACCAGTAGGACAGTTGATAACCTAATGCCAATGGAATTGGGATTTCAAGGATGAAATATCTTCTCTGGATGAGGTTTGTGCTTCCTTTTCCATGAAGAAGCATTTTGGTACAGAAATGCTCCAGCTTTGCCTGCATTTAGGTCTCACTTGCTACCTGCTACCAGAGGCAGTCTACCCAAAGAATTCATTTTTCTAAGGAGGAACAACTAAAAGCAGAAGAGTTCAAACAGTTTTTTCTGAAGCGATGGTTGTGCCTTGCTGAAGAAGGAAATAAAGTGACAGCTTTTCAAAGGTATTTCCAAGCTCTTCTGTTTGCAAATGGACTTGGATTATACTGGAGAAACATGGCTTGGCAGTCGCTAAAGCTATATCCAAATGGCACATTAACTGACCAAGACAGCGGACGAGTCAGTGTATTACTTGACCTGTTCTCATGTATCCATACTGCCGCATATAGGACAAACTTGACTTCCATAAAACACATCTTCTGCATGTCTGAGACACTACGGTGTTTCTAAGATCTAGGCAACAAGGCCACAACCAGAACATATGTAGTTTCTTCTTGTAAAATATCCTGGAGGGGCTTATTTTTAAAGCCCTGATCCTTAGATACGTGTAAAGGACTGATAATTTTCCATGCAAAGGTGGAAGAATACAGTTGTCTCGCTATTCTTTATCAGCCTCCAGCTGACCTACAGATAAGCCTTACCACAGACTGCCCATCCCCCTGACGTTTTCCAGGGTTATAGCTCTCTCTGACTGTTCTCTTCCAGTTGTCTGGGCTGTGTTTCCTCCTCAAGCACCTTCCCCAGCACACACAGCAGATGCTGCACCATGTGATCTGATGCATAAAGACAGACAGAGATGAGAGGGGAAGTGCCAAAAGCAATAGTGATGCAAAAGGATTACTTTCTAAAATTAACAAAAATTTCTCAGCAGAAGACTGGTCATTGCTCTCAGTAAGTGAATAATTTACACTGGATTGCTTCCATCTGTCTCTGTGCTGTGCTTTGTCATCTAGACTGCAGGCAGCTCTTTATCTACCTGAGACCCTAGCAGTCATCTTCTCATTTTAGCATTTATTTCCTACCTGGCTCATCAGCAGTTATGACCAGAAACTATTTTTGAGGCATATCTTTCCGTCTGGAAATAATAATTTGCTGTGCCCTTAGAGAAGCTCGCACATCTGCTCGAGTTATTCCCAGCCTGTCCAACAACATCAGTATCACATGCTCCAAAGCAAACTTGCTAAGCCTTCCTGTAACTCTCCTGAAGATGCCATTCTTTATTTTATTGAATGCTTTCACAGAAAGGCGTGTTAGCTCAACAAATAGGTTTCATGGACTTCTTTGAATTGACCATTACGTATTTTCTTGCTCTGCTGTTTCCATAGGAGTAACACCCTCAATTTTTTTAAATCATTATGAATGTTGTCTGCGACTACTGTTACCTCCTACATAGTCCAAAGGAGAGCCGTCTCACAGATAATCACCACTAGACTAGATTCTTTCGGTATGTTCTTTGAGATCTGAAAGAATGACTTGAATTGCCTGTTTTTGTGGAAATAATCGGTCAGGTTCACCCCTGATTGCTAAAGGACACCCTCAGTATTCAACCTACCACGGGCAGCATTGCCAGAGAACACACATGGTATTCTACCAAGAGGGAACCAAGGGGCAAATGGGCACAACCATGCAACACTTACTACTTTACTACAGAGATTTAGGGCTGAAGCAATCAATCCTAAAGCACTTTAAACCACTTTAGGATATGAGTAATCTGTTTCCAAATGTCTGAGCATACAATGAACTACACGAGGGAAGTGCTGATTTCTTACCATAAATCTGAATAAAGAGTCTCAGTTTTCATTCAGATTATACATTTGCATTAGGTGAAGGGAGGTCCTCTCTTAATATCTGGTCTTTCTTAAAGAAATTTCTAGGTTATCTTATCAGTCCTGCAAATAATTTTGGAGTTCCTGACCAGAACAGCAGTAGGGAGCACACTTGCAGACTTCTTTGAGGAAGAGGAAGGGCCTCTGCAGCGTAGGAGGGTGAAGTTTCTTCATCTAGGTTTTAACAGTTCCAGAAGGTTAGAGTGAAGACCAAAGGTTCAGGAAACAGGAATTATTTGTCCTGTATTTTTATGTAAGATGGAAATTTACAGATTGGAGAAGCATCCAAAATGGCTTGTAATAATGAGTGAATTAGCAGAATCTGGATTTTTTTCCTTCTTGGATGGTGTGAGGGGAATTTTAAAAAATAATTTAACATTTTCAGGGATCAAAATAAATGGTGTCTCTAACAATCCCTTACATAGCCTGTTTTTTATGAAACCATACTAAAAATGGTCAGTGGAGTTTCCATTTTCACATCTGCTATTTGTATGAACATACACCTGGCAATGTAGTGTGTGTGTTGCTTCAGAGGAAACTCAACCAAGCAACTATCACTTCATACAGCACTAATGGTCTTGGTTAAAAATCCAGTACGTGTTTTGTTTACTGTAAATGAGGTGCATATCAGCAACACTGAATATGAAAATGAAATTTTAATGGACCGCTTTTATGATGCTAGAGCAATGTGAAAAGACATCTGTAATGCGATTCATTTTTCAATATTCAGTAATGTAGTTTTAGTTGGAATAAATACAGATCCCAATAAAGACTCACATGACTATTTTCTTCAATTTCTTATTTCACAAGTACTTGGAGACCTAGAGCAACTTTTTCCATTAATTCATGCTAATCCTTCTGGGACTTTTCCATTGTTATGTTTTAATGTTTTCTTTCTCTTTCTCTTTTTTTTTTTTTTCTTGTAGTATATCTTAACACCTTGCTGTAATTATTTCACACTTATACATGTAGTTGCACAGTGTGATAATGTATATTGATTCTGATAAATTTGTCTGCATCCACTATCATTAAATAATCTTTGCATCTATCACTTAATTGTTTCTCACAAATAAAGAGTTATGGATGTGCTTTTTCTGAGCTAAAATGGCTAATCTGCCCCATTTACAGAAAAGAGAAAAGCATGAATTTTGCGATACATATGAGTATACTTAAATGAATATATAGTTTTGTATTTATAAAATACATATTTTTATACATTTAAATACATCACAGATTTCTTAATGGTGAGAAGTTTGGAAAGAATCCAGGCAAAAATTGAAATGAATCATGGGAAAATTCCATTTGCTTTCAGCATTTTAGTTCAATCTTGCAGAGTCAAAAGCAGCTTTTTCTTCTGACAGTCATCAAGTTTGATGATGCAATCTGTCTTTTCAGCTTAGTCAGACACTTAAGCCATTACTCTTGACTCACATACTGCACTTGCCCACATGATGTTAGTTACTCACGCATATTTATTCCATTTTCAATAGATAAACCTTTGTTAGCTTTTATGTCTAGGCCTTTTAGCCATACTGCCTGGGAAAGTAATTAAACTCCTTGCGCTTGAAAAGCCCAGACAGCTCAGGCTTTGAAAGGAGCAGCAGCTCTGTCCAGATCCCTGAAGCTGCCCCCTGGCTTCCACAAGAGATGGTATTATGAAAAGCTACACAACCTTAACCAACTTCTCTGAAAACATTTCTTAACAACAAAATTAAACCTCTCATCATCTCCATGCTTTGCCAGAGGCTTGCTTTCTTCTAGAAAGCATAGCTTTCCTGTGAAGGTTTCCTATTTTCATTGTTCCCCCAGCCATCTCACAGTTGCACATCATCTCAGAAAACCACAGGCGCAGTAGTGCCCTGCTGCTGCTCCGAACCCCAGTCAGTGCTCAGAAAATGCTCAGCACAGAAAGACCCCAGAAATGCCACCCACCCTGGGCCAACACCCCCAGACTGAGTGTCCTTAAAAACTACCTCAAACCAATAGAAGAAACATCCTATCCTAGTCTTCATTACATAGTTACTGCTATGTACGGTAAAGAATGATATGATGTGTGTGACATTTAAAATGCATCTTGTTAAAGTTCAGCTCTTGCCATGACTTCTTCAGCTTGTTTTCATCATTATGGGGAATATAGTATATCTAAAAATGTATTTTATCCTCTTTCCTGTTAAGTACACTCAATCATGATGCCACCAGGACTGGCAAATTCACATAAACATTCACATGTGTTTATAATAAACTTGTGCTAACACAAGTCATATTTAAGCTGAGTCTCAGGGAGTTTTTTAATAAATAAAGAAAAAGAAAAAGCACAAGCATGGGAAAACAGGCAATGATAAATGTTTCTTAATGTTACATATAACAGGTTATGTTATTTGATTATGTGTGATTTGTGACTAACAGCAGATTGTTAAAAACTACTGCATTATATATATACTTTTTTTACATTAGTAGTTCTATTTGTTTTCTTCGAAGTCTGATGGAATTTCCTTCACCCTCCCTCATTTCTTCTCAGATTGCCCCATGTATTATTCAGTGTCTCAGCTGCAACCGCTGCCACAGAGTTGAAACTAAACCACCCTGGTAGCTCTGTCCTTCACTAAGACTAGCAAGGGCCCACTTTTTGTGAGACTGTACTTCTGGAGATAACATTTCCCTGGAAAAAGAGGTGCAAAAGAAGGGCTTCATTTACTGGGAAGGGAAATATGGATGGTCAGATGAACTGTTAGAAAGGAAATATTTGAGGGCTTATGTACTGAGATGCAGGTAATGCATATAACCCCAGTTTGATGACAAATCAAAGTCAGAAAGGGCTTTGCTATACTTGTTACTGTATTTATAGTTCAGACAATTGCCTCTAAAATGTACCACCTTCTGTCTGACAAGGCAGAGTGAATCCTGTCCCCAAATTAGAGTTCTCTAGGAAAAAAATAAAACAGGAAAAAAAACCCAAATCTTAAACACTTGATATGCATGTTTAGGCGAATATACACAAACAGAAACGTTTCCAAATCTCTCCTCAGGACTCTGCACTATTTTAACCTTCAAAAAAATACTTGGCAATGATTTAAGGTTGAATTGAATGGTAGTCAGATATGTGTGTTTTCTGGAAATATTTCATGAAGTTCAAGCGGTAAATTATGTTCTACAAGGACATTAGGCATACATCTTTCATGTGTCCTTCCCTCTTTCAGCTGATCACATTCACTTGTCCTATCTTGCTTCAGATTAAATGACAAATCTGTCAAGTGAGGGGGAGGTATTTCCCCAAGTTGTTTATGAAATGACCAGCACCGTTCAGCTTCAGTCCTGCCTGAATTCTTTCAAGCACATGAAACACAATAATCAAGTGTCTTAAACACAGAAGTCCTACATATGAAAAGGGTCAAACTCCAGAAGTGGTGAGTAATGATGCTACAGGAAACTAACAACAGACAGAGGATTTCTGTCCCATATGGTTGTTCTCTGGGTGATTAGTAGTAGAGATTTCAAAAGGTCATATTTTTCTAAGAAGCCTCATTATGCTTAGATCACAAGACAGGGGATTTTCTCCATCCAGTGACAGCTGAGATAAGTAATCTGTCCACCCAGTCCCAGGTTTCAAAGCATGAGAGTCTGTCACAGCCCCCCAAGACCATATCAGGAGAGCCTTGAGGAGAAAACAGGGAGGCAAGCTATGTCTACAGGACCAGTTACTTTGCTAGATATGCCACGATCAGTGCCAGAATGTATATCAGAAGGTTTCCAAAACTGGTTCAAGGTCTTACCTGACACCATTAATTCTGCCACAGCAAGTTCTTCTCTAGCAAATTGCAATTCCAAAGCCATTGCAAAGACATTCTCCCCCAAATTGTTCTGGGGGAAGGCAGTGAGAAAATGCATTCACTAAACAATTATTTCAGCTAAGTCAAATATTCTGAACATTTTGTTCAAGCAGAAACTGTACGTTTTGTTTCTTTTTAAAAAATTCTTGATTAGAAACAATTTCTACAGGATTTTTGGGTTTTTGTTCTGGAAATGTTGAGATGAAGAACTTCAATTCTCTCAGCAACTTCTTATGGCTAAAACCATTTTCCATCATTATCTGTGCAGAGTTTTAGCTAACCTCTGCTGTGTTTTTTACTAAATAAAGTATATATCCAAAACTGATCACCCAGTCCTGTTTCTAACAAACTAGAGATGCAACTCTGTAAGGTAACTCCTGTGACAAGGGGAACCTGATGGGGAAGGGAGTCTGAGGAGAGGAAACCAGATTAATTTAAAAAAATCAAGAGTTGTTCATGTTCTGGTTATCCTCTGTAGCACATCACATAGCCCTTCTGACACCCTGAGTGAGACTGCTCTATCCCTAGCTATGCCTGCCTCAGCTGGGAAAATGTATTTGATTTAATAACCTGGGCTGGGGAGGAAAGGGTTGAAAAGTCCCTTTTGCACTGGGGAGGCTGGGCTGGATCCACAGCATCTGAAGTTGGCAGCAAGAAGAGCTTGTGCACCTTGCAGAGCCCTTCTCGTCCAGCTGAGCCACAGAGCACCTGGCACCCTGATGATTGCCCCACCTATGCTCACAGGGCTGCTGAGAGAGGACTGGAAAGAAAGATTTATGGAAAATTGATGGAGACAGATGTGTGGAAGAGGAATGACAGGACAATGACAGGAAGCCACAGCTTCTGCTCCCCTGTGCTTTTTCCAGGGCTACCCCAACCTCTGGCCATGAAAGCTGACAGCTGCTGCACATCCTCGCAGTGTCTCTCCCAGAGCTCACTCCACAAACACTCATTTTGGTGTGATGAGGATTTCAGCGTGGTGAGGATGGCTGTGCCACTCTGCACCTGCCCAACATGGCTACCACCTGCACCACCCCCGGGGATTCTCCTGAAGCATGCGTCGCAGGTGGGACACCCCTTCCACCCCCTTCTCCCACGGGACAAAGCTGGGGTTCAGGGCTGCTGGCAGTGGCCTGTTTGGGCCTTCTGAGCAAGTCCGACCCTTCTGACATTCTCACTCATGGCACAAATTTGGTCTGGAGAAGAAAGTAGAGGCATCACCTGTTTTCATCCGTATTTGGTTTGGTTACCTAATCTTAACATTTTTACTATTCAAAATAAAAAAAAAAAAAACAACAAAACAAACAACTACACACAAACTTAATAGTATTAAATAAAAAGCCACTCTTTCTCCTTCCCATATGCCCACAAAACTCTCAGTGCTTTTTAGTGCTTGAACAGACAGTGAAATATTTTTAAGTCACTATAAATCAATATGTTTTTAGCCAAAATAGGTCTTGAGAAATGTTTTTGTGAGAAATTCTCTGGATCCCTAATTCAGGAAATATCTGAGATTCTTGAGGAAGAGTGGTATTAGTGGGGTAAGGTGATGATACTCAGCCTGTACCTCCAGCTTTTGTTCTTGGGACTACAAAGGTTTCAAGACAGCTTAAGTTTGAGATTTTCTGGATTTTGACCTAAGTGTAGCAGCTCACATGCTCCACAAATTAAATTCTAATAATTTACCAGAAATGTTTTTTTTTTTTTAACCAGGACAAAGTAAAGGGGAATTGGAAATAATATCCCTTACTTAAATTCTCTTAAATATTATATCCCCCCTTTTTTTTTTTTAGCATTTACTTTGCAAGTTGCATATGATATGACATAATTGGGGAATGAGAGGAAAAGAAAAAATAATGCAGGAGGACGAACTAACACCTTCTCATCAGTTGGACCTTTCTTTGTAGTTCACAAGGCAAATTCCTTAGGTCACAGTCTCATCTGTATGAATTTTCCACTTCCCCCACTCTTGAGGAGAGCAGAAGAACATCAGCACACACTGACACCCACAGAGAACTGAACTGTCTGATAAGAGATTGCTTTTGTTCCCCACAAGGTCCCACAAAGGTATTCAGTACACAGACCAGTATTTGTATTATGCTGTGAAGGGAAGGATTTAGGCCAAAAGAAGCTGGCAGCCATGGCTTTTTAATGAGCCATGTGCTGACAGACCTGGTTGTGAGCTGTTACAGATGTGCGCTGGACAGTCTAATGAGATGCAGGAAATTCAGGAGGCCAAAAAACCTCTTTGGATTTTCTGGTTACACTGACAGGATCAAAACCGCTTGTGTTCTACCTGGCATCACCAAGCAAGGGTTATACTCAATGTGCTTAATAAAAACATTACCATTTGGGGTAAAGGCACTGATGCACGTTGATTGCCATAAGGGGGAATAAAAGAGTGACTGAGTCATTAACCAAGAATGAGAGCACAGGCAGGCAGAAATCTGCACTGGCACATTAATTATAGTAACAATTTCTGTGATTCTCCTGCTACATTACCAGAGATGCAGGAGCATGAGAGGAGGCTATGGCATGAAAGGAGATGGCCAGGATGATGTGGCAAGTAAGGGGAAGGAAACCCCTGGTGAGAGAAGAAAACCCCCTGAAAAATTCTTCTCCCTGTGGAACGGAGTCTCCAGCTGATGTGTTCGGCACAGAAGAGGCGCCTTTTCCCGGTGCTTTAGCAGAGGAGTATTCTGGCATTTCTCTTGGAGCATGAGTCAGACACAGAGGCTGCCAAGAAGCTGTGCCAAGTCCTGCTCTCTGTTACATGTGCCCACAACAACACAGCACGTGAGCAGATATTATCTCTGCGCCAACTGATGCATTGGAATGGCTGTGGACTGCTCTGTGTGTTTCTGCAGCTCCTCGTTTTCACCTGTTATCTCTGTGAAGTCTGTGTTGCAGATGATATTGCTAATAACCAGACCTGCAAATTCGAACAAATCAATGGTAAAGGTCTACTTTGTCGTTATGTTACAGATAAAACTTATTTTTAACAGTCTCACTGATGGAACACTAGCCAATGGATGCCCCAGTTTACTTGTTCTTTGTCATACAGACAGGCATATATATAAAAAAACATAGACAAGAGTCTGTGAGACTGAATAGGACACATACACAGACCTTTCCCACCACAGCTAGGTCAGACAGCATTTGCTGAAACTATAAAGCTGCATAAGACATGCAACAGTGACATCTATTGGCTCATAAACGTCGTGCAAATCCCTGCTTGTTTATTCTCCTGCAATATTTTCAGCTGCATTAGCAATGCCTTACGTGTGCATCCCACACTGTTGCAATAGCGCATTGCCGCTCACAGGCACAGGCCCTGCAAGCTGACGGGGCTGCTCGGTAAAGAGCTTCTTGGATAACTTGCCATTACAACACATATAAATTTAGTCTCAACTATGAACAGCCCATTCTCTTTGCACAGTATAAACTGCGGATAGTTCATGCTTCTGCAAATCACACTCATGGTGGATTCCCTCTTTTTGGTGTGTTTTTGAGTTTTAAGAAAGTCTACTTTTGTAAACTCCATTTGTAGCAAAAACGTTGTCTTGTGACATATTGGGTCATATTGAGAAGGAAAAGACTTCACTACAAAAATGTATGCTGTCTCAGGAACCCAGTGGTTCTCCGAGGCACAGAGAGTTCAAAGCAAGACTGCAAGTAAAACTGTTTCTTCTTTTTGTCTGTAAAGTCCTTGTGGCTGTGTGTCCAGCCCTAGGGAACTACAGTGATCTTCAAGCTTCAGATTTGGAAGTACTGGGTTAGTGTTTTCAGATCACCTGATTTGCCAAACCCACCCATTCCAACGTGACAAAACTTACACCACAGGAGTAACCTAAGCTGAGTGAGATCACACATCATGAACATTATGAAATCTTGCGTAACAAAAGCAAAGGAAGGGACTGTGAGGAGACTGGATTTCCGTTGCTGTCACAGTCATTGCTGTTGCCCAGGGAGAAGTGGTAGCTGATTCATGGCTAATGACGGAGAAAATAGAGCACAAGCAGAGACAAATGCTGCCTCCAATATCAGAAAGTAGCTTTCTTACAGAGCAATGTAAGAAAACCCCCAGTGAGCAGTCGGGTCAGTAAAACTGTGTCATCAGAGCTATCCTGGGTGAACAGTCTTATGTATGCAGCACATGATGATACTCCCAGGGTTACAGGATTGTCCCTCTTTTCATGAGTAATGAAAAGCTAGGTGTCATTCTCACTAAGGAGTCCCTGAAGCCGGAGCTGAAGACAAGGGAAAGCACATTCACAGATGTTTTGACAAAGCTTCAATCCCTCCTCTTTTTTTTTTTGTTTTAAATTTTTAAAACTAAAATATTGCTTTTTTCTGTTTTCTACAAATCCCATATATTGGTTGTATTTGTGAATCCAGACATTCAGGTTTGAAAGGTATCTCCAAACCGGAGGTACTTGATCCTGATTATAAACTGAGACACTGTTTTAGAAGCTAAAATGATACTTATATGATCAAACATCATAAAGGCAAGAAGCCAGAGTAAGAAGGATACATTACAGATTACTTGTATTTCTGTATAAAATGCCCATCAAATTGCAATATTTTCTTCATTGATTCTGCAGATAATCTTGGGGTTTTTTTTTAAGTCTCTGCGACTGTCTGGCTGCAGAGACAATTTGCTGAGGTTCAGAAAAACACTCTGTGTCTCCTCTCTGACCTCTTTCTTATACTTATGTCCTTTCTTGATAAAGCAGGCCAGCACAGTAGTATATGGAAAGCCATCAACCGAAGCATCCAGTCACCTGCATGCGGATTAGGGGTACCAGCCAGTAAGAGAACTGTTAAAGTAATATTAACATGGAAACAAATGTGTGGGAGGAAGAAAAATCAAATCAAACTGCCACAATAAAAGGGTAGTTCAACAGCTTTTCTACTTTGCTTCAAACTTAGCTTGATATCTTTTCCTGGGGTAACAAATCTAGTTTGACCTTGGACTTGGGAAGAAGTCCTTATCTGTGGTTATGTTGCTAAAACAAAGTCTTGACAGATACTGACACACCTGATGAATTTGGGAAGCTGGCATGTACAGTCATGGATTGAAGATGGACAACATTATTGCAAGGAGAAGCAGACATCCAGTTGTTTGCTTTTTAGGTTTGGTTCAGGTTGGGTTTTTTAGTTCCTTAACTTTTTCCAATATGTTCTGCAAATAATGTACTTTGATAGGACTGAAACACAAGCTCCCCCTCTGGCAATGCTCACCCGTGTGTTTTGCGAAGATCAAACTAAATTGCAGAAGAAACGTCCTAAATAAAAAGACTATTTCAAAATGCAGCAGATCTTTCCACAATCCAAATACAGCAACTTTCATAGTTCTGGAGAGAAAAGGCTTGTCATTTAATAGTAAATTATTGTATTGTTTCAGAAAAACATCTTCCTGCTCCAAGCTCCATGTTGCCCTCAAACACATTTTCCCCATCATCTAAAACTTGTTGTTGAAGTAGGAAGCTAGTTTTTATGGCTTATATTCGCTCTTAGCAGTAAGGGAATTTTTATTTACATCAGTATTTTCTCGTAAATTCACTCAGACATGAGGGAAAGAAACGTGAATCCAGAAAAGCTTCTGTATAAAATTGAGAAGTTATCCCACTGAACTTATATTTTGGGAAACTATTGATTATATGCTCAGGGCCAAACATCTTGCCAAGAAACACAGATCAGATGTTAATAAGAAAATCCTTTCAACATATTGATTGGAGAATTGCCAGAATTTTCAAATGCTGTGTGAGCCAAGCGTGTTAATCTTCAGGAAAGGAAGGATCTGGGTTGAATACATTCAGTAAAGAAATAAAGTTTTTTGGTGTGTTAAAGGAAAATACTAAAGAAAATAATGTTCCTAAGCCTAAAGTGCATCTATAAGCAGGCAATTACACAACATGGAAAAATTGATCTCAGTTCTCTTTATAAACAAATTCCAGTCTAAAAGCAAGGAATTTACTAATGCATGAAGAAAATACCATATACCAACCAAAATTTCTCTACTCTTTCTGAAGGAAGACAAATGTATTTATCCATCAGGAAGAAAATATTAGTTTTATAATACATACACAGTGTGTAAGTATATTTCATATGCATTGATGCATTTAATGCATTTAACATATTAAATGTTCTATAAGTATACGCTATATACATATTTTATAAATGTGTTGTAGTATTTACTTTATTAGAAATATACAGAAGTGTGTAAGTAGGTCCATCACTTCAAATTTTTTTTTAATTTATTTACAGAATTTTGCCCTCTCTGGAAGACTTCACTCTGTGTAAGGTATCACTAATCCCCATAAAATTAGTAGACATCAGTCTTGTGTTGCCTATAGTTAGTATATTTGGGGAAAAACAGAGTTTTTCTTTTTCTCTGTTTTCTTGTCTCTTATATAGCTTTTTTTCCTGGCCGCTTCTCCCACAGCAGAGGATAAAGATTCAGTTGCAAAAGAAATTCATCAGAAAATTCAGATCAAGGCTGTCTTCTACTGCTTTAAATGGAACAAGGTTGCAGGTTGCAGGGCCATTGCAGCTTGTATTTGCACCTCAGACATCTTATATCCTTCCTCTGTGAATACAGAAAGCAGCATTTTGCACAAAGCCAGCTCTCATCACTGTTAACTGAAACAAGAGGAGACAGAAACTGTCTTAGCTGGAAGAACCTAAAGAAAGTCATACAAAACTTATTAACCTTAGATAGTATTCATAAAACCTATACATTATACCAAATCTGCTGAGTATAAGTAAATAGAACGGAAAGTGAAGGGAAAGATATCTGTCAAATAGAAGCATTTTTCAGAAGACTGTTAATGTAACCAGGGCTCAATCTTTGCAACTGTGTGCTCTGCACCTCATGTGTGTTGTGCCAGTTACAATGATGTATTTATATGTGTGCAATTTAAAAATTAACAGTCTTAGAAGTGCTCTCATACAATGTAAAAGCACCAATGAAATAATAATTTCTGGTCTGAGCTTCTGGCTTTTATGCAACAGTAGTGGTATGGATCACCAGCACAAACTTCATATGCTATAATACACTATCTGAATTAAAAGAGTTACAGATTTGATCCTGAGAAGTCTTGTAAATATGCTAGTGGGGATGAACCTGTTACCTTGTATTGCACCATTTAATAAATTATTTTCTGGATTTGCCGGTCATAGTCGTCCCTGTGGTAACAGGGAAAATTTGCACCAGAAACTTTTAACAAGTCCTCAGTTATGCATTGAAAAGTTATTTTTATTTAACTTTGTGATTTAAAAGTCAATTTTTGCTGATGTGGGAAGAGTTAATTAAATTAAATTACCAATTATAAAATTGAATACAAATTACACGTTTCTGTGATTCCTCCTTATGTTCCATTGATTCATTAAAATAAATTTAAGATCTCCTAAACTGTTCACACAAGTATAGAAGATGACAGAGTCATTTCTAATCAGTTTCTTCACATCTAAATTTATTCATAATATCTGTTTTCTGCCAAGTAAAGCATGTGACATGCCTCTGATGCATCCAGAATGTCTCAGACTGGCTGTCTCCGGGCAGAGCTGCAGATGCCATTTCCTTTCCACAACAAAGATTATTCGAGCTGAGCCCACGAGCTCCCTGACCGTGGTCATTCCCATTTCCATGCTGTCTGCTCCCTTTGTCATTCTGCCTTTCCCACATACATGACATCACCAGCTTCCTGCAAAGCTGAGACAAGGTATTGACTTAGCAGTTTAGGTCGTGCCTACATTATGCAGTCACAGTGGAAGCGATTATACACTACGGCCCTGCTGCTGCTTTCATTTTCTATCCATGTGTCTTGAGAACTACTTGATATTAGCCTTAATTTTTTGCAGCATCTCAGTTTACTTGGTTTGAGGTTGTTCTCACTTCATCCTTATGATCCTGACATCTAAAATACAACTGAATTTGGTGATAAAAATATTTGTCCCATCTCATATGTTCTGTGCTCACTTATGGTATCTTTTTTGAGATGAGTATTTGCCCTAAAGCTGTTTAATTCCTGGTAGCTTTTACTCCTCTATAGAACAACTCTTCGGGTTTCCTCCATATTTAGTCCCTGAACGATACATCTCAACTGACTTCACTGTTTATTCAATCCAACTGAATAAAATTCATATTAAACTTCTTCAGTTAACATGATGAGTAGTGAACTCAGTGGAAGAATGGACTGTGATGTCTGGTAAAGGGTTTTATTTGTCTTTCCATTTTAAAAACATATCCCATCTATTGCTAACTATGTGTTGTCAATCATTCTAAAATTGGTTCAATCAAGTTTTTCAAAACTGAAATCTTTGGTCTGTTGTTATAGTTCTGCAGTATTTAAACAGTTAGATTCATGGGTTAGTTACACTCACACATTTTTAGAAGTACCTTCAACCACTTTTTAATTGCTGCCTTAGAGATTTCATTCCATTCCCACTTCCCTGAATTATAATTGAAAGCAAATAGGTGTACCAGTTTTTCTTACTCTATATTGCTTGCTATTTTTTCATACTGATGCTCATTCTCTTTCTCCTACTTTTGACTGTTCTTGTCACCAGTCTGGGAAGCTGTTTGTGATAGCTATGGTTGCTACTGCCATTCATACAGGTGTATCAGCTGGTGTATCACCCTGCCTTTTAGCACGGTTTGGATAAATTTTCTTTTTAAAACAATGTTGTATAGTTGTGTCGTGGTTTTAATTTCTTCCAGAGGCAAAACACAGAGGTAAGAAACTGCACATCTGAAGGCGTGAGAGGTCTCAAGAGGCTGGTTTCAGAGGATACTTCAACTCTCAAACTTACAGTGTCACAGGAGAGCTTCAGTGGCGCTCATGGGTCTCTTGATAACTGCCAGCAGCGAAGGCTCAGGGCAGAACATAATTATGACAACTGCCGCCTTGTCCACCATGGATAAAGTCAGCAGCTTGGCTGGATGACTTTAGGCTGGGAGTTCCTGAACTGGTTAACACAACAGGCTACATCTTCCACAGAAGCTGGCAGGCAGATGGTCTTGTTCTTTGTTTCTCTTACAGATCCCTGAGATCTTAATTTCATAATGTTTTGAACCACTACTTTCAATATATCTTTTGGTGTGATTTTTACTTCTAAAATAAAGGGCAGAAGTATTATTTCTGCCTTAATGTACTGTCTGAATAAGTCAATTTTTCCAAGTTAATGTTTGCTGTAATAAACTGAAAACAGTACTCCGGTAGCTATCACAATGTGGTAAAGAAATAATAACCCAAGTTAAAAATAGGGTCATGCAAAATAGTCTCCCACAGCAAAGGGCAGGAAATTGGTTGCAGTTGAACTAATATTTCTCTAGAAATTATCCATAGCTGCTATTTGCTATGCAGCTTCTGCACACCCTCAGGCAATTCCGGACGCCTTTGGAAAATCCTCTGAAGCTGCATGTTCCACTGCCTGTATATGGAGAGGATCATGCTTGTAGTTTTTTGGTACAAAAGAAATGTTTGTCTTTATAGGAGTGCTGTAGAAAGCGTCTTTTGTGTCAGATGACTCATTCATAGCATTTCTCCTTTCTGAGTAGACAATAAAGGAAGTGCATCCCAAAACAGGGAACTTGCACCCAATCTTGTGAATTCTTCTGTCTTTGATGTTTTAAATAGATAAACAGAGGCAAAAGGACACGTGCAGTTCTGTACAGTGTAGGTAAGTATATTGGTCATAAGGTTTGTAACAATTTTGGGAAATAGATTATACCTTCTTGCTGCATTCCAGAAGGACAGTTATTTTGTTCCTAGATAGTGAAATTATGATATTACTCTTTCAGAGACGTATGAAGACTTTTCCAATCTTGTCTGTGTACCCTATATACAAATCATATCCTTTCCAGTCCAAACCTATTTTTCATCTATTTCTGTGACAGATTTCCCCATCCACTGGTCTTCAACAATTGATCCTTTTAATCCAAGTGTAGCTGGGAGTAGGGACACTACAACCAATAAGAATGTCAAAACTGGTATAATACAAGAGCTCGTATGATATTATACGTAAAGTTGTAATTTTTAATGATTTCTTATAGCTGCCACACCAACAGAAAACTTTTTTTTTACTAATCATAAGATTTTCCAGTAAATAATAATTTCGACATTACTATATTTTTGCAGGATAAATAGTCTATAGGCATGATGATGGGGCAGAAGAACAACAACAGTAACAGACAAATTTTCAAGGATAATATGGATGCCTGTGATACGTAGGTTTATTATCTTGTTCTGAGTGACTTGTTTTCTTCAGTATCTCAGCCATCTGAAAAGCACTGACTAACATTTTCAGAGTAAATCTTCAGAGTTGATACTGGGACCAGCTAATGGTATTAGCGTTCTCTTTCCTGAAGTTGTAGCTAGATTTATTCCATTCCAATTGTTCACTTCCCAATTTAAATGAGCTCATGGAAGGGCCCCATCAGCACCACTCACACTCTGCCTTCAAGTGTCCTTATTTCAGTCATGTGCCAGGTAGAATTGAAGTATGACAGAAAAGAAAAGCAATCTTAGCCATATCAAAACATATATTTTCCTGTCTGGTGTAAATATGGTGCTAGCAGAACTGAAATGGCTTGAAACATGTGTGAGAAGTGACAGTAAAATTCACTTTCTAGATCCGTTAAAGCCAAAAATATTACTTGTGAGATATTTATTTCACTGGGGAACATATGCAACATGTGACTTCATGGAAAATTTAATTTCTAGTTTCAAATACCTAAACAAAGAACTTCATAGGCTCTATAGGGACACCCCAATAGCAGAAGAGGAGAGTGCTCTCAGAGTATTTGTCACAAAATACTGACTCATGTAAACATCACATCATTACTAAAGCCTAACCAAAGCTCGGGTTGCCTTTCCTCTGACAGCATTCTGCTGGGTAGAGTTGAGTATTTTAAATACACAGAGATAATTGAAGCTTGATTTGCAATTGCCACAAGATTATAGACGAACTAGTGATGTTTACAATGTGGCCAGCTAAAAAGTTATCTCTGTGCAGGCTACAGGACACGGCAAGTTCTCTATAAAACTTGATACAATAATAATTACTCAAGTTAAGCCAACATTTCAAAAATACCTTGTTGTTGTCTTTTTGTTATTAACATTGTTATTAACATTGATTCTCCACAGCAGATTAGTAACACTGAAAACAATCTATTCATCGGTTTCTAACATTTCAGCCTCTAAAGCATTCTAAGTTTAAAATTTAATCATCTTTATATCTCATGCTGTCATTTTTTTTACCTTGTTTACATTGCTATTATTTACCTTGTTTACATTGTTTTAACCATCTAGATGTTTGATGTCTAGCCTAAGCTAACCCTCTAGGTTCCCTTTGTAATCAATACAGGGAAGATGAAGATGCCTCCAGAAAGGCTAAATGCAAGAATGGAAAATGTTGTTATTTGAGGTAATTCTTATGTAGGTGGGATTAAGTATAAAAAGAGTTAATAGAGTTGAAGCCATTAATAGATATGAAACCATTAAGTCAGGCATATTCTCTCCAGATCAATCTGTAACATGACAAAATGCAGTCAAGCCTAAACTCCAGTGCCATGCACTCTTCCATGAAAAATGCGTGAGACAGTTGTTCAGCTCCATGACCACTTGACACACACATGCATGTATATGTACGTATTTAATTACTTTCTAGTTGTTACCCAAGGAATCTGCAGGCATGTTTGCACATCCACCTAAACCACACAAACCTGATGACTCATTAAGCTGGTGTCAGATTGCCCTATACATCAGTCTGATTCAGAGATGACAGGCCACAAAATGCAATTTTGCACTCTGATAGAGGGTGTGAAGTTTTCTGTAGATCTTCACCTGGAAGGGAATGGAGCACTGGAACAGGCTCCCCAGAGAGGTGTCACAGCCCCAAGCCTAACAGTGTTCAAGCAGAGACTGGGCAACACCCTCAAACACATGGTGTGAACTGTGGGGTTGTCCTGTGCAGGGACAGGAGTTGGACTCCTTGTGGGTCCCTTCCAACTCAGAACATCAATTCTATGATTCTATGAGAAGGTGGGTTTTTTAATGTATGTGGTGTATTTTTTTTTTTTTTTTACTTATCTGTAAAACAGTATATCTCTAAAATTTATCTCTAAATTCACTGAAATGAAAACCAAGGGATAAAGAAACATGGAGAATAGAGAAATAGAGATCAACAGGGTAATGAGTACAAAGAACAAAGACTAAAGCTATTATACAAGGTGTCTGAGTCAAAGTAAATGCAGTTGAAAGGTTAGACTGACATTGGAGTGGGGCATGTGGGGGGGTTTATATACCAGTCCCCAGTGGGTCACAACTGCCCCTCTGCAAAACCAGCAAAACACAGGGATGGAGGAGGGGAAAAGGAGGGGGAGGCAGCGCAACTTAAACCAAATACTGATTTTCTGCAGCCACCTTGTGTCGAAAATGGAAATTGCAGCTTTCAAATCATGTTCTTGTAAGCACAGCACCCTGTTTCAGCAAGATGATTCACTCAAGTATAACTTGAGGCTCTTAAATGCCTCCGCTGTTGCGGATACACTCACGTGTATCGAGTTCTGCCAGTGGGAAAATACTCTGAATTAGGGTGGATTTGAACTGGTATTCAGTTTCTAGGAGGAAATGTCATGTAGCAAGGACACATTACTTTTAGATCCCATTTCTCTGCAGTTTGAACTTTACAGAAATCAAAGGGGAACTTTCCATTTATCTCTATGCTCAGTCAGGTTCTATTAAAAAGTATTTTTTCACAGTGCAAAAATGACAGATCTTGCACTCTTCTCCTTGAAAAGTGCTACCATTGTGGTTGAAAGGGGAAATCCACAGAAATCAGGATTCAGAAACCCGAAATGGTAGTTGACTGAGCTTTAGGGTGCAGTCCTCTAATTCTTTTACTGGATGACACTAAATGCTCTAGACACAGAAAGTAAGATGCTAATTTACATTAGATTAGGGAAAGTAAGTGCTTTGTCATTGAGATAACCCTTTATCCCTTCTCAAATCATGCATTTAATTTAAATTCAGGGAGAAGACACAGGTGACAGCTATCTTTTTCCATTACAGATTTGTAACGAGGAGGATTGTTTCCTCATTCATGGCAAAAATCTGGCCACTGTTTCTCTGTGGCAATGTTCTCCTATCTTCTACCTTACCACCACTGAAGCAATGATTTTCACTTGGCTCATCTAGCTAGGGGCTGGCACCATGCAATGGCCACCTGAGTGGATGAGCCCTCACTGTAGCACTCCAGACAGCTAAACTGTTCTGAGTGTTTAACTATCAACAGTTCGCTCAGAAGGAAGCTGAGTCAGAGGCTCTTTGGAAGAAGCTTCTGTCTCTCTTCTTTGGTTATATGGACAGGCTGCAGGTATGTTTGCTTATTGCTGGAAAATTGGCATATACACTTAGGTGATGTGAATAGCTTTCCTCCATAAATTACCAAATAATAAACTGTATGTTTCTTGTGTGGCAATGGAGGCCCAAACCTTCCTATCTAAGGCAAATGCATTGCTTTCAGCCAGATAATGCTGAGCAATGTTTACCAGTGGCAAATAACTGCTGTCATGCTGTTAGAATTTTTGGGACCCTTGGAGCTAAACAGAAACATGTGTCCTTGACCAACGAGCCATTCTCTATGGAAATGCTCACAGGTTTGTTCTTCATGCCTGAGCTTTTCAATAGCATTTTTTCTTTAAAAAAACAAAACAAAAAAGACTCCAAGAAAAGCAGAAGCAGCAAACCAAAACAAGCCAAACCAGAAAGTAGGTTACAACTCCAGCCCGCCAGAGAAAGGAACAGGTTGTAGTTTAAGTCACTTGTGAGAGAATCACAGATTATATGGATGTTCAGCAAATGAGATCAATGGGATGTAACAGCAGTACCAATATGACAAATTAGAGGAATTACTCTAAACCACCACGCAACAGGGGACATGAATTACAGTTTAGTATTTTGTTTACAGGCCAGGCAAGGTCAAACTACTATTATTGCTTGCCGGTTTTCCACCACTCTGACTGCAGATGTAATAGTGGGCATTGTGGATGGCACAGTGGTTGAAATGGGAACACACACAGAGCTGATGGAGAAAAAGGAGCCACATTATTCAATTCTAACCTCACAGGTACTTTTTATTATTACTGCTATTATTATTTGTATAATCACAGTATGCAGGATGATATCTTAGAGATCAAATCCCCACTGCGGGTAGTTTTAGATGTGAGAGATGGAAATATGACCATGCATAGATGTATTTCTTAATCAACAGTTTTACAAATGCTAGTGTCTTTTATGCATCATAGGAGTTTGCTTATTCTTGAATGTCTCAGATGATCTTTAAAAGACAGTGTAGCTCATGACTCACACATAATCTAGCATATGCTTTAAAGTAACATTTGAGTACAGATGCAGAAGCTCCAAGTGACCTAAGAGCCAGACTGTGGCCTCTGGTGGGAAAACCCTTTGCGGCTGTGCTGACAGTGCTGCCAAGCACCAAGACATCTCTAAAATCAACCCACCTCTGAATAAGGATACAGCTTTCCCTATTGCTCTTCTACAATCTCCTGGCAGTAAGTGTGCCTGTATTCTCAGATAGAAATGTGGGTGAAGGTTTCCACAGTTCAGAGTGAGATGTAAAGGAAAAAGTAGTAGTTTAGGCTGTAACTCTGGCCTTACCTGTGCTGTTGGAGCCGAACTAACTAACTGGAAAAAAAAAAAAAAAAACAAAAAAACCAAAAAACCACAATAGAACAACACAAAAATCCCCAACAATGCCAGCCAGCACCTTTTTTGTACAGATATAACAAGAGTTTGGACCATTCTTCCCAAGCTGGTCTACCTCCATCAGCAAAATGAAAACTACAAATGAAAGCACTGGAAAGGCAGAGCGATGCCAGTTATGGGGGCAGGTTCTCCACCATGACATCTAACTAGGAGTGAACAATTGTCAACACTGACAGGTAGAAAAGTGCTGACAGTACCATAAGAGAGACGAAGTCTGGACCTAGCATATTGTCAGTGCACATACCATTTGTAACAGTACTCCTTGAGACACGCCTGCTTAGCACAATCAAGTTGAAATAGATAGTAAAAGTAGTGGGACTGGATTTCCAGGAGTTACTAAAGCACAGTTTAAAAGCTATGTTCTGGAAAATGTCTTTAAAACATATACATGTCTTTCAGGCATATGATCTAGATTTATCAAATTTAGCTATTTGTGTTGGGAGGAAGTAGCTGGAACTAGAAACACTCACAAGGACATGACTGAAAAATTTTAAGGGTGAAATCTTGGCCTGCTTGACTTTAACAGTAACTTTGTTAAACTGTAGACACTGACAAAGCTATAACCACAAATTACAGCAACCACCAATCACATTTCCTCAAGAATTTGCCAAAACCTTCAAAGAAATGGGATTGAAAGTTGTCAGTGTTTGTAGGAATCTATTGTTTGCTTGCAAACTTTGCCATTTGAAGAGTTGTTGGCTAATTACATCCATCATTGTAGTCAATGGATGCTTGCAGGAACCTTTCAAAAATGCACAGAATTAATGTGTCTGAGGGAAAACAAGTACAGTTTTCATTGGACTTGAAATAAAATTTTCATCCTTTTTTATACAGTAGACTTGTCTGTAGATTTCCTAATGACTAGAGGAAATGTTTACAACCTTACATAGTAACAGATTTGAGAAATGTAGCTAATTTGATCAGATGAATAAATCTAAAACAGAATATCAGATTTCTTATGTGAAACTACAAACAGAATCTACTCTTTTTCACAGCCACAGTGACCAACACAATACATTCGTGATTGAATCATTTTGTTATCTTGTGTTCTTTGAATTTGTTTGAGTGAGTGATACTAGAGGAAATAATGACCACAGAAGATCCTAAGGATGCACTTAGCACCAACAGCTTGAAACCCAATAGAGCAAATGGGAAACCATGCTCCATAATAATAAGACGAAGAAGAATCAACCCCTCAAAAGGTAATTATTTTCATTGTCTTAAATAGATGCAGGGGTCTCACTGAATCATAAAATACGTAGTATGAAGAAGATAAACCTCTGTCAAACAATGGAGCTGTGCAATCTTCATCCTTGCAGTCAGTGAAAGACCCAAGCAGTGTGGGGGGGCCTGAGTCATCAGCTCTGAACACAGGTTGAACTGGATGACCTCCCAAGATCCTCTTCTGTGAATATGAAAGTTAATGATAGCTCCTGCACATCTCTTCCCCTTTCATACTGACATCACTTTTTCTGAAGAATTCATCAAAGACTATTTCTGTAGCAGTCAGGAGGATGGTTTCCTGTTTCTAAAGTTTATGTCATTCATTCAGCACAGTTATTAAGGTGGCTTTTGTTGTTATCTGTGGTCCTGGGGGAGTAGTATAGAATGGTTCAGAACTGTTTCCTAACTCTTGCCAACTACCTTGTTCTCTGTTGTTTCAGGATTCTTCTATTTGATTCTTCTTATGTGTGCTGAAGACATAATTCAGATCAGTTTTCCTTAAAAATAAAAAAAAAAAAAATTAAACAATTGAAATTTCAATTGTTTTATCTTCTTATTTCTGTTTCTCAAATTTATTGCCTGAAGATACTGAAATTAAACATATATGTATGGTCATTTATTGGGCTGTGAGCACTGGCCACAGTTTGAAGGATGCTTGGTCCTTCATGCTTGCTGAAACTGTAATAATAAACAAAGAAGTTACTTTTCTCCCCATAATTTAATTACAAAAAGTAATTCATTTAAGTAACCTGGGTGGTAGTTTTCATCAGTCTTTGATTATCCACATCACAGGAAAAAATCAGCTAGTACTGTTTCTTAAACTAATCTTTTATTAAACATTATTGCCTTCACTTCTCTGATCTTTAATGCCCCAATTTAAAACTCTGATGATTTTGGTTTCTCAAGTGGTCCTGAATGTGATCATACTCGATTTGCAGAAAGAATGACTGAGCCCTACTACTCAAAACAGTTGTTCTTGATATAGTTTCTCCATGGTATAGTGATCCCTAACACTTTGCAAAGCTAGGAATTTACAAAGCATATAGAATTATTAACTGAGCATTCACAGTGCATTTAATTGTGAATAAATTTTCCCAGGAGTACATTTTGTTATGTTTCAGGAACCTATGACGCTTTCGCTTATTTCATGTACTTCAATTCTTGTGTTTACTTTGCTAAGTTATGTCTTTTTCTATCAGCCTCTAATTCAAAATGAAGTGTTTATGGACAGAAATAGAATCATAGCCTCAGCCTTATCTGTTCTGTGATTCTGATCCAAAACCTTCTCAAAGCAGAGCTAACCGTGAAGCTAGGTCAGGTTGCCCAGGGTCTTGTACAGGTAAGTCCTGAATAGCCCCAGGGATGGCAAACCCACAGACTCTCTGGGCAGCCTGTGCTAATGCTTGGCCACCCCACTGTAAAGAATATACTCCTAATATTTGGCCATAATTTCCTTTCTATAGCTAATGTATTTTGTTCCTCATTCTTTTGCTGTGCACCTCTGAGAAGAACCTGGTTCCATCTTCTCTGTATCTTCCTGTTACCTAGTTGCAGACATCAATTGTTTTAGTTCTTTTCTCCAAACTGAGCAAACCCATTTCTCTCAGTATCTCAGTAGTTTCTCAAACACAGCGTGCTCCAAAGCCCTCTTTATCTTCATAGACTTCTGCTGGATTCACTTCAGTATGTCAGTGTCTTTACTGTAGCACAAAGCCCAGAATTAGATACAGTGGTCTCAGTTTCTGAATAGAAGAGAATAATCTCCTCCTTCCACCTGCTGCCTGTACTCCTTTACCAACAGACCCCTGTGCTCTTGCCCTTCTTTGTTGCAAGGGCACACCACACGTCATATCCATCATGTTGTCCACCAAAATAGTCAGGTCCTTATAGAATCGCACTTACGGAATAGGGAAGACTGGTGAGCAGTAGCCAGAATTTGAAAACCATCAGTAAGAAAGGCTTGCGTTGGACAACTAAAGACAAAGTCAAGAAATCATACAAGTATATTAAAAAGAGAAAAAAAGTGCATAAACAGTTTTTCTGTGTGTGGCTGAAATACGTATCTATATGCAAATCTATGTGTATTTTAAATACATGTATTCAGGCTAGATAACCACAAGTTAGACTTAGATATATTAATATATAGTGGAAAACTTTCTGTTAGATCTAAACAAACCTATGATGACTATGTATTTTAAACAATGCTACATATGATTTCTTATTTCTATATTTTTTTCTATGAAAATACTCTATGTAAATAAAATCAGTTTCCAAAATCTATATCCTAACTTCATCAGAACATCCTACCTTAAAACTCCTATCAGCAAGAGTTAATTTAATTTATTGTTCAATCTGTTAGAAAAAAAGTCAAGTTAATATAAACTTAAAACCATCCCCAATACATGTTGTCTGGAAAAGTCCTTTTCACTTCCATTTTAATTTAGTTTGTGCTTCCTTTTAAGAATTCATCTAAATATTGATCTGTGGAAAACAATTTTCATAAAAGTACTATATATAAATGTTTCATTCAAATTGCAAGTTTCTCCATTTTTTCTAATACAGCAAACAGCCAAATCCTATTACAGTGAACAGTTTGATTTCATAAATATTTATCCTAGTACAGTGGTGATTTGTTATAGTGAGGTTAGACTGTGTCTTCAACACAAATTTATTTCCACAGTTGCAGTGGGAACTAACGAAGTCCATATTGCAACACTGATGGTGTTCTTGCAAAATGCACATTAAATCCCAATGACTTCTACAGAGCTTAAAACACAACTGCTTTGGAAAATTTTATACTGAGTCTTCATTCTCAGTCTGGATTTATTTATTTATATAGTGTTTTTCTCCTTTCTGTATTCCATCTTCAGGACCGTGGCTAAGAACTGTATAAAATTCATCAACTATAGCACTCTTTACTGAGTTACTAAATCACTATTCTTTTTTTCTTTTTTATTTTATTTCTTAATAAAAAATATAATTAGGAGACTCAGAATCAACCCACTGTCTTTTCAATTACATTGGTGATACTTCGCTAATCACCAAAATCTTGCAGGTCATTCCTAGGTTGAACAGAACAGCTTGTCAAAGAAACAGTTTCTACAGTTTCTGTTCACTTAACATTCACAGCCAAGAGGTCATGGCATGAGGAAGCATTGGACTGTGGAACTGTCTTGATCCAATCCCTTTACTATTTACCTGTAATAGTTTATTCTTATAGACTACTGCAGCAGTACATATACAGCATGCAAAAACAGCAGAGTTCCTACAGATGTAGAAGTGCAATATAATATGTACACAGTTATTTTCTTGCAAGGATTTAATTATAGAAAAGTGGAATAAATTCTACAAAAAATGTTCCGGCCTATAGTATTTAAAGCCTTACTTAGATGGGTTGTTGTTAGGCACATTAATGAACACAAAACTTTATTTTATTAAAAAATAAGAAATAGATTGATTCACATTTTACTCTTGTCCAGTTCAATTTTATCGTATTAACTTCTACAGGAACAACTTACAAAGAATTAATACTTGTAGCATTTGCTAATTACCTGCCTCCTGGTGCATCTATCAGTCTTTGAAGAGAGCTTGCTAAGTATATCCACAACTAAACGGGATCTTCTCACACAATTTCCCTGACCAATCATGGCACTAAAATGCAGTGGGAACAGAATTCAGCTTTGTTTTAATAACTGGCTCGACTAACCAAGCATGTTGTAGTAAATTGTTCCTATGTTTTTCTCCAACACATACCATACATATATGCTCACAGAAAGTTTGCAAGAATCTCTCTTCTTTAGCTACCATCTCCATTTCACTGATTAGGACACAAGACATTGTTTCTTATTTTCAGGAGTCATAACTCTGCCTGCCAAGAGCAAATGATTAATCAGGCCCTTAAAATGACTTAACAGCTGTAAATCAAGTAGTAATTTTAAGAAGCAGAGCTCATGGACAAAATAACTGTTTCGTTTGCCAGGGAGCAGAAAGATATATTTAGTCACCTCTGGATGTTAAAATTGCCTCCCCATCAGATCTTTTAGAAGGTCAAGATGATTATTCCATGGGCCTTGTCTGCATCTTGCTCCTGAAAAATCTCACTGCAACATGCATACATTCCTATTTTTTCTCAGGATTCCCCAATATCACAGCCATGAGTCTCTCTCTTGCTTGAGAAAGCAGGTGTTTCCACACCTTGCTGGCTCCATGTCCTGAACTTTGTCCTCCACCTCTCTCTGAGACTACTGTCACTGCCTGCTTTCCATGTTCCTCTTCGCATCCTTAATTCTGTCTCGTCCATCAGCTAAGACCAGTCAAGCAAACCTGGCTGACAGCAACAATTTTCTTCCACAATCATCTATCTGCCTCCCCATCTTGTATCTCAGCACTCATGGTTATTCTGTGAGCTCAGTTCTGGCCATTCTCAGTGCCAGGTACAGCAAGTTATTTTAGGGACATTTTACTGAAAGCCATTTACAAGGTGCTCATGGCACATCAGTGGCATGCACTTTCTTGGGTGGGAATGACTGTGCTTACAAATGTGGCCAGGGCAGCAATGTAGGCTGCAAACACAGAACAATGAATGGTTGAAGTTGGAGAAGTATTCCTGTGTATCTACTGCCCAGCAGTATCTGCTGTAACCAGATTAGGTTCTAGAGCTGGTTCTGGAAGCAGAGCTTAAATCATATTATGGTTAGTTTATGACCAATTTCTGTTTAAGAGGCCTGTTCCTCCATCCAGTGGAGGTGATGGAGTATCTCGATATTCTTTTGGGTCAGACCAATCTTTTCTAACATCAAGAAAACAGAGATTCTGTTTCATGAGCTCTGAAGTTTTTAGTAGTGATTTTGAAATTATTTCTTTAAACTCTTAGAAGGCATTAAAGTTGTATCTAAAACCTTCTTTTTCAGACCATGTTGAAGTCATTTGGACCACCGCATTCCTTGAACAAGTGTAGTATGGACTGTACTGACAAAATTAAAGTATTCTCAGTTGGAATCAACAGCTGCATCAAAGCAGCCCACTCACTGTTATAGTGAAGTTTAAGTTGGAGAAATATTTGAACAGTGAAGCCTTTTCCAGATCTTCATTTTGCAGTTATCTTCCCTCAACTCCAGCCTTGGAATCAGCCTTACCCACCTACTAACAGATCAGCAGGCTATCTAGTTTCTCATTGTATCCCATAATCGATCTTCAATTGATCAGTAACTAAAAGTCAGTCTGATATATAGGACCACCCAAAGCCCTTACATTAATACGCCATCATTTTGAAAAGGTTAATTGCCAACGTCCTTTCCTTTCAGGCTGCAGGTTGTAGGTCATAATAAGATTTATAGATGAAGCAGAGCTCATAGGGAGAAAGAGCAGGTTCAGTGTATAGAACTTGAAGGAAATACAAAATCTAGGCCATCGCTAGAGTCAGATAACACCTTTAGTAACAATGTAAGAGGTCAACTTTTTAAAACAGGTCTGTAACTGCATCTAGAATACAGCAAGAAAGAAAATTGGCTGCAAAAATAATGTGGAACAATTCTGTAACAAATATAAATCAGCATAGTTTGACTGAAGTTAGTGGAGCTCTGTCAGTTTACTATAGGTTAAGATCTGACCTCAAATGGACATTTGCATGCATAAATCAAGTAATTGCATACACAAACTGATAGTTATTGTGATTTACATGTGTAAGTGTTCACATTAGTTAGCAAGAGCAATAGTGAAATACTGAAATAATGCGTGTGCTGTTTTTTTCATGTGCAAGCAGATGCACTTGCAGACACTGAAGATTTTGTTAATAATAATGTGGGAAGGAAAGAAGAGGCCTCTTCCACATTGAATAACCCCTTCCCTTCTTTGACTCCCCTCACACTTTGCCCCAGTCTGTTCTTCTAAGAAAACCCCAGCTTTGACAAATTAAAAATAATACTGAAGCTTTTGGTGAGAAGGTTAGCCAGAGGAAGAGAAAAAATAAACAAACATCGTGTCTGTTTCTGGCATTTCTGTGTTAGTTTAACATTGGCCTTGAATATGGGTCAGTCTTAAGGGATATTAATCACATCAAACTTAATACAGAGTGTATATGTCTGTAGCAAAGCATAGCAGAGCAAGCAATGAGTCACACTTTCGAGAAAAAAGGCAGGTTTTAGATAAGAGGGAAAGCAATCAAATAAACTCAAACTTCTCTTGCAAGAACCCAATGTAGAGTGCATGTATTTGGTCCAAAATAAATTGTCATTAAACTCAAAAGATGAAGAGGCAATAGGTAGGGTCTACTGACACAGGGATGTGCTGCAAAGTTTGAAGTTTGCACCACAAAGGTTGAGTCTTTTCAGATCTTGGATTAGGAGGTCAGCCAACTACTGCAAGGGATGCCAGGCTTCAAGGTTCCCCAAAGTCTAAGTGTACTCAGTGATAAGATTTCACACTAGTCCTGTTCCAAAAAGAACAAGGAATCAGTGGGAATGAAGGAAACAAAATGCATGAATGAAGGTATTTCAACTGAACTGTTACAGAGACCCATCCCAAACAGACAACAGATTAAACAAAAAAATGGAAATAGTAAATCTGCCCATACAATCTCATTTCTCAAGAATCAAAACAAGCTCTTAAATTCAGCAAACAAGAAGGAATAGAAGAGGGAAGAGAGGAATTTGGAAAAGTCAGAGCACTTTCTTCTGACATTTTCAAGATTAAACATTCAACTTCAAAACAGTATTTTCAGTTCAAAATGAGCAGCTTTACAAATATCAGTCAAGGAAGGTTGAATAACTGAAAATAATAAATAAAAGAAAAAACTTAGAGTAGTATTAAATTTTTTTATAGCCATTAATTTTTTTAATCACTGAAAAATACAATGATTTTCTGGTTTGGAGCAGCTTTGAGCTATATGTAATTTAGTTATTTTATGGTTCAGCTACCAGACTAAAATTTGCCATTATTTTCAATGTATTTAATTCTGTATTCCAGCCTGAACTGAATTCACTTAATATAGAATCCTGGGACAGGTTGCTTTTCAAAGATTGGTATTAAAACGCAAACTAGAATGGCAGAAGAGAAACTGTGAAATCTCAAGGTGTCCTAACAAGGTAGTGCCATTCTGTCCTCCAAACATATCACTTCCAGCTCCATGTGACCAGCAATTCTGTTCGCACAGACTGCAGATGCACGCAGCCTGGGAGAGTCTTTTAAAAAAATGTTCACTGGCTGGTTGACAGATTGCGATACACATTTCTGTCAAGGGAGATGAGGCCGTGGAGAATGACTTCTCTGACATGTTCATGGCCTCTTATTTTTCTCCTCTCCATTTCACCACTCTCTTATAGTGCTTGCTGTGAGCCAGAGGATGAGATTTAAAATTAAGTTAACATTTAATACCCAATGGTAAACAGTATTTTTTTTTTAAATTACCCGATTATAGTTTACTGGCACAAGACTTGGAGCTGTAACGTAAAACATTCTTATCTTTGGGTTTTCTGTCATTATGTCTTTTTTTATATAGATAACAGCTTGTCTTTTCTATGGCATCTGTGCTCACTCTCATAGGAATGCTAGAGATCACAGCACTAAGTGCCATGGCCAACCAGGATGAAAAGAGTCTTGCAGGCATTAAGGAAGGCAAGCCAATGCCACTCCAGATCCTCAGGATGTAATGGTACTGCGATCCATGCTGTGGCCTTGTAAAGATATGTTTTCTGTGTTTTCTATACAGCACACTTCCTCTCTATCTTTACCAGACTTGTCATTGTGGGGTCCCATGAATGAGGTAACACAAATGACCCAATAACTATCATACTTTATATATACATTTTATGCAAACTTGATAATATTGTCATTCATTAAGGGAGGCACTTTATTTTCTGTAAAGAGCACACTAAAACTCACAAAAATCACAAGAATTTATTGCAAAGAAGTAAAGGAGACAAGTCAAACATGATCAGCAAGCATAACTCGTGTAAGTCTTGGGAACTGACCAGGAACCCTGCACAGTGGATTTCCTCCTGACACACATGACAACTAGGGCTAGAGCTTTTGTCTTATGGAGAGAGAAAAGCCATAGCGCATTACTGGAGTGGTCTGCAACTTGGTACAGAAGCTACCAAAACACTCCAAACTGTTGTTAAGAAAACATCAATGCATTATGTCTTTGGAAAGAATGACTGACCATTTTTCCATCTTGTTTTGGGGGACTGTTTTTCCAGTTTCACTAAAGGTAGGAACTGCAGATGAAGAATATACATTACATGGAGAACATACATTATGTTAACAAGATAATACTGCTGAAAAAATGATTAAAGAAAATCCACAGAAGTTGTATGTGTCAGAAGTGTTTCAGGCAATCAGACCTTATCAACCTGCATGATCTGTCATTATTGGAAGTACTGAAGTTGTATGCCTTGTCTTTTTCATCCCTTTTGCAATCATCCCTTTCATTTTTTTCAGTTCTGTTGACAAAATTAAAGATTAAATCAATTCATAAACTCCACAGGGGCAAACAGGCAGGAGGGAAAAGTTAGCAAAAATCTGTATTAGTATGGATGAGAACAGGGGTTTCTCAAGGAGGCAGCCTTCAATACTAACTTGAGGGTGAAAATAAAAGAATACAGAAGAAATACAGATATTATGGTATCATATATTGTTATTTGCTAGACATTTTCATCTAGTTAAAATATTTCCTGTGACCATCATTTCTCATATTCAGGTATTTTTTTATGAGGGAGAGCTGTTACATATAACTAGAGCTTAAATTCTGTCCTACTAAAACCAGTTGAAAACAGCATTTATTTTTGTAGTTCTGTGACCTCATTCTGCAAATACTTCTGCTCTGATATATGACAGCTATCTCTTACTTTGGGTGACACAATCAGAGTAAGACAAAGTCCCTCATGATTTCTTAGAAGCAGAAAAAGAAGTGTACAGATTAACCAATCCCTCATTAAAACTTCCAGGAATATCCTGATAGACAGATAGAGCAGAGACATCTTTAGCTAGATAAGGTTGCTCAGAACCCCGTCCAGTCTGGCCTTGAATGTCTCCAGGGATGGGGCATCTACCCCTTCTCTGGCCAACTTGTGCCAGTGTCTCACTACCCTCATTGTAAAAAAATTTCTTCCTTATATTTAGCCTGAATCTAATCTGTCTTAGTTTAAAACTATTACCCCTTGTCCTGTCACTACAGGCCCTACTGAAATGCCTATCTACATCTTTCTTATAAGCCTCATTTAAGTACTGAAAGGCTGCAATAAGGTCTCCTTGGAACCTCTCCAGGCTGAAAAACTTCAACTCTCTCAGCCTTTCCTCCTCAGAGAGATGTTCCATCCCTCTGATTATTCTTGTGGCCTCCACTGGACTGGCTCCAACAGGTCCATATCTTTCCTGAACTCAGGACTCCAGAGCTGGATGCAGTACTCCAGGTGGCCTCTCACCAGAGCAGGTCTGTAGTTGTGGATACTTTGTATTAAAAAATAAGTTTACAAGTTCTCACCGATGAGTAATTTGCCTGTAACTGCATCTGGTTGATAATTCATGACTTCTTATACAGGTCCCGTGGTAAGAGCAGTGTGAAAAATGTAGCATTAGGCAATATTATGTGTATTTTCACTTACACGCGCAGTCTGTGTATGGTTCACCTTACTATACACAGTATCTTTCAGCATATGTGAAGCACAGCTACAAGTGAAGTTCGGTTTGCAGAACACTCTGCCTCTCCAAACAGAGAGGATGTCCAGTTGTTACAACTGACCTGTGTTGAGAAGTAGTGGATACTGCAGAAATGCTTAGAGCTGAGATAGGTGGGTCCTGTTAAGGATTCAGTCTGGATTTTCTGTATTTGCCCCATACTGTGGGATTCCGCTTGAGAGTGTGTCTGTTCATGTGAGACTAACTGTGAAGGGTGTTTTCATGCAAGTCTTATAAATTAATAAACATAAATGTGTTTATTAAGAGTATGCAGATTTACACCTCCCTTCATATCCTGGAGAATATTTCATTGTCACAGTGATAAATCGCCTTCTGAGTCGAAGGAATAAATTCTGGTTTACATCTCTACTCCTTAAAACACCAGAGACTCTCTCAAAACACTTCAGCCCTAATTTCAGCAACAGCCTTTTGTGACAAATGTTGAAACTTGCCACAGAGCACTTGCAACATGGAGAGCTCTTCTTAGGAAGTTTCCTCTCATTTTCAATGGGGTCCAGGAGTCTTTCCTACCAGATCTGTGAGGCTTTGCCCAGGACCTACCACACAATATTATTACAGGATTGAGACCCTGGAAAATGACCAAGTCATTGACATCTGATTGCTGCCTCCCAGGGCATGCACATCCCAATACACATGGCAGATTCAGAAGACACACATCAAGACCTGATTGGTCTTTACAGCATGAAGACTGGCTAGAACTCTTACACTAACCACAACTATGCCTGGTATATTTGCACATCCAAAATGCAGGAACCTGCTGAGATGACATAGCATGTAGAGCACAGGAGTAAATTGGAGCCTGGAGGAAAGGATGTGAACCTTGTTCAGGAGAATATGAAGTGTGCCTTGCTAAGAATATTACAGTTAAATTAAAACCATGTTAAAAAAGTTTCTCAGCTTGTCAGTGTTTATTTATCTCCTCTCCAGTCATCCCTTCTGTCTCCATACCACTTTGCATTTTGTAGAAAGTTTTTTTGTTTGTTCGTTTCTTTTTCGCTTAAAAATGAAAACTCCAGGCACAGTCTGCATTTTGATCCAAAGCTTTTTGGTGAATGACACATTTTTGGATCCTATCTGATTTTGGTGTCATACTGCTGGCAATAAACTGTATTTACTCTTGTTGTGCCTAATCATATACACTAGTGATATCTGGGAAGATATTGTCAATGTAGGTGAGAAAGATCTGAATGACAGATGATCCAAAATTTTAAATAGCTCCCCAAGAGGGTGTGTGTCTGGCAAAGAAGTTTCCCATATTAAAGGTGTTTAAGTGTTAAATGTAGTTGTTCCAAACAGAGATGTATATTGGAGCAATATGACCACCTAGAGCCAGGGAAGGGTATTATATCAGTGGACAGAGCACAGCAAATTGACACAAGGTAAGACAGAGGCCACTGGTGAACAGGGGTGCATTTCTAGTGGTTGACTGTTAAAATGAAAGTTCATGAAAATCACATTTTTATCCTCATTTGCAGTGGAAATCAGCACACTGGTGTTCATAACATTTCAAAAAGAAAATTAGATTAAGAAATAACTTTATTCTTTCTTCCTTCCACCAAAGGATGAGGGCACCTTGCCAAGTCCCATGCTGGTGACAGTGTAAACCCTACTCTGGGGCACCCCAGCCATCTGCCAAGCTGGACTGTTCTCATAGGGGATCTCTCACCATCACCCACCAAATCAGTCCCATGGCTTCTTGCCTGCCCCCACTCTGTGCTCTCCACAGATTCACCCATCTTTCTGGGTCTCACCATCCCAACCACTTCCCCTGCCAACCTGCCTCCCAGCAGTCCTGTGCAGGTACAAGCCAGAGCATCAACAAGGCAAAATCTAGGCGGTAAACTAGTTTTGGGAAACTTTCAGCAGCTCTCTGACTCGTGTGGCTGCAGGATGGAGTAGGTCCTAGGAGCCCCTGGGCACCCTGGCCTCTCCAGTCCAGGAAGGGAGGCTGCCCTCAGGGTCCTAGGGCAAAAGCTGGCTCTAACGTCCCTGGCCAGCCTCAGTGGAACCTCACCCTCAAGCTTCCTAGCTCTTCAACTCAATTCAGAGTATTGCCAAAAAAGTTACTGTTAAGAGCAAACTGGAGTTGGCTGTATCTCCCTGTGCCTTTCCATGTTTGTCTTGTAAGAGACAAATAACCATAAAGATAGATTTGCTTTTTTTTTCCCCTCTCCCTCCTTCTCCAAGAGATACTAGGGTGCTGCAAAACAGTGGTCTGTCAAATAGCGGGGAGAGCTATGCTACAGCACTTCAGTTTGGCAACTGCTGTCCCTTTCTCCAGTGAAAAAGATATTTTAACCTAGTCTGTTCTCTGGATACCAAAATTCTGGAAAATATTGTTTCATATGTCACTTGAATCTGTTTGAGCTTTTCCAATGTCTTTTAATGTATTTCTACATAGATATCCAGCTTTAAAATGTCCTCATAATAACTGAGTAAGTTTTCAGATGACATAAAACCAGAAGAAGGATCAATATGCCAGACAATAGAGCTGCCATTCAGAAGGAGCTAGATAGGTTTAAGGAATGGGACGACGGAAATCTCATGAGGACCCTATACCTGGGTCACAGTAACACCATGTAGCAGGACAATCTGGGAGCTGACTGGCTGGGGACCAGCTTTGCAGAGAACGATCTGAGGATCCTGGTGGATGGTAAGTTGGGTGGCATGACCTTGCAGTGATGAAGACTAACCACATACTGGGCATCATCTACCATACTGCACCAGCTGAAGAAAACCTACACAACACTTGTAAGGCCACTCCTGGAGTACAGTGTTCAGTTTTGGGCTGCCCAGTAGTTTAGCATAACATTAGATTAAATTTGTTTAATTTAATGGGAAGAGATGCAGAGAGTTCTAAAGCATAAATCTGACCACTGTAGAGTGGTTTCTAAGTCAGACATTCAAATAACACCACTTACAGTGATCACAAGCAGCACAGCACCCCATGCTTGTTGGGAAGCTGAAGTGAAGACAGTGGGTTGATTTAATACATATATTGAACAGGATTCACATAACACATGGGGTACATGAAAAAGAGCTACACTGCAATGTTGCTTTCATCTGTAGGAGGACAGCTGGGCATGCAATGTCTCTAATAACTGTAGACTGTTTAAACCCACGCACTGCCAACTTCCACACTGGTTGGCAGTGAGGCAAATCTAGCTATTTACTTGATAGATTAAGTTGCTTTTCTATATGTTGTTTGAAAAAGTAAAATAACTGCCTTGCCTCCTACACCTTCAAAACATAAGCAAGTCAAAGGAATAAAGAAAATTTTAAAATTTCTGGTTTCTGAATTCTTTTTGAAGGCACATTTTAGTAAGATCATTTTATTCTTCTTTTTTTTTTTTTTGCCAAAATGTATTATTCTGTCAAAATGTGTCCATTTTCATTAAACTTTTTTCAAGATACAAAATAAATAAGTGGCACTTTAACCAGAAAAATAATGAAACTGCTTGGACAGTAGAAGACTCATTTCACTACTTTGCCCCATTTGAAGAGTTTAGAGAATAAAAATAAATATTATGTTTTGTTTTTTTTTTTCTAGTTCTATCTGCTAAGTTATATTTTTGGTGGAAAGGAGTAACTTTGTGCTGCACACAGTCTAAAAATTAAATTTGTTCTGAAACTCCAGACACTATCCCAAAACAATGTTGTTCTGCTGGTCTGCTTTAGAGCTCAGTGTCTCAGAGACTCAACTTGGTACCTTCTTGCTCCATATCACGTTAGTGCAGGAAGAGGTCATCACTGTTGTTTCTGTCACTGACAAGAGGCAGAATCTGCAGAGAAGTTCTCTGAGAGAAAAATAAACAAAACTTGATACACAGTCAGAAACTACGCAGGAAAGCTCCTTTTCTTTTATTTTTCTCACACTACTGCAAAATGCCCTGCTTATTTCTCTGTCATCCTTTTTATTTAATTCCCGAAAGTAACTGCACTACACCTGATAATGTGTTTAAAACAGTACTGTGTTTGCCTCCGATTACCGAAAAATTGCATTTTTCACATCAATTCTTTAACTATAGAAATCAGATGAAATAAGGATTATCCTAAGATCTACTGTCAGGTGGGACAGAAAATCTAGTTTGTTAGACATGCCACAAACTTTGCTATTAAGAGTCTGGTGATGAAAAACAGTGGTTGCTAATATGATTTTTTTTTTTTTTTTGGTGATGTAAAAAGTTCTTTATGTGGCAGAAATCAGAAACATATAGCTAGAACAACCTAGCAAACAAAAAAAAAAAAGACTGTATCCCACTGCAGACTTTGGTAACCAGAAAATGTGATCTTTTTAACAGTAAATTCATAACCTGTAAAAATAAAGTCCAGAGCAAGCATGATTTAACTGAACTGGGTGTTTTAATCGTACTTAGTATATACCACCCTCCCTTATACCGCAGTTTTATTGGCAACTAGAAGACTTGATAATACTGCATTATATAAAAAGACAGCAGAGTCACCATCTCTTGGTATGATTTTCAAGATATCATAGAGGATGGGCACTCAGACCACAAATGAGTAGCATGGTATTTAAATCATAACAGTTTCAGAGCCCAGAGGCTGAAGTAGTTATGTAATTGTGCTGCATCTGAGTGTTTAAACATTGTTTAGCTCTGAAAGGAGATCACACGTTCTCCTACGTGTGGACATATATGGTCAAATTTTGCCATTATTTTCTGTGCAAACACTGAACAAATTCTTTTTCTGGAAGTGTTAAGAATACAGCTTCAGACCTAAAATTAAAGACTGATTATAGTAGAATAAAACTGAAGAACAGCTAATAAGGGTTATTCAGAGTAGTTAGTCACCATTACACCCACACCGGCATTTCAAGGACATTGCAGAAACATTTTGGTGAACATAGTACTTCAGGGCATCTGAGTATGGCACAGCTATCTAAAAATATACATCTGCAACAGATTCTTAATCTGACACGAGCATTTTAAGGCAAATATCTAAATAGATTTATAAGTTTTCAGAACACAAGTAGCATGTAAGCGTTGTTGGTCACATCTCTTTACTGTCACATTTAATGTTCTGTGACATTTCTCTTATGCATCCATCTCACTCAGATATCCCAATCCTAGAAGGTTTGTCCTTTATAACTGAAATTTGACATATTAGCATTTGTTGACACCTGTGGATAAGGAAAAAACACTTCTCTTCAGTTGCCTTGTGGAAGAGTAAGTGCAAAGACTACAATTTTCTGTATTGATGATTTCAATATAACTCACCTAGCTAGTGCCACAACTGTATATAGAGAACTACTGTCCAGTCTTGAGGGGCTTACGGGGAGGATGATTACTACTGTTACTTATTACTAACCTAGTGAAGTTTAATGTTGCTCATCTGGAAGAAAACTGTCTGCAGTTTTCTTTATCCATCTTAAAAAATTAGTATCAGCAAGTTGCAGACTAAAAGCAGGAAACCTACAATTTTGCTTTGTTTCAACATGACTCCATTGATGCCAATTGGGCTATGCAAGTTTGCATCTGATAAGGCAGATAAACTGTTATCATGTGACTGCCAGTTTTACTGAAGAATAATTCCAGTTGATATAAGTGGAAATTAAATGCTGCTTTCAAGCTCTGTATCAGAGAGGATGATGGAGACTTAGTAAAAGGTGGTTCAACTTCAGCAACTGCGAGGGTTTTGGGTTTTAAAAACCTCCCTCAACCCCTTGGATTGGTCACATCCTCTCATGCAGTGCACCCTCCTGTCCTTGTTACTGTTCCACTTCACTGGAGTGTGTAGCAGGACTGTGCTGGCATTTCCTGTTACTGTTATCCAGTAGGGAAAATCACATCAGGTCTGCTTGACAGCCGCACAGGCAGCCTCTATGGCAGCCAACAGAGACCACTGTTTTTCAGCATCCACACTTCTCTGTCTTCTCCAAGGAAAAGCAAATAGCTGTGTTTTTTTCACTGGAAAGCCCTCAGAAAAGATAAATCTTGTGGTCTTGTACAAAAATGTACACAGTTCCTCATCATTGTATGAGAAAAAGGGAAAGAGTAAGACCAATGACGATGATTTGATCCAGTGTGGGTACTGAAACTTGATGGAAACTTGAACTTCTGTCCTTGCCAGAGTGGAAGTACAAAATGGATAACAAGTGGTCCCCAAGTTTCTTATGTTAACCCACTGTACACGGCTATATTGGGTTATTAACTCAGCTGCTTGCTCAGAAACCTGATCAGCTAATACTCTGCAGAGAAAATGCAGGGATTTGGCTCAAGTTCTATGCTTACTTAAGTTTGAAAATAGTTTCCTGAGTTTGTTGTGCTTCCCTTTTGGCTTTTAAATGTTTAGGTTTCAAAATTCTGAATTTTCTTTCAATCCTTAGTTTCTATTTTATTGTAATTTTGTGTGTTGAACTTTGCCAGATCTCTAATTTGTTTTATAGAACCAGGAAATCTTTCCTAAATTCGTAATTCTTTACTGTCTTTTCATTCCTCTACCAATTTCCTTGAATTGAGAGAAATTACAGCCATCCTCATAAAAACAAACCAAAGCCCAAAATGTTGTTATGAACTAATGAAAGTAAGTGCTCAGGAATTTTTTAAAATCACGGTAGACCTTGTTGAAGCCTGTTAGCTGCCATTTTAAGACAGGTAGCTATTTTACTACCTGCTTTCACAGCACTATTTTTTAATGGTTTAGAATTTATCTGGACACATCCACTATCCAGTGATATTACAACTGTTTGAATGAGACTTGGATACAAATCCTATTGTACAAACTGATTTTTTCCAGATTACATAGTGGGGAGAGTGTTGGGATTTGAGGGGTTTTCTGTCTATTTTGGGGTTTGTTTGTTAGAACTAAGACAAGTATCAAAATCTTAAAAGTATAGTTGGACTGGTGCATGCTAAAAGCCTTTAAGAACCAGCAAAAGCTGGTAAAACCAACACAGAAGGAGAGGCAGTCGTGAGTTTCTTTAGCATGAGGAAGATCTAGAAGGTGATTTCAGTAGTTATCACTTTGATAACCAGGTGAAGCCTGCAATTGCAGGCATCTGGCCCAAGGATTTCTGGTCTTCATATGAGCAGGTGACTCAGAGCAAAGTGTGCATGAGTGTGTGACCCAACTGTGATATTTGAAAGACTATTCTTGGGTGGACAGCCCCATTCTAGTCAAGGTGTTTACGCCCTAAATTCGCATCAAGTAACACTTTATTCATAGTTTCTGACAACACATGAGCCTATACGTACTTTCAACACCTTATATTTTACAAGAGGGTCTAAAAAAAAATGCTGTGGCTTTCAGTGAGACTGGTTGTCACCCCAAGAATATTGTGTTAGTATAATGTTACTCTTCCAGTACTTATTTAGTGTTAAAAATACACAGTTATTTCTGCAATGCCCGCCTAAGCTACAGCATGGGATCACCTACTCCTGCAGAAGAGGTAAAATAGCTCTCAGTACCTATATTTTATCCTGCACTTCTAACAACCTTACTGCACTATTCCCAATATAGACTTGGGTTTTCTGGGAGCAAAAATATTTGTAGTGATTCTTCTAGGGGATTTTTGCTTCACAAAATTGGGTCCAGAGTGACAGCCGTGCTGCACTAAGCTGGGCTGTGATTTACAGGATGAATGAGTCCTGACAGAATATGGAAGGTAAAACCTCCTTGTAACACAACTGAGGGTAGTTGTTTCTTAAACTTACTTGTTATGTGTGTAGGTATGACCAAAAGCTGATGAAAGTATGTATGTATACTACTCCCTCAGGAGAAATATTTAATTTAGCAGTGTTTCTTGAGATGTCTGGGCCTGTCTAAATAGGAAAATTTACCTGCTTAACTACACCACTGTAATTCCCCATGGGGATGGAAGGAATAAGTGTATCCGTGAAGGCAGTTATAGCTCTGGCAGTAAATTTCTCCAGATAGACAAACCCTGCAGATTTTGCCCACAACACAAAAATTCAGACCTGATATTCATAAGACATAATTGATGAAGCTGCAGCATAGAGATGACACAGCTGCCTAACCTTAAGGGAAAGAGCAAAGGGTCCTGTTTGTTACTTTACAGTATATACTAATATATAAAGGACTACCATTGCCTACTTTAGTATCATTTTGTGCCTTCTCAGTGCTCTGTAAACCTTAATTTTATTTGGATTAGAGGTTGACCATTTGAATTAAACTCACCTTATTTGGCTCAGTAGACTCAGATTCATGAAGAAGCCTGTGCTCCTCCTGTCTCCATGAAGAAAGAGTATTGTCAATGAAGTGCCAGATTTTGCCAGTAAAGAGTTACCACACGTGAGAGACATTATGCCGAGATCCTGAATGGATACAGCCCAACCTAGTGAAGCAGACCTACAAAAGCACACTGACAGAAATGTTACAGTACTTGTACAAATAGATCCTATCAGTCTTAATTTGCCTAAATTTGCATATCCAGGGCTTCCTTTAAGAGGCTCTCAAAACCATTTCACTTCTTTCCTGACCACATAGACACGTTATAACCTTTCTTTTTCTTCAGGTGGTGGGACAAGCTCTGGCTTGTGCCCAGAACAGACGGACCTGCATTGCAATCACTTAACAACCACCACCAGCAAAGAGCACAGTTATTCTTGTTGTTACCAGTGAAAGAATAATAAGAATTCACCAGCAGTGATGGCAAGACATGAAGCATATTTTAATTTAGTAAATGCACAAACACCGCCATAAAACATCAGTAGGTTGAGGTCTTCTTTAGAAATGAGCTGTCAGGAGGAGAAAAAAAAAATAGAAAGAGTAGTTACTATCAAAAAGGTGTTGCCTCATCTGGTGGTTTTACAGATTATTTTTTTCCTAATACTTAAGTTCTATTTAGGACTGGGAGTCTCTTAACCTGATCAGTGTTCTTGCCTTCAGAGAATAAATACGTGCTTTCTATATGGAACGGAATATGAATGTGGGCTGCAGATAATTTTTCAGCTTTTCACTAAGTGCTTACCCCCTCTTTTCCTGCTCCATAAAATATGCAATTGAGCAGACTCCCTTGGAGCTAACAGTGACAGATATAATTAATTAGCTGTATAATCTTAAATTGTTGTTCTAGTTTTTATCTTAATTTTTGTAAGAGGTAATCTAAATCATTAAACTGAACTCTTGGTTCTAAGGACTATAGTGATGAATCTGATCTGGAAGCTCAGATTAAACAAATTAAAATTTTAAAATAGTTTGTTCTGGTTTCAGACCTCTTAGCTCAGCACAGCTCAAATTTAAGTTCATATTTAGGCTTTTGACCTTTCCCAGTCCCAATTTAAACTGCTACAGGTCCCTTTTAAAGGTTTGTATTATCCTCCTGAATTGTCTATCCCTGGGCACCCTAAATGTTTGTTTCCTATGCTTCAATTTCTCTTTGTGTAAATCTGTATTACTGCTACCTACCTCTACGTGTAAAGTGCCTTAGTACCAACAGAGAGAAGAATCCTAATAAGGAGCAAATATGATAAAAAACACATTTGTCATGAGGGTCACATTTTGTAGACAAGCTGGAGTTTTGTGACTAATGAACTGTCTGTATTTTCTTTTTCATGTTTGTAGATACATTATAATTTAATTGGCAGCCCGCCCCTGGACTCCCTCCAGTAATTCCTTACTCTTCCTAAACTGAGAAGCCCAGAACTGGACACAGTACTCCAGATGCAGCCTCACCAGGGCACAGTAGAGGGTGAGGATCACCTCCCTCAACCTGCTGGTCACATTCCTCTTAATGCACCCCAGGATACCATTTGCCTTCTTGGCCACAAGGGCACATTGCTGGTTCATGGTCAACCTGTTGCCAACCAGAACTCCCAAGTCCTTCTCTGCAGTGCTGCTTTCCAGCAGGTCAACCACTAACCTGTACAGGTACCTGGGGTTATTCCTCCCCAGATGCAGGACCCTACGCTTGCCCTTCTTGAACTTCATCAGGTTCTTCTCTGCCCAGTCCTCCAGCCTGCCCAGGTCTCACTGAATGTCAGCACAACCTTCTGGTGTGTCAGCCCTTTCTCCCAGTTTAATACCATCAGCAAACTTCCTGAGGGTGCACTCAGTCTCTTCATCCAGGTAACTGATGAACAGGTTGAATGAAGAATAAGCGTGGCTGAAATACATAAGTAATGACATCTGAGGTGTTTCTAAAGCAGCATATGCCACATATGGCCCACTTCTGAGTTTAGGGCAGATATATCTTCTAAAAGTAATTACTGAATCATAACTAATTCACACTATGGTGTACAAAGCCTGGAATAAACACAGACCAATCTGACTGGAAGGCTTTATTAAACTTGAAGGTAGAGTAGCTAAAGCAAACCTTCAGCTTTCTCAACTTTTCTCACTTTCTGCAGGTCCAGGTTTGAGTTTTGAAATCCTCTATTTTTTCATGTGAGCTTGGATAAATCTAAAACCATCTACTAATGCACAGATGTGAGCCAGGTGACTTCTCTGACTTCTACCAGAGCCAGTCACCCAGCCTTCCTGAACCAGAGGGCTGGAAGACACTCAAGAAGGTCGCCCTGTATATTCTCAAGGCAGGATCAGCTATACCAGTGTCATTCATGAAAGATGCTTGTTCTTTAAGACTGCCGATGCTGACAATGCCTAACCATCAGCAATCTCTGCTTCACTCTCCTTAAAACTGAAAGAATTTTTTTTCTGTGATATCTAACCTGAATCACCTTTGCTTATCAACATCATTTTTTTTATGCTGGGCACTTTACAGATGGCATATACCCTTCAAGAAGTCTTTTGTACCAAGACACACTCTGGTTGAGGCTTTCCAAGTGCTGAGTAGAGCAGAAGGATTATTTGCCATGTTTTGTAATTTATATTCCTGCCCAGTGTATGTCAGAATGATATTTTGCAGCAGCCTGACATTGTTGATTTGTGTCAAGATTTCATTCAACCACAAACTCATACCTTCCTTTCCACAAAATTGTCACCCAGTCAGTTACCATGTTTAACCCACAGCCTGTACTGGTCATTCCCCACTGAGTTTAGTTCCTAGAGAATGCTCCTATAGAATATCACCCTATGTTTTCAGACAATTGATCCAGTTAGTCAAAGTAATTTTGCATTCTAATCCTGCCCTCCAGCTTCCAGTTTTTCTCAGCTTGTCATTTTCTGGAAATGTAATAAGCATACTCTTTTTTTCCCTTTAGGTCATTAACAAGAATATTGAATATAACACAATCAGGGCAAACTTGCAGAATTCTATTTATGCATCTGTTTGCAGGAGGGATTTGTAGAGAAGCAATCAGGAAAAGTTGGTAGGCAGATGCATTTAACTGTTACAATTACCTGTTCTTCTAAGTCAGCACACTTCAACATGAATGCAAACAATTCAAGTTCAAGCTGTACGGTTTAAAAATCCAAATATGATTGCATCTGCTCTCATCTGAGCAGTCCGTTTCGCAAGAGACTCATTTCAAAGCACATTATACTTAATGAATGGCTCCTATAAATTTCAGTGGGCCATGAATCAGGTTCAGAAAGAAGGCTAAACATGATCCTTCACCAACACTGAAAAAAAGTTCTGCAGAAGTCAGCATTTTATTTTTTAAAAAATATTTTGATTAATTAAACAAATGAGTCAGAGAAACTGGCCAAAAATGGATTTTTCTCAAACTTTGGATTTTCGTCAAATGGTCAATGAATAAATTAAACATATTTCAGTTGTATTATGTAAACATCTAAGGGTAAATGAATAATTCACTCAAACCTAATTACCCAAATAATATCTCAGCATGGGCTGATGGTGGGTCTCACCAGAACAGAACCATGAGTTTAAAGTCAGCTTCTTCCAACTCTTGCAGAGTTTGAAATGTTAAATACAGATTGGAGTGCCCTACAGCCTCCAGCAGTCAAATAATTTTGCAGTTTTGTAGCTAATGACTTGATGACTTATCTCCATAGATTCAGAGATAGTAAACTCATTGTAGAAGACTGCTGTGATTATGTCCATAATAGGTATCAGAGAGTTTCTTAAACTAATTCCTGCCCAGACTACATTTCCTTTCTTTTAGAAAATAAAAATTATTAAAGACTTACCATTAGCCAGAGTGTTACTGTAGCCTTTGGTGTTGATTCTAGTAATTGGTTGTTTTCATTCCAATGACTGCTTATCATCACAGTTAAAATTTTGCAACCTGGAGTCTAAACTTGGCTCATTTCAGCCAAGCTTGCAAACAGTGAGACTCCAAGGACTGCAAGACCCTTTCCCTTTTAAATTTCTGTTTTCCATACAAATACTTCAGGTGTAACCACAAAAGTTAGAAGTAACTGTTCTTACAGTCTGTGCTGGTTTGACTGAAAATGAGTGAATTTTCTTCATGCAGTTAGAAACATTTATTTTTCATAACTAGCACAGTCATTATTTGGACTTAGTTTGAGAACAAGAAGATAATACCCCAGGACAGAGTTAGTATTTTAATTGCTCTGGTCTGAGAGCCAAGGACATTCTAAGCAGCTGCCCACAGGTGTGAGGCAGTGAGGAAGGGGGCAGAAATGGGGCAGAGCTTGACTGACATCCAGACTGATCAATAGGAGTATTCCACCCCATTAGCATCATGCTTCATATTTAAGGAGAGTCAGGATCTTCCAGTCTCTCTCTCTCTCTCACGTTCTCTCTGGCTCTTCTCTTCACTCTCGGAGACTTGTCCAAGGGAGTTCTGTTCAGGACTTTCGTTAGTTCATCCTTTTGCGATCCTGTATTTTGCAGAGGCTTCTGGGCCTTTCTGCCTTTTTCCTCTTCTTGGCTGTTGGGACCACATGCTGCTTCCTGGGATGGACTGCTTGATGTGGATGGAGTTCGTGAGGAATTGCATTGAGTATCTTTTATTTTATATTCTATTTCTATTTTGTATATATATATTTACTAGTAGTGTATTTGTCTTTTGTTATATTATTAAGCTGTGTTTATCTCAATCCAAGTTTCTTCTTTCTTTTTTGATTCTCTCCCTTATTTGCGGGGTGGGTGAGGGGAGTGAGCGAGTGGCTATTGTGGTTGTATTGCTAGCTCAGGTTAAACCATGACACACTCTTTTTTTATCCAGCAACCTGTTCTTCAGTCACTCTTGTGAATCTTCACTAAATTCTTTTTACAGTTTTCTGTATCTTCTTTTAACCTAATTCTGAGTCCTCTTTTAGTGCAAGTACGCTTGCACTAGATCATTAAATAACAAGGCTAAGATACACAATCTGCGTATCTTCACAAAGCATTTTTTTAAAAACGTGATCATTTCAATTACCACTAGATGTTTGCAACACTCAAATAAAAGTCCTCTGCCCTTACACACTGGAGGCAGACATCACCAGAATTTCTTATTATGACTTATTTTCTACTGTTTGGATCACTTTCACAGCCTCTTCCCAGTCAGTTGCCCATCTTCTTCCTTGCTGCATCCCAACAGCTAATTCTGCACCTAACTTCCCACAGTGCCCCGTATGTGTGCTCTGAGTTTAACAACTAAGACTTCTTGCTTTCTTTTTATGCCAACTCATCCATGCCAGGATATCGGCAAGAGAACAGGCATGGCTCAGAGTAGGGCAGCCCAGAAGTAATGCTGGGCAGGAGACTGTCTCATAAAAACATCAGGTGACAATACACACAAATGCAAACAAGGCTATTCTTCAAGAGGGAAATGAGAGGGAGAATGGAAGATCGAAAAAGGAAGACTACGAAGGGACAGGCTAGGATCCTCTGAATAAATAGATTGTATTTCTTAAAGATAAATTTACAACGTTTCCCCTTTGTATTTCTTACAGCTAAGCTTATAATACTTATCTTACTGTATATTTTGACAGTGAGATTTGTCTTTTCTGAATTTCTTTCTGAATTTAAGTTACCTTGATTGTCTTCTTCAGGATGCCTTATATGTTAGGTCTTCTGTTCATCCACTGTGTTGCTCTGGCAATTGTTCTTTCTCTTCGCGGTGCAAGCTGAGACTGTCAGAAACAGCATTTGGCTGTCTGCTGGCATAGTGTTGAATACTTTTTCTTAGGTAAGAGAGCTCAGTGAATTGATGGTCTAGCTGGAAATATTTAATTTATATTTAGAAATCTGGAAAAGATCAAACCATGCAGCAGGTGGAAACCTTCAAGTGGGACAGTCACTCACCCTGCAAGTAGATACTGCTGATTGTCCAGGCTCTCCACCATTTCATCCTACCCACTTGTTTCCACTTCTTACCAATGCTTCAGGGAACAAACTGCGAATCTGCCTGTATGAAAGGTGCTTGGTTTTTCACAAATACTGAAGTAGACATTTGCTGTGATGTGGTAGCTCCACCTGAGCTTAGCCAGAGAAGAGTAGTCTAATCTATCCTCCTATAAAAGCATAGTTTATCTTCCAGTAGACAGGACTGGTGTTTCCCTGAGTACCCAGTACAAGACCATCAATGTTGGCTGAAGTTTTCGCACACTTTTCCTGTCCTAATAATAGACCTAACTAGTGCGTATATTGTTGCTAAAAAAACATTTTTGTGTGTGTGTCAAAAAGCAGGAAAGGGAAATGTAGTATATTATTATTGAATTCACTTGTGATTTTTCAGCTAGCTGCTTCAGCATCTGTGTTTTAGTTTTACTTTCAGGAAGAAAGTTTTGACACTTTTGACAGAAAACAACTATGCAAATGTGAAAACCTTCTCAGAATAGTTTTACAAATAAAGAAAAATAAGGTTTGTCTTTTTATAGAAATAACCAGACTATCTAAGAAATTCAGGTTTATTGTGAAGGTTGTAACCCCCTGTATCAGTAGGGTTCTATAGATAGAAAAATCTATATGTTTAGATATATAACTTCCCTGTTAAGTTTTTTTAAAGTACCTCAGGTATTCTTTTAGTTTATTTGAGCAGTATAACTCGGGTGCGTTTTTGCTTCTCTGCCACTTAAATGTGTACTTAGCCACTACAGCTGCTGCATTTTGACTCCACGATTCTTGGAAGGAGGATCAGAGCTGGTCCTCACTCAGGGGGAGGGAGTATCTTTTTAATAGACTTCAATCCATCCTAAATATGATCCTTTACACATTGCTGTAGTCCCATGATACAGAATGTCATCATGACAGTGGTTTTATCCCCTCAGCATTACAGAGGAGGGAAAGCAACTGGTCCTGGCAGCATTATTTGCAGTATGTCAGATGCCTTTCCATCAGAAGTGAAACCTAAGGCTCTATCTATGCAGGGAAAATTGCTGATTTTATTAAACAAAAAGTATTCCAGAACTATTCCATGTGCAGAAACTAGGTTGAAAGGCAACACTTTTAAGACAAGTAATTTGCAGTTCAGTGACTTCGGCTTGCAAGCCTTTCTGTACCAGATTCTGAGCTGAATGGTCTTTTGTTAACAAATTACCTCATGGGTCTGCGATAAATGTGCTACAATTCCCTTCTGAATTTCACTTATTAGAGTAATCCATTTTATTAACTCAGTTACACAGATCAGCTTTATTTAACAGGAAAGTGAGTTTTGGTCAATAATACTTGCCAAATGTAAATGCATCCTCAAGAAAACAGACAGTCTTTAGTCACACTAGAAACATATTCTTGTACTAATCAACGAATGTCAAGATTATTCTGAATTTGTGAGATTCTGGTTGCCAGTGTTGCACATGTGAAGTTAAATTCATCTTTATTTCGAAGTGACTTCTTGTGGAAACAAATCTCGTATGATCAAACCATCAGTTTGCCTCTGTAGCTTTCCTCACATGAACTCTTTTATCTGTTGGCTGGTTTGGGGGACAATTAGTTTTTCAAAAATTCTAGGAGATAGGCAGTGGAAATTATTACTGTATCTGAATTAAAGAAAAGGCCAAGCTCATGTCAGGTTACACATTAGACTACCTATACAGTACAGCAGTTTTTGTAAATATTCCCATTGCAGAAGCAGCTTTCATCAGAGTTTATGTCTCTCTAAAGACAAAGATCTCTTTGTTGATTGATGCAAAACCAGGAGAAACCAAATATCATTTGACCTCTGAAGCAAGTGCCTAGTTTTTCCTGTGCACCTTGAGCAGCCAGATAATGCCTGGGGGCAACGGGACTGTAATTCAGCTTTCTTTTCAGCTTCAGCACTTCTGCTCTGACTGCTTGGAAGTCCTGTCTTGTAGGATCCCAGACAGGCAGTGATTTTACATGAAATGGAGAGACACTGTGGTGTCCTTTCTCTCATCATTCATTGAAAGCCATTTTCTGTACATTATGAGGGGAGTTAAAATCTTGCTTACTTTCTCTGCTGGTATTATACTCTCTGGAAATATAGGTTATGCCTCACAAGACTGAAATGCCAAACTGGAAAAATGTATGCTGGCAGGGGAACACCAAAAGCGTCCTTGCAGTCTTCCTATAAGCAAGACCTTTCCTTCTCCCACCTGTCCACAAGCACCTTACCATAAAGGCGCAGCATAAGGTCTTACTCACTTTCCAGTTCAGTTTTCACCCAAGAGACATCCCAGTAAAATCAGTGTTTCGTTGAGAATGGAAATTTGTCCAACAAAGACTAAACACAGATTTATCTTTTTTTCAGGGAAGTTATTACAGTCAGGCTAGAGATGGCAGCTGACTGAGAAAAAAGGAAGGAAGGAAGGGAGGGAGGGAGGGAGGGAGGAAGGGAGGGATACCAGGTTTAACGAGATCATGTCAACTACTGCTAACAGGGGATGTCTGGTTAAATTATGAGCCAAAAATGTATCTAGTAGATGCAACTATTCCCTTCTGATCCCTTCTGTGCCTGTAGAAACACAATAAATTATATGAAAGTATTCGTAACATAACTTTCTTGAAATGAGCTTGATTTTACAAGCACATTTTTCTCTGTTACCAAAAGGTAAAATCCACACATCTTATTTTAAACATATTGCAGCAAATAAAATCTGTGCTCAGTCCAAAATCAGTAAGTGCAGATCACGAAGCACTTTACAAAAGACTGTAAATTACTTTCTTTCACATTTAGCTCTTTGGTCTTTCTCTAACTCCCTTCCCACTATTTAAATGAAGAGAAGTGCTGAGGTTGATATTTTCTTCAGTTTCAGGGATTTTTTAAACTCCTGTTAATTCTCCCATGAACATTTTGATAGCAAGCAAAAAATTACGTTGTGAAAGAAACTTGTCTTTCTGATACAAAAATCAATAGAAAACAGAAAAATGCTATCGTAAGGAAACAAACAAACAAACAAAAACAACAACAACAAAACATAAAACCAAAAAACACCACTTGTAAACTAAGACCATTAACCATGTTATATCCTTGGCTTTCACATTTTTTAATGTTTAATTGAAAGATATTTAAAGTAGGTAATCTATCCTGTATAATGTGTATTATCCTTACCAGGCAGCACCGTCTCTCCCGTTGTCTGCAATAATGTTACGTGATACTACTGACAACAGGAAATATCATTGCCTACTGTACATCTAAGAACAAAAAAAAGAGGCAAAAGGTGGTAGATCTTTTGTTCTGCTTATCTATATTTCAACTTGGACATATTTGCAATACATTTTTTATGCGCACTTGCTAATATCCCATGATGCTGAGTAAAATGTACCTTGTAATATTTACCTGACAAGAGAGATGTGGAAACTTAGCACCTTGGCTATTAGTTAGAATCCATCATCTTCTTTCCCTGACTCATATAGTAAGAAAAAAAAGCCTAATGTCTGTCACAGTAAGTGAAAATTAACAGGGCCTGACATGTATATAAATGCTAGCCAGTTATGATTTAATGTCTATAAAACTTTATAAACCCTTACATACCATGTGTTTTGTAACTGAACTCATGTTTGGGTGCACAGTACCTATCCAGAACAGAAGCAAGATCTATATCATGGTTTTGACATCAAGTTGTTTTGTTTTGTTTTTTTCATTTATGAACAGAAACAGGTCAGACTGAATTTTTTGTTTCCTGTGTCATGAAAGGAGAAGAGGCAAAGGATTTGGCAGAACTACAAATAAACATATTGCAACTACTGGAATGTCCTCAGAGAGGACAAGTCTTTCAGAATTCACAGAGCTTTGAAATCTTTTTTCTAAGAAAGATATGCTGCTTGCATGTGTTTTCAATTCATTCATTTTTCTAAAAATTCTGTGTTTGGTAAAATAGGAGGTAAATTTAGTCTGCAGCTGTTCCCAGAGGCTGTTGAGTTTAACTGAAAGTAGATTGACCCAGTGTCAAAGCAAGCATTAAAACAGAAAACTCCCTGGCTGCTGAGTATTGTTGTATGTGTAGGTGACACCAGCGCTCTGGAGAGGAAAAGTCTTGCTCTAGACCCTTCTGAAGATGAAATCTGTGTTTGTTCTAACACAGAAGACAACTGTACAGAGTTAGCAGTGTGCTGTTGCAGCACAGCAAGCAACTGAAAACCATACTTGGCAAGTGTTTTCCCCATTTGGCTTTGTCCTTTCATATGTATATGGATAAGCAAATTAAACCCCATTCTTAGCGTAGGAATGGTTTGGTCATCCAAAGCAAAGCAAACAAAACAGCAGACACTGATACTGCCTCTTTCTGACATTTCAGGTACCAGTTTCTTACCAGTTAGGGATTTCCTCCTTGAGACAGCCTGTTTTCATGGCCCAGCACAATCTAGCACCCTTTGCTGTTCAGCAATTTCACTTTATAGGTAATTTTCACTTTATAGGTAATTTTCACTTTATAGGTAATTTATCTATCTGGAGAAAACCAGCAATGGCTACAGGTGAATAACTGTGGATGCATGTTTTTCCCTACTTGAGGCGAGGTGCACAGGACTCGTCCGGCAACTATGAGAAGGGAATTGTTTGCAGGGTTGTTTTCTCTTTTGTTTGGTGGGTTGAGGCTTCCTTTGTTTGGGGAGGGTTAGAAGGAGTGTTCGTTCGTTTGTTTGTTGTTTGTTTGTTTGGGGTTTTTTGCTTTGTTTTGTTTGAGGCAAAGTTTGCAGGGATAGGCAGCAACTTCACACCAGATCGATTACTTTAATTAAGAAGAAAATCCTCATACCTGTTGCCAGACATTCATGTCTGATTTTCAGGTGCGAACACTGAAAAAAAAATAAATCTGAAGGGTGGATGAGAGTTGGTGACTGAGAGGTTAAAAACATCCGAAGGTTCTATAAGAAGGGGCAGCAGTGAAGAGGGGAAAGCCCCTGCAGTTCTGAGCATTAAAACTTCTTCCTCCAAGCAGTTCAAAATCTGATCGTCTGTTTCTTGCAATCGGAGGCAGGAAAGCGGGTGGCGTTAGTACTTTGACACCACATTTGCAGGCTGAAGGTATTTCCCTTGACGGTCACCTTTCTTACAAGAGGACACTTTTGCTCAGTGTGCCCATTCCGCCGCAGTCTCTCCCCACTCCCCAAAAGTCCCGAGCCTCGGGAGGCGCCGCCGATCCCTCCCACGGGGCTACGGCGCGGGGAGAGCCTGCCCGGCTCCCCGGTTAGCGCTTTTCAAATCGGTTGCCAACGGGGCTGTAAGAATTTAATAACATACTGTACCCTTTGATCTTTTGATCAAAAAAAAAGGAAAAAAAAAAAGGTTTTCTAATAAAACTGCGAACTCGGGAGCAGCGGTAATTAAGTGCGGAACAACTTTAATCGGCAGGAATACTCTTCGTGCTTTCCGCTCCCCAAATCGGTGCAGGGAATACCCGAGCTACCGTGAAAAACTGAGTTTACAAAATATAGGAAAGTACTTTGAAGCGTTTCTTCGGGATTGAGGCTCCCAAATATACCTCTCCAAAGAGCCTCCTCCGAGCTAGGATCAAACGGCAGGAATGAGTAACACAGCAAAAAGCCCTTGTCACCTTGTCAGCTCCTCCCTAGCAGCTATCAAAGAATTCGAGGGTGAAACAACTAAACCAAGTCCCAAATCCTGCCTTAGTGGCTGTTTTCGCATCTCCAGCGCCTCTTCGTCTGCGACGATATTCCTCCAAAATACACACAATACGCACAGCGGTGCCCGGTGTGAGGACCCGTGTGATGTCTCCCGGCCGCCCCCGCCGGCATCACACGGGTCTTCCGCGGAGCTGCGCGCAACCGACGAGGGTTCCCCCATGTGCCCCTCGCCCAGACAGCTCCACCGCTGCAGTTCGGTGTCCCCAAATCGCGGGGCAGCCCCGGGTCAGGGCGGGGAAACGGGCGGTGGGTCAAGCCGCCGACGGGGCGCACACACCGGGTGGCGCTGCGAGCCCACGGCAGGACAGGCCACGAGGCCCCTGCACCCCTGAGCGGGGCGCGGGGGGGGGGAGGTGTGTGCCTGTGTCCGAGCCGGTGCAGAAAAAGGGATGGGGAGGGATCGGAGACAGCTTCCCCTTCCCGAGAAAAGCAGCCCTGCAGTCATGTGGAGAAAGCGTAGGAGAGGTGCAAAGGCTGCCGCACAAGAGCAACGGGATTGGGCGAGTGACCGGTTTTATTGCCACCAGAAGGCAGGCTTGTAACGCGGGGGACATCTGAAGATCGCACCGAATACATAGGCACACGCATACATATACTCCTGTCCCAAGAGATGTGATCAGGTGTAATGTGCAGTGTGTTATCGGGAAAAGAAAAAACAACAAAAAAAAAAGAAAAAGTAATAATTTCCTTTGTCCCCTCGGAGGAAACTTGCACGGCGTTACAACTTCCCAGGAGCACAAACCGTTCAAAAGAAGCCTCCCTCCCTCTGGTATTTCCCTAACCGGGGACAAAGTTTCTGTGTCACTATTTGAGGAGTTTCCGTGTTACAAGTGCACAATCTTCCCTTCTCCTTTCTCTACCCTAAGGGAAGCCTTAAGGCTCCAGCTGGGAGCAGGGGCTGCCCCGCAGCACTGTTGCCCTGCGGCCACTGATGCTTCACCCAGAAAAGTTGTGGTGCTTCGTGACTGCTTCTTACACTTTGCAGAGCAATATCGCTCAGGCTGAAAACCAGAAATCTCCGAATGCCAAGACCGAAGTAACTCCCCAGGAGATGGGTCCATTATCCAGCCTCTACTGGGTGTTACAGGCAGTATAAATACACCTCTTGCAGAATTGTTCACAACTCAAGAAGTAATATGGGACCGCAGCTTGTTTCGAAATCCACAAGAGTAAAATGAAGTTACTGTGTATTTAGAGTGCCCCACTAAATCTCCTATGCAGTATTGCTTGTCATTATCCTCTAGTTCCCTAATTCCTTTTTTAAAAACTAAATTATTCCAAGTGGCAGTTAGGAAACTATAGAACTGGAAATGCAGTAAATGTCCTAAATGGCACAGTTTTTCTCAATGCCCACTTTCCTGAGGTGTAACATTTTCCCCATATGCTTTAGCACATGACAGCCAGCTAGCTTGAAAACATGTCACACACACACACCAGTTGAAAAATTGGTGTTCCGTGTTTTAAAACATAGTTCAGAATGTGCTTTCCTCCATGGAAACACTGATTTTTAAAAAATAACTTTAGTATAACAAAACAAAGTGTAACTGAGTGAGCTGAGAAAGCAGGCCCTGATTTATGCTAAGAAATGCGAGGTTATTCCAATATAGCAAGAGAGTTTTGTCCCTTTATCATAAAGATAGTGAAAGTCTGAGGAAATCTGTTCACACCTTTCCCCAGTTCTTTCTTCCCAAAGCTAAACCAGAGGTCACTTCATGGAATGTAACTGAAGTGTGGCGGGTTTTGACAAGTGCATACTTACAACCATTCGTACTGAAAGATTTGTTGGAGTGCATCACGTATCCTTACTCCACTGTCTTTACAGCTGTGAAGGTGTTGACGGCTGGATTAGCCGTCACATCCACAAATAGTGTTTGAGATTTCATTTCTTGCTTTCTGCTTTCACATTCCTAGACTGGAACCAAACGAGAAGCAAACATCCTTTGATCACTGTTTAGCCTCGGCAGGCACAGGCCAAGAGTAGCGGGAAAGTCACTACAACAGGCAGAAATTAAGTGGTGTTTTAAATCGCTTCAGCTGCGCACATCGCCCATCACCACTCTACTGAAAATTTAAACTGGAAAATGACAATGAAAAGTCGGAATAATGGGAAAAGCAGGACAAGAAATTCGATAGACATTGCTGTTGGCTTGAAGGGAAGAGACTTAAAAGGTCAGAGAGCAAACGGGAATGGCCACAATCATCTGAAGGCAGTTGGAAGGTAAGTTGATGGACACCGGTTTGACCTGTGGGTCAGCAAACTAGTTTAACTCTACCTTGATCTGCACAAACGCAGAGACAAGTTCCCGGCTCCTATCAAACCACTCAATGCCCTTATCTGGAAGGGTTTAGTAAAAGTAAATCAGCTACAAAAAGAAGCTATTCAGCCTTCAAGTGCTGAGGTTTGCTGGTAAAATAAAGAAAAAATATGTGTGTTCTCACACAGCCCGGATCCAAACCGGCAGTTTCAAAGCGGCAGATGCACACGCGCCTTCTCGGGAGAAGGACGATTTTATCGCCAGATCTATCCCACTGCCAGACCGCCCCGAAATGGAGTAACCAGTGCCTTAAACAAACCAGCAAGCTTCTGGCTTAGTGGCATTTTAGTAGCGCTTTCTGTTCAGGGAGATATCAGAGAAGCAGTAATAGAAGTTACCTACTGCTCCATTTCACTTTCCTTCTCACTTGGTGCTCAGTACATTCCATCAAGACTGAAACCTTCAGGTAACAGAAACATTGTCCCTCGCTCCCACTGGGGAAATCCGGTGTCGCTGTGCCACTTCATTTGCGTGGCACTGGGAAAAAAAAAAAAAAAAAAGCAAACAGTTGTTTTGTTTCAGTAGGAAACTTTGCAGGCCTCTGATAGCTGTGTCTGTAATGAAGCAAATTCAAAATGCAGCTCAGAGAAGCTTAACCAGAGCAATTTCTGTTTCCAGTGCACGTTTAAAGCACCTTCTAATCTCTGCACCACGCACAAAACCAAAATGTTCAAAGCATCTGGAGCTCACTCGTCTGTACTCCACATTTTACTGCCTGCTGTTTAGGTTATCGCTAATTATGAGATTTACAAGTATGCACAATAGATCTTTCTGCTATGCAAATCCCACGCTCGAGCCCTGATTTTTCAGTACCCTGAAAGTGAGCATTCACCTCCCTATATAATCCAAGAGGCCAGATTTTCCAACGGGAACAATATTTCCCCCATGTCTCCTCAAAAAAAAGGCACAAAAAAACGCTGTTATGAAAAAGTGTTAACGGGATTTTTTTGCCAAGACACTGAACAAATGCCATAACTACTTTTCTATCTCGAGTGAAAGACACCAGCTTTTAGCAAACCCTCACAATATTGTTTTTATTGTTGTTCAGGGACAGCTATGGACAAGGTTTAAAGAACACAGCAAGGGTGGTGGCGCTGGACCGGCTGGTTGGCAGCGCCCCGCAGCCCTTACAATAGCCCCGATGCCCGGTCCTGCGGGGAAAACGCTCCCGGACAAGGGAGTTTTCGCGCACAACCGTGAAGTTTCCTACCCCCGGGACCTGCAAAAGTTAGCGCTCACTACGGCAATTAGCATCGCCCACAGTCACAAACGTGTCACGTGAAGATAAAAGCGGCGGACCACTTTTTATTTGATCTTTTAAAGCAATAATGACTCTTAGCGTTTCAATATTAAATGAATCTGGTGTGATGGCAAAAATAAAGTCCAAGGAGTAGGTATATGCAAAGCAACCCCTCATACACGGTCCGTTTTGCGAGAGGCACCGTATCGTTAGTTTGATAAAAATATTTTTAAAAACCCCACACATGTTCATGCCTTTCCTTTAGTTTCGTCTACTAGTGTATTATAAAAGGCACGAAGCAGACTGATAACTTTTTCGGTTTAATGCCTCAAAGCAGCTCTTATTAGCTGCCACAATTTACAATGGAATTGAATTCGTTGTATTTTCCCTTTTTTCTGAAACCCTAGAGAACGACTCATGCCGTATATGTTCAGGGTAAATCATTGCCTATAACGATGGGATTAAAAAGAAGAAAAACAATTGGCTGACCTAAGATAGAATGTTTTATCTGGAGTTTATTAATACCATTTAAAATATTACAGATAAAAATCAATTACATCTCATGCATTTAAAATGCAAATCTAAAATGTTCCAGCGAAGGGCTTTCCATTTCAATGTGAAATATCCAAATTATTTCAACATTACAATGAGACAATTAGTTTGCAGCGTTGCAAACTGCTAATGTAGTGTCAGGAGTGTTTATTAACATTTATCAATATTATTTTCAGGAAATACACATAGGCCAACGCTAGTTCAGCTTCACTTGGACAGTTTATTTAATACATGGGTCGTGGCGAACCCACTTTATGAAATATAGGAGAACTCTCACTGTAACTATACCTGAACTGCCAGCAAATGCAAATAAGTACATGCTCCATAAATTAAATGTCATTCAACATTTATCAAATATTGTTTGCTTAATTACAGTTGTATGCCTACCTAAATTAATATTCAAGCAAAACCTATATCATGAAGTGCGATTTGATGTACTCTTCAAGGAACGAGTCCAGAAAAAGAATGTAGTGAACCAGGACTGCAACATTAACGCTTTCTAGTGACAGGAAAAGAAATTAAAAAAAAAAAAAAAAAAAGAAGAAAGGCAAAAGAAAAAAAAAAAGGCGGTCAAGTGTACTTCAATATATTTTCAAATATTTACTGGAAGTAATTTACAAGAAAAATACTATACAAAATCGTCTCCTGGACAACTGCACCTCACACCGATACAGTGGTGGAGTTATATTTAATTGTTAGCTAATCTATAAGGATTCCCGATTGTACAAACCTATAGGTTCAGACGTATTTTACAAATATTTTATTTTATTATCCCGCACCCGCCTCCCTTTTTGGCATTGGAACTACAGCTTCGCTTGAAACCCACGGTGCTTCTTCATTTGTTTGGAGATTAAAAGAATACGACTTTTGACCTAATTATTGCAGCGTATTTCGCGATTCCTACTCGAACGAGAATTATACAAATGCGCTGGCAAACGGAATGAAATTTGGACTCGGGGAGCTAACGATTCGTTAAAACTAAAAAAAAAAAAAAAAAAAAAAAAAAGCGCGAGGGGGAAGCACACGGTCGCTCCGGCCCTGGGGAGCAGAAGGGCTTTGAGTAGTCGAAGGCAGTTCTGAGTCCCAGCTCCGTTGGGATAACGACCGCGGCTAGCGGGCGCTGCCGTCGGAGCCCCCCGCCGCGGGGAAGCCACGGCCCACTCGCCCGCCGCTCCCGGAGCTCTGCTGCTGTACCGGCGCTAGCGGAGGTGCGGGCCGGTTTCCAGCAGGAAAGAGACAGGGAACGTGTTTTCTTCCACTCTAAAGGCAACCCGAGGCGGGGGGGGGGGTCTCAACGCAAAGCTCAGGGGAGGCGGGAGTTGACCCACAGGGGGTCGTGGCCCTCCCCCCTTCCCGAGTCGCTCCCCTGCCCCGTCACTGGCCTTGCGCCGCCCGACAGTACCGCTCTCCCCGTGCGAGGCTCCTGGCGGGCAGCGGGACGGCCGACGGGGCTAAGCGCGGTCCCTGTGGAGCCGCGCCGGCTACTCACGTGTCCGCGTCCCCGCCGCAGGGCTACGCGCCCGGGGGGGCGGCGGTCGGGGGCGGGGGGACGCAGCGGCCCAGAACCTCCGCCCGTCACTCCAGGCCGTTGCGGTGGCCGGGCTCGGGGGGCGGCAGCAGCTCCGGGGAGTGGCAGGGCGGGCTGCCGGCCGCGCTGTGCTCGCTGTCGGTGTCGCTGCCCTTCTTGCCACCGGGGCCGCCTCCGCCGGGGCCGCCGCCACCGGGACCGCCGGCGCCGCCGGGGCCGCTGTGGGTCTTGACGTGCTTGCTAAGGTGGTCGCTACGCATGAAGCGCTTGTTGCAGACGGGGCAGGCGAAGCGCTTCTCGCCCGTGTGGGTCCGCAGGTGCCGCTGCAGCTCGTCGGAGCGGGTGAAGCGCTTGCCGCAGAAGAGCCAGTTGCAGACGAAAGGTCTCTCGCCCGTGTGCCAGCGCAGGTGCGCCTTCAGGTGCGACGTCTTGCCGTAGACCTTTCCGCAGCCGGGGATGTGGCAGCTGTGCAGCCCCTTGCGCCGCAGGCTGGCCCCCGCCGGCCCCAGCCGCTCGGCCTCCTGGCAGTTGGGGCAGTCGCAGGTGGCGCGGCCCGAGTAGCGGCGGGCTGAGGAGCGCGGCGAAGCGGCCAGCGGTGCGGTGGGGCCACCGCCCAGCATAGAACCCCCGGCGCCGGCCAGCGGCGAGGGGGCCGAGTCCGGATAGGAACCGGGCAGCACCGGCTTAAATCCGTCCATGAGGTGCTGCCCGGCGGGGCTCAGGAGGTGCGAGGAGGCGCCGCTGCTGAAGGCCGAGTGGCCCAGGCCCGAGTAATCCGAGTTGTAGCCGCCCAGCGGCGAGTGGAGCGAGGTCTGGAGCCCGCCGGCCGCCGGGTGCAGAGAGCCGGGCAGCGCGGCCGCCCCGTTGGGGCTTTGCACGTCGATCCAGCCGGCGCTCACGTCCCACCAACTGGAGGCGCCCGCCGAGCCCACCTCGCCGGCGCCCAGCCCCGGGTGCGAGGGCTTGAACCAGGATTCGTAGGGGTGCGCCATGCCCACCCGAGGATAGATGCCCTGCAGCCCCTCCACCGACGTGTGCACCTTGGAGATGAAGACGGGCTGGTGCGTCGTCGCCTCCTGCCCCGCCGCCCCTCCGCTGCCGCCTCCGCCGCCGCCGCCACCGGCGCTGCCCGGAGCTTGGAAGACGGAGTAGTCGTTAGCGAAGGGTGAACTGGCAGCCGCCGCGCTGCTGGAGGTGAGGGAGAAGGCGCTGGAGCCCGGAGAGCCACCGCAGCTGAACGAGTCCGAGACGAGAGCGGCCGCCGCCGCCGCCGCTGCTGCCGCCGCCGCTGCCGCCGAGGAGCCGTTGCGCGCCGCGCCCGCCACGCCGAAGCCCGGGAGGCCGGAGCCCACGGCGTTGCAGCTACCCGCCGAGGATGAGGAGGAGGAGCGTTTCCAGGGGTGGAAGCCTTTTCCGAAGGAGGACGCGCTGTCCGAGAGGGCGGACGGCGAGGGGCTGGGACTGCCGATCTTGTTGCAGGTCGCGGCGAGCATGGCCAGCGGCGTGGAGCCTACCCGCGGTTCCTCCTGCGGGCACAGAGGGGAGAGGGCCACCCCGCCGGGGTCAGGAACGGAGCGGCCCCGTCGCCGCCCGCGACCGCCCGCCGCCCCACGCCCGGCCCCGCTCCGCCGCCCGGCCCCGCTCTGCTCCGCCGCCCAGCCCCGGGAGCGAAGTTTCGCGTCTCCCGCAGGAGGATTCCTTCGCCGGAGCCGACACGGCGACTCTGTCTTCAAGCACCTTCCAGGGCTTTTTTCACCATCCAACCCTCCTCCCGCGGAGAAGCTCAGGAAGGGTTAAAAAAGCGGGAGGAAAAAAGACAGAGTGAAAAGTTGCGTCTGATACCGTAGCTTTAAAAATGCCACCGACACGGCGCCAGCTACGTTTCAGCCTTGTTCGCTCTCACCGGGACCCGGACGGTCCCCGACCCTCAGGCCAGTAATGTTATTGTCTTAAATATAGAACTTCAGGATTATCAATTTACTCTTAGGAGAAAAAAAAAAAGAAAGAAAAAAAGACAAAAAGGGGGAAAAAAAAAAGTTTCCTTAAAAAAAAAAGACGCATATACGTATCAACGATAATTAAATATATATATAAATGTAACATATGTACATATATGTATGTATACACAAATTCAACGTACCTGCTGGACACGGCGGGCTGTGTTATTTTAAAGGGAAATAAAAAGCCACAATCTGTTGCAAATTACAAATTGGACACGAGAAACGATAGTGCTGTGTTTGGGTTCGGGATTTTTTTTTTTTCCTTCCAGCAGTCACACGTAAAGAAGAAAGGCCACTTCTCCGGGGGCACAGGAATAGCACAGCCCAGGCGCTGTAGGTTGTTTCTACAAATGCCCTTAAAACCTTTTCCTGCTCACTGAAAAGTGACTCTGCCCTCTTTCCCCCCTCTCGCTCTTTCTTTTCTGCTAAACTCACTTGTACTTAAGCCAAAAAAAAAAAAAAAAAAAAAAGAAAGAAAGAAAGAAAAAAAGAAAAAACCGAATAGAGGAGACTGATAGCCCCAGTCAAGACAGGGGTTATTTTAACCCCCTCCAATCGACAATAAAAAGAAACTAATTAAACCAGCAAGAGAAAAAATCCTTAGACTCACCCCTAGAAGTGAAGTTGCCATCACACAAAAGTGCCCTCCTCTCAGAGGATCTTTTTTATATTGATAAATCAGAGGCAGTGTTTTTTTTAGAGGTGTGCAATACAATGATCAGTTCCGCCCATTCCACCACAATTGTAGCTCCCTCGCCGGCTTTGAAGTGCCGCTGAGCCGCCGCCAGCCAATCCCCGCTCCCGCCGCCTCGCTCGACGACGTGACTGCGTGAGGTCATCAGCGCCGTCGAGCCCCCGGAGAGGGGACAACCGCCGGAGGGGGCTCGACGGCGCGGGTGACCTCACGCAGTCACGTCGTCGAGCGGCGCGGACCACGGTGCCAGTACCGGTCCGCAAGGGGCCCCGCCCCGGGTCGGGCTGCTTCGTCCCGGCCTCCTCTTTCCAGCCCGCCCCGCCCCCCTTCCCTTACCGTGCACGTTATCTGGCAACAGGTTATTTTTTTTTTTTCCACGGAAAAATTTAGTCCTGTTTGGATATTTATATCACCATCGTCTCATCGTTACTGTTACTATGGCAAGGACGGGAGAGTGAGGAAGCACCCAATTTCTCCGCGGGGACCCCCCACCCCGCTCCCCTCTGCTCTGTTCTCTCTCTCCTCGTTCTCTGGGTCCTTGTCGCAGCAAGGTGTGGGGGAGAATTCTTCAGGCCACTTTTCTCCTCTCGGCCTCTGTTTTGGCCCGTTTCTGTGTCGTGGGGATATTGGCTGTACATCATATCTATTGATTAAGGGGGTAACGTACATTATCATACTTTGAAGTAAGAGTGAAGTAAATTAATGAACTGCTTGCTTTCTCTGAAGGCTGACGGTTACCATAAACGTCGCGTTTCTCTCTGCGAGCTGCTCTGAATGATTTTAGCCTGTTGAGAAGGCGTGACAGGCCAGCCCAGAAGGAGGAAGGGGTGGGGGAAGGAGGGAACTCCGTTTAACAAATAAAAAAGAATTAACTTCATTGCTTTGGTCTCCTTCTATAATGATATTCATTTTACAGACCTAATTCACACTTGTTTAAATTTCGGGTTTAATTTAATCAATACTATCACCCGCGAAGAGGGGAAGAACATTTCCCGGAGATACTCGTTTGTATGAATGCTTATTAACTTTTTATCTCTACTGCCTTTATCTGCTGGGGGTGGGGAGTGACTATTAAGACATAGATCAGAAAGCGTAAGAGCAAAACAAGCACCGCGAGCAATACATTTTAGAAGAACAGAAAATCGCATTTTGTGGTGTGCCAGGTTAGGTAAAGAGATCGACACGCACTCTTTTCAGCCCCAGAAAGTCTGAGAGACTTGGCGATCCACAGGGAAAATAGAAGGCGTTAGTGAAATATATATATATATTTAGGAGAGTCTCGACGGGTGAGTCTTCCATACGCATCCATATTTTGTCTATACTTGTCTGCCCAGAGGAAACGTGTACTTTCTTGATCTTTTTCGTGTTCGTTTGTCTCGATGCGTACCCTGGCTCTTTTGATTTGGGGCCGAAGTCCTTAGTTTTCTCTTCCTTTAGAAGCACCGCTTTGGAAAATATGAAAAACTTGTTGTTAAAAATAATCACGAGAGTCTATACAGGGGAACTCAACAGAGAAGGAGGGAAGAAAAAAAAAAAAAAGAAAAAGAATACATCAGAACCGAATAGAAAATACAGAACTCCTGTCAGTGGCATCGTCCTGCTACTCTTATAGTTTCCCCAGTCCTGGAAAAGCAGCAGATTCTGAACTTTGAGGGCTATGAGCCGATCTTTCCCGAATTCACCACGGAAACATCTGTAACCTTCCCCCTTTGTACCCATTGCCTGCTGGGCAAAGGATTTAAGGAAGCTTACAATTTTGTTTGCATTTGCGTTATTGACCACTGCACTTCAGGGTGTAGTACATTAACATAATATACGGGGGGTGGGGCAGCAGAAAGGAGAGGTTTTCCCAAAATTATTATTATTTTTTTTCCAATTCGAAGTTTAATGTACGGGAGTAGATAAATGTTCGTGCTGTTTCTTGAAAACCTGTGGGATCCACTTTCAATAAAGCTAAAATCTATTAGTATTCTGTATGCATCTGCAGCATAAATTTCATTTGAATTTCAAATTTAATAAACCAGGAGGTTTTTAATCATCCCTGGTTTTATTTGTTTGATATTAACATGCTTATTGACCGGGTCTGTTGACCAGTTTGATCATTACAGGACAGCAAAAAGTTAATTAAAACGACCACAGCTCCTTAATCATATCATCTGTCTCATCCATGTCGCTCCCTTTATTACAGGCTATGATGGATAGTCTCCCAGATTAATTTCTCTGTTTCTTCGATTTGGACAACAGCTTTTGGGACCTAATTTACATCCTGGGAACAACTTGCTCAAGTCTGCCTAACATCTTGTGTCTACAATATACATTAGCAATCTCGGAACTTCAGCTACAAGGATAGCTGTCGCTAACTTCACCGGAGCGGAGGATTTTCGTCGGAGAAAACTCTGACCCTCCGCGCTGCGGCCGGCGAGCAGACAGAGAGACGGATAGACCACTCTTCCAGGGGTCCTTGTCTGTCCATTGACAGATGTACCAAGGTGGGGGGTGGTGAAGAGAAGTCTATGCTATTTGAAAAGGTATAGCTGGAAAGATTAAACTAACTGCTGACCACGTCGTACGTCGGAATGTCAGTGCTAGCGAAGGAGCATGTTTCATGCCACCCTTGTGCCAATTTACGGGCACATAGGTTGGAACCTGACCCACCTCATGCCTTCCCGGCCCACGGGCTCCGCTCCGCCGCCTTGCAAGCCAAACCTTGGCTCCTCTACACCCAGCGGTTCCCCGCTCCGCTCCCGTGGTCTGCACGGCGAAAAGCCGCTGGACGTGGCGGGGGACTTGCCCTCACCCTCCCCAGACTCCGTGAGTTGGAAGCTGCTCCGTTCTCCCCCCGGTTTGCCGCACCGCACCACGCCTGTCATCCCTGAGGAGGTGGGGGCCAGGAGGGGTCCCCTCCGCCCGCCACCTTCACCTCGAAGCTGTCATCTGTAAGATTTATCGAGGGGTGACAACGAGCTCTCTAGGTGCAGGAGGGCTCGACTTAGACGGGGAAAGGAAAAAGGGGAATAGCACGTAAATGAAACAAAACAGCCACCAGTTAGAAAGGAGCGTGCGATGCCTGGCGATCACTGAGCAAAGGGAGATAATTAATGTCGTTATTTAACCTCAACTCGCACCTATTCATTGCAGTAATTTACCTGGCGAGTTTCTCGCACTGCCTCACTAGGTAACTTCGTTGCTCGGGGCTGGCAGCCGTGCACCCGGTGCAGCCCGGCGGCAGCAGCCAGTGCGGGTGCCTGCATCTATTGCTCTGTAGGTTACTGGCGTTATTTCTTCCATCAATTCAAACGTGTCTGTCTCAGGTACCTGTGAACCCTGCCGGGCTCCCCATCCCGCCGCCCACCCCGTGTTTCCCAGCCCGGCCTGGCTGCTCCTCCGCGGGAGATGCCCGGCACAGCCCGTGCTCTTCTCTGAGCCGCTTCAGCGAGGGCACACGCTGACCTGCCTGCTGGCAGACGGCGGAAGGGGTTCACATCAACGTCCTCCAGCATTTATTTTTCTCTCTTTCTTTCTTTCTTTCTTTCTTTCTTTCTTTCTTTCTTTCTTTCTTTCTTTCTTTCTTTCTTTCTTTCTTTCTTTCTTTCTTTCTTTCTTTCTTTCTTTCTTTCTTTCTTTCTTTCTCTCTTTCTCTCTTTCTCTCTTTCTCTCTTTCTCTCTTTCTCTCTTTCTCTCTTTCTCTCTTTCTCTCTTTCTCTCTTTCTCTCTTTCTCTCTTTCTCTCTTTCTCTCTTTCTCTCTTTCTCTCTTTCTCTCTTTCTCTCTTTCTCTCTTTCTCTCTTTCTTTCTCTCTTTCTCTCTTTCTCTCTTTCTCTCTTTCTCTCTTTCTCTCTTTCTCTCTTTCTCTCTTTCTCTCTTTCTCTCTTTCTCTCTTTCTCTCTTTCTCTCTTTCTCTTTCTTTCTCTCTTTCTTTCTCTCTTTCTCTCTTTCTCTCTCTTTCTTTCTCTCTTTCTCTCTTTCTCTCTTTCTCTCTTTCTCTCTTTCTCTCTTTCTTTCTCTCTTTCTCTCTTTCTTTCTTTCTCTCTTTCTCTCTTTCTCTCTTTCTCTCTTTCTCTCTTTCTCTCTTTCTTTCTCTCTTTCTCTCTTTCTTTCTTTCTTTCTTTCTTTCTTTCTTTCTTTCTTTCTCTCTTTCTCTCTTTCTCTCTTTCTCTCTTTCTCTCTTTCTCTCTTTCTCTCTTTCTCTCTTTCTCTTTCTTTCTCTCTTTCTTTCTCTCTTTCTCTCTTTCTCTCTCTTTCTTTCTCTCTTTCTTTCTCTCTTTCTCTCTTTCTCTCTTTCTCTCTTTCTCTCTTTCTCTCTTTCTCTCTTTCTTTCTCTCTTTCTCTCTTTCTTTCTTTCTCTCTCTCTCTTTCTCTCTCTCTTTCTCTCTTTCTCTCTTTCTCTCTTTCTTTCTCTCTTTCTTTCTCTCTTTCTTTCTCTCTTTCTTTCTCTCTTTCTCTCTTTCTTTCTATCTGGGCCTGTGTAAAAACAAAACAAACAAAAAAAAAAGGCATGCTGTCTGCGCCTCTGAAAGCTCTCCGTAATTAGATTAGCCCTGGAAGACGCCGTGTGTTGTGTGCCTGGGGAGGAAGAAGCACCTTTACACCCACCCTGTTTACATTGCCGGTGTGCGCCCAGATTCGATCCGCATGTCCTCCTTCTTCTCCCCTTTATTTCCTGCCCTCCTCCCCTCCCTTCCCCCCACCCCCGCTCCTCCCTATATGTTATCGCTGTGCAGGCATCGGCGGTTCCTGGGCGGTCATGTAAGTACCGGCAGGAGCCGGAGGGGAGAGTGAGCTCCCGGGCTGGGCAAAGCGCGGAGCCCCCGCCGCCGGCTGCAGAGCCGGGTGCTTCGGTCCTTCCTAGAAATAGATTTGTTTAAGCTGCTTTCTGTTTTTCCCATTATATATCACTTTCTCCCAGGCACCACTTAGAGTTAAAAACTAGTAAATTCTTCTCCTCAGCAGTATTGATTTCTTTTCATTCTGCTCCGTTAGGAGAGGAGGTAATGCTTCCAGATTACCCCGCGTCTCCTCCAGACGGTTGACAATTGCAATCGCAGGTTTCGGGAAGATAAATGTTACTTTGGGAATTGTGTTTAATTACAAATAATCTAGGAGCTGCTCTGGGTCCGATGGTTTAACCACACATGTGTTCAAATCATTGTACAAGCTTTACAAACGGATGACAATATATAGAAAATGTTTGAATAATCCGTGTGCAAGACAGGACGTTGCCATTAGCCTGCCTGAAGCTGGGTCATGGCCCGAAGTGCATGCTGTTTAAGTATAAATATACAAATATATATATACATTTGCGCGTATGTATATATGTGCGCGTATATAAATGTGTGGATGTGAGACACTTGCATGTACAAATCCTACAGCACCCAAAATCTTAGTCTGCAGAGAACACAGAGGAAAATTAAAGCTTTCCACGCATGTATGTATGTACTTATTTATTTCTTTGTTCTGCCAGCTGCACAAAAGTGTCCACCTGGGGGGCAAAAAAAAAAAAAATCTTTGCTTGCTGCCGTTTGGTAAGTGGAAGATCCCCTGGTTCTCCGGGAAAGATGAACCTCCGGAGGACTGACCCGAGAAGGTTTTGCCGACGTCGGTTTGCACGCTCCGCGAGATCGCAGCCTTCTTTTGAATGCAGAACTCCTGCGTTCTGATTTGAGAGACCCTAATATTGATATATTTACTGTTCGGCTCACAATGTAGCTGCCACCTTTCCCTGTCGTTATTTGCCTATATGGCAGAGCAATTAGGTCGCCCCTCTCCAGTCCTCCCCCCCGCCCTCCAGCAGCAGCCTTATTATAATAACTTGATGGGAGAGGGAGGGAAGCAGGCGAGCAGCGGGAAGGAGGCAAGGTGGCGAACAGGTTATTCTCTTAACCCGACCTGGCCGCAGGAGTGAGATGAGCAACACTGAACAGATGTCCCCATTTAAGCCATTCTTTTCCCACATGCCTGCTGGACGCTGCCAGGGCGCAGGAAGCTTGCTGCAGACCTGGCCCATTCCCGGCCATTATGGCCAAGTTATTCTGGACCAGTGAGCACGAACAAAATGGGCTTCAGATCGCGTGTTTGAGAATAATTCGACTCCGAGCCCTGGAAGAGCCCCCTCCCCCCATTTTTTTAAGTGCTGGGGGTGGACAGGGACGTGTTTCAGCTCTGATCGCAGGAGAACTTCTCAAAAGATCGTGAGCCCCTTCCCCCTCCCTCTCTTCGGCAAATATGGTATAATTTACAGAGCAACTTAATAATCCGAGGGGCACCGCAAAAGCCCTTCGCGTTGTAAACCGCTTCTAATTACCTGCCAGAGCAATTAGCTGACTATCACGAAGAAATTAGATCGCTCAATGTAGCATAAATAATGCGAATAATTTTGTAAGGAGAACGGAAAGCGAGACCTGGTGTTTCTTTATAAGGAAATAACACCTCGTACTGTACGAACCCTACATGAACACATATTAATGTCTAGGCATGCACGGAAATGAATCCGAACACGAACCCTCTGGCTTAGATTCAGCGCTTGCTTCATTTACATATGCGGGGTGAAAGTCGGCTTCCAGGCGTTTAGATACAGAGCTCTTCCAGATCACAGTAATTGACACATAGCGACTTCAATAGGAAAACCTGTTTTCCAGATGATTTTTACAATGCGGCTTTATGTCTCATTTGGCAGTTTAAATAGCTGGAGTTGTTTTCTGGCTGCATCTCCACTATCATCTGTTGAGCATATTTTGCTTAGAACACTGACCAAAACTTCCGAGCTCTTTTTCTTTTTTTTTTTTTTTTAAATAAATGACTAATATACTGGCTCTGCCTAGAGATTTCGGGCGGTTTTTATTCTCGTATGATTTAGTTCTTCGAGAAGATTTTACGGAATCACCCCAGAAGTCTACGCTATTGAACAATTACATTTATTTTTTTTCTTGTTGTATTTCACCTTGACGAATCGAAAGCGTTTGCACCATTCTCACTGGTCGAATATTTTTTCTCCAGAGGAAAATGCTGTTTTCCAAAATAAAATTTACGAGTAATAGACAGTCTGCAGGGACTTAAACGTGCGTGCATAAGCCCCTAAATTTAGTCTATTAAAAAACAATTTTTGTGAGATATTTCTTCGTGCTGCTGGGTCTACATCTGAGGAACTGAGGAAGGAGATTATGCCCACAAACGGCAATCCATCGTGTATTGAAAGTGCCTTTACAGCTAAATTCAGCTCAAGCGGATTGAGTTTGTTTCTGTTGTGTTCCACCTTCCGCCCCCCGTACTCAGAAAACTGCTAGTCAGAAAGCTACACGTGAAGGTGCCAGACCGTAGTCAAACTCATCCCACTTCAAACTACAGCTACTCGCTGCTTCGGAAGCACTTTGGGATTTACCAGAACGCTCTAGGAGTGTTCCGGGCTGTGGATAAACAGTACTAATTAGGTTTATCTCTGATAAATGGAAGCAGCGGTGTATACTGTCATTTTTTTTAAAGCATCTTTGAAGGGAGGGAAAGCTGAGTGTCTGATCAAATCTTTCATAACCTTTCAGAGCTTTCTTTCCTACTGCTCCTATGCTAACGCAACTACTACGAACTGGCTTGTCGGACACCCTTGTCCCCAAGTTGTCTCCGCAGAAGTTTGCAATTATATCTGAATATGGTTCCTTAGCTTCTCCAGATCCGAGCGGGACTGCTCAGCTGTTCCGCAGCTCCCACGTAGCACACACTGAATTGTACGGCATGTTTAACGATTCTTGCTCGTCGGCTAATTAGAGACGGCTTTGAAGCTCCATTACCGGCAGCAAAATTATTGCGGTCAGTTTAGGCCAAATTCTGCAGTCCTTAATGGAGCGAAACTCCCATTGAAGTCAATGGGGTAGAAGTCAATGGGCGTTGTGCTCTATTAAGGAGCACAGAATGTGCCCCTTTGTGATTTAGAGATTAAAAATCGGTATCGGTAATAGGTGCGTTTCAGACGGCCACACTCCGGGGGCGGGATCTCATCCGCCGCACGGGAAGGGCCCGATCCTTCTCCCACTCCGTGGGTTGAACCCCGGACTGCCCGGGGGCGATGCCGAGGCCAGGATCGGTGCTGGGGCGTTATTAATCATCAGCCGGGGCCAGACGAAAGGACTTTTCCGGCGGTTCTGAAAGAAGCCAAAAACCTTCAGTCTCCCGCGGGCTCCAGTCCCCCGGGGCCAGCGGAACTGTCAGCGCTGTGAGACGAATTTGTCCATCCCGCGGCCCGGAGCCCATCCTCAAGCTCTCGGCACGGTGAGGGCGTCCCGGGCGCGCCGCCCCCACGGCCTTCCCCCCCGCCCCGAGTGCCTCATCCCTCCACTCCCCGTGGTGATATATCCAGCCACGGACCAAAGAGGCTCGATTTCTGAGCGGGGCTTTGGTTGCAGACATTCCTGCTTAAGTACACAGCAACCAGCCCCTCGGGAGCCCACATGCAGTACATCATTCGGGTACCAGAGCGGGGCTTGGGAAGTCCTGTTCCTAACCATGACCACCCACTACTAGCAATGTAATGGAATAGTCACATTCAGAGCGTGGGTTCCAGGTGATGTTTTGGGCTAACCCTTGATCTCTGAAATGGGATTTGATTGCGCTTTGTAAAATATCACCTTATTATAGGCGCGAAATCGCACTGAAAAGGCATGAGGAAAGCTCGTTTTACAAAACTGAAGGAAATGCTGCAGGTTGCTTAAATAGGACTGTAGTTCAATATTCTTTCTCTCTGAGAGGAGAATAGGAGTGGGGGGGGGGCTGGTGACACAAGGATCTTCCTTTCTTCTTCTTCCTGCCCTCGTGGAAAGTAGAAGTCTTCAGGAAAACTTCGCAGCGTTTTTCCCAGAGCGTGGAGGGGCACACACAGCTGATCCTCTAGGAAGCTGTGCGCAATTAAGACTCATTTTCTTTCTGCTGGAACAATTAATTGTACAAATGAAAGGTCAGGCATGTGCTTTTTCTATGTTTATCAACCATAATAATGAGCCCCTTCTATTTTTCCCCCCAGTGCATTATACTGCAATAAAGTGCTGCCGCAGCGCCGTCTCTCTGGGTAAACCTCTTCAAAGGCGATCCAGAGAAGCCGAGAGGTGCGTAGATGTATTTTAAAAAGATGCGACAATAGCCGAAGCCAACACAGATGCGAGGTGTGACAAGTAAGGGCTTTTTCAGTCTCCTCGTTCCCTCAGACCGGTAAAGGAAAGGTACCTTCTCCCCTGCAGCGCTCCCTGGGTGCTGCCGACCGGGGCAGGCTGAGCCCAGGGCGCCCGATCCGGCCGTCCGGGGTTTCTTTGTGCCTTGTGGTCTGTGTTACTTCTGTACAGGGCGGGACGGATTCTGCCTCCCCTGCCTGGGGATCCAGGCCACCTTAGCAAATTCTCTCCGGTTGCCTCCATGACATAAATCGGGTTACTCCCGAAGAGATAGACTAGCGACACCTCCTTATCCATGACAGGGTTTTCTTTTCATTGGAGACTTGTGCTCGCATTTTCAAGAGTAAACCCTGTGCCCGCCAATTCATAAACCAACAAGGGGCTAGGGTTTTTCATGCCAGCTTGCTATGGTGTGCCTTCATTGGACTACATCTAGGACTTGTGAAATAGAAGTATGATATTCAATATTTTCATAAACAGGTTCACTTTTTTCGTTGTTACTTTGGCAACGGGCGAATCACCACTGGGACTATGTTTGAGGGGAAGATAGCTAGTGTTGACAAACGTAGTTTCCTCCCAGACGGTATGTTACCCTTCATGCAACTGTCCAGGATGTTCACCCTCTGTGATGTTCAGCCTCTGATGTTCACCTCAGCCTCAATCTGCTCACACTCACGGTAGATATATTTTTCACTGATTTTACCCTTACTGAACACAGGCATCTCTGCACTCCTGACACACGTGAACTGAAGGAGAACAATTTTACTGGGAACTAGAAAGAAGTTTCAGGAGCCATGCAATGAGCAGAAGAAGATCATGAGTTTTCAAGTTGAAGTAGTCTAATGCGTGCCTGTCGAGGTGCCTGTCCATTTTATTTTATTTTTTTAAGTCGTGTTGGCCTGAAATGCCCGGAAAATTTCTCAGAAAGGTCAGTTTCCACTAGGACCGAAAACATGGTTTGTGTAGGAATCACTGCCCTATGTCTTGCAACATCTGTCAAGAAGGTGCCATGTATACATGGCAATTGTGGACAGGCAGGTTTGGTTTAAAACAGCAGGAAGCTCTGAATGATTTAAACTGGCCCTTGGATCCAGCATTTCTGCCATGACTAACCAGAGAAAAACATTGGTCTGGAAGTGAAGTGAAAGAGCTATGCTGGACAAGGGGTTCAGTGCAGCCCCTTGAAATGGTCAAAGTGGTGACAGCAGTGGAGTCCAGGATCCCAGCCCCAAAGTGAACATGCAGGCTGACACCGAGCACTTAGGCCTGCACAAGATGAGGCCAATGCCATTGCTCCCGGTATGTTTAGCTGATTGTCCAACAACTGATTCATACAAGAGCCGCAAGATAAAAGGCCAGAGCAACCCTCAGCAAGGCAGACATGTCTGGTAGTAAATTTCATCACTCCTCTGAAAGGCCACTCGCTATTGTGCTGATGGAAAATTGCTCTTCAAACACAGAGTAAAATCTGAGCTGAAGTTTACTGTAGTTGTCTGTTTCACAGAGAGGGAGGAAATGAAATAAGTACAGACTTTTGGCACAGTGAGAGAGAGGGTCGTCCCTGAGCTGGAAATAACATGGAGGTAAACACTTGGGCCAAACAGAAGATGACCAGGCCAAAGTGTGTCAAGAAGAAACACCCTTACACCTGTCAGGACTCCTGAGTTCAGGCAGAGTGCCTGGATTTCCCTGGCAGACCACGACCGTGACCTCTGCCCAACCCACAGCCTCCTGCTCCAGTCACAGTGATCCATACGCAGCCCAAATGCACCTGTATGTAAAGAGCCAACACACCCATATGCACCGACCGAACACACCCACACAACCAACCCCTCCACAGCAACCTGTTGCCTGAGCCCCTCATGCCTTTGCTCTCCGGGAGGGACACGAGGGCACCCCCGAGCCCCTAGGCACACAGACCCCAGCGCACTGCCCCGTACACACACGTACACACACGTACACACACACACGTACAAACACACACGCACACACACACGCACACACACACGCACGCACACACACACACACGCACGCACACACACACACACACACACACACACACACACACACACACACACACCCACACACACACACACACCCAGCCACGACCCTCCCCAGCAATCACCCTCGCCCTCCGCGCTGACAGGCTGGGAGAGTGCAGCACAAAAGGCGCGGGCGGGCGGGCGCGGAGCGGCCCATCCTGCCCGGCCCCCCTCCGCCCCCCGTTCCCACCCCTCCGCCCTCTCCCGCCCCGCTCCGCCCTCTCGGCGGGAGCGGCGGCCTCACAGGCGGTCGCGTAGGGGGGTCGGGATCGGCCCCGCCGCCGCCGCCGCCAGCCCGAGCGGAGCGCCGCGCCTTCCTGCCGCGCTCCGAGTGCCGCCGCTTGCCTGGCGGCAGGTGGGGGCGGTTGTAACGGGCGGCGGGGTGGTAGGGCAGGCGGGGTGAGGGCCCCGGCCCGCCCTGCGCACACGCGGCCCTACCCGGGGGGGATGGCGGCTCCCCCGGTGCGGGGAGGGCGGGGCTGTTGCCGCCGGGCGCTGCCGTCCCGTCTTCCCCGGTGTTCTCTGACCGCCCTGGGCGTTGCTTGTGTAGAACGGTGCGGGCTTCCTCCTGGCCCGGGTGGCGTTGCCGAGCTGGAAGTTGGGAGAGTTTCTAACCAACCAACCCAAATCTAAATTTTTTCAAAATAATGCAAGCAAAGCTTATGTAGGTAGATACAATGCATCATGTGCTTTCCCATGCTCGGGTTTGAATATGAAGGGCCCAGTGTGACGACCGTTAATTAGAAGGAATTTGCAGTTTTAGTGATTGGTAAATGTTTGTAATTTGACCGTAATTTGCCTGTATGCCGGCTCTGTATTTTTCAGTTACTGCCTTTCAAAATTGACTTTTGCATTCTATGGGATAAACTATTTTTTCCTTAGTTGTTCTGGGCTAAGGAAAAATTGAATAGTACTGTAAAGAACTACCCTTGAAATGTCAGTCTGTATCGTCAGTCTGTATTTGAAGTAGATAAAAGAGAAATTGACTAGCTAAATGGATTTTTCTGAAATGGTTAAAGTTCATTCATTGGTAAATTAGAAATCTGTTTACATTGGAAAAAGGTCACCCACCAGGCAGAAAGCTTGAAATTACTTTTTTTAAATTATTTATTTTTAAATATATATAGAATGTAGTCCATGTTTTATATATGATAGCTGTAAATATTGTTTAGACCCCACAAAAAACTTGGGGACAGCTTGGAGTATGAGTTTATGAACCTGGTATGTTCAGTACTAAAAGCATTTCATCCTATGTGGAAAACTGACGTTAAGTCTATGAAACTTTTTTTTTTTTTTTGAATTACTGTTTCCACAGAATCATTCAACAGATAACATCATGTTAGTAGTTATTAATTTATTCATCTACTTTCTGCTATGCTAGGAATACTGCCTTCAACTGTTAAAGAAGCAGCTGGCTTTTTTATACAAATAAACTAGGCTCTGAGATTGTCAATCTTCTTTGTTTGACAGAGAGGAGTTCCCGCCTGCACTGAAAGAATAGCTCAACATCTGTCATTCCATTCTCTGTGATGGCCCAAAATCAGGAACACTACAGCTGTCCTGGTCCTTTCAGATATCTCTGGGATAGAGAGGTAGGAGGACTGAGTATTTGGTAAGCATGTTCATCATGCATTAAGCAACTCTCTACAAGCCCTTGCATGTAATTGTATTGTTTTCCCACTGTTTGGACAGTAGAATTTGCAGTTTAAAAGGTCTTTGGAATTCTGATTCTACTATTTTTTTAAGTGTTTGATTAGTTTAGTCTGAACCTGCATTTTTATTAAGACACATTTGAATTGAAACTAAAGTGGTTAGCAATAATTCGTACCTACACATGTGGTATGTGGGCATGTAAATTGCAGATGTATACATAAGCATAAAGCAAAAAAATATTTATTTTTACAGGTTGGGAATTATACTACAACTGCTGAGTGCTGGATGAAGATGAAAACAAGTGATACAAATTAACTTGTTCCTTGCAAGCTCAAAAATGGCATCTTTTGAAATATGTCCATATGGAGCACAACGGAGAGGGAAGCAGAGGGGCAAGAGGAGAAGGGGATGAAAGAGGCTGGGAAGAGTATGTTACCATGTAAAATAAATGTTTAACCACATAACTTCATTAGTTCTTTGGTTTAATATCCAGCAAATTAATCGAAAGCAAAAAACCCAGAATAGCAATTCAAGTCGTGTTCTTCCAATAGCAGACAAACTAGTAGTCAGTAGTACATTGTGTATTGCTTTTCTTATAATCATAATTAAGAGCTACTGTAATAAACCTCAGAGTGCAAACCAGCGGCAATTGCTTTAGGCATATACCTCCGTAAGCTGCAATTTCAGCTTCATAGTCCCAAGATCTGGGGAAAGCATCATGAAGTGCAAAGTGCTCAGAGGAATTCAGGCATTGTGAAACCCAGCTCTGCTGTTCAAGGGAACTCACAATCTGAAGTCAACCCATCAGGCTGCCTGTCACACACACAGTGACAGTTAGGCTAGGGCTACATGGTGATTTTGATTTGGCTTATGTCCATGTTCCTGCTGGAAGAACAGCTCAGCAGCTCAGTCACTCTGTTACCTCCTACTTAGCTTCAAGAGCTCTACTTACTATTTATCTGCTGACCTTAGGCATGAAGGAATGGCAGCAGAAAGGAGGTGTTTTCTTGGTAAGGTTGGTCTTGATCCATTTAAGATTTTCTAAGTAAAAATAAATGAATTATGTTTTCCACAGAAATGCAAGTCTAATCTCAGGGAATTTACTGTTAGCAAATGCTAGAACAATGAGACCTTACTGGACAATGTCAGACCATAGTTGGGGCAGACTTTAATGTGTCTCCACCAATTGCAAAAAAATCATATCCAAGCTTGCATAAAAAGACCAGATTAAAAATTGCTATTGGTGCATACTATTTATAGATAGAAGAACTGGCTTGGGTCCATAGTTGCTATCACAGAATTCAAAAGAAAAACAAAATCAAAGAACCGCCCCCCTCCCCCAAAAGAAAAAAAAATCACAAAAAAACACCCCAGAACTAGGAAAATCTTAACTGAAGAAGAGAATCACGAATGGTGATCTCTTCCTTGCCCTCCAACCTATCTGGGTGAGGAGCTGAAACAGTACCTTCTATTTCCTCTGCTTCTTTCTGTGTACATACCAAACTCATCTTTGCCCTCTGTAGTGTCATACTTGTCTTCAGCTAGGCCTCCAGATTTTTGGAGACAGAGGTTGATTTGGTGCCGCTTCAAGTATGTAAGTCCCTGCTCCCCTGTCTCTGTAATCTTGGAACCTGATACCCACAGCAGGAGGGAAGTTTTTAGTCAAAAGGACAGTGGCTTGGAGGAAGGAGAGGGACTCACTGAACTGCCCAAAGGTGAATATCTTCCTGTATGTGTGTTCTGGGGGAAACAACATGTACCTGAATTAGTTATTGGCCCTTTCTTATTCCTCAGTTCTGTTAGCTGTTTTATTTATAAAGTAATCTAAGTCAACCCTGGCCTGTAAATTTCATTTTCTGATAGAAATATCCCAGTAAGTTTTCTCCACATCACTGTGTATAGGAATTTCCCTGGACTTTGTAACAGAAGGCAAACAATTTGTTGCCAATTCTGTACAGCCTTCTCATCAGATGACACAAATAAAGTATTTTGCATTTTCCTTCTGGTTTGTGAGTTTGGGTTGTACACTTGTTTTAAGCCTTTTTTTTTTTCTTTTTTTTTTTTTTTTTGTGTGTGTGTGTGTGAAATTGTGCAGGATAGAATTTGATTTTGTTGTACGCCTTTATATCAAGAGCTGAGAATCCTGCAAGAGCATTTTGTTCTGGGATCTGAAGCTTGGGAAAAACACCAAATATTGTGACACTCACAATAAAATTGCAAGAGTTATCAACATTGTAACTAGACTTGGGGATATTTTGGCTGAGTACCTCTCCAGGTCTTTTTGGGGAGGCAAATCCTGAAAGGTAATAAGCTTAGGAAGAGTTTAATGAGTAGAGACACTGAATCAGCTCAGAGCACTTGTCTTTGTCTTATGAAATGGAATCACACCTAAACTCCTTATGACATGTAGTTTGTGCTTTGGGTTGGCAAACTTCAAAGGTGTGTTTTCATGGTTTGTTAAATTGTGTGAAATATGGAGAGACAAATTCACAGCCTTTAGAGAGCTGACCAAGATTGTCACTTTGTCAGCTTCCAGGAAAACTGTTGAAATAAGGAGCAAGACTGCTATTGATTACATTAGGATCTGTTAAAATAATGTTCACATTTGCATCATGATGGTATACAAATTATACAGTTAACGTAACAAAGAAAATAGCACTGTTAACATGGTTACCTTGATGTACATACAAGGATACAACATTGAAACACCTGATATTTGGCAGCTGTCTCACATCAGTTCCTGGCTGAGATCACAGACTACATACACTGTCTTGTTGGACTTTCCAGCACTCATACTGTCCCACAGCTGGACAACTGGCCTATGGGGCTGTTTCAGTGGGTGTCTTCTTGCTGTCTTAGTGATCCTGCTGAGAATCTGACATACTGAAAGGCTGCAAAACTCACCCACTAGGTTGCTCCAACCCTATTTCAGCCCATTTTTCTCTGCACTAAAATGCAGACAGGAGTTGACCTTAGGTAGTGAGTCACTCTCTCCAGCCTGGTCCTTGTTCCCCCAAGTAATTCTACTCCTTGAGTGAACTGCCTCTGTCTCAGGTGAGCAAGATGTGATTGCCCCTGAGTGTTAGACTATGTTTGAGGGTTTTTTTGCACCACATAATTTAGCTAACAGTTAAATTGTAGTCTGAACAGCATGAAAATAGATCTGTTATGAAAAGCGGAGCCTTTGAATCCAGAGATTATTTGGGGATCTAGACCTCTTAAGGAAAAGGAAAAAAAAAACCCAAACAAAACAGTTGAGTGCCACTGTATTGTTGATCCTGAACTTTACAAAAAAGAGTTTCTACATGAAATAGTGAACAGAGATGGACCACCTTTGGGGACATGTGTCATGGGTGGTTGCACAGGTCACCACAATGCAGGGTCACTATTCACACAACGCAATAATGTTGCAGTGTCATGCCTGTGCTGCCGATTCAGCTCCTTATCAGCCCCTGGCTTAGAGCTTTGATAGCTGATGTGACAAACCATAAATAACGGAAGGTCAAACTGAGCAACATTGTTCACTCTGACCTTCTAATACTTCTGGCTTATTAGATCAGTCATCAGAGTTTCAACAGGCTGCTAAGAAGCAGAGTACAGTGGCTATAGCTGCCAAATCCTTGCCTATTCACAGACTGCCTCTCTGGCAGGTGTTAATTGCATCCCAGTGCAAAAGTTGTACATTCCTTAAAAGGAAAACAGATTATGAAAGGGGGTGAAAAATCACCAAGTAGCCAAATATAAAACATGGCCAGGTATAAAGAGAATCTATCATAAAAAAAACCCAAACCATCTACTCTCAAAAAAACCTAACAAACAAACAGCAAGCTCATTGTTGTCAGGGTAATTTTCTCTCTGTCTCTCTAGATGGGCTTAAAAGAAGGGAGAGGAAGGATCACAAGGGGTATACTAGAAAGAGAAAGACACCACTAGTGCAACCACCCTCAAGATTTGACTCAAGATTTTATAGCTGCAGTGCAAACCACTGCAGAATCTTCTGGCAGGATGTCATGTGCACTCCCGTCATGGGTTAATATGGAGCTTAATAACTACCATTGCTGTTACCCCTACGTTTTCTTGACTTGTAGAAGGTGATGTTGTGGATCACAAGATGCCATCTGTGTCAAAGTTCCACCCTCAGCAACAGTGTGGTTCTACAGAGCAGAAATCCTGTTTAGCCAGAATGTTTAAATAAACAAACAAACAAACAAAAGTGGAAGGTTAAAAAAAACTATATACTAAAAATTAGGACACACAAAAATTTAAGGTTGTGCATTCAGTTGAGAGACTAGAAAAGGACAGATTTAAACTTTCCTTGCCAGCCTTAAATGTCCCCTTTCATGTTATGAATCAATCTTAAAATAAACAGTCACTCTTTTTTTTTTTTTTTTTCTTTCTTTTTTTCCTACAACATTCCCACTCATTCCATCATGGTCACAGGGAATTCTCGGGGAATAAGCAAGGGTGCTTTAACATAAGAGGCTATCATCTGCTGGAACATCATGAAAAAGCAAGAAGCTGCCATAAATGAAACCAGAACAGGGAGAAAGCAAGCTGTGTTGGTGAAAACAGCTGAATGTTACAGTGGATAAAAGGATTCTCCTGGAGCCATAATGCTAGAAGTTACCTCTTGTCTATCCTGATTTTGTCCCTGTTGCAGACCCAGGTTCCTCACAATTCAAGTGAATGTTTCGTATGTGGAATACACTTGTTACGTATTCCTTATTTTCTGAGTGCACAACTTCAGATACTCAGGACTGATTCACAGAAGTGCTGAGTACTCACAGATGCTGCTGAAATCAATGGGACTTATGCTTTAAATGTATGAAGTGCCATAAAAATGCTAAGCATCTTGGAAAATCTGGCTCTAAGCACATCATATTGAGGATCCCAAATTGGCGGATGTTTTCATCAATCTTGGCCATAACGGCTCAGCACTTCTGTTCCCCATCTGTAAAGTGCGTCTAATAGTACAGTCTCACTGCACAGGTTTAACGATAAATTAATTAGTGTTTGGGAAGCACTCAAAAACCCTAGCAGAGTGTGCTATAGAAACACCCATAAAGATATTAATAATTCGGTATTCTGCACCGGATTTGAAGGATGTGCAGTAAGGAAGGCATGGAGCCACATATTGAGTAATAAGAATAAAAAGAATATTGAACAGCTGCTCACTCAGGGAGCATCGTCCATCCAATGCTCTGAATGATGTATGTGTCTGTGCAGTTAAAGACTTATTATCATGCATATGTGCAACGAGCTCAAATTAAAGTTGCAAAGGAAAGCTTAATTCTGGTTGTTCTGAAGTTGTGAGGGCTTAAATTTGCAACATGAACATACATCTGACATAAAAATTTTGGATTATCATATTTGTATTTTCATATTTTCCTCCTGAAGATGTGAAGGGTATTCTGTGTCAGTGAAGCCAGTGACCACTTACATAAAGCAGCCATGTGGCCCGGTTCACTCTGGGAACAAATGTATTGATTTCCAGGGGACCTGCATCAGGAACGAATTTGGCTCAAATCGTCTTCTTTGTCTCATTGTGTAGTTTCTTAGCGGCTGCTGGGTAGAAGTTGAGGCATTAAAAATGTTCCAGGGACAGAGTAACAGGCTTGTCTTTTGGCTTTACTTTGTGTCAGGTTTTTTTTGGTGGTTAGTGTAGCATTTGGAGAATCACGTAAACTTCAATCTCAGAAATGAAGTTATTGCCAAAGCAAAAATTTGTGTATTTACGTATAAATATCCCCATTCAGCATGACTGAATACCTTTTTCATTTATAATGAAATGGCAATGTCCACAACAATCAATTTCTAAGACACATATGTTAGATTAAAATGACTGTACATGTCTTTGGATGCAAACCCAATCTTTCAGAAATTCTACCTGATCCAAATGAATAATCTTTCCTAAACCTACTCTGAATTATCACCAGATCCCTAGATAAGATTATGTGATCCCAGACAACAAATTTGTAAGACCTTTACAATAAAAAAGTAAGACTGCTGTCTCCTGTCTCACTCAAGGATGTAGGTCTCTTTTTACTATGTCATCTATGTTCAGATCAAAGACCAAAGGCTTGGATTTTCACAGTGACCTAGAGCAGTCAATGAACATTGTGGTCTTCTGTTATTTGTGACCAAACCACAATCTGGTTGTTTCAAACCTGTCACCTACTGAACACTTCAAGTGCTGGAAATAATGAGAATGATTTTTTATTTTATTTTATTTTATTTTATTTTATTTTATTTTATTTTATTTTATTTTATTTTATTTTATTTTATTTTATTTTATTTTATAACAAATGTGGTGGGTTCCAAACTAGATGTAGTGCTGTTCTAGGCTAGGTTTTCTTGTTACGCTAATTTAAAGCTAATTTCAGAGAAAATCATGTGTAGGTTCATCCCCCGTCAAGAGAGAATTTTAAATATTAAATCATATTGTTTTAAGCAAGCCTTTAATTTCATTTGCATTCTTCAATGCGTTTCTGAACTCAGATACTTTTCTGAGGAGAATGCTTTATTATTTATTTAGATAGCTCCTTTTTAACTTCTTTTTTTTTTTTTTTCCAGAAACATAACTTATTATCTGCTCCAAGATTAAAAGCATTCTAAACCATATAAGCTGCAAGAAATAGCTACCTTGTTGATTTTCAGAAAGTCTACAATACTCCATCTAATGTATTCAATGAATTATTTATTTCTTAAAGAGATACAATAAATCTTTACCTACTGTATTTGATGATTTTCATAGTAGGAATAATAAGTAACATGATTTGAGTGTGATTGGAACCAGGTACTGGGAGGGGGGAAGGGAGGTCAATTCAGACAATTTACCATGCATGTTGTAAGAGAGTGCATCTGTAAACAGGCTGGACATTGCTACTCACTTAAAATTTCTGGGTGAAGAAAAAGCAGATATATTTCCATTGAAATTAAAGAGTAAGAATGGCTCAAATACTTATATTTTGAAGGAGTAGCTTAGGTGCAAAAGCACAATAGTGCTGTTCTGTGCCATTGTTTTCCGTTACATTGGAGTGAATCCAAAGTAATTCCATTGATTTCAGTGGACTTTCATTGGGCTAACTGAGAATAGAATCTGACTCTATGTTAGCTGGAGGTGGGAGGAGTGACAAGAATATAAATAACCTCAGATAAGTATTTGAAATACAAATATTTTGCAAGATGGTTTCTATCTTTCAAGAATGATCATACACCACATCAGAAAAGTTCTGAATAAATCATTTGCCATTTAGTTCTTACAGTTTAAAAAATAAATTAAAGCATTGTTAGTTGAGGTTTGGTTGATTGATTGGCTGGGTTTTTTGTCCCCCCCCCTTTTTTTTTTTTATAATGCTGTTATATATTGTTAATATCATGTCTTGAAACATCCATCAGAGGATCTGAAGAATACCCCAGTAGTATGCTGTCCCACAACAGACCTTGAATTAACCAGAAGTTTTAGGTTAGGCTAATTTGTCTTGACATTGAAGGGACTTGGTGGGTCCTCTGTCACACTGCTGTGTTTTTGCACTGTGGCTAACACAGATGAATAAACAATTAGGAGCATGGTCACCAATCCTTTTTATATTGGTGTTTTCAAAGATATTTAAAGGAATCTTGCAGAACATGAATGTGCAATATAGGCATTCCAGGGTTTTACAATTACTTCCCTTCCCACATAAACACTACAGTTTTCTGTGTATTAACATTTGTTGATGGGATGGAGATTCTAGTTCAAGCAGAGCTTCACTTTTTAATGTAATACCTTCTTCCTCTTGCCTACTTCTGCAAGAAGGTGTATTTTACATGGATTTATCTGCAGTGGGTTCTTGCTCCAGCTAGAATCAGCAGCAAAACACAAACTGGTATCAGCTTTCTCTGTATTTATCTGCATGCACAATCCATTCACTTCCGAGGCTTCAAGGATATGTTCAGACCTAGTCTTTAAATAGCTTTGAGGTCTGGTTCTTCCAGATGACTGGTACTATATAAATGTATTATATCAATATTTTAGTCATTAAAATAGCTGATCTTTGGAATATGTTATTAAACAGAAATCAGACTGACTTAGGTGATTTTAGTTTATATACTTCCCTACTTAAATCTGTCTTCTTTAAAAAGCTACTCCAAACATCTGTTTGCAAAAACGACTTAGCAATTTGCATGTGTTGACTGGATTGCAGATTCCATTTTTATTTTCAGGAAGAGTTTACCTGAATATTCCTGTTAGTCAATGACTTTTGACTGGTAATAAGACACAGTGCTAGCATACTTAAATAGATGAATTCTTCTTACTTTTTTTTTTTTTTTCTTTAAAGCATTTTGATCACTCTTCTCTCTTTTGCATGAGAGTTTCGTATAACTGCCTAGTTAATACTTGTACTGCTGCTACTCTGGAAATCTTTTCTGTGTCAGCACAAATCAACTTAGCATAAATGTAATTCTAAACTTCGGCTGACATAATTCTATGAATCAAAACCTTTATCCACCATTCACACACTTAGATTCATTATGTACGTGAAAGTAAAGCTAGTAACAGCATTAACATGGCAAGACAAATAGCATACTAACCTATTGGAAATTCCCCTAAAACGAAGCTAAGTTGATACTGATGCCATTAAACCAGCTACTTCAGGACCGAGATTGACCTCACCAAATGCAGGTATGCACACTTTGGTGGCAGGATGTACACGCTGAACCTTGTTTGCCAGCCATGGTGAGGAAGGCGAGTTCCCTGGCAAATCATTGCTTATTTCTCTGTGTTAGGAGCAGACAGGACCATTCTGGATGCAAATGTTCCCCAGCAGTTCCCCCAGTCTGGACTAGAGAACTGGTGGCTGTGGAGACCCCATATGATGGGCAAAAGGGTCAGTGTAAACTGCCACTTACCTACCTGTGACCAGTGGGCAACCTCTTTAGACGGAGCATTTGGAAGAAGATGGGGCAAAATAAATCAGGGATTTTTAATTTATAATCTTGTTCAAATCAATTTAAAGATTTGGGTGAATCCAAAGATCACAAAATCTGTCTCAAAAGAACCCTTATCTCTGTGACAATAGACATGTTCCAACAGCCTCACAGCTATCACATCCAGCATTTATCCTAGATCCTTGGATTTGTCATGGCATATAGAATGTATTATTTATAGTTTGAAAAAGGAAGTGGAAAAAGCCCCCTCTTATTTAAAGAGCTTATTCAGATGACATATGGCTTAACTGTGATTCTTTTGCCTTTTTAAACTGGAGTTTACAGGTAATCATGCTGAAATAAACCTTCCAAGTTTTCTTGTTCATTGCTTGTGCTTTTAGCTTAATTTTCCATCTTGATTTGTCAAATATGGGATAGGTTGGGGACCGGGAGTCTTACTTCATTCAATATATAGAAAATCTAACAGCATTAGTTCCGCCTTACTTTGGTAGCCAACAGTGTTTTCTCATGACACCAAGGAAATGTTTTCCAACTTAACATCAGGTGATTGAACTTGGCAATATCTGTTAAATCAGCCTTCAAACTTCATGCTGTTCTTTTTAAATTAAAACTTTTACATATTTATTCATGGATTTACTGTACTGTGACGGGTTGCTAAATTACCGGTAAAAGATTTATTCAGTAATAGTTAAAAGAAACTCTGTCTAAGTCAGCTTCACATGTATTTTTCTCTTATATTCTTTGATATTATAGAAGTACTCGAGATTCAGCTATCACTAATAAATAATGTCTGCACATCAACATTGCTATAAGAATGTTGTGTCCCATTAAGGTATTAACTTTTTATAGTGATGATGGAAAATTGGAACATGTTCAGAAGAAAGCTGCGGGAATGATTGGAGGCTTGGAAAGCACTCTTTATAGTGACAGCCCAAAGGAACTTAATCTATTTAGTTTATTTAAAAGGTAAAGAAACAACTTGACTAGTGGTCTATAACCCTCTTCATAGCAAGGTATTGGCTGAGGCAAGAAGACTCAAAAAAATAAAAAGAAAAAAAGAAAGAACCACATATGACTTAATTCAACGGCAGAAGTCAACATCACCAGTTTTCGAACTGTAAACTTTTGAGAAGGGAGAGCAATTAACCAGTGGAAAAGTCTGCCAAAGGACGCAATCAATTGTATATACATTAAATCAAACCTGCATGTTTTTCTGAAGGTATAATACATTGCAGTTCTACCACAAGTTGTGGCTTGAGGCAGAAATTGTTGAGAGAACTCCTGTTGCGTGTGTTACGCAGGAAGGCAGAGTACACAATCGTAACTGTCTTGTCTGAGAATCTGTGATTCATGTTCAAGTGCAAGCATGAGGCATTCTTTCAGCAGTGTCTCTTAGTTAGTCTCTTAGCGCCGTCCAAGTTATCAAAATCCTTTAAAAAGAATAACAAATCTCTAGTTTTCAGCATATAGAATATGGAATCAACTTACTACTACTTTTTCTTGGTGGGAGAGGTAAACTAACTTTAAATGTAACTTGTGGAGGAACTATGAGAAAAAAAATGCAGGATATCATCATCTTCTTTCCAGCAGATACAGGAGTATCTTTTTCTTGGTGCATTTAGGCCTGTTTCCGTAGAGAAAAGGTAACTGAATATGGGAGTCTGCAGTAAGAGCGCACCATCCTTTTCCCAAACCTTGGATTCCTTAGCCCGGCATGCAGTTTAAGCTCTTATTCATGACTCGCTCCAGAGCATGTGACCCCAGGTACACAAGGGATTGTCAGAACTTCAGGTTTTCCATCTCGTATGGCCCCAAACCAAGACACTGCAAATAAGTTTTTAATTTCCTAGAACTATAGTGAATTCTGAAAGCAAAATCTGAGCTACAACCAGACCAAGAAAAGCAGTTAACTGAGCAAACAGTGCTTAGATTCACATTTGGAGGGTATGACCCTACTGAAGACTGCATCGTGGAGGTATGGTTGGATTTCCAGCAGTACCCAAGCCAGCTTTGTTACCCCTGCCCCATGTTTCTGTCTTCAGTGTGTGTACTTTGAGAAATGAGGGGTAGAAATGCTTACAACTGAGTTATAAATGCTTGTGGTTTTTCTTTGTGTTTTGTGTTGTGCTTTTTTTTTTTTTTTTTTGTCTTCACCTGTGTACCAATGAGTAGCTCAGAGCACTTCCCAAGCACCTAATGGGTTTGCATAAGAATTGTTGTGACTGCCCAGGGCTTTCCAGACCCTAAGGAGCTACAGTCTATTTTGCAGTAAAGATCTGTTGAGATATCTTCCTTAGTGGTAGTAAAGTATTTGATCCATTTGCATCAATCAACAGCAGCAACTGTCACCTCATACATGTATCACTAGTTTAATAACAACAAATTATTCTTTGGTATTCTGGACTGTGAGTTAGCACCAGTATGGCTCATTATTTTAATGTGGTTTGAGGAGTCTAAGCTGGAATTCGGTCTGTTTACATCCTGCTTGAATCAGGACATGTGCTTGAAAACGTGTACATGTTCCAGGTATCAATCCTCTTAATCTGTTTCCAGTGATGACTTTGTAGTTTTGCTCTGTCTTGGATGAGAAGCAGGATCATTTTACTTTTCCTTCTCACTGAAGGATTTTTTTCATTCCTACCTGCAAATGAGCCAGCATGCACAAATGGGAATTCTCCTAGACAGCATTTTAGCCCAACAGTCATGATTCTCTTCTGGAGGTTTTGGAAACTTTCTCCCCTTACTTTCGTATATCCAGTTTTGGAAGCTCTGCTCATGAATTACGTGCTCATGTTGTCCCTGTTCACCCTATTCCTGTTTTCTCTTTCCATCTCTGATCTTAGCCTGTGCATGATCTTGATAGGGTCTTTCTTTGCCTCTGGTTTGCTTCCTACCCGTTCCCTTATGTGTGTGTACATTTGCATAACACCTGCTGCAACCAGGGTCAAATACAAATAATAATATGTTCTTAGAGAGCAAATAAGACCTTCATTTCTCTCCAGTGGCATGCCATAAGTCTCTGGAATCTCAGAGGAATTAGAACAGCTAGGTTTCATCTGTTACCCAGATCCTGCGATCAGTCTACCCACCATAAAGAGGTCTTAATGAAATCATAGCTATATTTTGCATTGTGTGAGGAATTTTGCCTTAACGGTGAAATTTAAGAGGAGTTTCTGGAAGACCCAGGCCATGCTGATCCTGTATGGGAGATAAGATTCAGGCTAAAACAAGAGAACTGTTGAGACTGTGGCATGTTCAGGGTGTTACTGCTCTGACAAGTTATTTTGTTGAGGGCAATTGTTCCTAAATCTCCTACAGCAACAAACACCAGTTCGGTTTAGTGAGTGCTGTTGTGGATAGGTTGCTATCAGTACTGTCAACTGTGCTTTTCACCTGTACAAGTGCAGTCTTGGGAAAGTGTAGAATGTATTTCTTCCCATTAAAATTAATTAGGTTTTGTAGAAAAGTAACACAGAAAAATATTACAGAAGCAAGTAGGTAGCTGTAGTTTACTTGTTTCTGTAATTGTAGTCCATACCTATAATAAAGATTTTTGTGAATTAATAGCAACAAATTTCTCAGTCACTTGTGATCCAGATTTGTTCCGTTATTGTCATTAGTGGCAACAAATGAACCTAGCTTTTAAATGAAGATAGTGGGAAAGGACTTGTTTGTAGAGCTCTGTTACAACAGTTTGCCTAGGAAAGGCACTGAATCCATATTCATCTTCATTTTTGTTCCTTGTGACATTCATCTGGACTAGTAACCTCCACGTACCCAGGCTGAGTGGATCTAACTCTTTCTTCTGAGGTGACTTTGACAGACTCACCCCAGAGAGAAGTGAACCTCTGTATTTAGAGAAGAAAAGCACCATAGAAACCAATGAAGTTGAGAAACACAGCATTTCTCTGTATTTGCCAGTTCTTTGGCCTCTAAGTACTGCGGAAATGCTAAAGAAGCATGTAATGTTGTAAAATATCTGATGCATAATGAGCTAACTTAAGAACATATTGTCATGCCTTTCCTTGAATTCTTGTCTTTTGTTGTCTTGTTTCCCAACCAGAAGGTTACTTGAAACTCTCAATACATTAATTAATGTGTTGTTAATTACTTTATTTAAAAAAAACCCTTGTCTTGGTATATTTTTCTACCTAAGGATCACACAAACCTTTACATATTTCCATATTTCCAGCATATTTTATGCAAATAGTTGTTAAAAATGAAAATTCTAATTTCAAATGAAGAAAATTCATGGCATACATCTTGTGTTGCAGTTTAATCACTGTATACCCAGGAAAGTATTGACAGTTGTCCCGTGGAAGCTATTAAAGTTCCTGTCCAAGGTTAAATGAAATTGCAGTTTATCAGAGCAGCATTGAGAAAATAAGGGAATCTGTTCATGGCTCTTGATTAATGCCAAGCATGATCAACACAAGGGGGTTCATTAAGCTATACATCATGTGGGTAATTTAACATGTCACTGTGCCTGCTGTCTGCTTTAACTCTCTGCATAACTGTGTGTTCTGAACTTGTATCAGCCCTGTACCTGAAGTGTTGTCTCCCAGACTTTGTCACGCTTGGGTTGTTCAACATTTGAGTTTATACCAGTCTCTTTTTTTTTTTTTTTTTTTTTGAATTGTTATCATTCTGCTTTTTAAAAGAACATTTACAATTTCCACAGCTGCAGCTTTCTGTCTAAATATACTTTTAATCTGGTAAGGTTTATGTGAGTGATGCAAGGAATGTGTTTTTCATTGTCTAGATTTTCCCTGACTTTTTAGGTTCTTCTACCTTTTAGGCAGTTGTGTTTAAACAAGATGGTTAAATTGAAAGGAATTAAGTCCTGATCTTGGGAGAGAACAACCATCTCAGTCCCCAATGAAAGACTGAATCTCCATATAATTATCAAGCCTGACATCTTTCCACATATCTGTTAACTCTGAAGGATGGAGTAGATGAGGTTTTCTACAAATGGCTAGCAGAAGTCTCCTAATTACAGGCCCTCATCCTGCTGGAGGATTTCAGCCACCCAGACAACTACTTGGAAAGCAGCATAGAACTGTGCAAGCAATCCGGGGAACTTCTAGACCTTTGAGGGAAATCATGCTTCACCAATCTGATTACTTTCTCTGATGGAATGGGGCAAGAGTGGTGGACGCAGTCTTGTTTCACTTTAGTAAGTTTCTCATGCTATCTCCCACAGCCTTCTCATGTAAAAGACGACTAAATGTACTGAAACTTGCCTGAACTGTTGAAACCAAAGGTATTTCTCAATGGCTTTTTGTTCAATTAGAAGATGACAATTGACTACCATGAGGTTGATAAGAGGGTTGACACAGTTCAGTCTGTTCATCGACAATGAAAGTGATGAAGCAGAATGTGCTCTTAACAAACCAGGAGCAGGAGTTGTTAAGTAGTCCAGAAGGGCCTTGAGAAACTTGAGGGTTGAGTCAATATAAAATCTGTGAAGTTCATCAGGAAATGCAGAGTCTGGCACTTGTGGCACAGTAACCTAATGTATCAGTACAGGTGGGTAGAATGAGTCTGACTGAAAAGTTCCTGAGGATCACAGTGGACACCAGGCTGTGTATGAGTCCACACTACACTTTTAGTGCAAATGAGGCAGATCCTATAATGAGCCATATTGCAAGGACTGAGGCCAGTAAATTAAGCAAATTTATTATCTCCTTACGCTGGATACTGATGAGGCTGTACCGGGAATATTTGTATCCCTGGGTTCTCCATTTCTGAAGGGATGTGTAGAAACTGGAGAGGGTCCAGCAAAGGGTCATGAAGGTCAGAGACCTAGACCACTTGTCTTTCATGGAAAGGCTGAGGAAACTGCTCTTCTTTAATCTGGAAAAGAGGAGGTAAAGGAGCAATATAATAGCATTCTACAACTACTTGGAGGAGATCTGTAGAAATGATGGAGTCAAACTCAGTTTTGGCAGCTGGTGAAATAAAAGATGCAATGGCCTAATACCCCACTATACTCTAGCTGAAATTGTAGGCATGTCCAACTGTGCATCTGGATGCATGCCCAGGCTACATCCAAGACTGTGTTAGGATGGAAATGCCGTAGAATGCACTGTACCTCTCTCTCCGTTTCTCCCCTATATTCACCCTTAGGCCCACCCTCCCTGATCTCCATGGGAGAGATATCTGGACACATGGGTGGGAATGAAACTACATCATGTGGTTCATCGGCAGCCAGGATTGTGGGTCAAGTGATGGTATTCCTAAGTCTATAAGGACTTAAGGTTTAGAACCCTTTGTTCTACTCTGAAGCATCCAACAGTGATGGAACTGGTAAGGTGCAGTGGTGGTGAGATTGTGCATGCAATATCTCTCCAATAAAAACCTATCTCTCCAATAAAAACCTTTAATATTCCTCTTCTCTGGTAAAGTCATGGTAGTACTACCAGAAGTTTAAAGTACAGTATGAACCAGCTATGAGCATTTTTGAAATTTGACTTGATCCTGATGATTTTCCAGAAGATCTGTTACACACTTTTATTAGCTAATGATTTTCAGTGCTTATTTATTTGCTCTGCCATTGCTGGCAGTAGCCACAACAGAAGGAAAAAGATATTGCATATTTCCAAGTGTAACAAACCTGTCAAACAGAGGAATCATAGGAACAAGGGATTTACAGGAGGAGCATCTACAAATTCAAATAGCATAATTCAGGTTATATTATATGTTTAATTTGAGTAGTTGGAATGATTTTCCATTCTTCTATTCACTTTTTTTCATACAGTTCATATATTCTTAGAATCACAGAATGTCCTGAGTTGGAAGGAACTCACAAGGATCATTAAGTCCAACTCCTTTCCCTGCATGTGACAACCCCACAGCTCATACCATGTATCTGAGAGTGTTTCCAGTCTTCTCTTAAACACTGTCAGGCCTGGAGCTGTTACTACCTTCCTGGGGACCCCGTTCCAGTGCTCCACCACCCTCTGGGTGAAGAACCTTTTCCTAATGTCCAACCTAAACCTCCCCTGGCACATCTTCCTGCCACACTCTCAGGTTCTGTCATTGGTCACTAAAGAGAAGAGTTCAGCACCTGTCCCTCCTCCCCACCTTGTGAGGAAGCTGTAGCCACCATGAGATCTCCTCTCAGTTTCCTCTTCTCCAGGCTGAACAAGCCAAGTGACTTTAGCTGCTCCTCATAGAGCTTCCTCTCAAAACCCTTCACCAACTTCCTAGCCCTCCTCTGGACGCTCTCTAATAGCTTAATATCTTTTTTATCCTGTGGCACCCAGAACTGCACACAGTGCTTCTGGTGAGGCCACATCAGTGCAGAGCAGAGCAGAGCAGAGCAGAGAGGAGCAGAGCAGAGCGGAGCAGAGAGGAGCAGAGCAGAGCAGAGCAGAGCAGAGCAGAGCAGAGCAGAGCAGGACAATCACCTCCCTTGAGCAGTTCTACTCTAGTTCTGACTGTACCAGAAAGGACTGACTGTGCCAGAAATTTTACAGCATTCTCGTTTAATAATAATTTTATCTTAGTTATGTATTTCTTTTGTAGACATTATATTTGTTGCTTACACCTGAAAGAAATAACTGATTTCCTTTAATATAGGGGCTGAGAAATAAGTAAGATAGAGTGGCAATCTAAAGCCAGATGGTAAAGATGTACATTGGTTATCCTAAGTAGCACAGAATGGTTCTTTAATATGACCATAGTTATCGTAGCACTGCTTTTAACAAGTTGGCCTTTAGCTATGACTATCTTGTCTCCTGCTGCTTTTACCCTGAAATCTAAAATAGTTTTCAAGTATTCATAGTTCCATACTCGAATACTTTAAAAAAATACTGTATTGTCTTCTGCTACCATTAATTACTGAAGGTTTATTTACAAGACAATAATTAATTATACTTCTGGGATGCTCAAGAGTCTAACATAAATCAAAGCAGACTTGATAAGAAGCGATGAAAGTCTCACATAATTAAGCAGGGCACTAGAGACCAATTGTTTATAGAATGATTTTGCTGGAGCTAATTGACACTAATTATTTAATCTGATTTTCTTCTTCCCCGTAATGCTCCTACCAATTCACTGTTCTCAGCTGATGGCACAAGCATATTTGACTTCATCAAGGTGTCACTGTATCAATATAAAGGATTTTCAACTATTATCTTCACTGGAGGTTTTATTATTATCATTATTAATTTTTTTTTAGTAATGCAAGACTGTAGTGTGAATTATGACCATTAACTTTTAGTAATAATTTCCTAACTATATGGGGTATTTGAGTGTTGTAAAAACTAAGCAAGCTAATGACGTAGTTGATGAAAAAAGTTAATTCTACAGTACAAGCAAGCTTAGGAAAACAAACATAAAACATATTTGCAGGCCAATTGATAGTTTAACTCACTTGGTACAGTACTCCAGTTACTACAAAATTTTAATAACAAATTTATTTTTTGGAAAGATCAGTAGCATTTCCCTGATGCTTAACTATTCTCATGTTTGATGCCTATCAACATGTGGCACAAGAAACTGTTAGTGGAATCCTTTAATTTCTTGCAAGGCCCAGAGATGTTACTGAATCTCCTGTGGTATTTTACTGGATCACCACTCACGTGCTGGAGCAGAGCATCAGCATGTCATACAGTTCTGCCATATCCTGTACCCATATAGAAATAGTAGCAAAATCACAGAGACAAGCAAGTTAAATAGGCTGCTCCTGACATATTATTGCTTTTTTTCCAGACATGCTATTTATTTTATAGACATAGTGTTACTTGGTCAGTAACACACTTGGAAAGACATTTATCTGTATTTTAAACCTGTTTTCTTGAGGTAATCAGGCTATTGTGTTGCATTTACCAGGATGCCCAGAGACTTCCTTCATCAAAGTTTTAACTCATTGATCAATTTGAAATGGATATAACAAAGGAACGAATTGCTCAGTTACATGACTTTCCAGTGAGATTCATGAAAATAGTTGTTTGTGTGGTGGAAAAAGACATGTGTTAGAATCCCCACAGAGAAAATGGATTCAGTAGAAATGAATATTATTAAACAACAGAGATTCTATGTGGGATACAGCCCAAGACTGGTTACAAAAGTAATGCTTCTTATTCAGTATTGAAGTAATTATCATAGCAAAGTTTTTGATCTATATTTTGCAAACATTTGATTTCAAGCAGATAAGTGTCTTTCTTCTCTTTTGTGTTTAAAGTTAAACAATAGTGAGAATTTTCAGCATATAACTGTGTAGTGCTCAAAGCCAGAGGGCTATCATGATACACACGTTGCCCTTTCAACTGCAGCACATCCAACTCACATTCATATTCAAAAGTGCTTTTCTTCTGTTTCTTATCACATAAACCATAAATACCATCTATGGTTGAAGCGAGTCATGTCTTCAGACCTTACTTCTGTCTACAGGAAGATTTTCAACAAGTGATACCGGGTCACAGTTCACAAAATAACCCACCCAGTCCTTCACAGACTGATTCAGTGAATACAGGAATATTTGAACACTGGTCACCTCTGGTGGTAACTACAGAAATTTTGGCATATGCAGGGCACTGATACTAGAACTAGCGTATCCCCTATGACCTGACATCATGAATATCATTACAAATATCAATTACTAATAATTTTTACTAAATTACTTTGTAACTAAAATATTTATTAATCATTATGGTTTTCCTGTCTTGAGATCTGTACATAGGAATTTATATCCCACAAAACCTCTGGTCTATGTTACCACTGCGATTTGTAATTAAACTTCAAAAATGGCTTAGCATGCCTTCATAAAAGGTGCTGTAGTGTACAAAGCTGTGTACATGCAAATATGAGCAATAATGGTAATTTGTTAGTAGCTATTACTAATAGCAAATTATGCATTAATAAGGAATTTATGAGGGTTGGTTATTTTCTTCTTACATTGTATAATAAGAAATCTGGTAAAGTGCTTGTTAACAGAAATTCTTACATGTATAACATTCTGCTTGAGATAGAAATACTGGTAAATGATGTTCTGCATGAGATAGAAATGCTGGTAAATGATCAAAACACAAAAAAACAAGATACCTTTCACATCTCTCAGGTGAGAACTATTTATCTGTGTGTCTGTATGTCTCTCTGTACATAGATGCATAACTTTTGTAAATTCAGTTCTCAAGAACACAACAGAATTATTTGCTATCTCTTCTTCATCCTCTTGGTGCTGGTTTTAAACTAACTTAAATCAATTTCAATTGAGTTTGCTAGTATGCACCTTGTACAGGAGATTAAATCAGTCTGTTATAAATTTACTTTTAACAGGCAAGGTAAAAGATGGTTTAGTGTTGGAATCTAATTATCTGTATATAAATGGATCTTGTATAGAGAGGCAATAGAACAGTATGGTTTTGAGGATGTCTCAGAGCTGTGCTTCAAAATGGAGAGAAGGATATTGCATTTTAAATAATGACTTTCTAAATGGAGAAACTGAAGCTGTGAGGAAAAAATATATGAAGATGTAAACGATAATAGGAAAATATGAGTAAGTAAGCATTTTAAGCTGAAAGTGAAGGAAGAGTTTAGGGCTAAAATGTGAAAAAACAGATGTGTGAGAGAGTACCTAAATATATAATTTGTAATTTCAGCTATGAGTATCATATAGACTAGGGATTTTTTAGATGATTTTCCAAAATGACTAGACAAGCTCGTGTTTAGGCATTTAAAATAGATGTCCTGACTTCTCAAAAGCACCATGTGATCATCAGCCTGATTCTAGGACAAAGTGTTCTGTATTTGCTCAGCTTTTCTGTATATTCCCTGATGGGATTCAAGGTATTTCCTTTCATCTCTAAACCTCAGCTGAAGAGAAGGAGTGCAGTTTTCCAGGGGCTGCAGTGTGTCCTGGTCATAGCTTGCTTCTAGTCTGAGCAGAGGTGTGTATGCACTTCTCATCTCCTTGCTAAGGCTGCTGAGGAAGGTGTCTTTATGGACAGTTTTTTATACTAGCTGTTTCATGGGACAGGTCCTACAAGCAGTAAAACTCAGGGGGAAGACAGAAAACATTTGGTGTAAAAATTATATAAATGGTTATAACCATGCAGTCAACCTATTTCACCTAGAGCACAAGGAATTTTTTTTTTTCTAATCACTGGAACTGAAAAACTAGGCTTTGCTCAGTCTATAATTTTCATAGGTTTAAAATTCAGGATTATCCGGAAGCAAAGTCCTGTGTGTCCGCAAGTAGGGTCAATTAGGTCATTTAGACTGTTTTTTAGAGCTGCTCTGGCATGTGCAACCAGCCAAGCTGGAATCTGACAGTCCTGCTAAGTTTCTCCTAGCTAATTAGATACACCGAAGGCAACTTGTAGGCTCAGAGGCAGCATAAGGATAAAATGCGTCAGCGGCTGTTGGGTGTTTAAGAGTACAATGGAAACATTAGGCTCAGAGCCTTTATTGAGTTGGTCCTGTAACTGCAAGATCAAGTTCAGAGGTTTCCAACTTATGTGAGAGGTTTCCCAGGTCAGAAACTCATCTACACTTACTGTCTTTGAACAAAATTCTAAGTACTCCACCTTGATCATAGTAGGTCTCACTGCATTATCTTTGATAAATAACTGGGGTTTTTTGTGAACTATTATGATCTCTCTTCTTCTCATCTTCTTGAGAATAATGCCTCACTCTGTTAACCCACTTTTTTTTTTTTTTCTTTAAAGCAGTGGTTTTGTAACAAGGATGCACAGTGACACAAACATCTACTGCTGAAAAGAGATGGGAGCCTTGGTGAGTTTGTTGCCATTTGAAAAGAATACACACCATTCCCATCTTAACAAGTAACTTCAACTTATCCATAAATTAAAAATAATATCTCCTCAAATACCAGCCTTAGGTACAAGCGGCTTGCTGACTCCAGTATCTGAATTGACTGAGAACTTTTTGTCAGCAATTCCTACAGTCATAGAGTTTGTGGTGCTCAAATACAGTTTGTCTGGTACATGTATAATGAAGTACACATTGTGACAAATTTTTCAGTAAAACTGGATTTGGGATGAAGGAGTTGTCAGACCTTTGCTTGTGCTAATGTCAATAGGAATTTGTACCCTGTGTAGATTTCATAAAGAACAGCCCGGTGCTGTATGTTACAGTGCCACAACTCTGCCTCAGGATCAAGGATATGAGAGAATAATTTATTTTTCCTCTCCTACATTGAGCCTGGTAATCAATGGGAAGCAAAGCAGAATCAATTTTAATTGATCAGTTAGGTTTTTAAATAATTGACATTCACTCCAGTCTCTGGACAAAATAACAACTGATGTTTGGGGCTTGACATTTTCCACTCCTTTTTTTCAAGCACATGTCGTGGCTGCTGTGATTCAGGAGATGCCCCCAGGCTACATGGTACAGCTCCTGCACACGTTCTGGTGCTCCACATGAAACTCAGGCAAATAGGAATGCTGCGATGCAGCACCAGGAACGGTGCGATGCAGCAGCAGGGCATGTTTCAGGAGTGCTCTGCTCAACGCAGAGCAGTGATCAGATTCACCTTCAGATGCTGTAGGTTTTGTCCCTTTGAATTGCTTCCACTAATTCTAGTACTGTAATGAAACCAGCCTAGCTGCAGTACCATGCCTGATACAAATGCAGGGGTCTAAAGTACTGACAAAGACGTTGTAGTTTATCTCACACGATCTATATTTTTGTAGGATCCTTCAGAGCATGCTAAAACGCTAATTAACAGCACCAGTGAGAGCAACAAGATTATGACTGTAGAATATACATTACTGGTGTAAAAATATGGATCAAAGTAAGCACTGAGTACAGCACACTTATTCTGCAAGGAGCAGAGGAGGCACCAATGACCCTTTGCACTATATAAACCTCTCCTCAGGCTTCTGGGAATTAATTTGAACATGGATGTAAATGTCTCATTCCTGGCACCTCTGCGCCTGTGACCACTGTGGAGACATTCATTCAGTGTTGAATCAGCTAAAAGTGCTGGTACATTTTTTCAAATGATATGTTGTGTTAGATAACCTCCACTCCAACAGCTAATCAGGATGAATCTTGATCTTCTGAGACTGGAGTATGTACTCTTTGGCTGCCAGTGCTACGTGCTTTCCAGAGACATCTCTGTGCAGTTGCCCCTACTCTTATGTGACAAACAGCTCCAACTTCTAAAATACTCTGCATAAGATCTCTCTAGAATCTAGTCCTTTCTCTCTCTCTCTCTCTTTTGGTTTCCCAACTCTGAAATAGTACGAAACCTTTGGTATACAGAAGTGGTGGGACATAAAATCATTATAGGTTACGAAGTCCTCAAGTTTATCTGTGTCTCCAATCTGTTGCTGGCAACATGCAGTCCTGGGGACTCCTCACATGGTCACCTCTTGGAGAGGAAGAGTACCCAAAGATGACCTGAACTCTGCCACTGTTCCCAGGGTGATCGTAAAGCACAAATGCTCACTGGCTGCCTATTTACCCAAGAATATGGAAAAACATATCTGAGACATGATATTGGTATGAAAGTATTCCAGATCCTGCATTGTGGAAAGTGGTTCTTAATTGACTTTCTGATGTTGTGCCTGAATTTATGTTGCTTGGCACTTAGTTACATGCCAATTTTTTATTGTGTAAATATGACAGAAGCATATTGATCACCTGTCCTAAGTGCTTAATCAAACACTATTATCCGGTTAACCATAAACTAACAGAAAGTTACTGCCTCAAAATGATACTAACTATGGATCAGACTTGAATAAAGAAAGTAATTATTCATGCTCCTTTCCTTGGGTGCAAAAAAGCCTCCATGCCCTGGAATCAAAATGTCTTCATACTTTGCTATTAAGTTTCACTGTAGTTTTGTCTACTTTTATGTAAAGTATACTGATTTATTAGAAAGCTCACTCCACAGTAAGCTGATAATTGGATGCTGTTGAAAGAATAAGCTTCATTGATCTAGTCAATGACCACAGACATTACTGAAGTAAACCTCTTAACAGTACTGGGGCGTATTTTGGCCACAATCAATTTTTGTGAATCTTCCCTTGTAGTTTTTTTGTTTTATTTGGCACTATCTACATTGATCTAAACCTGGAGCATATTTAATGTGTAAAATTTATCTTGACAGAAAGTTTCATTACTTTTCAGTCAGTGCAAGCTACTCTTTACTATGGATTAAAAATTTGCTCTGACAATCTGTACAAGTAACCTGTGGGTACCTGATGCATCAGTATGCATGTGCCATAGAGAGAAAAAGCATCGTATTCAGACAGTTGGGCTTCAAATAAATTAGATGTTGCACTTGTTGATGTTGAACAGAATGTTTTGTAGTATCTGGTGTGAGGAAGGCTCACTTATCTTCTTGCTGCTGTTGTTTTAATTTACAGGGTAGATAAAACAGTGTAGGGAAGTTTATAGTGAATTAATTATGTGCACATGAGTAAAGTTAGTTAGGGCCACAATTTTACTGAAGAATTTAACTTCAAACCACTAACTAATCTCACTACAGTTAAAATCCAGAGTTCTACATCTCTGCTTTTGTTAAATAACATGAGTTTCAAGCTGAATACATTCTTTAGGTGATTTCAGGAACAGAGTGCGATTCATCCCTCCCCTGCCAGCCTGTATGTGGCTCAACACAAATGTAGCTATTCCAGCATTAAACTGCATTGACTCATTGACAGAATGAACCAGAAGGTGGGAGATGACCCACAGAAAAACAGGAACAGTGGAAAAACCTTTATTACATTTTCAAAGGTGGTGTTAATGTTTCAAGGTGGCTCATCGGAATGTTAATGCTTAGAAATATGAGCAGATGGTTGAGGTTTAATTTTTGTCTAAAAGATCATTAATACTAACGTTCTTTTCAAAACAAGGTAAATCTGTGTGCTTCAGATGAAATAAATTAACAACACCTCCAGGGAAGTTTACCCTCAGCATGGAAACATCTATTTGCAGGTGAGCTCTGAGGATTTTTATGTAAAAAATTTGAAATATTGCTGCTGATGAACTAGATATACTTTCTGAGTTCTTCTATTTTTATTTATATTTCATTATGTAGTAAGTGAATTAATAAGAATCAACAAGTGACTAAAAAACCTTAATCATATTCTAACAGAGATTTTGTCTGATTTTTTAAAACCAAACCAAATGTTTGTTTCATTTTTGGTGGTAGCTGCTTCGCATTTCATCATTCCTGACTAGTGTACTAGCATGGTTTTTTACAAATAGTTGCATTTGCATGAAATTTATTTCTGGAAAAAACTCAATTATCTTTAGCAATTATAAAAATTTGTTTTTGTGAAATTCAAATTCATAAATATGTTTAATTAGGCAGTCAGTGCTGGATCTTTCTATTTTTAACACACCAGAGACAGGAAATATTTAGTTAAATGGACTAACATCTGAAGACAATTATTCGGCAACATGAAAAGTTTTAAATGTCTTTCTTGAGTGTGAATTACTGGTGTTTATGGAGAGAGTTGCTGTCACCTTGTTCTTGCTGATTTGTGGGCTGACACTGAAGGTGAAGTCAGGCTAGCAGGGGTTGTTTGTTTTGTTTTCAAAACCAAGACAAATTTTTTAAAGAACATGAAGCCCTTAAACAGACACCTGAACATTGCAATGCAACTAGGAATGACTTTGGCTGATACCAAAAATCTCTTTGAGAAGATGCACTATGTGGCTGGGAGGTTTCAAAACAGGAAATCCTGCCCTCCCTGCAGAACAGCTGAGCTCTGCATCACCAGCATCACCCTGACCATCTTTGGGCCCTTTATGGCACTCGTCTGTCTGAGATTGAGAAGTTGGAGCTGCTGAGCTTCTGTCTGTGAATCTCTAACCCTGTCAACACTGGCACAAAAGGAGAACTATTTACTTCCCTATGCTTGACAGTGGTGAAAGCAAAATTCTGAGAAAACCTAAACTATATGTCACTTTCAGATCTTTTTGTGTACAAAGGACAACTGAAAGGGAGCAGAAGAAAGCAGTGCTCTAACTTGCTTATATTCCAAAAATAGAATTAATAGAAAGGTCATTAAATGGTTGTTCTGGGTATCTATAGAAAGCAGACAATCAAAGGAGGTACACATATCCATTCAGTGGGGCTGGATTTTGCAAGGGATCTGATAGTGGAGGAGTTAATTTCCCTGGTGACCTAAGAGAGATAGCATAGTTTTATCTTCTTCAGAAAAATTAAGGGTAAATTATCTGGTTCACTAACTTTCACTAAGTACATTTAGATAAGCATTTTGTGTGTTTATTAAGTTGTTTATTTGTTATAATAATACTAGTGATCTAATAAAGATAAGAATTTAGATGGAAGTCAACAAACTTCCCATTATGCAGCTGGCTCATTTCAAGCAGTGAGAATAAATTAAACAGTAAAATACACTCTCTTGTTTGATTAAGAGACCAAAAGTAGTCATTGTGGAAGAGAAATGTTTCAAATTGTAAGAAGCTTTGATTCTTTGTGCAAAGAGATAGACATACATGTGCAGTGAATGGTCTAACATTTTGTTGCACTATTGCATCATCTTTAAAAAAAGGGAGAGCTGGAAAGGGCACATGTTTCGTAAGGAACATCATAAACGGCATGTAATGAAAGTACATTCCACTTTTGGGAAGGATATTAGTTAGGATAGCTGCAGTGTTATACCAGATAACAATTCATCTTACTGCAATAAGATATCTGGAATTTCACACAGTAGAAAAGGGAGAATTTTCCACTCTGCTTTTGAATACCGTACAGAATAAATATCTGTTCATTACCCTGTATCGGTATGCATACACAGCAAACTCTGAAGCCCAACTGTCAGAGAGGAAGAGATTAGCCTGTGTCTGTTAAACAGAGAAGACCTCTAAGTGCTTTTGTGTTCTTGTTTCCTAAAAGCTCAATCTACCCTTGTATATGCAACCTGCAGCGTGGTGTATTATCAGAAGAAAAGCTACTGAGTTTGTGCATGCATGTGTAGTAATTGATTTTTTTTTCCAACGTACTTGCCTTGGTGCAGTATTGCATATTTCGAGGACAAGATCAAATAATAAAATAGTATTGAGGAATAAGGCATTGAAAATATGGTAGTGATAACAGGAACAAAAGTGACAACCAGATTTTGAATGCCGAGATTTTAAATCAGTGTCCTTCCTGGAAAATCGAGATATATTTGGTGATAGAAAGGTCTGGGTAAACAATTGTGCTGGAAAACAAAAAGGCCTACATATTGGCTTTCCTTTAAAAAGAAACTGTGTGATAGCTATCAAGAATGAATCCCTGGCTCCACCAGAGAGTGGGCTTCTTAGGGCGTTGCCAGGGTTCGATTGCCTACTGCCTCTCTGGCAGGATTACTCACTGTGACCCATCCACTGGGACCCACAGTTGCAATCAGTGAAAATATTATATTAAGATTTGACAGTTTAGGAAAGTGCAAACATTTGAACTGAGCAGTGACAGGTGAGAGGAGGCTGAGAGAGCAGTGCTTCTTCAGCCTGGAGACGAGACGTCTAAGCAGAGATTCATTTTCTGTCTTTGTCTCCTATGGTTAGTTATAGAATAGATGAAGCCAGGCTTTTCTTGGAGGTGTACAACAGAAAAACAAGAAGCAGTGGACCCATGTTGAAAAGAGAAGTTCCTGTGAAGGCTAGGGATTCTTCATAAGGAGAATAATTTATCACTGGAACAGGTTGCCCAGAAAGGCTGTGCAGTCTCCATCTTTGGAGATATTAAAAACTCAGCTGTATAAGACCCCAGAAAACCCAATCTGACTTTGAAGTTAGTCCTGCTTTGAACAGTAATTGGTTCTGGTGGTCTCTTAGAGTCCCTTCCAACACAAATTACTTTCATTCTACATTTAAAAAAGGAGAAGCAAGCTTAGAGCTCTTTGCATGCCACTCGAATGTTCCCAAAAAAGGGGATACATTCATATCTATGCTTTTTGGGTGTGAATTCACTTTTCATTTAGGTTTGGAGACCATCAATAGAAGTGGGATTCCTATCTTTGGCTAGGGCTCTTCTCATCTATAGCAGTACAAATACCGGAAAAGAAAGATGGCTCCATCAGATAAAAAAATCAAGAAAGATGAAGTTTAGCAAATATCTAAACTGTAGGCCCTTAGATGAAGAAAGAGGTAGACTGACAAATCAAAAGATATTGCTTTTTCAGAGACTTGGCCAATCATGTGATGAGTCTGTGACTGCTGGGTAGAGAGAACAAATATGCTGACTGGACTGTGACAGGCAGTTTGGATGTCTTGTGATGTGACTTGACATCTTCTTTGTCATTTTGGTAGCATAGATGGCTTTGATCAAAGCATATAGCCCTCCCATGAATCTTTAACGGCAGCATGGCTTGTCCCAGCTAAAATTTGATCACTCTTGGAGTGAGGGAGCACTTACTATGGGAACAAAAGTACAGCCAAGTATTATCTATCTCACTACCAAAACAGTATCCTTAGGAGAAGTGACAGATGGCTTACCATGCGTAGCCCTATAATTCACAACCTGCTTTATGTGAACCTCCTGGCTATTGCTTTCTTCTCTCCCTCATTTCCATTTCCATTTCCACTCCCACCATCCCTTGGGCCTTTGCCATCACCCTCCCACTCTCTCCCCATTCCTATATCTTTCCTCTCTCTCACAGCACTGCTGCTGCTCCTTTGCTGTGCTTTTCTTATAGGTACAAGCTGAACTGCAGGCCCTGGGTGGGGATGTCTGCCAGGGAGGTGTAGGGGAAAGCCATGCAGGGCACTGCAGTACCGCTCCTCTTTATCCACCTTCTTGTTAGCGTTATGTATCTCAGCTGCTGGGAAGTACTCTTATGGCCTGTTAGGGTTTGATGTGTGGCTGGTTTTAACCCCCAAACATGATTTTGTTTAGGGGATGAGGGAGGCAGAATGTGTAAAATGCTTGCTTCATTTACATAGCACATTCCAGGGGATCAGACTTGGATAAACACAGAATCTTCCTAAATCTAAATCCAAATACTAAACTTCTTCAAAGTTCCATAAAACTTACTGAACTCTTGCCAGTATTTAGTTGCAGTGGAGGTCAGAAACACTAAATATGAATCATGCGTCACTCCTGGAGTGACAGGAAGAATGATGTACGATCTCTCCATCTCTTCTTGAACTTTCCCACCCAGGGGATACAGGCCACAGAAGTCACATGAAGTTCTGGCGCAGATGTGTCCAAACTGAATTTCCTGAGATCACATCACATTCAAATGTATACAATTCCCCCTCTGAGTGCTTTTCACTTGCTTTCCTTAACTACTTCAGCGACTGTTACTGTGATTGTCACCTGCGGTTGCTTACACATGGCCTGGGTTGGTTGGCATGTGTGTTTCTGGACAGGGATGTCAGCACATTCAAATGGATGCTGGCACCAGCTTGGAAATTTTACCACACAGTTCGGTGGAAAATGTGAAACTGGGAGGGAGTTGTGGCCCGCTGCCATTTACAGACTGTAAAAACAAGGTGTGTTGCAAAAGGACACATGTCAAGCATAGAGGCTCAAAGTGTAAAATAGATTTGGGAGAAAGTGCAGATCCACTTTTACTTTCTGTTCCCATTGTGGCACACAGTGAGCAGAAACCTTTGGTCTTTTAAAAGCCTCCTGATTGCATTTTCTTCTTAAATGGCCCTACATGGCAACAGAAACTGAGTGGCTCTGTTACACAGGTCAGGTTTGTGCAAGTTTCCCTTAAGCTGTAAAAAGTTTTAATTTTATTAACTGAAGGAATGCTATGCTTCAAGACTTGAAAATTTCAGGTCAATCGTAAGATCCAGTAATGAGAATTAAAATGAACACTAAGCTTCGAACCAAAACTCCACACAAGTTTTTCTCTTCTTTGAATTAAAAACAGATGTTGCGCAAAACTTACCCAACATTTTGCAAGCTTTATAAGTACCTTCCAGTCAAATATTCTACCAGTAGTAACCTAGAAAGATAAACAGATACGCAAATAGAATATGTTGATAAAGATTTAAAGGCAAATACAGTCACAATACAAATTGGGAGGGTGATGAGTAAAAATCTCTCATGTATTATATTACTCTAGTTGCTAGATTGTTACATTCTTTTGATTTTTAGACGAGGTCTGCAGATTAGGGGGAACTGCTCAAAATGGATAAATTTTCTTAGCAATTTATATCAGGATAAAAGTCCTTCTTTATAAAATGAAGCCGATCTTAGAAAAACAACCAACCAATCAACAAAAAAACAACAGCAAAAAACCCAAACAAAAAACCCACACTGCAAAGAGCAGTGGAAGAAACATATTACATCTGATTTGTATAGTTTGTTCCTATTGAAATTTGATTCCAGGTATACTGCTCACTCTGGCAGCTTGGTGTCATGAAGCAGGGTATGGCTATCAAAGGTCTGGGGCTTCCAGGGGGAAGGAGGAGCTGATACCGTCAGTAAAATTTCAGGAACAATTTGTGGAAGATTTCATCTTGATTAAAGAAAAAAAAAATCAACAGAGGTGTGTATTGGATATTTTGAAAAAGTCTGCATTTCAGATTACACATTTGCAGCAGAAATTGGAGATTAGCAGCATTCAGTGCCACTGTGGTGATAGAGGTCTGTACCAGGGCTTGCAGTGTCTCACTATGTGAAATTATCAGCCATCGTTCAATAAAATGATAAAATGTGTCTGATGGTATTTTTTCTGAAGCTAAATAACATTCTGTTTTCAATTGCATTTTCAGTATATGGCCCTAATACTTATCATACCTAATGCTACTGTAATATTGTGCTTCCTGGGATATTCTTTTCTGCAACTTGGTCAGAGCAAACTGGCAAGAACTTTTAGTGTATGCAAATGAAGTGACCATATGTGTCGGTTTTGGCCATTGTTTTGTCACAGGTGGGTTCCTTGTAAAGTAATACTTATCTGCCATTTAGTCGTGAACTACAAAACATCTTCATATTTGTTTTTCAGGCTGAGCTGATTTTTGAACTGAAATAGTTACAAAGCATCAGATACTTTATCAGATAACAATACTTAAAAAAAAAAAAAGAACAAAGATTATTTTGGAATTACATCAATGCAGATTAAGCTTCATAAATACATTTAAGTGATAGTAAAGGTAAGAATTTCAGCTGCATTTCTCGATAACACTTTGGTAGCTGAATTCTTACACAGTTTATTGAAAGTCATTCCATACTAAGAACCATTTATTGAAATATATGACATAAAAATAATCCTTCTCTTTGAACAGCAGGAAGGATTCATCTCCAGAAATGTTTGCCAGGACTGTGTGTGTGTTGAAATTTGTCACAGAAGAGATCAATAAGTGGGCACTGCTTGAAAAGTAAATCACCTGGGGAGAGCCAGTGAATTGTCATTGTAGTGGAAGTATCTCAGTAGAAAGAGGTATCTGTCCCTGTTCATTAGAAAGGAAAATGAAGAGGGACGGGGGGAATGAGGAGGGTGGATTTACTTATATAAAGAATAACTGTGGGGGGTTAACTCTTCCTGTTTGTGCTGTCAGAACTCGTGCTTTGAGTTAATTGATGTCTTTGGGGACCCCAGAAGGAGGTAACAAATTGTCTCCTTGTTGTACCAAATTCACTGGCTTGACAAAGTGATCTGTTCAGATGCAGAGGGAAAACGTTAAACGGAGCTAAAAAGTGTATCTGAATTTGTATCAAATGCACTGCATTAGGATTTGAGGAAATGCTGAGAGCAGTGAAACAGTAAAAATTGCTCTTTTATGTAGGAATACAGTAAAGAAACACAAAATAAACCCAGCCAATAAACAAACACTGAGACCCCCTACTCAAAGCCTATTTAAAAACAACATGGCTTGTTCCATTAATTTCAGGGATGGGGATCTAAATAGGTGGGAGGGGGAATACCTCTTACATCTCATGAATGAAGATCTTCTATTCTGAATGGTAAACCTGTAGCAATACATTGAACAAGTCTTCTGAAAATGCAGCAGAACCAAGAAACTCACCCAGCTCTATCTTGTTGCTATATTTTGTTGACACTAAGGAAAGCAGAGCAGAAACAACAGCAAAGTGTGTACAGATGGAAAGGAATGGAAATAATGTGTGTGAAATCTAGTGAAATTTAACTTATTGGAAGTAACAGAGATCATCAATTTTATCTGGATTTTCAAATAATTTAGTCTAAAAAATTGTAGATATTCATAACTTCTCTGGAGTTTTTGTGTGTGAAACTTCACATGCAATAAAACACTTTATGGCTGCTGGGCAGTAAAATTTCACTAGTCCTACACAAATTTAGTGTTTGGTGAAATACAACCTGTGAAGAACAGGAAATCCCGAAGACACTTACAACTTTACAGCCTGTGTTTTGTAGCTGGCATAACAGAGGCTAATAAATGAAACTAATTCTCAGGTTCTCCAAACATTGTTCAACATGTGATGTTCATTTCTGTAACTTGAACATCACCACAGAAAAAATACTGTTCTTCAGCTGTAACTTTCTTAACCGTGATTCTGCCCATGCTCTTCCTACACTCTTTTGGCTCTCCTGTGCGCCTTTTCCAGCTTCTTCAAGTTAGGAGGCAAGGGTCTGATTGCCCATGGCTTCATTCACTACATAGCCCCTGGGGAAGGTTCATCCTGTGAGTTACATTCATACCCTGTGCTGTGAGAAGAGAGGATATAACTCTCTTGTGACTATACTTAAATACTTCCAAGATGTTTATGGCAAATAATGCCATAAGCTGATTTACTATGACTGAAGCCAGGGGTCCTGCAGGTCTCTTCTAGTACGTGCGGTCTGCAAGCCTAGATCATAACTCAGGCACACTAGCACTTGTTAAATTTTAAGTGTTTGCTTTTTTTGGTAATCTTATGATGGGAAGCATGTCAATAGCAAACAGTGCTTCTGCTTGTGGCCGTACTGAATTCTTCATGAACATTTGTATTTGAATGCTATTTTGTTGAGCACTTAATGAGCAGCTAGTTATGCTATGCCTTAATGCTTATGTCTTCAGTTAATAATTTTTAATAGAAGTAGAGAAGTACTTAATTCATTTGATATTTGACAATCTGAAGCCGTTCAGCAAATCAGACACAAAGGGGTTGTCTGAAAAACGGAAGACAAGTTTGGTACTTTTTTTTCCTCATACACGTCTAAAGTAAAAGAAGCAGTTATCCTATGTGGTTAGTGTGTTACTGACACAGCCTAAGAATAAAGCCCTCTCATGAATTCACCTTGCAAAAGTAATTTCTAGAGAAAGTGTGTGTGTGTATAGACTATTGGACACAAGGAATTTATCTGAGTACTGCTGATATCTCCCCTGATAAACTGATATTGCATTTCTTGCTACTTCTTTCTCTGAAAAGCCATAATAGATCTGTGCAATCACTAGGGAATAAAAACATCAGATAAACAGTTCTTAGTATCCATCTTAAATCTCTCCCTAATTGACCAAATACATTTCAGTACTTGTTTAATTAGATGTCTGTCCAAAAAAGAATCAAATATCCATTCAAAGTCTCAGGTGGTTAAAATAGATCTAGAGGTTGGCAACCTGCAATGTTTCCATTCACAGAAGGTGATGTGAGATGTTGTCTGGTTTGCTTTTGCTTTTTCCAGAAATTGGTTGCATTTGACAAGCAGCTGCTGTGTCCTCTCCCTCTCTATTGTCATCAGTGCCCTATTCTATGTAAGGACAGGTATTTGTACCACTGTAGTTTTTCCTCTGCCAACTCAGAAAGCACTGACTACCAATTACTTCACTGCCCAACATTTTGTGTGCTGTGGGACAAGTACAGTGGAAGAGGAAGAGACAGGAATGGTTTCTTGGATGAAGCAAGGTTAATTTAAAATGAGCAAAACCTGGTTTTGGTGGATTGTGTCTGGTATGGCGGAGAAATGAATAAGGCACGAGGCTCTGCTGACAGAAGTTCCACAAAATAAAACTGAGAGCACGGTAAGGTACAAAGTAAATGATTCTAGGCCTTGTCTTACATCTATTGTCTACCTGTCTGAACTAGTGTCAGAGGATGCCTGACTGTAGGACCTGTTGGATTGTCTCAAGTTTGTCAGCATTCTCACAAGCTTCCCCCCCAAACAAACTGTTTGACAAACAACCAGGAAATAAAGAAGATAAGTAACTAGAAGATGTATGTCTGTATCCTCCAGATGATAAGCTATGATGTCCTGAAGGCTTGCTTCACAACCCTGATTACTAACTGCATCTATTTGAATGGTTGTCTGTAAGTCCATTACACATGCTTGGCTTAGTATACTTGTAGATGTCTTTATAAAACTATTATCATGTACCATTCAGGTACGTTTCCAGTAGTGCATTAAGTAACAAGACTGACATCTATCACATATGATTTGTTCTCTTGTCTCTGACAACATACCTATGTCTTTGCTCTATAAACTCCCTTCAATCAAACAACTCATATCAAAGCTATTTTAGAAGGGAATTAACCTCTTGTACACAAGGATAGACTGATTATTAATGCAAGCAGCAATGAAATTTTTGTAATACCTGGAGGCTGTTTGACCTGTGAGCAGTCATTTGCCTTGGTGAAACTGATGGGTGGGCTAGCTTTTGGAATTAGTAGAAGCAAACTGAAACAGGAAAAGCAGGTGTATGAGGTTCACACCAGCCATAGAAGTGCACAAACTACAATAGAGAAATAGTTTTTGGTTAAGTTTGCCGTTGCTTACTTGACTGAACAGGAACATACACCATACAGAATTGTATTTTATGGGACAGAATCAATCTGTAATTGTGTTTATCATGATTTTATAATGTGTAAAGAAAGACATAGAAAAATTAGTTTGGAAGTAAATGATCAAGATGATATTTTAATGAAAAAAATTGTTAGGTGATACTGTCTCTGATAACCCTTTATTAGCAAGCTTACTGTATTTTTTTAACTTAAGGATTAGATTAATATTAAGATAATTAAATATTTATTCTGCTTGGTTCTGGAAGCAAACACTAAACATGATTTAAAGGACAGTGGTTAATAAAATTTGATGTAATTACTGTAATTCTAAAAAAAAAAAAATAGCCTAAATAGGAGGGGTGAAAATTCACTGCAGAGTATTTTTTTTTTTGCATACACACAAGTTGCATAGCTGCAGCACACTTTTAACAGGTCTTTCTCAGTGATGGCATCCAACAGGCAAACTAATGACAGTAATATACTGGTCTTCAGTGTGCTACAGCTCTTTCTTAAAATCTCTGCTTGCTCCTGCCATGAGGACAGAAAGCTGTTTTTCCCCCTAACTGCCTTAGGACTGTTGCAGCTGCATTAAAGGAAAACATGGGTTTTCTAGGAAAAATGCAGCTATCTGGGCTGACTGGCGAGACGTAGAGTCTGCTTCAGTCCCTTATTCTGACTTTATAGAGACCAACTGTGACATCTTCCTCTGTGCAGGGACAAGCTGCAGCTCAAGTGTTGAGGATTTACAGCAAATATTACTTTGAGCTCAGCCTATTGAAAAAGGGCAAGAACAGGAGCTTTCTCACGAGCTATGGCAAGTGCACCCTGCTTGTTTCCTTGAGATACAAAGGATGAATTAAATACTCTGCTTCTCTGACATAAAATTATTCTTGGAGCTACCTCAGTAGCAGTTGCATGCCTACTGTTTCTTGTAAGACCTGGCAGGGTTCACAGCAAGCGTAACTTTCAGCAAAATACAGTTCTTGCCCAAAAAGAGGCAAATTCAAAGTGATACTCCTGTTGATTAACAAAGAAAATAGAGGTGAAACATATAGATATAACTAAGCAGACAAGTCAAATGGACACCTACTATGAAGGAAAGCTGAGAAATGATAAATAGTTGAACGTATATTATAAGTATAATGTATATTATCACGAGGATGGAGCCAGGCTATTCTCTGTGACAACCAATGATAAGACAAGGGGCAATGAGTATAAACTGGAACACCGGAGGTTCCATTTAAATCTGAGAAGAAACTTCTTCACTGTGAAGGTGACAAAGCACTGGAACAGGCTGCCCAGGGAGGTTGTGGAGTCTCCTTCTCTGGAGACATTCAAAACTCACCTGGACACATTCCTGTGTAACCTCATCTAGGTGTTCCTGCTCCGGCAAGGGGACTGGACTAGGTGGTCTTTCAAGGTCCCTTCCAATCCCTAACATCCTGTGATTCTCTGAAGTTAGCAGTAATTGCAGACTAATAGGCTTGTCATAACAGTTTCAGTAAGAAGGAGATAACCAACTACTATCTCTGAAAAATAAACTAAATTCCAATAAGGAGAGTTCTCATCTTGACAGGACATTCAGACCCAAGAGAGAAAGAAAGTGACTTTTGAGTGAGTATTGGCTTCTTTAAAACTAAAAAATAATGCTGTCAAAGGGAAAAATAACAGGAGTATTTAGCAAGTTGCTAAGAACATAGTCCTTGGAATTGCTAACTGTTTTCAACTGCCATTGATTTCAGTGGGAGTGCAAAATGTTCAGAAGAAACAATTGATTTAATATCTCTTACAAACAAACTACATCCTAGGAAACCTTTTCTGTTGTGCCCAGCCCAGCAGCACAGGAGCCTACCTCAGACCTGGCAATGGCGTGTAAGGAGGAGAATCAAACTGTGTGGCTGGTAGGCAGTCCCTGCAGGGGCTGGAAAGCCAACTTGTTAACTTTCTGATAAGAATATCTATTTGAAGAATTCTTGTCCTAGTTATGCAAATGGGAAAATAAATGACTTTTAAAACACTATCTATATTTCAAAGTGACTCAGAGACTGCAAGTATTCTATACTGATGCGTTGCTCTTCCAGCATGTGCCTCTTACCAGTTACTATAACTTTTCATACCAGCAACCAACATATACTAGTTGGTGTTAAAACTAGTCTCCCACAGTATTAATGCCTGTTTAAATGTCCCATAAACAGTAGATATTTTTTAAAAGTTTTTATAGAACTTCACATAAAAGCAGGTTTGCAGGTGTTAATATGTATTTAAATGAACTCCTACTTCTACATCAAAGTCTGTCTTCTGGAGGGTGGGAATACCAAGGGAATAGCAGCAATTCTCCCAAGCAAATGGAATGGAGATGGCTCCATGACTCAGCTGTCCTGTTGTTCAGCCAGTCAGTACCATTTAATAAAATTGGAGTAGAGGTCCCACTCCTACCTTCCGAGAGAACTTCAGAGGGAATCTGCACGTACTTTTGGACCAGCAAAGAAACACATCACTTCCACTGTAGACCAACAAGAGCACATTGTAGACCAATAGGAGTACATAAAAGGAAAAAAAGAAACCATAAGGTGACTTGCACAAATAAAGAAAATTGAGCTGACAGTAATCGAGCTCTTGCCTAAGAGTTGGAGATTCTGGTCAGGAGCATGGAAATCTCCCGTTGAAGTCTTCACCAGTCTTGTGCCAGAAAATAAGGCCCTAACTGCTTTCTAAGTATAATTATCATGAAAAGATTAACTGTGATCTTCTAAAGTGATTGATGAGCTTAAGTTCCTTGATTCCTAAATACTAAAATTAAGATTACTGAAAGTGCCTTGATGTCAGTAAAATACAGAACATAGTAGAACTGCAAATTGGTGTTTCTTTCATATTATATTTGTATTAATTATTGAGACTTATTTTAGAAATAATCAAGTGAAAATTGCTTTCTTGTCTGGAAGTAGATTATTTTGTAGCAGGCTGTAAGCTGAGGAAACCTTGCCTATCTTATGGTTTAGAAGCTATAGTTAGTTCTGCTCTTTCTGAATTGATCAAAGTCATGAGTGGCAGAGGCAGGTGGGACAACCTACGGTAATTGGGACTGGATGGTCTCCAATACAGGAAAATATGCATCAAAACATGGGGCTGGTATTCCTTTTTGCTCTTACTTCTTGGCAAAAGACATCCATTAGAGTTGGTTAATGGTTATTTAGCTTCTACAGTTGATCCATCATTTTTATTGCTTTTATATGGATATGACTGAAAGTGTCCTGCCTGGTGTTTCTCCATTATTCCCATTAGATAAAGTGAAATGTAAAGAAATCATTAAGATCTTTTAAATTCATTTTTCTTATCCAGTTTGAGTGATGAATGTTCATTCTCTGGTGATCGGCTTACTTCAGATGTATCAGATAATTTCTTACTAATCTACTGACATGGTAGTTGCTTTATTGTTCAGATTTCTTGTTTGTGTCTATAATTTCTTTCACAGATTTTGTGTGCTAAGGTTTTCTCCCTTTCATTAGAGTCACTTAGGCTGCTAAAGGGACACAAATTAAAGTAAAAATGTGAAGCTGATGAATATGTGAATATTGTTGCTAGGCATTACCCTTAATATTACTGTATCTGAAAGGAGGGAGATGAGGTGAGTAGGATACAGAGGTACTTTGAACTCATTAAACTACTGTGAAAGGCTTCAAGGGTCAAATAGTTGTAGCTTACAGCTGTTAATTTTTTGTTCTTTTAGGGAAGCTTTATGCGTAAGCACAAAGACACTGTGGTCTTGGAGTACTGTAATTGCAGATCTGTTGACAGTATTTGAAAACCTCAAAGGTTATTCATGCTGGCTTGCTCACCTGCAGTAAGTTCTAAAGTCCTAGAGCCAGTGGAGCTAAGGTAGTAATCAAAGCAGCATTTTGTAGACATGAAGTGTTTCAATTCTCTGGAACAGTTCGTTCAATAAGTCTTTCCTACAAGACATTTTATTTACTGTGTGACTGGGATCACTGTAGATGGACGAGTGGCTTTGCAAGTAGCCTGATTTTCCATGGTCTGCAGCTTTCCACAGTGCTGGTGAGGTGTTACAGTGATTCTGCAGTGTGAAAGTAGGAGCAAAAGGCTTCGATATCACACTGGTTTTACACACATTTAAGTGCTTTTGTTCATTCACCTGTTGTGTGTTTCATAGTGGTGTTGTCATTGTGCTCCTACACCATAATTTGCTTGAGCACTGCTACTTTATCGTAGAAGAAACTGTAAGGTTCAGCGATCCACTGCACCACCACTTCCATTTCCTCATTATAAAAATTGACCTTCTTGCTGTTGTTTGAAAGGGCTCAGACCACTGTCATTCAGACTTCAAGACTGGCGAGCAGTAATAATAGTATAGGAAGTAGGAGCAATAGTTAAAGCAGCCTGGCATTGTGCTCCCTTCCTGGAATCCATTTTGAATTTCACAGTACAGGCAGCGGGTGTTCTTTGCTACCTCCAGCGTGCATTGTGTTTTGCTGTAATCCCCTACTTGTCATTAAATCATTTAAATGTATTAAGGCAACACACTGCAGGAACACTTTGCCATGTTTCTTTTGCTTTGTGGGTGATTTTCCTCCACCTGTTTCAACAACCCAGAAATAGCACAGGCCTATTAAAAAAAACCCCAATGAAACAGTTGATACTTGTTTAAAACAAACTGAGAAGATTGCAAACTGACCTACAAAATCTATTCCTGCACATGTTACACACCATGCTGCAAGATATTCCTGATCCTGGCTGCCCAACTCTGCAGCTGTTGGTAATGTGAATATGGACTCTGATGCAAACTGCCCAGCACCTCTGAGAGCTTGGCTGTGTTTTTGGGGAGTAGCTTTGCATTCTCCAGTCTGGAAATTCTGGCATCTGCCCTTTGCAAATGTACTCGGCAGGCCTCGGGTATGACTGTGGTTTTCTCAGTGCATACATGGCACGTAGATCTAACTGAAGCCGCTCTCTGATATCACACATTTTCCAGTGGAGCAATCCTAGGGGATCGAGGGCATGCATGCTCTGTCCACTGCAGGATAGCAACAGCAGATATGGCTCGTACAGTATGGCAGGTGCAGAGGCAATCCCTCATCTTGTGAAAAGCAGGAGTTTTGTCAGAGTTTGGGGAACACAAACTGAAGATTTTCCATAGAATCACTTTAAAAATATATGCACATTTTATATGGGAGCAGCTGATCCATGTGATTTGGTTGAATTGCCAAAGGGTGAGGATTGCTTTAGGACCTCTTTTTAAAAATTCTATTTTTTTTTTTTTCCTTTGACAATTACACTCTTCTTTCACATGTGTCTCAAAAAGAAGTAATGGCTCAGGGAAATCTGGAATAGTCAGAACCTCCATAGCTAGCAGAAAATATAGCACACATATTTTCAGACACACTAAATTTATGTCTGTTTATAGATGACAAATAGGAAAGCAAAAGAAGTTTGGATGCTGTCAGCTATGTTAATCTAATGTTTTTTTTTAAAACCTCATTTTTCTCAACTGAAAATTACTTAGCAGTGCATAGTGGTTCATAATAAACCAGTTTAACCAACAGTATTTTCTTTGGCAAGCTTATTACTGAAACCTCTGATTAAATACTGTAAAATATTGTATTGTAAATAATCCAAAAATTGTTCAATAAATTTGAGAGCTCTTACTTGTTCATTCATGTTATATTTAGTTTTGCTGGATTTCATTATTACTGAGAAATCATATTTCTCCAATATGTTTCTCAAAATATTGTTTTTATAGTCTAGATCCCTTCTGCACATTCTTAAAATCTTGCAGGGACAAACACCATGGTGATGCAGACAGATTCAAAACAAGGACCTGGATATAGCAAATTTGGGATTTATATGACTTTAGGATCCAAATCTAGTTCACATTTCAGTAAATTATTGCTGTCTTACAATGAACTAAAATGAAAAAAAACCCTAACATTTGAAGTATTCATTAACTTTGTGATGGGAAATATCAGGTTCTGTCTTTAGAGTCTGGGGTTGAGCCTGATCACCAAAGTCTAAGTCTTCATTTTCTGGGCAGCACAGTGACACTGTTTAAACATGGGAACTGTAAATTGGATTTGAGATAAGATGAATTCTCAGAAACTCATTTGTGTTAAGCAAATATTTTGAACTTGTGATGAATTTAAGCATGTGCTCTCATATTGTCCCAAATGTAGTTCTTTGCTGCTGGGCAAATATGAATTCTTGAAATATTGGATGCTTGTGTTCATTTCAATAAATACCCAGATGTCTAAAATAGCCTTAAAACTGTAACATGACACCTCGTAGCATACTAAAAAGGTGGTTTTATTCAGAAAACTTTGAGGAATGTATATTACTTTTTATCTATTTATTTGAATTGTCATACAGCTTGCAGTGTGACTATAGTTACAATACCCACATTTTACCCCTTCTTTTCCCCTCCCTTTCACATCCCAGTTGTCTCAGTCTACTCCTAGCTCTTATCCTGTCTGTCCCTCCACCAAGACAAGAAGCAAACTGAATGTGGGCCTTCAACCATGGGGATGAAAATTTCGTCCTTTTTTAAATTTTTTTTTTTTAAATAAGCTTCAATATGACTCTCTACAGAGCAGAGTTATATATGGTACAGAGCTATCTAAACTAGCTGCGTACTATGAAGGTACTCAGAATAAAATAGGAAAATTAATTGCATTCCCCAGAAAGGAGGTGGTAAAAGCATGATGCAAGTGGTGTAAGAGGAAAAGCTTGCAAAACACAGAATTATTTTAATGTAAACAACGCAGTTTTAGTATCATTCAAGAGGAACTATTGAAAGCATTGTGCTACATCATAAAAAAATTTAAAATAAATAATAATTGCTAAATTAAGTTCTTTTAACAGGTAAAGAATATGATTTCCTGAAGACGACCTGATGTCATAGTTCTCTTTTTGTACATTTTTTTGCCATCTGGATTTACTCAAATAGTCTCCAGAATCTAGAGAAAAGACTAACGAACCCAGAAAATGTTATAAGTTTTAGCTTGCTTAAGTATTCACCTGAAACCTGTACCAGACACTACTAGTTCTTGTTTATGCTCTTGTTGATTCCTAGCTTTAGACACTGAAACTCATCAGTCAGTCCTCCAAATAAGTGATAACTCAGTACTCCAAAACATAAAGTTGAAAAATAGTGAAAGGCTGGGGTACGTTGAGCTTGCTTTCTAGTTTAGAAGTTCATCATTTGTAGCTCAATAATCTTTTCAAATTTTCTCCACAAATATGGAAAGTAAAAATTACTTCCTGAATCTGAAAGCTACCTTTCTTGAGAAATCATTTATCTTTGAGAGCTGAAGTTCAAAGAATTACTAGAGAAATCCAAGAGAGAAATCTTTTTGGTGGAATTACTGTTATTCTGTTTAGAAATGATGTCATCCAGTCAAGGAGCAAACCTAATTCTTTGTATTTTATTGAGTTGTCATCTAAACCAGTCTGCAAGTAATGCAGTGGTTGAAAACTGTTTGTGCAAATTACCCGACAAACTCAGACTAATAAAGAACAGCTTTTTGCTGATGTGTTTCTCTGTTGCTGGTTGGTATTTACAGGCTTTACGGATGACAGTAACTTTTTCCAATGAAGATTCCCCTGTTTAAAATACTTCTGACAGGAGCAATGCTGGCAAGATTTACAGTTTGCCACCAAACATGGTTGTCAGCATCAAGGGCCTTGTTTATGGGACATGATATGAATGTAAAAATATTATCCAGTGAAGACTGTGAAGTTTGTTGGACTGATCTGTCTCCATTATCTCTTGTTGAATCCCAAACTTGGCATATCACCTATTGAGAAAGCAGCTAGCTTTTGCAGGTTACTGGCTACACGTAGCACTTTTCCAGATTTTTTGTCTCTGCTGTGGGCTGGAATATTAAGAAATGAATGAAGAAGTAACAAGAAATGAAAAAAACCCCAGTCACTCTGAATTAATCAATTCTGCATGAACTCATGTGCCTTATGCTTTTAATGCATCTGCAGTCCTCTGCTATAGCTAATGCTTGGCTCAAACAGAGGTTGCACATGTCTCAATATTTCATGTGCAGATGAAAGCCTGTAGAAGTCATCAGGAAGTCATCCATGGGCTTTATTGGGAGATATTGTTCCTCATCTTTTAATTGGGAAGAAACCAGGAAGCACTGGAGCAAAATTAGTTCATGAACTAGTTCATAGCCAAGCGTGAATCTAGGTGAAAAATTTTTTTATTGTTATTTGTTCTCTTTCTATTGCTTGTTGCATCTTCTCCCCTGAAGGATAGCTATCAAATGGGCACATTTTAAGTGCGAATCTCCCCTTCTGCTGATTTTACAGAGAAAACAACTAATATTTGAAAACCCCAACATGATGAATCAGGCAAACTTCTGACCTGATGTTAGAGGAATCATTCCACTGGAGTTAGTGAGGCTGAATGCACTTGCTCTCAATGTGAACTTAGCTTGTTTCGAAACTGAGGCATCTTTTCCTTTTCTCTGAGAAATTCATAATGTTTCCCCACTTGTAAGAAGGTCTACTTGTACAGTTGTTTGCTTTAGCGAACTGGGTGAGTACATGGCAAATGCAGACAGCAGCAAATGTGTTCACATTTCACTACAAAAAATATATGAACTCTTTGCCTGACACTTTACACAATATGCTCTCTGGCTTTAAGAAAACATTATTTCATGTTCTTACTCTAATCAGCCTTGTCTGCCAGCTCACAGAACAGAGGGGTTCATTGTTATATGCAGCTGTCATTTGTTCCATCTCCTTGCTCTTTCTGACTTCAATATCTTTGTGGTATTTAGTGAAAGTAATTTTCAGTTAGAAATCTTCTGCCCTTTCAGTAAGTGCAAGTATAGCACTTCATCAATGGCCAAAGAATTCCAAGCTATCTGGGATGTATCAGGACAGTTGATAAAACCTCACAGAGCAACCTATGATAGTACATCCCATCATAAATAAAAAAAGCAGAAAGGGCCTTTGTCAGTGTTTATCTGTAGCGCTTTTATTCTTTGCCCTTGATTTCCTCTTCAGAAAATTGATGCACCCTTAAATTGAAGCAGGAGGCTTGACAGGTGATGGTTAGTGTGATAACTGCTCAGATTTCATCAGCCAGTGTTTTTCTGGTGGTGCAATTGTAGGAACTTTCAGCTAGATTACCTGTCATCCACTACATCAGATAAAAGAGGGAGAGTTGAAAGATGCAGTTTTGCCACTGTACCTTATAGGAAATGAAAAGTGTGGGTGAAGCAACAGTAGCTGAAAAGAAGTACAATTATTTTCTAATCAGGCTATTCCGTCAAGAATGTCACTGCTGAAATTGGCAATCATTGGGCAGAATTCATTGTTAAATTTGCATTGTTAAATTCATAGGGGAGAAAATCCTAAAAGAAATAGTCAGTCTCACTGTAGGTAGTGGCTCAAGCACTACTTTCGACTATCCATTTAATTCTTCAGTATATTGAAGGCAAGGTACAATCTATAGTTAGACACAGAAAAATGTTCCTATTTTGAGTATATTTCAATACTCTGATTTCATTCTACTTATTCTGATGATAGTTTTTTTCTGAACTGCTGATAGTTCTATTACTTTGTAAAAAGTTTTACTTATTTTTTGTTCATCCAGATAACTTTATTCAAAAACTAAGTCATTCTACCAGTACCAAATATGAAATGCATATGCTTTTGCCCACACTTTTGTACTGTGAACAAAATTGGACTGTTTTTTGAACACATTAAAATGTTGCGTGTACAAAGATGACCTGGATTCAGTTTAACTTAATTATGCTTTATAAATTTTATATTTTTAAATTTATATACTGACTTCATTCTGTGCTTTAGCAATTACTTTCCAGAGCTGATTTTCCTAAATAGAAAAGAACTTAAATATGTTTCGTGTTACCTATGCTTTGATTTATCTTGGCTATCCTCCCTAATCTATTATTCTAGGTAGTTGAGACCTATTGTGAATTTTCTTGAAAATGATGACATGAGCAAACTCTGAAAAAGAATTAAATAAAAACATAACCATTGGTTTGTTAAATAGCACTATTCCCAATACTGTAATTGAAGGTCTGTCAGTAATTCTATTATAAATGCTTATTTTTCTAAGGCTTATACAGCTTAGCTACAAAAATTCTCTCTGGGGTGAGACTTGGCAGCTGAAGGTTCAGCATATGACTGCAGCTATTTGTTGCTACTGTTTTACTGTTTCTCAGTTTGTTAGAAGACTTGTTGTCAAGTTGTAAGTCAAAAACAATTTTGGAAAGTGCAGATTAAATATAGATCTACATTAAATTTTGGTTGTGCCCTTGTTAATAATAATTCCATGCCCTACAGTGTTTTTGAGAGAGATGTATTTTCATTTCTTCTTTGTAGGTGGGTAACTGAGGACACAGAGAGATCAAATAGATTGACGAAAAGCATCAGCGGGAAGAAGTTGTGGGGTTTTTTTAACAGGTTCTTTGCCTTTGTTACTATTTTTAACTCCAATGGTTCCCGTAAAGGAGTGTTGACCCAATGCAATGCTATTCCCACTGCAAACCACTAAAAATGTTATTCATAAAAAAAGGTATTTTTTTGCATATCCAGACCTAAAATCTACACATTTTAATTTCTGATCTAATGAATGAAGTGCCACAGCTTCTTTTTATGTAATGATAAGAAAACTTTCTGAGAATCGTGGTCATCTTTCACCATTGCAGAAACATTCTAATGCAATCACTTTCCAAGCATATCCAATCTGAAGGGGTGGTCCATACGTAAAATGAGAATTCTTGAGAAACAATGATAATAACCTGGATCTCAGGTCAGACAGTCAGCTGAACATAAGTTTATACTGTAAAAGAATGATGGTAAAAGTTAGGAGAGGACTCAGAGAATAGAGAAGAAACTTTAAAGACATGGAAAGTCTGTTGGAAAGAGACAGAGAAGGAGATTCAGAGTCAAGTCTGTCTATTGAAAAAAAGGTTAAGAGGTCATAGCCATAACCTTCTATATGAAGAAGAGAATTTTAATAACAGGATGTTATAAACAACTTAATAACAACTTGTTCCAAAAAGATTTCATGATGTCTGTCACTCAGTTGTGGTGGCTGGCAGGTCACTGTCCCACACTGCTTACCTTGCCCCTTGGCCAGAAGGTGCTCATCCTCTAGTAGAAGCAAGAGACCAGAGATTGTACATAGTCCTCACAGCCCACAGTGCTACGGTAAACTGATGTAGCAGCACTTTACACCAATAAGCTCTGGATGGCTGTCCTTGGGGAGCAAATAGGTGGCTTCTCTGTCCACTTGTGCTCTCAAGGTGATGGCCCCTGGCAGAGAGGTGGGAGACCCAGCTGGAGATGGTGACCTCCAGTGGTGGGGAGGGAGGGATTGATGCAGGCATGTACCTCTGGCACAAACAGTGATGCAGGTGGTGGGTGACTGACTCAGCCACCGTGTAATGTCTGACAGGAACCATGAACGAAAGCCCATCAGCAAATTTGCATTGTATGAAAGATACCTGTTTTTAATGGAGGTAATTAGCTGGTCAATTTTTCTATCAAACCTTGTGTTGAGCTTTTTTTTTGTTGGAAGATCAAAAATTGATTTATCTTTTTTTCTTTTCCTTTTCTTTTCTTAAAAAAAGTTGTTGCTAAAATGAGGATAGCTATAGGCTACACATTAATTCAGTAGGCAGAGTGCAGGAGAGCATAGATGTTCTCATTAATTTCTCCTAGCTTTTGGTCCATGAGGCAACAGAGATGGTAGTTGCACCCGTGTTATCCTTGCCTGTGTGGAAAGGAAGAGAGATCTTTCTTTTTCCACATACATCCTCAATATTTTTTAGGCCAGATGTAGTCATGATCAGGTATAATGGCTGTCAGATCAGACAGTGAACTATGTTTTTCCTATGCTTCTAAAGTTGAGACTAGTTTTGTGTTCATTTGGGAAAATAATAAGAGTTTGGTAATCTTATTTGCTGGTCATCTGTGTCAGATTAGCATGTCCTGATGTTTAGCTTAGTATGAAAATGGCATCAAAATAAGAACAGTTGCCTGATTTTTATTTTTGTTCAAATCTCTTTCAGCTGCCTGGAAGTGTAAAGGGACAATAAAAACTCAATATAAATCATGTAGAGGGATAAGATACATATACATGAAATTGCACATATAAATATTAATCACAGTTGTAGCACTATGACATGGTCTAGAAGCTGGGAAAGCTCTGGATGCTTGCTTTTTAACAGCAAAGTCAGGAAATTAACTGGAAAACTTGTGCAACCTCTATCATCCCGTGGCTTAACACTCTGCGACATGCACAGCTTTCCGGAGCAGTTTAGATGGTAGAGCTGAGAGTAACATCGTGTAAGAGAAGGCTATTTAGCTGACAGAGAAGCTAGGTAGGCTTTGAAGGGGCTTGCAGTTTTTTTCAGTGAGCTTGAAAATCCCAAAGAGAGTAAGAAAAAAAAAAAAAAACACCTAAGAAGATAGTAGTGATCCATGAGCCACTGCTCACTGCATCTGCTGTTAAGAGGGACAGGTGAAACCATTCAAGCAGATTGCAGCTAATTTTGCCTTTTCACAACTCCTACCTCACTCCCCACTAAATTTAGCCACTGGAAGGGACTGCTCATTTACTCCATGTTATGTTTTTTGCATATTATCATTATTAGTAGTATTTTTATTATTATTAAATTTATGAATGATTAGTGTTACAGAAGTACCACAAAGACAGTACAGCTGTAGTAACACATCCCAGGTTTTGCAAACTTCTTATTCGGATGCCTAACTCTGAGTGCAGCAAAAGACCAAAAAGATAAATAGATGGCAGGGAGAAAAGAACAGCTAGAGGTGAAGTTGTTTGTCCGAGTTCATGGAGTGGGACACTGCCTGACCCAAGTGTTTGACTCGCAGTCTATTATTGTGATCACATCCAGGCATTGTACCTTTCTGTTGTTAAACTCCCTGCTGATTAAACAACATATGTAACAAATAATTGGTTAAAATAACTTCATTCAGTCTTTTTTTCCCTTGAGTCAGCTTTTTAAATGAGATCCATAGGATAAAAAGAGAGACTTGCTAATATTGGCAATAGGGCTTGCAAGATAAAAAAACCATGCATGAAGAGAAGTAACTAGGAAATAGATAAAACAACAACAATATGATAAGTAGCTTGCAGGGATGAAAATAAAGCACTACTGTGCTGAATAGCAGCATAGCAGCGCTTTTACTGAAATAAGAACAGACCGGAATGCCTCTTGTTTTGCATCATTACAGTGCAGCAGTATGTACTTATACATGCCATTAATTTATACAAGCTTTTTGGTCCTCAAAAAGCCAAATGTTAGAATAAGCCATCTACTCACCCTGTCCATAAATCAAAAAGTGGCTGAAATGATTATGCTTGATCTGCAGCCATATTCCACTGGAAGGTCTATTGGCTTGCAAGGGGTGTCAGAGAACATTAACCACAGAATTCTCTCCCAAGCTGGATATTCTTAGCTGCCATTTCTGTGCCTCATATTTTTATCGGTTTGCTCTTAAAATAAGGTGTCATTAGGCACAGAGTTGAGTAGCTGTATATTTTAACACTGATACACAGAAAAAAATATCAAACAACTGCAAATTAATCGTCTGCTGTACTGGGAGCAGTGCACGGGAGTGGGGGGTGTGTAGGGGAAAGAATAATACAGCATTTGCACCTTTATTTGAAGCAGTAACATCTAAAACCATGAAGTCCATTACTATGTTTTCTATTCTGAAACTATTTATATCTAATGGCTTTAACAATTTTTCTCCACCAGAGTATTCACTAGACAATGTTTTTCCGTACTTGGTTAAACTGCAGGGTTCACAATGCCCAGTAGAAAAATAAACAGACACACTCGGTGTTTGAAATAACATGTCATTTCAGGGTTCAGTACGTAACAAAGAAATTGTCAAACGAAAATATGGCACATACTATTAAGTTTTGGTTTTGAAAACTTATTGTAGATTCTTAGCTTCTCATCTGCATCTTCCTTTAATTTTCCATTCACTGGTGATACTAATGTGATGTTGTCAGTCATATATTGACTCCTCTACATTTTTATATAGAAACTTACTCAGATATACCAAATTCCACATGTAGTCTAGAAGATCAGAGCTAAAGACTGAGGCATCTGAAATGGACTGTTAATCAGTTATTGTCATTTGGTTAAATGCTGATGAATTACAAGAACCTGACACCATTTCTTTTCAATGCAGGAGACTACATTCCCCAAACAGAGTTAAAATCTGTTTGTTAATGTCAGGTTACAATAGGAAGCAATTCAACAATTGTCAAAAATTCATTGTAAGGCTTTTCTTAATTCAAGTTACTACAAAAAGTTTTTGCTGGGGGATAGAAATCTCTGCCACTAGTTTGTGCCTCAAGTAACTGAGACTATTGTCTGAATTGTTATAGCCAAATCTTTGTTAGTCATTTACAAATGACTGTGCATGTGTATATTTTCTATACAAAAAACAATCTTTGGCATGTGGATGACTGTAAAGTTTTATGGCCCTGCTTTTGGTACCTATATTTGCGACCTAATGAGAATTTTGCGCCTGTAAAGCTGATGTGCAGGTTTGGACGCTTGTTTAAAAATAGCTGAAAATGAGATCCTAAGCTGTCAGTTTTGCTCTGTACATGAGGCTGACCACTTTCGTGGAGGGAAGGACATCTCCCTGCAGCTCAGTATAGGAGATTCCCATCTCTGGGGAATATATCCAATGCAGTTCAGAACCCCCTTTGACAATGTATATAAAAGTATATATATAATATATATAAAAACAAGTGATTCAGTCAATTACTAAGAAGACTTAGATACACTCTTTCCTAAATTCTAGGTCAGAGTTGTACAACATTGGCTTGATAAAGGACAACAGGAGGTTTGATAGCTTGGTTGGTTGACTAAATTTTTGTTGTTGCTAGCAGGGCTGTCTTTTTTCTGGAAAGTGAGAGGACTTTGCTGGTCAGTCTTGTTAATTTTTTTCTTGAGCTGTTTACTTAAAAAATTATTTTACTGATATTTTATTACAAAATTGGTAGTTTGGAACCCGAATGACTTTATTTTGACGTTCTGAATATGTACAGATTCTATGAAGAAAGGGCAAAGTATAGATCCCCAATAGTAACTTATATTAACCATATGCATGAGTTTGTGCCCATGGTAATAATTTTAGCCTGCATAGTCATTGAATGGGCTTTACATATAAGTTCATTGTGTTCATGTGTTCATGTGTTCATTGCCATAATACAGTCTTAGACATCCTTTGGAGAAAATTTTTTATACAACTCCTAAAGTAGAGATTGACAAAATAGGTTGTAACTGGCTTCAGTGTTTAACAAAGATGCACATAAAGAAAGTCCTTAAGCAGCACATATCCTATATGTCCCATTTATACAGAAAAATCATATAGGCTGGTCTCTATATACAAACACATTAAAGTAGTTAGGAAAGCAGTAGAGCATGTTGTTATGGCCCTGCCACAGATTTCTACTGAGAGGAGCAAACAGCTTTCCCTTTTCTAGACCTCAGCTGTCTCCCAGGGAGTCCCTGTCCTCAGTGCTTCTGGTAGAGTGTGTGGGGCCAGCCTGGGCATCTCTGTACCCATGCAGTGGACACCCTAAACACAAAATGAGAAAGAACAGATGGCTACAAACAGATGGAGGAACCTAAGTAACAATTAGATGCTATTGATCAGTAAGACGACAGTTCTCACAACACAGCAGCATTTTCTAGGGGTTTGCCTGATCTGCTTTAAATGTGGTTCAAACTTTCACTGCTTCTATTTGGTTGCTGTTTCAGGAGCGAATTTGCCAGGGTGAAGACAAATGGAAGAGTTAGATGTATTTTGGCCTTATCCTGACCACTGGAAAGAATGGAGTGCATATTTTTGCATCATGCGATGGAACCACACAGGCTACACGGTCCCACTCATGTTTCCCATGAAAGTGGGTGTATGTGAGGCTGGCAAAAGCCAACAGCAAAATAAGCTGCTGAGGACTATATCACATCTTACTGGCACAAAATTGTTTTCACCCCTTCCCACCTTCCAAAAAACAGCAGGAGAAACAAGCCAAATTCCTGGTTTTCTGGTGACAAAGCTGAATCAGACCCAGGCTGCTGACAAGCCTGGGAAGTGCTCTGGGATGGGTCCACAGATACAAATATGTTGGTCTTGCTGCTATTTAGTGACAATTTTATTTTTTTCTGTTTCTCTCACTCATCATAGCTACATTCTCAATAGCACAGGGTTTATTTTTCTGTCTTGGGTGTTCATAAACTTCAGACACTTGTAGACTGCTACCTTGTTGGTACTTAATAATCTCTTAGTGTACACACACTAATTTTTTCCTCAAAAACAAATCTTCTCAGTGTTCATATAATTTTGTTGCTCTTCCATAGTTTAGACCTCACCATCTCATGTTTTTTCTGCTAACACAGTTCTTCCCATAATAGTACAAGACCATGACCGGTTGTTGACCAGTTCTCATGTGTGTTCTCATGTGTGTTTTGGTTTTTGGTTTGTTTTTTTTGTTTGTTTTGTTTTGTTGTTGTTGTTGTTGTTGTTTAAGGCTCAAAAGCTTCTAATGATTAAAAGCAAGAATAAGATCCCCTCCCCTGACCGTCTGCAGTTAAAAAAAAGAATCCATTCTGTTCATATTATCATTGTGAAAAAGGCTAAGCATTTCTTGAAGTGGATGTTACTGTTCACAGTCAGGTGTAGGATATGGCAATAGATGGATGGCAGACCCAGACCAGCATGGTAATTCCTCTCTCATGTTCATCAACACTGTGGAAAAGGCTGACTCTCTGTTCCGTGAAGCTGATGCATGAGCAGCACAAAACAGGCTTATTTTTTTTTCCTTCTGCCATTTTGCATTGCCAATTAATGTCTGACTCTGTCATTGAATATTCATGCTTTGGATTGTTTTTCAACAAATGTGTTGGGAATTGTGTCTTTCCAGTCCAAACCTCATTTTGTTACAGTATTTTCGCCTATGCTTTTAATCTCTCAGGGTGCCTTTGTATTATGTGTCTTTGTTCTTACTGGTACTTCCAGCTCCTCCTAAATTACTATTGTTAGCTCATTATGATAGTGAATTCATTAAGATCATTACTTCTTTCAGATTATTACTGAAGACGTTAAGCAAGACAAAACTATCCTCTTGCTGTGGGTAAACCTCCTGGAACACCTCTCATCAATGCAACACACTGCCTTTTCCTTGTAGCCACTTCCCAGCCCACCAAATTCTCTTCTTCTCCCAGATTATATGAATCCATTTTTAAACTCAAATATTGTGAGATGCAGCTTCTAAGCTTTCATGAAATCCACATAGGCTGGCTGCATTCTTTGTGTCCCACTGCCAAGAGCTCTATGCAACAAACACGTGTGTTAACTTGAATTTAAAGGATTCCTCAAGTGCATAAAGTTAAACACGTACTTGCAGGATTAAAATCTTATTGGCATTTTAAATTTTTTTTTTTTTTTTTTTTTAAGGAGATCAAATCAGTCCAGGAAAAGGTACTGCCAGTAAAACGAAGTCAAAGGTTTCACATCCTTTAGATATCTAGTGATTTTATTATAATTTCTTATTGTCGGTCATTATTTTATTATTTTATTTATGTTAGATTTTTATTGTTTGGATCACTGTTCTCCTCTGCACTATTTCTGTAGTAAATTCTCATAATAACCAGGGATAAGTAGTTTCTCTTAGCTGATTTAAAAATTTTAGAATGTCATAAATTATTTCTTTCAAGTTCTTTATTTTATTTGGATAAGGGTTTACCTCATTCTAAAATAGAAATTTTCCTTTTAAAAAACTTTTTTAGCAATTATCTTATTGAATCATCACTCATTTGGAATTATTAAGTTCATATATTTCCTAATTTCTGTCTTCACCGAATATTTGCAAAAGCTCTTCATATTGTATTTGACTCTTTGACCCTTCCCTCTTGGTTGAAAGTTCTGATGAATCCCAGTATTATGGCGTGGGTGATACCTGCTGTTTTATTTAAGGTTGCTTTTGTTGTGGACTAGTTTTTTAGCAACTTTCTTTATAAAATTCAGCTTAGCTAATTATTTTCCCCATGTTTAACAGCAAACTGGATATTTTTTTGGCCAAATTCCTTAACTCAATTTCTGATTCCCCCGAATACCACCAGCTTTCCCAGAGCAATGAAGTAAGAATGGCATCATTCAAACTTAGGACTTGTGGATCCAGGAGAGGACAGTCCTTTCCCTCAGCTTTTTCTTGAAAGAATCAGACTCTCTGTGTTCTCTGCTGCTTACTTGCACTGTGATTCTCTGTATTCTGCATTATTTATTAAAGGGCAGATTTCAAACACAGCACACATTAATGAGAACAACATTCAGACTTTGACCCTTGTGAGGTGTTAAATGAAAACAGCACTGGGTTTTGCAGATATATGTCCATGGACACCTTTTTCAGGCTTGATACATTGTGACCTTCAAATCCAATTGAATTTACTGGGAATTGTGTTACTGGGGTGTTCAGGTGCCATTGTAACAAGGACAGCATACTCCTGTCCCACGCCATTGTGATTTACAGGTTATGAAATCTTTGCTCGAACTTTCCTAATAGTTCATCAAATGTTAGATTACTTGATGATATTGTATCTTAATTCCAGAAACAAAATACAAGACCCTTAGCTTTCCATAAGTTGACTTAGATCCACCCATTTACCTCTGCATCTGGTCTACAAAATTCAGATGCAAAAATAAAAATCTCACATACTCTTTCCTCGATCTCCTAAGTAATGGTCTATATGAATCTACATAACCTGTGTATACATTTCATCTGAGTTTTCTATCAAGTGACCTATTTTTTATGAACAAAAGAGAGACCACATAACTTTAGCACAGTATATTGTATGTTTATACTCTACTTGCAAATAAAATACATTTCCACTGTACTTCAAAGATAAGATATTTTGGCTTAACTCCATAGTGAGAAGGTAGATCTCTACATTTTATTATTCATGTAACTTGAGAGATACACGTTAAGCCTTTTGTTTCAAGTACATTTAGAATTAAACAGGCCACATTCAAAGTAAATTATCTAAATAGATTTTGGAAAGAGAAAATAGTCTGTTCATTTTAATATACCTTCAGAAATATTTTACTTCTTGATGATGACAGCAGCTCTTACTGACAACTATTAATACATTATAAACACCCCATCAGAGTTATATAAAAACATGTCAGTTTTAAAGAGAACATCTTTGACAGCAAATTTTCTGATTGTGAAACAGCTGTGCCTCCAGTACAATGCATTAAGTAGTTTATTCCTTTTAGATAGTTAAATTGTGCATGAAATGTTGCTGGCGCAAGGGCTCCAAATCTGGCCTGATTAGCGAACATCTGTTACATTGGAAAAATTCATGTCTACCCTAATTAGCTGTCAGGCTGATGTACATCAGCCCTGATGGTGAGGGATCCTGTGCTGTTTAAGTCAAACAGGTTTCTCTCTTATCCCATCACCTGCCCTTTCAAATCTCTTCCTCTGGTGTGTTGCTGTAATTAGAGATTGTTGGAAATACAATAGAGCAGGTTATGGTCAGTTATAGTCCCATCTGTGCAATTTTTTTATTCCCAGAAAACTTATGAACTGACATAAAGCAGTCCTAGCAGCCAAGCTAAGAGATCTGTGTATTTTTCTAATCCTAATCCACTCAGCAGGTCTGAAGACTTTTCATTCTCCTAAAACCAACACTTTGTGGTGATTGAAAGAAAATTGATAATGGGTTGATCAAATTTTTTTTTTTAAAATTAATTAATAAGGGTATTTCAGAGTTGAGTATGAAATATAGCAAGGAATTAAAGAAATCTCATGAAAACAGTGTTTTGTGCTATTGACAACAGTATTTTAAAGTCTAGTCAAATAGTTCAGGATCTGTTTACTGGAGAAAGTAGTAGTGGAGGTAATACCCTTCATATAGTGTGTATATACGTATATTTAAATTTCCATACTAGATGGTTATTGTTTAGCTTGGTGTTCTAACAGTTTGAATATATTTGGGGGGTTAGTTAGTTTGTTTTTCATGATCTTATTTTATATAGTTAGAGATCTTATTACTATCAAGAGTAGAAATATTCATTAAGAGTGTACTCAGTTTCTTTGTTTTATATTGAAGTCCTACAACAGAGGTATCAGTTAAATACAGTAAATCAGTTCCTCACATGGGGTAAATTATTGTGCATCTGTTAGAGAAGGTACACAAGCTTAACATTAACTAAGAATCTAGTCCTATTCAATGAAAATAAATCAGTGTTTTGATTACTGACTTTTCCCCTATCTCCCAACAGTAAGGACTAAAGCCAAATTGAGAAACTCTGTTAAATTAATTTCTTTGGCTTCTTCAGTTCACACTTGCCAAAATATAGTTCAGTTCTTTGCCAAAGGTCATGGTTTTCTTGATCCTAAAATGTTTTTAGGCACGTACAAGTGAAGTATTAAAATGTGTAACAGACTAATTAGTAGCACAGTAATTCATCCCCATTCATATGATTTCAGACTAGGATCTAATCCTTTAATTTCAATTGTAAGTTTATGGTCTGTTAGTTGAAGGGCAATTGGTACCATGGGGATTCTTTTAAAATATTATAAAAGGAATTATTTTCCAGGTTAAATCATCTTCTTTATTAAGTAGGTCTATGGAGGGAGCTGAAAGGTGAAAATTTAGAGTTGCTAATCTCTGACCAGACATCCTGTATAGGACAGAATTGTGTCATCTACTCTCCCTTCCGTATCCTCTGAAAAAAAAGTGCTGTTTCTACTCGTTTCCAACAAAGGAATTAGTATTGAGCCTCCAACGTGATTCCCGAGTTTACTGGTAGTACAGCTCCTGTTGAAGAGCTCCTGCAGTTGCTTGATTTCTATCTCCCTTCTTGGCTTGTTGGAGGGCTGGGAGAGAGACCAGGATTTGAGAATAGCCTTTCTCCTTGATACCAGTCAACTCCACCTTATTCTGGTCTCTGACTATTGAGTATAAAGCGGGGGAGGAGTCCTGAAGCATTTGTAAAATCAGAAATGCTCATTCTGTGTCTCAGAATCATATTTGCCCACTTTCAGGCTTTCTGTTTCTAGCTCAGCTGTTCTTTGCTATTCTTGGTTTATACAAAAAGAAGACCATCTTTACACTTCCTTTGAGAAAAGAGTTTCTCCTGAAAAGCAGTAGCTGGTCTGGTTTTGAAAAATTGCTATGAGTAAATTAAAGGCATGAAATCTGTCATTTTTAATACTTTATGCAGCTTGCAATAACTACCAAGGTGACTAGCGTGAACTCCGTACTCACCTTTCAGCTTGTATCAGCTTAAAATGGGTTCTGGGTATTTGTTTCATGTGTTGTTTCAAATGTTGTTGGCAGTTGAATCTTACTGAACTTGAAATTCTAAGTAAACATTGATCTTCACATTAAATGGTGTCTATAAAAATGATTATGATAGGAAGCTTCAAAGCATAACTGAGATGCAGTCAAAGTTGGTTGTAAGTGTTTCAACTTCTGAATTTACAGCTAAAGAAAGAGTAATTTCTTTGCAAAAGTTATAGTGATAATGTTTCTACTTTCAGCCAGCTGTGGATGTTTTATATATATGTACATGTTTGTGATGTTCAGTATTGCTGTCCCATTAAAGTATTAGAATAGAACATACTGTGATTAAAAAGGAACGATCCAACTGATAAGTATAATGTATATTGTAAAGGCAGGCAAATAAATGTGGTAATGCTCATGTGCAGTGGTACCAGCCAGCCAGGGATGGTGAAGTAGCAGGTGGAAGAGCAATCAAGGCGCAATTTATGTTCAGATATTAACAGCAGCTAGGATTTCCCAGTAGTGTTCCCTTAGCTGAAAGTGGTACTTTATTGTTCTTAATGTTACAAATCTGGCAATGAGCCATATTGAAGGTTCACAAAGTTTTTGAAGTTAGGATTCTGAGGCATGTGAAAGATGGGAAATTGTGAAAAAAATAAAGTGCTGAGATTGTGACACATCATGGTAGTGCCACATTGCATGGATGGGAGAAAAGCAAAAAAGGACAATATTGTAAAAGGCAAAGAAGTAGGAAAGAAAAAGACTGGGAACAAAAATGAATGGAGAGGAGCCTTGCTTCAAAATAGAAGTAGATCAGAATTAAAGTACTTTAGAACTGGAGTTGTATATGTAACCTTGGTGAGGGATGGGCACTGAGGGAAGCCTCTAATAGGGAGGTTCACCTGAAAGGCTTTTGGAAAAGCAGCAGAACCCTGTCAGCAGTTCAAACATGTATTTGTTCTGCTGTCCTTATCTGTAACTTATTGTTCTATGGAAATTGGTGGAGTTGCATGCAATTTTAACTGCAATAATTAATTTGTTTTGTTTTCATCAAAATATTAGCTAAATTGTAGTCAAAATCTAGCAAATGCCTCGTGGGACATTTCAAATACATCAGAAGAAAACTAGGTATCTCTTACGTTGTCCCTCATGATTGCACTCATGTCATATTTAACCAAGCAGCTAATGTCATTCAGAACTGCATATAGCAGCCTTCCTTTTGATAGAGACAACATTTGAGTGTTAAGCATTTTTCACCAGAGGTCTTATACCACTGAAGATTTGGTGAAATTTTTTCTTTCTTATAAATTCCCTGGTACTACCAATCCTTAACAAGCGATACTGTTCAAGGCCAGCCTTTTAAACTAATATAAGCTACATGGCAGTTACGGATCTACTGCAGCTCAGTATGGAGCATGGTAATGATCCTGTCAATTGAGCAGCAATCATAGAATCATAGAATAATTTCAGTTGGAAGAGACCCTCAGGATCATCAAGTCCAACCATAAATAAAAAAATGATGCCCAGAGTAGTTCACTGGATCAGCCATTTCTGACTGCATGCAGGATGTAAAAAAGATAACTCCAGGAGTTAACAACACTTGGATTCTAGAGCCATATTTATTGAGCTCTGAATGGAAAAAAAAAATAATGGTAAAAGTGGTCTCATTCTCTGAATCTAGCTAATTTTGAGAATTATAAGGTACTAGGTGCCTAAACTTCCACTGACCTGAACATAGTTTGAATCAGACCACAAATGGTGACATGTTTTCTCTTAGTAGTTTTGGAATCAAATATTTGACAAAGCAGGTATATTATTTCCAAGATGTGATGTCAGAGAAAGAGTGGTTACTGTCCTAGCATTACTGTTTTATTTGGTGCTGCAGTTCACTAAAAAATAATAAATCATTAAATATACACCGTAAGTCAATTCTTCCTCACAATCTGACAAATTTATATCTGTCTTTAACATGGGAGCCATTACATGACATATCAATTACTTCAAAAGTCATCTTTCACATTTGCTGGGTTTACACAGGTAGAGATGTGTAAAGGCATCCTGCATTTTGCACCGATACTCAAGGGAGTACCTGCAGTTACCTTTTGAGGCCCCCTTCCCAAGACTGTAAACCAAGTGCATCATCTCATGTAGCCAACACATTTAGATATAAATCAACACATTTAGATATAAATCTTGTGTATAATTTACATTGAAAAAGAACTGATCGATATTTGAATGTTATCAGTCTGGCTCCAGTTCCCTGAAACCTAAAGATTTTTTTAGAACATCAAAACAAGTGAAGAACATACTCAAGTGCAAAAAAAAGATTTGTTGGAAGAAGAGTTGAAAAAAATTTAATAGAAGTTTTGAGTTGACATAATCCAGGTTAAATCTAAAAAGGAAAAATACTTACTTTTGTAAAATGAGAGGCTATTTTATCACTCAGAGAATGTCACATCAATTGTAAAGCCATCAGCCTCAAGGCTTGTTGGTGATTGCTTCATATTTACTGTTAGTCCAGCAATGGAGATGGTACTTTTACAGTCTTTGGACAGACTAGTGAGTGTGACATTTAAAGTGTTGATTTTTGCAGCACTTATGTTAATTGTTGTAATTTTCCTGATGAACCACCATTCTGGTTCCCTGATGCAGCCAAGATAGTTTTACATTTTCTATGCAGGCCTCTTTGCCATTTGGTCTGTGTAGTGTCAGCTTCGAGTGCTACTGAAAGCAGACAAAATTGCAAGCAAATTGCATCAGATTGCCAACATTGTGAAAAGGTAAATTGCTTGCAAATCTATTTAAACCACTGCCCTATTTTCATCAGCTTCAGTACTTGGTATTCATGATTGCTTAATTGGCGACCTTTCCTATTGTGTAGTGCTTTATGGTGTAATGGAAAGCGATCTTTACCAAACCAATTACCCTTTTTTTCTCAGCACTACATTATTGCTGTGATTGCAACTGCCAGTCCTTTGTAAATGAACTTTCTGATTTCAATGATGTTTTTAAAATGTAAGATAGAAAAAAGTGGCATTCATATTGTGTGATGTTCTATTTTGAAGCCTCTTTGTAGTCACCATTGTCTGGGAAAATGGACTGAAGGGTTACACAGTACCTACAAATATCCATGTAACTATTATTAATATTATCATAATGTCTCCCTTTGTACAGCAGCTCAATTAGGAAAGGATAGGAGAAATATTTTGTCACCCTGTCAAGTGCACAGGAAGTGCTTTTGATGCCTCTTTTTTGACACATACATTATCTTCACTAATAATACGAGATTCCTTTTTAAGACATGGAAATAAATACACAAAATCTTAGTTGCTATGATAATTTAAATCACTATACATTCACAAAACTTATTTTTAGACAGTCTTAGCTTTTCCAGACATTTAGGCATAAAATATTTTGAAATACTGTGGGCAGTATAAATAAAGGTAAATGTAAATATTTCCTTGAGCTAAAACAAGGATGCCAGCTATTTGTCTTGTAAATACAGACTTAGTGAAAGAAAAATATAATTCACAAGCTGCGTGTTATCTATTTTAGCAATAATAGGATGCAAATGTTTAAACATGTTCCTGTGCAGAAAATATAATTGAATTCTATAAAAATGACCATCCTCTTTTTTTATTATTTTTTATAATGTGGGATGCAAAAAAAAAAAACAAAAAAAAACCAAAAAAAACCAGGGTTGCAGGAGTTTATTTTGTGTATTTATTTATGTGATTTAGGAAATTATATCGTTACTCCTAAGTGGCGACACGGAAAGGGCTCTACAAGTAATTTAGTCATTCCCTAATATGATACTGTAAGTGCAAATGGATGCATCATTCTACCCCCTATGGTTAAGAATTCTGTTGTAACGACAAAAAATTGAAAGGATTTATTTTACTCTTTGTCCTCTCTTTTCTTTCACCAATTAAAAAAAAAAAAATAAATCTGACCAAATCTTCTGTTGATTTTAGGACTTCTTATGCAATGTAATGATTTATCTACAGCTGTACTCTTTTAAGTAAAGCAGAGTGCTTCCTCAGTTGTATTTTCAGGTGTTTTGTTTTTTGTTTTTGTTTTATTATTTGTGTAAGAAAAATATTGCTGAAATCTACTGTATGGAAGTGTGGTTCTGTTTCAAAACAGACAGAGCTGGGGAAGAGATATTTGGAACTTCTCCTCTTGTCATATTTATGTATATAGTGCAAACACATTATGAAGTATAGCCTATTACCCCTCAACTTACTCGGTGAGTGTCATACAGGCATCCGTGAGTGCTGATGTAAAGAATGACAGCATCACCTCAGAATGGTGTTTCATTCTTTGAAAAGCAACACAATGATCTGGCAGCAGCGAACAAGTGGATGATCAAATCAGGTATTACTGGTGCACAGAAGTGAATCAGCAGCTGAAGAAAGCTGGCGCTGATGGAGCCAAAAGGTGAGGAGGGGAGTTTTTAACTTGGTGCAGTGAGAACAGTGTAGCTGCAAAGAGAGGCTATCGGTTTGGGATGAGGTGATATTGATGTAGTCTTTACTACATCAGTAGAATAGTGGAAGTGGTGGCAAGATTTGGATGGGCTGATTCAGCGGGATGACAGACAGAGAGAATCCGAAGTAAGTCTTAGATTATCAGAGTGAGCTGAAGGGTTTTAAGAGCTACCATACGTCTAAAGGGAATGAGAGAAAATTCAAGTAGTTTGTTACAGGAATTTTGCATTGGTCATGAAACACTCTCTGTGGGAGTGAAGAAGTTTCATGGCACAAAATGACTCTGTCTCCATATTGTAAAGTGGAAAATTCCAGATAGTGTGAAGTAGATGCACAGAAACAAGGAAGTCCTGTGTAAATCTTGTCCGCAGTTCCCTGCTAGTAATGAGTTCTTTGTTGAATAATTTTCTTTAAGACTTTGTTGTTACATTGATTCCAGTGTTGACTCTTTGCCCTCAGTGCTATAAATGGAATAACATTAACATAGTTGCTGCAAGTAAATATTGTGATCCATGACTACACTGTTGTCCTGAATACACCTTTAAATGAATATATTTATAGGTGAACTACCAGAGACTTCTGTCCTGCTGCACAGATATGTTTGCATATGTTTATTAAAAATTCCATCGACAAATAATTCTAGTTACTTTGTGTCCTTTGTTACACATAAAGATTATAAAATAATTATAAAATTAGAGGACAGAATTTTGCATCTAATTTGAGATCTACAGGGATACATGAGGTTCGCAAAGTAAAAGCAAATAAATGCATTCAGAGGAGAATAAATATTATCATCTTCTTAGCCATCTTATGGTGGAATGTCGTGAAGTATTCCTGAGATTATAAACGAATGCCTAGTGAGATCCATCCATTTTTAAAGAACCTGTGTGTGTGTGTGCATGTATATAATATGTATGTTCTGTTTTTCAAGATATCTGACAATTTGCGGGAATTTGGCAGCATGACCTCTGAGATGAATGTTTCTGAGCTGAGCTTAGAAGAGACTGCCTTGGAAGTGTACCTGTCCTTTCTCATCTGATTGCCAAAAACTGAGTGTGAGTGGCAAGAATCAAGCAACAGTTTGCCTTGAGAATTTTTCCTGTGCTTGAATAATGCTATTGTGTTCAGAACAAGTATCCCAAGATTAATCCTACAGAGAGTACTTGTATGCTATTTTTATAAATGATTGCTGATTTTTATATGGATAAACAGTTTTTACCAGTTATTTCATGCAAACAGAAGCTTCTTCAAAGCTTGGTTCATATGGAGTCTGGTGGGACTTTATTTTCCTGTGTAAAATTTAACCTCTTAAAATACAACCACTCTATAAATTCTGTCATGCCATCAGCAGCTGGTAAAATTTTGGTTAATTAAAGAATGGAAGACTGTTGGGAAGTCTATTTAACTGCAGGTTAGAGGCTGTGATACACACTGAGGCATTGTTTTGTATGTCTCTTTAAGTTTGTAAAGCTCTTTGAGATCCCTTTGAGTAAAAATAATACATGGCTATAAGATATCATTTGTACTAACTTGCAATTCCCACAGAAATATGTAATCTCTCATGAACTTTATCACTATGACACGACAATAAATTCTATCACAAAATTTCCACATGTTCCTCTAAATGAAAAGAGGGTGTTCCTCTATGACAATATTTGGTCTTATTTCCTCACATTTATGCCCTAGACTAAATTATAGTATTTTGTTTGCAATTTTTTTGTCATATCATGTTAGCCTAATATACCACTAATACCATTTTAATACAGAAATATTAGTACTCCTACTCCTCAGTTGATACAGTACCTTATCATATTAGCCTGCTATGATTTTTTCTTGTGGTATCAGTTACTACTCTATAATTATGTTCCTACCTTATTTTCAGTCTGATAGGCACCACAATTTTTCACACTTCTGCATTTGAGACCCTGCATAAACTCAGTGTCACAAAGTTTTACAGCTAGAAGAAATAGCTTTGATTTAGTTAACGAAATTCAGTAGCACATTTGCAGGTAACTGAGAGTCCAGCCTGCTACAGTACAATAGCTATGCCTGAAAAGTGAATACTTTTGTTTCTAACTTTGAAAAAAGACGGAAAAGTAAGTATTCTCAGTGTAAAACAAAAAAGCAATCCAAAAGTGTGCTCCCACCAGCAGTACCAGGGTAAATGGGGTTTATGCAGTAAATGAAATAGGAAACCTCTCAAAAGCAACAGAAGAATCTCCTTTGTTTCCCTACTGTTAATTTTCTCCTGTCATCTTCTATTCTCCTAATCAAAGATAAGCCTTTAAAGGAAAAGCAAAGGCAAGGAAAAATACCTGTGGCCTCTATCCTACAGGCTGTGTTGGCATCTCAGTAGCAGCAGGCTCCCTGCAAGGGCTTTCTGATGACTCTCTCTTCCATGATGGAAACAGGGAGAATTTTGCTGTCCTGGATAGGCCAATCTGTCATGGTCATTCTGAAACCCAACAGATGAAATTATTTATTTCTCATTCCTTCTTTTCTTTTTTTTTTTTTTCTTTTCACCTTACCTAAGACAAAATTTTATTCCTTGACTTAAATGAGAGGAAACTTGGAGTAGCAAATTGATGAAGTGGTGAACTGTACAGCTGCCTGGATCACTCATGTACTCTGTTTGAGTCTTAGAACCAGACTATTTCCCACTCCTGTGTGCCTAAATTTGTTTCAGGTCTGCAACAGTTTCTTATATTCACAGGACTGGACCATCTAGGAATACTCATTCTAATATTCTAATTTTGTAGTTATATAATGTTTTGCTGAGATTTCTAAGCTAAATATTAATCCTTATATAGTTTGCTTGCAGCCCACAGAAGATGATTGGGCAACTTCATTTTTGTCCATGATTTCAGAGTAGCAGGTCTACCTCAGAATAGATCAGTCTGATAATACACATTCCCCTCCAAAATTCATCAGGAGTTCAGTCTATTCCTATCATTAGCAGGTACTGAATTTGATATTAATAAGTGATTATTCATAATGATTTTACTTTCCTAACCCGCTTTCATTATCCCTCTTTGTAAAGGAAAGCTAAGGACTCGTAGGATATTCAACATCTTTTCATAGAGCTCTCTAATTACTGGTGAATCCAGCAATACACTTTTTAATTTCATTGTGTAGCTGTATTGTGGTTTTGTAGACTGATCGTAACTTTGCCTACAAGTGCCCTCAGGCTCTCAGAAAGTGAGATTCATCATTTCAATGAATTTACACTAAATATAGCTTGATCAATTATACTACATTTCAGCAAAGAGATTGTAGGAGGTCAACAGTCTAAAGTACAAAGCCATTTTTTAAACACAGTGCAATTTCCTTTGGATAATTGTCCTGCCTTTTGAATTGCTGGCGAAGTCTGTGTGTTCCTTTACTCCTGAAAATATCACTGGTTAAACAACAAGAATTCCAGGAATTTAGTGGGAATTCTGGTGCAAATCTATGTGATGCAGTTAGTAAGCAATCTCAGCAGCACTGGTGGTTAGCATCCTGGACTGGAAGGCTGGTGATTTGAGACCTCTCCTCCCATGTTGAGTTGCTGCTGTAGGGCATGGTGTGTCTCTTCTGGGGTCTTCTCTTTCAACATGTAAAGTTCAAAAAATTCTCTATGGGATTAGAAACAAAGGCCTATCAAGCTGCCTAACCTCCTACTCACGTAGGAATGTGAAACATCTCCCTTTTTGCATCTCCCAGTTGTTCCTACAGCTTTCCAGAAAAACGTCATTACTTTTAACATGCTTGTAACAGTAGCACTTCAGATGAAAACCTCAATTTTATACAGATTTGGAAACTCAAAATTTTTATTTTTTGTGACAGAGGAGAGGATGGAAACTCACAAAATGCACTTGGTAACTTTGCTGTAATTTGCAGGGAGATGATATTTTGCGGCTCATTATTTTGTGTCTTACAGACAAAGCTGTGCTTTAGACGCAATTCAGGGAGCTATGACCTGTCTTGAATGTGCAACAGACTTCAGGGCAACATACTCTAGTGCCTCTGTCTCTGATCTTTTGCTTCTGACACTGAGTTTTCTCCAGGATAAGCAAGAACTGGGATATCTTTCAGAACTGCCCATGTTTTTGCTGTGGTTGATGTGGTGTATCTTGCACAATGTGCTCTACAGTTAGGTCAGGTATGTGAACTGGAATACCTTTCAGTGATGCTACGTGTTGTGACTCAGCCAGAAACATTCATTTTACGCAGGTGGCAGATGAAATTCACTGGGGTATTAAAGGAAAGTTTTGATGAGTAGTTGCACATTCTCTCCGCCCAAGGTCTGTTGCAGCACTTGAACTGTAAACTCAAATGACAGTCGTTTGCATGGCAGAACACCCAAGAGAGCATGCCAACAGCAATGCCACCTGTTATTCCTTGCATGACTAGTGAAAAGGCACAGGGTCCTACCTGTGTATGAGCAGATCTCTCTTTCTCCTTTCAATAGCGCAAGAGATTTTGGCACTGGTATCATAAGTACATTGAAAGGTAAATATTTCCATTGTGTGTTTTACATGCTGTCACAGCAAGTATTATTTCCTTTAGGATCTTATAACATTTAGCAGTACCTACCTTTTAATGAAATATTTAAACCAATCCATATTTAATTATATCTTTGTTATTCCTTAGGCACCATCAGTTTTTAAAAAGTGGGATTTGTTATTCACCAAGAAGCTTTAGAAGGTACATAGAATCTTACAGTTTATTCTTGACGAAGTTGTATAGCATATATGATGCTTTTCCAGTAACACGTTTCTTTATATGTGACAATAGAAACCTTTTTACTTCAGAAAATTGTATCAGCTTGAAAAATATTTTTAAAAGAGCTATTAAATGGGACCAAGAGCAAAATATTATATCTGTAAAGAGAGAAGAGTATAGTGAGTATTCTGGTTTACTAGTGCTTTACATAGCTTTGAACCTTCATGAAGAATGTTGTCTGCTATGTAGGAGACTGTCAATATAAATACAAATTATTGTAAATTTTACAACTTGCTGTGAAAGTGAAACTTTCATTTTCAGAAGTGGATGAAGCTTTTATGGTTTCTTTTGCTGTTTCAAGGGGCACATGAATCTCGGGTACAGGGATTTAGAGGATCTTGTGAAGTCGGAATCCACTAAATATGTTTTGTGCATCTCTTTCCCCCACCTGACTTGTGCTGTGGGAGTGCTGCATCACCGGAGAGCTCTGTGTGTGGCTACCAGGACAGATCTGCTGTCCATCCCATTGCACAGGCTGCAAATGGAACACCCCTGGGATGAACAGCTTTCCAGGGTCCAGTGTTTATCTCCACACATTGCTGAGGGAGGTCAGAAAGTGAGCAGAGGCAGGAGATTTTTAGAATTCAAAAGTCAAGGAATGAATTGTCTGTTGTCATACTAACAAGTCTGTGGTAGAGCCAGGGGCAAGAACTGAATTCTGAGACCCAGTGAGAAGCTTGTGCTCTGGATAATTTACAGAATTTTTAAACAGTCCACATCTTACATGTATAAGTGCTCAAAATTGTCTGAAATGAGGTTCCTTGAAGAGACTTCACATTAACCTGACAGGAGACACATCCTAGATTACTAGTTGTATTTGAAATGCTTAACCTAAACCCAGATTTTTGGCAGAGTTATTCAAGAGTGGGCCTTGGCTATAGTCAGAAACTGTGGTGTCTTATAAGACCAAACCAGTTCAGCACCCTTTTGTTTAGGATAAACTGCTGATGATGACAAATGTCCATGTTAGTGTCTTCAGATGAAAAAGTGAAATAAAATTGATTGAATTTAGAACTCGTCCCTATCCTAATTTCAGGATCATACTACGTTCTTCTCAGGCTTATGCTGAGAGTGGCCAGGTGGTCAGGTATCATGAGTCTACTCCATAAGACAGGAGAACCAGGGAGCTAAAAAAGGTAGAGATAGTATCAGGGGGAAAAGACATCTGCAGGGAAAATAAGTGCAATATCTCTCATGGAAGATGATATCTTTCTAATTTTTTGAGGGTTGGTCCCACTGTGTCAGACAATCACAAATGAAGGGAAAGTAGAAAAAGTAAAATAAATCAGTGCTCATCCTACTGGTTTTTGAAACCATAGTAATTTACTGTCATAGTACTTGAGGGCAAATCAAACGGAAGTGTTATAAATAAACCATGTACCATTCGTTTTTCTGCGTGTTGTCATATTTCTGTGTTTCAGAGTTTGGATTGCAAGTCAGCTATCATTTTATCTTTATATCCATTTGGTATCAGTTTTATTTCTTCATTCTCAGTTCAAGGTGAGTCCAAAAATGACATGTTTTTACTTCCACTAGCATGAAGAATTAATACATGGGAAAACAGTAGAATTCTCTGCTACAATATGTATTTGCAAACCTGTGGCAATGGCTTGTATTCTGGTGGCACAAACAAGAAGAATTTATGGTTTTGCTTACTAGTTTTCAGCCCAGTGAAGTATGTACAGGATCCTTTAAGGGATTAGGAATGTAATAAGAGCACTTCAAAATCATGAGAGTGCTGCCTATGGCTTCATGGATGACACAGAGACAGGTTAAACCAGATGCATTTTAACTTACTTGAGAAATAATTTGTTTGTTTGTTTTCACAGACCAAAAAGGGTCTCCCATGAAATACCCAGTGTAGATAAACCCCCATCCAAGTAAGAAAGTAGTGTGCTGGGTTTGTGGACAGTCCTTATCCATTTTAGCTCTTGGGCCCCCAATGCTTCTTTTAGGTGTTGAAGTGACCAACAAAGCACTGCCTGAAGGAGATGACAGGCTCGAATTTATGAAAACTTGCTGATCCTCAATCCTTCTCAGATATGTGCTAGCTCTTTCTCAACTCAGGTCTTGATTTTTTCCTTCAAGTGAAATGCAGCAAATATTTTGTAAAACAAATCTCTCCTTTAAGCCCACAAGGGAGTTGCAAATCTTGAGGTGCACGTAAGACATATATTCCTCTTTTAGTGTGCAAAGTCAGCTGGGTGGCAATCCTCAGGTACAATCTAAACTGTGGTGTGGAAGCAAGTTATCTTAGCCAACAACTACCTAAGTGTCACAGCTCATACCTTTTCTGTAATTATTCCATTTAATACGGCTAGTTACTTGCACAAAAGAGCTTCCGGATACATCAATTTCCATGGAGGGCTGTTTGGGAATATAGAGGCCCATCATTTAGCTCTGATATTGTTGGGTTGTCAGAATTGATCATAGCTCTTGACGGAACACCTCTAGCTTTTTTTATGGAGTGCATCAGAGTGACATTTCACATTGTTTAAGTAGGAGTGATCTGTTCGTTTATATTTTATCTAAAACTGCAGAGCAGATGACCTCCCTCAGGGTCTAAATACATGAATCCTATGTGCATGTTACAATTAATAGTAGAGCTGGGACAGAAATCCATAACAAGGGTCCGAAGAGCTGGGCAGAGCAACTTGTCAAAAAGAAGGAAATTCCACTACAGATTAGCTTATTTTTAAGCATGTCAGGCTCTACATACAAACATGATATATTGCTTCCTTGTAATGTCTGTTTAGGCCCAGATGCTCGAGGCGCTGTCAGGGAGTGCTGTAAATTTTGTCTGAGTCAGGGCAATTCTGATTGATCTCTGAGTGTAAAATCGATAAGAAGACACTGTCATTTTCTTAAAGGATGAGCTAGAAAAGGAAAATAAATTAAGACTCCACTGAATGTCTATCTCCAGTGCTCATTAATTCAGTGTGGTCTGTACTTTGTTAATGTTATATCCACAGCTTTAATCTTCCAGGTGCTCTTCCTGCAGATAGTCGACAGCAGCCCTTTATTATGTTATGTATATTTCATCCACATGTGGTGGAAATAAAATGTCTGCCCTCTTCTTTCCCTTAGCTTCTGATTAATCCATTTTATTATTTTTTCAGAAATACATCACTTGGGTACTGATTAACTTAAAAATGGAAAGCCATTGTCTTTCTTGCATGTCCTTCATCAGAACTAACACAGTGGCTGCTCATTTGTCTTGAGTTGTTACAGCAAATAACGACTACCAAGCATTTCCCCTTATGTAATATACTTCAGGAAGATTAATTTACTTCTGCTCTTTTTCTCCATTTCTTTTTTGTCTACTAAGACTTTTTTGACATGTTTTTAACTCCTTCCCAACCGCCCCTCTCTTGCTTTCTCTTAAACATTTTTACAGCATGCATCAGAGCTGTGGTGCTAAAAGTGGCCATTATAATCTTCAAAGGAAGTTACCCAGTGCTGCTGCAGATTAAACTCCATTCTGGGCTGACTTTTCTCTATCTGCACTTGTGAGTAAGAGAACAGGAACACGAGTTGCCTATCCCTTGAAAATAACAACAGATCGTCACTTTAGTCCCACAACCTCCTTGTGCGCAAGAAGTCACGTTGAACTAAATAGGTCTGCTAAGGTGAATATAGGCTACTCACAAGAGTGAATATAGGATCAGATGTTGTTACACTGAAATGTAAGATTATTTTTATCACTAAGCAGTAATTTTCCCTTCTATGTATGTATTTTGAGTTTAGAAATAACTTCTAAACAAAAGTAGCAGTTCATTTTATACTTCTGTTTCTGCTTCACAGTGTTATAATAGCAGGACCCAAATGACCTTATTATCTCTGCGCATTCAAATGCAGGGCCTATTAATGATGAAGCATAACATGTAAACACTTTTTCGCAAGAAAAAGAAAGATTTTATATATTTTTCTCCCCCCTCCTTCCCTGCTATTCCTAATAACTAGAATGCTATTTATTTACAACTTCATTATGTACCTCTAGGTTGCCTTGATTGGGAAAACAGACAAAGGTAGTTAAAAAAGACCTCTTGGCTTCAACAACCATTTAATTGATATTCATGAAGTATGTTATTCCCATTCCTTAACAAAGCACAACACATGCCTATTAATCAATTTTCATGGAGAGGTCATTGGTGAGACCAGATCTTGGCCCATTTGTTTGCTAGCTGAGCAGGCTTCAGCTAGGCTAAAGGAGTGGACATGTTTATCTCAACATCCAGTCTGTAACATTTTTCCTGAAAATTATCCATCGGAACTTTTTCATGTATTCGCTGAATTTTTAGAGAAGTTTGTAACAGCTTTTAAAAGTCACAGCAAATGTATCCAGAACTGAGTATGTTCAGATGTATTCTCAAAAGTATGTGCTTCACTTATGTTTATCTTTGCAAAGGACTGTAAGTCAACCGATAGGTCTTTTTTTCTGGTTATATGTCAAAATGTATACTTTGAGAATAGCTCACTACAGATGATAGTGCTCCAGAAGACACTGAACTTTGATCCAAATCTACTGTTTTTACCACAAGGCTACCTTCCAGTAAAATGCAAAGTATGAAAATTGCTTTCCTGGCATCCAATGTAAAAATGTTTTTACAGTATTTAGGTTAAATTGTGGATTGTATAATCCTTATGTATAAGGAGGTGAGAACCAACTGTCTGATTTGCACTTGACTTGCATGGCCTTATTCCCAAATTCCTGGAAAATCCTGGCTCCGTGAGGTTAGCAGCAACACTGGCACTGATATCCCTGAGACAAGCAAGCAAAGGTGAGGTCATGGCTGAAGAGCCTTCAGGGCAGAGACAGAATATGTGGTCTTCTCTAGCATCACCCAAACCACCCATCAAGATAATCTAAGTTTTTAAACAGAAAAAGCCATAAACTTCCTCCAGACAATAACATCCCATATTAGAAGGAAAAATTACGATGAAGTAAATGTAGAGTGTAGCCCCAGCTACAGAATCGCCTCTGGGTTAGATAAACACTCATCTGATTGTTGTCTGAATTACAAATCTGTAAACTCCTCTGACAGCCAGCTATTTGCACAGGCAATAAGCATTTGTGATAGGAAAGGATTTCACAGTAATGTTGCCTAGCCACATATCTAGATCAGCTGAATTCAGAAGTCAAGTCAGAAAATCTCCATCAAAATAGAATTGCTCCAACCGAGCATTATTGAACAAGTGTATTTTTCAAACACCTTTTGAATGTGACTGAAATACAGCAATAAGTTTATAAACTGTATCACAGTAGACATTTTTATACTGTCCTTGAAAAATGCATCTATAGTGGAGTGGATGGAATGGATTTAATAGTAATATATTATAGAAATACACATAGTAAATATATAAAGCTATGTATATAATGCACATACTAGATGACAGTACATGTATCCCAAATGTATTATATATATATATCAGGCCCTTTGCTTGCTCTCCAGAGCTTCTGCTATGTGGGTACTTTAAACAGTCAAACACTTGAACCTGTGCAAGTTCATTTACCTTCCGCAGATTCAAAACGTCTGACATCCTTTGAAAGTGGCAAAGCTTTTAAAATTGTGCCTGTATGTAACTGAAGGATTGAGCATGCCCTTTTGTGAGTTTATGTTAGTAGAAAGGAGTTGTTCTAACTTTAGATCTATATGTTTAGTGCACATACAGAAGAAACATCTGTGGATTTTTACACAAAAAAAAAAAAAAAAAAGACAAATAATCCCACTTTTATTACAAGAAGGAACAAAATTCACCTTAATTAAACTAGTGCCTAAGTGATAATTCTGCTGGCTTTATTATTCATGTTAGTATTCTTGCTGACTTAAGTGAATGAACTTAATATTCCCTGTCCTGCTCTTCCAACAGGTGACTAAGCTAAATAAGCAGTAACTGATACAAAAATTGATAGTGAAACTCAGTGTAGCAAGTAGAGTGATCAAAATACAGGACTGTGCCGAGAGACTTAAACAATCTAGATTTCTTCTGTGAATAGTAAGGGGTTTACTAAAAAATATAGAAAGTGATGGATAGATGTTTTTTGACCACAATTCTTGACAGGGTTAACTGCTTCTTTAAATACAGGAGATGCTTTTACAGTTATAGCAAGAATTTGTTTATGAATCCCTTAAAGATTTGTTCAGTCAGACTTTTGTGGACTCCATGGAAATAACAAAATTCAAATCAAGTTCAATCAAACTAATTTAAACATTACAAAAAGAGGTTAGTTACACAGAGCATTTTGATGTGGATCTCTTAATAAAGAGAGAATAATTTAAGAGACCTAATATGCTGTAGTATCTATGGTTGCTTAAAGGCTTGAGATTTTTATAAATGCGATCATGTCCTGGTGTTTTACACAAGATTCTTTAGATGGCATTTACTATTGATTATGAAAACAGAATATTGCTGTACAACTTTACAATGAGGTGCTAGTCACGAGCAATAAATGAATAGTTAGTAATAGAATGTTTCACATTTCTTGATGAGATTATGTTTAACCATGTTTAGGTTTCTGTCAAACAGGTCCAGGATAGATAGCTGAAAAGTATAATGGCACACAAATTGCTGTGGGATAGGGTAGTAGAGAGCCAAAGAAGAGCTACAAGAAATGGATATCCAAATTATTTTAAACTGACGCATTGTCCCCAGTGACAAAAGTTGAGTGTGAAATAGGAAAACAAGGAATTTACACGAAAATCATAAATTGAGTTTAGGAAAATTTGAACTTTGATGTGGTTAATTCATCTGGTTCTGTCATATTGATGTATGAGCTTCACCATTTTGGTGAAAATCTGAATAGGAAGGGTTTGTGCAGTTTGTGGCAGTATTCAGTTCCTGTTTTGTTACTATGTTGGACAATCTAACATTTCTCTGATAACTTTGGTTGAATGTCTGGGAATAAATTTTCAAAGCGGTGAAATTTATCCACAGCTTTTCTATGAACACTTGTGGAAATAAGTAGCTAGTATACCAATCACAACATTTCATAATGTTCAGTACATAGCTGGAAGAACTCACTGCTTTTCTGAGCAGTAATTCATTGCTTCTTACAATGAATTCATGCATCTTGCATATGAATGTCTGCAAATTTATAAAAGACTGTGTGCTATTGAAACCAACAGGTTAGTTTCCTTTGACTTCAGTGGGGGGCAGGATTGATCTGAGAATGTAACCAGATTGATGTTCTTTATGATAGTGCATACTGAAAAGTATCAATGAGAATGTTTTACAGCATGTGTACAACATGTGCTTCCCATCCCAAGAAACCTCAGAACTGACGAACAGTTATATAGTCATGGTATGGCTGGAATCCATATCCTTTTGGATACAAACAGCAGCAGTAAATCAACATACAGCCATATACATGTTTTTACTGTATCTTGAATCTCCTTTTCTACTAGAATATTTGAAACAGCAGCAGGTGATTTTATTTTGTGAATTCTAAAGCAATACTTGTTACAAGGTAGGATGTCTTCAGTAGTGACTGCTGTTGTGAGCATCTCAGCTTAGTGGCTTTATGAAATCATCATAGCATCCTTTCCCCCTTTGCAGTTTTATCGTAAAAAAATTTGCCTTAGATTTAGACACTCATTGGGGAGCAGTTGAGTTCGTGTGCTGAAGAAGTTTTCACCTACCATTTATCATTCAAATGAAGGTACCAAAAGAGAAAAAATGCTTCTCTACAAATCACCGGTATTAATAATCTCATATATTTGAATCAATTGCCTCTTCATAAGGTACCTGTTGAGATACTCTTTTGATATAGCATTGTTAAAATGAATTGTAGCCATGCTTTGTAATACAGGTGTTGAACATTCACCTCACATATGCTGAAATAGCAACCATGGGCATTTTTCTATCTCTTTTGGGAATGACCCACATTTGAAAGCACAGCTGTTGCTTTGGATAATTCTGCTGTCAGTCCTTAAGAAAAGTGGAAAGCTGCTAAGAAAAAAACAATGAGAAAGAAAGAAACAGCTTGGTGGGGGGAATAAACTCCTCTGTCAAGTATGCTGATTAAAGAGTATATTATTTTGTTATGAATGAAAAGGACTTGGGAGATTATTTTTACTCATGCTTTTTCCATGTTCTCTGGCCCATGCGTTATTCTTTGCTATCAAAATGCTTGGCTGTAATGTGGTTTCCATGAGTAGGAAGAAAAGCGTCTGATTCTTTCTCTGTTCTATGAAATCCATGACAAAGAGATGGCAGCTGCACTGTTCTCCTTCAAATGCATCTTCACAATCATTTTTTCTGACACTCGTCTACTCTGTTGTTTTCACTTAGGTACCCAGTATTAATTCCCCTAGAAGTCATCAGGAGATGCCTGTTAGCCAAACTGAGCCCAGAGAGGGTACTGACATAATTTGATAACTCAAATTGTTGCAAACACAAATTCCCATTCATGATATATCAAAACACGGATGAAAACAAATATATTAACAAGAGATTTTCTTGCTCTGTCCTCATTCTGTTACCTCTGTAATTTCACTCCTGATGTTGCTGTTGTCTTTACTCATTCTACTACATATTTATGTAAAGGTACCCATTTTATCTGTAAAAACCCATAAATTTCCATTGTATTGCCCTGTAAGTGTAATTAACCAAACCATATTGTTCACCTTTCTGGAACATAGATTAGGTAGCTAACATAATGCATCTCTCTCCTAAGAGAGAAATTGACTCTTGGTCTTGAAAGACCAAATGCTTCCTAGAGAAAATAGACATGTGGGGAATAAGACTTGCAGGAAATGCAGAAAGGGTGCTGCTTTCCCATTCAGTGGATTGTTCAAACCATTGGAATTGAGGTCTGTTTCCACAATAGCTGAGTAATTCTGTCTTGGCTTTTGCTGTCGCTGGGCCAGATGAAGCCCCTGTTCCCACATATCCCTATCTGTGATACAGAGCATACCTGAAGGGTCAATATCGTTTCTCTTGCTGAAACTGGTTTGTTGGGGTTCTGCAGGTTTTGTCTAGATAAATTAGGCAGGACAGAAACAAAGCCAAGCCCTGCTTCTGTCTTCCATGCTTCTTGCATTCCAGTCCGTGTTGTTCCCAGGATCTCTTTTTTTCTAAGACAGGTCACCTGTGATGGTGTCCAGAAATTAGCTCTTATCCTTCTTTCCACTCATGCTCAAACCCAGAATTCTCTACCTTTGTAAAGCAGGACCATAATTACAGGAGCAATTGTACACTCCACTGTCTTTCAAGCTACCTGTACAAGACAATATATAATGTGTAACACACCACAGAGCCAGCACCATGAGTATCAGGTCTAGTTTCACCCCTGCCATAGTACTGGTCCATTTGTACTCCAGAAATAAGATCTCTGTGGAACTAGGACAAAGCCATTTCTTGTTGGACTGTCCAAGACGTCCTGCCTTTGCAGGTACAGGGAAAGATTTTAGATAGTTAAATGTCCTTAGATATATGAAAACACAAGAAAATCTGAAATAAATGCTACTATATAGTAAGCTTAAACAAGGTTATCTTTTGAAAAAGCATTTTCTACAACGTAGTAATAAAATTAAACAGGGAAGAAGTAGCATACCTAAAATACGACCAGTGTTCCTTGTCTCCAGTGAGGTTTCCACTGCCTGTCCAGCTCTCATTTCACAGAAGTGGTGTTGTTATTCATCAGCATCAGTGCTTTGGCATTCTTTTCTCCTTTTGCCAGTGTATTGCTAATTCTTCCACATCCATTACCTTTTTCTTCCACATTTTGCCTTTTGCCTTTATGTCTAAAAAAACCTCTCTTCTATCTGGAATAAAAACTTCTGGAATAATTTGGATCTTGTTCTCCAGTACCAAGAAGCTGCCAGATTTTGTGTTTAAAGGAATCTTTTTCTTCTCCATTTCCTAGCTTTGTCCTGATTTATTATGATTGTATGTGACATGTCATCAATGTTATTAAGGTACTTAATTGCCAATTGATTTCAAAGGAAATGTAGAAGTACACATAAGTACTTGTAGGAAAAGAAGCTTGCCTTTTGTGCCTTCTAAAGTCCCTGCAAAACCCCTCCACACTTTGGGGAAGTGAAATCCTGGAATTTGTCTTCCATCACAACTGAGGCACAAAAGTGACTTCACAGCAACTGAATGTTTATGTTGATGCTCAGTATGTGAGTAGTCAGAGCTCTTGTGGTTACTTAATCTGTCAGCCTAGCTCCTACAGTCCTCTTCCTAGATCTATAGAAATACCCTATCTCTGTGATATGAACCTACCACAAGCTCACAAGGAGCAGCATAAAACCTTGGTCTGTGCTATTTTTATGAGAACAGAATCTTTTAATCAGGTCAAGATATGTTCCTGAATGTAGCTAAAGCATCCCTTTGTCTTTACCTTCTGTAGCATCGTCCGATGCATAATAGAGTGCTGTGAAGAGGTCTGATAATGGTGGCCCTTAGGTTCGACCTACACCATTTGATTTAGGAAGATTCTTGATAGGAAAGGTAAGTCCAAAACCCACCTAATTTATATATTTTGATAGATTTTATCATTAGGAAATAATGGGAGTCTAACCAGAATAAACCTTTTCTTTATCATGACACAGCCTTATCCTGGGGATCATATGCTGTTTTTTGAGAGTGGTGTTCCAGATTTGTATAGCTAGCTCTGAAGGATGCTGGATGTCACCTCAGGCATCTTTTAGCCTCCTATTGAGTTCCATTCATAACAAGAAAGGAAGCTATTCCTATCCAAAATATGATCCCATTTAACTCTTGCATGAGATGATATTGAAATCTGCTGCCTTTTACTATTACCTTGTATTCTGTCTTTTCCCAGCGTGTCTTTTCAAAGTGTCTGCTTATTTGCACTGTCCAGTGAAGCTGATGCTTTCAGTAAATTTATCTCATGACTAGCTGCTGGCACCATTCCATTAGCGTGATGACATTGGTGATTGTATTGCCTAAAAGTATTACCATATAGAAACTTATTGGAGCAATGTATATATAACGAAAACACCACTTCGTCCTATGACTGCTTCACCTGAAGGTACTTGATGTTCTCTCATCAGTTGAAAACATCTCTAACAAATTCATAGTTTGTTTTGTAAAATGAATGAATACATCCTTGTTAATTCATAAATTTTTTTGATAGAGGGCTTGATCCTGGGAAAAAAAGAACAGACTATGCCTCAAACACTTAGAGCAACTCCAGAAAAAGATCTTGTAGTGGTTGTTCAAATGCAATGTAAGGTAACTATATCCAGCTGCCCCCCAGAAATCCTGCTTAGACATATACAGAATTCTATAGAAGCACATATCCTTCATTATCTTGGTGCCTATCTCTTCTCTAAACCTGTTTTTGCTCCCTGCTCAACGCAAACAGGAATACCTATTCCCTTTCCTTTTGCCTTTGTCCTTTTTCTCTCACCATCGACTTTTGCATCCTCACCTCCACAAAGAGTAGAGAAGGTGGCTTTGACTATAAATTGGTTGTCTGGGTAGTTTTGTTGCTGCTGGAAATGAATTTGAGCTGGTTGAGATCTAGGACTTGCTTCCTGTGAGAGCACTCTAATCACTAGAAAACAGTGCCTTTGCACCAACGAGGTCCTCTTTTCCCACAGAGATAACCTGGATGTCAAGAGAGCAGGAGACTTTCTGGCCTCTTGCAACACCATGCAAGATCGCTGCCCAACACAGTCCAGTCTGTCCCTCAGATTTGTAGGAAAAGTGGATTTGCGACATCTCCGAGGTGCCCAACCTAAGAAACTGAGGCTCTGAGATTTGGCTTGTCTTTTCTGATCCTGACACAGGACATTTTGAGATGAAGCATAGTCGAGAGCCACCACATATGAGTCCATATGTGAACCTGGCTTGAAGAACTGGATGAGAGGCATCCTTTATCTAACAACTGAATGTTTCTTTTGCCATTTGAATGTAAGGAGTGGTAATAGCATTGCAACCCTTAACGAGGTTTGATATTTCCAAATGTCACCTCTTCTGGTTTCACACACACTTGTTGATTGTTCTAACATGTTAATTAAAAGCGTAACTCTAATAATGAACTTATTTTTAGACTGTTTCTCTGAGTGGTGCATTGTATCAAAGGACAGGCAATTCAGAAAGCAGTTAGCCATGGATCAACAGTGACACAGAGCACTTGTGTAGTCGCTGGGGGTCAGTCAGTACATTTCTTTCACACTGGTGCTAGTCAATCACTTTTGTTTTCCAGATTAATTATGTGGTCTTTCATTAAAAAATGAGGGACTCTGATTTCTTGCCATTTCCATTTCATTTGTGGAATGTGGACTTTGCCTGGGTGAATTTTGCATCAGAGCCTTGTATATGTTGGTGGGGTGTTTTTGGTAAGGAACTGGGAAGAGCTCAAATAATCCAGTAACCTAAGGTGAGGGGGCTGGTCCATAGTTTCTGTACATCTATAAAGAAAGTGGGATAATATAAACTCCTGTTGCAGGTGAATATTTCATGTTAGGAACCATGCTAATGTAATTGTCTCCTTTATCTTCATGTTCCATAGTTTTCTGTAAAAGCTGAAGCAGTGACTTTATTCAACACCTGCGTCTTTAACAGCCAGCGCAGTATAATTACCTTTCTTGAATATTCTATAGAATTGTCAAACAGCAATTTTCTTTTACAAGACAAGCTTTTGAATAATGCCATTTACATACAGAGCTTAACATCTCTTACGTTGAAAATCTAATTATAAGTATCCAAAATTTACTGCATGTTTGCCATTTTATAATTCAGTCTACATAAAATTGCTAAAACACAGCACCTTTAACATTTATTCTGGAGCTGAATTAGCACACTCTTTATTGGACACTGTTTCAGTGTCAAATATAATTTGTTTCATGACAATATTTTTTTATTTTTCTTATTGTATTTCTCTTAAATTTCCAAGCAGAGGTATGAAGCAGTTGTAGTCCAAGAAGAGACGCCACTGTTTTATCATTCACTGAAATTCTGTTTTTGGTTGGAAGAGGAATGTATCAAAATTTCAGTGAAAGAATCTAGGAGAAACTCTCTAGCATATTTTATTCTCTTTTGTTATTATTCACTGGATATTTAATGCTGATGTTGATTGACTAGATCACACTGTAGATAATTACCCAGAAAATCTTGGAGCAAATCGTGGCTTGAATTGTGTAACATACCATCATCCTAGTGAGGCTACTTTTGCAGCCTTTGCAATGCAAACACGATAGACAACCATCTCAACTATCTCTAGCAGCACGACTTCAGTATTCTGTTAGGAAGATGACGTTAGAATAGAAAATTAACATAACATTGTATTATTTCTTACTGGTGCAAACTATAAATTAATGTTATGAAATGTTATGAGCGCATCTACAAAACTACCTCTTACAAAAATTGAAGACTATCGTTATAATCTTCCAATTGTCACTCTGGGAATTCCTGTGTTGCCACACATTATTTTCAGTGTTTGGTAAGCTACATTTTCCTTCTCAGTCACTCTTCAGGATTTTAGTTCTTGTTGCCAATTTCTGTCCAAGGTTTCTGTAAATCTTTTGTGTCCTTTTTCTAAACATGTTCTATTCTTAAAAAAGAATCCCTCAGCTATTCACTCCACAGCTTACAGTGAAACCCTCTTCAGCTTTTCTTTTCAAATACCATATTCTGTGAATGCATATAATATGCAAGCTGAAAAAACATTTTTATATACTATTCCACATCTCTCTGATATCAATCACAATATGAGACAATTGCTCTGTTTATGATTCTCATTCATTTTATGCAGGTAAGTGTAAAAATATATCTTTTATGTTTTAGTCCTATTGTTAAGTTTGGTTCCTCTGGTTTTTTGGTTTTTTTTTTGGTCCAAAGATTTTAAATATGCTAACGTCCTCACAAATTCTTAAGGCTTTTGAACACATCCCCTTCGTCTTGTATTGTATCATGTCCAGTTTAACTCTTCACTGCCTCTTCCAGGAATGAAAAAAATTTCTGTGAAAAACACAAATGTGTGCAAAATACTGCACTTCAGTTAAAATATATATTTCAGGTTCACTGCTGGGAACAAGTGACATCATATAAATGCACTTCTTATCACAACTTCCTAAAAAGGTTTCTTTAAAGTGATCTGAGTAAAACGTGAATTATGTGTTGCCAGTAAAAACTATATATAAGTATTTGTATTCTACTTCTTGCAAGAAGGCTAGATTTTAAAAGAAATACAGAACAAAGAAGAAACACTATTTTCCACAGCAACAGCTTTAATTTTTATGTGGTTTACCTCATAAGATCTTTAATGGATTAAAGAGTAAGAACAAGTTTTCTCCATTACAAGATTCTCATTTAATCCTTATCCACACTTAGTTTATCAAACTAATTCAGACAAGATTGATGCAGGGGCTTTTTAAGCCGGACATCATGTGTAAAATCGCTAGACAACAGATTTTAAAGGGTGCCCACCACGACTTGTCACATCATCTTTCCTCAGCCTCAGCTGCCCTTGCATAGTCTTATGCAGGGTCAGGATTCTTCTTGGTGTTACACTATGGACCACTGCAGAGAAACAGAGCTGTGACACAGTCTCCAGCAGAGTTACTTATTACATCCTCAGCCCCCTTCACCTGCCCCAGCCATTCAAAATAACATCACACCATAAAATATTCATGAACAGCCCAGTGCTCCAGCGAGGGCCTCGCTTCTGCAGGTGGCTGTTACATCAGTAATTGCCCGATACTTCCCTCCACAGCGTAAAATTGTTTTCATTATGTGTCATGCACACAGAGCCAAGCAAATCCCTCTTGAGTGGTTTCCCAAGGGCTAGAGGGAGGTGGTACTTAACTTAAACAGGCGCTTTTGGCTTAGATTTAAAAAAAAGAAAAAAAAAAAAAGAGAAAAAGCCAGGGAAAGCTCATCATTGACTCTACTTCTGACTGCAACAAAAAGCAGAAGCTCATGCAAAACTCTCATAAAGATTATCCTAAATGTCTCAGTTACTAGGAAGAGCTTTAGTGGCTTTAGCTGTTCTTATGATACTTAAAGCTGCTTCAGCCAGAGAAGAGAATAACTTTCCACCTGACTGAAGTTCCCATGGTTTGCAGTGCAAGGCGATAAGCAGGTTTCAGCAATAAACTCCTGCATTGTGAGACAATAATGCACAGTCAGGTCCCCCCATTTTGATTCAAGGGTGTCTTTTTCTTTCCCCCCTGCGGAGGACTAATCACAGCTCCACTTTGTTTAATTGCAGCAAAGAGAGAAATGTGTTTAAGAAGTCATTCTAGCCCTCTTTAAATGAATGCTCAAGTTCTTCAAAGACAACAAACAGGATGCATAATAAATAAGATTTAATTTTCAGATCAAAATAGGCAGAGTTAAAGATTTTATTGACTGATGTGTGAGAGAGAGATGCTTCTGAAAAGGAGGAGGAAAAAAAGGAAGCAACAAGTGGGATTAAAGTCTTGGGTTTTATGCAGCACAAGCTGGTTTTGCATGGTGGGAGGATCAGTACAGGAATAAAATCTTTCCAGAATTAGTGGTCGGTAGCCTGCCGGGCACTTTGCTTCTGATAAAAATGCTTGTAAAACTATGTCAACCCCTTGATAATTGACACAGATGCACCCACTATAGTTTTCAAACTAAGACCTAGAAAACTTTGGGCATGATGTATTGTAAATTATGGTTCGGGGTCATGAACTCCAGAGTAGTTGTGAGGGGAAAAGGGCTGGACAGAAAAGCGTTTATCAATCAAAAGTTTTCTTTCTGAGTTTGACATGACTAAGCTACAGCCCAAGTGATTGGGAGAGAAAACCTTTGAATTCATTATTTTTAAAGCTATGTTGTTCTTTTTTTGTTGTTGTTGTTCTTCCCCTTTAAAGGCAGGCATACCTATACCAGCAGAAATTAAGAAAATTCATGACAAATTTCTTCAGTTCTCTTCTTTCTGAAAAAAAGTCACGATTTACTGAGTATGCTCTGTGTAACATACAATGAAGAAATTTTTCATTTGCTTCAAATTCCTACAGTCTCATATATGAAGGAGCACATATTACATAATGTGATATACTCCAATTAATAGTTATATCATCTATGCTCTACCTTTCCCAGTGCGAGTCTTGCAGGCTGATTTGGAATTCTATCAGAAAAGAAATGGATATGCTTTTCTTTAACATCTTATGGCTAAACTGTTATTGACGTGGTTTGGTGCCCTTTCATTGCTAATATTCACAATTGCTGGTGACTGAGCTGTGAGGTCTCATAATTTTGAGTAGGAACTCAGTGTGCATAAAATGACCTCCAGGAGCATCTGTTCTGTGCTTTTGTCCCCTGTGTTAAATCAGATATGTGAGGTTATCTGGGATACTGAAAAGCTATACTCAGAAAGTATTTATTTTTTTAATAATGAATGATGGAGTCCTTTTTGCTTCTGGCAACTATAGGCCTTTTCTGAATACAGCAAATGACTGTTTCAAAATGAAAACCACTATGTGTTTGAATGTAGTATTATGCCTAGTTGCTTTTTGAGTGAAAGGCGGCTTTAAAAAGTTAGGTATATCATTGCCAAAAAGGGCTAAATAGTATTGTCAGCATTTTGAGAAGGAATAGGTCCTTTTTTTCATGAAACTCCATTCTGGACAGCTGTTAGTGACTTACGAAACTTTTCATATGGATATGTATGTTAATGACAGGCAATGAACTGGAGATGAAGAGACCCAAACACAGACCGATCTCTTCAGTGCACATCAAAAGCCTTTACAAAAGGAGCAGTAAAAGAGGCAGTGATGGTGGAGCCTTCACTTTTGTACACTGAATTAGTTCTGCAAGCAATGAAACTGATCTTTTCTCCTTGCCAGAAAAGTCTGGTGATTTTTGTGAGTGCTCATTAGCACAAGAGGCATTTGTGAAGATAATTGACTGACGCTGATACTGCTGGCTGTCACAACAGTGCCAGCAGTGTATATGCGTTTTAATAGTTGTATTTCCCCCCCCTTTCTTAGATATAATGCTTTCTGAAAGATACTGGCTCTCTAAAGATCTGCGAGCCCTGGTGAAGCAGGGAGTTTAAAGAACCCTACTCGGGGAATCTGTCCATCTGCCCTGCTGTCTTTCTGCTTGCAGGGGATGTGTGTGCACATTTGCCCATGGGTTGATAGGTAAAGGCGCTCCAGAGGCAGAGATGATGCAAATGTAGACAGAAAAATGTCTCATAGGCTTGCATTGGGTAAATATTTGAGCCTAACCTTGTAAGAAAGTAATACTGGCACAGGAATGGCAGCAAAATTAAACATCAAACCACACAGGCAATAAGCAGGGAAACAACCCACGCAGTGTTAAACTTTAACTGGACAAAGAGATGAATTGGGGAAAAGCAGGTTGTTTATTTGCATGCACACTTATCCTTATACAATATAGCAGCCATACAACAGACCTCAACCATATGCATGAGCAGTGTCCTTAAACATACACATCTTGTGGATCGTCAGATGACTTCCAGACATTTCCAGTTGCAGAATTGTTCAGTGCCTGAGATGCTCTTTTTAGCAGAGGAAGATCAGCAAGTGCGTATGGCTGGGATCTGTTGTATGACTGCTATATTGCTTAAGGCTAACATCTCTCATCTTCACCAGCACAGCTTCATGGTGTTAGGATATTTTTCTCCAGTGTAAAAGGAAACTTAATTCGGCCTGTAACTTCTTCTGTGTTAGGGAATTAATTATGATCAGCAGTGCCAGACTACATTTTTATCTGGTATAACTGATCACAATAAAAACTGAGAGAAAGTAAAGCACTTAATAATTTTCTGTCCTGGTATTTCAGTTACTGTAAAATTCTGAACTGGTGAAGTTAACCCAGGGGAGCATTGCTTTCAGTAAGTGTCCAGACTCTTAAAACATTTTGAAAGAAACACTTTCAAATTTGTCAAAATAACCTTGTTAAACATTTGAAAAATGCAAACTTAATGGGCTTTGGTTTGAAATATCAGCTTCTTTAATACTTTAAATCCTCAAATGAAAATGTCAAAACAAAAATATAATGTTTTGGATTTATTTACACTCAGCATTGTGTCCCAATGCACTTTACTTCTTTGTAACATTTTTTTAATGTCTGAAGTTTCAGGATTTTTTAAATTTCAGTTCAGTGCAGGAAACCAGTTTGAAATCTCAAATTCTCACAGGCAGGGAAGTTACATTCTTGGCCACCACTAGAAGTAGATCCCAAGTATTTACTGATGCCAAGAGAAACTGAAAATAAAAAAGATAGTAAATTGAAGAATGTTGCTTTCAGAATACTTATCACAAGACAAAATGTTAAGGATCTGATTTCTCAGAAAATTAAGTCCCCTGCTTGTCATCCTGAATTTCTGTTTAACTTGCTTTTCTGAATAAAATTCATTTTATTCTTCTACTGGAATCCAAAACATAGACATTTTGGAATACAGATCTCAAGAGAGAAGCAGTTGACCTAAAAGTTTTTAAAAAGGAATTTCAACAGTGATTTCATGACCTAAAAGAAATGTCGCATAATATTGCCACCATTTGAGCAAGCAAGATTATGCTACAAAAGACTGTAATCTATATGTTCATTAAAGTCTATCAAGAACCTGATTCTGTGTGTGTGTGTGTGTGTGTGTGTGTGTGTGTACGAGCATGTGTGTGTGTGTCTGGAGTACTCACTGTGGTTTGTCATATGGTTTTATTGACATGTTAGCGAATGCTGTATTTCTTATGAGCAGCAAAAACTATGTAGCTTGTCTTTAGATAACCACTAATGCAACTGCATGTCTTGTTTTTGTTGTGATCTCTTGTACAAAACACATTTGTTTAATTGATACTAAAAATATGAAGAATATTTAAGGCATCTCTGAGGTCAGGCAGTCTCTGTTTATGACTGCAGCTCTGAGGAACGGTGAACAAAGGAATTTAAACCAAATTTTAGCTTCCTGTGAGGCAACTGGGCTACTTATTTCATAGTGAGTAACAGTAAAAACTACAATTTTATCTCCAGATCTTCTACAAGTAGGAGCTGACTATTGTCTGGGGAGATTTCTAATTCTGCTGTTTAAAAACGTATGACTCTAAGCCTGTGTTTGTACAAACTACTGATTCAGTAATATTCAGGGCATTATTATTAGTCTCCTGAGGATGTCGGTTTGTGAAAAGAGTTGTGTGCATGGGTTTGAAAGATGGATGTCTAAAATTGACAAATGGCAGAAAGTGTGCAGAGAATTTAGGTAAGACTGTTAATGACCAGGGTGTTGGTGCAGTGGCTTGAAATTTGTAGTAAATTCAAATTATGTCTCTATAGATGGTATGTGGATATTTCCATTTAATAAGATATTTAAATATTATTGTGTGGTTATATTTCAGAACCATTTAAAAAGAAATAACAGTTGCACCCAACTAGCAGATAGGATGATGTACCTTTACATGCACATGCATACTCTCTGAGTAGATGGAATAGGTAAGGGTTGATTTCCTGCTCACTAGATGAGGTTAATAATGTATGTCATAGCTAGAAATTGTATCTAAGATTTTAGCCTAGTGTTTGGAAAATAACTTATAGTGGAGATCAATGTCATTTTATATCAGCAAGCAATACTCTGGGGGCAAAAGTTCTCAGAGCTAGACACTGCTCAGAGGGTACTTTACTGTGATCCGTGTCTTGCTAGAATAATTTAATAAAAACATAGATATCAGGCCAGTAATCTCTGAAAAACAGTGTTTTGTACTTTGTGTTTAAATATGCAAAAGACAAAAGAAATAACAGACTTCCTGATGGAAAGAAGCATGAGGGGGATTTTGGTTTAAATGCATTTTTTAAAAACAGGGTCTGTATTTTCTCCAGCGCCAGGTGACATTTAATGTCGTCTTTTTGTGGCTCATGACTGAAAATCCGTTAACATGCTCCTTAAAAAAAAAAAAAAAAAAAAAGCACAGAAGCACCATTTCAGTTCTTATTACCCCAGAAAAGCAGAAAATCTGATATCAGCATTTCCTGAATCATTATTTTCTTAAATTGTTTTATTTAAGAAAATACTCCGTTCCAAATAGCAGTCAGTAAGAGAAACGGAGCTGGGGATGGGAAAATAGTATGTGTAAGAAGCCAGTCAGCTACTTATGTTCAAAAAGTAGCCAAGGCTTTCCTAAGTTTTTGTTTGTTTGCTTGTATCTGACTAATCACAACCAGGCAGCTTGTTAGCACTGTAATTACAACTTCCAGAAGCGGCCAGCCCTTCCCCACCTCCTCCTAGCATGCACGTACTCCCATCTCAACAACCCAGCCAGAAGTTAAGCAGACTTTAATTTTGACGACTCCTCCCTCACTTCTAGCACATGTATGGATCATTCTATGTTGTCATCAATCTGATGGCAGCACATACCACTGCAATTTTTATTCACCTTTGCACAGATCATGAAAATCTACTGTTTTCTTTAACATGTTACCTTTCGATATCCATTGGTGGTCTTAGCATAACTATTAAGGAGTGATCTCACCTGTCCCATAACCAAACTCCCACATAGTACTGCAGCACACATATGGGGAAAAATAAAAAAAATCACTGCCAAAAAGTTTATTTGAGGTACAGCCAAGTGATCTTTTTACTTCCTGGCAGCAAGCTAGACAGTCAACCTCCTCCTCCCTTACCACTCTTGTGGTGGAACAGTGTCAGTAACCTGTGTTATAATCCAAATACTTTGCGGGCATGAGGTGAAATACAGGGAGGAGGCAGCTGCAGGCAGATCTCGGAAGGGTGAGGAGTCAGGAGCTGGGTTCCCACCTGCGTCAGAATAGCAACGTCTGGTACTAAGAGCTGAAATTTGGAGTACAGGACGAAATAAAACTCAAATTCTGAGCCACAGACACACACAGTCATTTGAATCTTGCATAATGTGGTTGGGGAAATTCATACCTCTGAGAGCTGGTCTTCCAAGTTCATTGCAAATAAAGGCATGAGTTACACTCACATACTATCCTGACACAGAAAGAACATGCAAAAAAATAGTCTAAGATTCTGGAACAATGCTTTTCCCTGGGTTTTGCCATATTTGACTTACAGATTATATACTATTCATGAAATATATAGCATAAAATATTGGGTAAGCCATTTAAAAGGGTTGTCTGTTTGGATGATTATATGAGAGCCATATTGTGTGCTATTTACTGCAGGTGAAATGAAGATGAAGAAAACATGTGGCATTATTAGATACTTTCATTACCTTACTGGGTATTTCTGGAGTAGAAGTCCTCCCTTTTAGAGATGTGACATTTCGGAAGTTGGAGACTTGTTCTGCAACTGGAGCCTGCTGTGAGACTTTCCCTGTGTGAGAAGTTACACACATGTGGAACAAAAGCTCCATCACCATTTTCTAAAATGTTGATAAAATAAACTCCAGCTTTTTAGATAGGAAGTTGGTTTGGTGATAGAATATCCATGATGAGGCTGAAGAAACATGTTGTATCTTTGCAAATACTGTGTGGCAGCTGTATTTCAGATTAACTGTTACTGGTTCAACTCCAGACAGTCTCTTGGCAGTCAGCTGAGTCAGCAATAGCAGAAAGCACAGTCTATATTTGTCTTTCAAACAGGGTTACAGGACCTTTTGGTTTACTTTTTATGTTCTACATGGACACTGCTCTGGCACATCTGAAACATTACAAATGACATATTCCCTTAAAGAGAAATCTCAGGATTAACAAGGCAGCTTATTTAACAAAGACGAGATACTGCAGACACTAGGCACCTAAAGCTGCTGGCATAAGTTGATGCAGGAAGGTTACAGGCACATAGCTGACAGTGAACTGTGGATCCACCTTCTTCCAAACAGCATAAAATTTTTTCCCTGTGCCAGTCAAGCTCCCCGTGAAGGCCTCTCCTGTAAACACAGACATTGCCTCACTCAATTTAATATGTGAATATGTTAAGAACAAAGTCTGGGTGGGAATAGCCACAAATGGATGACTCCATGTGCAGTATCAGTCTTCTGTTTATACCTGAATGCCTTAGTTCAAGTTGCATCTGGGGTCCTGTAACTATCATCAGATCCCCTTAACATGCAACGTATTCTATGTTTTGCTATTTCCAAATTTAGCTGAGAGGCCTGTGTATGTTTCAAGAAATGTCTTTCTTTGCATGAAATATTTCACAAATGCCATTTATTGCTATGTGCTTGATTCTTTGTAGAGTTTCAAGACTATGATTTAATATCTTAGGTTGTCTAAACAAAGCCCTACTTAAAATTTGCTCAGGTCTGCTTGGAAAACCAGAAACCCTGTAATTATAGGGAGAACTTGAAGGAGAAAACAGTTTCATTAACACCAGAAACTACTGTTTATACCCATGAACTTTGTAAAACTGCAGTTTCAGAAATCCTGCTGAAAAAATCCTTCAGTGTACTCAGTAAGCCAAAATTGGAAAGAAGTGGTACTTCGGTGTGAGCTCAAGGACTGGATCCATTGTTTTCATGTATGATTTCTTCTAACCTCATATTACTTTATTTACAACATCTGAACACCCTACTAATTGCTGGCATCCTTCCCTGGGAAAGGAGCAAAGATGTCTGGGCAGAGGCAGAGCTCCTGCTGGTGTCCCGAGATGTCAGCGGGGGTACAAACTGTAGATGCAGGATTGTGCATGGTCTTAAGTTAGTATTTGGCTACCTGATGTTTTTATTTATATTAGAAATATAAACCTGCCTAGATGCCTACAAACGTACCCTCCTTGGCATCAGCCTTTCATCTTCCCAAATACAGTAATTCGGGATGTGGATTCTCTACTATGTTGTGTGGTTTTTTAAATAATACCTTTGAAGGATGCCAGATTGACAGTCAGGAGGCTTCAGGTCCTCTTTTTATCCACAGAGCCATTTCTGTCATTTGGGTTCTGAACAAGCATTATTTGCACATATTTAACTTCAATGAAACCAGTATCTGTACATGGCAGCTAATGTTGAAGAGAAACAATGAGCTGGATTCTGTACTGTTTGTTTGTTTGTGTTCATATTGAAGATGAGGAAAGTGCAACTTCATTAAATTAAATTAAAATTTATAACAATCAAATGATTTAGGTAATAAAGGGGGGCAAAGAAAGAAAATGTTGAATTTTAATAGCTATAACCTGTAAGCAGTGCTTTATCTTGCCGCTGCTGTTGTAAGGACTGGTAATTGCAGCCGTCTAGACACAGGAACAGATGCAAAGTAGAGCTTTATTATATCAGACATTTGCCCTACTACGATACAGTCTAATTGCCCAGAAAATATATTTCTACATGAATTATTTCTAATTTGATTTGAACTAGACCAACTGTTGTATTTTGCTGAACTTTATCAAGTGATAAAATGAAGCACTAAATTTCAAAACAGTTTCTGTTATCAATCTTTTTAGAGAAAAGGATTAATTGATTGAAACTTAAAATGGCATGCAGTTTTCTAGCAAATAAAATAGTCTTCTTTCTTGCTAATTGAATTTTTGTCATTTCTTTCACCTGTGTCTTTTGAAAAGGAAAAGCAACGCTAATGCTAATTTGTGATTTAGAATGTTGTGTCTTCTAGTGTTGCATGAAAATATTTTAAATTGCAAGTTTAAAATACTATTAGAAATGATGTTGTTGTGAGAGATGTAAGGAGTTCAGTTTGGTTATCTGAAAATGTTGATCATTTAAATAAAATGTTTTTTTCCTCCCAGTTGATTTTATATTAGCACAGAATATTGAATTTGTTAATAGAAACTGACAAACATTTTGCATATTTCAAGACAGTCTGAATCATCAGCCTGCTGAAAATGGAAAATCAATGTGAAATAAAGGTAACTCTTTGGATGCCCAAGTCTGTTGTTTTAAAAATTGAGGTTTTGTTGTAATGGGTTTCTGTCCAGTTTGCAGTTTGTGTTTGTAAATTTATTCTATTTTCTTTAGGCATTTTAAGAAGGGTTTAGGAAATGCAGGGGAATCTCTCAGCAGCTTTCATGTAAAATGATAATAGTAACTTGCTTCCTCCTCTTTCCCATCCCCCCACCCCCAAAATAGAGCATAGTACTGAAATTATTTAAATTGACTGAGCCTTTTAAGCAAGTAAACACATTTTAACTAGTTTTTTTTCCCAATCCTTCCATTCATGCCCACTATAGAAATTAGCCTTCACTCTTCCTTCACTTACACATGGATACACACACTTGCATGGACACAAGAAAAATTTCTTTTCTCCTGTCAGCATTCCTACCCAACAATAGTTAGATTAGTGGAAATGAGGGCCTCCGCAGAGAAAGGACATTCAGCCACAGAAGGCTCCCTGCAGGAACAGCTGGTAGGGGTTAATGGCTGCTGAACCTCACAGCCAGGGCCTATTCTCTATTGTGTGTTCCACTCCTGGGAAGGAGGGAGACTTGTGACAGCTTCTGGGGTGCATGGGATCAGAGGTATAGCAGTTAGGTCAGAGAGGTAGTGTTCGGGGGGAAAAGGCTAGCCGGGAATTGCAATAAAAATGAACTCTGCGGCGGGAACGCTGGAGGCTTGAAATCTGCAAAAATTGGGCGCAAATTGCCATGGGGAAACAGTAAAGGATTATTCAGTAACGTGGCTTCTAACCTTTTAACAACTGCGATATGAATTAAAAGAACAATTGGAGGGAGATGGAGGATGAATAATTCATATCTGAAAGTGGATGAAATCCAAGTCGGAGCTAGACATGGTCCGCTAATGTATGTTATTTATGTTTGTACGCTAACCCCTTACAGTTCAGCTCTCTGGATTGTGGCGCGAGTGCCGTGGTCACCGTCCCCAACACACCACTCAGGAGGCACAAGTGATCGTTCAGTGCACAGCACGCTCAAGCTTAAATAGAGAATGATTAACAAGTACATGTTTCCCCAAAGTAGGTGTGTCTGTCACACCATCAGTGTATGCAGAAGGAGCCCTCCTTGGAGGACTGGCAGGTGACGTGATGGAAGATCAGGTTCTCTTTTTGGACCGTGTGGGCTCTCCGGGTGGCTTCTCTGCCACTGGCTTGTGCCTGGCACACACCAGAAAAGAACCTCTCACCAAAGTTGAGAAGCAATGATTTAATGGGCTGAAAAGATCACCTCTGGGAAAACACTGGAATGTTCCTGCCTCCCCTGCCCCTCCCCGTTTTAGGATAGTTTGGCAGGATGCTGTGGTTTTAAAGGGACCTTAGAGGGAGCTGTATTTCCCTTCTGAGAGCTGGTTCCTCTTCGTAAAGTATCTGAAAACTTCCTAAATTAAATGAAGTAGCATAAAATAGCAAAAAAAAAAAAAAAGTAAGATTGACCAATTTTGTGTGGAAACCTCATCTCCCTCTACCAGTAATCTTTCTATTTGTTTTGCTGCTCTTTCAGTACGGGAATGTCTGACATTCAGTAAGACTAAATATTAAGAGTTGTTGGGCATTTTATACTTGCAGCGTAAGCAAGAGAATAGCAAGTGTGTTAGTAAAACAGCTCTTTTGCCCTAAATCCACTGTTTTCCTACCCACATTATGCTTCTGGATAAGATATGTAGATGTTGGGAGACATCAGCACAAATTTCACCCAATGCATCTTGGGGGAAAAGTTCAGCTGTAATTATTGTTCCTTCTTTTTGTTCATTTAATCTCAAACTTTAAAGCCACTTAAATAATTTTGCTGTAAGTTTTTATTCTCTGTGTGAGTTTGCTTAAAGAAAAAAAAAAGAGAGAGCGAGGGGAAAAATGTACCATTGAGATCCTCACCTGCAGCAAAAGCATGAAAGATACTGTCAGTGAGCTCTCAGTGACTCCTTTGGAAGCAATACAGATGGAATACACTCATTTAAGTTTTTCTATTTGGATTGTCATGGCTCAGTAAAAACGTATGAGCCAGTGCCTGAGGCCTTTCAAGAATATTTAAGATGCACTGAAGTGTGTCATGCCTTAGTACACCTTGACACAGTATTGCAGCCCCCACAATGAGGATTGACATGTACAGGTAAAAACAACAACAGAGACATAACAGAACAATAACAAAAATGCCTCCCTGAAGTACTGACACTGACAGCTTGATAGAATAAGCAAAAGTATCACCAAAATGACTTGCAGGCAGGAATAAATGAGGCTTCCAAGCACTTGTGAGAGAGAGTGTTGGAAACATTTATCCTGCTTTATGCTGTGGATACTGAAACACTGAGTGTAAGTGACTTCCCCAGACACTCGCAGCAAGGCAGTAGCACCTGCTGCCACAACCCTTAGTCCTGCTTTCTGCTGGGCTCGGCAGGCAAACCTCAAAAAAATAGCCTTCCTCTGCATATTCTGCTATGTCTTCTGTTCGAATGAAGGCCGCAGTTCTACAAACAGCTCTGTGGATGAACAGATTTCAGCATGTACCTGCGTGCATTTTTGATCTGGACTCCCAAAGCTGTATTCAAATTTACAGAGCGTGCAGGTCCTCAAACAGGAGGTTGATCCTTGGACTGGGGGAAATGCAGCTCTGCACTGAAATTTCCATACTTTGGATGCCTCAGTTGTTTGAAAACAGTGAGGATGGACCATAAATTTGGAAAAAGAAATAGGCGAATCAGCACACCTGTGCTAAGACTTCTGAATGCATGATGTCACTTCATAGAAAATTATTTAGAATTATTTTAAATATCTGAAAACTGGTTGAACTTAACTATAACTTAGAACAGCAGAGTTAGCAGGTGTGCTTGTAACAACATGCATTCAAATTCCCATTTATTTAAATAAAAGAGAAAGTAAGAATAGGAGAGTTTGAAGACCTCTTTGCATTGCTATTCACATTGCCAATGTAAAGACACAAAGGGGTATGAAATGAAGAACTCAGAACAAAATTATTCTGATGACAGACTCTCACACTGAGGGTTTGTTACAATTAGCAAACTCTTGATCTCCCCAAAGTGCAGCAATTGATTAAAATAATTTGTTGTCACATTTTTTAAAATATAGATAATTCAGTTTTATGAAACAAATTTAACAGAAGATGCTGTTTACAAAACCATAATGTTATTTTTAAAGCTACTAGTTCAAACGTTATGTGTGATTTTCTGTACAGGATGTGCTATTGAAAGGGTTAAGCTTTTCTGACTTTCAGATACAATGAAATTATGACAGGAAGAAAATTGTGCCATTTTAGCATGAAAATGCTTGTACAAATACTGTCGTTCCTTCCTTCTTACTTTCTTTATAATGCCTCAACGATAGCTAAGATGACAGACATTTGACAGGTATCTGTAAGCATACAACCCAGGCAGCTCATTAAAGTTTTTCTTTCTATGCATCAGCTTTCACAAAGGCAAAAACCCATTAGCATTGACTATTTTGCAGATTAGAAGAATTAAGGGCTTCAAATGTTGGCTTATACCAAGCAATGTCACTTGTGAAGTGATGTTTGCTTTATTATTTCCCTTTCTCTCTCTCTGAAACCAGACTGACATGACTTTAGCTCAACGTAGGGCGTAATGTGCAAACCAAAGGACTGGCTCACCGATGAAAAGAAACACATTCCCTTTTATACATGACTGGAATGGCAAAAAGGGGAGACTTTACATGTACTATTTAGGCTCATTAGAGTACTGATTATGATAGTTCTCCGGTGTAATCTTTAATCGACTTTGACACTAGATTTGCCCCGTTACAAATCCTGTCATGCAAATTAAGTCATTTGTGTTGTTTGATATGGAAAGATCTGCTATGAAATGAAAGATTAGTTCACAGATGAGGCACCAGAGACTGCTGCCCTTGTGCACCGTGCAACTGATTACAAGGATGAGAGCATCCATTTTTACACTGCTGTTAACATTTAGGAAAGAAGATTAAATTAACACAGTTTATTTCCTTCTTCCTGCATGCAGTTATTTTAAATAAGATTTCATAACCCTTATTTTTACGGTACACAAAAATGGGAAAGCAGACTAAATGCAATGACATCATTTCAAATAAGGAAACATATTTTTGGAGGCCATGTAGATGGTGAGTTGAGTATTTTTTTGTATGCCCTACAATGAGATACAGGATTTTTTTTTTATTAGTGATTAGATTACAGAGATTTTGCCATGATGTACAAAACAGCAATGAAAAATTACTGTAAATTTTAATGTGCTAAAAACCTAGTATTTTGATTCAATGATGTGATACATTTTATTATCGTTGTTATTATTTCTTATTGAATATTTGTATCTTGGATCAGTTATACCGACCTGATAGGAAACCTCTACTTAAGGAAAGAGGGTTATTTACTACTTAAAAACATAGTTTAAAAAGCAAACATTGCACATAGATCTATTAGATGTACATTTAAGTAAAATTTATGCTGTTCTTGAATGGCTCTAGGCCAGCCAGAGTTGTTTTAAGCTTTTAGGATCTCTTGTGCTCAACTCAAAATGCTTGGTTGGGATGGTATAGTTCATGTACCTGGCTTTGATATAGGTGGGCAATCCCTTCCTGGTGACAAACGATATAAAAATATTTATAAGGATCATTTGTTCTGTGCTCTTGGACCAACATGTTTGATCTGCCTGAGGAATTTCAGATGCCTAGCTACTCTTAACTCTTCCCTCTTTAAAAAAATGTCATGTTTACATTTTAAGCAGGATGTCACCTAATTTCTTTAAGAAATGCATATTTTTAAAAACAATGGATTATTAAGCATCTCTAATTAATTATGCTCTCATTTTGTCTTGACTATTTTCCTTACACCTAATTTATATTACTTTGTCCATTTAAAAACTGTATGTTATAAGAAAGCACCACTACACTTTGTCATTATATTTTGACGCAACACATTTTCTTCATATAATCTGAGTGTTCTCTTGTTTGGATGAATATGAATGCTGCAGTTGCTTAAGATTCCCTTAAATGACCATGTCACAAACTGGAATGATTGTTGGGAAGATTATCCTGCTTTTGAATAATTTAAAAATAATTTTAGCCTTTTTGGCACAGCACAGCTGTTTTCCTGCTTGTTTGCTCCAAGATTTTGTGTGATCATTTATTTACAGATCAGGAGTGACAGATATTTCTGAGTTACTGAAAAAAAACTGTAAGGATGAAACAATTTTTCTTGGCAAGAACCTGTATAATCCATAGTTGCCCAAAGTTGACAGATGCTACAAATTTCAGACCATCAATGGCTTGAATAAGCAAATGAATATTTTATTTCATCAGTAATTTAAGAATGAAGTAACCAAAACCTATTGAAAATATATTTATTTTAATGTATGTTGACATTTACAAGGATGTCTTTGTCCCCTTAGTGTCAGGTGACATTCTTGGCGCATATGAAAAATATGTAACAAGGATTCACCTGAAAATCCTAATATTAGTATAATTGGTTTTCCTCTTTATGTCAATGAAACCATAAAATACATACTTATTTAAAAACTCAGTTTTTAAATGTGTTATATTTTAAAAATTCTGTATGTTTTAACACATAAACTGTGATGGTGAGCTTAAAAATGAGCATTACTAAGGATTATATAATTTAGGTAACATTTGAAAACTGCAAACATTGGCTACATGTGCTGTGTTATCACTGTACAACTATTGTATTAGCATAAAAAAGTTGGAACATGCTTTCCTGAAGATCCATAATACAAATGTATACACTTTCATAAAGCAATATTGACATTTCAAAGACACGTTGCATTCCTATCAACATACTTAGATATTGGTTCTCTTTCTTAGTCTTATTTGAGAGCAACGTGTTGTCTTCTATTAGCCAAAATGTCACCGGACTTATACAAAAGGTACAAATGTGTCATATTTTTCTCCTCTGACTCGTTTGCCCTCACTGCTTGATACTTCTTGCATTACAGTAATGGAGTTCATAAAATATAATAAGAAAAAGGTGTACTTTAATTAGCCAAGTCATGCTATGAATAAACTCTGATATAAATCACCTCTCTTTATTTGCATGTATGAGGTGTGTGTATTAACAATTTATATTAAGTTTATTGAAATGTCTTAAGGTGTTTTTTGGTAAATGTGAAGCCAGGCCTGGTCAGAAGAAACCTTGACACATTAAAAATTGCAACTATTGCATTTTCTGGCTGAATATAAAAATTAATGAGAAGACTGTGAGCATACAAATGTTTTTTAAACCCCAAGATAGAAATCAGAGTACATTAGTTAAACCTATTAAACAGTGTAGTAGTTCTCCAAGAAAAAAATATATTGGAAGCTGTGTAACTTAAATTTATTTAAAAACAGCTTGGTTTAAATGGATTTTCCTGGTGGTTGAGTAGGTTAGGTCATTCTGTAATTTTTTTTTTCTTCTGTGAATGTTACAAGTCTGTTAATGGCATGCTAAGCATTACAGCCCTTTTTATTTATTTTTTTCAAGTGTATTCAGACCCTAAAGGGCATGGAGATTTTCAAAGGCATCAAAGCTATTTAGATGCTTAATTCCCATTAATTTTTATATGAACAATACGTGGCACTAAAGTGCTTTTGCTTGCCTGTGTGCATTTGGGTGTGTGAGTATATATGTCCAGGACACCACTAGCTGTTTATGTGGTTAGGTGGGCCAAAGTTTGTATACTTCTCCAAAGACTTGTTGCTCTGTTTGTATGCATAAAAGCTCACATAAAAGTTCTTGGATTGCTCCATTCAGCATGAGCTGCCCATGACATCAATAGACCTGGCTGCCTCAGCAGTCCCTCAGCACAGTGGAGTCCCTGAGTAATGTAAAGGCTGGTTGGCACCTCCACCCCATTCCTTTCTCTTTTTAATGCTCTTGGAAGGCAGGCCCACTACCTAGCTTCTCTAGGCAAAGGTAGGGGTCCTTCTAACTTCCAGGCTGTGTTTGCTCATGGCCTATTTTTAGAAATCTGTTACTGGGACAGACTGGTTGTCTACACTAAAGATTTCTTCCCTATGCTGTTGACTCAACACACTCCTTGATTCCAGCCATCTTCTTGATCATTCTTCATTTCACTTGAGTAAAAACTTCAAATTCTTCTAATGTTCTAATTTAGTACTTATCCTTTTTTCGCCCTGTTGTCTCCATAGCTGTCCTATGCCTGTTTCCGTATGTGCTTATTGCTCTTGAACGTGAAGGTGCAAAACCATGAAAACCATGCACAGTACTCCAAATGAGATCTCAACTGTAGCTCATCTAATAGTAGCAATATTTATCTGCTTTCACGCGGGTACATTGACTGACACATTCTGTGATGGTATCTGCATTATACTTGGTGAATCTTGACCTTCCTGGAAATGTCACCTATATCATCCTCTTAAACAGTTATCGCCACCTGCACAACACCCCCTCTTGTTAATAGGCCACAAGTGGATGTCCTTGCACACTGCGCCATTGAATTTGTCCCACTTCTTCAGTCCACCTTTCTGCATGGTTTCATTATCCATGTTTGTATCCTAATATGTGTCCTAACAAATTCCATTCACACACTTTGTTTTGTGCCAGTGCTTCAAAAGATGTCAAAAGAATTCTGTTCTGTGATCCCCATCCTAAGGCTATGAACTGACCTTGAGGAACTCACTCTTAATATCCTCTCAACATGTTTCCTCTTTTCTAGCACCGCTCCCTGCAATTTTCATTTTAAACATATCCTTATGCATTTTATAGGTCTTCTGTAATGTTTTTTTATCTTTTATCATAATGAGTCTGTAATTTTTGTCACAGTATCATGCTTTATTAAAACTCAAGTGAAATACATGTAGCACATTCCCCTTTGCTAGAAAGATGGTAGCTTGAAATGTAAAATTTGTGGTTCACTCTGACACAATTTACATTTAATAAACCTGTGCTGCAATGTACCCAGTTTCCTTTTACCCCAACAATTTAATTAAAATTTTCCTCAACTATGGTCTGAAGCACTTTCTACCCTTCAGCTCGGAGTAATGGGATCAGATCCACATATTCTCTTCTTCATCAAGTTAAAGCTTCTAGTAGTATGATCTCTCTTGAAACTTGGTAGATTTCTTAAAATCCTTCACTTCTCAATTAGTGCTAAACTGATGGGCAATTCTGAGATGGAAGTTACTGTAATGTTATTTCAACTTTTTCCTTTATTTCTCATCTTTTCAAGCAACACAAACTGAATCACTTGGATTTCAATCACAGTCACTGTTACAGTAGATTCTGTTATCTCTCTTGGTTTTACAGCTAGTTTCAGTAGTTTCTCTGGTTTGTTCTTCTTCTGATACTTGTGTATACACATTTTGTGTTCTTACTAACTACTTCCTATCCCCCAGTCAAATCACAAAAAAGCCTTTCAACAGATCGTTTTATTTTCTTTTCAGCTTTCTTCCCATAGATATTCTCAGACCCATTGCTGTTTATTACTTTTCTATATTCAAACAGAAATAACCTGCCGGAGCAGACTGCATGGTCTAAACTGCTAAAAACAAGCAAGGAAATAGTGAGAGAGCCTGTTAAATGATAAAATAAGTTAGGATGTTTTAGAAAAGTTGCAACTTAGGTGAATATATCTGTTTCGTATGCCTATGAATTCAGTCATCTGCAAACTATCATCCTCTAATGACAGCAAGCAAAAATTAGTGATTATTTTAAAAACTTGTCTGACTCACAAAGAGTATTAGAACAGAAAAAATCAGTATGTTGAGAATGACTTTCTTACAGATACCCTACTCTGTTTCAGCTAGAAAAAAACCCACAACTTTTCTTTAGAAAACTACACTTGTTGTCATTTACAGGATGATTTATTCCAGATGTAGATTAAAAATTACACATCTTTTAGCGTATAAATAGTCATGGAGATCATGTGAAATCCTCAATGGCTGGACAGAGGCAAATGTTGTATTCATCATCAAAAGAGGTCAAAATGATAATCTGGGGAACTACAGGAAGGACATCCTTACTTCCGTCCCTGGAAAAATCATGACTTGAGTCCTCTTGGAAAGCATTTCCGGGCATATGAAAGAGAAGGTGGTGAGCAGGCCACAACCATCATGAATTTACCAAGGGTGGACCGTGCCTGACCGATTTGGTTGTATTTAACACAACTTCAGCAAAGCTTTCCACACTGTTTCCTCAGTATTCTTGAACTCAAGGCGGAATCTTACAACCTGGATAGGAAGATGGATAAAAACTGGTTGGCTTGTTGGGCTCAGAGGGTGTTGCGTAGCAGCCTGTACTGCACCTGGAGGCTGCTTACAATTAGAATACCATAGGAACATGCGCTAGGACCTGTAGCACTTAATGTCTTAATCAGTGACATGGAGGAGGTGAAATTTGACCAGGACAAATGAGAAGTCCTGCACCAGAAAGGAACAATGTCTTGCAATGATACAGCTGGGGACTGCCTGGCTGGGGAAACAGCTCTCTTGGAAAGGCTCTGCAGGTGTTGATGGACAGTGAGTTCGACATGAGCCAGGAATGTCTCCTGGCACCAAAGGCAACTACCAGCACGCTGAGCTGTAATAGGAGCAGAGCCAGTATAGGATCATAGAATAATTCATAGAATCATAGAATAGTTTTGATTGGAAGGAACCTTCAAAGGTCATGCAGGCCAAGCCCCAGTTGATCAAGGGAAGTGACTATCCCGCTCTATTTGGTGTTAGTCTGCATCTAGATATTACATCTAGTTTTGGGCCCCCGGTGCAAGAAGAACACTGATAACCTGGAGCAAGTTCAGCAGAGGACCACTGAGGTGATCAGGGCTAGAACACTTGCCCACTGAGGCTTTTTTAGCCTAGAAGCCACAATTTCAGGGGGCCTAGAAGCAACTTAGCAGGGTCTGCAGGACAAGAAGGAACCAGGCTCTTCACAATGATGCAGAGTGGAAGACAATAGACATAAATTTAAAAGAGAGATTACAGTTGGATGTAAGAAGACACTTATTCACCAGGAGGACAGTTGAGCAGTGCAACAGTTATCCATAGAGGTTACAATCTCCATTAATCTCTGGAGATTTTTCAAGAGCATTCTGGATAAAACCTTTGAACAGCCTCATCTGATCTTATAACTAACCTTGCTTTGAGCAGGAGTTTGGACTGGAGACCTCTGAAGGTCCCCTCCATTCTGAAATACCCTGTGATTTTGCAGTTCCATAAATTCAGGATGTACAGATTGTTGCCTATGTCTAATTCTGTCTCCTAGGATGACAGTTTGTACTGACAAGTTAGACTGCCTATTTCACTATGATACAGTGGACAAATGACACTAGTTTTGGATGAACATATGTAAAGCATTTAATTGGCAACTTCTTTCAGGGAAGTGCCACTTCTCATGGATCTGAAGCATTAGCTCCATGTGTCAGTGACGTATGATTCACGTATTATTGCTGTTATTTAACAGACACCAACTTTGCACTTGGTGATTTACCCACAAATAAAGAATAAGCATTCTGAATCAGATACAAATGATGCATGTTGTAATCACAGAAGAATTTAGGCTGGAAACAGCTCCTGGAGATTACCTAGTCCAGCGTCCTGCATAAATCAAGGCTAACTTAAAAGCTACATCAAATTATTATGGGACTTTTACCATTCAGTTTTGAACATCTCTAAGTATGGATATTTCATAATCTATGTCAGTAACCTTTTCCAGTGTTATTGGGTCTCACGGCAAAATAATGCTTTCCTTATATCCAGATGGAACTTTCCTTTCTGTAACCTGTGGCATGTACTTCCCATCTTCCTCTATGAATCTTCGAGAAGAGCCCCACTGAACATTATCTAACCTTCCTTTAGGCAATGGAAGACGTCAGTTAGATTTCCCCTTAGCTTCTATGAAAACATAACAAATCCATCCTTCTAACCATTCAGTGGTCCCTTTCTGAACTCCAGTTTGTTCTGGGAAGATCAAAACCAGACACAGTACTCCAGACACAGCTTCATTAATGCCAAGTAGAGGGCAAAAAAAACCCACTTCCTTTGGCCTGGTGGATGAACTCTTCACCAGGTTCCTCAGGTTCATTTCTGAAAAGCTGCAGCATAACTAGACACTTCCCAGCCTGTAACAACAAAAGGGATTATTCTCCACCAGATGCAGAACTGTGCATTTGCCTGTTGAATTACATAAGTCTCCTGTCAGTTTAGTCCTTCAGCTTGTCAGGTTCACACTGTATGGCAGCCTCACTGGCCAGTGTATCAACCCTTTTCCCTCAGTTTGGTGTGAGCTGTGACATTGTTGAAGGGTGCATAGCATCCCATTGATCACTCCCTGACAAAGATATTAGATGGTGCTAAACTCACCCTGACCTTTGAGAGATGTCACCTATAACTGGCTACCAGTTAGATTTCTAACAGCTAACCCCAATGCTTTGAACCTACGATCAAGCTATTTTTCACCCATATTTCACCCAGTCCAAATCCTAATTTGGTTTCAGGGAAATTATGGAAAATGATGTTGAAAGCCTTGTTAAATTCAAGGTAAATTACATCCACTGCTCTCTCCTTATCTACCAAGCCACTCATGTCATCACAGAAGGCAGTTAGGTCGAGTAAGATTTGCCAGTTATAAATCCTTGCTGCCTGCTTCTATTAATTTTCCTGTCCTTCAAGTCCCTGTAAATGGCTTCCATGAAGACTTACTCTTAATTTTTGCAGGAAGTAAGTGAGGCTGACCATCTGGAGTTCCCTAAATTCTCCTTCTTCCCTACTTTGAGGATGGGCATAAGATTTACTTTTCTTGGTTGACATGGAGTGTCGCTTTTCAAAGATGATAGCAAGTGGCCTTGCAATGACATCGTCCAGCTCAGATTGATGTCGTTTGATTTCATGGACTTGTATATACCCAGGTTATTTAAGTAGTCCTGAACAGAATACCTATCAACTGTACTACTGTTCTCCCCCAGAATCATGCTATTTGGCACAGGGATCTGATAGCAGATCTTGTCAGTAAAGTCTGAGGGAAAGAAAGCTTGAAGTACCGCTTTTCTCTGTCTGATGTTACCACATCACGTGCTCTGTCCATCATCAGGCCCACGTGTTCCTCGGTCTTCCCTTTGCTGTGAATGCATGTGTTAAGTCTTAAAGTAGGTTTTACCAGCCTGCTTTTATCTAAACCAGACAAATCCTAGGACATCGTGCTTCATTGACTTCCCCTCTAATCCTAACTCATAAGATTTCAACAGGTCTGTCATGAAATTCATAGCAGAATTCTGGGCATTCAAGGTGTGCTTTTGTGTGGACTCCATCTTCCCCACAGGTGTCTTCCCTGCTATTCATTCCTAAAGAGCCTTCATCTATCTATCCATCACAGCACCCCCAATGTGCAAGTTATTCTACCACGTTGCTGTGAGACCAGAGATGTCCGTGCACTGCATCCATGTATGAGACTCCAGTTCCTCTTGTTTGTTTTTCAAGATGCGTGTGTTTGTGTACAAGCACTTGAGATGTGCCTCTGGATGCTATGCTTTCTCAGGGGAAATGAGAGAACATCCTTCATCACTCTGTGCTGCAGTCTTCCCCCACTTACCCAGCTGTTGTGTCAGTCTGAATTTGGGTGGGATAGGAACACTACAAGAGGTATTCCCTCTTTCAGCAGGGACATTTCACCTAGTAAGAACCTAGTGAGTAGACTTGAAAGAGGGAAGATGAAACTAAAATCTAAGTTGTGTATTTGGTTGAGGTAATGTAGCAGTTCACCAACAGTCTGGATGTTTTGTATCTATGTATTTCTCACAATGAGGAGATAAAAATATGAAGAGACAGGTTTCCTTCCTCTTATTCTTTATTTGTATTATGTCACTGCTTAATGTTTAGAAATTAGTTTGTGCTTGTGCAGGCTGGGAAGCAGGGATGTAGCAAATAATCAGAATAACTACTCATGAATGGTGCAATGACTGGTTTCTAAATTGTAGGGGTTTTCTTAGTATGTTAAACGAGAAAAATGCTGGTATGCAGAACAGAACAAGTGGAACACATCATCTTTGTCTAGTTGCCTTCTAACCTTTTGCTCTCTGTCCTTGTAATACAATTTGGATTCTATGTTTTTAAGGTGCTGTGAGTATAATTGACAACATATTCTTGGTAGGATTTTTGTATTGTGATAAAATTGGGAGAAATATGTGACTCTTTTTCACCTCACATAGTCTCATAAATGTACCACAAAACAATTTAGTTTCAGTTTGGCAGTTTAATACTCAGTAATTAGTGGTAAGAATTTGTTGTAAATCATAACCACTGTCTCCTATGGATAAGTAGACAATAGGTGAGATCCCAGAAGAAAGGGAGACCTATGATCTGCCCCTAAACTGATATCTGCAGGGGATAATGGAAGGACTTCGCAGTGTTAGGTCTTCCTTTACAAGCCCCTCCAACCACTTCCCTTTCTCCTTTCTTTTCCAGATTCCCATAAACAGTTTCTTACATAAACCCTATAACTTTTGCACTGGGACCACTTGAGAAATAATATATTAACCAATAGATTTACAACCCTCTGGCTCAAACCCAGAAACTTATACATGTAGATTAACCATAGTAAGGAGTAAAATACTGGTTCTATAAATATTGAGTTTAAACACTGAACCATAAGGTATCAGGATTGCCTTTTCATTGATTGTTTCAATCATAGAAAAAACTATTGCAACAGGCAGGAAACATGAAATACTCTGTATCTGTCTGATCATATTTCCTATAACTAAAGATCCTCCATGCATTTACAATGTAAAGGATTCATACTACAAAAATTAAGAACTCTAGCTTTGTGTATTCAAATATAAATTATAGTCTACACAGTCTGCAAATTTTGATTTAAAAGTTCACAAAATGAAGTCCCACCCCAAAAAGAATCCTTACAAGCAGCAAGTCTAACCTTAAAACAAAATATTGAAAGATTAGGTTGCCAAATATTAAGTATTTTCAAACATCTCATTTATTTTTGTCAAAGATTATTATAATTACAGGCTATCAAGGTGGAGGGGTGCCACTGAATTGAGAATGAATACTTGAATGAATAAAAAACAAGAATCTATTCAAATACTGCAATATCTGTGTAACTCCCATTACCAGAGCTGCATGCACAAAATACAACAAAGTGAACTCTGCTGTATTTATATGTATATCTTAAAAAGCAGAAGTGGTACAAAAATATACTAAAAAGAAAAAAAAATACTAGAAGTGGGTGTGCTGAAATGCCATGGAGAAAAAAAAAGCCACAGGCACAATGAGATTTCAGTGCCTCTCTGGCCAACATGAGACATTCTGTTTGCTGTGGCAGAAGCCAGGCTGATTCCCAGCCTGAGCCACCTTCTACTGTCTCTTCATGTATATCACAGCATGGTTTCATGCCTTCATGAGTGTTATTCATTTCAAAAGGCACTTATATGGCTTCTTTGTAAGGAATTTCAAGTGGTGGATGCTATGTGAGTTACTAGAACCAATGGTTTTAATACAAGGAATTTACACCCTCAACTCCCTGGTACTGCTGATTTGAAATTCTCTGATATATATGTGTAGCAGTGAAAATTTAATGTGCATTGTGGAAGCAGAAGAGATGATAGAAACATGACAGAACATCTGTTCACCAAAGTGTAACGGATAGTAAGTACATAGGGGAGGGTTGACATCTTTTACTTAAAGTTATCTTTTCATGTAAGTGAAAAAAAATGAAGCATAGACCAAAGAGTTTTACCACTGAAAGATAAACAAATGAAATCAGACTTGATCAAGTACGACAAAATGTGAACCCACTATGGCACTATAGCAGTAACCTGTATTTAGAAAGACATAGTGAGGGATTGATTATTAATTATAGACAATCCCTTCTGCACCAGTGTTGAAAGAAGAAACACCTTCAGGAGAGGCTACAGCGTGCAGATGTTGCTGGACATCACCAAAAGATGGCCCCAGACTGGAAAAGTAATATGAGACCTATGGGAGTCAAACTTGAGTTTATGAAGTATGTTAGACTTTAAGCCCAAAGTTTTGACATTGATTTGAAAACCAATTATGTGTTTGGTCTGGCTAGCTACTGTCAAAATCATCAAACAGTATTTTGTTTGTCTTAGATTACTAGATTGCCATCTAAGATGATGATCTTAGACCATTTGTGAGTTGCGTTGGTGAAAAATGCCTTCATTAAAATTGGCCCTGAAAAGCAGAACTGGTTTGACCCTTAACAGAAATTATTGGGTTGAGTTCATCTCTATTTATTCGAATGTGAAACCTGTACAAAGTTACAGTAACATAGATTAGAGATCCCAGTTTGGGCCTACCTCTGTGTATACTGAGACTGAAAGAAAATCAGTATTCCGCTGGCTTAGATATAGGTTTGGTTAAGATCAGAGATAAATGACAACACAGGATTTGGTAGAAGTCCAAATCAACTAATAAGCAAGTGCTGCACTTAGAACATACACACTGTCTTTAGTAATAGAAAAGACAACTGAAGAAGCTGAAGTTGACAACAAAGAACTGGAGAAAGCATAGGCACATACACACACAGGTACATCTATGTGCTTCCTATGTAAAGAAAACCCTAACCGTCTAAAAAGATGAAAGATAACATGGATGAAATCTTCATGGAGTAATGAAATGAATGTGCTATTTGCTGTAGATTGAACAGGCTAAGATTTCTTATGGGATGAAGACATACATTCTCACATAGTTTTAAAGGGTGAGCCTTAAATGATTTGTACACCTATAATGTCTGCAACAGGCCAAATTAAGCTTATTATGTTGTATGTTGTTTAATTGTCATACAACAAGGAGTTAAACTCCCACGAACAGGAAGTTGTGTTTTCTCCTTTCTAGGTCATTCATTGGATGATCTTATCTTCTGGGTATGAAACATTTTCCTTGAGTATATTGTGACTTATAAATGTATAATTGTGGCTCTGAAATGTTGGAACTTTATAATGATTAGCGGTGTACCCTTAGAACCTTAATTAACACTCCATCTAATTAGATCATCTTAAAAAATGCCTTTTGTTGTCCTCAAAAATCCACGATGCTCAGTACATGGCAAATGAATTATTTCAGTTGCAATATCAAGAAAGGAGTTTTTTACCAAGCTAGAATTTCTTGCTTGCATTTTACTTAAGTTGTTGAAGACACAATGCAATGATTAACTTTTCAGTTATAATTAGACAAAGTAACTGGAATATTTTTAGTATTGCGCTGATCTTTCCTTAACTGTGAGTATGTTTACCTATAGATGTGTTACAGTTTTCTTATATATAATTATCAGATAGCTATCAGTAGATGTACACATTGATATACTCAAACACTTTTTTTACAAATAATATAAAAATTCTCTTTAGAAAATGCAGAACCACTTATGATGTGGCTTTCTACTGTGCTTGTGGTGTTGAAAGTAGGTAGAGGAGCTGTGAAAAGGTGATAGATGACAAAACCAGAATCCCTGATGGTTGTTCTCCACCCTATGGAGCAGGAGACAGGAAGAAGTTTTTGAAGGCAGGACAGCATGCACCCACTGACAAAAACTTTTGTCTAACTTATCAGTTCACCTTGAGAAGTGATGAGATATAACTTTCTCCTTGTCAGTTTGTGTTGCCTTTTTGTCATCTGTGTCCTCAAGGGAGTATTCAAGGTTTTATTTTCATGCTGTTTGCTTAGGAGACGGTAATGCTCTTTTCAGCCTCACTGTATTTTTTAGATCAGGAAACTCAAAGCTCCTGAACTGATAGTGACCTTTTTCATTGTGGACAATTAAGGAAAATATCTGGGTTTATTTTTTTTTTTTAACAAATTAAAATTGTAAATATCCTTCCATAGAATTATTATTTTTGCACATTAGAATAAATACAGAAAAAAATCCTTGCAAGTTACACATTTACAGTATACAGGGTGTTTCAAAAGATGGACCCATTTTCAAAGCATGTATTTCACTGATTGGGTCCATCTTTTGAAACACCCTGTATACCACTTATATACCATGAAAGAGGACTTGGGAGGAGGGTGTACAGAGATAAGTACCAAATACACACAGTGGATATAGGTGTATGTCACAAAGAGAGGAAATTAACTAAAGTTTGTACAGGGAATATATCTTTATAAGTCACTCCTTGCAAGTATGTGTTTTGAGAACTACTGCTAAATCTCCAAGGAAACCACTGCTATTTGTGACTCTGTTTAGTGGTGGAAAACTAATTTTTACCTGCTTTTCTAAGACTGACATGCCATGACAGCTCTTAGAAGTCTGCAAATCGATTATTAGTCAAGCCTTACTATATTTTTAGTTACCTTTTTTTTTTTTTTTTGTATTTAGACTGAATCACTGAACTACACTACAGATCAGAGGTGGAAAAGTCAGTCATGATTTGAAAAAAATGGTACCAATCCTAGTTTTTCACAAAAAAGATGATAGCATAATGGTATTACGCTGAAAAATTAAACCTCTTTTTATGTCTATTTGTATCATACACAATTATTACTTTACTTATACAGATTTGCTTTCAAACCTGCATGTGTAGTTGTATAGAAATACACACGAGGATGGACTGAACACCTACTAGACTGCTGTTGTCATGCAGAATCCTAACCCCAGTGTAAACCTTTAGTAAACAAATATTTTTCTTTATTCTTAAATCAGCTGGTGACAGTGAGAGTCAGAACGTCAGAGAAATATTTTGTTTATGCCTCGCAGTGTGAATTGCTATGTGTTCTTTCTTTTCCTATGTTTCTCTGCCAGCAAAGGGAAACTGTTAACATCCTTGAGTTGTCAAAGGCAGAGAGAGTTTGTTGTTTTCCACATGATAGCAGAAGTGAGATCAGAGCGCTAAATGTTTGCACTGGATTACACAAAAGACATCCATCCAGCCTCACATCTTGTCTCCAACATCAGCTGAGGGCTGTTGTTCACAGAGTTGTGTAAGTACAAAGCAATCACACACAGTGAGGTCTCTGCAGAATATCTTTCCAGTATCTGATGGGAGGGACAGTCTACCACAAGTAGGGTCTTTCATGGTCCTGAATAGATTTTTCCTCCATTAATTTTTCTGAAAACCTTTAACATCTTCAAGATGCAATTCAGAGATTGGAAAAAAGGACTTGCCATGTAGTTCAGGAGACGGAGGGAATTAACCCCTGGGCTGAACAGGAAATGCTTATGAGTATGATGACAAAGTGTTGACAGAGGATGGTAGTAAGGGTCCTGGTTTGGTTATCTCTGAACTTCTGCCAAGCAGGGAAACTTCTACGCTTGTGTTGTCATGTCACATGCATGCTACCTTTCAGCTGCTCTGTAAGACCTGAAGTTACCTGACAAGTGATGGTATTGCTCCATGCAAAGAACTCACTGAAACTGCAAAACAACTCTGGTTAATATTTTGTATTAAACAAAAAATTTTTTGTGCAGTCTCAAAAGAATGCTATTAATTTATTTTAATGTATTATTCTGTATTTCATTTGTAGGTGTGACAGGGTACATTAGGATTCGAATTTCCTGTTTTCCCACGTATGATTTTGCAAAGTTGTGTCAGAGTACAGATTTGCAGTCCTCCTATGTAACATTAAAACAGATCTTGCTGGATGTGTCTTTTATCATTGCTGTTTTGCAGATCAATGGCTCCAGTTCTGGTGGGGTCAGGGAAGATTATCATTTAGAAATATTCCTTGTGAAGACAGATAGATCTTTTTTGATCATGTGCATACCTTGCTTTGGAAGCTGCCTTTGTGACCAGCTCCACTTCTTACCCACTTATCATGCCCTTATCCCCAGAGTTGCTTGGTCCCCTTCTAGGGGACAGACATTTAACTACTTTCACATCCTTCTCTTTGTGATCCCCAGACTTACAGTGTATTGCTTGTAAAACATCCTTGTTTTCACTTGTCTGACATCCCCTTAGGTAAGCTAATTCCCCTTCTTCCACTCAAATTCCAGCAATCATCAACTACAGAGGCATCCAGCACTCCTTTTTGTGACTATCTTCTTTCTATGTTTCATTTAGATATAGCCAGAAAGACCACAAGCAGAAAGCTTGTAAAGCGATTAAACTCATTTTCTTCATTTGCTGTGGCGCCAGCTTGCAAGGTTCTTTATAGAAACTAGCTCAGTCATGCAGCAGGTTGAGCTTGAGATTCCTGATGCAGATCGTTACGCTCCCATAAATTATCTCGGAAGGACGTGAGTCAGGGTTTGAACCAGACATTGACAGGAGAGTTTTCTTCCGTTTGCTCTTTGTCTTTCATTGCTATCCTGCATCACTTTGCCTTTACTTGCAGAATGGAGAACAAATTAATTTTTGAACAGTCTATTGTGCTTAGTACCACCGTCTTTGAAAGGTACTCTCTACTTTTAAGCCAAAATTTTAAAAAATAAAATTCCTATAGTAACCCAGTCCAGTGAAGAGAAGGAAAGAGGAGTTTTCCATTTTAATTATTAATTCAATGAACCATAATCTATTTTTAAAAAATTACATACAAGGTCGTATTTACTTCTAATGAGCTTATGCCTATGTGTATGTACAATTTATTAACAACTCTCAATGCAACTGATCACTGAAATAGGAAATATTCTTTGAACAAACTTTCTATTGATATATTTAGTACTCAAGTATTGAACCCCTTTCCTTGATAAATTTGTCATATTATCCAACTGGAAATCTTAATGAAATTTCTGTTATAAGGACTAATATAGTTATAGGTATATAACACAATGTGCTGAAAGTTTATGGAGTAGTAGATATTAGTTTAGTGACTTCTGAATTTTCTTAAAAAAAACCCAACAATAACAAAAAATCAAAACCAAAAACTTTGAGCTTTTTCTTCTGAAATAAACTCTAAATAGATAAAAATACAAAAAAAAAAAAAAAAAAAAAAAAAAAGCAATTTTCAACACTAATCTTTGGAAACTACACCAAATGGTTTGACATGTTCCAGTTTTCAGTTTTCCAAAACCAAATTGCCCAGCTTTCAGGGAAGACAAGTGTTTCCCAGATATCTTTGAGTTCAGTTCGTAGTTTTGCTTCAACAAACTCTGGGTTATTTTGTTTTATATATATTTCCATATTTTTCAAAGAACCTTGAAAAAGGTTCTGTACAAATAAGAAAAATTAACCCAAGGAGAACAAAATGGCTCCAGTATTTGTGCTTCACTTACACTGTGGAGGATGAAGCAGATATGGCTTTACACCTTCCATGTGCAAATGGAATGTACTAGGGACTGACTGCTAATGGTCCTCAAAGCCCATCTGCAGATATTTTAGGCTGGAGCTGCTGAAGTGAACTGGGCAAGCTGGGTGATGCTGGGGAAGAATGTGGTGTTATGGTGGTTGTGCTCATGACACTTTCAGGCCAGAACACTGAGTGCCTTCATGAAGTCATTCCCAAAGCAAGAAGGAAATCCAGGATTTTATTTGTTTCCACATGGCTCGATTTCTAGCAAAATAAGGAGACCAATCACTTTCCATATCTATACATTTCAGCAGACTTGAGAAAATTTTCAGCTTGGACCTTTCAGAGGAATTCCTTTTTGCTGTGGAGGACTTTACTCAGCTTCATGTCTCCTCAGAGTAGGATCTGTGTGTGCTTTCTTGGAAAAAATGCAAAATGTTATTCTGAATTTGAAGGCTGCGTTTTATTAAAATACATTATCTGTATTTGTGTTCAGTCATCTCTATCCATTTTCTTTTTATCTTTTGTTTTTCTTTAAAAATGGTTATGAATTTACTCAAATGGCAGAAAATCGTAAGGGTAAGGAAACTCCATATGGAGACATAAGAAGAAAACTGGCAAATTAATGGTCTTTTTCAATATTCAGAAAGCAACCGCCAGAAACAAAAACAAAAAAATTGAGGATTCTCTTATGGGATACAGCAGAATATCTGATTTGAGAAAACAGATTTGAACCCAAATGGAATCCGGGGTCCATTTGTAAAAACAAGACGTTGAGCTCAACAGTTGCATAAACTGCAAGTGTAGTAGCATGACAGCTGAGGTTTGATGGCCTGTAATGCTTTGTCAGAAGCTTTTCCTCTCACAATTGTTAGAGTTGTTGCCTGTAGAGAAATAAGTGCCCTTTAGGACATGGTTCAAGTATAGGAGTAGTTTAGTCTGTCTTGTATCTGAGGGGACAGAAGAATTTATCAAGAAAATTGTATAGGTTTTTATGGTTGACTGAAATTCAAATCCAGGAATTGAAGGTGGAAAGTTGATGTTTTGACTCAGGCAAAACATAAGGGAGAGGTTTCTGCTGTATTTTAGAGGGATGAAGTGAGTTTTCTTTCATATAAACCAACATTAGTCACATATTTCTAAGAATAACATTCCTCACTGTCATTTCAGCCTGGGATTATCCATGTGTCCTGGAGACAGGCAGACACCTGGGAGACAATTTCAGTGAGCAGAACGTTCTGTAGTTGCGGGAAGTGTTTATTATGCTAAATCATTGTTTCTCACTTCATTTCACATAATCATCACTTCTGCAGCATTTTCTTGTTTGACCTTCAGTATAGATCAGGGGACACAGCTGATATCAAATATATTGTTTATGTGGGTTTGGCCCCTTGCAGCTAAAGGACTTTTTTTTTCCTTGGGGTTTTTCCCACACTTTTTTTGCCTTCAGTACTTCAGTATTATTTTATCTGAAGTTTCAGTGACCAAACTTAGCACTTTCAGTCTTCTTGGGTAGAATACATTCCTCTTTCACATATGTTATCAGAAAATCCCTTACAAGTCATTATGTACAGAAAATATTGTGTTATCGTTCTTTCTTTTACACAGGTGCATGGTAGATAGTCTATTTCATTTACATAGGAAAACAACAAAAAAAAAAGAAGCAAGTATTATAATGTTCAAATTTTACAAAAAATAACCCCAAAAAGTCAGTCACAGTTGGCTCCATAAGACTCTTAACAAAAAGGAGGTGGTGTCCTCACAGAAACAATAGTTAAGAACAATGTGTTTCATTGAGTAATTTTATTTTCTCTGTCATTCACTGTTCTGATATTACATTTTGCCTCTGTGTCTTACAATTTTTGTTATTCTTATTTTTTATAATATAGTTTCTCCTTTTCCACATTCCATGTGGTCAGCTCTGACTGCAAATAGTTGATTTGCCTGTTTTCCTATTCTGGATAAAGGCTTGCTTGTTTTGTCTGGATACATGAGGGGAAAGATGCTTTTAATACTTTATATCATGTACAGGACTCAGTAATAAAAGTCAGTCTTTGGGCTTAGACCCATTACCATATCAAAAATGCTCTAGCCACAAGTTATGCTTCATTCCGACTTCCGAGTAAAACTAAGCCAGATCCTGACCTTGAGCCTATGGTTTGTAGAGAGCTTTAAATGCTGGGTTTCTGCACATTTAACTCCACCGTAACAGTTGCAGGGTCATAGGGAGGTGACAGATGCTATCACACGCTTCGTACTGTAGGTGATTAATTATGAAGAGAGATCATTGAATAGACTAGACCTCAAAATTTCAGCTGATTTCCTCAGCAATGTTCTTGGCAGAACCACAGGAACATCTTTGTTGATTCAAGGCAGCTAGTGTCTGTTGTATTTATCGCAGCTTTCCTTACATAACATAACCATACAGGCTGATAAAAACAATGACATTTCAGTACAACACAGTGCTGGAAAGTTGGATCTCAAACAAACAAATATTGCCATCAACCTTGCCAGTGTTATAGAGCTGCTATTAACACCAGGTTTACATATTGTAATTTTATTTCTTAAACTACAGAGATAGTGCTTAGATGTATGGATTTATTATCACATTTGGCATATATTATTTATAGCATAAGAAAGGTGAAACATCTTGCAGCATGCGTGTAAAGATTAGGATTTATTGTCCAGGAATCCTTGAACAATTTTATCAAAAGCCCATTTCTAGGTGGTGTTTTTCTGCAATAAATCATACAGCAGAAATCTATCAGTGGACACCAGTAGGAGATAAATGAGAGAAGAGGAAAGAGGGTCATCACAGATTTTTTTTTCCTGTATCATGACCTGTCATCGCCAGAAATCCATTTATTATCATACACGAATGATTTTTTTACCTTACTCACTGGGTTTGCCATTCTAGGGACTGTTATCTAAAATAAAATGAAAACTTCACAAAATGTAAGCTTTCAGGAATCATGAAAACAGAGATAACTTAAAGACCACAGGAGCAAAGACTAACACTACTCTTTCTCTCCCTCTACATCTCCCTCTTTCTTTTCTCTTTCCTACACCCTCTACATGACAACAAATTGTTTTCATTATGGAAATAGGGGAGGAGGAGGGACAAGATCATAAACCTGGTGTGGTGGCAGTGTATACAAGAATTACTACACTCAACTGGTTGGTATATGCAAGATGGAGGCAAACTCTGTATTACCCAATTAGAAGTGAGTGAGCTCTTGTAGATCTGAGTTTATTCTAATTTAAATTCTTCAAGAAGCTTTCTACCTTTTTTAGTGAAATAGAGTTACGTTTGCCTTTAAGAAACAGGCATGGGGGGAGGGCAATAATGAAGAGGGCTGAAGTGTAGCGTTTTTTGGAAGGTTGGGATTAATCAAGATATGAAGGAGCAAAGTAACCTCACATATCTCAATTAATATTTGCTGGTGTGGAAGGAATTTGGTTAGGTAACAGTGTTCCCACCTGGGACAGAATGATGCTCGTATCTGTCAGGCTTCTGGAAACTGAGAGGAGAGACAAGAGAAACAGGTCTTATAGAAAGTGGAAATGGGTGAAATTTTTATAAAGCAAGAGCAAAATTTTTAATGCAAATCAACATCAAGAGGTATTTGTACATTTAAATAATTTCCTTTGTACAAGTAATGCACTAACGGACTAGATAAAGAAGCACAAATGCTGGAAAGGTCTACATTCTCCTTTGAAAATAAATGTAATAGTGAACTAATGACCGTGCATTTGCGCAAGCTAATGGTTCAGCTGCTCCTCATCAACAGAGACAAAGGTGGGACTGTGTAAGTCTGATCAGACCAGCTGTGTAAGTTTATGTCACGGTTGGGAAGATCTAGCTACAAGTGAATCACCAAAACAGGATCTTTCCTTCGCGACGCTGGACTGTTAGGTCTACCCTACAGCAAATGAAATTATGTCCTTATGGAAGATGGGTCTCACTGCCAGATACATCCGTATGCTGCCACAAAGCACAGTTCTTTCTAGGATGGGAATATGGAATATACAAATAAATAATCCAGATTTTTTAGAAATTATTTTTATTTTTCCCTTATCACTAAGGTTCAAGGCACTGAAGCAATTTGTCAAATGGCAAGTAACTATTACAATTAATCTTCAGTAATCCTATCACAAGAAAGTACAATATGTTATTGTAACGCACAGTTCACTAGATTAATATTGTGTATTTACTTAATTTAATGGGTGAAGGGAAGGGAAGAGAAAACTTGAAAGGGACCAGTCTCAGACTGATGACAGAAACAAAAATGTAAAAACCAGTCAGGAGAAATTTTTCTTTCTGTTGTAGCTGGTGGAAATTTACTGTTGACTTCACTTGTACCAGAACTTAATCCCACATTTCTATTTGAAAAGTTTTTGATTTTTACTTCAATAGTAGAAAAACATTACTATTACAGAGAGATCATGCAGTTCAATTATCCTTTAGCTATAAATATATTTTACTTTGAATATATGTTAACCTTTGTTGTACGAAAATTACTCTTTCCTGTTTGCTCTATGTGATCATTTACAATCACACGTGCAGGCTTGATTTTAATGGGTTCCAACACATGTTCAGATTTTTAATCTTTCTGGATTAAACTTTAATCATTTTTTAATCTTTCACATTCTCCTTGAAATATTGTAGTTTTAGATCATTTTCCTTGTTGCTTGTATAAATCTTTTACAACAAAGAAATTTATTCATTCAAAGTAGGAAAAATGTGATACAGTGAAAGGAGGAAAAGTTTCCTAGAGTATTAAGATACTACAATAATCTATTTTTTATTTCAATTGAGTTAGTTCATGCCTTCAACATGCATACTCTGTTCAGTTACATTAAAAACTGAGTTATACTTCAGAAAAATTTAAGATATACTATTTTTTCAGATCTAAGATTGCTACTACCATTTTTATTTGGCTGACAATTTTCAACTAGCTGGAAGATTTTATTCCTCAGAATCATAACAGTTACAGACACGAACAATCATTTATGGCTACCAGATCAAATAAATGGCTCAACATATTAACCCACATTTCAGCTTTACAGCAAACTTAACTAGCCCAACCTTGTGCAAAGCAGACTCTTCTAAACATCTGGATTGCTATTTGAATAATAAAACAATAATATTGCATGTATTGTATTAGAATATAATCTTATGCCTGCAAACCAGGAAAAAAAAAAGACAGGCTACAGGGCAAATTACAAATTTTGAAGTAGTTAAGACTTGAACTTAAATCTGTATATTTCTTTTTCAATATTGAGTGAAAATAAGCTGTAAAATAAGAACTAGTTTACACTGCTGTAGCCTAGGTTCTTTTGGGGAAAGACAGTTTGTATCTTTCTTTTTAGTATTTTGGTTGAAACCTTTAATTATAACCAATTGAATCTCCTTAAAGATTAGGGGGCCCACATAGACCGGTTGTGCATACCCAGTTATTATCTAGAACTCAACCACAGATTCATGTGGGTGAATTTTCTATGATATCATGCACTTTTACTTATTATGAAAATTTAAGATATATGCCACCCAACCTTTCATTTTAATATTCGTGCTGCTTTTAAGTATCTTTTTCTTATAAATGCTACAATCAAATCTTTCCTTGAGGCAAATACTGTTCCACTGGCTGCAAGTTGGATGTAACAGCACTGGGGTTATTTCAAAAGGGGAGGAGTAAGGGTTTTGGAGGTGTCTGCAAGGCAATTATGGGACTTTGAGAGTTACAGGAATTACGTGAGTTGCAAAGCAATTGCAGGAAACAAATTTAGCAGAATTCCCAGTGCAGGTGGGACAGGGATAACCTGGATGGATAAATGTCTCACATGTATCCACTAAAATGTGGATCACACCTTGACATCAAACTGAATACTCTCCTAGGTGTTGCACAGAAATGGCGAAACCCTTTTGCCTGCTCTGTCGGACATGACTGGGCAGCAGATGAGGTGGAAAGGAGCAGAGAAGATGACAGGCAGCAACTTCTTTCATTGGCACTGTGAGTGGACTCAGCTGCTCCACCGTTGTGTGCAGCTCACGCAGGGAGCAAAGAGACACTTCATGTTGGATAAAGACTCCACGCTCTTGCTGTGTGGACAGGGGTGAGAGGCTGAGGGCTCTTCCTTCTGTCCCTGTAGGCAGCCCCTGTGGCAAAGTCAGCTTCCAGGCCTTTATCTAGGTAAAGCTTTTGGCTTCCCTTGCCATGTTACCACTTTAAGCCCAGGTGCACTCAGTTTGTAAATAATTTCGGCAGATAGGAATGTGCAGAGATAAGTATATCTGTGTTTTGAAGTTTAACACTATCAGGTTTATAAGAGTCAGCCAAGTCAAAGAAATTCCTTGGCCTCTTTTGTTTCACAGCCACAGAAAATCATTCAAGGTAAAAGTGTCTCATATCCTTGCAGTGAGAACATGTTATGTCTGATTTACTCAGCCTGCTTCACAGAACACTTTTGTGGTCAACATCCTTCTTACAACGTTAGCGCTTACAACATCTATGAGATTTCCACATGTAAAGCAAGGTGTGAAGGTAGCCCAGGAATTTTGGGGTTCATGTGAGAGATTAAAAAATCAGTTGAGAACTAGAAAACTGTTCATTCTTCAGATATCTGGCACTTTCATATGAATCCTCTGCAGTGAAAGACCTTGACTGACTTGGGAACTAGAACACTGAATAAGAAGTAGAAGGAAGTCTGTGGGTTCCAGACACTTTATGCATCCATGGGATCCCACATTAGAGAATTATTTTGTCTTTTGCCATTCACAAGCACTGAATTCTCTTTGGAAATTGTAGGCACAGCAATTAAATTATTGTTGTCCTGTTTGCATCTATTCCTGAGACATCATGAGCACGTTAGGAAGGATGCAGGATGTCTAGTTCACTTTATTTTTCAAATAAGCTTACAAAAGTGTTTCAATCAATGTATTTTAGAAGATAACGTAAAGTTGGTGAATGTGAGTTTTAGCAATGAAAATGTGAGGAATCCAGATTATTTTCCACTTTTAAGATATATATATATATTTTTTTTTTCTTAAAAATGAAAGGAAAAGTGGCTATTGGGAACAGATAAAATGTTACACCAAATATCGGAGCTGACTGTTGAGGGTTTAATGTAGCTGTTTAGCCATTTTTCATAGCAGCATTTTTTTTAATGGAGGACAGAGGGAAATTCTCCAAGTCAGATTTCCTCACAATATTTGATGCTTTCCATTCCTTTTGTTTTACAAAGAAGTGTTCTCTAGTTCTCAAGGCACTTTGGAGAATGTACTTCAACAATAACTTAATGGAGAAGATTTTTAAACATTTCTGTCTTGAAACAGTCACAAGGCCTTTAGGTGGGATTAGTATAGTGAGGAGTAAAATAGATCCCTGTTCTAAATATGTGATAGGGAATCCTCAGGAAAAATGCTGATGGGATTGTAATTTTAACTCATGATCTTTTGAAAGATAAAATGATAACTTTGCTAATGATAGAACTCTTCATAGGGGGAGTACTAAACTTCGTCTCCTCTAACCCACACTAGAAGCGCTAATGTAGGATCATCACCATGGTTTATAATATTAAAAGAAATAATTTTGTCGAGGCTTTTACTGTTACCTTGCTAGAGATCAGAAAGAATATTCACAGTTAATCTATTTTTCAAAACTTCCTTCATCTGGGTCCCAGAGAAACATAACGGCAGTGTATCATGTTTCCAGCACTTAGGGATCTAATTGGAATATTGTTCTGTACATGCTGTTAGACACTGTAGTGACAAGATGAGTCTTAGCCAACACTGGCGGCCAGCCAACACATACCTTCTGCGAACAAAGTGCAGGGCAATTAAAGTGTAAGCACCAAAGGAGCACTGCCGAGAGAGAGCACAGAAATAGCCGCTAAGTAAAGCACTTAGAAAATATATTTTTTCGGTGTATTGGAGGATTATTGTTCTATCCATTCATTTCATTCCCATGATGTCTTCTCCTGAAGGGGATCTTTTTTTTTCCCTCTTAAGTATTTTTATGTTTTAGGGAAGTTTGGGGATTCCTTGGTGAGGAGGGGATTTTTTGGAGGGGGGCACAGAAGATGGATTTTTCTGTTATGAGAATTGAGACAAGAGGACAATAAAGAGAAAAAGCTTTGGGAATTGTGTTATGAAATAGAGTTTTTTATAAAATACATGGATTGGGTGCACTATGTACATATCATGTGCTGCAGAATGTTATAGAGAGCAACCAGTCTGCACGCAGCTACATATAAATACCAAAACAAGGCCTATAATTCTGCTCATCAAAATGAAAACACTTAAGAAATCAGATGTTCCCCCCCATCCTCCAAACAGGTCTGCACTGCTAAAATGAATTCACGATTGCCTTATCAGTAATTTGAGTAACCTGTGTTTAATATTGAAAATCCTAAATGATCCACAAATAATTCCAACACTGTTTTGTGATATTCAGTAACAAAAAGTAACAGATATGAAATATTTATTACTTTGAAGTCTGATTGTTAATAGATGGGTAAAAGCCTATTGGAGAGGGCAGGGGAGAGTGAGATGGGGAATTAGCTACTGGAGTTAAAAGATGCACAAATGTATGAACATAATTTAAATTCTCATTCCAAAACCTAGTGGCTGATCACAATGTGCATTTTACTTCCATGTGGATCTACTCATATGTTCTTTTATAGCAGTTGTACATGTTTGCAAAGATCAAAACAGTGGCTTTTACTGAATCTCTGTCTACTCTGGATAGTTTTTTGGGTGTTCTGTTGTTGTTGTTATCGTTCTATTGTTTTTTCCCCCAGAATACCTCAGTATATATTTCTCTAATGAAGATTTTATCAGCTATTTTAAGTCTACAAGATATATTTTTTTTCCTATGCAGTTACACAGAAAATGCTTTTTTCAATAATGTTTTTGTTTGTAAGAAGATTTTCATATCGTCTTTCTAATAGCAGCAGCAGGAGTTGGAGAAATAAGCTCCTAGACATAAGGATAACTATAAATTTATTTATTAATCTGAACCTTTCTAAAGGCAACATCCAAATTATTTCAAAAAATGTGTTTCTTTATATCATGTCTATGTCAGGTCATCAGCAGCAGATGCAGCCTTTTTTACTTACATTTGTTTTGAAAAATAATTATTTATTCTGTGGGAAGAAAAGGTTACATTGCAGAGGTCAGAATTTTATAATTTTCTTTTTATGGAGTAAGCCTTTGGGATATTATAATGGTATGTCAGCTAAGCACCTACATGGCTCTACAAGGTCAAGCAGAGAGTTACAATGGGCATATTTTATGTATGTATCTTGTGAGTGTTGCCCTGGTACTCTCCAACCCCCTCCAATAAACCATTTTACTGCTGTACAATAATGCAGCTTTGTGTTCCTTAGGACTTTTTTTTTCACCTTTGAATGAATACTAAATTCATACAAATGTCAATAATAAAAATTTACCAAGTTCTTCCTGGGGTCACTTAATGACATTGTTAGGATTCATAATGTAGCGACTAGGTGAAAGAGCTGCCAGTACCACATAAAGAATGAGTTGTTCTCCTCCTGCCACAGCCCCAGCTGATTTACAACCACTTTGTGTTTGATGTTGGACAGGATAATTTCATCAGTCTCCAGCCCTTGTGATCATGTCCCAAAATGACTAGTCAGGTGAAGCCTTAGCTGAAGATTGCTTGTCACCTGTAGGAAGTAGCTGTCTGCTATGAGTAGTCTTTACTCATAAATGTAATAATCTGTTAGTTATTCATTGAGCTATACTTCATGGTCTAGATGTAGTAGTGAGGATAATATACAAACACCTCACAGGGAAAACACTTTGAAACAACAGATGTGTCTGTTGAAAACCTTGCTTTTTACAACAGGACAGCATCTTAAACGGAAGTAACTGGCTTCCAAGTTCATCTCTGAAGGTTACTTCAAAAAACCTGTCAAAGCCTCTCCCACTCCCTGAGTGATTCACTGCAGTAAATGGCCTGTAGTTAAAAACAATGATTTCTTAAAAGTCCAACACCAGCATTGTTGTAGTGATTTAAGGCAGTCAGAGCAAGACAGGTATAAACCTTTGGTGCGCTATTGTTTTGAGAGAATGTGTGATGTTGTGATAGAACTATCTGAGAGAATAGTATGAAAATGCAGCCATGTGTCTGGGGAGCAAATTCTTATTTATTTCAGTTTACTTCCTTGAAATCATGGAGGATGTTTCTATTTCTAGTGCCAGTGATGTATTTTCATCGCATCCAGATATATAATTTGGCATGAAATAACTAACAGTCTTCCATTTTTGTATTAAGCTGGGCTTAACCTGACATTGCTTCTCTTATTTTATAATAAATAAAAATCTTGTTTCAGAAGAACAGTAGCTAGTAAGAATTCTGTAAGAGCATTACAAAATTGCCAAAAAGAAAAGAGGTGCTGTTATTAGGCCAATACTTCTGTAAATGATAAATTAAAAAGGCAACATGAAGAGGCTGAAAAGTAGTGACAGCTACAATGAGTACATTTTCTCCTTTCTCAGTGTGAGATCACAACACAGGAATATATGAACTTTGAATCCCTTTGTGAAATTTGTGCTCATTTTAGCTGTCACTGCTGCAGGTGATGAGCACTCACAACCTGTTGTTTCTGCTTTGTGCTTATAAAACTGCAAGGGATAAGTTTTAGTAACAAAGGAGTAAATATTCTGATAAATATAATCACGTAGCTAATGTGGCATTCTGGATAGAATTAATGATGTATTTTGGAATTTATGCCAAGCTTGTGATAGACAGACAGATATTTAATTCCTTAAATTGTAGTTGAAAAAACAAGTGTACCATTTTATGTGTTCCACTTACATTTATTTTGTTAGGATGCTTCCAAGGTTAAAATACACACTATTTTCCTCCTCAGGTTTATTTCTTGAGGTCTGCTTCCATTATTCCTTTCACTAAAATATTATAGATCAAGCTCCTGAAAAATAAGTGAGATAAGTGACCGCTGTAAAGGGATTAAATGAACTAAGATAACCACTGTTTGCATGTATCTTTGATAAATATTGTGTAAGTCATTTTATGAAATTCATGCTAAAGACTGAGATCTTTCTGAAGAGGAAAATAAAATTAGTTTTCACTTGTAAACCTTGCAACAGCAGTAAAAGCATAAGCAGACTCAGAAGATCCCTTGTTTTGGAAGAGATTTTCTGAACTGATTTTTAAACATTGAAAAGATAGATTAGTCTAAATTATTCATCCCGGCCTTGATTTATGGGAATCTATGAAAATGCAAACCAAGGAGCTGCACGCCAAGGATCTCCCTTTTGCTGGGTTGTAAACTGCTCGCTGGGTGCTGGTGAGGGTTTGTCACAGAACTGAGCTCTCCCACTGCAGCCCATGTGTCGTGCCTGCAAGTCCTGGAATCTGCTGCAATGTTTCAAGCAGAGGAGTGAAAGACAATGTCTTGTGTTAGTCAAAAAAAGGGGAATTTGCTCAATTGTTATCCAGAAGATACAGTCCATAACTTCCTATTCAGCCAGTTTGTGGGTCCAAAAACACATTTTACCACTGAGATTTAGAGATGGCTTGAGTTATTTCAAATAGTATGTAAAGAAATCATCTTGATTTGGACGTCCACTGTGATGTTTAAACTGGAAAAAAAATGACTGAGCTGAAAATTGTGTCTCTTAATTGTATGATTATATGCAACTGATGAAGACATATTGAAAAAGACTGAAAAAATGATGGCATTCATTTTTTCTCTGTGAATGTGTCTTTTTTGCATTAACAACTGCTTAAGAATTTTTAGTATTCCTTGCAAAGATTTAACATTAAAGATTTTTAATTTATTTTGCCATAGATATGCCTGGATCTGTTCAGTGACAGTGTAATCAAATAATTCTGGTGCTCTGCATAACAATAACTGTTTTTAATTCCTGCACTATGTGCAATGCCTACCTTTTCTGATTTGCTTTGAGCAAGATACAGCATTCTACATAATAAAAGGTTAAGAATGCAAAAGAGAAGTCTTAAAACTAACAACCAACCAACTGACAATGTAAAAACAGTTTTATGCATGATGGAAAGCTCATCTTTTTGCCTCCTTGTGACTCCATTAGGATGTTATCACTTCAGCACTGACTAACACACTCTAATTTGAACCTGTACAAATGTCAACTTTGAATGTCAGCTAATATTGCTGAGATACTTATTAAGATTTTTTCCAGTGCTGTGAAGGAGGTAAAAATGCTGGACATAATGTGCTTTCTTGTCCAGGGGAGGCAACAACAGTTACTTGAGAAAAGGTGGGGAGTGGGTCAGTTGCAGTCGAGAAGTGTTGCACGCATTAAGCAGAGAATATTACAACTGCACAGCTTTTAAGACCAGATTTTGCATTGACATATGAATGAATTTTGCAGAGAAGTTGTCTCTGAGGATAAGAGATGAAAGAATCATTTTTCTCAGGAAGCAAACCACTGCTTTTTTTGTTGATGCTGTTTTCCAGCTCTCTTCATATTGTGGTTACAAGCTATTTTTGTAGCCATTGCATGTACACAGTGTTTGGGGATGTAAAGACAGTCATGGTTAGGTATTGTGTCTGTGGCAGTGTCATGCTGTCCCCTGTCTTGATTCTTCTTTGCCTCCTCTTTCTTTCAGGTTCCCATCACATCTGTATGAACAGCCATTGCTATCCAATGTTTCGTACCTAGAAGAGAAGCAGACAAGGTCAGTAGCAGCTTCTTCTCTGGATATGTTCTTCCACCCAAGCAGGGCAGATCAACACTGGATGTGCTGCTTGGTGCCTCCATGGGAAGCAGGCAAGGACACTGAAATGGCAGCCAGCAGGCACCTCTTGTTCCTTCAGAAAAACACTTAAGGAGCCCTAGGTAGTAACTTCAAAGACTTTATTCACTGCCCAGAGGAATGGATATTTTGTAATACAAAATGAATCAAATTTCAAAGCCTGTAAAGGTCAAAAGCAGCCTCTGGCCATTCAAGAGGAAGAAGCCGATAGGAATTACACCTTTCCGCAAGAGGCCACTTTCATACAAACAGCCCTTGTGAAGTCGCACCTGCAAAGAGTTAACCACAAACCTCCACAGGGGCTGATGGATGAGAAATCATCACTCACCCCTCCGACAGGCAGGGACCAGAAAGGCTGGGCTGATGCAGTTTCACTTTACCTGCTTTCATACTTTAAGCTTATAGTTAATGCCACTTTAGGCTGTTTTGGTGCTAACCTCATTCGAGATAGGACTGTTAACAGCCATTTTCATTGCTGCTTAGGCCAGGTCAGACACTACAGGTACAGAAAGCCTTGTGTGGTAATAGTGCTCACTCTCCTTAAATAAGTGCAGAAGATGGAAAGCGTGGGAGAAGTAACATAAGAACTTGCTACAGTTCAGCAGCCTCCTCCCCTCCCCAAATTAGTCAACTTTGAATTATAGCTAATATTATTTCAATTTTCTGTATGGAGCAGTACAGATCTATGTGATTTTCTGAAGGAGCTGACTAAGAAGTACCCTGCTGTCACTGGTTTAAGCCCATGCCACCCTGAGTGGAATACAATGAGCAAGAATAAGCACAATCATGCAAATATTCAGAATAAAGGGTTAAAGCAAGACTTTGGAGCGGCTGCCTTTCTCAACACCAATATGGCACTAATGTCTATCTTATTAAACTCTTTACTTCATCATCAGATATTCTAGCCATTTCACAGACTTCAGGGGAAAAATATTCTTTGATAAGTTTTTGTATTTTATGGTTTTTTGGTACCTTACTACCAGAAAAAGGAAACAAACAAACAAACAAACAAACAAAACAAAACAACAACAAAAACACACACATGAAACAAACAAACAAAACAACAACAACAACAAACACCACCAAACTCAACCAAATAAAAAACCCCAGGCATCGGGAGTGGATACAGGTTTCAGAAGAGAGAGAAAAATGACTCATAGCAATTTTCTTGTGTAACTTGTCCAGAATGAATGTGTGATTTTAAAGCCTGCTAACTTGCATTGTAACCAATATTTCTTGCCTTTTGACTATTTAGGTCCCTTAACTTTAAAAGCAGGTTGCCTGGTTGTGGTAAGGAGAACTATTGGATCCATAGCCTACAGGCTTGGTTGGAGATAGGGAAGGATGAATTGGTGTTCCTGTATTTTTGAGCACTGTACTTCTCTAGCTGTAGGCCACTGAAGAGGCCATCTCTGAGGTTTCTGCTTGTTGGTGACAGATGGGAAGGATGAATTGGTGTTCCTGTATTTTTGAGCACTGTACTTCTCTAGCTGTAGGCCACTGAAGAGGCCATCTCTGAGGTTTCTGCTTGTTGGTGACAGATGCAGGGGGCTTTACAGCATAACCTCATAAAATTCAGCAAGGGCAAATGTCAGGTCCCACACTTGAGACAGACTAACCCCTGGCACTGATCCAGGCTGGGGTCTACCTGCATGGGGAGAAGCTCTACTGGAAAGGTGCAGAAGATGCTGGTAGACAATGGGCTGAACATGAGCCAGGGCTGTATCTAGTTTTGGACCTCCAGTACATCTGAAAACTCCTGCACCCAAAAAGCTTACATTTAAATGGAATTTTAAAATAAGAAAAATACAAAAATCAAGGAAAAAACCTGACTTAATCAGCATGTAGTTTTAAATTAGTTTGTTGAAGATAGCAACCACCTTCACTTGAAAATAAAGGACAAAAGGGAGAACAACTGTCACCTGGATCAGGTTAAACAGAGGATCAGGTTAAACCTTTGTTGCCCTGGTCTGTGTCATGACCTTCTATGTGACCAACATCAGTGCCATCACATTTCATCTGCCACTACAGGGTGCCTGCGAAGAGAAGAGAGAGAAGCAGTGCTTTGTAGCTGCCACCTGCAAATCTCTCATTATTGGCAGGTACTTTGCAATGAAGTACTAGAACCGGATAATTGCTGGAGATAGAATTGGCAAGAGCAGTATATGGGAAACACATTCAATTGCACATGAGTATGGTAGGTGAACTATAAAAAATGCAACCCTGCCATTATATGTTGAACAGCCGGCAAGTCTGGATCTTCCATTTTGTTTACGGTAGAATGGACAAAAGGCTTGTAGTGTCGGTAGTAAATAGCTTGGGGACTGTATGCCTTGTAAAGGTATTCTGGACGCTTTTATGAGCCATAGCTCAAACTTCTGTGACAATAACAGTGAGGCATTAGAAGTTTATTTGCAAGATTAAGTCTAAATGTCATCCCCAGGGTGCAGTACAAAAACTAATTAATTTTTTTATTCTTTATCGTTGAGATCAGCATTCTCCATAGGAATTTGCATTTCTATATGACCCTTGTGTAAGCCAGCTTGCATGGGAGGGAGACCAATTTTGGTTTTGAGATTCATCGGTAGTGTTGTCTATCCTACTCAAATATTCCATTTATACCAAATATTCCACTAGCAAGTATAATTCTGTAGCCAGCCTTAGAAGAAAAACAAGTACTTCTATGAGAAACACAATCACTACTCTTCTTTACACATTTTGCTATCAGTTTGTATCTTACAGTTGCTCTGCTATGCGGACTCCTCAATATCTAGTTTGAGAAATGAATTTAGACTGCAGTCTTCCTCCCATTGAGAACACTGGCTGGGCTTTTCAACCAGATGTTTTAACAAACCTTGGTTCCAAGACATTTACAGTTTTATACCTCAGTTCTTCTTTGGGTTGCAATGGGTCTGTTCATCAATTTGAACATTTGCAATTGTTTTGTGAGAATGTTATTATGTGGACACAGGCACAAACACCTATAGAGTGAGGACATAAGCCACCACAACGTGAAAGTAAGAGAGGGTTTGAAAAAATAATTTAAAAAGTGAAAAATTTTCTATTATGTCACCAAATCAGAGACTCAGAGCCTTCCCCATTGAAAATTTTTGCCATACACTCAAAATTCAAATCTCACTGTTAGACCTTCTCCCGTCTATTTTCTTACTGATGAGAAATATCCTCTATAGAAGGATGTTCTAAAGGGGGAAGGTGCTGTCCTCTGGCTTGCCTTCTCACATAAGGAATGCCTGTATGGACCTGAGAGAAGACTGGCCACAGAAACACCAAGCAGGGGAGCACCCCAGATAAGTGCAAAAGGAGGTGGGAAGGGAGGCACACTTCAGCTGTGGGACCTGAACACTAGCCTGGAGTCATGCAGGAACATTTTCTTCATTCTAGACTCATCCAGTGTTTGTTTCTAGAAACTTCAGGCCTATACAAAAAGTTCATTTTTAATATTGTTAATTCTCCTGTAGTATAAGCACTATTTCCTCAGCCACTCTTTCTGTGCCCTCAACCTTTTTAAAAACATAAGAAGAGTTATCAAAAGCAGCAATCATTTGCCACCACGATAGAAAATCATTAGATCGGATTGAAAGGTCACACCTTTCTGTTTGAGTAGCGAGAGCTCAAACACTATTCCAGGGCTGCCTCTCCTTTAGCTTCTGTTGGACTAAAATACTGTATGCCTGTATTCAATCTACAGATTCAAGTCACTATTGTCTCAGGAGGTCCAAATACTTACCAAGTCAGCAAGTTTCTCCAGTGCTACTGGGAAGAACAAACTTATTCCTCATGCCTTCAACACAGCACACTGAGGGCAAGCATTTTTTAAATTGCAGGAAGGGTATTATTCTAGTCAAATTTGCAGATGCTACACAAAGGTATGCATAAAACCAGTGCTCCTGACTAACTGCTTTTGACTGTACAGTCCTTAAAGGTTTTGACAGAGTAAAATTTGTGAGCAGTTTTTACTTGCTATATGTTTTCTGACTTTAATTTGTTTTGGATACAGAGATCCTCATTTTAGAGAAAGCCAATGATGTCTGCAGGTCTTCTGTCCATTTCTGTGTAAAGATTCAGAGAAAAGTCAGTCTAAACAGTTTTCAAAGCTAACAGCTTTCCTGATTAACTCATCTTATTATCCAACATGCTGCATTTTCTGGGGGCAAAAAAATCTCAAAGATGGGAGAGAGTAAAACTGAAACAAACAAAAAATCACACTTTGAAATCCATCTCTTTGGCAGCTGTCCATTCTTCGTTTTGGCAGACACAGGATTGCTGGCAGGACTAGTGAGGTAAGGATAAAAGACAAATGGTTCATCATTAATCCTTTAACTAAGCTGATATTTCAACACAGTGTGTGCCAGCATTTTTCTTTGGCATACGCTTTAAAGAACATACATGACAACCACATCAGCATTGTTAATATATTGGCATTACCTGGCTTATTATTCATCTCCCTCTGAATCACAACCAAGATTTTCAGGAAAATATCAAACAACAAAAGCCTATTTTTTTTCCCAGCATTTATTTCCTCGAGTATAAGGATGAAGCTAAATGTAGGCGATCATGATTTTTAGAAAATAGTTTTTTAAAATTAGCATATTATTTATTGAGATACTATCTTTTGAAAGCTTGATGGTGTAACTACCAACTTTCAAGAATAAAGTGCATCAAACAGATCCACTGTTTGGGTGAATCTGTTCATGTAAAATACAAATATGATAATTTAGTTTTAAGAACCTAAAACAAAAGCCTGGTTTTGAAGGTAATTATCAGGTTTTATTAAGCTTTTTGTCTGGAAAAACAACCTTCACATTTCAGGAGCAAAAGTGGATAGATCAAGACGTACAGATGAAAACAAAATATCTCAAATTCCATGAGAAAAAAAAACAAAAAACAAAAAACCAAAAACTAACCTGCAGTCTGCTTTTAGTTTTACCCACAGTTAATGCAAAATTCATACTGTCTTGAATGGATTCAACATCACACACTACACTCACATTCGTCTAGTAAATTTTAATTGCAAAAATAGATACACATCCATACTAAAAAAGAGGTTAGGTCGATTCATTTGTTCATTCATTAATTCTTTTTTTTTTTTCTTTATTTCTTTCTTACTAACTAGTTAATAATTGTCTCTTAACAAATTTCATTTTGTTTTCCTAAAGATCCCACAGGTAGCATTTCATCACGTGAACCTCTTCTGCAGAAGACACTGCAGTTTCAATGAGCCAGCCCGGGCAGACTTATCTGTCATTAAATACTGTGTCTGCATCAGAAATGATGAAGAATGTACTACTACAGCTGATGGTCAGAAAGACCTCATCTGACTTTTCTTAGTTAAATTTATTAATGTTCAGTTGTAGAAATTCCTTATAAATGCATCTTGGTCCAATACAGCGAGACACTGTAAAAATCACTGGAGAGGTAATAACTGAAGGAAATGCATCAAGATATGTGCAATACAGTGTACAGAGCTCTGGCCAGAGAACTTAATTAGTTCACCTCCTTTCTAAAAGCCTACCTCCATTTCTCATCCGTGCTAACAGAAGATTAAAACTGTAAAAGCAATATTACTAACTTTGCTTACTGGTGATGACTTCAGGCTTTATTGCAGGAAAATTTATTTGTTTGCAAGAAGAGACAAAAAGATGATAGGTTTGGATTTTTTTTCCCTCTTTGAATTGATTCTAATGTTAGGATTTATTAATAGAAGGAGACTGAAATGTGAGAGCCTGAAAAGGCAATATGGAAGAACTCAACAAGCTATAGAAAGAACGAATAACAAACCATATATTTTTCCTGCCGTGACAGGGCACTGCATAAAAACACCAGGGGATGGATGCAAACAATGTGCTGGTGAGAGTGACAATAAAACAGAGATGACAGCATAAAGAGAGAGTGATGAATGTATTAATGCAGGTAAGAGAGTTAGATAAAAGATCACAAGGAACAGCAGAAAATTCACTCTAAGCAGATCTTGAATAGTCTAACAGGAGATAGTGCTATTGTTAGATGTGGATGTGATGGGGAATGTGGTGACAACACAGACTGAGAGAATCCTTGAGTTTATATGTAGAGATTGTATTTATGCCTCTGGATATACATTTATAGATATTTATACTAAATACATATTTTGATATCCCTGTAATAAATGTCTATAACCATGTGATAAACTATATTTACTGCAGTTAGCACCCTTTGCCTGCCTTACCTGTGCCACATTATCTTTTCAGCTGGTGATTTCTCTGAGCAGCTCGGAACTGCTGTCAGAATTGTTGAAACCTGCCAGAATTATTTTTTTTTTCCTTTCTTCCCAAACACCTCCGTATCTTTTTCCTTTCTTCCCCATCACGCCTAGAGACAGGGAACTCTCCTCCTCTGCTGTATTCTGAAGTACCTGTGTTGAATTACCCCATTTTGGATTAGTTTAAGTTTCAAGGTCCAGTTTCTCTCATCTCTCTCAAGGATGAGAGAGAAAATGCGAACTGAGGCTCTTATTATAAGGAAAACTGGCATTAATATAATAGGCTTATTAGATAAAAATGGTGTTCCTAAAAAGTTGAAACATCTTAGTCTACTAAAGAAGATTACAAAACCAACCTATTTTATTAAAATCTTGATTTTCACTTCAGAAGATTTGTAACAATAAATTTATTGAAGTTATATATTTTGACTAATGGCTACTTGCCCAGTACTAGCCTCTAAAACCATTGTTTTTCAACAGTTGAACTAGCAAAGAAGTTGAAAAACCAATTGACTTCAGTGAGCTTTATGTTAGGCCCTTAGATGCAAATAGTTCAACATAATTTTATGTTATTGCTTCTTAGCACTCTCATGTTTCACCTCTTATGGTTGCTCAATGAGTGTCTCTTTTTAAAACCTTTCTCTTTATGTCATTATTTTCCATAGAGTAATATTAGAGATGTAGAGATCCCTGATTGCTCTTTTCAAAATGCATGTCATGTATTTGGGGCATTTGTTTGATATTGAATGGAACACAGCAGCACTACCTAGAAATCTAGGAGAAGAACTTAAGAATACCAATTTCTTCTGATGCTAAAAGTAGCTTTTAGAGAGGTTACTCGAAAAGGAAGAAAAAAATTACCAAAGTGAACCCCACTGCACATACCAATGCACAAAATCTGCAAAATTTGCTGTGACAGTTTCAGGACTGATGAATGTTTTTCAAGGTTGCAGACTTTTGTTTTATGTTTTCCCTCACGAGCCGCATTTTCAATATTATCGGTCAAAATTTCACTATTCAGTGGCATTCATTTGTTAACTGTGATTCAGGAGACAAACCCTGCTTGATGAGTCATCAGTGAGGGATCGTATTTCCACAAAATTACTTGGCTGAAATGATCAGTCTGAGACAGATTAAAACTAGGCATTATTCACCTGTAAGTCTAAGCATGAGAAAAGGGAGCCTGAAAAACACCGGAGTTTGTGTATTATGGTATGAATGGAGATTTCAGAAGACTAGTCAGAGAGGATTACCCTACAAAAGAAAATGTTTGTCTTGGAGACTTTTTTATTGACCTATGATATGTTTCTGGTTTGAAAGACATGTTCAACAAAGAGAGCTCCAGTCTTTCAAAACTCTCACAGCTCTATAAATAACTCCACATAAAATGTACAGTATGTATAAAGAGCATCACGATTTTTGAAAGGACTTTCTTTGCAGTAAGAGTAATGTCAAAACATCCCATTGATGGCAGCTCTTTTGAAGAATTCATAAGAATACAAGTGCTTATGAGCTGGCAAACTCTCCATGAGTGAGAGTGAGTATAAACAATGAACTTTTATGAGGTTGTAGCTATCCCAGCAAGATCCAAATGCAGCTTGAATGGACCTTAGCCAAGAAGTGACTGCTCAGCATTTAGTAAAGCTTCAGCTAAGGGAACCACAGAAAAAAAAAACACAGCAAACAAAACAAACAAAAAACCTGTTCCAGCAGTGAAAGTATCTGCCAGCAACATTTTTGAGAGTTTACCATCTGGGTCCTGCAGCCATCAATCAGACTCAATGTGCTGCTCCAGCTGTTCTTCAGGGCTCCTCATGGTCAAGGTAGAGCAGTTGTGAGAAAATAAAACAGAAAAATGGAGAGAGCTTGAACAGCTGTTGAAAGCTTGAGTAAGTCAACAGACAAATAACTCCTAAGTATTAAATGGCATGCAATTGCTTCACTACTCTGCAGAATTCAGACTGTCCACTTGTAGGTCTGAAAATATCAGTCTTCCACACTACATGTTGTTATTTTATTTGATTGTCCTGTTTTAGCGGATTTTGGGTTGTTTCGTAAAGACACGCATAAGTCCCTTTAACTTCTGTGGGAAATCAATCCATGAAAAACAGGTCTATAATTTTATTTTCTGTAGTCCGATGTGTATTGGCTCTAGTCATTGGCTCTTACTGGAACAAGGACTTGTTAAATTTAGTCACTAGTTGTGGAGATTTCAACTGGAGCTGAAATCTGAAAAAGTCTGCCACTGTGAGTCTCCCACCTGACTGAAAATCAGGGCCGTTGAAATATGTGTGCATTGTTGCAAAAAATCCTGTGGAAATGGAAATCAATTAAGTCGCAGTTTGAACAGAAACTGAGATAGGAAAGATGTGGTAGGAATTTCAGAAGAAACACTAGAAGAGGTATGAACAGTTATTAAATTAGCAATTCAATATCTACGAGCAACACAAAATAGAGAGCACTTGTCCCTGGTTATGGGGAAAGTAGAGCTGGGAAAAGGAGAAGCTGTTGGTTGAAATAGCAAATCTGACATCCTGAATGGATTAAAGTGTAGAGAGTCAGAAATAAAAGCCAGAGCTATAAGGAAGGCTGTGAAAATTTAGAGGGGAAAAAAGTGAGAAACTTGAGAAAACAGAGAAAAGTTTCGGAGACTGAAGAGGAAAATTGAACAGGCAAGGAAATAAATGGATTTCTACTGCATTTTTAAAATGGAATAATAGGAGGATAGAATAGGGTTTCTGTCCAAATATGGTGGATGTCTTCTTCTATGTATGTTTCATTGCAAAATACCTCCAATATTTCTTTCACATTTTTAGGAAGTTTCAATGTCTGTGCGTGATGAAGACTTTTTTTTTTTTTAATAGTTGACCTTGCTTTGTCAATGGTTTTAATATAAAAGATGTACTGGCATCCAAGGTTTGTTCTACAGTACAATTTAGATGTAATCATCTCCATATGATGGTTTTACTTAATGTCCAACTATAAATAACCTGGCTCTGGAGCAGGAAAACAGTGTTCTGTAGGAAAAAAAAAAGACTACTATTTTTTTTTAAGATATTAACTTACTAGGGTCTTTTGTTTATTTTCCTTTCTAGCATTTAGGGAGATTTATTATAATTATTCAGTACACAATTTCTACAAAGCTGAGTTGCAAATGGTATAAAATGTGTATAATAGTTAAACATTCTCTATTCCAGGTGCTTTAAACACAAATTTCTGCTTCTTGATTTTTCAGTAAGAGATTGGTAATCGTGTAATCACCGAGTCTTTCAGGTTGGAAGCAACCTCTTGGTATCATCTAATCTAACTCTGCTACTGGGATTGCACCATTTTTGTGCTGTTATTTCTCATATTGCAAAATAAACTCAGAGCTTCAGCGTGTGGATAGAATGAGAGAATGAGAATGACACAAATTTTGGAGGTTTCATTAGAAATCCAGTAATTCCCTACTAAAGATTCGTTTTGATTTTCAGAAGCAGGAGTTAATCTAAGCTTTATAAAAGTCTCTAGCTACATTCCTCTTGAGGCAGTTTAACAACAAGAAGCCTTAAAGTGCCATATAATAGTGTGCATTTTTAAGACACCTCATAGAAGTTCTAGTGAATACCACACAGAACAAAAATATTGAAATCTGGGGCGTTCAACCCAAAATGTACTGACGGAGGCAGGCAACTGGGAGCAAAATACTGGCAATGAAGTGGTGATCAATTACTTCTGTGAGGCTGAAGTGTCAACCCAAACTGCCTCAGGAACTTCTCTATGGAAAATAACAACAACAACAACAACCAAAAAACTGCAAAGAAACAAACAAAACCAACCAAACCAAAAAAGAAAGTTATCAAAACCCTTTACATGAGAGATCCAGACCCCAGTCCTGAATGTCTCACTCCATTGAACAGAGTGTAGGATGCTCAGATATTCAGGAGATCTAGACTGAGAAGGACAACAAGAAACGGCGAAAAAGAAATGTAGGAGATGAGAATGGAAAAGGCCCCAGTGGTCTGTTTTTGCAGGCAGTCAGGTTGTAGCATGTCATAACATTTATTTTGCAAACTTTCACAAAACCTTTGGGGGTCTGGGCATGCTGAGGACTTCGATTACCTTTTGGTAAAATATGATAAACCAAGTGAAATGCATATGATGTTTTTTAAAAATAACAGACGTTTGTTTTAAATATGCTTCCAAAAGCAGTATAATCACTCAAACTTGTCAGAAAATGAATATACTGCAAAAACTCACATGACATTTCAAACGGATTGGCTACTTTCATGAAGCTGTGATTTACTCTGTCATCAGTGTTGTCTGGTGTCTCACCTAGGTAGTTATTGGAGAGCAGAGGGATTCAATATCGTTTAAAAGACAGTTTGGAACAGCAATAACTTTTGCACACTAGTCATTTAGCATTGGCCAAGAGAGTTTGTAATGTCTTTCCTGCATCTGTGTAGTCTTCAGAATAAAAGTGGCAAATGCTTTTGGCAAAAATAAGCAATTAGAAATCCTCCCTCGCTATATAGTAAATAAACAGAAAAGGCTCTTTGAGTAAGAGCTGTACAAGCACTTTACACGAGGAGGCATGTGTACTACTGCTTTTCAACTGAGCATTATCGCTTTTGCCCACTACAAAGCATGCCTTGGGCTTCAATGTCACAAATATTGACATTTTGACTAAAGTAAGTGGACTGTATCCTGCCTAGTTACGCTTGTTATCAGAGAATAAAGCATACTTTTCATTGATTCCTGCAGTGTATTTTTATTTTGGAAAGAACAATCTGTCTGCTCTTGTTCCCTCTGGGGTGGAGTAGCAACCAGCACATCCAAATAGAGGAGAAGATGGCACTCCAAAAGTTTGCATGTTAAATGGCATTTCATCTTGTCAGATTCTTCTATAAGTCATTATTGTTATGTTCTACTTCGCAGTTATTTACCCAAAGAAAAACAAAACAAAACACCTTTTCAGTGAACGAAAACAAAGATTGAGTAACACATATATTCAAAAATTGCCTGAAATATTTATTTTCCGTATTATATATAAATCATGCACAGCATTTTGGGGTTATATCTGTCTTATACAGAAGTTACAAGGATCACTGTAGTTAAATCCCAAATCAGAACTAATTCTTTAAAAAACTACTCTTCCCTTTTAATTTAACTAAATGCAAGCTTCATGACTCCCTTATGAGTCAAGATAATTAAAGAAAGACCTATACTTGTCAGTGAATCTCAGAAATGTTCTAATGAGCGGATAAGAACCTTTTGTAATTAAGATGGTAATTGCCTGTATGCAAACGGCCTGTTGTTCGAGTGGTTTAAAAAGTGCTTGAAAACAGTTTGTTTGCCTTCCCTCTTGAGCAGACTAAACATTCCCACTTGCGGTCTTATTTACATTATTAATTTGCTTAGCAAATATTTTTTAATAGCTAATGTAAATAGAAGGAGTGGAAGCCTTGTTTGGAGAGCTCTTGTGAAGAGTGCTATTTGCTCCAGTTCAAGCAGATGAGCAGACAATCAAACTGAAACGTGAGTTTTTCAGGCACATAATAGACCCTTGGCTTATCAAAGCCTCTTATCTGATTGGAAAAAAATCAAAGGTAAACTTCACAGCTCATGGAATTAAAAGACAAATGAGATGTCATAATTATCAAAGTGGCTAATTTAGAAAATTAAGCCATTCACATAGGTGACATAATTGCTTGTCACAATCACTCTTTTTCTCATTAGCCTTCTCTTCAGTACCTACTATACAGTGGAACATTCTTTAGTCTTGGAAAATATTGCCTATACTGTAATCCCTTAATAGCATAGCCCCTGAAATTTATGCAAAAATATACTTAAAAGCTTCATTGATGTGATATATTTGTGATTCTCTGTTTGATCATGTCTCATAGTGTAAAATTTGGTATTTTGAATTTTAAGTATTTTATTGTGTCTTTTTCTAGCTTCTTTCAAAATTGCACAATTTAAAATTAATCAGTTAATTATGATGGGGGACTTAATAAGCCAGCATGCCATATGCAAATTCTTTTGGCAGAATTATACTTCCATCACACAAGGCAGCTTTAACATATAAGGATTACAAGATGTATAATTATTATGGCTAAAAGATTAAATTGTCCTCCTAAATTGTAAATGTATAGGAAAATATTTTTATCCACTATAGAATAATGTGTCTTTCTAATATTTAATGTTTCATTTCATGTTTGTTTTCAGTTAATTTAAAATAACACCCCAAATATTATTTCATGTAAGAAAGTAATTTTCAGGAAGTAGTTACACTTCCCTGACAATGATATTGTTTATGAGTCAGCAAGTATAGAAATTATTAAAGACAATTTCTAAGAAAGGAAATGAGTCTGGTTTGCTATGCGAGTTTCAAGGCATGACATTGTAAATGGGCAAGGTTAAACATTTTGGATTAAAAACATGACTGTGAGATTGATTAGGGTCCTACAGTCTTGTAAAGTTGGTAGAACATAGCTGACATGACTTATAGTTTGCTGAATTCAGAGCGATTACATTGATGTCATTCATTTGAAGAGATAGTTCATCCTAGATGCATATAGTGAAGCTGTCATCTGTGCGTTTCACAAATATTCATGTGACTAACATGTTTTGATTAGACTAAGACTGAACCACACCATTGAATGGGTCATGTGTCTGAAGCACTGTGACATGCTAAAGACAAAGTGTGTGTTTAAAAACAAGTAACAAAAAATGGAAAATAAAGCCAAATACCCAACCTAATCTTGTAAAGTTTTCTGTGCACCACTCCTCTGAATATTTGACATACTTAACATATGCAGTACTGAAACTCATATCTTAGAGCAAGCAATTAGGCTTCTGACTATAATAAAAGAAAGTTAATATATCATTAACTTAATTATAAACAATATAGACTCTGCTCAGTATGAACAGACCCCTATACAGTTCTGCATGAATGTGCTTATTTAGAAATAGGGTCCATCCCATCCTTTCTTCTCAACCCATAGCTGGGCAGAATTTCAACCCAGCATTGCCACAAGGGAATTGGCTTCTGTCAACAGTTCCTCAAAAGCAAATGCAAAGCAGTAAGTTCTACTTCCAAGAAAAATAATTTCTTAGATGGATCATGGCAGGCTTCAGAAAATTATGTTGGGACTGGCACGTCTCAATTTATTGAGCCTGACAGCACCCCAGTTGCCCAGCCCTGACTCATTGCAGGGGGAGTCACTCCAGTTCAGCATCATTGCCCAGAAGGGGTAGGACATTCACCAGTCTCCTTAGTGTCCAAAACAAGGGTAGGCACCACTTCTTTCTCCCTGTCTGCTCTGTAGTTTGCTACCTTCTCACTAGGATTTTTTTCCAGTGTCTTTCAGTTCATTCACAACAAAGAAGGCAAGCTTTCTAGACTAACCTTTCAAACACATTCCCACTGTTCATATGCAAAAAGGGCTATTTACAGGTCCATACAAAGGTAACAAAATCTGCACATAAAAACACTTGGTTTAATTTCCTCTGCACTACAGAAGTCCTCTGACTTTCTCACCCTTTCTTTTATCCCCCCATCCTTTTGATCCCCACAGTCCCCTCTTCAACGTCAGGTTCTCTCTCCTCGGCCAAACCCCAGTTTCTTCGGTTTAGATCCCCTGGCCTAGAGAACCAAGAGACCGCTCTCATTTTAAACAGCTCTGTTAAAAACAACTTTTTATTCTCCTTTACTGCTTTGTGTTGTTGGTTGTATCCAGCTAACTGTCTAACAATCCTCTCAATCCTAAGGGCAGGCGTAGCATGATAACCCTCATGCCAGTTAATATCCACACCTATTTCTGCAGGCTCCCTGGCTTGCTCAGTCTTTTGTCATAACCATTGTTTCCCAAGGCACTTATCCCATGCTAACAACTTTTTCAGTTGTCCTCTAGCTGCCTCTGGATAAAGTATGTGAGACACAGACCCTGCCAGAAACAGTGGTGGTTATAGTTACATGAAGGGCTCATTAAGTCAGAATTTGTAAGTTATGCATAAATTTTCAGACTGTCACAGGGAAAAATAAATATCAAGCATCCGCTATTTCTCTAGAAGGCATTTTCTTACAATAAATATTTCCCATAGCTTTCTGTCTGGTTTAAGGGAGAAGAAAATGAGGCTGAAGATTCAAGGCTGTTCTATTATCTTATCCTTCCATCACCTGCCATCAGAAGGCTTAGGTTCTGATCTCATTTATTGCATTGCAAATTTCTGGTGCACTTTTGTTGCAGTAGCTCAGTCTCTACTGGTTTAACAGATTGTGGACACTGGCCAGCAGTGTTAGTTTCAAAAATATGGACACTGACCCTCAGAAGTGTCATTTCATTCAACAGTAGGCATGAAATTGTTATGTGACAGACACAAGTGACAGTCAACCACCACAGGAAGTGGAAAACATCTAATCTTTTTCCATTGTTATAACCCTCTGTATTGGGGAGCAAGCTTCCTTCTTCAGCTTAAAAAAAAAAAAAAAAATGCTAACTTGAACATCTGAAAGTGCTTTACAAAATAATCGCGCCTAAATAATCAATAAGGACACCCTCTATGATCTGGTGACTAGTTTTGTCCCTGTTCCCAAAATTTTGGATCAAAAAAATTGCATTTATTAGATGGCAATGAGGTTGTGATTTTGGTTGAAGATGGATATTACCATCATGAGAGTATATGCAAACTGAGGATTAAATAAATAAATTGATTTATCTGTCCTTTTAGAGTAAAAAATGACTATATTTTACAGGGATTACAGAATTAGCACCGAAGAAAATTAAGACTACAGTATCATAATTGAAAATGGTGACATTATCACTATGCTATCAGCATTGTTCCCAGATATGCAGTGCTGTCCTCTAGAGGCCATGTTTAATACTAAATAGCCCAGAATTCATTAACTAATCAGTCAATTCAGAAATTCTTTTTGTGGGAGAGCAGATTCCAAGAAGAATAATATCTCTGTGCCTATAAGGTAATCCATATGATGATAACTTCCAAACAAAAGATTAAGCTCTCTCTTGCTGGCTGTTGAGGAAACTAACTCTGCTAACTCAGGTTTGCAGTTCTATATTCTATACTGGATCAGCCACACTCAATTTTTCTCACAATACTCTCAAAAGAGAACTGGCAGCAGCTGAAAGCAAATGATTTCCCCTCTTCCTTTCCTCCCCCCATCAAAGTATTTAGGATGCCTAAGAGGTATGTCACACACCTGACTTAGCAGTTGGCCTTTCAGAGCTCTCTGCTAGCTTCTCCCTTCTCTTAAGAAGTATTTTTTAATTACTGAGCTAAGTCTTCTTTCATTTATTGTAGCATATGTCTGAACTAACTTTACTAAATGCATTGCACTACTCTGGTGACCTTTGAATCACCAAGTTATTGAACATGAACATAGCAATAGTGTACAGAGAAGGGATGACTCAGCCCCACTGCAGCTGACTCTTCATTGTAAATACAATGATATCATGCTCCATAGACTTTTTGCATGTCATCTCCTAACAAATGACAAAACAGGAGTGAAAAATGAACTTAGATGAGTTTAAAAAAGCAAAGATGAGAAACTAAGGGCCCATGCAATCCTTTTCACTGACACTGAAGTCTTGTGTACACTGAGGTACAGCTCATTAGCGTTGTGCTTATTATGATTGAAATGGTCCTAAGGCTGGATAGAATTTAGAGGTAATTAATATTTCTCAAAGAATTATTGCTGCAGATAGGGCCAAGGAGCTGAAATATCACGTATTTCCCAATGAAGGTTCAGCAGACAAGTATGGAGTGATGGACAGATCTGTTCTCCAAGACAATCAAGGTATTTGAAGTAATCAGGAGGAGGAGCTGAAAAACCACATTATTCCTTAAAGGCTGCAGGTCCATTAGGAAGCTGGAAGAAACAGAGCCAACTTTTGGAGGGAGAACTACTATATACATGACTCCCCTGTTGGCTTTCAGCTCTTTGCCAGCTATGACAAATTACTCAGAATATTTTGACCCTTTTCACTGGTTTCTTTTGTATGCACTTTTATATCACGTTTGTTCACTACAGATAAAGAGCAGCACTTGTCCTACTACGGTTCAGTCTGGCAACAATCAAATTTCCCACAGTCTGCTAATCTTAATCTTCTAACCTTTGAAATTCTTTTCTCTGTTGGAAAAAAAGTCCCAAGCACCTCAGCAGTCAGCAAGAATCTGGAAGCAGGTGTCAATTTCCACCTCTTCTACTGTCAGAAATTATAATCTAGATGGCATGTTGTCTATAGAGTTCAAGTGAAATCAAACTGAGAGCTGGTATTTTTCTCTTCCACTAGACCTGCAGGGAGACAAGGTCTGTTGGAGGAACTCATACACCACATGTGCTGGTCCTTTGTGAGGAAGTTTGGCTTCACAGACAGGACTGTTTAAAGAGCTGGACCTCAAAAGTTATAAATAACTATAGTTCATAGTCTTGTGATTAAGGAAGGGAAGGACCCTCACTGAATGCTGAATAAGAAAGTTATAAGAAGCATCTATGGAGACACCGAAGCACCTGAAATGCTACAGAAGGTACAGTGCCTCCTCTTCATCCTCGCCCAAAGCCCAGAAGAGGGTACTTTGGATGGATTTCCTGTTGAATAATACAGCATTCAGAATGGTGCAGAAACTTGTCCTTGGCATTGCACAAATGAGAGGGACATGTCTTCTCTGTAAATACTGTTCTCTGGCCTTTGTTTTGACATTCACTCCAGTTTAATCAACTAGGTTTTAAAGCACATTTGCTTTGATTAAATCTGGGATTGGTCTTGCAATAAAGATAGTCTCTCCAGTGGCTCATTTTGGAAACCCCCTGAACAGTGATCAGATATATTTATGATGCCCTTTAGCTGTGTGTTTGATTTCCTTGACATAAAAACGGGGGGGGGGGGAGGGAAAAAAGGGAAAAGCTCTTGACTCTTTTAATGTTTCTGTGGTTGTTACTGCTGGCCTGCAGCCACACATTCTCTCACATGGTGGATCAAAGACACAAACACTGTGAGAGCTAGTCAATACAATACAGACACTACTTAAACATATTGCTCAAACCATTCCTTTTTTTTTTTTTAAAAGGTTCGCATTCTGGAGACAGTTTATCTTATTAATTAAACAAAACACAGTAATTTTATGTACTCTGACATGTCCTTGCATTTTTTCTCCTGAGGAAAAAAAAAGGAAGCTTTGATAACATCCTAAATACAAATGAATGAAATAATTAAGTACATTATGTTTTATTAAGTGTCTTTGTTGTAGTTACATTTTTTTTTCTCATGCTCATTCTCCACATTATGATGTAGAAAGCTGGAGACCACAAAGAGTTAAACAGTAGCCTATGCTGGGTCCTTATTTAGAAGGAAAAGGTAGTTGTTTTGACGTAGGTCTCTTAGCAACTAGAAATTTAGCTCTTTGTTTATTATAAAACACTTCAGTTTTGAAGGAAAGAATTTACATTTCTCGTTTTAGTTGCTCTCCTTGTCTTCCTCTCCATCTGTCTTGATGGAGTCTAAAAAAAATTTTTTTAGAAAGTTGTTTCCAAATATGACTTACAATATTTTTGAGTGACAAGAAAATCTTTGTACTTACTATTACGAGAAATTTTTTTGTTAATGGTAGTTTAAAGAATCAGTGCCTCCAATGTCTAGCACTTTCAAAAAAGAAAAAGACATTTCTTGTTGCTAAATAAATTTTACAATTTATGTTTTGTAGTGATTTAGCTACTATTTTAAGGTATGATTGGTAAAATTAAAGAAAGTAAAGTATCTTAGTGCACAGAATCATGCAATTAAGACAATAAACTACATTATTTTTTGTTGAGATTCAAGCAGGTTAAACACTTGATGAATTTTATCCTGAACTGAACCCTGCATATGAGCTAATGTATCCTCCTAGCATCTTGTTAGAAAAATATTATTTCATTTTGCATAAAAATCCACTTATATCTATTGACCAATAAAACCCAGAATGTAACTTAGACTTTCTTCCACTGAGATGGTCTAACCACTGTTTCAGCTGAAGGAAGGGAAGAATAATTTTGTGTAAGAGGCCAAAACCACACAGTCTTCATCAGTGCTTCTCTGGGGACCCAAATAAGACCAGACAGTCTCAACTGAAGATAAGGACAGATGGAATGGTGTGCTTTGGGGAAAAAACATCCCAAGTATCCTCAAGTGATGGGAAATCTGAGGAAAGGAAGAGCATGTGTAGGCATTTATTATTGTACTTGTGATATGGTTATCAATTATATAGAGAAGGTGTCTGGGTACTTGCTTCTTGGGCTTTAAGTGACTAGACCGTGAGCTTTTGTTTCAGTAAAGGAGTAGATCTGTCCTGTTTCTGTTTGGGCCAGTGGAACACAGCAGTGCTGCAGCCTAGCCATGAAGAGGACAGTTCAGTCAGAAGTAGAGGTGGTAAGGTCTATAACTTCATTTTATAGATTTTCTTTTCCTAAGCTGATGATACAGAGGAAGATTCCAGCTGACTATATGGCATTTTTCTGAACTAGAGAAGTCACACATTTGCATAAAATAAAACTTGTGGTTTTATACTGTAATACTGAAAATATTATGTTCTAAAGCTTAATAATCTTCTTTAAAAAATCATGAAAAATATGTAGTTGCCATTGATCATCTGCTGCAAACTTGTGGTGTTTCTGTTACTGATTGAGAAAACAGTTACCTGAGTAACTGTAATTAGTCCCATTAGTCCATTAATTTTATACCCTTGAAGATACAAAACTGACACAAATAGGGTTTTGAGGATTAGGTCTAGTGTTGGTGTTCATACTGCTGCGGTGTTCAGAAACATAAGCCATTAAGAATAATATGTGGGCATATTACTAGAGTTTTTTTATTTAATTATTTGTTCTTTTTTTATTAGAGATATTATTACCATGTTATTAAGATCATTTGTCCATTAACCAACTATTTAAATGATTTTATGATTTTTTTAAATTAGAAAATGAATGTTTAATAGTAATAACGTTTCTGAAATTTTCATATACCCTTTCTAGAAAACTTACCTTTCCTAAGACTGAAATAAAATTCAAATCAGTTGAAGTATTAGAATAGATTACATAGTATTACAGATATCGATAGATGCCGCAATGACAGTTGCACACTGTATATCTTGCAATACACAATTTCAGAGGTAGCTTGTGGAGATTAATTTCTTCTATCTTGCTATTTGCTTACTTGTTTGCATGACAAATCAAGGCCTTCCAGAGTTTCTATCTTCCTCAAAAAGAAAAATAAGCATGAAATATAACAAGGGCAAGTGTAGAGTCTTGCATCTGGGTAGGAACAACCCCAGGTTCCAGTATAAGTTGGGAAATGACCTATTAGAAAGCAGTGTAGGGGAAAGGGACTTAGGGGTCCTGGTGGACAGCAGGATGACCATGAGCCAGCACTGTGCCCTTGTGGTCAAGAAGGTCAATGGCATCCTGGGTTGTAATAGAAGTGGGGTGGTTAGTAGGTCGAGAGACGTTCTCCTTCCCCTCTACTCTGCCCTGGTGAGACCACATCTGGAAAATTGTGTCCAGTTCTGGGCCCCTCAGTTCAAGAAGGACAGGGAACTGCTGGAGAGAGTCCAGCGCAGGGCAACGAAGATGGTTAAGGGAGTGGAGCATCTCCCGTATGAGGAAAGGCTGAGGGAGCTGGGTCTCTTTAGCTTGGAGAAGAGGAGACTGAGGGGTGACCTTGGTGACCTTATTAATGTTTACAAATATATAAAGGGTGAGTGTCAAGAGAATGGAGCCAGGCTCTTCTCGGTGACAACCAATGGTAGGACAAGGGGCAATGGGTACAAACTGGAACACAGGAGGTTGCACTTAAATATGAGAAGAAACGTCTTGTCAGTGAGGGTAGCAGAACACTGGAACAGGCTGCCCGTGAAGGTTGTGGAGTCTCCTTCGCTAGAGACATTCAAAACCCACCTGGACACATTACTGTGTAACCTCATCTGGGTGTTTCTGCTCCGGCAGAGGGATTGGACCAGGTGATTTTTCGAGGTCCCTTCCAATCCTTAACACTCAGTGACTCAGCTTTTTTTTTTTTTTTTTTTTTTAGTTTAGATATTGGCTATGGGTCATGTTGCTGAAGGAAGAAACATCTGCTAGTACCTTCTTTTTCTAATGATATGTCTGAATGAGATCAAGTTTGTGTGAGTTTGGTTTGAAAGGTACAGGAAATGCTGAAATTTCTAATAAAAGGGAAAACAGAAACAGGGTTTCTCTTGTGTCACATTATTTTCTGTTCCAATTGAAAGACTGCTCATGAGATACTGCAATACCCAGGTGACATCTCCAGTTTTGAAAAGTCAGCTTGAGACTGTCAACATGCAAATCTAGTTCTGTGTACAGCCATTGATTTTTCTTGCGATTGAATCCTAACACTTCGTATGTTGTAAGGATTATGATACCCCAAGGGAAAAAAAGCAAAATATGGCTTTCCCAATGCATGTCTGATGAGGTGTTACACTCCCCATTCCTAAATAATTAACCCAGTCAGGAAGTTTGTTTGGCACATTCTGTACCTGGCAAGACTGAGTGCTCTAGAAAAAGAAAACACTATTAGTTTAAGAGACTACGTGATATAAAAGAAGTTAAAAATTAACCAGTGAACACAGATACAGCAAAGGGTGAGCTACACTGCAACAAAAATGTCAGAGGTATGGGATAAATGCCTCTAGCCATCTTCTCCCCATGACCAGATTTATAGCTGTTTTGCTCAACATTACGGCCAGTTAACCTGCTGGCCAGGGTATTTCCAGTGAATAGCTAGTTTCCTCAGAGGGACCAGAGGGTGCCATGGGCCAGCCAAGATAATGTGATTCTGTCCTGCACCACGGGCAAGAGCATCCCAGCTCTGAGGCCTGAAGAGGCTCCCAGAAATTGCATCCTAGTATTAACTTTGCAGCAGCTAATGCTTATCTAAACATCGTTTTACAGATCATAGTATAGAGTAACTTTTGCTTGTTGACATTAAACAAATCTACTCCATCTATATTTCTCCTTCGGTAAAAGGAAGAATAATGGTGTAATGTTTCCAGTTGCTAAAAGGTCTTTGTTAATTATATTCCTCCAAAATATAAATTAAACATGCAATAATGACTCTGACAAATGGAAGCAAAGAATTTTATCTTTTCAATAATTTTATCATCAGGTATGTCCACATCAGTTTAATCTAATATGCAATTAACTCATTCACATATCTGTGCAATTAATTAATTTGTAAATGCATTTCTCAGACTCTTCATCAATAACCTGTAGGAGGGCTAGATCTAGGTTTCTGTTACTGAAACATGAGCCAAATGAAAACTGTGGTGCTTGCTGAAGTCTGCATGACAATGAGTCTTAAGCTACCAGCTTTATACATCAGTGAAAATGGACATATGCAGCCTTCACAGGGGAACTCTCATCTCCCAGCCATGCTGGGGGCCCAATGCAAACATGCAGATTTTGTAGGCAGCACTCATTTAGAAAGGCGGGTATGTTTCATACATGATTAAACCAAACCCAGCTCTAATGTCCTGTTATCTCCTGTTGAAAAATGTAGGATTTTATTCTGTTCTGGAAATCGTTTTTCTACTAATTCTTGAAAAACTAAATGTCTGCCACATGGAAGTTACTAGGTACCTTCTTTAGCTTCATCAGCTTTGAATGGTGGAAATGGCTGAAATTCACAGTTAAAAAGTAACTTGAGCATGTTCTTTTAAGTACTTAACTGTAGTCTTCAGGCTTTGCATTTCTTATTTTAAATAAGTTATATTCGCAATTAAGTCTTATTTTTTATCACAATTTATTTCTATTGCTACCTTTCTGATCTGTTGGACACTCGTACTTACTTTAAGTCGGTTGTCAGTCTTCCAGTGAGTAATAGAATTAATGAATTAATATGATAAAATACTGTTTTATACACTACACATTCATCTGAACCATTACAAATTAACTGGTCCCCTTTTACATTAGTTCATTGATGATACAAGATGTACTCTCATCCTAATTAAAAAAAAAAAGAAGCCAGATCAATGGGAAAAGTCATTGCTCTTGCAGTTCTTCTCATGTAAATAGACCGAGATTTCACCCATAATGATTATGCAGCATTCACACCTAAATCACTTATCTTTCCATGAATATGGTCTGTGTAGAACAAGTGACTGAAGTCATCCAAAAGCTCTGGTGACTCATGTGACTATCTTCTAACTTGATGAAGTTGACTCTCTTACACTTTACAGACTAATGCTAAATGAATCAAAGGTAGCCCTTAAAACATAGTGAATCTCATAGGATAGCCAGCTGTTGTTCAGCATTATTTACTCAATTAAAATGTTGAATGTATAACTGTGTCACTTTAGTTCAAACACCCATTCTCCTGAAAATCTCACATCATTCTTTACTTGTTAGTCCCTGTTTGTTCTAAAGAGCTTTAGAGAAAGAAATATGATATGTGGCCAATGAATCACTCACATCCCTTAGGATAATAGGCAAGATTAGTGAATAATTGACCCAATGAACTGATTGGACTAGATGATCTTTTGAGGTTCCTTCCAATCCCTAACATTCTATGATTCTGTGATTCTGTGATTCTGTGAAGTGTATTGCCATAAACTCCCTCGCAAATAGTAGCAAACTATACAAATAAATGAAAGAGACAGAAAAAACTAGCTGAACAATTTTATTCTTTTATACAGGAACTGAAGTTCTGTGGGCTCAGAAATATATTTATTTTATCATTCTTCCATGAGGAATGAGGTATATCTCTGAGACTATACAATCATAATAACAGTCTGAAATGCTTTTAAAATGTCAATCAGTTTTTAAACTAAGCAATTATTTTCCTTTGCAGATGGGTAAACTAAGGCACAGAGGAATAAATAATGGCTCAGCCCCATCCACAATCATTCAAGTTCTCTTTTCTGCAGAAAAACACAAAGAAAGCAGCTCTACATTGGCACATATTACACACAATCAAAATTGCATGCTTGCTGCAGGTGTAATTTTTTAAATGTTCATGAAATCTAACAAAGGATGTGATGTTATACATACACATTCCTGTATTTCATATGAAACCTCATTCTTATACTTCAAAATACCCTCAGAGTGTAAGGCAGACACAGAAATTCTATGTAGCTGCAGAACATACAACTTCATGATTTGAAGCATTTTAGCATACAGAATAAAAGTCCCTCCCAGCCTAGAAAACCTCACACCAATCAGTACTGGGTTGGGGTAAACTTAGAATTCATTAATTAGAAATTTGAAAGCCCAAAGCACTCTAATAATGCTAAATTTCATTCAGTGACTCTTCCTGATGACCAGCCATACATTGATTTGGATGAGTTTCTGGGATAAAATGGATTCTCAGAATTTGAATCCTTTGCCTAAACCATGAAACTTTAGCTAATACTATAAAAGTTGAAGTTTTAGATAGACTTTGGTTTCAGCATCAGTGTGCTTCTGTCTTCTTGGGAGAAATCAGAAAATATGACTGTTTTATACTTCTAAACCTCCTTTCTTCTTGTTAATATACTAAATTACTAGGGCTGCATAGTTGAAACCTGAGACATCTCTGCACCTTCCTATGTCTTTGTTGTGTAATTTTATGACGAAACACATTCGGTGTCTGATTAACTGGTCATTAATCATTGATGAGTGTGAAACTCATTATTCCAGTAGTTCATTGCCTCCCCTATTTCATGTACGATAATAATATTCTAAATCCCAACACAGTTTAAGTATAGACAATTTGTACATGTCCATATAAGTAGAGATACACATTAAGACAAGTCTGTTGTTTATGTGGCAGAACTAGTGATGAGTTATGGCTCCTGAGAAACAGAACGTCATGTTTCTTTCTCCAAAGAATAGGATTGGCACAGACCTTTGTAATACAGGAACCTATTTCTCATGAAATGAAAATGGATAATTTACAGCAGTCCTAATCACACAAAAAATGCCATGTGTGAAATGCCCTGTGTGTATTAAGAGGTTATGGATTCAATAGTGTCAACCTATGAACAGGCATCAAAATATAGTGACTAAATTCAAGGACTTTACACAGACAGAGAGAGAAAAAAAAAAACCACCTAAACATGGTAAGATAAAACCTTGCTATACGACCAATTTGGAGTGAATAGGGTTTTACATGATAGAGACTTGAAAAGGCTTGCACTTAGAAACTCATGAGAGGTTTCAAGAAAAGACTAAAATGTATTTTAGTATTAATGTACTAAATTGCCATCGAAAAATAAGTGAAATTATGGAATTATGCTATTTTCATTTGGTTTGCCTTACTAAATGACAGATTTCATCTTACCTTGTTGAAAGGCTTCCTAGCATTTGATTCTTTTGGGTGAACCAGAACAAGATTTACAGTTCAGCACAAAGACCATAAAAATTGCTGGTTATTTCTAGTTTAACAGAGACATTTCACTCATTTCAACTGAGATTTTTTCCTGTATTTGTGTTCATTCAAAACGTAAAATCTGTGAAAACAGGACTGGGAAACCCTTCATTCAGGCCAAAATAAATGTGGACACAAGCCCACACAAGACACAAGGGCTCCTGAAGAAACCATGCCAGCTCTAAGCCTGACATTTTATGACGTTACGATGAATTCTGAAGCTATTTAGTCATGAATTTCCAAGTATTCTTACCAGTTATTAAGAAATATTTTCTTCAAACCACCCACGATGGCTTTATACACAGTCCTACTCACTGTGAGTAGTTTTCAGAGAAAAATCTAGAGTGAGAAGACTTCCTACCCTTTAATAATCTCAGTAACTGCATCTGATTTATTTCATGGAGTCTTTTGTTTTACCTCCCTCCACCTCACCAGACAGCTGTGAAGCCAGTCTGCTGTGAATGAGTTAGTTCATAGCAAAAACGTTCTAAAAGTAAATGGTAAGCATTAATATTGCACACATTAATATTCGTACAAACATTGAGTGGAAAAGGAAGGAGATGGGAAATAAATTAACTGACATCCAGATCAACTGGTTTTCATCTTGATGAGTTTATGAAATGAATTACAATTCTTCATTTGCAAGATTATTTAAGATCAATCTTTCTGGACATAATTACCATGTGATTAATATGAATAAACTAAGCAGAAGAACAGACATGATAATTTCCTTTCATTCTATTACATGGATGATCATTGTTTCAACGTCAAACAAAATTAAGCTTTGGCCTTAAAAAACTACATAGCAATCTTAGGATCCATTTAAGATGATAATTTTATGGGGTTTGTTTGGCTGATGGTTCATTTTTAAATAATGTCATGTGCATCTTTAATATCTTCTGAAAACCTTGATGACAAATATCGACACTAGGCTGTGCTTTAATACTGCCAGATTTTTAATTTCAGAAAGTGTAAACATTGCCAAGTTTTGAAGGTCTGAACCAAGGATACTGACATAATTTTCAAAGGCATGGGTAATACCTCAGCACCTCCCTTCAACATAAAACCCAGAGGTCTGACACAAGCAAACCTCTCTATAATCCACTTCATGCATAACAATTCTGTCACACATCCTTCCTGATTATTCGTGAATCCACACACTGAATTGTGTTTTGCATATGGGGTTCGGGTGATGTATTTTATTGCTGATACTGTTTCACCTGTATTTAGTTCCAGTGACATGGAAAACACCGCAGCCAATTGTCCTTATTACAGTCCCTGTGTATTTCTCCCCAGTGCACTTGCACAGGGGGAAGATGTGAGCATGGAGTGTACTTAACTGCCAGGCTGAATGGCTCTGTAATGTAGCTTCAGCATGGCATAAATTAAGCTGTCATTTTTTTGGCAGCAAGTGCAGAGAGGCGATTTTCCTGTACTGTAACATTTGAAACAACAATTTTCTGGCTCCAGTAGTAACTGACAGTTCTGTGTGATACATGCTCAACATTTGTGCTTCAGGGGCTGCAGCTGGAAAAAAACCTTCTAGGTAAGGTATTGTCTTTATTAGCAAATCAAGCTTGCAGTCACAGAACACTAACATTTCCTCTTTTCAAAGGGCCTGTCACTCATACCCTAAAAAATTGTACTTAAAATTTAATAGGTTACATCAAGGTATTTAACTGTGTTGCTTATATGCAAAATGCTATTTTTGATAATAACTTCAGACCTATTTTCATTAAGAAGATTGCTTACCCAGAAAGAGCTGCCCACCGACATTTTATTGACGACATATACCAAGATGATGGCTTGAAGGACAGCCAGGTTTGGAAATGATCTTGGAATGCTTAGCCAGATTCAGGTTGGTGAAGAAGGAGGACACTGATGAGACGCTGATGGTACTGGGGAAGCAGCACAGCAGCCCTTTGCCAGCATACCACTAACACAGGACTCTGAACATACTCTGAACATACACAGCCACCAGCCATGAGGGGAGCCTCCCTTCGCTATCTGGCAAAGATGTAAGGGTATGCAAGGTCACAGAGGGAAGAGAGAGAAGGAAGTAAGGAGTCACCTTCATGAGTGAAAATTCATTTTATTACATACATGAATTTTGCAGAGTTCTCCTGTTTCAGAAGTGCAGTCAATATTAACATCACTTTTTAAGGATCCAAAGAGACTTTCTGCTTTACTGGTACAGGAGAATTACAGTAGATTTGCAGTTGTACAAGTCAAAGTAGGAATCAGCTCATTATATTACACAGTCACTTTTCTAACATTGCTAAAAAATACTTTCAGTGCTCCTTAAGAATTCAGATATTTTAACACCTTCATTACCTCCAGCCTGAATTGCTGCTGTTCCTACAAATAGGGGTCGTGGCAGTCCCTGTAAGCAGACTTCACCCCATGCTGCCAGTCACTCGTTGTCTGTTTCAAGTATTTTGGCCATAACACATTTTTAAGTTGTTCCTTCAATGTCTAAGTTCATACTGGTATTGATTTTGAGAACTGGCTCTTAACTTTAAAGCACTATTGAATCCGGAGCAATGAACTTCACAAAAATCCACACGCTTTCATTGTCCCTCCTGGTGTCCACTTTCTTGGGTCTTGACTGAGTTTCTTAGAATTACTCAGACTTGGATGGCCACTTTCCACTGAAACAAAAGCTTTCTAGTCATGTTTTGGCAAGGTTTGGCTTGAGTAACTGTATGCATGGGAGATTTCAATCTTTGCCTGTTTGGGTCAAAAGAGGAGGAAGGAAGAGAAAATGTTTTAAAATGTTAGTCCATGAGATCAATTTATGGGATCACTTCTGCCAAGGAAGAGAAATTACCTCCTCTAATTTTTAAGTGAGAACTAAATACACTGCTGCCTTATCAAGTTTGCCATTGTTCATGTTCATTTTTGGCTGTGCGTTTAGTTTAAGATGTAGGAATATGAATTGGCACCTGACTCTTATCATAGAGGCACTCAGTCTCACTGATATATTTAAGGGCCTGTAAGGGCTTTCATTACAGACTCAGAATTAAGAAGTTTAAAACTCAGCCATAAAAATCACTTTTGATTAAGGCTTGGCAGACGTGACCTTTTTCCAGAATTTTGCTTTTAAAATCTTATCTTTTTTTGAGGGTTTTCCTTCTGTCTTCCTCTTCACTTGGCTTTCTCAAACTGATAATTCTCCAGAAGATATTCTGAGCATTCATAATAATGATTGTTAAATGGCAGAAATATATGCTTATTATAGAGCCATCAGAGACAACAGCAGAAATTGTCTTCCTTCATGCCTTTACACAAAAAGAAGACTGTGCTTTAGTATTATGTTTGCCAAAATCAAAATTTTGCTTTTTGAGATGTATTCCATATACAGTAAAAGTCATCTGAGTGCATACAAAACTACATAGGGAACATCTCCCTTTGGTGAAATCTGGGGAAGACTTGTGCTGCTCTAACTTCAAAAGGTTTAGTGAATCAAGGCACTATGACACACATACCTGTGTTCTTCTGTTTTTCACTTATGGAAAGTACTTTGTTTCAGGAGAAAATCTGATTTGGAAGCTTTAGGCTCTTAAATTTTGGTAAACTGTCTATGAATGGTAACACGTTCTGTGACTTAAATGCTGAAAAATCTGTTTTCCATTGGATATAAGACTTGCTACTGTCCCCCACACAATGTTAAACTTCTTAAGTTACGGTTATCATCACCTCTCCCCAGTCAAAAAAAGTGCTGAAACATTTTGCTGTTTTCAGGATAATAGGACTTCTACAGTCAGTCCAGAGATGTATGGAGCAAGATCACAGCTCTATGTATAATTCCATGACTCTTCGTGTACCACTGCACATTGCTGGTGAGGAGGAGAAGCAAGCAAATGACTGTGAAGCAAATAGCTATCTCCATGGTGTTAACAGTACGGGAGTATCTCTAATTTAAAGTTAGTTAAATGTATTCTTAAATACTACTGAAGTTGGTGAGGTGGAAATGTACACATAACATGCATCTATATGTTTATGAGGTTTGTTTGAACAAGAACCAAAAAGGATTTCCTCAATTATATGCAAACCTCTTACACAATCTCCTGTAAAAGTAATGGCACCTGCCATACAGGAGTGCACAGCATGGTGTTTTTTTAAAGGTGTTTGCTTAAGGCTTGCGAAACTCATCACCTCATTGTGCCATTTCATTTGCCTTAATTTCGAGCAGAGGTACTGCAGCAAAAAGAAGTATTTCTCGGTGATTTTTCTTTTCCTTAACAGTTGGTTTTAGATCATAGTGCTTCCATATTTAAGGTTCTGGAATGAGCTACACAAAATAAGAAGTGGGACTCCATGCTTAATCAGGTTTTAGGTTAACCTAATAGGCTGTAACTCACATAATTTTAATGAATGAGAGGTGCTTTTCTCTAAATAAACCAAGGGACCTGCCAATTACACACATTACATATATACACACAGCCTTCCAAAAGAAAAGCTATGGATGATGCATGCAGAAATAAAATTAATATGGAAACTTAGGCTCCAGCAATGTAAGCTTTGTATTCCAGCACATTAACTGTAGCTTTACTTAAAGCTTCTGTGCAAACTAATATTTATTCTTGCCTCTGAAATATAAACAAAATCTGTTTGCCAGGTCTAGAACATTAGATCGTGCCACTGCAGCTTGTATGTGAAGTTTTAACACAAATCTTTTTATAGCTCCAAATCTCAGGAACTGTATTTCCAAAAGTTCTGTTACACATTTACTTGATTATTCCATTGTCTTTTAACTGGTTTCTCTACCCCAGGAGTATGAAGTGTGCTGGTTTAAGCTGAATTGCCAAGTATCTGTTATTTTCCTCCATATGATCAGCACTGCTGGGCTTTAGCATTACCGTGCTTTGTCAATGTTAATGTAATGGCAAATGATGAAGATGCCCTTTGGCAGGAAACATTGCTAGCCCTTAATAATAAACAATTTCTGCACCTCAAATTGCTGCTATACATGAGCAAGTTTAGTCAACCCCTGAAGAGAACCTGTACCTTCTCATTACAGGGCAGCAGCAGTGAGAAAGCAATTCACCAAGCCGTAGGGTTGGCAATCACCCATATTTTCTGCTATGAGTAAATAACTCCAATTGATTTAATCATAAAAGAATAACAGGAGAACTACATTGATTTCCAAATCCCTAATGTGAACATCAGAATATATTGACAAAGTTGTGTGTAAAAAGGTTGTATCCATTTGTATGAACTGAAGAAATATCAATATTTGATCATTATTCTAACAAAAAAAAAAAAAAAAAGACAATTTGCAGTCATCTCAAATGGACTGAAGTAGCATTATGAGGTGCTATGGTTCAGTCTACAGGGGTGAAAGTGATAATACTCCATAGCATTCATAGGTTAAGAAGAAAAAAATCCATGTTTTCAGGAAAATACACCTCCTACTAATTATAATATTCTACTTACATAATCCTGTAGCACTGGTAAATAGTATAACATTGTTTTTATTAAAGAAATCAACTAGCCATAAACGACTGACTTAGTCCTGCAACTGTACTCACCACAGCAAGCGATCAGTGCTAGCCCAATCAAACTGCATCAAAACAGTAAAATAAGAATATAACTGTTTTTAAAATAATCTAATTTTTTAAAAATCTCCCCGTGAAGATGCAAAACAATGATATTTTGGCTCATATAATAGTCTAAACTGATCTGATACTCAAGATCAAAATCTACTTAAAAGTGTGAAGAAACCAGTATCACCTCAACAAGACTAATCAGTCTATTTAGATGACAGATTTCAGGAGCGGGTTGACAATGCAGCTAACCTAAAATTAAAGCCCATTGGAGGAGGCTTGTGAAACAGAAAAGAAACAAATAAGAAAAAAAGTCACTTGAGCTATTTGGCATAGAAAACCAGAAACAGGACAGGTAAGATTTTTGAGAAATTAAGACTGCAAAGTTACCTGAATTGGCTGAATATGTATTCAGGTCCAAACATCTGGAAAATTCCAAGCTCAGTTAGAAGTCAGATTTGAAGCCCTTGAAGTCACTGGAAATAGTCTCATTGATTTCACTGGCTTTGAATTCACACTTGGAAAAAAGTTTTGCTCAACAAGAAAGTATTACAACACTAAATAGGAAACGCAGGATCCAACATATTTGGTACCTTTAGCTGGAGCATTAGAAGGATCTGTCATACACTGTGCCACTCTGACGAGATGCATGATTTTTCACAATAAGATTTGCAAAATATCTGGGCTTTATAAACAAGCATAACTGATGGCCATAGGTCTGTTCATGAATAGGGGAAGATTTTTTAATCATAGCTCTAAGTGAACAAAATGAGCATTGCATCCGTCAGCAGTATTCAAACTGCAATTGTGTTTGTGACGGTAGTGTAGCATTCTGTGCTGCTATTCTGTACTAGAGCTGGGTGTGTGTGAGATGGACTATAAGATGGTCAATGGATTATACCTTAATTGCGAGCAAAGCGCTCACTTTTTTCCAATTCTCTATAGAAAGATTTTGTGATCCTGATCTGGAATGTTGTGGAGAAGGTTTTGGCCAAAAAACACATTGTCTTTAATACTGCAAATAGGCATCTCAAGAGCTGTAAAACCAAGAAATCTCGGTTATTCAGTATAGGTGAGAAAAATCTCTAGTTTCGGTGCTGCTTAATATTCTATATGTAGATAGCCTAGAACAATATATAATTATTATATTAATTTTGATGACAAAATAATAACTTAAAAGACACAATAGATATTCTAACCTGTCATTGTTAGATGTAGGAACTGAATAGAGTATATAATTGATGTGAGGTGTGTATTGAAAATTAATTGATAGTAACCTTAATAATTATTTTACTATGTCTATGCTGATCGCAGCAAGCCAAAGTCTTCATTGTTTTAGGTGGTTACTTGAGGGGAACCATTCATGCCAAATCCAATTTTGGGCCTTCATCCCTGACATTTGTTTGAGTTTGGGGCAGGGCGTTACGACAGGCAAGTCATGAAAGTTCTCCACTGGTCATTTGCGAGCTGACAACTTTCTGTCTCTCTTACTTTCTATCTAACTTAAAACATAGCTTAGTTTATGATGGGTTAAGATGGTTACATCATCAACCGGATATGGAAAAAGAGGATTATGTAATTTAATTAATAGCACCAGTATGAATTTCAGTTCTCATGTAAATAACAGAATAAACCCAGATTTCTGAAAAATATTGAAAAGAGACAGCTCTTCAACCTTCAATAGTGAAACCAAAAATTGGATTGTTGAGTTATTTTCTGAGTTTTCTAGAGGGAATGAGCTGGCAGAGATGGAGAATCTAGAATGAAAAAAACCTGCTGAGCCACTTATTTCTTGTTGTGAAAGCAGAGTTCTCTGTAAGTGTAGCAAAGTGCTAGGAACCATACTGAGATGAGGTGCAAAAATTACAGAGAAAAGTGGTACAGTCGACAGCACTGTAGAGCTGTCATGTTTTCTGGGAACCACAGGTAGTTGCAGCACAACCCTACCAAGAGTCTGAAGCTAAACTGTGCGGTGATGACTGTGCAAGGCATCTATATGTTCCGTGATATTAAGCTGTCTCTGATAGAAATAATGATTGCAATTATTTACTCTCCATATTTCCTAATGGATTTCTATTTGGAAATACAGTAGCTGCTACATGTACATGGAAATCCCTGCAGAAATGAATATCAATCCAGCTGAAATCACAGTCAGGGTGATTCCAGAGAAAGTCACTGAAGATATTTTTTGCAGTCGTTGTTTGGACAGAACATTAGGAGCATGAAAACAATTAATGGATGTTTCCATCATCATTTCCACAGTGTGAAAGAGAATCCCATTTCAGTTGGCCAACGACACAAAACATGAAGCCACAGTGTTGATTACTTATCTACTGGAGGGGCAAACACTGTCCACTGAAGCACCAATATCTTTTTGAAAGTCCGTTGCAAAAAGCATGAGAATAATTAAAAATCTATCTTGTGTCATCTCCGACTACCACTAGCACTGAATTAAAATTATAAGCTTCTTCCGTAAAAATAAAAACTTCAGAAAGTATTTATTACAAACACATGTTGTCACTGGTTCAGTATATGAACATATACCAACTTCTCCTTTCTTGTTTCAATCCATTGAATATCGGGAAACTGGTACTCCAGAGTCCTTTAAGATTTATATATAAAAAATGCTTGGAATTGAAGTCTGATTGATTGGTTGCCAGACACAAATTCAAATTTTTGAAAAACAAACGTACTTACTTACATTTAAGTGCCAAAAAGCTATTATATATTTAGTTAAATAAAAGCAATAAAGAACCCTAGAAGACTGTAATACTAATTTCCATGTTTGTTGCACCATTTTAGCACTGTCATAAACCTGTAATAGCTTGAACAGAAATACAATCTGCAGCAGCATATTTTATTTCCAATGTTAAAATATAAAAGGCAAAACAGGCAAAGCAGGGTAAGTCTTCAATTTTGTTTTTTTCATTAGATATTCTGAAATCATTAATGCATTTCACGTCTCCTTTTTTATTGCATCTATTCTGGCAGCTGGGGCATCTCACATTTATTTCTTGGGGTCCAGCTGTGGGAGCTAGAGTAGAAGACTGCCGACAGAACTCATTGCTGTGTCTCTGAGCCAGTCTTTCCCACATCCTGATGTTTGGCTTTTTCTAAATGACAATTTGCTTTTTAATTAACAGGGAGAAAAAAAAAAAAAACAACCAAAAAACCAACCAACCAAACAACAAAGAAGGAGGTTGTCTATTCTAGAACAAGGAGCGCCTGTTTGTCAGCAACCCAGAACAGCTGGTGCAGAGTGGAGAAGAAAGAATTTAATACTGAATTGAATTTGGTTTCAGATATTGATCTCTTGGTGGGTCCCTCTATGTGACAGTCGACCATGGCAGAGCCTGTGGGGTGGTCTGGGGGAGCTGCCCGCCTTTGCGTTTGGGCTTTTGGCAGCAAATCTCTCAGGGACATGGACACTGTGAGTTCTCCAGCGATCTGCTGTGCTTCAGGTTAGGACACGTGGCTTCTGCTGGTGGTAGTTTCATGGTGAAGTGGCCACAGCAGGAGCTGTGTTAGCCTGCTCTACAGCAACTGCTTGCAATCCAGCTTATCAGTGGCAGAGCATCTCAGAAAACTGTCTGGAGGCAGAATTTTCAGGCAGTTACACTGACATACACTAGACTGTTTCCTACCCGGCAGCATGACAGCAATGTGGTAAGCACAGGAACCGCAATAGGCAGAAGTAGCATGAAACAGCATGGTTAAACTGCTTCTCCCATCAGCTGATCCCACAAATATTATAGGGATGTGCCAATAGCAGAAATCATCCCAGGGCCTTCTTCATCATCCAAGGGCCTTCTACTGTGCCAGTAAAAATACTGTGGTTTACGTCCAACTCAGAATTTCAGTATTCTGTACTCTATCAGTGAAAAGTTCACTCTAGGAATTTCACCTTCTCTTAAGAACTTTTCCACTAAAAGATTTAAGCTTTTAGCATGGCTCAAGCTCATTTCTGGAATGAGTTATTTATGTGGCATGAAACACCAGCTCACCTGAAAAAATACCTCGTGTTTAAATGAAATTTGAATGTGACTCACCATGCACAAATTTGAAACAGTCAAACTTACTAGTAGTTATCCTCGGCAATCATTCCTCAGTGCAGTCCTGTGCTTCTCTTACCTCTCTGAGAACATTATTTTGCCTGGAAAACTGGAGTGTAATTTTCACCAAATCTGTTTAACAACTACTATAGTTACCACACAGGTGATGAACGTGCCATGTGCCCCTCAGGAGCATGTTAGCTGTGAAGCAGTATATTACCAGCACACTGCAACAACACACTTGCTAAGAATGCAGTAGTTCAGACGGAAAAGGATTAATCATCACTGGTACTCTGCTATGTCGGGTTTGTCTTGGTGCTACCTACCTGTCTTACCTCTTCACATCCCACTCTGTCACAGCTGTGTCAGTGGAGATGGAGAGTAATGTAAATGTGACCTCCAGGTTTATAATTTCAAATACAGTGGTCCACTTAAATTTATATAGTCCTGCAGTAGCAAAGCACTTATATTTTCATAAAGACATTTAGTCTTGGATAAATATTCCCGTAAATCAAATAAGCTAAACCAGTATAAAATATCGTGATGCAAGCATAACTGCGTCTATACTACCAGTTTTGATATGACACTTCCAAACAAATTATTTATCCTGGCAGAAAACCTGTGCATCCCCAGGCCTTATTTTTATTGAATACATGATCTGAAGGTCAGGATATTCTTTGAAGAACTGCAATGCGCTGAAAAACAATGTCAAGCTCAAAACAGGAGAGGGGAGGCAAATAAACATAAAATGCATGTGTGGCTTCCATTAAGTGGTAACAGTCTGAAGAAGCAATATTTAGTGGCCTTGTTATTAGCTGGTAGGCTATTGAATAGCATCTCCTTACACAAGCCATTTCAATGACACTTAAAATAAGTGTAAACCAAAAAAAAAAAAAAAAAGGAAAAATCCTTTGATTTACAAAGCTTCTACGGGTAGATTTTCACTACACTACTAGTAATCGTAAGTGACTACAGATAATCTTCCTTTGGGAAAAGTGCGAGTCTGAATAAATGTGACTTGAAAACATTTACCTTCACTTTGCTTCTATCCGACATTCAGTTCTCTGTTATACATAATCTAACATAAGTTCTTGTCTAGCAGAGTAATCTGTTCTTAAATAATTCATATCAAGTAAAGGCTCTTTAAATTTAAGAGGCGAGTGACTGGATCCTGTTTTGTTTATCTGATTGAGCTACTTTTCTTCCTACATGCTGTCTTCCTGAATAGAAAAATTCATTCACAGCAGGGAACACAGTGGCCTTACCTGTCTTTAATTTATGCAGCATTTTAAATCGCACCATCATTGCAGGTGTGGCCAGGTTTTTGTTGAGGCTTCTTAAAAAAGAAATAAAAAATCTGATCTACCTGCTTGAATCTGTCAAGAGCCCATTTGTATGCATGCAGCTAATGTGCTAGAAATAAAAGCCGCAACCTGTCAAATAAACTCCTGCACCTGTATGAAGCGGCTAAATTGTTCCATCTACCATTATTCTTGGAGATCAAAGGGCCCTCACTGTGAGGGGCTCTGAAGAAATAAAGAAAATGATAGACCTACTTGTCCTTGAGCTAAAAAAGAAGGGGTGGGGGAAAGAAAGAAAAGTAGACTAGTTCAACTACCTGAAGGAGCTTTTGTTTTGCATGGGCACAACATGAACGCATTCTTTCACATTAAGACCCAAGAGGAAGAAATTCATTCACTCTTATTATAGTGACGTAGCTGTGGCATTGATGTGTTTTTAACCTTGAATAATTGTTGTCTCTAAAGCTCCAAACAAGTTTTATCCTGTCCACAGGTCAGTTTTGTTACAAAGGCCAATTAGTGGTGCTACCTTAGCCTGCAGCAAAAAGCCAAGTAATGGTGGGGCATGCCCCATCCAGAGGTGATGAATAGCCTGTAGAGCTATAATTTGAGAAGGGGGGAGGGGGGCTTTGAAGCATTTACCTTACATGGAACTCCATTGTCACTGCAGGCTGTTTGATCTTTAAATAATTTACTTAATGATCTCACCATGGGAGCAATTGGCAGAGCAAGATTAGGTTGTAAGGGCCTAATGGACATGGGAAAACTTAAAATTACTAGAAGAGAGGTATGTACAGAACCGATTTTTTTTCTGTTTAGATTCGTGATTTAGATGGGGGGAAGCTATAAATTGTAGTATTTGCTTGACATGTTCTGCCAGAGGAAACAAGAAGAAATTCTGTGTTTGGTGGATGTTTCAGGGAATTTTAATCCTTACTCTTTTAATCTTTGTGATTTTGTTTTGCTTAAAAAAAAGGAGACCCATGTAAATTATTGTTTTATAATAGATTAATAGGTCAGCAATAAAAACCTCTGGCCACTGTGAATAAGCTGTTGTTAAAAGGTCATGGTTAGCATAATATTTCATTTTTCATAAATAAAGGGTTGAAAAGTCGGGGGCTGAAGCTTGTGAATGGAAAAAGTGTAGCATGACCCCTTTTTACTCAGTAAATATTGTAAAATATGAATTATTAGCTCACTTTGTAATTTCACAAGAAACTGTACACCATTTTGTGGATACAGAATTTAGGATATCCTACAGTATCCTGAAGATAGAACATAAGTCACCAAGGCACCCTTTAATTACTTGCTAATAACAATTGTTGCATTCCTGTGGTATTACACTCGTTTGCATGGGGAATACTAAAAAGACAAAAGAAGAATTAATTAGACCCAAGGAAGAATTGTTGACATTTTACTATAGATCACTATATAATCGTTTCATATCTGCCTTTGTAGACGGATAACTTTATATAAAACCAAAAACATTACAAAGAGTTTGAGATGTACCTACCTGTCACATGCAGTTTCTAAACCTCTGTATTTTAGATAATTCAGGGCATTTAGAATGTCTATATAATACAAGTAAAATGTCTATATAAATGCAAATAGAAAGTCCAACAGTCTTATCTGTTTTTAAGCTATGAATAGCTTTTTAAAAAATTCTGAGAAGATGAGCAGTTTCTGGGCCTCAGTCAGGAAGCAAATGAAACAGTGTCTCATAAGTTTGGATTCTTATGTGAATTTAGAACATTATATTTACTATCAAAGCTGATCCAACCTCTTTTGAGACATTCTGAAATTTCGTTTCTTCAAGGTTCCTGCACTTTTGGCTGTTCTTTCTCTTTTTTTCAATCCTCTCTTTCCTCTTCCAGACCTTACGCTGAAAACAGAAAGGGGGGTAAGGCTCAATAAACTGCAGTGGATTACACTGAAAGAAAGGTAACTTGTGAGGAGGGCTGAAAACAGAAAAAAAAAAAAAAATAAATACCACCTCTGCAGTTTTTAAAAAAATATTTCAAAGAAAATACATTTTGTGCAGTAAGCTCTACAAAAAGAGGGTTCCATTGAGTCAGAGTGGGAGTGTTTTCAACCGATCTAAAGCTGTTGCATGATGCGACTCATTGGCATGTGACTTCACGACAAATGTAAGCTGTACCCTTATCAATGTTTAATTAAAATAGAGATCTTCATGGTAGTAACTCTGGAAGCTTGCTATTGAAAAACTGTTAAAACCACAAGGTGTAAAATACCAAGGACAAGTCTGATAGTCCCTATCTCTCTGCTTCTACTGTGAAAGCTTTGACTTTACAGACTTCTTGTTTGACTTGTTGGTTGATCCTTCATTTTTATTGAATTTTAGATGAAGAGCAGTCTGACGAAGAGGTTGGCAGAGTTGAGACCTCAACAACTGTGAAAGTATATGAGCTGGAACAGGTCCTGGATCAGGTCTGTCAGCATAGTCCTGCCTCAAAACTGGGCACTTTTCAGGTGGTTTTGGAGGAAAAGAAAGAAACATTGGAATTAGTGCCAAAGCTGAGTGAGAGAAGAAACGTTTGTTACTTTTACAAGCAAAATTGTGGCATTGGCGGAAACGTATTTTAGTTTGTTGATTTCTGTTACTGACACTGGAAAAAAAATGATACTAAGATATAATAAATTTACCTTTTTTTAGTTGCAGACTCAGCTGATAGTCTAAACATTTCCATTTTATGATCCACTCTTCTGTTTCATTCATTACATATTTGATCTAAGATACAGTCCAAGCTAGAGGTGAAAGAACAAAACTAGAATTAACAATTACTTTGAAGTAATTTTTCATGGATTAGTACTAATTAGTTGTTCCAAAACTGGAACTATGGGTTTAGCAAGTATGAATGTGTAATTTTTAAATTCACATACGTATTTCTAAAGCATTTAAATTACATATGGTGTTAAGTCAAATTTCTCAGGCTGCTTTGATAAAACAAGATTATTATCGTGTCAGTGATCCCCATCTCATTCTCCCAAGTACACAACCAAACCTTTCCCTATTAAAACAGTTAGACACATATTAAATACTTATGAAGCTTTTTGAGCAGTAATCGACAGGTGTCCCGAGTTGAAATAAATACTTTCAATGCAGAAAAAAGGATCTGTAACTTTAATAAAAGGAATGATCCAAGAAACAATATTCCTGTCTCATATGATGTCATGAGAACGGCTGGAATTTATATTGGATGGAAGCAGACAAAAATTTCACAGTTTAGTGCTGCTCTGTCGTGAATATAAAGTCATGGATACAAACCCAATATGTTCTTTCATTGTCAGAAGAAAAGGAATAAAAGAGAGCAAATGGGATGGAGTGCCGAAAGCATATCCAAACATGGAGAGAGCAGGAGTGAAGGAAGCAGAGGGGGATGCTGTCCAGCTGCTGCATTTTTGAGAGGGAGGAGCTGTGCACTGCAGCACAAATGCTATACTCCATCCCTAGCATTGGCACTGTTCACCTGCAGATGTGTATCTTGCAAACAGCTGAAGCAAACAGAAGTCTGCTCTGTACAGAATCCCTATTTGTTGCTAGACTAATAAAATATAACAGAGGTGCCTGGGAAGAATTGATACCTTCCAGCAGAGCACACAAGGTAATGGTTCACACATTGTCTTAGAATTGGGGAAAAACCCAAAAGCATGGTACATCAGAAAACATGCATCAAAACCTCCTGCACTGGGTACATGTCTTATTTCTAGTGGTGAAGTTTACCCTCAAATCCTCCACCTCCCTGGTAAATGCAGAAAAGATTGGTAGCTGTGTCTCAAACTGTGTCTCAGATATCCCTCTTCCATGTTAGTCTGGGCACTTCTCTGTATGGTCATCTGCAGGCAGTGTAAATGAAAGGATTTAGAGGACTGTCCTGTTTCAGTGCAGGAGCCAGTGTCTGGAAGAGTAGAAGTCCTGCAGCAATAGCAGATTTTGAGCAAGGATACAAGAGACCAGCCTGCATATTTCAATTTCTCTTTCTTTCTATCCCCATTTTGTGACATCTGGTCCAGAAATAGTGAGGACATTACTCTGTATCGATCCTGAACATAAACTCAGGATACAAATCTGTGAAAGTTAGGTATATAAGTTTAAGTTACTTTATATTTTTAATGAGGAAAAAAGATGAAAAGGATCAGAATCAAAAAGATGCTTTTGGAGAACATGTTTTTTAACCTGTCCATTAACTGACATTCCAACAATTTCCAAGGAATATGGGCAATCAGGAAGTGACTCTTGATTTTCTCCTCCAAGGAAAAATATCAAATATTGGTACATGATAGAGATAGAGATAGAGATAGAGATAGAGATAGAGATAGAGATAGAGATAGAGATAGAGATAGAGATAGAGATAGAGATGATAGAAATAGAGATGATAGATAGATAGATAGATAGATAGATAGATAGATAGATAGATAGATAGATACACACCCAATTGTAATGTACAAATAAAAGGCTGAAAGATTACAATATAACGGAATTCTGGGTAAACACAAACGTTTGTCAATACAAGACTGGAATACAAACTCTGACATGCATGAATTGATAAACCTGAAGCAAGTAGTAGTTTTGTAAACTTATATGTAGATGCTAAGCTTTGTATGGAGCTGGGCAACACTTTATTCAGTTTGGTTAATGACACGTTTGCATTTGTGCAAAAAATGTATTCATGGTAAACCGCCTCTTTAAATAGTTGTGTGAGTTTAGTAATAATGAGAGGCATCACCAGACAGCCTTCATGACTGATATCCTCTGGATTTTGAAAGAAGGCAGTCTGGTAAGCTTAACAAACACTAACAAACCCCGACAGCATACCTGGGGTGGAAGATTTCCTCCAGGGGTAAAAAGGGAAGATCATACTCAATAGATCAGCCACCATTTGGCCTCTTCACTGAATCTGCCAATTAGTGCAGAGCATTATGGCATGTTTGTGTTGTGGCAGCTAGAGAAACAGATCTGCCAAACTCATTCTATACAGAACCCCAAACATCCATTAGATGCAAGATGCTTTTCATCCTGATGAGTTGGCCTCAGTTCAAACTAATGGGCAACTGATGAGAAAGTTCATTAACTCTGAAGCATTCAGTCCCTCAGGAGGTGTAAACTAAAAAGTGGGGTCCTACAGATATATACAACATAACAAAAATGATGTTAAAATATTGAAATGATAAAGCCAAACACTTTAATTATAGGGAATGGAAGAATTAAATTTACTCCTCAAATTTTCATGTTGTCTCCTTTTGCACATGCACTATAATACAGTCTTTAATTGCAGTCTGTCATTTCTGGTTTTTCTCATGTGTATTGGAAGGCCACAAATCCTCAGAACCAGCCTCTTCCATTGAATATGATAAGTGAATGAGATATAGTTCTGTCTTACTAAAAATCTGTGTTCTTCCGTAGCTAGATACCTAGTTTATGATATCAGTGAAAAAGCTGAAGATATACAGATATGTAGATAGCCCTGTGACTTCCCTTAAAACGAAAGGTATTTACTGCAGACATGTCCAAATAGAAAAAGAGAGCCTACGAATATAAGATTTTTTTCTCCTTCCCTTCACATCTTCTAACTGTTTATTACCAGATACTGAGGAACACTTGTTTAAGTCCACCTGCTTTTCAGTTGTGTTTCTCTGGTGCTGTATCCTATTTTATTTTATTTTATTTTATTTTATTTTATTTTATTTTATTTTATTTTATTTATTTTATTTTATTTTCAGACACATGAAAGGTTTGTGTGTAAGCTTTAAGAGATGTTTGTAGAGTTTATCAAAGGAAACTGAAGATTATTACAAGTCAAAGATTGATGTCCTTTTCTGTTGTTAAGGTCTAGTAAACGTGGTAAGAATTTTGTGAGGTGTGACATAATGGATGTTGTTAAATTCAGGCTTATTTATATTTGCCAATTGACTACCAGGGAGTTAGTCATTTCTGGGTTTGATTTCTCAGAAATAATTGTTTTATACTTTAAAAAACCTATTTCTAAAGATATTTTGTCAGGCTAAATAAATACTTGAAAAAGTAATAGGACAAGTATTCTCTGATCTGTGTGTTTGTGCATGAACACTCTTAGACACAACAGGATCCTGACCTGCAGAAAGTACGATGATGCTGTTCTGTTTTCTTCTTTCCATCCTTATCCGATTCAAACTCATAGGAGGCTGATTTTGTACAGCCCAACATTTTTCACGTCTTCCCGTCTTTTCCTTCTCTCTAGATTTCTAAGCAATGATTTTTTTCTTTCTTTTATCTTGTTCGGTGTAAGAGATAAAGTATCCAAAGTGTTGCCAGTTTTGCATCACATTCATTATGACTGTTTAATCTGAAGTTTTATACTGATGGAAGAAGTGGTGCAGTGTGGGATGTACTATCTTGTGGGCAAAGAGAATTTTACAGTCTTCCCTGGCACATGCAGACTCCAGCTTGGTTTCATTTGCATTCTCTTCATGATAAAAAAATCACATCAATATTCAGGGCTTAGGACAGGATTTTCAAGCTTTGGTGTCTAAAACTGTGCTCACATTGAACATCAATAGAGGAATCCATACAAGGTCTTAAGAGCTGTGACACACAGTGCTGCAAGAGCTAAGATTTAGGGGTCTACTAGTCTACTGGCTGAAATATTTCAAAAATCCATTTTATGGGAAGACACTTACATAGTAAAGGATGTTTGGCTGAGCATTAGCCAGAGACATGAAGATGCTAGGGGGACATTCATCTCCTCTATTATTCATTTGCAATACCCCATTAGCCCCACAGCCCTCTATGGAGCTAATCAGCCCACCAGCCAGCTTTGTGTGCTTTAGCAGGTCTACAGATGTGAGAGGGACTGTTGCAGTCTGTAGTGTGGGCTTTTCTTTGTTGGGCCTGTGGCACACTGAGCCTCAATCCCATTGCACAGGCCCACAGCACTGTCATGTAGCATCCCTGTCCCACCACATCAACCCCAAATCCCATTGTCTACAGCCCAAATGCTGTTGCACAGAGCTCCAGTCTCGTCATGTGGAGCCCCATCTCATAGAGCCTCATCTCACAGAGCTCCGATCCCACCAGGTAACAGCGAACAGGAAGGTGCTCTCTGTCCTGTGATCCAACACTGTGAGATGCTCCCCTGTTCCTCAGTAGGCAAGAGGTGATGCAATTCCCATGAGGGTCCTGCTTGAGGTCTCTCATCACATGGAGGATGAAGAGGTAGGCAAGTCCTTTTGCATCATACGGTAACCCCTGCTTCTGAAAAACAGCTGAGTAGCATCAAGGATCCTGCTTCACAGGGTCACTTAGATGCCTACCTTGAACAACAGAATCTTTAAATGTTATACATTATGCTCCAACATATGCTTATCATAATTTACATTGTATTAAAATTAATTCATATTTTTATTCTATTATGTTACAAAAAGAGGCAATTTAAAATGATACAAGGAAACACAGAGCATAGACAGATAGTCAAGTATTAGTTATTATATTTACCAAATCCTAATAAACTGCCTTCCTAGATTAAAACTATTTCCATAAATTTTCTTTAATTTTCATTGCAGCTGCTTATAATTTCTTTTTAAGCTGCTAAACTCCATGATCTTAAACTAGTCATCTCTCCTTGATTGAAGGTACCTTTTAATACATGAAAATACTTAGCTTCATTTCACAATCTTTGTACTAAATCTAAGTGAAAGAGATATGGAATATTAATCAAGTTTGATTAAAAACAGTTATACATTTTTTCATTAATTTAAATGTATGACATTATCTTGATTTGACTGAAGTATCAATCTAAATAAAAACAACTCCACTCAATATGAGATCTGTACATTTCAGTTCCTTCTCTTTTATAATTTCTTGTTGCTGACTTATCTAAAATCTCACAGAACCCCAGAATCACAGAGTGGGTGAGGCTAGAAAGCATCTCTGGAGATCATCTAGTCTAACCTTCTGCTCAGACCACGGTCACCCAAAGCAAGTTACCAAGGACCATGCAAAGCTGGGTTTTCAATATCATTTTTGAAGGATAGAGACCCTGCAACCTCTCTGTGCAACCTGTTCTGGGGTTCAATCACCCTCACAGTAAAAAAATTTTTCATCTTGTGCTTAAATGTAATTTTCTCTATTTCAGTTTATGGCCACTGGCTCCTGTTCTGTCACTGAGCACCACTGAGAAACATCTGGCTCTGTCTTCTTTACTCCCTCCCATCAGGTATTTATCAGCATTGGTAAGATCCTCCTGAGTCTTCTCCAAGTTGAACAGTCCCAGCTCTCTCAGCAGCTCTTTGTTTGACAGATGCTCTAGTCCCTTCATGATCTTTGAAGCCTTCATTAGTCATGCTCCAATTTGTCCGTGTCTCTCTTTTATTGGTGATTCCTGTACTGGATAAAGCACTTCAGATGTATCTCACCAGTGCTGAGTAGAGTGGAAGGATCACATCACTTGATCTGCTGGCAACACACTGCTTAATGCAGCCTGCTTTGCTATAGGAGCACATTGCTGGCTCATGTTCAACTTAGTGTCCACCAGGACCCACAGGTCCTTTTCTGCAGAGGTTGTTTCCAGCTGGTTGTCACCCAGCATGTGCTGTTGACTGGGATTGTTCCTCCCCAGGTGCAGGACTTTGCACTTCCTTTTGCTGGGCTCCATGAGGTTTCTGAGGTTCCTGTCAGACCAGTTGTCCATTTCTGAATGACAGTACACCTGTCTGGCGGACCAACAACTCTTCCCAGTTTTGTATCATCTGCAGACCCTGTACCATTGCCCACGTGGTTAATGAAGATGCTAAACAGTATTGGTGCCAGTATTGTCCCCAGGCATACACCACTGGAGAAGGGTCTTCAGCCGGACTTTGTGCCACTGATCACAGCCCTTTGAGCCTAGCTGCTTAACTAGTTTCCAGACTTCCTCACTGCTTACTTATCTAGTCAGTACTTGAGTTGGAACAAGAATTAGATGGAGGAGGTTCACATAGAAGGGATTGGTGATGAGGACCTGGCAGATAGGTCAGCTATCATGGGATTCCTTTTTTTTCAGAGACCAAAGGGGAATCTGAGATTCTGAAGTCTGCTACCAGAAAAAGACAAAATATTTCTCTTTTGTGTTTTTGGCTCTGTTTTGCATACAAAATCATGACTGCTGTTTGTATCAATTTCTTTTTCAGCCTGGTAACAAGCATCTATGCACCATATTACCTGTCTGAGACAGGCAGCCATTACATGATGCCACAGGACAGAGTCATAAAATAGAATCATAGAATGTCCTGAGTTGGATGAGACCCACAAGGATCATAGAGCTCAACACCTGTCCCTGCACAGTACAACCCCACAGTTCACATCATGTGTTTGAGGGCGTTGTCTAGTCTCTTCTTGGCTTTGGACCATAACTGCCTCCATGGGGAGCCTGTTCCAGTGCTCCACCATCCTCTGGGTGAAGAACCTTTTCCTAATGTCCAACCGAAACTTCCCTTGGCACATCTTCCTGCCATTCGCTCGGGTTCTGTCACTGGTCACGAGTGAGAAGAGATCAGCGTCTGCCTCTCCTCCTCCCCTGTAGCCACCATGATGCCTTCCCTCAGTCTCCTCTTCTTCAGGCTGAACATACCAAGTGAATTTAGCCACTCCTTATACAGCTTCCCCTCCAAACCCTTCACCAACTTTGTAGCCCTAAAGTATGGATGGAGTATCTGTTTTCTTCTAATTAGTTTTTCTTTTAAATTATGGAAATAACACAGTAATAATTTTATAAAGTGATGGCAATAGTGAAATATTAACACGATAGGAAATATATGCATTTACATACTGCAGACTTGTTTAGCATTATAAAATAAGAAATTCTGTGAAAAATCAGACTATAGGGATCTCAGATTGGACACTTAAAATCAGAGACTTTGACCTACATGAATATCTGCCTACCTCAATTCCTCATTTGTAAAACAGGAAAAAAAAATCAACTTGCCTCACAGGAGCACTGTGAGATAAATTCACTGTCATTTATGAAGCACTCAAACATCACAGTGATGAGTACAATAGAAAAGAAAAACAAGAGAATATTAACAATTTGGTATTCAGAGAAAGGAGTACAATAAACATGTCATAAGGCCACATGCTGAATAAGGATGAAATGTAATGTTGAATAGTGGCTCGTTAAGTGAGCATTGTCCATCCTGCATTCTGAAAGAGACAGAAGGCCGTTGGTAAATACAATGTATGATCATATCATTAGAGATTGTGTTTTAGCTTAGAAATTAAAGTGGCCTAAATAAGGTTACACAGGAATCACCAAACTTTGAATGTTTAAGTTGGTAACCTTGACATACACAATTACATTTACTCTGTGTGCATTAACACATATAAATGTAACATCATTCTTAAAAAGACTGCCATTAACAATAATAATTAAAAAAACAGGATCATGTTAATAAATTCTAATCTTTCCATGTTTCTGTGATTTTTTAGGAAATGTTAGGTTTAGAGGCATTTTATTTTCTGCTCTGCACTGTGACTGTGATGTCATTTAAATACATACGACCCCTATTGTTCTGTCATTTATGCCCCGTGCACTTCTGCTTTTAGCATGATTAAACAAAAGAGACACACATCAAAGCTTTCTCGTTTGAATAATGCTACATCAATATTTTACATTTTGGGCTGCATTTCAATTTTTTCCTCAGCAAGGTAAATGCTTGAAAAGGAAGCAGCCATTGCTTGCAAAAGTGTCAATTAATTTACATTCTCCTCTTTTCCAAAATAGATATGTATCTCAAGAAATACACGTTACTGAGTAGTTGTCATTCTGTTGTAAACCAGTTTTCCAACTGATGTTCTTATTTTCCAGCAGCATAAAGCAAGCAATAATGTGTTTGCATCGCAATTCCACTCTTAACACTTTCAGTATGGCATTTCAATGCTTTTACCTGCAGTAAGGAGAAGCAGCACTTTGGATGGATGCATCTGAGTGGACCAAGAATGTAACACATGATAGGGGGTGGAGAGGTTCAGCTGCACGTTATGCAAAGCACAGCTGCTCATATTAGGGTTGGATTTAGCTACAGAGCTGGTAGCTTTTTCTTCTTCAGTCTCCAGTAGTTGTTACGCTTTGGATCTTCAATTAACAGCAGCATTTGGGTACCTTCCTCCTTCCTCAATTGGGCTGGCTCTGTTGTATGTAGAAGTGTTGCTATTGTAAAGATGCTTCTAATACCCATTTCACTAAGTGACCCAAGCCCTGCATTTTAGCAAGAGAACTCTTCTTCTGAGCAGCACACAACTCCCTTGTGCCCTATTACTTACCTTTGGAGAAGTTGCTTCCAAGAATCTTCCCAGCTCTCCAAAGTCAACATCTGAAGCTACAGCTCCGTTTCTACCAGATACACCCTTCTGTGCTAGTTTCTGTGACCCCAGAAATAAAATGCTGAGAGCTGTATGCTGGTGTCTTGCACTGCAGTTAAAACACCCTTATATCAGGCTCATGGGCTGGTAGATATTTACCAGTTAGTCAAAAGGGAATTTCAGGGACATCAAGCAAGTTGAGATTAATATAAATAAATAAATCAATAAATAAACAAGCAAACAAGCAAGTAAATAAATAAATAAATAAATAAATAAATGAATGAATGAATGAATGAATGAATAAATAAACTATATATATATATATATATATATTCTTCCCAAATATTGGGCCAATCTCAAACATACAATCAGAGCCAGACTGGTTTCCTTTTGAGAAATGCCATTAATTCCCATCAGATACATACCTTTATGTACACACAACAGTATCTGACAGGACCAGCCCCATAACAACATTCTGCCATTGTTTTGCCTCAAAACCCAGCAACACTCCAGACTGCAGTCAACATATTAGGTACTTAATGTCACCACAGTTAAGTGACACTTCTCACATTTTTGCAACCTGACTTGAAAACGGTCTTGTTAAGTCTTTCCTCACTCAGTACTAAATTTTTACACCATTATTTATAGCTCTTTTTCAGGATAATGAAGTAATGCTATTTCTGTATGTCGATCTTTTCTTCATTTTTCTGCAGTATGTTGTGCAGAAAGTTCATTGTGATTTCCAATACTCTTTGGAAAGGAAAGACTATGACTGGCCGCCTAAGTGCTAAATTGCTGTTTATTTGTCAAGGCTTAAAAATAAGAAAGCAAAATTCAAAATTCACAAAATGCCAGTATAGTTTATAGGAACAAAACCTGGATAGGATTTAACTCTGCAATAAGCAATGAAGTCCATCTAGTTAATAAGAGAGTATTTGAATTGATTCATTCTTACCTCTGTCATAATGCAACTAGAATTTTGGAACTGAAAAGGCTCATTATTAGCATTTAGTCTTTATTATTTAATATTTAACATTTAGGTTTTGTTATTCAGATACATTTATTCTTTATGCCAGAGAGGATAAGACTGATTTTTGATATATACATAAACACACTCCTATTGAATTCAGGAGGAACCACTTTTGCAAGAATCCATAGGCATAATTTAATGCAAGTATGCAGCTTCTGAAAGTAAAGTAAATTAAAACAGGACTTTTAGCACATTTCAAGTATACATTTCAGTTTAATTCAGGACCAGTCAGGTGCTGCTGTAGGATTATAAGACACATATAACGACTTTTTAGAAAGAGGCACAGAATGGCATAAGGACCCGTGAAATTCCCTTTAGTTGTCCAGTATCAACACAGTATCAACAGTTTTTTTTTTTTCTTCCCCCCCCACTTTCTTATTGTGTGCAGTTAACAGTAAAATAGAGACAAATACACAAATATAAAATACATGTAACTATAACTTGTCAAATATGTCTGTCTCTTACTGTCTACCTGTCATGAGGCATTATCTTGATAAATGTATGTATATGCCAGAGACTGTATTTTATTACAGTTAGTTCTATTGTAAAAGTCTTTTGCATTACACAGCCAGAAATTCTTGAAGTTAAATGTCCAGTCTTTTGAAACTTAGAATAAAAGATGTTTAAATACTTCTCCATTTATTGAAGTGTTTTAACACCTCTCATATTACTCAGAGAAATGAATTGCTTGAGAATGAGGTTAATGCTCTACAAAAACCCTGCTTTTTAAAGCCCTATAAGAGGGGTCAAAGACCAGGAAATGCTCTCGCTATAATTCTCATTTCCAGCTGAATCGTCCATGGCAACTACACTAAGAATGCAAGTTTGAATTTCATTATGTTCCAGAAACCTGTAACTTTGCATTATAATGACTCATGCAATAACAGAAGGAAATTGCAAGCATTTTTGATGTAGCATACTTTAATTTATAATTTAATAAAATAGTATTATAAGTTAAGTAGATACTTTCAAATACAACAAAAAATGCTCATTTTATAGTTACTAAAAGCATCCCTTTACATTTTACCTGTAAAATGCTCTGTGCTTGGTGACAGGCTAAATGTATACTATACACAGGGAGACAAAATTTGTCTTTGTAATACTGCAGCAGCCATAGCAATTTTAGCAGCATTCTTATTCTTTTAAGCCATCTCCATTGTCTTCTAAAGACCATAATTAGAAGCTGAAAACTTAAGTCAACCAGACTCAATAAGCTCTCATTATGAACAAAATATTCTACTGTTGCTCAACAAGTGACTGTATGTAGCCCAACATGATAATGCATTTTTCCTCAATTATATCTCTCAAGATCCAAAATTAAGTAATTTCTCAAATAAAACTCTAATTAATTGCAATGGAAATGTTGCCTGAGTGATACTGCAGCACTGGCATTTTAGGTAATTTCTTTTGTTTAGCCATCACTGTTCTCTAAATGCTTCTTATAGCAAGTTTTTTGTTATGATGGATTTAAAGAATACCCTTCATTTCCTGGGGAAATGACAAGGGAGCACCTCTGTGGTTAAAATTGTTGCCTTACAAGCAGCTTAAGCAACTCACTGAAAAGCAGTAAGTCAATGTTCAGGAGTGGGAGAACGAGAATGAGATCATACCTTATAATTGTGTGGAGCAAAATTAAGTAGTTCTGGTATGTGTGGAGATGCTGAGACTTTCCAAGCACATGTGTAGTATTGGTGTCACTACGGGCTGGTCCATTTGCACAACTACTTTTAGCAGAATTGCAACCAAACATACCTTTTAAATTTCGAGGTGCACTGCAGGCATGTTTCAAGAGCCAAGCTTTCCCCTCGAACAAGCAAGTGCTGCTACACGACTGCTCCTCCAACTGCAAGCTCAGAATAGTGCTCTTATACTTCTAGCTCAGTAACATGTTCAGAAGTATTTATCCATCTGGAACACTACCAGGTCCTTGCAGATGGTCTGCAACAACATATGAGCTCAGATATATGAATGACAATGAGAGAAACAGAATTTAATTTCACCTGGAAATGCCACAAACAAGTTATATGTTCAGCTGGGCTTTGTAGCAAGGTGTTTTGTGCAAGCAGTAGAAAGCAGCTTGGGCTGGATGTCCAGAGCTTAGATGGGATGAAGTGTCATGCCAAACCATGCCCTCCAGCGCAGATGTGTGGGAGAGATTTTAGTCTCCAGCCATGTCACCAACGACCACATGTTTTGTTTCAAACACGTAACGTATCAACACAGGTCCCACCTAGTATTCAGTTCCCAGCCTAATGGTTATACCAACTGTTTGTATGCTGAAGGAGGCAAATGGGACTGACTTCCCTGTCAAATGTGGCCTCCACCAGTGACAGAGCAGGTAAAAGTGGCAAATTTGGCCAGATCTAACACACCTGACCAGGCAGTCCTTCTTAGGGACCTCCTTCTCCTCTTGGAGATGTGGACACAGGCAACTTCCTGATGCTAAAAAGCAAAAAAACCACTTTTCAACATGACAGGTATAGCCTATTCTCCCAATCCAGTGAGATTTATAGGGAAAAATCAGAGCAAACAGTACCCTTAATTTCCCAGTTATAATACAAATCGCACATGCTACTTGAAAATAATGAAGAACTAGTTCTGCTGCTCTTATTTGAAGGTGTTAAAATGGCTTGGGGAACTTGATTACAGCCACTGAACCTCCTCCAAAAAGCAGTTACAAGTAAAGAGAAGTATGTTTTGTGTGAGATTTTTTTTGGTTTTGCTTTTGGTTTTTTTTCAGGAAGTCTGAGGTTTACACAATTTATGGCTGCTTAGCAGAAACTACATCTAGGGAATCAAGTGGTCTGAAACCAGCCTTCTCTCTCCCCAAATTTCAGGAAATCTAGGACAGTATGGGTCTCATTTTTGAAAGCATGTTCAACTCCTGTGCTTTCAATTTTTGTTGCAAAAATTTTGCGGAAGATCGAATGCTATCTGCCTTCGAATTTTTCTTTCAATATACCTTAATCCCTTGGAAACAAACCAGAAAGAGAGTAAGAAAACTATGTTAGTGCTTTACTCCTTGACTTGATCCCTGAGAATGTCAGCAAGAACAATAAAGAAATGTGAAGGCACATGAAACTCTGAAATAGAGGCATCAAACATGGTGCTTTAGCATTTTCTGTGGGAAAATCTAGGCAGATGTACCTGCTGGGTTTCTAATTTGCAGCCATCCTCTGGCCTTGTCTTGTTTGTTAAGGAAAAAGTGTAGCCAGAGAATCAAAGGCAGAAAGATATTTTGTAAAGTGGCAATATCTAAAAGCCTGATGTTGTAAATGTTCAGAGTTTGAAGCTCCCTTTGAAGTGACATGGAATGTGTATGATACCTGCCTATTCATTTAGCCACTGATAAAGTCCTAATTAGCACAGCACTCAGAGCAACTCCCATATAGTCAAGTATAGAAATAACCACGTCATTTACTTCCTTCCTTTGCAGCTGTAAGACAAACAACTTTTGGGGTTTTTATTTTTTGTGAATGTATGCATTTGCTGTACTTGTAAATACTTTGTTGAAAGAAACAACAGTCACAAAAAAGAAAGTACGTTTTTATTCCTGGGAAGTGGTGGACTCAGAGGTCATCTGAGTCACGCAAGGGAATGAGTTCTGTGGTTTTAGGTCAAGCTCAGCTTACAAACTCTGGTCTGCAAGCTAACATGCTCCTTGGTTTAGTGCAACACACCTGTCACAGTGAATCGTGATTGCATCTCCTTCCAGGATCAGGCGATCAGACCCTTAAATCCTAAAAATTACTTAAATGGAAATGTTCCAGCACATAGGAGAAGTGCCTCCTGGAAGCAGAACTGCAGGATCAGGCCCTTCAATTTTAAAAAATGACATTTAATATGGACAGACAAAGGCACTGGAGAAGAACACACTGACTCTCTGTACACCTGGAGGAGGGGTAGTAGTACAAAACAAGCTTTTCTTTAACCACAACGGCAATCTTCTAACAGCAGCACCCACTCAAAAGCATAGAACTCAGAGGTTGATAATCATCTTTCAGTTCAGGTTATTGCATGCAATTTTTCACATTCATTCAGTTTTCTTCATACAGCTCTTAGTAAAGTAACTCCCTTAACAATAAAAGCTTTTATGGCAGCCCATTACACAGGAGAACTAACCACTCCTAGTTTTTTTATTGGCTTCTTGGAATATTTATAGCAGTCTTTGTTCTCTTTGCAAGTTTATGCATCTGGGGTGTGTATGGAGATTTTTTTTTTTAAATAGAGTATGATGCTGAAGTACATTTATTTTTATATTTGTAAGGTTTTAAAGTTTTACGTTTGTTTTCTTCCACATATTGCTATTTGCAACAAAGCAAACATTTAACCTGCTCCTCATTGTTTAGCACTTGGAGAGTTTTCATTCCAAGCTGCCTGACATAAAACTTTATTTGGTACCATGCTACCTCTTCCCAATAAACTGGTTACACTGTTCACACAGAGAAGTCTTGATATTTGGCTCCATGCTAACAAAGCAAAGAATTTGCTTTGTATCTAAAGGAACAAATTAAATTTCCACTACAAGAAAATGAGAGAAAAATCTCACATTAACACCATAGGTTGTCATTCTTGTGGGAATCACCTCAGCAGTGACTAAAACTATCACAACAATTTATTTTTGCACAGCATTTTGGACCCAAACTGATCCTAAAACTTTTGATACAGCTAACATTGAAGAAAAAATGGTCCCAAACAGGAATCTACCTTTGAATATGTCTACCCTGATTTTCAAAATTTTTTATTTAATTCTGTATTCTGCCTGTCATAGAATGGTTTGAGTTGGAAGGGACCTTGAAGATTACCTAGTTCTGACACCCCTACCATGGTCAGAGACACCTTTCGCTAGACTAGGTTGCTCAAAGCCCCATTCATAAACATAAATGACAACCTTTTGTTGCTTGCACCATCTTCACAAAACTCATACTGAATATTGGAATAGATTAATTCAAGATATAGATGTGGCTTTTCTTTATTTTCTAGTCCAATGAAAGAATAAATTGTACAAACGAGAGTGATGGATCCATTAAAATTCAAAGAAGAATTCAATTCTCATTTACTGTTCAGAAAATAATCTTTGTACTAAGAGGTAAGGCAATGCAAATAATAAATAATAACAGTAATCATCTAGTAAATACCTTGTTGAATTTATTATATGTATACTTGCCGTATAAAGAATAAATAATTAAAATGATCCCTTTCTTTTTGTCATGAAGATTAGAAAGCTATGCATTATTAAAGAAAAAGATACAAATTGCTGATCTGAAGTTAGGTTTTCATAGTGTTCTTAATAAATACAAGAGTGTAGTAATAAATGCATTTTCCATGGCATCTTTCAGGGAGGTGCATTTCCCTGGTGCTTTGCTGCAGCTGGAATGCCACTAAATAAGTGGAATCTTAATTTTCACCAATAATACCAAGCACGTTATTTGGGCCTTCATAACATATAAGCTACATTTTACTGTGTTGACCTGGGACAATATTTTTCAATGGCTTTATTAGGTAGGTATATCCTCCCTATTGTGTGGCTATGGAAATGCCTCGTCCCACTGCAGAGACTGATAGATTTTTATAGGGGAATAGCAATTGCATTGCTATCACCAAGTTTGGACTTGGAAAGGTCGCACTGGCACAGTCAGCCCAGTCTTCGTCCCTCCTAGAGACAAAGGTTAAAGCCCATTTCTTGGGCTCCTCCTCTCCCTCACATCTCATATTCCCTGAGACATCAGCCTTTTAGGTGACATTCTTCATCTCCTACAATCCAGGGGAGAGCCCCATGCTGCCCTGGCCTGGCAAGCTTGCAGGTCAGGTCCAGTGGCTGCTTCCTGGCATGGGCTGAGTCTGGAGAAAGATCTGTTGTGGCTCCCTGAGCTACTCCCACACATGAAAAGCCATGGAATCCAAAGGAAATTGAGTCAGCAGGGACCAAGCACATTCGGTGGCCTGCTCCAGTTTCCAGAAGTTCACATGTGCTGTGGAAAGCTTCTTGTCCTTGTTTTGAGACACAAATCACTTAGGCAAGGTTCAATCAAACTTCATCATCACCAGATAGCAGCTGCCACTCAACTGTCAGAAAGGGTGCAGAGTGGAAGTAGTTTTAGTGATGTAAGTCACCCCTCTGTGGTGACTTACCTCCTCACCTCAGATTTTGCTTGCAAATTATTAATACTATTGGCTTCTGACTTAAAGACCATTGGAGTAGCTGACACACCTTATCTGTTTCAACTCATCTAACTGGAGAGAAAAGGTGTAATGCGCGAAAAAAGCCCTGAAAAACCCACAGGAACCTCTCCCATAGGGATAAACCTTATCCCTGCCCTGCTCCCATAAACACAGGAGACCTCACACTATTGTACAGAGAGACATCAGACCTCACTGAAAGCAATCTACCAGTTTAAAATTTTATCAGATCAGTCCCAAGCTGTGCTAATCCAGGACAATGCAGATCAGAGTACAACAGACAGAGCAATTTTGCAAGACTACAAGACAAAATGTTGACAAGTTACAGTGTGAATTTCGAGGAAGATGAGACTGTGGAGACTTGCCACCACAATTGAAGTGAGGAGTGATGGTGAAAATTAAACAAAAAGAGAATTGTCTTATTCAGGTTTTCCCATTAGCAGGACTGGGTGATAATGACCTTTGTGAAGGACTCACAGGGACTGCATGAAGTCCCTCAATGTCACTCATTTAGTGATGCAGTACATGCAGAAAGTATCTGGATCCTAGGATGACTGTAGTTATAAAGAAAACCAAACCAGAGAGCAGATCAGACAAATTGGCTTTGGGAAGCACAACCACCCCCCTTAACCCAATGTACCTTTTTAGCAAACTGAAAGAACCCTATAAACAAAACTTTAGTTTGATCACCAGTATACAGATTAACTACAGAAATTTTCATACTGCCATTGCACCAATTCTATGTATTCAGTAAACATTTCTAAAAGGGTTGTGACTCCTCCTTATTTCAATTAAAATTCATAGAAATTCCAAATGCTAATACAGAGTACAATTCATTAAGCTTTACAAACTGCTTAAAATTATACTGTAAATATTATTTAGACATATTTGTAGGCTTATGCATAATAAGTCTATGAAAACAATAGCAAAATACTATTTTGTTCCTTCAAACATTTTTAATTTTCATCATGCCGTTGCATTTTTTGAAGTGAAACACAGAGACATGTTTAAAGGAAGCATAATTGGGCTTGTTTGAAGTTATGTCTCTGAGAGTTGAAAGAAAGAAAAGTCAAAGAATGCATTACAAGTCAGGGAACACATAACCTTTCAAGATTTTAAAATGTGAGGTATAAATAATGCTTGTTTCCCAGTAAATAGCAATCATACGCATAAAATGGGAAGGAGCTGCAGAAATAAATAAATAAAGAGAAAGTCTATTCAACTGAAATCCTAAGAACTTTAATGTCATGGAACACTGTTGGGCTGCTTCAGTTTTGCAGGTGCTTTATCTCAGCTGAAAGGTAAAATTAGCAGCTTTCTCAAAACCCTGGGAAGCTATTGTGTCAATGTTACATGCTGGAGACCACTGTTTGATGCCAGTGCCACTGGTTTAGATGAGCACTGCAATCAGGAATATTAAAAGTGAGTTGGTGAATTGTGTTGCATGAAGCAATGGAGCTGCTTACAGACAAAAGAGCTGAATGGGGTTTTGCAGACAATACTGACAGTCGAATATACCAAACGATGCAGATTAATTCAGCAAAATTAAAGTAACCATGGTGGGAAAGAAAGTGGGGAGAAATGGGAGATGAAGTGAGGACATCTGAATAAAATAATTAATCAATAAAATGAATTTTAAAATTAAAATTCATACATAGCTGGACAACTCCCTGAAATATTAATGCTCTGAGGAATAACATATTAGATGTGTCTCTCAGAAGCTACTACTCATAGTTTTCTCCACTTTAACATGACACTGTTTGTTTTTTAATCTGTCAAGGTATTGCTTTCATTTGGAGAGGAGATTACCTCACCACTTATTTTACCAGCCAGAAGACAGATGGCAATTTACCCAGTGTGGTTACTTTGCTTTTTTTTTTTTTTTTTTAATGTCAGAGAAGTATCTTCAGAAAATTTATAAACTTGGAATCTTGGACCAGTCTGTGGTCTTTGTTGCATTCATGCCAATCTAAAGTAACTTTGCTTACAGGTAGTTGTTCTGTTTTTCAGGTCACTTATAACTTTTGCCTATATTTATTCTGACCCAGAACAGCTGAAATAATTATTTGTAAACCAGTTGAAAAGCCTGTGTTGGAATAATTACATTTTTGCATCTGTGTGAAGGCATAGAGGTATCATATTCTCAAGATCATTATCAGAAATGATGAGAAATAAAATAATCTTTCTACTATGTGATGAGGTTTATGAGAATATCCCTAGGCAATTCATTAGTTTTAAACTGACATGAAAATCAATTAATTTTAATAGGGAATAACAGATTATGTGTTTAATAATTCATCTAATTTCATGAGGCAAAGTGAATTAGACAATGCAATGTAAATCTAATAGCAGTTGTAACCACATAATTTGACTGTTTGTCAAAAGCAAAGCATAGTGAAATGATCAAGAATTACACAGAGAGAAAAACATTAATTGTGTGTAAACCAAGTGACAGTTTCTTGTAACCCTAAAAGCCTGCAAGTTCAGTGCAATTATTTCTATTAGATCTTTCCCTAAAATTGTCCTGTATCAGTAATTGCATATTCATATTAAGCAGGCAAATTAATAAATAATACAAAATAACTTTTCTGTGCTTTCAATTTAGAGGTACTATTCAATTGCTAGTGATTATTTATAGAGTGAAACCATGTGAAAATTATTTTATAGTTTGCATTAATTAAACAATAATGACCCAGAGAGTAGGCATTTCTGCTTGTTAATGACCAGCTGGAAGATATGAGGGTCTGACGTTGAGAAGGGGGCCCTTAACCTGGGTGGTCATTAACGTTGGGGAAAAGCCCGACCCCCAGGTCACTCTTCCCGTCAATCGAATCCATGATAATTGTTATGGGGGTTTTTGTTGTTGTTTTTCAGTTTTGTTTCTTTGTTTTGGGGTTTTGTTTTGTTTGTTTTGATTTTTTTGTTTGTTTGCTGTTGTTTTGGTTTTGTTTTTTCCATGCACAGAGAACAAGCATATGCTTTCCATCTGACTGACATTTATTTCAGATTGAGGAAAGCAACAAAACAGGGAAGAACAGAAATGAAGTCTCCCCATGTTGCACGGCATTCACCTTGCTGAGCAAAATGGTGGCTGTGAGCAGCCACCTGTGACCAATGTAGCATGGGGCACCAGCAGCGAGATCGTGGCCCTCAGCTTGCATGTCACAAGCCACATGATCATGTTAAAGCACAGCATTATATAAAGGAATCGCCCTTGTATATGTTCAAAAATATACATGTTGAAATACACGTTGCCATGGATACAGGTCTGTCTTTAGAGCAACGGTCCCTGCCTACTGTGTGGTGACACCGGTAACCTATAGAATCATGGAGCATCACGCTTCTGTGTGTTAATATGAAAAAAAAAAATCTAAAAAAACGCAGAAAGACTCAAAGTCCTTTTTACAACAAAACGCAGAGGAAACATAACTTTACAGGTGATTTTCTTGTTTATAGTCTGAAGAAAAAGTCTTGTTAGTGTAATTACAGTCAGAAAATATGGCCTGACCTATAGCATATGTGCTTCCATCCCTCTTACCTCTAGCAGCAGTTGGGATTTGAGGTGCACAAGACAGCACAAGACATGAAGCAGCTGTCAGGGTAGGGTTGTGAAAATCCAGTAGCCAACTATGCGAAAGGAATGGAAGATGTTGGTACTCCACATGCTCTACCAAGAGCAGTGAAAAACCTCAGCTCACCTTTGAAAAGCAGCTCAGACAGTAGTTTTGGTACCCCAAACATAAAGATGGAAGAAGCATGGTCTAGACAGCACCCTGGAATCCAGATCCAGACAGGAGAGAACACTATTCACATTCAGGGCTGAAAGGGCTTCCTAGAAGTTCCCTAGCAAGGTAAGATACCATCTCTTATGAGTCCTCTCCTCTACAGCCACTTCTCTCATCCAGGCAGCAATGCCTAATGCCTAAGTAGGAAAGAGAAATATTTACACAATAGTTACCCCTTTGGAGAAGATATGTACTGCTGCAAAACCTTATGCTTGTATATTGAATTAACAGGAAAAAGAAAACCCTAAGTTCCTGGTCTTCTGCTGGTTCCCTTGGTTTTGGAGACAATGAATGAGAAGAAACAAAACAGGACCCTCCTAGTCTGCACATGGCCCACAGTATGGTCTTCTGGGGTGTCAACCCCAGGAGGAGCACAGCACAAAGCTGAAAATAGGAAAGAGATACACACATAGGTTGAACAAAGAAGAAGGGGTAAATAGATGCCACAAAAGGAAAGTGTATCTTCATCAGGTTAGAGGATGCATCGATCTTCTCTAGCAGACATTGTTTTCCAGCCGCCTGCCAAAGAGCACAGGAAAAATGAGTGAACTACAGTCTAAGGCTCATCAACATTGTGTGCAGATTCAGTGCAGTTTCTTGCATGCTGCTCTTTAAAACAATGCACCTGGGTGCAGTAACTCAAAGCTGGCCAGAGAATTCCCATGGTAGTTATCTGTGAAATATCACTTTCAGCAAAATGTTCATATCTGGCTCTTAAAAATTAGCTTGATGTTCCTTGCACCCCCATTACCCAAAATATGCTTATCATCCAACTGATGCTTTTGGTTTAAGAAAGCCTCTTTGCTAAGTGAACACAGGTGGAAAGGCTTTCAGATGATGTAGGACCTCCAGCACCAAGATACCATTTTGGTTGATCACATTTCAGTAAGGTTCTAGCACTGGTCTGATGCATGCTGAAAGCATAGCATCCTGGCTGATACAAAGAACTGATTTTCTGTTTCCACACACAGGAATTCTGGAACACTCCAATAAAAACTACCATTGGAAAAAAATAAAGGAATATAAACATGTTTTTAAGGAAGTTTCTCTGTCTAATCACTCTGTTGTTTTGAAACTAAAGGCTATTTACTGATCTGTCACGCAATGCAGTGTGCTAAGAAAAATAACATGTTCAAACTATGCCTGGCACTGTCTCAAAAACAATTTGTCTTAGCTAACTGAATGTACCTAAGCAACTTCATTATTAAGTGCTTGGCATCTGCATGCTTAAGGTATTCTTTCCCAAGTCTGTCAGTAAAACAAAAATTTACTAAAGAGAAATCTGACAGCGCCAGAAGAAGACATAGTAAATTTGGAAAATATAAATATTTTACATAACAATAAGCCATAAATTCAAGCCCAAAGATTTTCTTCAGAAAAGCATAAAATTTGATAATTAGTGTTTTGATTTGGTCCTTACAACCTTTATGCCTTTAATCACTCCACAACATAGCACAAAGGCACGTACAGAAAATCTGAGTAAATTGTCTGAAAGTCCTTAAGGAATTTAAAATAAATGCTTAAATTAATCTCTCATTACTGGCATGCAACAAATGCCAAGATGTATTCATAGTGACGCACCCAATTAAGTTTAGAAGAATTGCATGAGGTCAGTTTCAGCAGATTTCTATTGATTCTCCTAGTTAATAAAGAGTTAAAGGATGAAGTGAGTTTTTAAAAAATATAAGTGCTTCAAAGGTGCTAGAAAGGAAACGCATAGTACTAAGTGGTCATGTGGCTAGTGCCATTCATCTTGGTAGTGACTATCTGTCAAAAGTGGCAAGAGCCCCTGTTAACAGCCCTGACCTGTGCTGTAATGAAGGGAGAGTGCACAGCAAAGTGTCCATTATCAGGCAGTTGGGAGCAGTAAATTGGTGCAGTTTGCCTCAATCTTGCAGCAAGTTGAGATGTAAGATAGGTGGGGATCAGCAAGCAGCAATTTTATCCTATGATCATTTTTGTCAGATCACATCAGAGTAGGAACTTAGTCAGATTCATGATTTCAATTAAATAAGTCCCCTCATTAAGTGACCACTGTCATGAATGTTTTTTCTGATCCTTTATTTATAATTGTGTAAACACACCTGCTAATATTTGGACAGGGAGTAGTGATGGAGAAGCCGTAAGGTAAATGACACATTAAGATGATAGTCGGGTACAATCAGACGAATCTTGCACCCTCTCTATGGGGCTAACAGCTTGTAATAAAATAGGCCACCTATGTTACCTATACACTAACCTGCAGTGCTCACATGCAATTCTAACTAGGAAAATCCATTTCAGACTGTTTACTTAGAAAACAAAATGCACAATCCACCTGTGTTCAATCCCATGCAAATGAATAGATGCTAGTGCCTTTTTCCTGGGTAATAACCACAAAAATCCAGGTGAAGCCCAGTGTCTGCTCTTAGGTGCACGCAGGTGAAAATACTCTAGATGAACTCTGGACCTATCAGACAGACTTAACCCTTAGATATCCTCCAGTAAATTAGACAAGCAAACTGAAGACAAATGCACTTGTTACCACCACTCATTCCCCCCTTCTCATCAGCAAAAGCTTTTCAGATCAGCCCATCCGCTTTCCAGACCCTGGATCACATCGTCCCTATTCCTACTCCATAACCTAAAAGAGTAATAATAAAACTTCTGTAGTTCTGTAATTTGTCGAATTCTGTACAACACCCCATCATACCCATCTGCCAAATCCTTCTCTGACAGCTCCCAGACATCCAGATATGTTGTATGATGGACAGAGAGGTAAAACTCATGTCTGAGTAGCATTATATTGCAAATGGCCACAGCTTTGTCCTGCGAAGTACTATTCCCCAAAGACCCACTCTGTCACCTTCCACATGGAGGTCAGTCCTATAGAATAGAAAATACTTCTTTTTTTTTTTTTTTGGTAGGTGGGATGAAATCAATGACTGGGTGTCTTTTTCTCTCTCCTAGTCTACGTCAGCAGTGCAATGTTCCGCTCCAAAGGAAGGACATGACTTCTGTTGTATGTTGTTAGAAAACTACTGGAAATACAACCTCTTGTATTAGAAAAAGTTTTCACAACCTTTAAGATGTTGCACTTTCACATTGCCTATCTCAGCAGGTTTTTGAAATTTGATAAAGAACAAGAGAAAATGTGCCTTGATTCTCCATTTTTTGTTGATTTTGTGTTTTTAATTTAATGAAATTTAACTAAGCATTTGCTAAGAAGAAGTGCTGAAAATCACTGCTTCTCTACTGGCATTTGCATTCCTCAGGAAAGCTTTGGCAGTATGTCCACAAATATTTATAAAAAAAAACCCTGATCACAAACTTCTAAAGACTGAATCTCTTCAATTGACAAAGTCATTATGACTAGTAGCTACTTCAGCAGGAGCACATAGGACCCAAGAGCTATAAAGATAAGCAGAGTTAAGAATGCTGTCTTGGGACATCTACCAAACATCACATGCCTGAGCTCAGGGACGTGCATAGCTGAGCTTTTACTTAGGACGTATAGGCATTTCTTGGCCCCTCCTATCTTGTGCTTATCTTCTTATCAGGGGTAGCAGAAGCCTCCTGCAGTGATGCAGAGCTAGTTGTCCTGATGAGACACTTGTTGCGGAACATGCACACGTATGCACACATATATGCACATATAAAGAAAACAAAACACCTCCTGAAACATCAGATTTACACATACACCTAAACACGACCTTCTGTCTGTACACTGTGATGCCCTCCATTATTAAATGGCTGGATAGAGAAATTCAACTTTGGGATGTCATTTTTGCACTGACTGGACACAGAAGGGTGCAGGATTAGACTTTTTTGTGAAAGTTTGGCATTTCCAGCTTGAGTAAACCTGATTTCAGCAGCCCAAATAATGTTATTCTAACACAGTTGGCAGTGATGTGTGCAAAGGTGTGTTGTATGTCCATACTAGGCTGTTACTTTAACCCCAACAAAATCACGATTCCCATGTAGGCAGAGACAAAGCTGTCTCCCTTTCTGCTGGTAAGCAGACAGAGAGCACAGAATGGAATCAGGACCTAACTTGATAACTTTTCATCATCTTGGACATATTTTGGAGAGAAAAGCATCAGAGGAAGATTTCAGAGCTGGAGAGAAGGAGAATATTGTGGCCCTTTGGAGTACTCACCAGCAAGTGAGCTGTGAGGATCAGTTGCAAAGATTTGCAAGATGGACCTATCTTGAGCTGGGAAATGCAGATACAAGAGTTTGGGAGGTGATAACAAATAGACATGATGGAAGTAGGTAAAAGATGCACTACTGAGATAACATAGAAATTGGAGGATATTGTGAAATGCGGATCTCTTGCACAGCCCTGAAGTGTCCCTCCCAGACCAGTGCTCCTCTGTGCTTAGTAGAGTGCTGGCACAAATCAAAAAACTGCTGATATCCCTAAAAGCAAGTAAGGGATATGTAGTAAGGAAGCCAGAAGATACTTAATACTGTTAACAGTTTTCTGTGCATTTTGATAGGTTTTAGAATAACTTGTAGGAACACAGTCTGTTTATTTTAGATCTTTAACCCAAGTTCAAGGGGGGAAAAAAAAAAAACTCAGTGGTAGCTACAACCTATCCTAGGGTACGATACCAGCCTGATTCAGGCAGGTATGCAACATTTAGACTGAAATCCAGATCTAATCTGTCCAAAAGCAGGATGAGAATTAATTTCCCTTGTCGTATTAGCACAAATGTAGCTATGTGCGCTGAACTCATGTTGATGCTGGGATTCCTACCTGCAGGTGCAATGAGAGCTTAGCTTCATTTTTACTTTACTCTAAATCTGTTGTCATTTCTCAATATCTTATGACTTATATGTGCTTAATATCAGGACTATCCAAGCAATAACCAGAATTGTCATAATGAATTGGTCTATATAATACCTGCAGAAGAGGAATTTTAGCTTGTAAAAGAGGGCTGATCTTTTGCACTGGCTCTAATGTACAACCAGAAACATAGAGTTAGAGACACAATGGTGAAACATAAGTGATGAAATCGCCAGTGTTCATACAGCAGGTAAAAATTCATTTTGGAGAGGCTGAGACCATCTGTTACTACCCACATAACTGCACTTCCTACAACCTACCAGCTAAAACAGGGCTGTAAAGGGGGACAGAAGCTGCTACTTTCTCTGTGTGTCTTAGCGGGGTGGTGGGAAGTGAAGGGAAATAAAACTGTCCACATTAGTTGATACACAAGCAAAACTGTAATTTTGGAAGGGGGGGTTGTTTGCCTTAAAAGCTGTGTAAATCAGCTTGAAACTGAATTAAACAGGTGGCAAACCACCTGTACATAATGATTAACTGTGCTTACACAATAATTTATGTGAAAATGCTGTCAAACCCTGATAACAACACATCTGCTACTACTGTAGCATTGTGCAGTATATTTGTGTATATTATTTCTTTGAAAAAATAGTTAGGTATTATTGACCTAACTTCCCTTTCTATTGTACTGAGGTAAAATGTTTGCACTGGAAAGTTTAGCATTCTACCTACTGGTGTCAGTTTTCAAATCTCTTATTTGTCCATTTTTGGTCATCTGAGCCAAAGCTCTGAAACCTTCAGTACTGCAAAGTACCCTAATTAGTCTGATAAACAATTAATTTTTTTCATTAAAAATGCTACTGAAACACCTTACTACTTATAGAGATTTAAATTTACTGCCTGTTTATATTTAGAGTCATACTGGAGTTTGCTTTACCTTTGAGAATATTATAAACAAAAAGCTTGGGGTTTTATCTAAATTCTATTGTGTGCTTGTAAAATCAAAGGCAGATTCTTGTCAGACACTACTTCAAACCTCTACATCTGTGAATTTACACTATTTTAAACAGAAGCAAAATCAGAATCAGACATCATGACATGTGTTCCCATCCTGTGAAGGTATTTTAATCCACACATTAAAGTACAATGTTAACACAACACTCGTGAATTTTGGCTGATGTGACCACCACACCACTCATCCAGCCAGTTGGCCACTCAAATGAAAAGCTATGGAAGAGCTCCAGCATTCCTACAGGTTTACAAAGCGGAAACTGAAATTTGAGTCAGTTTATTTCCATACACAGGGCTGAAAATCACAATGATTTAGGAACTGTTTTGTGAGCTTTTCAGCTAGTCCTCTTGTGAAAGGACTCCAGCTTCCCTCAGTTGGATGTAGCAGTCACCAGTTCATTCCATTCAGTCCATTCAGACACTCACTGGCCATCTCCAGCTGTACCCAACCTCAATCCTGGTGAGAGAATTCAAGTTTGGTGGCACTCTGACAGAGCTTGCACGGTTGGAAGGTACAACAAGATGCTTAGAAATGACAAATCAGATTCACTGGACCAGAAAAAATAATAAAAACTATATGTTTTAATGAACAGTTAATAGTGGCTAACATTATCCCATTTATATCACAGCAGCATGTTCAAATCATTGCACATTTACATAGGTGTAAATGATCAGGCAAGGTGTAGACAACTGCAAAACATTTTAATATTCGAAGTAACTAACCCAGAGATCTTCAGATTACTGCCTCTTTAACAAGTTTTTGTAAAGCACCTCATCTATGTAAATTTTTTTTTATTAAATAACTTTTCATTATAGTAACATTATTTAAAGGACTAGCAGAAATATGGATTTCCCTCATAAACTGGTGACTAAACACGTTGGTATATCTAACCAGGAAAAGGAAAACCAATACATTGGTATAACAAGAGAAATCACATTATAAGCCAATGTGTTATTAGATTTTTTAAATTATTTAACTCTAAGCCTAGAATTACTTTTTTAATGTATTTGCTTATTATCAGTCATCTTAAAATGAAACTACTGGAGAATGAGGGTCAAACTAAGAAATGTCATAGGAATCCTTTTTATACAACACAAAGAACCTTTTTTGTATTCGAGTCTGCAGGCAATCTTACTAGTGAACACTGGAACTAACTATGGATAATTTTTTTTAATGTATGTATCATGCATTTGTGAATGCCTGGCTAATAGCACACCTTTGTGTATCTTTGGTTTAATGTGTGTAAATGGCATATCTATAGTAGGGAACAGTACAGTTGCACTACTCACTATGTTGGTTTTGTGCTAATTGCCTTTTCCCATAGCCAGTCTCCACGGGCAACATAAATCTTAGGCAGGATTATCCTGGCTGTTTCAGGCTGTGGCATGGCTTTGACTGTGTGCCAGAACATCAGAGCTGAAATGATAGCCCTGATTCCTGACGTCTACATAGCTGCCTGCCCTGAGGGAGCTGGGCTTGCTGACCCATGGCGTTCTTCCTGGTCCTTTGCTCTGGTTTTTCTTCAGCAGTTCTTTAAAAACAGAATTTGCACCTTCCCTTCCAGATCAAATCCACTTTGTCAATTAAGATGTAATATAGGGAATGGTTTCAAATATCCTTACCATCAGCACCTTTTCTGTATTGCTACAGTTTTCACAGTTACGATGGTGCAAGAGTAGAGGATGTCATAATGTATTCAAAATTTTATTTAGGGGTTGTTTTTCAGTGCACAAAAGAGAAGCTTGGGAAATGAGTGAGAATTAGGCCCAAACTTCACTCCTTTAAGAATTGCCAGGGTAGTTTAAATCTTTCCTCAGGCAGAAGTGGCAGCATCTTTTGCTAATTTGGCTGCAGCAGTTTGGGATATGATCTGTGCTGGCTGTCCTCTGCCCCGCACTTCTGCCAGAGGTAAACTTCGAGTGGCAGGAACAGCAAACAGTCTGCCTGACCCTTACTATCTCAGTTCACGGCCTCATACATTAACACAAACTCACTTGTTTTATGTGTTTAAGTGAACATACCATACTGAACTGGGGTGGCTGTCGGAGGCATATGTTGCCTTTTAACATCCCTGTTGCAGGAGCATTAACCTCTAGCTTGTAGGCTGGCTAGAGGGCTGGCAGGTAGCATTTCCAAGTGCTGTCAAAATGTTTGCCAGTTTGTCTAACAGAGGCATCACATGGAAGCAATTTCACGTATTTGGGGTATTTAGCCAGCCTGAAGTTAAGTATACAGTTTGCTTGTCTTCTTAGGCTCTCTCTGAAGAGAAAGACAGGCACTCAGAGAATAGATTTATCCTATGCTGCGGCATATATTTAAGACCATCTAAGATGAAGTACCCTCTGGAGGTGCTTGACCCTCTCCACTGCCTGTAGAAGGAGCCTAAATAAAAAGTTTAGAGCAGTAACACAATGTTTTGATAACCAATGTTTGGCGATATCAAACCTACCACCAGTGAGTTAACATCTGGGGTGAGAAGCCCTCTAACAGTGTGCCAGCTTAGATCAGGACAAGCTCCCCCAAACTTGGTAGATGGTCACAATTGCAACCTTTGCTGAAAACCAGGTTATGTCTTTTAGAGTGCATCTATGTTGCTGAGGAGTTGATTTGAACAATTCTTGTGATGATTTCGCTTTGAGAAACTGAACAGTTGGATTGCCAAACTAGATTGCAGAGATGTAAACTTCTGTTCAGTTGAACCTAAAGTAATTTAGTCTGGGAACATCACAAAAAACTTTTGTAGATATTTATTTATCTTCATTTATATTTTACTGTCGTGCATGTCAAATAAGTATTACAGCTTTGAGAACAGCATTGTATTGAGTTTATAACATGCTAGAGTTCAACTAAGCCCTTCATCTTCTTTCTTTGTTCCTGCTATTTTTTCATGGTAGAAAAGATAGGGAAGAAATCACCCATTACAATAAAACTACCCTATTATAATAATGAAATAATATTACTACAAAGACAGAAATCAGCACATGAAGCCCTCTGAAAATTAAAATTTCACTTGGAACTCCCACAAGATGTCACAGAGACCCACAGAGGAGTCTTAACAGTTTCTCATGAAGAAAAAGCATGCTTGAAACAAGAAATTCTGTTGCAAGGAGCTTTTGGATATCTTTAGAGTGCCTGAAAAATATTCCAGTTTTACAGCTGACTCAATCAAGGACAATTTCTGGGACAGAAGTATCTGAAATCACCATAATTCTTCCCACTTTGATTTTTCTTCCATGATTGTAGGCATGATAAACTCCAGCGCACAAAAAATTCTAGTGTTCATTTTGGATAGAAAACTAAGCTCAATTAGCATAATTATTTGACCTTCCTTTAGTGAAAAAAAAAAAAAAGAGAAGTTGTGCCAAGTATTGCAACAGGAAAATATCCCTGCATCAAACGGAAGGTTTTATACATTTTCTTCAAATTCTGTTTCATTGCAGAATGTCCTAAAGCTATCAAAGCTTTATGTCAAGGGCTTATACCCTGGACTCAGTGCAAGCCTCTACAGAAAGCTGAATCTCAGCCTTCCTGAGCATGCAATCAGTAGGTTCTCACTTTTTTCTTGGAGTTATTGCTTTTAATCTTACAACCAATCTATAAAAGTATTCTTGTGGAGTCAGATCTGATCTCTTACAAAAAATATTTTTTCCTATGGTACAGAACATAAACATGCATCTACCGAAACTTCCAATAAAACATTAATTAAATCCTTCTAATATTCTGCAAGCCTAAAAACTGAGTTAAATGATAAGAGTACAAGTTCTATTCAATGTGAAGTTTAACCTCAACGATCAGTTTTCAAAGTCTTCATTAGCTATGTTATAATGACACCCTAAAGGTGAGTAGACAGCTACACTGTTCACCTATCTCATGACTTCATTGTAAAAAAATGAAAATGTCCAATGGCAGCCACGTTTATTTTCCTCAAAAATGTGCAAAGAGTAATTAAAGCACTTCTTCTACTCTATAAAAAGATAGTTATGTAATTTTTCTAAATTTGTGCTGGTCATTAACATTAGAATGTCAACAGTCAGATGCTTATCTCCATGTACCCCTGCAGGCACCTCCCAGAGTACTCTTTGAGCAAGACAACAATGCAAAATAGATTTAATGTTCGTGAGAAAGCTGCTGCAAATTCTGTCAGAACAGGACCAGGAGTCTTCTTGATAGCAGCACCCATGAAGGATACATATGTGCCGTTGCCTCAGGAGCAATACACTTCACATGGACTTGCATGCTTGTCACTGTGCCTGTTTCTGTGTTGCTGATTCTCTGCATTCACAGTAGAACAAATAGCACAACAATCAGTTAGGAGAGCTTCACATACCAATTGCAGTGGCAACATTTCCAGTACCATTAAAATTCTAGCCTAACTCACATTTGATTTGGGGAGTCACTACTTCTTAACAGGATAAACGGAAGAATCCATTGAAAAAATACATAACATGTATTTTCTGTCTCCAGCTGAGCCTATATAGTCGGTTGGCCTCTGGACCCTTGGATTTTATATCTATCCATTCACTTTCCAAGCTATAATTCACGCCTTGTCTTTCAGCACTATGCTAACACGAACAGGCTTTTTTTTTTTTTTTCAATACAAAATAAATTTGATGACTCATAATTGTTCTGCTTTGTTTCTTGCAGGGATGCCAAGAGCATTATGTCCGTTGTACAGGAGTTGACTGAATTTATTAATGCTTATCATTAATATTAAGCATGGAACTTGAAAATCATCTCCTCCATTGTGAAGTGTTTGGGGTTTTTCAATTCATAAAAATGTAGAACAGATGTAAATCTAAAATAATGTGCTCAATCAAGCATTCAGAAAAATTCTAGAAGAAGACACCTACCATCCTCAATAAAACACTGGTTTGGAAGCCACAGTTGCCCCAAAAATACGTCTCTGTTGCTTGCCTCTGTAGATTCCTCCTCCTGTTCACATTTTGGGGAAGACATTCCTTGAGGACATTGAGTGCAGGTTGGGTCTCTGAGCTGGGTCCTTCTACCTTGGCACGCCATGGCAGTCTCTAATTCACTCACATGATGTGAACTTCGCTCTTTTCTGCAAGTTAATAAAAGATACTAATGTCTTGATGAATGCTCCTAGCACCCAGCAACCATGTCATACTCACGTCATGCTGTCCCATAAAGATCCTGCTTTTCTCTTGAAACTGATATGTGAAATCACTAATGGGCTACATTACAAAAAGTACACCAAAAATCTGAGCTGCTAGAGTAGAAGCTCTTCTTGACCAGAAAAGTTTTCCGTTCATTTAACACTTCCCATCTCTAGTACACTCTCCTTTCTTAAGAAAAAATACATGTTTATTTGCTCTCTATTTTGTATTGTTTTATTGATGTCAGAAGTTGTGCCAATTAGGAATACTGGCAATTCTGCTTTTTGATAGTGTAGATGTGCTGATTCCTTTTCTTTAAAACAAAGACAGAATTACAGTACTTGTTTTGATAATGTCACAGATAAAAAATAGTTTTAGGCTGTGGGATTTTGAAGCAGGAGAAGGCCCAGAACACAGATGTAGGCATTAGTTTACTGAAGTCCCTTCTCCCAGTTTGAAAATCTGTATGTATGTACAGCTGTGTGGAGTTTGGTGGGGCATTCAGCTCACTGTCTTTGTCCTGGCCATGAGCATGCTTCCTAAATCTGCAGCACCATAAATACAATTAAAGTTTAGTTCAGACATTGGTCAGGGTTTCCTTTTTTAACAGTTTTGGTGCCCCTGTTTGGGTTTTGATTTTTTTAAACAGTATCTGGTCTCATCCCCCACCTCTTCTGGTGGCCGCAAAACCTGACACAGAGAAAACAAACACTGACTGGTATGGCTGCTTTCCACATGATCCCTTTTCTGACCATCTCTGGTGGGCAGGTAGTCTGCGCCAAAGTACCTAATGATTCCTGACAATTTGGTGTTAGAACTAATATAGTACAAGTGTTTAAAATGCTTTTTGTGCACAGATCTGCTTCTCAGGTTTTATTACTATGTAATGGTAATAAATGCCTGCAGCAAGGTATTACATACTGATAAAAGATTATGTTAAGTTCTTGGTGCTTGTGATCTCAAGGATGAAAAAAAATTAGCAGCTACTGATTACACTGAACATTCTTCAAATAAACATCAAAACAGAGATGTTGGTCAAAAGTAACGATCAGGAAATGGCAGAATTAACAATGCAAATAGTAGTAGCCAGCTTTTGTGATCTGGTTCCTAATTATTTTTTCCAGACACTACCAGCTCCTCGGAGCAGGATGTTGTGTAATAACCTCAGCTGGCACTGAAAAAAATATTTCTTTTATGAGCTGAGATTCATCTCATCTGACTCTAGACGTCCCAGAGGTAGATGCTGAAGTCTACGCTAGTTATTCCTTGTTTCATGTAAAGCTGGAGAATATAAAGAAGAGCAGTGGCTACAGAAAGAATTTATTTCACACAACTTCGACATTTTTCTTGGGTTGGAGTAAATCCCCACTGGAAGTGCCTTTTACTCCTCCTTGGCTATGAAGAGAGCTAAGGATGACAAGGGTAGACTTAGATACCCAGCTTTAGAGATGCCAAAGAGAGGAAAATAAATTTCTAAACCAAACTCCTAGTCCTAAAGGTTACAGAGAAATTCTGAGAAATACGAACCAAATAGCCCCTGAAGGATGGAAAGCTGGAGGCAAACCACCAATCAGTCTATTAAACTTTTAGCCATCTTCACGATTCTTAGAGGGCTTATGAAGAATTAATTTGAAAATCTAGTAAAGAGGTCTAGACTTAAGGCTGGTGTGAGCAACTAGAAGTCCCTGACAACTAGAAGAACTACTGAACTACTGTGCCTTTCACTGGATGTTTACCAGTAATTGCTTATTATAAAACCAAGTGATTTCTTGATAACACATTTTAACTGCAATGACCTCTTTAGCTCATGACTTAGAGCAGACATTTGTTTGCACTTGCTGCACTCATTACTTTTCACAGTCGGTGACTAAGTTCCCGCTGTCAGCAGATCAGTTCCCTATCTGCATGTCCTTAACAAAGAGAGATGTAACAACAGATGTAGTTTAGTTCAGATATTTTCAATTCTGCATTCAGTCACTCAATATTTAAAATTAGACATTGAATGAAGTTAAGCTATGGCAGCACTTGTTTTCTGGTTCTTCATAACCAAAAATTTCAGGACCAACTGTCTCACAAGCCTCTTGAACCAATGATGGTAGTCCTTAAGTTTCTATTATTGAATCTGTCTGTGGTCAATAAACTTATGAAATCAGTAAGGAACTGTGAAAAACATTGCAATACACTGGCTAGGACAAACATGGAGTCCTTGAATCTCAGGGTTGTTTATATTTTGATCAAATTCTGCAGTTTTTAATTTTTTTTTTTTTATTTAGTATTTCTGTATGGAACAGGTATTGGTGTTGCATGGTCAAGCTGACAGACTGGAGAATACCACTGCCATGATGTGGGTTTGACTGACAGTTAGACCAGAGTCACTCAGTTGCTCTGCATTTTGTGTCTGTTATTTCTGATTTCTCTCCCACTGTCCAAGCCTGCACTAAGGACCAAGAGGATGGTCCTGAGAATCTTTTACATTACTCAGCATTTCATTTGCAATAAATAGCTATGTGCATATCAAATACTTCAGCTTCAGGCTACTTTTTGTAGCTCAAATAAGCAGTTTATTGTCCCACTCTCCGTCATCATGGATATTAGACTTCAACTAATGTCACTTGATTCTACCAATATTGCCACAAAGAGATGATAACCAACAAGAAAAGGCTTGATGCAGACATTGTGCCTTCATTACAACTTGCTTCCTTTGTGTCCTCAAAACAGCAGTATGTGTTACATGGCCTTTTAGGCAGAAGTTCATTCTTTTGTGTACAAATAGTGACTGATTTTTGCAAACACATTTCTTGCTCTAAGCAGGAAGACCTCATTTGTGCTTTCCTCCCTCTTTCATCACCGATTTGAAAATAAATTAGCACCACGTCTTTTTCACCTAGACTTTTTGGAAGGCACTTTCAACATGAGAATTCAAACAGGTAGTGATGACCCATGTGTTTTGTATGGGACAGAGTACTTGTTCAGCTAAATCCTGGCTACAGGTGAGATTGTCTTCAAAGGGTTAAAGAATTCATTTGGTGAAAAAGATTGGAAATCATTGCTTTGTGACAGTGTAACTACAAAACTTCTGACCTTATGTGTTAGGTATTGGAAGCAGTGGCAAATATCTACAGACGGTGCTCACTAGTGTGATAAAATCTCTAAGAATTAGAAACATATTTGATGCACACCATCCATGTGTTTTCTGCTTTGTTGTCTCATATAGTTTTGCTTTATGAGAGGTGTAATAGTGTTAGATTTATTGAGGTGGCATACTTTCAGAAAAATAATTTCTCAAACAGTTCTTAGGAGCCTAAGTTTCTGCTTACCATTCTGAACATCAGGCTCACAAAGTGACCTCTTTTATGCTTGTGGGTGAAAATACATTGCTCTGGAGTATTGAGGAAGTTCTGCCCTACACAAGGACGTGTGGGGCACATATGCCCATGGCAGCACTGCCCAGGATACCCTGACACTAGGAGCAGGGCAGTCTGTTGATGGAGACCTCTGGAGTCAGTGGGTCCTGCTGCAGGGCAGGTTTAGGTAAAAAAAAAAAACCTGAGTTAGCTGATGCTACTGAGGAAGGCATCAAAGAGAAACTTCATCCTTTCAGCCCCCCTCACGGCTGCCATGGCTCCAACCCCACAGCAGCAACAGAGAGGTTCCCCTGCAGGTGCCCCCATTATCCAGAGCTCTCCCCCTCCAATGGCCAGTCTGGCTGCCAGCCCCTGGGCCTCAGGCTTTGCCTATGCCAATGAAATGCTCTGATGTATCCTTTCAAGAGCAAGTATCTCCATACAGTGTTACCCTGTGCCATGCACATGGCACAGACCTGTCTGGAAAGAGCTTTACTGTGCAATGCAGAGATGTGCCCTCAAAGACACAAAGAGTTAACACAGTGTAATTTTCCTAATAAAACTAAAGGCAGTGCATCATTTTTTTATAAGCTATGGCAGGCTTTGTGACACCATGTAATTTTTGAGGAATTTTATACTTTGCAAGGAAAACAACAAAACCCTGTGTCTTTTTAAGCCTTTTTTTTTTTTTCCTGGCAAAAACAGCCATTTGCTTTGTCCTGATTGCAGTAGTAAATATGTCTGTTAAGATATTTAATGACAGCTACAAAGATTTTTGTTATTTTACCTTGTGAAGGGACACTTCAGAAGCTTACTGAGCATATTCATCTGTATCTCAAGTTAATGAAAAATACTATGCACTGTATATTTGCTGAAGTAGACCTTACAGGAATAAATGCCACAGAAAAGCAGTAGCTGGTATAAATGCATGCAAAGTATCCCAAACCCTTCTGTGGCCTGTTTAGTCAATAAGTGTCTCCAAGTGGCACTGATCCATACAGGTAGAAGCTCCCATCCATAAAGGTAGAAGGTCCTATCTCTCAGTGTCATCATGCTGCCAACAAGAGACTGTATAAGCAGCAAAGGCCCCAGTTCTCCCTTGCTGCCTGGCTACACTTGTTGAGAACCACAAGCAGCATCCCTGAGGCCAACACAGGGGAGACAATCACCTTGCGGACACTCAGGAAGGGATCTCAAAGAAAATCTTACCTCTACTTGGAAGTATGATCCCCCTTTGGCACCCTAGCTAGGATGATGTGCCTATGCATCAGTCCTTGCACATAGTCGTGTAAAATTGTGCTCAGTATGACTGAAAAACGAAGGACTAAAATGCATGATGATCTTTGGAAACCAACTTCTCTTGGGATTGTCTTGCAAATGTGACATAACTCAGTCCTTGTTGCTTAGCTCAGGAAAGTCGAAATGAATGACCTCTTAGTAAGTCACTTTTCCTCATTTGGTTTAAATAAGAAAACTCTCGTCCCAGCTGTAGGGTCCCCCTTTATCAGCAAGAGGACTGGGAATAATATAGGGTGTTGATTTATGAGGGAGGAGGAGCTGACCCTTAGTCTGAGCTCAGAATGGAGGGCCAGTGCCCTGTGCTCTGCTCTGCCGTTTGGAGGCAGAAGTTCACGGCTGTTGTGCTGGCTGATCCCAGAAAGCTGAAGTGCACTGGGGAATTTCAGACCACAATTTCCAGGTGTGAGGAACCATGGGTGCCCACTGGCAACTCAATCTTTAGCTCCTGACCTAACGCAGGACCTCCTGAACTTGGTGAGCAGCAGGCATTCAGGGGGCTGGAAATGGATGTTCACCACCAGCAGAGCTCAGGCAGTGCATGAAACAGACTGCAGCTGCCATCAGCCTCCAGAGCTGGCATAAACCCTGACCCTGGGGGCTACAGCCGGATAATTGCTTTAGATCAATTGCTGCAGTTTATTCTCCAACTAGGAGTGACTTCTTTACAGAATCACTCCATGGTCACCTCCCATTTGAAGGACTGCCACAGCCCTGCTGTACTGAAATCCTCATCTAACCTTCTTATGAGGGGAGAACATCTTACATTTTTTTTCTTTTTTTCAGCCCACCATCAGCTACTCTGAATTAATCTTCTCTCAAACTTGTCTCCTACTCTTTCAGAAGCAGAAACCTATTTTCTGGCCCTGTGCAACTGATTTAAACACTTACTTTTCTGGAGCACCATACAATTTAATGGAATCCTTGACTACCACATATGCTAGTTATTGTTACTGCTACATTGTACTTAACTACATTTTTTTAAACTGTTTTCTTATTGATGGGTATTTCAAGCCATTCTTTCCTAGCTATAAAGGACATTGTCAATTGTAATAGAAGTAATGTAAGATATGTTTAATCTCTTTGAAAAACAAGATAAGAAAGCACATTGCAATACATATTCAGATTTAGAATATAAGAATTGGAGTCACACAAAACTAAAGATTACTAATGGAAAGGCTACTTAGTTTTTAATGCTGTATCTTTCGAGATGATGTTGAAGGGGCAATATCCAACAGGCATTGCCAGTGCTAGATACGTGGGAACAACATATCAGTGCATAGAAAACTGTTGATGGTTAAACAGAGGTATATGTTGCACATGATTTAAAAAAACCCTGATGTGGTGGGATGTATTTTAACTCAATTTCAGTTCTGATCCTATGAAGCTGCTAAAGGAGGAGATGCAAGAAATTATTGTAACAGAAAGCAACTTAATTCGTTCCCTCTTGGAAACAGCACTAATGGAGATAGCCCTTAGAGGCTATACCCACAGCAAGAAGTGTGAGGCCAAGAAGAGTGGCTAAGTGGAATGAACAGTTGGTACAGAAGACCTGAAGATCTCATTATATACATTTCAGGGTTTTTTTCACCTCTGATATTCTCTAGCCTGGTCCTGTGGTCTGCATGCCCACTAGCAGTTAGAGCACTAGCTGCTCTCCTAATGCAGTTGCTAGTTTAGCTTCACTCCAAAAGGAATTTGTTATGCCAAGATTGCACCTCAAGGCAAGCAAAGACTCACTGAGGACAGCAGGGACATTTGCTATGCAAGCACACTCCAAATCCCCGCTAAAATGGCCGAGTAACACACCCTGATCTGCTGCACAACTGGGAAAGTGCTCCTGTTCATGACCTCAATTTTGAGAACTTTTACATGTAAGAGCCCTTTTCTCAAGTGCATAAAAAACACCTTATGTGTTTTTTCTTCTGTTTTGATGTGTTTGGTTGATTGGTTGGTTTTGAGTACTAGTTTGACCGCAAATTAAGGCAGATGTAACTAAGACAGAGGACATGGTATAAGTGTCCAAGAGGAATTGCTATCTTCCATCATTCTTCGCATGGTACTTCCTTGGGTAATTACTGTAGACGCATAACAAACATTGGCTGACAGCACTGCTGCAAAGTGTTGCTCACAACACTTGTGCAAGAAGTTTTATGCTCAGCGCTAAATGCTCAGCTACTACTACTTGCAGGAGTCAGCAAGACTCATTCAAACTTCCTCTGATGTTGACAGATGGATAAGTTTATACTGACAGATCCTGTGAAGACAGGCGTTACAACAGTGTTGAAATGTATCATGCAAGTGCTTTAGGTAGTCTTAAAGCAGCTTTTCAAATAATTTTAGATTCTCCCGCTACCGTGGGAAAGGACTTTTTCAATAAATTAGGGGAAAGTTTAGGAACTGTGCTAGAATTTAACATCTTTCTGTGACAGATGTGGCCTTTGAGGTAAAAAGTAGTTAATGAGTAGCCTGATGTCAAACAGCAGCTGAGGGGACCTGGTCATGAAAACCTACTATCCTAGTGCCCAGAACTGCCCTTTTGTCTTCCTGAGCAGCCTGCTGGAGATGACCCTGCTCTGAGCAAGATGTAGGACTAGATGATCTCCAGAGACCATTTCCAGCCTCAACTACTAGGTGATTCTGTCACAGTTTCACCATTTTTCTCTGATCTTTGTTTTACCCACAGGCTTTATAATCCCTGAAGAAAATGTGATAAAGATTTAATAATCCTTTATTTGGCGTTTTTAAAAGCTAAAAATATCCATGAGCTGGAGACTGTAGTACACACTCAATTACTAGCTTGATTTCTTCAAAGAAGATATTTCTTTCAAATAGTATTTTCCTTTTGATTTAGAAAGCAATCTACTTAAGTTCTGTACATGAAGGCACGGAAAAGCAGATTTTTTGTTTGATATCTTGTTGTTTATTATTGTTATTATCATTATTCTAATTATTATTACCATAATAAACAACTATACCAATTTGGAAGGAAAATTAATTTCTCCACTAGTGAAGAGAAATTAACAAATCAGAAATTAAGCAAATCCATATGACAATGTTGTATTCATGTTCCTTCTATTTAATTTGAAAGAATGCCCCTTTTGTGCTGAAGCAGAGTACTAACGTGGGCCTAGCCCGCTATGGTAAACACTACCTAGTAGGAGATTTTTGCAGGGTTAATCAGTTCTATGGTGTTCTCTCTATTTATTCTTTTCATACCTGTTTAACATTCTTTCCACTGCTTCTGTTCTTACAACTTTACAGTTATAGTATGCTTTCTCTTATTAATCTATTTTAGAGTATCAAGAGTAAGTATTATTTTATGTTTGCAGTGTCTAATTCTGTCTCAATCACAGGTTTCTTTTATTGGCACCAGTACTCTGCCATGTTTTCCAAAATACATACTCCTACTAATTCTTGTTGCAGCTTAATTTTCATAAACAAGGAGCAAAATTCCCCTGTGCTCCTTTTTGCTGTACCACTGCATAACAGAAAACACCTGGAGAAGGAGCATTGGGGTCTCTCTCATGTGTTTAAAGGGTTTCTTTGAATTTTTTTGAGACTGACAAAATTATTTCATAATTTTGGGGAGTGGGGTTACAGAACTTCGAGAAAAAGGAGATGGATTTGTTCCCCAAAATAATAAACATCAAATGCATCAATATAGAAATTGCACATAGAGTATTTCTAAGGAGGTGGTGAAAATCCAAATGGCTCTTTCAAAGGTTAAATTGAGAGCTGAGCTTCATGATTCAGGATCCACTTCTCCTTCCACATAAGAAACATTGCAGAAATTCAAAGAGAAATTAAATATGCTGTCCTAGTAATGCAAGTAAATGGGTTTTGAAACTTCTTGCTCTGGGAGTTATGAGGAGGTGACAATGACTAGACAAGCTAAAAAATGTTTATTGCAAAAGTGAGACTTTCCAAGTCAATTTCCCTCTTAGGAGGTTCTTGCCTAAATAAAATCAGAGTACATAAACTAGCAAGATTGTAAGGCATTAATTTCACTGCTTCTAGAAAATGCAGACCCCCAAACTCTGGAATAGAAAACACAGAGTGAAAGTCATATATGTTTGGATTAGGGAGATGAATTCAGGGCTTGACTTTAAAAATCCTGAAAAACTCCGCTGGTGGCTATGATGGGCACCTAAACACCTTTGCCTGCACTCTTTGAAGCAGCACAACACCTCACAAAAGAGCCAAGGTGATAGATCTTCTATCTAAGAAGTTATAAATGGAATATTGCAGGTTCTTTCCTAAAGTGAGATCATATTTCTTCAGTGTACCTGTGTTCAAAAATAAATTATTTGCCTTCCGTACAAAAACATCTAAATCCTGTAAATTCTAAAATTGAACCTCACTATGTTGTGTTTGAATGTCTCATATTTGCTGTCTGTACTAATCAATAGCATATAAAGCACTGGGATTCCTCTTCCACTTAGTACATAACATCTGTTTACTGCTGCTGGGAGTCATAGTTACTTATTAAAGAAAAGAAGATCTCTATTCAAGCTGTGGTTTGTAGTGTAGCAGGTTAAAAATGTAGCACAGTCTCAAATTTACATTTCATAGATGATATGCTGGCCCTGTTGAAGTCAATTAAAATTTTGCCATTGATTTCCAATGGTGAGAGTGTTTCAGATTTGTACTGTAATAAATAAATAAATAAATAAATATTTAAAAAAAAAAAAATCAATATTATTTTAAGACATTTACTGGCTGAATTCTGTTTATTTTTAATTCCCCTGGCTCCTTTGTGGAGACCAAGAGAAATCCGTTCAGATGACTTTGTGGACTGATAGTTTAATGAATATGATTTAGAGATGAGGCAACAGCCTAAATCATATGGCATTGCTTTCAGTTTTCAAACTTTCTTTTTACACACGAGGTGTTTTTTAGCATAGCAAAATGAAAAATCACATACACTCCCACACAAACCCAAGACTATCAAACAAGCCAAACCAGACATCCCAAATATCCTGTTGATATGACCTGGTTTTGTGTGAACGCACATTATGTAGATATATTTTACACGTATTTGCCCTCTCCACCATTAGAAAATGAGCAAAAGTGGGTCATTTTGAAAGAATGTTCAGGAAACTGTAGCACAGAAAATCAGTTTGCAGGCTGAGACCCTGTCTGCCCAGTTTTTGCCTAGAATCACTTTTCCCAGAAAATAAGCCCTGAAAATATTAGTTTAAAGAATGTGCTGACATCACGTAGCTTTATATGCACTTCATTAAGTTGCTATGAAATGTAACATGTATTTTTACTTTACAGTATACTAATTTTCAGATTTACAACATACCTTAAAAAAACATGACAATTTTATGCCTATTTTCAATTAAAGGAGATTATTTAGTTCACAATGTCATTGCAGCAAGCAGGTTGGTTAAGCTATGACATGGCATTTGATATTACAATATTACTTCATCTACTATGTATTAATATGTATATGTGGGGTATAGTTTTAGAAAATTAAAAAGGGATGTTAATTTTTTTTTCTTGCATAGCTTTGCTTTCAAACTCTAGAAAGACAGCATGGCTATTTGCATGTTTTATAAAGTAGGAAGAAATAGATTTATCAGTATTAAATGCAGTGCAATATGCTTTACATAATGACAAACAGAGTAGCCATGTGCATATTGTATTTTAGACAATGTTGTTCTTGCATAATTTATCCAGACAATATACAGAATTTTCCTCAGATAGAGAATATATCCAACATATTCACAACACCCATGCACTCCAAATATTTGGACTGCTCTGAGATGTTAAAGGAGTTTCTTCATGAGACATATCACATGCTCTTGGTTCTATGTGAAAATGAGGTGGCACCTTAATTAATGCTGAATTGCAATGGAATTCCATGTGAGTACTTACGACATTCACAAGGCTACAGAATGAGTTAATTATGATCAGTGTTATTACAGTGAATACCAAATGAATTAATAATGCTGGCATATTTAAAATGAAGAGTTACCGGGGACTGCGGTAGAAGACGTGAGGTTAAATATTATGTGATGAAAGGCATTATGTGCTCAGCAGGAAGAAACAGAACTCGGTCTCTGTAGCTCCACACTCGCAAGCACAGTGTCTGCTGCATCACGCACGTTTCGTATCTGAACTAGTCAAATGCACATTTCCTTACAGGAAATAACAATTTCAACAGCAACACCAGCCAGTTCAAATTTCCACGGGAGAAAACATACTGTGTCAAGAAGTGCTGTTTTGTAGCAGCACTCTGAAGGTCTCCTTCTCCTACAGACAAGATTTTTCTGAGCATCTATAATGTTCACTGACAGGAAGCTTGCGAAAGAACACCTGAATCTCCTACAGCATGCTGCCTGGAGTCAGGCTGTCGCTTAGCAGACACTGCGGGCTCTAGCTGAAATGAAACTGTGAAATACAACAACTCAACTGTATCTAATAAATTATTTCTTCGTAATCTTCTGCAGATAACCTGTCTTGAACTTGCCATGGAATTTTTGTTTAGAAATAACATAGTGCAACAATTCAACAGTTCACATCTATTACAGATTTATAAGATGTGAAAGCATAAGTGGATTTAATCAGACATAATTATTTTTATGCCTACTACTCAAAAATATGCAGAAATGAATTTATGGTTATTTGGCAGCCAGTGGGAATTGTGTTTATAAATGTTGAAACAGCTGTTGGCAAACTTAAGTGTTAAAGCACTGAAAACAGCTTTTAACTTCTACTAGTCAGGTTTGCAATAGAGGAATCCTCATTCCTTGTGAGGGCTAAACTGGGATCCATGTACACTTCCAGCAGCTTCACTGAAATCCCTGAATTCATGCCACACTCACAGGCATGGCAAAGAGATAAGAACTTGCCCTCTAAACTTTGACTAGTTTTTCACTGGCTCTCTTATGGTCTGTAATTACAATCACGTATTATACAGTAATTCTCTGATGGTTAATTGTAGACGAATCGATAAAATGAGACCTGTACTGCACTTTTCTCTGCCTTAACCCTTAGTATCTTATCTCTAGCTGGAGATGTTTATACTGCCTAATGCATGTGCATCCACCTATACATGTGGATCACAAGCTTGCAGGTTTTGTTGAAGACAATCAAACACACAAAACTGTGTCTGTGCCCAGCTGCTGTGCTCTCCAGAGCTAGCAGGCAAAATTGCTTTTCCAGTTTTATTTATGGGGTTTTAGCACGATCATTCTACTTTACACAAATGCATGCATTCCACCTTAATGTACGATAGTTCTGCGTGCACTACTCCTGCCGAGTTCTCACACTTTGCCTTCCATTTGAAAATCACAATTTACTTTTAAGTGGTTTCTGAAGTTTTATGTTGTATCAATGAATCACTTAGCGTTACGCCTTTATTAGATTACTGCACTCTAATTCTGTGCATTCTAGACAGATAGCCTAAAAATACCTAATTTACTCTGAAGAAACTCCCCTTAAAGTTCTAGACTTAAATGCAATTATTTTAATTTGAAAATAACTGAACAATAGAAATAAAAATGGGTAGTAAAATCAATAGCATGAGATAGATTGGTGTTAGGAAACTAACCTGTTAATGAACTGGAAGAAATATCTTATATGGAACAGCGGTGATGTCTCATCTGTCTACACTTATGATATTCAAAGTCATCATTTTTAAACAACCAGCAAGGGCGAAACTCACCATTAGTGAGTAAATACACTTTTAACTCAGAGTATGCTACAACTTTTACACATAATTTACAATTTTGAAGATGTAACTAAAAGCTGACTGAGTACATTACAGGTTTAATCCTAGTATCTGACTTTATCAAATGATGGGGTTCCCTTTCATTTCTGTACTTTATTGTGGAAATTAGTACCATTTCCAATAAATTATAGATTGACCAGTACTAAAGACTCTTCAAAAACCGTACTTGGTTATCTCCTACCGAACCCTTTTAAGTTTCTCTTAGGCTCCTTTGAAAACCATAGAGTGCCCTCTGTTGACGGAACATATTCCTTTAATATATTAAAGCTCTCACACAGCAAATGTTACAGTTCCATCTTTTCCAATGTTTCAGTTAAAAAAAAAATGCTAATTTTGCAAAAATGAAGGTATTCACTTAAAGACTGGTGTTAGAAAGAAATGTATTAAAAACAAACAAACAAACACCAAAAAAACCACAAACAAACAAACAAAAAAAACCAAAACAACAACAAATGCACACCTACTGTGTTACTAAATATTTGCACATAATACTGATTATTGAAAAAATGCATACCTGCTGATGCTAGTTGAAAGCAATTTCTTTCCTTGCATCTGTATGGGTATGTACATGTTTGTCGATTGATATCTGCTGTCCCAGACATAGTTATAAATATTTCTGTTAATGTAATGAAATATAATATTTTTTAGAACTTGATGCAAACAACAATCCTAAATGCCGCAGAACAAAGTGAACAACAAAAAACAGTGATTGTAAATGTAAATTGTAAATGGTGATTACTTAACCCTACCATGTTCTCCCAAAAAGCAAAACAGCTGAGTGCAGCTTTTAGCTTCCATGTTGTCTCTGCATGACACAGAAAAATTGATGACTTAGCTTTCTGGCGACACTTTGAAACTAAGATCCAGTGAGCCTTGATAAAACAGTAAATTTTACTGAAATTTTTGAACAGAAATTCATAGAAGGTTGAGAATAATAGTTGCTGTTTTTTCTTGTTTGTTTTTTTTTCTTTCATCTGTTTGTTGGCTGAGTCAAAGCATTGTTATGCTTAAGGTTGTTTCATATGTTAATTGATTGGAGATGTCAACACTGAAAGTGATCAATTTGCATTAAAAATCTTATAAAATAATGTATCCTCATATATTTTATTGAAATGCTGAGAACAGACTCACACTTCATCATGAATGTTGACATAAGTAATAGTGTAAACTTAGTATGTTAGTTAATTAAATAGTTCAATTTATCATGTGCCTGTATCATTGTACAGATAATGATTCATTTGTAGAAGTAATTGTTCTGTGCTATTTTGTAATAAAGGAAATCCAGTCTCCATTCGTCTGTAGTCATTTGAAGATGTAATTTAAAAAAAAAAAAAAAAAAGAGTTGTGTAGTTTATTTTTTTTTTAATTTTACTGTATTATTACTTCAGTACCAAGTGTTAAAGAAACAGTTTCTAATGCTGAATGTCTGTTCATTCAGAAATTTGGTGGTAAGTATAAAACATACAGACAATTCACCTTTAGAGTCAGGTTGAATTACTAGTAAATACACTAAATTAACATTAATTTCCTGATATAAAACATTTAGACTTAAGCCAGAAGTCTGGAAATGAAAGAGGAAAAAATACAGAAACTCTGTTCTTCAGTGATCCTGCCTCTTGCTTGCATGGTATTTATTCTCCAAATGTGATTTTTTTTTCTAATACTATAATTAAAACATATATTCATGAAACTGAGGTTTTATTAAATTGAGAATATGGTAATACAAATTTTTTAAAGTACATTCATCAGTACCATTTTTGCATACAATCTTCTTTTTGTCAGGTCCATATATTAAACCTCTTTCCCTTGTGAAATGAAATATCTCAAGTACATTTTGTGGAGAGAAAGAAAAAAAAAGATAGAATAAATGTCAGAAGAAAAACAGAAGAGCGTGTTGGCAAATTAACAATATAGGTTAACATTCATAATGATTGTCATTTATTTTCTTTGCAATCTTAATGATTCTGTAGTTTCATACATATTTTTGGCAACTATTACTGAAAAGTAAACTAATTTTTAAAAATAATAAAATAATATTTAATAACATGGGAAATACGGGGGGGAGGCGGGGAGGAAGAGTAACCAGATTAATACTCCTTGCGTTTTTTTAAAAAGGTAACTGTCACATCCATGAAAAATAATAGAGTTTTATATTTCCAAGCTGGAAGGAAAAAAAAAAATGTTTAGGGTGTGTACATTTAAATTAAGTTTCGTTTGAATTACCAGAATAGTTTTTAAAAATTCCCTCAAAAATAATGAAACATGTAGAAATCACTTCCACTACAGAAGAATCTAATTGCAGAATATTCCCATGACAACACAAAACATTTGAGATATTGTGTTCTCTGTCTGTTCTAGAAGCCACAAGAGGGCACTCTGCTTTTGTCTGTAACTTGGTTCAACTGCTATCTGTAGTTTATGGGTATGCTGCTTTACGAGTCATATTCATTTTGTTTCCTTTTTCTTCTGATTTCCAAGATTGTATATTTTACCACTCTATATGACAAACTGATGAAACGATAGGTTCAAAAATCCCCAATGAGTCACTGTACTTCTACAACTTGACTCACTCCATCGATGTGTGCCTTTTGCAATTACACTACTGGAGCTCCCACAAAGACATTTTGTTATGTTGAGTATATACGGTACACCCCAAACCACCATTGGCAGGGTTTGTTTTATGGAAAGATTGAACTCTGGAGCAGCACTGAAACAGAAGCAGGACTTGCTCTTCCAAGTCCCATAGGCAGCAGGTGCAGACTTTCTCTAGTACCTGAGAAGGACTACACTGAAGGATGATGGTGTGGGTGTAATCACACCTCCATAAAATCTCATTTTTGCTGTCAGGCTATACCTTGACTACAAAGTATTATACAGTCAACAGCTAATTGTAGGTTGTACTCTTTGTACCTGCTCCTGAAATATCTATTCTATTAGTCATTTTAAATGTGATACATAGCAGCTCAAACATGGCTTGTTAAAAATTTATATTTTCTACTGTAATATATAATATTTTCCACCATGTATAATAAGTAAAAAACATTAACAAAAGTTAATAGGCATATCTCCAAGCTAGACACAGAAGGCTGCCTTGTTTTCTCAGCATCCTAGAACAGGGGTGTCAAACTTATTTTCGGCTACTGATGATTTCAGTTACTAATGTAACTACTCCTACATTGATCCAGTCCTAAAATTACATTCGGCCCTTGGAAGGCAACTGCAAGGCTGATGTGGTCCCCATCGAAAATGAGTTTGACACCCCTGTCCTAGACTATATATAGCTTTAGACCATGGAAGAGCAATCTTCTAACTAGATTTCCAAGTAAGCTTTCCAAGAAGAAAGCTGTCTAGGAAATGTAGAGACCAGACCTTTTAGGACCCTTGTATCACTCCTTTTCAGAAGCAAAGGTTGCTCTTCCCTGAGAGTCGCACCACAGCAAGGGAAGCGATGTTGTTGTCTTCCACCTTTTCAGAATTTTTACAGTGTGTTTCCACCTGGAAAGGCTTTCTCAACACTTTGTCATTAACAAAAACACAAGTAAGCTCTGTCTCTTTAGCTGGGCCTTTACGAGACCCATACGGGGTTCCGGTATACATTGTCACACAGAAAGATGGAGAACATGCACTCTGTATTTGTGGTTTATATATGGCATATTTTAGATGTTAACCATCTCTCCAACTTCAGTTCAGATGCTCAAGAAAGTAGACAGGATTTCCCCCACAGAAACATTCTGTCTGGAAACCTGCAAAGATGTTTCCCTCTCCATGCTGACTGAAAAGCTCAGGCACTTCTTTTTAACTTCAAATTGCTTAAATTTAGACCTCAGGTTATGTGCCTACACTAGATGGATTCTGCATGGAAGAGTTTCTAACACAAACTGTTAGAATAGCACTCTATGGAGATCTAGAGGCATAGGAAAGGGTTTTGTAAAACAAAGACAAATAACCAAGAAATACGAATTTTATAACATAACTGCTGGTGTGCTGCTAGAATGCTATCAGAGAGCTCAAGTGTCCATAGACTATTAAGACATATGAATGACACTTTCACAGCTCCCACAAGGGGTGTACTGTTCGTTGCATGAATTAACTAGAAGGTATTAAGATGTTGAGAATATTATAGTAATACCATAGTATTATCCCTGTGATCAACCCAGCCATAAGAGATAAAGAATTTAAAGCACAGTCACTCAAACCGTAATATGAAGAGGTTGCATAGCACTGATTTTTTTTTCTCTGTCTAAATAACTTCAGGTTCTCGGAGCAAGAGAGACACAACCAGAGCAACAAGATATATCTAATATAGCTGAGTGCAGAAACAGGTACATTTCTCTGATTCGCCTTGAGTACCTCCACACCCTGACCCTACTGCCAGTCTTTGCAGACATTCCTCATGGAAGGGTAGGTGAAAGTGAATTACGGGTTGGGTTTGGTTTGAGGGTTATTTAGAGGGGTAAACCTATTTACAACATCATAGCTGTTAGAAAGTCAAATCATGTCAGTGGTTACCGAGTGAGACTGGTTTCATTCAGATGTTCCTCTCTATTTTTCTGTAATTACTTGTGGTCATTCTCCACCCAGGGAGTCAGCCATGACAGGCAATTACATGAGTCCAATGCCTCCATTGGCAGTAGCTGTGGAGACAAGAGACCCTCACTCCCTGTGTGAGCCAGCAGCTGTGTGTTGGGTCATATTTCATGTTGGCAACATTTCTTCAACCACCTGCTGTCCCAGGCTGGTATCCATGTTCCTCTCATTTCAAAACTGACCCTTCTCTGAGTTATGGACAAAAAAGAATTATCAGCGTGCTTATGTGTATATAAATATGTGCAGTTCTGGAAATAAAGACAACCAGTATTTGGAGAGGGAACAGGGCCATGATCTGACCTGTCAAAAGGCCGTGTTCAAGCTTGAGTCCCCTGTTCTTCAGCTCAATCACAGAATATACAACAACTGGAGGTTTGATTTCATCCATTACAATGCTTGTCACCTGCACTGAACAGAGTGGAATTCCCCATGTTCTGCTACCACTGTGCAATTTTGTATTCTTTGATAGAAAATCATCAGGAAAGGGCACACTCTCAGCAACAAACACAGCATTGGTGGTCGCTGCTGGAAGTATGCTGAATTAGATGGACCAATCCATTACTCTGGCATATAAATCTTTTCTCTTGCTTGAAACTAGAAAACACAAAGTTGAAAATTGCTCCTGGCTCTGAGTAATTAAAACACAATATATTCTTTTCATGCTGAATCAATCAGAAGGTAAAAGTATATTACGTCTCAAGTCAAATGACTTCCCAATTAGCCAGCCAGGTTTGTATCCATGAAAAATGCAAATTACAGATGAGTGATGAGATCTTGTATGTGTTACCATTTTGCAGTCTCAGACTTTTTAGCTAGAACAGTAGTAATAAATAATGCTTCTGAGTGCTCACGCTGTGAAATTGCTTGCTGTTGTGAATACATCTCTTCACTACCTGCAGGTGCAGCAGTGAATGTACAAGCGCTGTTAATCACCCCTAAAGCGGTGAAAGAGGAAAGAAGAGAAGAGGCTTCCTGGAAATGCCTCTCTGAAAAATCAATGATTCTAGACCAGGGGTGTCAAACTCATTTTGACATGTAACTACTCCTACATTTATGCAATCCTAAAATTACATTCGGCCCTTTGAAGGCAACCCAGAGGCTGATATGGCCCCCAGTGAAAATGAGTTTGATACCCCTGTTCTAGACATAATACCAAGTTCGGGAACTTAACAATGCACCTGCTTAGAGCCTGAATATACCAGATACACTTTCCTCTGGTCTATTCTGCTCACTCTACTCCCGCCTCTTACAAAGGTCCTTATTTAATAGAGGAAAGAGTTCTGACCATTTGCAGAGTGAGCAGGCAAAGATGCTGTCATGTAGCTACCTGTGAAGGGACCAGGCCTGCAAGTCCCATGTAGTCCTTCCCAGCAGGCAGGTGGTGGTGATGGCCACTACACAGCTCAGCAAGAACTCCTATCCTTAACAGTACTGAAATGGCAGCCTTGAAATACAGGTCTGCCTCCAAGTTGGTAAAGCATACAAGGAAGTTGAAATGGATGTTCCTTCTGACTTTCACACAGTCTACTTGGTAGCTCTGTTCTACAGTTCCTCTAGCTGTAATACAGGAATGTGCTGGGTTTGGTCGGGATAGAGTTAATTTTATTTCCAGTAGCTAATATGTGGCTATGATTTGTACTGGAAACAATGTTGATAATAAAGGGATGTTTTAGCCATTGCTGAGCTGTGCTCAGGCAGAGTCGGAGCTTTTTCTGCTTCTCACACCACTCCACTAATGGGTAGGCTGGGGGTCCACAAAAAGCTGGGAGGGGACACAGCTGGGACAGCTGACCCCAGCTGACCAAAAGGATATTCCACACTATACGATGTGATGCTCATTATATATTTTGGGGGAAGAAGGAAAGGGAGGACATTCAGAATGATGGCGTTTGTCCTCCCATGTAACTGTTACACGTGATGGAGCCCTGCTGTCCTGGTGGTGGCTGAACACCTGTCTGCCAATGGGAAGCAGTGAATTTCCTTGTTTCATTGTGTATGGCTTTTGCTTTACCTATTGAACAGCCTCTATGTCTAACATTGTGTTTTCTTACTTTTGCCCTCACAAATCTCCCATCCCACTGAGGATGGGGGGAAGTAAGTGAGTGGCTGTGTGGTGCTCAGTTGCCATCTGGCCTTAAACATCATGAGCCTGACACTTTGGTCTGATGAGTTTCATTTCACTCAGCCTTTCAAAGTGCTTTGAGAACTTTGCTCATGTCGGTGAAATACAAGAGATGCTATTTTTCTCTCTCTCTCTGTTATTTTGCCTGGAAATCATAATGTTTAAATAAAAATAATTTATATTAATGTTTCCTTTGAAAATAAAGAAAGGAATTGAATATTTTGAAATTAATATTGCTTACCATTTGCAAAATTTCACAGCAATCAATCCTCACACATAGAAAAAAATCATGTGACAGATCTATGACAGTTACACAATGAAAAATCACTTGATTTATCTTGCACACAGTTATTGTTCTTCATTTAAAACACTTGTGGCAGCTGTATGCAATAACATCACATGTCTATGTATATTGTGATAAAAGAAAAACTAGAGTGTCTACATTTCTGCTACCTCAAGATCTGACTTCTTTTCAACTCTTCTATTAAACAGAATAGGTCTAGCTTAGAAGCAGGATTAGGCAGCTCCATCAAAATACTTGTCAGTGCAGCAGAGGATGTTCTATCCTGCACTGCTTGCTCTTTTCTTCCTCAGTCAATGCTATCTTATTTTTCAAATAACACCAAAACAGGGTGGTACAGATTATGTGATAGACCTGTACTTGAGTTCCACTGTTTTGGCAAAACTGCAGAACTGAAATATTAACATCACTTTTGGACATTCATAAAAATCTAGAGATGGTTTTAAGTCTGATAATACAGGTATAACTTCACTGTGCTGACCCCACTTCCAGTTAGTGAATTCCATTTTACTTATCTTCATTACTCACTGGTTTCAATTGACTCTAGCTGCAGTTTTCAACAGGTGGCCTGAGGAAACCTAAGCATGGATGAGTTATTTCCAAGATGTCCAGAAAAGCTAAATAAGAAAAGTCACTGTAATGAAATTATAATTCATTTTGCAGACATCTACCTCTTCAGAGGAAGACATGGGGATGCAAACCAAAAAGAGTTGAAAATCATTGTAATATACCTGGATCTAATTTAACTGCATACTGGATCCAATTTAACTCACACTTTACAGAGCATATTTACCACTCCCAGAGGTAAGCACCTCACAAAAGTACCAGAGGTAAGTACCTCACAAAAAAGTCCTGTAGGTCCACCTGATGAAACAACCGCCATAATCAGTCCATGGCAATTGCACTTCAATAATGTACACATTTATTTAAGTGGGGATCATGAAAGTCTAGATTGAAACTTCAAAATTAAGGTGGCATTTACAGCAAGAGTGTAATCTTATAATCTAACAATATTAAAATGGGGTTTGGTCTTAATCTTTATGTGTTAATACTACTTCTGAAAGCTATTTTCTATGCCGTTTGCAATGAAGCTTGGTCATATCCCCTAAGAAAAATGAACAAATATTTATACATTTTATTTAAGTGGATTTCTTAACTATTTTCCATTCTCTCTAAAATTAGGAGATTTTACATTAAAAGCATGAATTCCTAAAATTTGAAAAATACACTGAACACTAGAAGTGCATTAAAATAGAAGGAGGATTAACAAGAAATGATTGAAAGGTAGCACGGAGCTGCTAAGAGAGGTTACTGTCACTTTTGAAAGCAAAAATCCAGTTAGTGAAAGTTCAGTTTAAAAGAAATTCAAACTTGCTGAATTATGAAATGTGAGATTGAGGCACACAAACAGCTTGGGCTCTGCTCCGACGTGGCTTTCGTAAAGGGTTTCCATAGCCTGGAGAGTGTCTTTTGCTGATGTTTCTGCCAGATCAGATCTATGTTGCTAAGTTAAGGCTATACTTCATGAAAAACACTGTTTCTTCACAACATCCGGTATGTTTACCTTCTGAAGTGGTGGTGTTGTTTTTTTTTCAGAAGAACTGGAGGTGTATGACCACTAACATGCATTAAAACACCAAGTTACTGGGGAAAGCAAAATTGGAAAGATGTTAAAATCTATTTTCTTTTAGAGGTGTTTCTTTGGCTACTTTTCAAAACATCTCAGAAAAGTATCAGGTTATGGTGATTTCTTTTTAAAATAAAGAATGCTTCCACACTTCTTATAAAAAGGTTTTTGGAGAGAGAGCAAAAGGACAGGAAACACACAGATCATGTCAAAATTCTGTTTTAAAGGCATGAAGAGATTAAAAGGAAATAGTGCTGTCTTCTGTCAAACAAGACTTTTAAAAATATTAATTACAGGTTTCATGATCATGAGGAACTTCAGGAGGTGTGGCTGATTACCCACATATCAAAGGTAGCAGAAGTCCTAGAAGGACATGCAGAAGACAAGGTTTTGCCAGTTTTGTAAGGCAGATGTGGAGGCTGGAAGAGGTGTGCCTTACTGATGCGACTGTGCTCCCTTCGATACATGAATCAGAAAAAGATTTATTTTTTACTCAGGTCTTTTCAGAATTTCTCTTCTTTGCCTGTGGGTAAGGAAATATCCATGTAAGGAAGAGCAGGGGAAAGAGGAATACTCATAGAGGCTGGTTATGATCAGTCAAACTCACTGTTTTCTCATAGGCTGTGTATGGGGCACATGGGTGAAAAGGGGAAAAGCAGAGCCATACAAAGGGTGGTCCTCAGTGAAAGAGGTAGGAGACCTTTGTTGGCCTTGCCATTACCATGTATCCAGCTGTATGCACAGAGGCAGACAGCGGGGAACAGCTGACACTATAGTTTATAGGTGTTTACATGAGTGGCTTCCGAATCTCACCTAGTGCCTCACTACTGCTGCTGACAAGAGTCTGACCATTTGAATCAATTTTATTATTTTTTTTAATTCTTGTAATTGGTCTTGCTTAAGACCTGTCTGCATGGCAAAGTTAACATGAAACATGCAAGGCTTTGTTTTTGAACTGGAACAGATAGTCTGCTTATGGCAACTCTCACTTGACTTCAATATTATGTTTTTATTTTTCAGCATTCAAAGTGTATTTCTTGGAGTTTGATCATGCTAACTTTTAAAAAATCAGCGAGGCTATATCAAAATTTTTTCAGATGTCAGACACAAATTCTCACTGCTAACTCTCCAAACTGACTAAAAATCAGATGACTGTGCCAAAGTAACACCAACTCAAAACTAATATACCCTGTAACCCCCTAATATACCCCAGCTCCAAGCAGTGGTATGTGGTAGGATTTTACATTTATACTCTCTATATTATGAATGAAATCACATAGCTTTTGGTCGTCTCAGCAGAGTACCTACAATATACACATCAAAAAAGATTCCTTGCAATCTTGAGATCACTAATTTCTAAAATAACAAGCCTTTGCAGAATCTGTTAACTCTTTAAATACATAAAACTATGAAAAAGCGTTTAATTAGCAAAAATTGATGAGGTCAATACAGATGTACAGTAGGATTAATAGTGCATTTTCAGATTTTTGTATTTTAGTCAGTGTGCTAAATAACCAAAAGAACTAGAACTATTAATAGGGAAATTTCATTTCACTGAAATACCTGACAACATTTTTTACATTATTTAAACCAGATGTTTGGTAACTTGCAGGAGAAGTTAAGTGTGATGGATTATAGTGTCCTTTAAGTTCTTCTTTCTGGAGGGAAACAGATTCAAAATATCTGGAGGTTAGTAATACACAAGAAGCAAAATGTGCAGACCAATCCTGAGGAATCTTGATACTGGGTGAAGTTTGACATCCAGATGCTGAAAAAAAGAGACTTCCATTTGCATCCTGAAAACTGAAATATTAAGGCATTAATCACTCCTTGGGAATACAAATAATGGGGTTGGAGACTTTAACTGTCTTGTATCCAAGACTTCAGTTCATAATTTACCCCTTTAGGTCCAGCCCAAATATGTCAGCCTGAATAAACTGCTGAATATAAAAAACACTTACACCACCAGTATTGCTCATGGTATTAGCTGTCAAGAACATGAAAAGGCAACAAAATTTCAATTTGTTTCCTTTACAAAATGTTCCTTTGGTATAAAATAATACCAAATACTGTATGTACATGACTATTTATTTAAATTATCATATATCTAACTTGCTCATTCATATTCCTAATTTTTACATTTTAAACCCTTTATAGAATAAGGGATGGCATTTTTTTTTAATATGGTTTGGACCAATTATGCTTGAATGAAAATTAGACTTCATTTAAAAATGACCCCAAACAGAACCTGAGATCATTTACTCAAGGCATGCATATTCAACAGGAGGGGAGGAAAAGTTCAGTACCACACAGCATATTGTTCTCTGATTTATCAAATCAAGGATCATGTAATCCAGAAGTCCCTTTTTCAGCATGTCCATCAGGATTTTAGAATTAGTAAATTCCACCTTTTCTTTTTTTCTGTAGGTAGAGGCAAATTACATCAGTACTGCTTGCTTTGTCAGATTTTTCAGCTCTGCATGAACTAGTCATTAAATGGACCCAGTATAATGTTCCCTCCACTTCCCTGGGAGAGGCTGCAGCTGTCCATAGCAGGCTTAGTGTCTCAGCAGAGACGCGTTTCCATGTGCTTACCCAGTGCTGCTACCAATTCTGCACTTCGGAAGATTTAGAAACTTTGGCAGCAAGCACAGGCTTGGTCAGGTACCAAACAGCAGCCTCTCTCCCCTTCAGGGAAGTTGTGCCACAGATAAAAGAGAGAAATGAGAAGGACTCCAGCAAGGCTTCAGGCACAAGGTTTCCCAGCTGAGCTGTGCCATGGTCAATGCATCGCTTCCCTGAACTTCCCCAGCAGCTCTGCAGGACCCAGAGGCTGAACCACCTGCACCTACAGCCTTTGGCCAGCCTATGGGGCAGAGCCAGTCCAAACACCTCAACAGAGGAGCCTGAATGAAAGCATATTAATGGAATGCAATATTGCGAATATACTTGTGAAGCCACTGCTAACCCTCAGTTAATAAACACACCAGCAGAGTGCAGAGGTGCCGAGCAGCAGTTGTGCCAGGTCTGGCTGGGCATATGAGTTTCAGCTCAGCATTGGTTCTACTGCACCTGAGCTGTCATAAGCAGTATCATCACCACTACCTGGAATATCCTAACCAACGTGTATCTCTTGAACATTGTAAATCTTTCAAGTTTAATTTCAAACATGTCTATAGACAGTACTAAAAAGTCATCATAATTTTGAATGTAAGCAACTGGAAAAGTTCTTATTTTCTATATTTTTACATCATCACTTATTATAAATACTAGCAAAAGGTTACCTACTTAGGTTTCTACACCTTTCTCATAATTCTGACTACTGCATCACACATTAATAATAAAGATACAGAGGAAAAAGCCTCTGTGAGGGGCTGGTGTCATGTAATTCTGGGACTATAATGTTATCCATAAAATTAGTGACCTGCAAAGACAGAGTTGTCACATACACAGCTACACTTTCCTGTTAGTAAAGGTTTTACATTAGCACAAATATACATTATCTTTAAGGTACTTGAGCAAGACTCCCTAGAAGTGACTCACAGTCAGATCTTTGAGCAAATCTGAAGGGGATCCTGAAGTTCAATTACAGACTGGGAATGTACTAAACACAAAACATTCCAGGTGACCGAAATAAGACTTTTTACCATTTTAAAACCTCCCGTGGTTGTATTTCTAGAGTTGAAGATTTGACTTGTGATCTGTACAACACATAAAATACTTAATACATTCTCTGGGTTTTTTTTAAGGCAGCTCATAAATTCATTGCAGTCTTATGGCATACCATTCAGATTGATTTATGTGGCACAGCTCAGATTTCTTATAGCTGAATTACCAAGCACAAACCAGGTACACCATCCTATTAAAAATTAATTTACTATGGGAACTGCACACTGAAAGTTAAATAATGGCTTGATTTTCAAGCTGAAACTGAAATGTTTGCTTTTCTGCCAACTAATCCAAAACAGTCTATGAATAATTGCATTACCTTTGCTTTCAAAATGTTATTTTTTTCACTGAAGGTCATAGTCTTTGGGGAAAAATTATAGAATAATGAGCATTACTTTACATACTCTGACCTGTAGTGTCACCACTGTCACACCTTTGCACTGAAGGATAGGCTTATGTTGGCAAAAGAACTCAGTTATGTTGTTGGGGTTTTTTTAAGATATGTTTGTTTTATTTTAAAGGAAATTTTACACATCTTACATACATGTGAATAGCTGCAATTCATATGAACTGCAGTCATAAATGAGTTCCAGATCAACAAAATCTATAACAAAAAAGTTCTTAATCCCAGAGCACATCATCACAAGTTATTTTTAGCACACATTTCACAGGAAGTAATATTTTAGCAAATGTCCTAAGGGATAAGGATAAATAAAATATGTAAGGTTCTCTTTTTCGCATTCTTTCTCCCAGCAGTCTGACTTACAATCATAAATTCAACTGTACAGACCTTTAAAGGAGAGATAAATGACCATAACAGGATGTTAAATGTTATAAGGATGACCCAGTGTAGGTATTCCTCAATGTTTCTATTCTACAGTCTACAAGGATAAAACCAAATGCCCTAGAAGAGTGAAAACACAGGGTCTCAGCCTGATCAGCAGTCACAGTCCTCATTTTTTTTTCTAAAATTTTCTAAATGTTAACTTTATGATGTGCTTAGGATTGAAGAGAACAGTCACTTTGAAAAGAAGGCCTACACAGAATTTTTTATCAGATGGTATGGAGATGTTGCCTAACATTTCAGAAGTGATAAAATAAGAAACCATCAGATTTGGATGTATACTGGCTCCTGAAATAAAACTTAAAAAAGAAAAAAAAAAAAAGGTAATGGAAAATAATTTCCTCTCCTTGCCATTTTTGATTATTAGCAATTATTTATCTGGGGGACCATTGTAACGTGTAAACACATTATGACAATAACTGAGCATTTAAACTGCTGTGTATGCTGCTGGGTGGGTTGACCAGCTGATCCAGTTCAACTGGGTTGAATCTTACTCAACATACTTTTTCATCATGGAATCTCTTCTGAACTGAAAAAGAGTCCTTGGTTTTAATCTTGAACCTCACTTTGTTCATTGTGATGAAGCTTTACAAGACCAGAGGAACTCATTATGTGGCTATACATACTTTAACACACGAGTAGTACGAATTTTGTTTCGCTTTTCCCTTGTAGATTGTCTCCTTTATTCTGTTTCCTAAGCACAGGAGTTCATTTATCCACATGTGACCCAAGGTCCCCTACCATAAACTCCTCCTACACCATTTTCAAGCACACATTGCCCATTGACAGCTTACAAAGCAGAACAGGTGCTGACCGAATACAAAAGAACAAGTTGCCTTCCCAGTTTGGTGCAATACTGCTGAATTATACTAAAGTTGCACAGCACCCCTAACCAGGTGAGCAGCATCTTTACATACCCTCACTGTGCACTGCTGACCTTTGGAGGAAGTGCTTGCATGTCACAGAAGTACTCTTTAGATCCCACTTTTTCCCTATCTGTCACACATCCATTTAAGACCTCAGACAGTTATCTGGTGTAACGGTATGCTTTATGTGTAGAGAATAATCAGCACATTATATGCAGAAAGAACTGTTAGTTTCTGTGCTTTTTATCTCATTTTAAAGAACTGTAATCAAAATATGCAGAATCAGCATTGCCTGATCAAGCCCTGACTCTCCTTCATCCAGGTTTTCATCACTTTTGCTCTGGACTGGTCCCATTCAGCTGTGCATTTGGGAAGCGTTTTGGATTACCCCATGTCTATGGCAAATGCTTTGCAGTCCTACTGCCAGGTACTGTATTGCCAGAAACTAGTTGGGTCTGATCTTCCTAATATAGGGCATGGAATATAACTTGTACTAGGCAAACTGCACATGATGTTGCAAGACCACGAAAACAAGGGCCAAAAGCTGAAAGATTTTTGTGATAAAAGAATGGCACAAAGGGAGCTACCAGACAATGATCTCCTTAAAGAGGCACATCTGTTTTTATCTACAAGTGATATAGTGTACAAAAAAAAATGATAAGAAGTGCAAGTGTGATGTGCATGCAGAGTACTGAGTGCTTCTAAGCCATTAATTTATTATACCATTTGACAGTAGTTTCCCAGTAATAGATCATAGCTGCTAATGATGATTTTAAAATGCAATTGGAATGAAAACAGAACTTCTCTTTAATCTGTCATGTGTGGCACACTACAGTAGATGTGATTTACTACTTGTGTTGTGAAACACCATGACTGGCCAGTGGTACTGAATGTGCTATAAAAAGACAGCATAGAGCTAAGTTATTTCATACCCTCCTTTCTAGCTTTCCAGCTGTGTTGGCAAATCTTATTTTTATACGTACTTGTTCTTTTTAGACATACTAATTGCTTGAATTTCATTTCCCGAGCGATTAATGACATTAAATAAATGTAAAAAACTTTATACAACACAAGGTATGTCAGCATTTATAATTTATGACAGTTTAGGCTTTAAAAATGTTGCCTTACATTCTCCTCTAGCTATAAAACACATCACAGAGACGGAAGTTGTAAATGACTCTTTCATATTGCTTAACAATAGGCCTCTGAATCATCTACTTGGTGAACCTGATGAAGTTTCTGGAGAATTTGGGGCTCTCAGAGTCAAGTATACTGAAGAGACTGTCAGTCAGTGGGCTCAAGCAAGTAATGTTGAATAATCAGTGACCAAGGTCAGGAAACACATCAGCCACCATGCAAATGAAGGGTTAATTCATGCTTTATTTTCTCAGCTTCCCTCTCCAAGACTTGCACGAATACTGAGTAGGAGATCTCAAAGAAGAGATGGTGGGAGAGGAGAGAGAATAATGTCTTTGGGAAAACTGGATTCCAAGTTTAAAATTCCTTGGAATAGCATGGGTTTGTATGTTCAAAGCTAGAAAGGGCTTTCAGGTTTTCTGGTTGTTTTTTTTTTTTTTGTCTTTTTACCATTGGTCTCACAAACATTAGCCTGGAAGAAGCTGGAGAACTCACCTTGTATACTCAAAAAAGGTAGTGAGCTCATTTCAGAATTCTATATATAAATATTCATCCCAAATCTTGGTCACACCTTGTACCTTCTATCATGAACCTAGAACTGTCTTACATTTTCAGCTCTCCTTAACATGAGAACAATGGTCAACTTAGGCAAACCTGACTGTAGCAGAGACCAGAAAAAGAGAAGACTGGACACAGTATTCTGGACACAAAATTTATACTCAGAAAATGAAAAAAGAGACTGTTTTTGGAGAACTAACATGACACACAACCAAGTTGCATAGGAAAAAAGAGTATTTCATTCACACACTTTCTTTCCTGGTATCATTTTTTTTTTAGCTAATTTCCTAAACAGGTACAACTTTTTTGCAAGTTTCAGCTTATTTTCATAGCAGCAGCCAATGATTTCTCCACAACTCAATTTTACATCTACATGTAAGTCATGTAAGAAAAAACTCGCCTGCCTTGGGATATGCTGAGTATTGGTTCTTCTAGGTATATTTTCTTACTGGGTAAAAAGAAATAGAGACAATCTCCAATGTGCAGTGCGGGGAAGAAAATTAGTACATTACTCCCCAAATCTCTGCTAGCTTCCTCAATCAGAGGGAGAGGGTAACCTTTTTTTCTCTGCTAAATTGTCCAACTGTAGTTTCAACTCCTGTTTCACACACTTGCAGAGCAGATCCTCTGTTTTGTGTGTCGTCTTTTCTCATTTGCTGCAGCCTCTTCAGCTAGTTTTCCTTCTGTGCAATACATGTCTCATGAAGTGTGTGTGTGTGTGTTTGTTTCTTTGTTTTTATGTGGGGAGAGAACCTGTACACAACAGAGCCAATGTACAATTCATAAGAAATGAGCTATATGCACCCCTAAATTACTAACTGTGTTTATTAACTATAAAAGCAGAAAAAATGTTGAAGACTCTGTGCATGAAAACCTCTTAATTTCTGCTTTGGTTTAGTTCCAAGTCAGAGCAATGGTCTTTTCCCATGATCGTGACCCAGTCATGAGCACAGCAGGTGGTTCCTCTGCAGGACCATGGAGAGTGACTCCATCCACCCTCAGGATCATTCTCTGCTCCCAGTACCTACTGGAATACATTTAAAGTAAATAAGTATTTTCAGAGGGGGGGGGGGAAAGGTGTACGGGTATCCATCCTGTTGAGCTGGAAACAAGGCAGATATATGTGCTCATGATTTATGGGGGAATGTTTTCTTTTTCTGAGTTCACTATACGCTCCACACTTCATGGTTGTTATTCTTTGCCTGCAACAGGAAAACAGTTTGCTTAAGAAGATTCTGAAAGACAGCCCAGTTTTTACTGATTTTTGAAGATGCATCCTGAAATAAGTCTTTTAAATCTTTTAGTAGCAGAGGAAGGTCTTTGAGTCCTACTTTCCTCCCACTGACAACTGCGTAGAGACACTTTGCTTGTATCATTTACATCCCTCAGTCATGGTCACATAACTTCCTTCTGGAACAGCAACTACATGCATAGCCAGAGTTTTACAGAAAGTATAATGTGCTTTTACCTGGCAGCTAAACTGGACAAGCCTCCTCTCCAAGGATTGTTAGCAACATTCTGTAGATCACAGTCTGAAAACATTTGTTTTTAACACTAATGAGCACAATTGTCTCCGCAGATGGATTCTGGTATCTATTCTATTCTGGAAGGTTCTTTCCCCAGGCAATTTTTGAACATTTAGTTGGCTTTTTATATTATACCTGCCAGACAATTTGTATTCCAGCAGATAAGATCCCTGAAGAAAAATAACTTTGAGCGGAATAGAACTAGTTTACTAATTAGGTATCAGATGGCTGACTATCTACGCACAAGGAAAATGCTAATAAAAAAAAAAAAAAAAGGCTACGAAAAAAGTATGCAGAAAAATGGCTAATCTGAAAAAATAAACCATCTTCTTGTATGTAGATAACATAGGCAAACACAGTGCACATGAAAACATACATATTATATAAATCAATCAGCATGTGGATGAAGGACAGACAGACGATCACTTTACATCCATTACAACACTCCTCTGTGATTCTCTGTGTGTGACAGTGCACTCATCCATGCAGAAAACATTTTTGTCAACTAAGGATAGGACATGACAGGCATTTAGTAACAGGTTATTAGTGATTTCAAAGAGAAGGGGTAAAACTGGACTCTAGGGGCAGCTGCAGAGAAGAATTTTTTTTTTTTTTTAAGAGAAAAAAAGAGAACACTTCATACTACTGGAAAACAACAGATTTGAAAAAGTTCCAAAGTAATACCTGAAATTCCAGATCCTTTTCTTCAGTAAAAGTCTCTTTGTAGTTGTTGGCATTAAAGAAATGCTATACAGCACGAGCAAACCTGATGCTTCTATTCAAAACTATCTCAGAGGAATTAAACCAACTAAAAGATTAGATGGAATCTGAGCTTTAGACCAGAAAATCATTCACAACAGGATTCCCTTTAAGAGTAAATGGTATTTAATATTATTGATGTGAGTATTACGGTACCCAGAAGCATGTCACCTCCTCAAAAAGCTCTATAATTCCTTTAGTAAAATGACTGTAAAGAAGTGCCCTTCCTCTTTGACAACTGATCCAGAGGGCATTTACTGAGTTCAAAGAGAAGGCACAGATAATTTTTTTTCCCTTGTAAAGGCAATCTACATAGAAGACAGAGCGCAAAGAATCTCCCTTTATTCCCTTATACAGATGCTTGATTTCATATCTATATTCATTAATTTTTCTTTTTCTGAGGTGTTGACTCAGCTTTACTTAGGCGCATATTATCATAAATAATTCTGAGCAAATGATGGCATAAATGTGTATCTTACGAGGCTCACCCCTACCCCCACCAAAAAAAAAGAAGCTGCAGAAGATGTTGGCACCAACCTGAAGGAGTAAATGTAACTGTACAAGTCACTATGACAATGCATTGGACTCAGTAGCTATATAGCTCTCAGAGAAACACAGAACTAAGTCTTCCAAAACTGAATATGAAACTGTTATTTTTTTTTTCTTTCTCTTGATTCCTGAATGTCAGTTAAGTCTGGGACACATTCAAACCATCAGTGAACTATCTATGCTGGGAGAGGTGAAATATGCACCTTGTTTTCTGATGATATTGCAATATTTTGTATATAGTGAAGAGGGCCATACTTCTATTTATATTTGTAGTTATTCTGCTCTTGTGATGTCTTGTTTAGAGCCAGTGGCTTCCTAATAAGTAACATGTTTCACTCCATTTTAATTTAACTCCTTTTTGTTTCTCTTTTTTTTTGTTTGTTTACTTTTTAAAACACAAAATCTCCTGTTAATTCCTGTTGGCTTTTATTATAAAGTATCTACAAAATCAATCTGAATCTTCTTTGACATACTAAGACCTATGTTTAGAATATAACCATTCTTCTTCTTAGCAGTCATAAGTTTTCTCTCTAGATATTCCTTTGTACTTCTATTTCTTTCTGAACAAATAGTATTTGCAAGTTGTCAGTGCTGCCTACAGTATCTCCTATTTTTTTTTTTAAATATATTTTGATATAATTGTTATACTGAGATAAACAACACCTGTTGCCAAAGTACAATACAGGTCAGGTTTACAGCTTTCAGCATATGTATGTGCACACATAAACTTGGGCAAGAAGATTTTATATCTGTTCTTTGCAAAGAAAACTACAGGAAGGACTTCCCATTCTGAGCATCTGGTTATCCACAAATACTGGATCTCTTGCCTGTGAACTGCAGCCAGAGCAACAGACTTTGGAGATTCCTCTCCATTGCTTCAAAAGGTCTCTTTGTTCTGGGATTGTATGAGGTAAAATGTTTCATAGAAAAAAAAATTGATCTTTACCTTTGAATGGGGTACAATACAAACACGAAGACTACTCTTTGCTAGAAAACTTCAAAAATTGTTTTATTCTCTTCTGCATTTTGATATCATTCTTCTCCAGCACTCTCTCTGTAAATATCTTTTTACTCTGAGACTAGGCAGTACAGTAATTTCCTCCTGTATGTTCTCTTACAGCAGGGTGCAATTGAGGCAACCCTCTTGTCACTGATTCCTCAGTGGGGAATCTTGGTGGGTATAAAGCCAGAAGACGACATTTTCTCAACAGCCTATTACATTTTCACATAGATACCAGCTTGTTGTCATGACAATTTGAACTTCATCTTTCTGCATTATGTACAGTTATTCTCTGCCGTCTAATATGATGATGCAGGAGTTTCACCCTCTCATGGAGAAAAAATACAGACTTCAGCCTCGAGTGAAAATAGTTTTGCAAAAACTTTTATTAAATGTTGCAACAAGAAGGAAAGTTTGTTCTGTACTAATGCACTGTACTGGCTACCAAAGACAACTAAAACATTATTCCTGCACTTTATTTTCTCCATACATACACAACTCATTAGGCAGCTGCTTCATGTGCTGATTTATAGATGCCACCTGTTACTGTAGGGACTCTCATCCCAGATTTTTAGACCTATGGATTCCTAACGTAGATCAGAGAATAAGCACTATTTTTATCACGACCATTTCAAAAATATTGTCAATATCACTGTTTCTTGGAATTAGATCATTCTTTCTGCTCTGTGCTTAAAATAACAACATTTAAATGAGTAGGTAGCATTGCATCAGACTCTAAAGTTCTAAACTTTTGATTACGCTCTTTCATCCCAAGTAGTGTGGGGATTATATCAGTTTGAAAGCGAAGCCTAAAAGAAAGGCCATGTTTGACTCTTTCTCCATTCCTGCTATGTGCTAATTCACCATTCTCATGCATCTCCATCCTTTTCACTTATATTGTTTTGATACTCTACCACCGCTCCTGTCTCATGATCCTGTCCTCAGGTGACGTTCCCAGACTGACCATAGTCTGACAGAGTTCTCGTCTTCCCTTCATCTTCAGACCTGCTTGCTCTATTTCCTTCCAACCTGTACAGTCACTTGCTTCCCAACTGTCCTTTCAGAAGCTACTCCTCTAAAAGCAGCAACAAGAAACACCCCTGGCATTTACAGATATAATCTTCTCTGGTCAACTTCCTCTGACCAATCCGTGGCCCTGGAACAGCTCATGCAAACAGCTGTGCAGTGACATTCTGGCTCTTCAGGTGTTGAGACGGGTAAGATTACCCTGGAGCTCCCTTATAGCCCTATTTTATTATGTTTCTATGTTTAATAATTGTCAGATAGTGAAGAAAAATATTTGTTAAGTAACAGTTCTTCATGATAAGATATGCTAATAGTTGCATGCATTCTTGTCTATTGCAGGACAGTACTTGCCAGGAAGGGGCAGATGCTGATCAGTAAAGTGAGATTACTGGTATCTCCCTCTCATTAAGTGGTGAACTTGTAGTTTTCATCTGTCAGCTTGCCAGGCATGAAGCTTGAATTATAAGAGACAGCAATCACAGATGACTCCTATATTAAACTTCAGAAAACAAAACATCAGCAAACTTTCTCAGTATGAACCTGTCTACAACATGTTGTAAAATAAGTTTTTATCTACAGAAAGAGAAAAATAAAGCCAGTTGAGAACATGTTTTCAACCAGCCCACCCAGTTTCAAATGTAATAGTGTTTAAAATGGAAAGATATAAGCTGAACAGAAACAAACAAACAAACAAACAACATCAACAACAAAAACAAAAACACAAACAAAACAAAACAAAAAACAAACAAACAAACAAAACCAAACCACAACCAAGACCTATGAAAATGCATCCACAGGAAATTCAAATTAAACTGACATATCCTCTTAGAGATAAAAATATGTTTATGCCCAATTCTGAGCTTTTTTTTTTTTTTTTTTTTAAGTCAGCTATATATAAAAAGTTTGATTAGGTTTTGGGTATCAGCTAAGGCTGATTTACACTTTGCCAGGCAAATTTCTTTGCTAGTATGACCAGCCCAAAGGCTGCACACTGCATACAAACCAAATTCATCTTCTTTTTGGGACTTAATTTCATGGGGTTGTAAATTATGAAAGGTGCAGAGGCAACTCTTTCTCCATCCATGTTTTTTTCCTAAAAAGTTGTTTCTCAGGCTTTTTCTACCCACCATTTTATTCTCACTTTACTTTTTGACCCTTCTATTTGAGTGAGGTTATGAGCAACCTGTCAAAGGGAGTCTGAAGATTTCACTTAACAACTCCCAATCAATACCAAAACCTGTCAAGAAAATAAATTTCAGAGAAATATTGCGAGTCTAACGGAGCCATTTGAGGAAAACTGAGGACTGTGTTATTTAGGATCATCACAATGGTGAATTCCATCCAAGACAATATGCAAGACAGTAGAAAAGGAGCCCCCCTCCACCATTGCCTCTTCCAAAACAACACCAAAGTGGAAAACAAATATATTGAGCACATGAAACCCAGGTGCCTCCAAATAACCATGTATCACAGCAGCTTTGTAATAAAAGAGAGAAAGATCTTCTTTTCCCTCTTTATGCTGTGAAGGAAGGCTGGATGTGGCAAACTGACATCCTGCCTTGGATACCAAAATATTCTTCTATAGCACTGCACTGACCCTGTGTCTATTGGTTGGTTGGTTGTGTCTGTTTCTAAAGCTTTACTTTAATGGAAATAACAGCATATGAAACAAAAAACAGCTGTCATTTCAGTGCTGAAAAAAATCACACAATAACATTTTGAAGTACCAATACATGCTGTAATGTGTTTCCTGGTATCTTAAGGAGTTTAGATCATAGAAATATGGACAACTGGTATGACACACACTTCCTCTTTCTGCTTCTCACAAGTGTGTGTGCTAGCCAATGCTTCCATTATTCAGAAAGTAATAAATGATAGCCAAGGATGGAAATTAATTAGATATGCTTTAAAGGAGATATTTATTTTTTTTTTTTTTTTGCAAGTATTTTAAAAAAATGTTATCTAGAGTGTGATGATTTCTTTTTAAAGGAAAATCCAAACTCAAGCATTTATTTAGAATCCCTTGGTATCTGAGGTTGTTAGGGCAAGATTAATATTGTTTGCCAAGATCTGTGCTACATGCTAATCCATTTACTTTTTCTTAATACTATCCTCCAGCACATTCATCATTTGTGTATGAGGAATTCCAATGAAATTAATTATATTTTTAAATACAATATTTCTACCTAAAATGCAATAGCAGTACACAGTTTCAGGTTGTTAATCTTGTATTTCAGATTTCTGCAATGAGATGTCTGTGGATCTCGTTCCAGATTTATGCCAGAGATTAATTGCAAGAAGACAGCATAAGTACTTTCCATTTACATATTAATATGTCTTGGTTCTTAACCTCATTGTAAACATATGTGACTCATGAAGGTACATAGCCAGTAAATTTTCCCGTGGCAAAGTGCATAAAAAGTTTTTCTGTATACCTGTCTTTTACAGGCATTTTAATAAGACTTTTTACTACAAGACCATCAAATAACTGCCCCTAGGATCACAGCCACTTCAGAAAAGAAGGCATGAATATTATTTCAAAAGTCCATATTTGCAGCTTTACTAACTATTAAAGATTATATGAACATTATGTTACGGCTTACCATTGATCTACTTTAAGGGGGACAATTCTCAACTAAGTGTCCTCAACCGCCATTGTGGTTGTATTGGTTTTAAAGGGAACTGGTGGTGGTCATCACCATGCTGGGATGAGACTGAAGGGAACAAGTCATCGCATTTCACTATAAGTTCCATCATCTGACTGAGGTTTGGATCATATCTCACGTACTTAAAAGCAGAAAATCTCTCAATTACCTTTAGAAAAAGTTTCTAAACAAACACGCAAGCAGAAAACCCTGTTTCACTGTAGTCTCAGCTGCTAAAAAGAGTCTGGTGCCCAGTTCCTCATCTGTGCTTAAGCACCTCCTTAAATGGATCAGGATGGTCCTAGTTGTGCAGAATTTCCTGGAGTACAATAGCCACTGTCTAGAGCTGTTGAATCAACCTATACAAGTCTATCGCTGTACTTTCTCTAGTGCATACAGAGAGTAACACAGCGTTAAATACCAGATAGCTATACAGCTAACATAAGTACTTATCACCTGTCTATCCATAGGTGGAGACATAGGTCTTCCAGGGACCTGTATGATTCTCATGCTGCAACTCGATTTTTGAAAAGCAGAGGTAACACATGTTTTCAGTAAATCTTGTGTTCTCCCTCATTGCTCTTGCCCTGCAGGAATGACAGATCAGGTAAAAGGGTTAGCAAACTCCTTGTTTCTTCACAGAATTCACCCTATGGGCTGCCAAGGAAAGTGTCAGTGCTCAAACACATCTGCCACTGTCCTGGTCCTGTTTCCCATCCACCTTGTGAATTTTCTGGAAAAAATAAAGTGATAGATTTTTATCATATCCATTTCATATCTTATTCTTCATCTTCACGGGACCTTTTTATGGTTTTTCCAGCCTTAATTCATTCTCCTACCCTTTCTCTGCTCCCCTGTGCAGACAGGAATTCACAGGTCACATTGACATCAGCTGACTATTTTTCAGCAAGATGGTAATATTTCCATTAATATTGGAGGTAAATGTTTTAATAACATTAAATTAGACAGTTACAGTACAGTTAAAGTCTAATATGCATGCTGAAGATCCAGAATAATTTAGATGACTCAACTGAAGCAAATGCATCTGGGCTGTTAATCGGTAACATGAACTCTCAGACTATGAGGGATAGTTGCTGGAAAGACCTGTCATCCCCTCCTGCTAGAGTCTGAACCATACTGGGTCCTTCATTTGCCTTCAGAGCTTGATAATGACTGGGAGGTTGCAGAAAAATGAAAGAGTATGAGATTCAATGAAGAAATCAACAGCTTTTATTTGCTTCCTGCAATCTGAATTAATATCCGTGTACTAGCATCCCCCTATTACCAGTCCTTCTGTATGTGTAGTTGAACTCCTTTCTGATCTCACTACACTAACTCTGACCCAGAACTTGTTAGTTTACTTAATGCAGTTGCTGAAAAGGCCAGTCACCAGAATTTGAGAAAATAACTGGTTAAAAAGTATTCACGTCCTCACCACAGTTACAACATAATAACTGCACATACTGGTAGCTTTCACATTAGAATAGCAATTCAAACCTAGAGAACCACACAATGAATGAATGTAAATGCTTTTAAGACAATTGGGTGGTTTTGCCCTAGATGAGTATGACATATCCTTCTTGGTATTTGTGCTGGAATAGTGATCTGCTGATCAGTAGGTGGGATGGCTGCTGGTGGGTATGTGTTAGAGCAAGTACGACTTACTTCTAGAGCCAAGGTTAGGAGGCAAGTCCAGAAGCCATAAATGATGGCTACAGCTCATTCTCTTATACTGAGTCACTGCTGCAGATACACTAGAAAATAATTCCTAGAGACTACAATGTCATCTTTTTGCAGAACTGCCTTCCCTTCTCCCTACATTTCCCTCTCCAGACTGACTTACTCTCTGTACTTAGTGTCTGTACAGAGAAGATATTTTCACCCAGCTTTAGGCTGGTCTCCACTTTTGTAATTTTTTTGCAAAGAGCTATTTTTGCCAGAAGTCATATGTTTGTGGGATTCTGCCACAAACCCAACCTACTTAAAACCACTAGTACCAATAATAAACTGTAAAATTAAAATGGGGAGGAGGACTGAATCTAAAAATGAGGTCTGTTTAAGGTAAGGGATCGATGTTTCTATTTTGAAGTAAATTATCTACCAAACATGACTCTGTCAGCAAAAGATCATAATAGCAAGTTAAATAGATTATATTTCAGCAAAGGGAAGGATACACACATGAGTTTTTGTGACTGTCTGTCCCAAATTTATAGTCAAATGTAAAATCCTTGATCCAGGCTACTAGCAGCTCTTTGAAGAAAACATTAGAAATTTATAAAGAATCTCACATATTTGATGTCAAACAACAGACAACATCTATGCAGTAACTTTAAGACAAAGAAAAATATTTCATTTCCCTACAAAATTCCTTCAGAAATTAATCCCATTACTACTAACATTTCTAAAAGTATGCTTGACAACCTTTTTAAAGTTAAATCAATCAATCACAGCTGTATGTGAAGCTCTTTGTATACCAGTCTTTTCATATGCTAGTCAGGATCTTATCCCATATATTTATCACATAGTAAATAGTAGCAATAAAAGGCTCAAGTATCTAAACCTATTTGCTTTATATACAGTTGTGCTATGTAAAGAGTATCTATAGACCTGAGGCTGATATAAATAATCTACTTTATATTTTTTATTAGCCAATTTGGCTCTGCTTGCATGAAAACACTGATGACAACTGTTCCAGCCCTTTAAAAAGAACAAACAGTTTTTTTCTTACCTGAAAAAATGGTAAATTTATTTTGCATAGATGGATAAAAATAGCAAAAATTGAGATAAGCCCTAGTGAAGTTTATGCAGGGGTGTATCTATCAGTTGCCTGTGGTGGATTGCCAAATGTAAGAGAGCATGCAAACTAAGATACTTAATAATTTTAATAATTTTAGGGCAAACTCTTGCAATGTTTATGCTGCTGACACACGTGAAAAATAAAGAAAGCTCCTACAGAGGTAACAAAGGTTTGCAGTAGTGTTATATGTCATAGAATGGAATCATAGAATGTCCTGAGTTGGAAGGGACCCAGAAGGATCACTGAGTCGGCCTCCTGATCCTGCATAGGACAACCCCAAAATTATACTTCATCTGCTTGAGACATATAGTTTTCCAAGATGCCTCCATGCTAAAATCATGTATTTATGTAGACCAAATGATTGCTGTTTTGCCATCAGCTTATTAGCTCATTTTTTTCAGTTAAGACAATGTTATTGTAAAATTTGCTTGAGACAGAGTTATTTTCACCTGTGGCCACATGGTGCCTGTGACCATGGAAATAACGAATAGTTTCTGATATTTCTATGCTACCATCCAGTTAAAGGAGAATAATCCATTGTTTACGTAACTGTCTTCAATTTCTTCCTCATCCACCTGGGTGTTCCTGCAGGAGATAGCTGTTTTCACTCTGAAATATATGAAAATGTCAGAGCACATCCTCCCAAGGGGGTGTCTGTCCTGGTTCTGGATACTTCAAGCAGTAGGTTTAGGTTTTCTTTCTTTGTAGTGGTAACAAAAACAGAGCTGTGGTTACAGAAGGTCTGAATAAACCACCTTGCTGAGAAACAGCTGGAGAGCCCATTGTCAGAATGAGGTTGCTGAGTCCTCCGATGAGTCTGGATCAGCAGGAGTTTCCCAGGCCATGTCACCACAGCCCTTTTGTGCCTCATTCGGTCCTGATCATCTTTAACATTCACCACTTCCACCCAAGCCTAACATTACTCCAAATGAGTATGACTTTTGTTGCTGCTTTGCATTTGGCCTGACGGGTATAGGCAGATTACAAGAGGAAGCCATGAGAAAGTTGGATGCTCCTACTGACTCTGAACAGATTTTTACTCATGTGGCCAAACAGAGCCTATCCCAATATCTGGGCCATGTTGGAACTTAGGACTAGTCTAAGCCTGGGCCATTTCGAGAGTGTGTTCTAGCTTGAGTAAAGCAGAGAAGCACTTGCAAAATTACAGCATTAAGAATGACTTCAAATTAAGTAAAAAGGCTTCATATTTGCCTTGTGCAAATAATGCAATCTGAAACTGAATGCGCCTAAAGAAAATGGGGCTTGTGTTTTTAAAAAATGGTTAGGCCAGTCTGTCTATTATTAGATGTTGGTTTTATAGCCACTGAAGAAATAACCAAAAGTGTTTATGATACTCCCTAGAAGCATCTGCCTCATAAAATGAAAACATATTTCCAGAAAACATTGGTAAGTTGGTTTTGCTACCTGTCATTAGAAAATAATCTTTTGTGTTTGCAATCTGATACACTTGCATCTTATATCTTCTTCATTATACCTGTTCATTTTTCCACCTCAGTAAGCTAGCAGAAGGATCTGGGTTCTGAGCTCATCATTCTCTCTTCATTCAATCTTTTCAATCAGGCACACAGAAAAATAACTCCTGTTAAATGCCAAAGTACTGGATCATATTTTTTCAATGCTGAAAAGTCATTGGCTTTTTCATTTAAAAAGCCACACTTGCTACCCTTTCCCTTCAAGAATAATCACACATATTTAAGGTGTCTGACAGTCACAAGTGACATTGCTTACAGCTTCTTGAAATCTGTACTTCTTAATAGCTTGAATATCCTTTAAAATAACTGTTACTTGTTAACTTTCCTTTAAAAGAGAAAACTGCTCATTTTTTAACAGTACTTCATTAGTACAAAATTAATATTTGGATCTGGAAGAGCTGTCTATTTATAAACCTAGCCCATTCTTGTACCTTCTCTGAAGTTGGCAGGGGATCTAGCTGGAAGGGGCCAGCAGCAGACACCCTTCACAGAGCCCCTTGTGCTAGAGTGTCTTCAGCAGGGCTGATGAGTCTCGGATGATCAGTCTCTCTAAATTTTGCTTTGGTTTATTTGTTTTTTACTTCTTTGTTCAGTTGGAAAGGACCTACTTCTGGGTTGACCTAAACTTAAAGCATGTTAATAAGGGCATTGTGCAAATGCCTCTTAAACAGTGACAGACAGTGACCACCTCTCTAGGAAGCCTTTGGTTCTGCTTTAGCTTGTTTTCATGCTTTTACTGACATATGCCTGATTCTTTCACTGCCTGCAGTTACACAGACCTTCACCCCAAGTGGTGATGACAGGTTAGATTGGGAGGAGATGGACGAGCTACAGTTTCTATCACACTTGGTGAAAGGAAAAAGCCATGTCAGCTTATGTGGAATAGAAGACAAAGTGAAAAATAACTCTGCTTTCTCACAATTTCTCTTTCCCAGTTGTTCTGAACACATCCAGAAACTAGAGATACAACCTGGTAGGTGCTCGCTGTGCTTTAAACTGTATCCTTAGTAAGTGGTGAGACTGCTGGGATGCTGGAAGAAGACTTGCTTAGTCCCCAAAATTTTGTTAGGCTGCTATGAAGAGCTAGCGCTGATGGTGTGTACACTGACTGAATCGCAGAAAACTGAAAACCACCTATGCTAGGAAATGTGTGAAAGCCTCATTAATATATATATATATATAATAAAAAGGACATTGCTTGTTGGAAAAAAGTCTTCATCACTGTATATCCAGATAAATCATTTCAGGAAAAAGCTTACCAAACAACTTCTGAAACTTCTTATTGGTTAATTCAGTACCGTATTAAATGTCATATCAACACAATACACCCATGTTTGTCTAATCAGAGTCAGTATTATGCTGTGGATCACTCAGGGTACAGTCCCACCAGCAGCTCCCTTCCCTCTCTGTCACCACCCTAACTGACTTGGCAAAAAAAGCCCTTTTTTTTCCACTAAGCCTACTCCTTGGCACTGAAAAGGGAAAATGCCTTCATGTCTTTCCCGGCCTCTGTGTTCTCCAGCACCTACCTGTTTCCATTGTGTAGGTAGCACTGGGAACCTCTCTGTGACCCAGCACAGCTCAGTAATTCAGCATACCAACACAGAAACAAACAAGCCAACCTACAAAAAAAACCCAACAAAAACCAAAACAATACACCAAACCCAACAAAACACAAAACAAAACAACTCAAAAAACCAAACCAACCAAACAAACAAAACCAAAACAAAATGAAAACAACAAACCAGCATATTCTACTTCAATAGTGAGCTCAGTTGGCTTCAGGTGGGGACTTATAGGTACTAGAGCAAAAAGAGAAGGAAAAAGGATGGTGTGGTCACCAACAGTGCTTACAGGAGATTTGCAAGAAGGCCCTCTGAGCACATGAGAAGCAAGTCCTCAACTTCTCAGAGGTCAGTGAGATGTTAGAAAAGCCCAGAAGCTCATGAAAACACACCCTGGAAAAATAAATCCTCTGTTTTTTTTCCTCAAATGTGTCAGTGTTTACTTGTGCAAGTATTGCCAGGAATAAGAAAGATAAAGAAAGGAATAAAGGAAGGGAGGGAGGAGGGGAGGAAGGGAGGAAGGGAGGGCGGAAGGGCAGGAAGGAGGGAGGGAGGAAGGGCGGAAGGAAGGGCGGAAGGAAGGAAGGAAGGAAGGAAGGAAGGAAGGAAGGAAGGAAGGAAGGAAGGAAGGAAGGAAGGAAGGAAGGGAAAGAAAAGAAAGAAATAAAAATTAAATAATGTGAAAACAGATTGTCTTGGTAAAATTGCTAGAGCAGTATTAACCTGGACGAACATAAGAACAAAAAGCCATCTGCATATGTTCAGCACATGTTGGGACTTTTTGGTGTTTTGTTGGGTTTTTTTTAATATATTGCTGCTTTCTGACAAGTTTCGTGTATTAAATTTTTTTGTTGTTGTTTCAAGTCTACCTAATACTATCTGTCTTCTGTTACAGAATCGTATAATCAGAGAATGGTTTGGGTTGGAAGGGACCTTAAAGATCACCTAGTTTCAACCTCCCTGCCAAGGGCAGGGACACCTTCCAAGGGACCAGGTTGCTCAAAGCCCCATATAACATGGCCTTAAACACTTCCAGGGATTGGGGCGTCAATGGCTTCTCTGGACAGCCTGTTGCAGGGCCTCACCATCCTCATGATAAAGATTTTCTTCTTTATATCTAACCTAAATCTACCCTCTTTCAGTTTAAAGCCCTTACTGCTTGTCCTATCACTACATGCTCTTCTAAAAAATCCCTCTCCAGTTTTCTTGAAGTCCACTTTTAGGCCCTTTTTTTGAAAGGGTACTGGAAGGCTGCTATAAGGTCTCCCTGGAGTCTTCTCCAGGCTGAACAACCCCAACTCTCTTGGCCTGTCTTCATAACCGAGGTGCTCCAGCTCTCTGATCATCTTTATGACCCTTCTCTGGACTCGCTTCAACAGGTCTCTCTTACTCTGGGTCCCCAGAGCTGAATGCAGTAGTCCAGGTGAGGTCTCATAAGAGTGGATTAGAGGGAGAGAATTACCTCCCTCAATCTACTGGTCACCCTTCTTTTGGTGCTGCCTGGGGTACAGTTGGATATCTGGGCTTTTTCTGGTATTTTCACTAATTAAATGAAATATTCTGAATGTCATGAAAAGAATGATTTAGTATTATAGCACCAAATAAAACCAAAATATTTTTAATAGAAAATGCATTATCTATAGGATTTGTAAAATAACAACACTTAAATACTGATTTTCTGTACACTCATTTCAAAAATGCTTAGATAAAAATAGTAACAAATAATTACACCATTTTGAAGATCTACATGGCAAGCGCCTATACAGCATCCTGAAAGTGTCTTCTGACAGCCTGTAAGCGTAGAGTTGGTTCACGCAAAGCCTGACAACTTCTGAGCACTACCAATGGACAGCATTTCTGTGCACTTTGAGAATGGACCCTGAGGTCAACCTTAGGACCATTCTCAAGAGGCAATGTCGACACATCAATCCTTGTATCTGCACACAACATATAGGTCTGAGGAAGATCATGCACAGCTACAAAGTCATATTCTTTTGCCAGTGATATTTAAAACTCCCAGAAGGCACACCAGGATTAAGTATATTCTATCTACCATATTTTTTGTATGTCACCTATTAGGAATTCAACTTTTTTGTTCCTTTAGGCTGGTCTCCTATATGCAGCATAGGAAATTAGAAGTTCTATCAAGAATTCCTTTCGCTTCAGCAAAAATTCCTGTGGAAAATATTTGTGCCATGCTTTATGCACTTCCATTTTAAATTTTCTTTCCTAGCCATAAAAAAATGCATGCAAGCCCCCCCTAAATATTTGCACCAAATTGATTTCATATAAAATAGAGCTACAAAATTTAGAGCCATGGTTATATTCATAAATGATCTGAAACACTAAGCAGTATTTTAACATTAATATAGCAAAGCAAGCCCATAATACAAAGATAATAGTAGCCTATTTCTTCACACTTTAGACAACCTTGATTTTTTTCTTTTTTTTTTTATGCTATACATTCCAAATAGGTGGACATGCTGTCACCACCCTGGATTTCTGAGTAACAATAACAACTTGTTCTAAAGCAATGCTAAACTAATCTATGGAGTACCTCCTTTTTCCTTTTTTTTTTCCCCAGAGGAGTGTGTCTGCTCTGCTGACTTCAAGACCTCAGGGCTTCAGCATAACCCAGTATTCCTTAATTTAAGCCTGTAATTGATATTTTGGTGTCATGGATATTATTTTTTTCTAAAATTTTACACTTTTAATTTTCCTTAGTCATAAAAGGCATCATATGCATTAGCAGCTATTTTATATCCTTTCTGCCCTCCCATGACCTACATCCAAAACTCCCATGACATAAAAATCTGCCTACACACTCAACAAAGTAGTCTAAATCCTGCTTTAGATGAACTCTTTGTTACACTCTTAACGAGACAACAAAGATAAACCCAGTAGCAAGGAAGATGCTCTTGGATTTGGCAGGCTTTAGTTCAGCACCTTTTCCACAAAGGCTTTTCATTTGTCCTTAAGAAAGTCAGCTAGTGGGATCCATGCACTTGAACATCTTATTTGAATACAGACTTTAACATCTCTGTGCTTTGGTATCCTAATTGTACTGGGGAAATAAAACTCCGTGATTTTACCAGTCCGCTGTGAGCATAAGAATGACAAAAATTAGAGGTGACACACATGCTGGAATAAGGATTTAGGAATAAGATACTCTTTATGATTCTTGCAGTGCTCTGGTAGATTACAACATGTAGAGTCTCAAGCAATTGTTCACAATGTGTGTATGTAGATATGGATGTATTTTTATGAACAACAGAAAGATCTTGATTAAATTCTGATGCAAAATGCCAATTATGCAAAATAAGGTTCTATACAAAAATGACCTATTACATTATTAATTAAGAAATACAAGCTTAAATTAAATTAAATAGGAAAATGAATACTATAATCAGTGCACTTTTTACTGTTAAATTAATTATTAAAAACTATAAATAGCTTAAGCTTTCCTCAGTGTTCCAATTATGTTTCAACTGCATATTACTCTATTACCAGTGGTATATCTGCAGCAAATGAAGACTTGATGTCCTGGTTTCGTTAAAAAACAAGTTTCTCTTTTAGTGAATTTTGCCTGTCAGCTAAAGCCTTCATATTAGCTGCATTTTCCTGGAGAACCAGACACATGTTTTGGTAAACTCAGCAATGGAATGCAAACTTATTGATAAGCATGGATGGACATCTCGCGAGAGGGGCAACGAGAAACTGGTGACCGAGAGACTGACTAATGGTGTATAACATTCCATTCACGTGAATAGTTCATATAAAAGTGAGAGATCACGAGGATCTCATCCCTTTTGCCCTTTTCCTTCCCTTCTGCTTATGGCTGACATTAGGAGAGGACCTTGCTAGTCGTCCCTGTGAACTGAGGCCGGTTGGCTACAGAGTCTAATCCAGGACTTTGGGTGCTGGCTCTGCAGTTGCTGAGACTTCCAAGATTGGTTTTGTATATTTTGTATTATTTTCTCTATTCTTATTAGTAGCATTAGTAAAACATCTTTAATTTTTCCAACTCTCTTCTCTCTGTCCTTCTTTCCCTCCCGATCGCCTGTCCTGAGTGGGAAGGGGGGAGAGGGAGGGGCAAAGGGGGGAAGTGGGGGGGTAGAGGAGGTTAACAATACGTCTGCCAGGGTTTGATTGTCACCCCGCAATCTTAACCCTCGACACTTGAATAATATCACCTTCCAGTTTTTGCCTTCATTAGTAATTGTAGTGACACTGTTAACCACAGTTGATAGAATCTTACTGCCTTTGCTTGCAAGACAGACTGTTCCGCTTCAAGGGACGGTTTCACAGCTCTAGTAAGCTGCATTAACACTCCACCATGGCTGATGCACACAGTGGTCCCCGCCCTTCCCACTCTTCCCTTCTGCCCCAGTGTCGATCACTCACTTTTGCTCACACCATGCCACATCAAGTACTGTTGGGTTTTTTTTCCCTTGAAAGCAAATAATAAAATGTCTGTAATTTACAAAAAACAACAACAACAACAAAACAAAAACAAACAAACAAACAAACAAAACCAAAAACAAGCTGATAGACTTTTGTCCTGAAGTGCTTCCCCAAATTACAGAATACTTTGAGACTTGTAAAACCAGTGGAACAGAGCAATGCCTGATCACTCAGTTCAGCTTCTGGCATAAGAGAAATGTCTGGGAGCAAGGCCAAAGAGCATACTGGACCAGCTATTCTCATATGCCATAGTAGCTCTCCAGAGAATGTTACTGTGTTTTATTAGTTAAAGCAGCATTATCCTCTCCTTGTAAATATCTGTAGCAGCACAGTGGACAAAGGATCAACTTTCAAAAATGTTTTGAGAAGTAATAGTAATAGTTTCATCCCTATTCATCCACATATTGTGCAAAATCCAAATTATATCCTTAAAAATCCCTATGAGGCCACTACATGTCCTGATGCTGCTAGTATACCATGTCTCATCCAAAGTCCCTATGAGACATTCCTCATTCTGGGCTTGATTATTATGTGTAAGCTAAACTAGTCTGCCCCATGTGGCCTATGAAGGTCAGACTAATTCTTCTCATCCAGACTTCCTACTCGAGTTTCTCCTCCTAGAACATCAGTCAACTTGTCCTTGCATGCAAGTTGAAGTGAAAACCAGTGAGGATAAATGTGGAGTCTGGGCTTGAAACCTGAGCTGAAGTAACAACCACAAGGTACTCGTGTGCCATGGTGCCAGCACAGGCAGCTCAAGGGTTCAAGCACAACATGCATCTCTTTTCAGCTATGCTATGATTACAGTCTCACAGCATGGCTGAGCCTATTGTGAAGGAGAGAGAGAAGAAAAAACATCACATTAGCAAACAAATTGGTGCAGAGGTATGCTGCTAACCCCATGATGGAGTGGTTTCACATTTCTTGTAGCTGATCTCCACTGCTGCTGAAAGGTGCAATTCCAATCTCTGCCTGGCCACATCTTCTCACCTTTTCTCTTTGTTGGGGCTGTGCTGCTTTGTCAGCACAGGTAGCTGAAACAGCTTGCTGACCTAGCTGAGAAAATATCTTTTTTGTGATTGTTTTCTTTCCAGCTGGGTTAGGCGAGCTTCTCTGAGTCACTTCACAGCCACACAAACGCTGGCACTACCACAACGGAGTCAATGGTGATGCACGTTGGGGCGAGGAGAATCGTTCTTTTTGGAAGAGTACATTCTCAAATTGGTTGAAGATAGTTGTGAAACCACACAGCTGAGTATGAACCCAACACAGGTATGTGGCTGTGAATCAACACATAAAACTAAATGCCAAATTCAGAAGACTTTAGACTATTAACGTGGCACTGCAGTTGTTAATGAGTAGCACTACAATGGCCAGTGAGATTGCTGTAGAATACTGTGGTCTGTCAAGTAGAAGCAAAGTGAGAGAAAGCATAAATGTCAAATGTTTCTGAAGTCTTTCTGTTACTTTCTGTAGCAACAGGAGATTATAAACCCTGGCAAAATGAGAACAATTTTTAAATAAAAGTTGAAACTAAGGAATCCCAAATAAGTCTTCTAATATAGGACAGCAGAAGGGAACAAACCGGCAGTTTTCTCATACTCCAGTTTTCTGCTTCTAGAGATGCTTCCTGCTATATTGTGCTTGTAGTTCCTCTTCTCAACTTTACAGAGAGACTCTGCAAAGTTTTGCACAAAGCATACGCTGGTCACATGAAACAGAAGGCATCAGGTTTGATCATGGTTTTCCTTGACATTCCCTTTCTCACCTACTGGCTGAGGCAGGAAAAATAGGTAGTGTCAGGGGACATAGGGATGGGGACGATGAAATTCTAGCTGCAGTATACTTTGTTGTCAAACTCACAAAACAGCTTAGCTGCTTGGAGCCAAATCTTCCATCTGCACCACCATGTAATTACAGCAGCCACTGCCCAGTAGTTTTCTGCCCTTACCTCTCCTTGGTGATTAAATGTGTGCTTTCCCACAGGGGGAGACTTAATGGCACCCAACGAGTTTGGCTCTCTGTGCATGCTTTTTAGCCATCTCAGCTAGGTAGCGGAGCAGCGCTTACTCCAGAGCTGTGAGGTTTCCTTACGAAGCTTGGGAGCAGAATTTGCTCTAGTGAGAACATCTTCTGGTTTTGAATATGTAAAATATACACATTAAAACAGAAAGCTTAGATATCTTTTTCTTACCCATCTGTTAATTATTTTTCAAGTCGGTAAAGAGAAAACAATTTCCATATTATATTTTATGTTGAGGTTAATCACTTGTTTGGCAAGTTTAGTGTTTCTTTGTAGGAAAAAATACCAAAATAAGAAAGATATCTTTCACTAACTAGTAACTGAATTTTACAGTGCTCATACATTTGTCATTGCAAAAATGTATTTCAGCAGGAAACCACATGAGATGAATTAGATTTCCTGTTCAGCTTAGAGAGTAGCACAAGCCTATTGATGCATCTAGTGAGTTCAGAGTTGTTATTTAATGTTACAGGAGGTACAGATGACATTAAAACTCTTAAGTTTTTCTTCATCTGAAGACTAATGTGAATGGGCTACATGGTGTGAACTTCTTTCTGTCTGCTTCTGTGAGCTGCTTGTTGCAACATGCAACTACTGAGACAGCAAAGTACAATAAATTTGCAGCCTAAGAAAGCTACCTTTGATGTCAGGCAACTGTGCTTGGGCTCTAAAATAAAAATTCAAATATATAGCTATAAATTAAGGTGCTCTTCTAAGTCAGATGGAGAGCTGTTCATGGCCACACTCTTTTGCCAAGCAGCAAAGCTTGAACTCTACCATTTCTTAGCAACAGCATCTTATAGCATCATATAACTCCAGGGAGCATCCAAAAGCAATTTCCTTTTTTTCTCTCACATGATAACTAAAACTTGATGAAAAGAGAAGACTTATGTCATGATTCAGAATGTGACTTTCAACACTTTGGAGGTGAATCTTGGCAATCTGCATGAAGCTCTTTCTATAACAGAAAGTGCTTTTTACATTTCCATCATAATTCAACTCAAAAACAAGACAAAAAATACTGACATGAAATACAACCAGTGTAAAATGACAGTCAATTTCCTCACTGGTTTGTTAACATTTTTTTTTCCTTAAGACAGAAGAAAGAACAGTAATCATTGGATCTTCCACAACCCATAACATCAGACATGGATAGCACTGCTTTCAAGGCCAACAGTAAATGGAGTGCTTTTCAGAGAGGTTTGAGTTTCACTAACTGAAATCAGTTACATTCGAAAGATGCCAACTGTATTTTTAATTTTTTTTTTTTTTTGTATCTGGAGTCCCATCTGTGGCAGAAGAGTCATTCTGTGCTAGGTTGCGTGATGAAGTTCACCCACACACCCACAAAGGAGCTTAGAGAGATAATGCCAGAAGAGGAATGCCAGGCTCATCATAGGAGCCATCAGCCCACTGAAGATGCACCTTCACAAGCCCAAAGGTGCACAGGGATGCAGAATCACAGGCAGGAACCTGAAACAAGTATCACAGGAGAATTAATACCTTGTCCAGGCCCTGCCATGAGCTGTCCCAGAAGATCCTCAGCCCCAGTGTCCAGGTGAAAAACCCATCATGATGAGGCACCATGAGCAAGAAGCTCTCTGGATCACCTTTTGGACCGAAGTGGGATTATGGCCCAGGGACTTCACCATGAAGGTGGTGAGGCAGTGGAACAGGCTGCCCAGAGGAGTTATGGATGCCCCATCCCTGGAAGTGTTCAAGGGAGAGGCTTAGATGATTTGCAAAGGAACAAGACTGGGAAAATAGAGGTGTCGGGGGATAAAAAGGGCCAGTCATGTAACTAGTGTATTTTTCAGTATTTCTGTATTTCACTACCTGTATCCTAACATTTTGTTCACCTTTTTAACTCCTTCTGCCCATTGACATGTTGCCAGTCAACTTTCAAGTAAGCAATTTGGCAACCAGCACTTTATGACAATGTAGTTTGGGTAAAGAAAATTAATAAGTACTTAAACAGTTTCTTATAATAACCTCTCACAATAGTTAAAAAGAAAATTCTGTCAAAGTCACAAAGAATACCAATACACCATATAATTTTCCTTCTGATTAGTTTTTCTACTTTATTCTTTTCTGTGTTGTGAATTTTGTCTTTTAATAATGTTTACCTAATTTACCTCTTCTTATATCAAGAGGCAAATATTTGTTTTAAGCAAACATTGGCTTGGTATCTAAATATTTACCTCAAAAAACTTCTGTGGAGTGGTTCTAGAGCTAAAACATTTATAACACCTCATTGCCATCACTGTATTCAAGAATTTATGGAAAATGAGTGAGTCCAAATAAAGGAGAATATACTATTATCTTCAGAAAGAAGGAAGGAATGGGCATAATTTCAATGTCAAGAACAACACTAAAGTATTATTAAACAGCCCCATTAAAAGCACACGGAGAATCAGCGAAAAAGAAACAGCCAGCAAAGACTTGTTGCAAACAAAAGTTTGTTAAACTGCTGTTTTCTTTAGCAGAGTATCTGGTCAGCAGTGAAAGAGGCAGTAGAAGTGATGTGTATCAACTTTAGGGAATCTTCGGGCACTATCTTACGTTACATTCTCATACACAGTGTACAGAAATATTTTGTTCTTGGATAAATCACTACACAGTAGGTGCACAATTGCTTACAGAAAATACTACAAGACATACCAATATTGTGTTTTCAAACAAAAAGGAAATATAATATAGAATTCTGCTGGGGTCTAGCCAAGATCTGATGCAATGCAACATTTTCATTCATGACTTGGTTGATGGAACAGAGAGCACACTTACAAAATATGTACATAATGCTAAAGCAGAAGAGGCTGCAAGGGAGCTGAAGGATTAGAATTCAAAATGACTTTGATAAATGGGAGAAGTGGTCTGTAATCAATAAGATGAAACTCAATAAGCACAAGTCCCAAGTACTATATTGAGGTAAGAAAAAAAATCAAATGCATAAATACAAAGTGGAGAATAGTGATGGTGCTGTAGAAAGAGACCTGGGTGTTACAGTAAACCACATATTGAATATGAGTCAACAAAATGATGCTGATGAAAAAATAGAAAAACTCATCCTGGGACATTTTAATAGATGTGTCATATGCAAGACAGGGTTAGTAATTGTTTTCCTTAATTCACCTCTTGGAAGACTTAGTTTGGTGTAGTTTAATAGGACAGTACAAAAATAAGTTGAGAAAAAAAAAAAGAAAAAAAAAAGAGGTTTAAAAGATGGAGAATAATTAAAACATTGAAAGGATATATTGGCTCTAAAAAGGTTGATGGCAGTTGTGGAGATGATATGAAAACCTTCCAATATGTAGAAGGTTCTCATAAGCAGGGATCCCATTGATTGTTCTTCATGACACTAAGGACAGGATTAAACCCAGCTGGCTTCGCAGCAGGAAAGGTTAAGGCTAAGACAAGAAAAACTTTTAACTCTAAGGACAGCTATGGACACAAATAGGTCACCTAAAGATATGGTATAATCTGCACCATTCAGTTTTCTAAGAAGAGGTTAGAAAAATACTCATCAGAGATTCCCTGTCCCTTGGAGAAAGACACAAATAGTATGAGTCCCTGCAGCTTTTTTCATTCTAGCGACTATTAGAGTATCAAAGAAAGAGAAACTTGTAACTTAAATTAGCTTTTTAAAATTTTAATGCTAAATATTTTCATGCCAGTTTCTGACAGTGACTTGCCTTTCTTATCTGCAAAAGGAAATTCATGCCCTGGTGGTCTTCTCCTTGTAAGTAGTAATGTCTGCAGAGAGGTTAGATCTGCTGCTGACTTTGATCCTTCTCTCAAGACAGCTTAATACATCTCTTGATGCCTGCAGGCCTTTGATTCCAAATATTTATCTTCTTTTGGATTTATTTCTGGCCACTTGAATTTTACATTTCCCCACAGAGCCCCTTTGACACACACATCAGCTACAGAATTCAGCTGCCGCTGTTCATGACGTTCCTTCCTGGCATCACTGGGCTGCTATTAATTCTTGGTACTTGAATAAATTACCTAATGCATATCTATGTTTGTTGTTTTTACTGTTCTCCTGTGGTGTGCTTGAATAGTTACCAAGTTCATGTTAAGGATTTTATTTTCTTAAATGTTTTGCCTCTGGTTTCAGGATTTTACGCCTTTGGACACTCTTTCTGTAGTTAAGATCACTACACTAATCTTCACTATCTTGCAGCTACTGTGACAGAGGGAGCCAGCTGTAATTACTTCTTAAATCAGATCTTGTTTGTTACTTAGGACTAAATCTCCTGTTCACCAGCAAAGCTACCTACTGCTTAAAGCAGTCATTTGTGGTAACAAGAATTTGCTACCCTTAGCTATATCCTTCACTGGCATTTGAGCCACTAATCCTGGTTACTTGAAATATCTGTTACTTTTACTTCCATTTGTACCTTTCTTTGTGCACTTTTCTAAGGGTCATTCTTCTACAACAAAATGCACTGAGACTTGAATCTAGATAAAAATGGAGTCTATGGTTCATGTTTTCTGTCCTCTCACCTCAGAAAGTTCATTAAAGTAAAACTGTGTCAAGATCAGAGAATATATTTGAGACTATGGAATGTGATTGCTCTGTCAGTTTCCTTTTCTATTAGAGTTCAGGGGTAAAAATTCTACCTTACATCTCCCCATACACCTGCTGTACCTGTAGACCTGAATTTCCAGATATATTATATGATTTTTCTTACACAAGAACCAGTGTTGTTATTGACATCTCATGTAGCATTTTTTACATTCGTTAATACAAGATTTGTGCAGAAGTGGATGACTGGTAGCACGTACAAAGTCTGGATTACAAATTGCAGATTACGCAGAGCATAGGATGTCCTGTTTATGCTCACGTGTATTATAGGCATGATAATTAGTGTCCTAGCTGGAACTGCATTCCGCTTTCCCATCCTCTGGTACTCTGGAAGTTGCCAGTCTGGTTTCACTGCATGGAATAGGGGAGAAGGATCATGCTTCTGTCTTTGAAGTATCCAACAGCTTAAAAAAAACCTCACATAAGATATCATGGACCTGTCACCACACCCACCATCAGAGCCTCTCCACTTTTGCAAGATGAACTGAGCAAGCAGCATGTCTCTGGGCCCAGCAGGAGGGTTTTCAGCAGCCGTGCAGATGTACACAGGCTTCTGAGCCAGAAGCATTGTCTCCTGTACACAGTGGGCCACATAAAACAAGTCTGCAAAGTTGGAGTTACATCAGGCACAGCTTTCGGTGTAGTCAGATATTGTGACTGATGACAAAGACAGGACCCATTTGAGTGTTGTGTCTGGCTCTGGGAGAAGAGTTCTGCAATGCAGGTGGGGCAGCTCAGCAGCGAAATGAGATTTGTAGAATGGGAAGTACAATATTAATGGCAGATTTGTGATAAGTTCAGCCCTTTTTTGGTGAGGTAATGACAAGTAAAAGCGTGGTATTGAACAGGTAGGGAAGAATAACTAATCATGCAGAGACCCAAAGCATACTTCCCCTATATTAGTGCTGTGACAGCATGTCGGGACCAGAAAATCAGCAGCAAGCAAAGTTATTCAGGAAATGAAAACATCCATTCTGATAAGTGGTAGCAGACTTTTCTTAGATACTTTCTTGGCTGCATCAGGGTCACTTAAGGTGAAAAAATACCCTCCAAATATTCAGGTCTCCATGCTCTAGATCAAAAGGAAGGAGTAATTGTGTTGTAAGCTGTTATAGCTAACCATGGAAGACAAAGGCAGTGTCGGGTGGTTTGGCAAGGTGTATGATGTCTGGGCATCCCAGAGCTCTCTCCTAGACATGCTAACAGGAGTATCCCCCAAGTTCCCAGTACGCTGAGAGCAAGACAGACCCATCAAGAACCACAGGTAATTCTGTCTGCACCCCAATATCCAAGCTCATGAGCTCATCCATTGGCAACCTCCACTAAATTTTTTTCAATTACTGCTTAAGTTGCTGTCAAATGGCAGCTGGATGTGTGCTTGTCCAGTTCGAAGAATAATCATTGGTCTTCTGTCAGACTTGATTCTAATCACTGCCTTCCTACATTTTTTTTACGTATTTAACACTGTCTCTCACCTAATCATGAGGATATGCATCCCAAGGTTTTTCCTTCCTGTTGAATTTAGCATGGATGATGGCAGGTTATGTCACATACTTGGAAACGGGGACTCTCTGGCTTGGGAGGAAGGCAAGATGTCTGAGACTGAGATCTGTCAGAAGTAAGGGATAGGAGGAGAGAAGCCAAAACACTTTACAACAATGGCAAGTAAAGTAGCCCCGTGAGTTTAAACAGACTGGGCAGGATGACTTCAGTTTTCAAACTTGTAATAGGTCAGGCATAGAAAAGTGTACAGCAGGTAATGATCTCTCCCTTAAGGTGTGCACATGACTTTCATGCTGGGTGATGTGATTCTGGGTGGTGAAAAAGGACATCTTTGACTAAGCCAGGGGAAGCCCTTCAATGAATGTCCTGAAACTGATGTCCATGCTTTGTCCTTGGACATGCTGAAGTCCTGGATTGTAGCTGTCACCTGTTACTGTGAAAAGGAATAAAGTCTGATGTCTTCAGTAATGTCAGGTAGATCCCACTTTTCTGTTCTAAGCTAAAAGCTCACTTTTACAATGTCTGATGCAATGTCACCCAATGGTCAGGGTTGATATGATGAAGGGGTGGGAGGTGCATGGATCCTTTCTAGACTCACATTATTACAAAAATAAATAAATGGAATAAATAAATGTTTGACTCAGTGCCTGAGACCTGTTTTCTCATAATTACCATCACATAGTTATGAGATGAGAAAATCCTAGAACATCAGGTGAATAAGAAATCAGGTGCAATGGGCATAGATGAGGTAGAAGGGAAAGGGAGCTCTGTGTTTTAGGCTTGGACAAGTTGAGGCCATGGCAGACAGAACTGGAGCACCCATTTTTACCACTGGTCCTCCTGAAGGCAGGATTCTTAATCCAGTCCTGAGCTATTTGAGGTACCCCAAGCTGATCCCTTTGCAGAAAAACAACATTCCAGAAGGATTCATGCCTTGAGTACCCATGGTGTTTTGCATAGATGTTTTCCAGAGAAACCCAGCAGGTCAAATACTTCTGACTCGGTCCACCAGGGACCGTGTGGAACAATGCCTCGGGAATGTGTTTGCCAAGTACACGATTTCCTCTGTGGCCCTGGTCCAGGCTCTGTCTGATCAGTAACACTATGTTGTCATCAAATTCTTCAAAGCTGCTGTTGTTGGAGCCAAGACAGTTTACAGCATAACACCAAATTGATTCCAGCCAAGACCCACATGATAGAGGAAAAATATGTACCCAAACCTGCAGACACCAAAGGAAGACGATTTCTTGGAAAGATTTGGGTTCTATGACAAAGCCATATCAAGAGCAGAAAAGGAGGACGAAAGAATTGGCAAAAGAGCCTTTGGGCTGGCACAGAAGGTTCATTCAGAAATACAGATATCTGATACCCGATCTTGCATAATCCTGCCAGATAAAAATTATTCCTTCATTTGTTTATTCATGTATTCTTACCCCCACTCTCACCTTCAATCAGAGTGGTCTTATACTAGTTGTGCATCTTGTGTCTAAGGGCTGTAGCATTTTTAATCTGAGCTATCCTACAACCAGATTTATAGTTTTGTGACGCTACCGTCTCGTGACTGTCTCTGCTGTTTACAGCTGCTGGCCTCTCTGCTCACTCTGTCCAAATGCAACCTATGTAAGTCCTGGCAGATAGCAGGGAGGGTAACCAATGAAACTGGAGCACGCAGCCAGCTGTCTCTCCCTCCCCCTTCACGCCCCTCTCCTTTTTCTCCTCCTTTGTAAAGATATTTAGGTGTTGCTCTGTTCAGCATTACAAGCCTCACTGTGCTCAGTAGAGAAATGTCTAAATAGGTTCAAAAATATCAGTCACTGTGTTAGGCGAAGAATCAATGAGCACCAAGGACAACTTACAGAGTAAGCCAGAAGCGACATAAAAGAAGACACAAGGTAGTTTGGGAGCTTACAAAGGAAAAAAAAAAAAAAAAATTAAAAACACATGCAATTTGGGGGAAAGAATATTCTCCAGGTGGAGAAAAGAGTGAGCATTAGAACTAGGAAAGAAAGTTGCAAAAAATAGTGGGAAACAAAGATCCAGAGAAGTGACTTCACAGAGTTGGAAGAAAAGAAAAAAATGAAGTCATGCTACTAAAGAACGTAATCAAAAGATTAGAGAAACAGAAACAAAATGTAGAAATTATAAACGAGAGAGAGAAAACTGCACATATCTCTACAGAGAAAGGATAGTTGAAATATTAAAAACAATGAGTTAAACTCTTCATAATAAAACAAAATATATATACACTATGAGAGATGCCAAGCAGTAGAGACTCAGCACTAATTGGATTTTCTTACTTTGAGCTGTTGTGCAAACCAGCCACCCTCATCCATTCCAACAGCAGCTAAGAGTCTTGTGTCAACAAATATACATCTTTACACCTAATCTTACTTCCATGCAACTCAACAGGTCACTTCTGCTGACTTCTATGGGAGCCCATGGAAAGCAACCAGTATTTGGGTGCAGAGAGTAGGTACTGGTTCATGTGGAAACAAAGCTGGAAGGTAGACTCAGAAAGCTTAAGTTGGTAGAAAGAATTTGAAGAAGAGTGACATTTGGAATCTGGGAAAGAGTAGGTGGTATAGGAATAACTGTGGATGGGAAAAATATATAAAAATCATGATGCCCCTACTGAAACCACCTACGCCACCACCATCTTTTATCTGACACTTTGATCACTCACTGAATTGAGATAGAGCTTTTACTCTTTGCACCCTAGAGCTAGATTTTCCAAAGCACTGTACATACAGCCACAGTTTAAAAGCTTCTACAATACTTAAAACACCTGTCTCCCACTAAATCCAAGGGCCTTGCTAATACATCTGTTCGTTCTTCATGCAAACCCACATGCAGAATGTGCTTCCTACCCTGCCCCTCAAGGCCCTGAGCACACGGGCAGGCTCTGGTGCCCTGACCACTCTCACCCAGGACGCCTGACTGCTGCCCTGGGGCCAGAGCTCCACCAGAGCTCAGCCCTGACCCCAAACCAGCCGTGCGGTGGACGTGATCCCATCTCCTGCTCCTCTGATGATCACTGGACCATTGGCAGGTCCTGTCACCACCTCAGGTTTTGCTGAGCTGTAAACCATGAGATGTTTGCTTATTTGAACTCAATCTATTCAGCATTTTAAGGTAATTTTCTGATATATCTGCTTGTGACCTGTGTACAATGCCCAATAAGGGCTCACACCCTATTTATTTCTGATTATTTTCTTACTGTACAACAGACAAGCCTGATATTTTTACATTTTCTTTCTTCCAGAGGATGGGCTGGAGGCCTGGGGTTTGAGACTAAGGGTGTCCTCATCCCTTTGAAGGATTAAACTGTTGAACAGCTGGTAAAGAAATTCTTTGGTGCTTTTGTTACTGACTTGTGGTTAGCAGGTGCTCTGTATGACTGGACAAAGTATTTGTGCACAGAGTATAAAAAATTTAAACTGACAGAGCTGCACATATGCACCACTGCCATCACATTTCTTCCACATTCAAATGGGGTTAACGGGCTTTGCCAAACTCCTATTATAAATTTTGCAGACCTGCCATTTCTTGCACCACACCACAGCCGCAAACAGTTTTGGCTCACACAGGTATTTTTCCAAACCAGTCAGGTTGAGTGGGCAACACCCCCCGCTCACACACACACCTGGGCCTGCTCCCACACAGAAGACGCAATACAAGAACGAGAGAAAACCAACATCACAATTTATCCATTTTTAATGCAATCAGCAGCGACCAGCCTAGCCCACCACAACGGATTCTGCGAACCTGCAGCGAGGCTATGCAAAGCGCTGACCTGACCCAACCTGAGCCGAAGTCAAGTCCAGTCAAGTCCAGTCAAGCCAAGTCCAGCCAAGCCAAGTCCAGTCAAGCCAAGTCCAGTCAAGCCAAGTCCAGTCAAGTCCAGTCAAGTCCAGTCAAGTCCAGCCCACCCGCCCAGCCTTCCCGGCCTCCGCAGCCCCCGCCGCCGGCTGACGGCACCTGCCGGAGAGCGGCCCTCGCACCGCCCCCAACACCCTCCCTGCACATGCGCCACCGCCAAGAACTACATATCCCGGCGTGCCGCTCGCGCCCGCCGCCGCGGCTGAGCCAATGGGAAAGGAGAAGGCCAGTTCCCGCCCCCTCGCCCCCCGCTGCGGGAAATGTCCCCAGCAGGTGCGCGAGAAATCCGTGGGCCGCCCGTCCCCCGTGTCCCTGCGAGCCAGGCGCGCAGGCAGAGGCTGGCTCGGAAGGCTGTTACAAAGGAGTAGCGGAGTGAACGGGAGGGAATAGGCCCCAGCTGCTGTGTGGAGATCAAGGGGGTCTCTTCTCTTCCTGCCTCTACCGGCCGGGACGGGGAAGGGGTGGGGGCCGCCAGCGGGGTCCGGCGCGGAGGGAGAAAGCTGCTCCTCAAAGGAAGCTGCGCTACGGCTTCCCGCGCGCTGTCAGTTAGGAGCGCGCGAGGCGGGCAGATGCCACCCGATTGGCGAGTCGCTGCGCGAGCCCCCGCCTACCCCTCGCCGGATTTGCTGTCGGCTGGCGCGCGCGCGCGCTGTCAATCAGCTCCCGAGCCGCGGCGGGCCGCAGGTAGCCCGAGGGGCTACGGCTGGGCCGGGCCCCGCCCCACGGCGGCCGGGCCCCGCCTTCCGCCTGCCCGCCCCTCGCGCTGTCAAGAGCGGCACGAGCGCGGGAGCCGGGCTCGTCCGCCCGCGTCGTGGGCAGCCGCCGCCCCCGCCCCCACCCCGAAGCGCGCGCCTCGGCAGCCACGCCTCCTCTGGCCCGGCGCGCGGCCAGAAGAGGAGGAGAAGGAGGAAGACGAGGGCCCGGGCCTGCCCCGCTGCCTGCCGGGGCCGGGCTCCCGGGGCGCCGCGTCCCGCCCCCGCCCCGCCTCCTCTGCCTCCGGCGTGGGGAGCGCGGCTGAGGCGGAGAGGGGCGGCCGAGAGGCTGGCGGCTGGGCTCGGTTTTCTGCTCAGTGGGCGTCAGTTGGGCCCCGGCGGGCCCCGCCCCCGCTGCCGCTCGCCCTCCCTCCCCCTCGCCGCTCGGCCGGCCCGCAGCTGTCACTCAAGGCGGCGGGGCTGAGGCCGGCGGCGGGCGGAGAGAGAGGCAGCTACGCCACAGCCCAGCGGCGGCCATTCGTGGAAAAATAGGCCGTCCCGCTCCTCCCAGCTCCGGCTGCGACCGGCCTTCTCCCCGCTACCCCCACCCCACCCTCCGCCTCCTCCTCCTCCTTCTCCTCCCCCCTAAAGCGGCGCCTCAGCGGGGCATTAATGCGGGATGAGCGGTATGTAACCCCCTCCCTCTCCCTCCTGTGCACACCCCTCCCTCCCTCCGCTCCTCCCTCCACCCTTCATCCCCCCTCTATCCCGCCCTCCCGGGTTCCCCCTTTTCTTCCGTGCTGCTCCCCCTTCTTACCCCCTTCGTCTCTTGCTACCCCTCCACCCATCCGCACTGCTTCCTCTTATGCCCCCTTTCTTCTGTTCCTCCCCAGCCTGCCCCTCCGACTTGCCTCCTCCGTACCTCCCTCCTCCATTCCCCCTTTCTTCGCTTAACCCTCCCTCCTGTGCACATCCCTCCCTCCTTCATTCCTCTTTTCCTCCCTCTTTCCCTCCCATGCACAGCCCTCCTCCTGCCCCCTAAAGCATCGACGGCCACTCAGTGGCCGTCGATGCTTTAGGGGGCAGGAGGAGGAGGAGGGTTGTGGGTGGTTTTTTCCTGCTGTCTCTGGGAGAGGAAACCAAACCTCCCCTTTCTGGGTGTTAACTCTCCAGCCCCCATGGGTTGGGTTTCAAACCACGTTTCTTAGGACTCGTTCTTTTGTAATAATGATTTCCAGTGTTGTTTTTATGAAGAGGTAAAGGCGGCAAGCTGGGAACCAAAAAGGATATGCTCGTAGCTTTTGTTATTGTATAAATGAAGGTGAATAATTAACCTGTTACACTTGATATTTTTGCAGATCAAAAGAAGGAGGAAACTATGCCCACAGAGGGAGAGAAATCTCCCGAGGCAGAGAATAACAACAATAATAATAAAAAAGGGAAAACTGGAGGCTCACAGGTAAAGCACGCATACCCAAACAGGGAAGCGCCTAAACTATTAGCATTTAAGATTAAATGTTCGACTAATAGCATTTCCTGCTCAGGACATCTTTCTTTGGGCTGGATGAAACATACTTGGTTGGGTGCAATATTTTTACTGCCTAGACATGGTTTTTGTAATTGCATTTTGCAAGGATCAGCTGCTTTCCATGTAATACAAGCACTTTAAATTTTTTCTTTATTTTAGAGGAAAAAAAAAAAAAGACTGGATTGAGGATGCAGTTGAGCTCCTGACTGTCACATATTCATTGATAACTGGGAGGTTTATGTTTAAAGATGATTTACAGAAATACATACTTCCTTTTTCAGAGCTGTATCACATTGGTCTCTGTGCAGAAGCACTTTTTTTTCTGCTTCCTGTGTAAACCTTAATGCTAATTGCTAATGGTTCGTACTCATGCTCTTCTCCTGAATCTGTTCTGTTTTCTTTCTTAATGGATAGGATTCTCAGCCTTCACCTCTCGCTTTGCTAGCAGCCACTTGCAGCAAAATAGGAACTCCAGGTGAGAATCAAGGAACTGGACAGCAGCAGATTATTATAGATCCAAATCAAGGTTTGGTGCAACTTCAGAATCAGCCACAGCAGTTAGAACTGGTAACAACTCAGCTTGCTGGAAACGCTTGGCAGCTTGTGGCTGCTGCTCCTTCTGCTTCAAAAGAAAATAATGTTACTCAACAAGGATCTTCCGTTGCCTCAAGTGCAGCAAGTCCCTCCAGCAGTAACAATGGAAGTACATCTCCTTCAAAAACCAAATCAGGCAATTCTTCTGCAACAAGCCCTGGACAATTCCAGGTAATTCAAGTACAAAATCCAAGCGGTAGCGTCCAATACCAAGTCATCCCACAGATTCAGACAACAGAAGGTCAACAGCTTCAGATCAATCCATCTAATACTACTGGTCTACAAGACATACAGGGTCAAATTCAGCTTATTCCTGCAGGGAATAATCAAGCTATCCTCACGACTGCGAATAGGACATCTTCAGGGAATGTTATTGCTCAAAACCTAGCAAATCAGACAGTTCCAGTCCAAATTAGGCCTGGTGTTTCCATACCGCTGCAACTGCAAACTATTCCTGGTACTCAGGCGCAAGTTGTAACAACGTTGCCTATAAACATTGGTGGGGTAACCCTGGCACTGCCTGTGATAAACAATGTGGCAGCTGGAGGAAGTTCGGGTCAAGTTGGCCAGTCTACTGAAAGTGGAGTTTCCAATGGAAATCAGCTGACATCTACGCCTGTCACTTCTGCCTCTGGTGGTACAATGCCAGAGTCTCCTTCCTCATCTTCCACCTCCACAACCACTGCCTCAACATCTCTAACTAGCAGTGACACGCTAGTAAGCTCTGCAGAAACAGGCCAGTACACAAGCACAGCAGGCAGCAGTTCGGAGCAGACAACTGAAGAACCTCAGTCAACTGCTACAGCAGACTCTGAAGCCCAGAGCTCCAGTCAACTTCAGTCCAATGGACTTCAGAATGTCCAGGATCAGTCAGGTTCCCTTCAGCAGGTCCAAATCGTAGGTCAGCCTATTCTGCAGCAGATACAGATCCAGCAGCCTCAACAGCAGATTATTCAGGCCATTCCCCCGCAGTCATTTCAGCTCCAGTCGGGGCAGACTATACAGACCATCCAGCAGCAGCCTTTGCAGAATGTTCAGCTGCAGGCAGTGAGTCCAACTCAGGTGCTCATCAGGGCTCCAACTTTAACACCTTCAGGGCAGATCAGCTGGCAAACTGTACAGGTTCAGAATCTGCAAAGCCTTTCAAATCTTCAAGTTCAAAATGCTGGGTTACCCCAACAACTAACCATTACCCCAGTGTCTTCAAGTGGTGGCACGACCATTGCCCAGATTGCACCAGTGGCTGTTGCTGGTACCCCCATCACTCTGAACGCTGCCCAGCTTGCTTCAGTACCTAATCTTCAAACAGTAAGTGTTGCCAACCTCGGTGCTGCAGGTGTTCAAGTTCAAGGAGTTCCTGTTACCATTACCAGTGTTGCGGGTGAGTGGTCTGACAAAGTTTTGGATTTGTTTGGGTTTTTTGGTGGTTGGTCGGTTTGTTTTTCGCTTGTGCAAGAATACCAGACAGTTTTAAATTAATTTTTTTTTTCCCCCCAGGATTTTCTGTAGTAAATGTTAAACCCTTAACTGTGAGGAAATACTTTATACTTACCACTAAAATTCTGCTTTTTTCTGAATAGCTGACACTTCTCTTAAACATTGAGCTAATATCACCAGTTGTGTCAATTGAAATTGAACTGTTTGTATTTGATAAAATATCCTTAAATGATCCTGTTCTCCATCTTGTTAAAGACTTGTAGGTTTTGGAAATTAATGTGAAACTTTACTGTTAGATGTTTGATATGTTTAAAAAACAATAACAAGCTTTTTCCAACCAGGCAGTATTCCTAGTCTCTGCATGGGGGATGTAGGATAAGAAAAGTGACAGCAGGTGAACTGTGATATCTTGTGTCATGGCATGCATCTGTATGGAACTGTTGATTGTGTTCTGCACTAACTCCTGAAGATGTTCCCTTAGAAGTTTGAGTTCTGCAAATAGATTGAGTGAAATAAGGTATGATTGTGTGCAGCATGGTTCCTGTGACTTTTTTAAAAAATAAAAACAACTGGTAACTGTACCTCAGTACTTGCTGATGAACTTCTGATATGAATGATGAAATGCCTATTTGGTTATGCTGTCTTAATAGTTGGGAAAGGAGCTACTAAAAGGCTCTAGGCTGGATAATGGACCTTAGACTTAAAGTAAATTCTGTGCCAGGTCTCTGTAATGTCCCAGAGGGGCAATTCTATATGTAAAACTTGCATATTTTTAACATTTCAGGTAAAACTTGATTTAGGGGTTCTCTCTGCCAGTTTAATAACTGCTTACGTGAGCTTGGTTTTATTTCATACAAATAAGTCTTCTGTTGTAGCAGTTAAAATTATTTATTGTATTAACAGCAATATGACTATAGACACAGGTTTTTAGTTTAAAACTGTAAGAAAAACCTCATGTTTAAATACTGTCCAGTCTGCATAAACAAATGTTAGTATCATGTTGATTTTTTTTTTTTTTTTTTTTTTTAATTCTATGCTAAGATGAAAAACGTTTAACTGCGCAAAGCATTGTTGTCTTTAGTTGAAACACATTTGAGGAAATTCCATGTAGTTTGATAATAAGAAATTTGCCTGTGGGATAATTTCATTTGCTGTGGTACTCTTCAGCACTTGAATGGCATGTTGAAATGCTAAGAGCTGGGTTGGATGCACTAAACCTGGCTTACATGAGGAGTGTTACAGAAATGTTAATCTGCGTAATCAGAATTAAAATCTTGACCTTGCATTTAGCTCTAATAGTTCAAAAAGAAGTTTCAGTTAGGTAGAGTTGTGCAGGTGCTAAATGTCTTGCAGTCCAGTTTGCCTTGGAAAATGTTTTTCTTAATGGGAAGATGCTGGCTGGCTACTGTTGTTAGAAGTTCCTGCTTCGGTTGGAGACTCTTCATAGGAAGTCTGCTTTGGGAACAGCCTAGATTTGGGGTTATGGGAAAAACCTTGCTGCATGCAGGTTTGTTTTGTTTTTTTTTTTTTTTCTTGCTTAGTAATGGTGTACAGTTGTTTAGTCCACACTAATACGTATTAGAAAAAGAGATTCTGAATATTGTCTGCTCAGTTATTTTGGCTGCATGTCTGTTTGCGTGTTAAGTCTTTTGGAAAATAAAGAGATTGAGATTTGTAACTGAGGATGAAAGAAGGGAAATGAGTCATAAGTATGGTCCTGGAGAAGCCAAGCCTTGTCATACAGGGTTCATATGTTAACTAAACTGAAGCTCTGTGATCATTGAATTCCCCCCCTCCTTTTTTTTTTTTTTTTTTCTTTTGTTAATTCAGGTAGGCCTTATGGCTGTTTCCACAGCACTTTTAATTTTATGCTCCATTCCTTTGTATTTAAGGTACTATTTGTTTTCCAAGGCTTCTCGAGGTTATGGAGAAAGAACAAACTTTGAGAATGTGAGAAATTAGTTATGATTTCTTTCTCATATTTATCTTTACTTTTCTGCTGTGAAATTTCCTGATGCCATATTTTGGGAATAGGAGACATGGTAGCATGGAAAGCAGAGTGAAGAGCATGATGTGCAGTCCTTAATATAATACTAAGTATCCAGGAAAAGAGTGATTATGAAATAGAAAATTATAAATATGCTAAAATCTAAATGTTGTTTGCCTGTTATAAGGAATAAGCTGTTTTGATCAGAGCTGTTAACTTCCTTGGATTTTCTGGGTTTTATTTGAAATATTTTTTGCTATTATTGTCACAGGAAGCCTTTTATAAACATAAACCGCTCTGTTACATCAACATCTGCCAAATGATATTTCCATTCTTTTACTACCATACCTAAGCTTGTCGGTGTGAACTCTTTTGCACATTATTTGAACTCTATAGAAGTGGATCATTCACTACACGTGAGCCGTAGAAGTAGGTGTTAGAGATGAACTGTATGGAGGATGTCCAGAAAGTGTCAGGGAAAAGACTGATTGAAGAACTCATCCCATGAGTTGGCTTAGGTGCACTAACTTTGTTAGTGGGGAAAAGAAAAGGTTACTTTGTCCTTTAAGCAAACCCAACTGATCAAGCCAGCTGAGTTTCAGGAAAAAGAAATTGCAATAAGTGTTTTTCTGAAAAAAACTGTTATTTTATTGGGTAGTACTTACCTTCCGTCAACATTGGTTTTCACAGTTGTTTGTACAATGGGATGATATAGTAGTAACTTTTTCTTAGTTTTTCAGTAGCAAATGAAATAGTAAAGAACTCTAACTGGAAATAACAAAAAAATCTTAGCTTAAAATTATTATAGGAATGTTAAGCTATAGAACCATTTTGGGAAAGTATCTTTTTTTGTGTGTGTGTGTCAAAGAGATTCTAAATTCCAAAACAGACAACTTTCCCATTGGGAAGAAAAACATTTAAAATCTTCAAGAAAATATTGTATTTTGGTCTACTTTTTATAACCTTTGCAACCAGAAACTTTGAGTAACAAGGTGTTTCTCCTGTATTGTAAACCATGGTAAGTATTAAACCTTGAATTTTATGTTGTGTATGGTCAAAAAGCAGGACAAAGCAGAGAAGTACCCTTTCACTTTCTGGCCTGAGGGAAACTCATTCAATATCAATGATGTAGAGGAAAACTACATTTGGTACAGGTTGCCCAGAGAGGTTGTGGGCTTTCCTTCTTTGGAGATATTAAAAAGGTGTCTGGACATGGTCCTGGACAACCTGCTCTTGATGGCCCTGTTTGAGTAGGGTAGTTGGACCAGGTATGACCTCTGGAGGTCCCTTCCAGTCCACACCACTCTGTGATTTTTTTTTTTTTCTGAGAAGATGTACAAAGCGTCAGTCAAAGGAGTAATTAAATGTACAGAAGAAAGCTGAGTGAGAAGATAGACACCAGTATCTGAGCCTTAAAACTAGATCTTTAAACAATTATTTAATTAAGAGCTAATCAAATAACAGACTACATAAAAGCAACTGTGTTTACTTGAACATGCAGGGATCTACCAATACCTGCCTTGCTGTGTGATCAGTACTTGTCATGGCCTTTAAGCAACCTAGTTCTGTACAAAGTAAATGGTGTTTCCCCTGTGCTGTGTGAATTGTTGTTTAATACGTGATTACCTATGGAACGGGATAGCCTTTAATGTCAATCTGTGGTGACTTCCTGACTTTAGCCCGTATGAGCTTGAGGACAAGCCTTTTTTCAAGGCTTCTGCTGTGATAGCTGTAGATGCAAGTTCAAAGGATTCCTGTCCTCTCAGCCCCCCATCCCCTTCTTAAAATAGGGTATCATTTAAAGCTTATTTTCAGGCCCTCTTATTTGTGTGGATGTGTTAATTGACAACATATGTCTATGTGAAAGGAACTTGTCTTGGTTTTAATGGTTTTAAGAAAAATATATTGTTCATAAAATCATTTCCATTTAGTGGACTGTTTCTTTGTCCCTCAGCACATTTGGCTTGGAGTATATTTGTTTTAGGAACAGCACAGAATGTGAACATTTGTGGATGCTGAAGAATATGCTGTGGGATAAAAAGAGACAGGTTAAACTCTGCTTAAATGCTGAGTATTAATGGCTTCCCTGTAAAAGTTTTGTGTTTTGCCCGTAGGTTTCCTTTCACTGGAGCCTTCAGAAGAGGTTGCAAGCTTGTTCTGAACTTGCTCATTGTTTTTGCTGACAGTGGGAATCTAGTGGTGGTGGTGGAGAGGATGTCTTTTCAGAATAACTGCCTGTTCCCTATGAAAAAAAAGTAATAGATCAGACTTCTATCTATCTTAGTTACACATCTTGAAGTATTTTCATTGTGTCATGATGAAGGTGGTTGTCCCATCCAAAAGTGTATGAGAGACTTTTGTTTTAAAAATAGTGAAAAATGTTACTTGTCTTTTATATATACTTGTCCAAGCTTTGTTAGTTGTGTTAGGCAAAAGTCACCAGATTCCAGTACCTTGCAACTCAAGTTCAAGCCATTTTGTTTAAGATGGGTGGTGACATGGCCTGAATTATGGGGAATTTGGAGTTCATCCACCAGAATAACCTGGAGGTATTCCTTCTGTTCAGTGGAACAGTCTGTTGCCTGACAATACTGAAACTGGAAAGTTTCAAGTCTTTTGCAGGGATGTGCTGTGTACCCTAAAACAGTTATTAATGACAATGGAGGCCAATACCAAGTGTATTTATTGGAGGCCTTTAAAAACATAATGAACCTTGCATTTCTGTTTCATGCTCTCTAGTAATGTGAGTTACTAGGGAATTCTTCTCTTTGACCAGCTACCTTCATTACACTACTATGAGTAGTTATGCAATTTGTCAGTACCTCCAGGTCTCCCCCTGCTTGCTTGTGCCTTTTTTTATTTGTCTTCATCTGACTTCATCTTGTCTTCAAGCCTTTCTCTTTCCTTCTTTAGTAACTCTTCTGGTGTGACAGTCACTAGTTCTATGACTTGCTGTTCAAAGACTGAAGACATTGTTTAGATATTACTATAATTCTGGTTCAAACTTTGCTGAGGAGTTTGAAACGTTGCATCAAGTTCTTCAAACAGGAATAAAATAATACATAAGATTAAATGCATGTAACTCAGGCATAGTGACTGGAAAAGGGGAAACATCACACCCAGTTTTCAAAAGGGTAAAAGAGAGGACCATGGGAACTACCAGCCAGTCAACCTCACCTCTGTGCCTGGTAAAGATCATGGAACACATCCTCCTAGAAGCTATGTCAAGACATGTGGGTGACAGAGAGGTGATTAGAGACAGCCAACACAGCTTCACAAAGAGCAAATAGTTCAGCCTTCTGCAATGGAGCAAGTGTGTTGGTAGATAAAGGAAAAGCAGCTGATACCATCTACCATGACTTATGTAAGGCCTTTGCTGTGATCCCATATGATAACATTGGAGAGATAAGGATTTTTGTGGATGGACTATTAGATGGATAAGGAATTGACTGGCTGCATTCAACGACTTGCTGTCAATGGCTCAATCTATCGATCGAGATCAGTGATCAACGCTGTCTCTCAAGGGTCTGCATTGGGACCAATACTGTTGAATATCTTTATTAATGACATAGTGGGATTGAGTGCACCCTCAGCAAGTCTGTGGTTGATACCGAGCTGAGTGGTGTGGTTGACGCAAGCTGAGGGACAGGATGCCATCCAGAGGGACCTGGACAAGCTTGTGAAGTGGGCCCATGTGAACTTCATGAGGTTCAACAAGGCCAAGTGCAAGGTCCTTGCACTTGTCTTGGGACAATCCCCAGTATCAATACGCACTGGGTGACAAATGGATTGAGAGCAGCCATGTGGAGAAAGACTTGGGGATATTGGTAGATGAAAAATTGCATGTGAGCCAGCAATGTGCGCTTGCATCCCAGGAAGCCAAGCGTATCCTGGGCTGCATAAAAACCTGCAAAGAAAGAAACGCAGTTAGCAGGCTGAGGGATATGATCCTCTCCTTCTTGCCTGCTCTTGTGAGACCCCATCTGTAGTACTTTGTCCAGTTTGGAGTTCCCAGTAGAAGACAGACGTGGACCTATTAGAATGAGTCCAGATGAGGGCCATGGAAATGATCAGAGGGCTGGAACATGTCTCCTGTTAAAGGATGAGGGAGTTGGGGTTGTTCAGACTGGTGAAGAGGAAGATCTGGGGAGACCTTATTGCTGCCCTTCAATATACAAAGGGAGCTTATAAGAAAGACAGAGATACTTTTTACCAAGGCCTGCCTGTAGTCACAGGACAAAGGTCAGCAGTTTTAAACTGGCAAAGGGTAGGTTTACATTGAAAATAAGAAAGAAATTCTTTACTATCAAGGTGATGAGATGCTAGAACAGGTTGCCTAGAGGAGTTGATGCCCCAGTCCCTGGAAGTGTTTAAGGCCAGGTTGAATGGGGCTTTGAGCAACCTGGTCCCTTGGAAGGTGTCCCTGCACACAGGAGAAGGCAGTTGGAACTAGATCTTTAAAGTCCCTTCTGACCCAAACCATTCTATGATTCTATGAATATAAGAGTCAAAGGTGTTTCTGACCCTGTCTGATGCTGCCTGCAGGTGATGCACGCAAGAATAATCTCTTCATATATTCTTCCCACCATTCAGTGATTTGCATCTCAAGTCTTCCCGAGGCAGAAGTGGGATCATTTTTTTAATATATATTTAATGATGGATTTCTTTTCTTCCATGAATTTGTCTTTTTGAGGCTGTGCAAATTCTTTACATCTTCAATACCTGTCTGCAATAAATTGTGTCTTAATTGTTGTGTATGACACATTTATTTAATGTTCTCAAACTCCTGCATTGTAAAAAATTAAATTATCTAATTCATCTTTATACGACTTACGGTCTGCTATTATCTATCAAATAAGCTAGTTATTGAGTGAGGGGTAAGTGCTTAGTCTGAAGTCCTAGAATATTCCAGTTGTGTTGTTGAATGAAAAAAATCCATTTTCATGACAACATCTAACCTGCAGGTCTCCTTCCTCATGTTAATGAAATAGCGAATATGTGTAGAAGCAGAACTCAGTCGTGTAGCTGGGCAAGGAAGGATGCCTGTAGGTGGTAACAAGGTGAAAAGAGCTTAAAACAGTCACAGTATATACAGGCAAGCTGGCAAATATAAATACCAAGGGTGGAAGTCAAAGGAGCTGAAGGATGAGTTTTGCATGTTTTTTGTTTTTTAATAACATCCAGTGTTTCCCTGGATGTTCATTGGCAAAGAAGGTGCAGCAAATACCTGGAAAGAAACAAGCTGCAAGCTATGGAGTCTGCACTAAAAGGAGATAAGTACAAAGAACTGAGCTACTTTCCACAAAACCCAGACAAAATGCCAGAGTTTTTCTTAGTTTTTTTTTACTTCATAGTGTGTTACTTAGCATTCTGAGGGTGTAGTTGGGAGGAGTGTAGAAATTTAACATACTTTTTCCAAAGTCATGAAAGGTCACTTATAAGCGCTCTCGGGTTGCCTTGAGCTGAGAATTGTTGAAGAACCACAGTGTTCTACATATTGTAGCACTGCTTCAGAGTAATTGTAGAAGCGTTTAGTCTTCTATTGAAAAAATTGCTTTTTTTGTGGGATTTTCTTAAACTGAAATTCAAAATAGTGGCAGAAACAGTTTAACAACAGACAACACTGGTGAAAACAAATGTTTGCCTTAGTGATGGTAGATTAAAAATAAGATATCAATATACTGTTCCTGACCTTGATGCATAAGGAATGCGCAGTCCACCTCTTCAGCTAAATTGCCTATGGAGAATAGCCTGGTAAAAGTGCCTCAGTAAAACAAGCTTTTTCTGCCTGGCCTGTGAGTAGCAAGGCATAACTTCATCATTAATTCTAGATAAAATAGGCAGGAGAAGCATTTCAAGTACCAACTTTGCTCATAATTGTGAAGTGAAAAAGGTTTCTAATGAGCCATTTCTATGCTTTTACCTTGAAGAATTATGTATTCATAAATCTTCAAAGAAGAGTGTTAGTGAAACTGTATTTCCCTGTTAGAGTATGTGGTCTTCTAAAAACACTTCATCAATACAGGTGCACTGTATGAGAATATCAGGTTTTGCCATCCCCTCTCATTCCCTGTTGTCGGAAATTGGAGCATATAGAGCAGGAAGTGAATTGGCTGAACTTTCATGTTCAGAAAATGTCAGGTGAGCAAACTGAGTCATCTTCATCAACCTGCTAGCATTTTATTATTTTTCTTTTAAGGGTGCTTAGATCCCCACTAAGCCAATCTTCTTGTTCTTCTGTTACTGCCTGGGGTGGAGGAGCGTCGGAATGCATGTTCAAAATCTAATTTCAATAGCTTCCTCAGTGTAACTTAAATTATTAAGTACTTAGTTTCTTATGATTTTGGTACTGATAGATAAATCAATTATTACTGTTTAAATGTATTAAAAATGTTTAGTGACAATGGTGATTATTGAGAAATCTAACTATATACGTCGTTCTAAGGGAAATGTTAATTTCAAGTATAAATAATGTTGTTCTTGACAAACAACTACATTTTTCAATGGTCAGTAATTTTAATGAACAATCTAGTTAATAAAAGTTGTTTGATTCATATGATGTAGCATATTAGTTTTAGAAGTACTCAGGGCTACATAAATAATGTGATTTTTATAATGAATATTTTGCCCGTCATGACACTTTGACCAAAACAATAGCTCTGGACATCTGCAGTCTCCTGAGAAATGTGTCAACTCAGCACACACTTAGGTTACTTTGGACTATAGTAATATGGATTTCTATATGCATCCATTCTTAAGAATGGAGTTTTGAGTAAAATTTAATACTACTAACAGTCATATACCTTAATCAGCTGATTATTGGTAAACCATGTTATCCCAACATGCATTATTAGTCTTATTAGATTGGCAGGCTAGTGGCATTTTGTTGTAAAGAGAAAATGATCAGTTAATATCCTTCTGCCAAAATGAACTTGGGATACATGTAAGGTACAAGTCTGACTTTCCTTAGTTATAGAGTAGTTTCAAGTGATGATGTGACCATTTTTCCCTTGAGCAAAATACTGAAGTCTAAGAAATAGGGGCCTCGGTTGTCTTGTTTCCTTGGTCGTCAGGAAGTAACTGACTAAAACATCATGCTCTTCAGTTTGTTCTGAACCAAAAAGGAGGACTGGGTAAGATTAAACATAAGGCTTTATAGGGATAACAATGTTACAGAAGAAGATGGCAGAACTTCTAAGGGTTTGGATCTTGTAGATTTATATGGTCCTTCTTTATATGGTCCTTAGGGAGCAGTTAGGCAATCTGGACATCCAGAAATTCATGGGTCTGGATGGGATGCACCCGCGGGTGCTGAGGGAGCTGGCTGACGTCATTGCTGGACTGCTCTCCATCATCTTTGCCAAGTCTTGGGAAACGAGAGAGGTGCCTGAGGACTGTAGGAAAGCAGATGTTACTCCAGTCTTCAAAAAGGGCAAGAAGGAGGACCCGGGTAACTATAGACCAGTCAGCCTCACCTCCAACCCTGGGAAACTGATGGAACGACTTATCCTTGGTGCCATCTCAAAAGGCATATCAGGGATAAGAGGGTCATTAGGGGCACCAAAGGCTTCACCAAAGGGAAGTCGTGCTTGACCAACCTCATTGACTTTTATGAGGACATAACAAGATGGATGGATGATGGCAGAGCAGTGGACGTGGTCTACCTTGACTTGGGTAAGGCATTTGACACAGTCTCCCACAGCATCCTCACAACTAAATTGAGGTAGTGCGGTCTGGATGATTGGGTAGTGAGGTGGACTGCGAACTGGCTGAAGGGAAGAAGCCAGAGAGTCGTGGTCAGTGGGGCGGAGTCTAGTTGGAGGCCTGTATCTAGTGGAGTGCCTAGGGTCAGTACTGGGACCTGTATTATTCAATATATTCATCAATGATTTGGATGAGGGAATAGAGTGTACTATCAGCAAGTTTACTGATGACGCGAAGCTGGGAGGAGTGGCTGACACACCAGAAGGCTGTGCCGCCATCCAGCGAGACCTGGACAGGCTAGAGAGTTGGGCAGGGAAAAATTTAATGAAATATAACAAGGGAAAGTGTAGAGTATTGCATCTGGGCAGAAACAACCCCAGGTTCCAGTATAAGTTGGGGAATGACCTATTAGAGAGCAGAGTAGGTGAAAGGGACCTGGGGGTCCTGGTGGACAGCATGTTGACCATGAGCCAGCACTGTGCCCTTGTGGCCAGGAAGGCCAATGGCATCCTAGGGGGTATCAGAAGGGGGGTGGTTAGTAGGTCGAGAGAGGTTCTCCTTCCCCTCTACTCTGCCCTAGTGAGATCACATCTGGAATATTGTGTCCAGTTCTGGGCCCCTCAGTTCAAGAAGGACAGGGAACTCCTGGAGAGAGTCCAGGACAGAGCCACGAAGATGATTAAGGGAGTGGAGCATCTCCCTTATGAGGAAAGGCTGAGGGAGCTGGGTCTCTTTAGCTTGGAGGAGACTGAGGGGTGACCTCATTAACATTTGCAGATATATAAAGGGTGAGAGTCACGAGGATGGAGCCAGGCTCTTCTCAGTGACACCCAATGATAGGACAAGGGGTAATGGGTACAAACTGGAACACAAAAGGTTACACTTAAATTTGAGAAGAAACTTCTTCTCAATGAGGGTGACAGAGCACTGGAACAGGCTGCCCAGGGAGGTTGTGGAGTCTCCTACTCCGGAGGCATTCGAGGCCTGACTGGACGCCTTCCTGTGTAACCTCGCCTAGGTGTTCCTGCTCTGGCAGAGGGATTGGACTAGATGATCTTTTGAGGTCCCTTCCAATCCCTAACATTCTGTGATTCTGTGATTCTTTTGTAATTCTATAATACTTATCTTCGTTGATCCTTGTCTGATGAAGGTTGTAACAAAGTTACACGTTTTACATCTTTACTAAACAAATTAGTCTTTGTATTAGTTAGCCTATCTATTGTTATAAAACAAAGGCTTGTGTCTCATGTTTAGTCTTACTCTAAAAGATCTTTAAAAATGTTTTATGAATCTTGTTTTTCTTGATAAGAACTTTTAATCATCTTGCCAGTTTGTTGTTGTTTTTTTTTTTTTTAAATTCTGAATAAATTATCAACTGCTATGCAACTAACCTAAAGTTGGCTATCTTCCTTTTTGTTGAAACAATTTTCCATTTTCCATGTATGTACCTGTTAAATAATCCCTCCTGTGCATAGAGGCATATTTCTTTTCTTGATGTGCAGATAACATTTTTGGATATCCAAAATGTTTACTTACATTCATGAACCTTCTAGTCAAGTGTAAAATATGTGAGCTAGCTAAACTGTAGTCAAAAACCCCCACCTTCCCTCCCCGCCCTGCAGAAAACAGAGTACTGGAAGCTTAGCTTGCATTTTTTTATGTCAACCTCTTTCTGTCCTTTCAAGATTAGACTATTACTATTTCCATGGTAATATACAGAAATTGAACGGAGATGTTGAAAAACACACTTCCTGAGACCAGTATTTTAGTTTCCATACAGCGGAAGTGGGTAAGATAGGCATTTGAATTTTTTTTTTTTCCTCTGTTACAGTTTGTCAAGTATTCAGCTTCTCTGATCAGACTGCAGAGAATAACAGCCAAAAAGTTTTGTTCTAGTCCTGTCCCTGTTCCAGAGTTAAGGGGAAGAGCTGGAAAAAAAGAACTGGGCCATGTTCTGTTGTGGCTATAAGCAGTAGAATAACCTGAAAGTTGGGGCAGAGTGATAGGATAGGGGGAGATGTTCCATTAAAGTAAACTTAAATTCAGTTTCTTAGCTCTACTAATACGGTTCATGCAGTGCATCTGACGTTCTGCAGCACAACTAGTACTTAACTTTTCAGTTATCTCTTTGCTCCAAGGTTCAAAGCACAGGGAACTCCTTGTATTCATCTGCAGAGAAGTGTTATTGAGCACTCATCCTAAATACACTTTTCTTTTTGATTGTTTTTTCAATAACATTGAAAAGCAGTTTTGTTGTGTTTTTTTTGTTTGTTTGGTTTGTTTTATTTTTTTTGGAAGGGTCTTTTGCCTTAACAGTAGAATAACAAGTTATTTTTCCGATTCCAACTTCTTCTTTAGAATCACTTACAAGCTGATCATCTTTTCTTTCCATTTGAAGCCACAGCATCCAGAACAACCAGAAGCATTGCCCTACTTTGACTGAAACCTCTATTTGGTTGTGCAAGACTAAAGCTTGTGAAACTGTAGCTCCTTGGTTGATTTTTGTGTTGTTTCTGTATAGGTCTTTCAGTGTTGTATTTGTGGTAGCTCTTTCCTTTGTTTAATAAAGTAATAAAAAGAAAACTGGCTTTCAGTGTAGTGAAAGATACTGTCAGCTGGGAAAACTTCTTTGCTGTCTCGAAGTACTGAAGTGACTTCAAGTTGTCCTAAACCACTTGGGTAATGCATCACATATTTGAAAAGTCATTAAAATACCTGCATGAAACTTCTTGGGCATTGTTTTCTCTTTGTGTTGCCAATCAGATTCTTGCACAAAATGAAAAAGACTTCAGGCATTTTTTTTTAAGGTGTTTAAAACACTCAAACTTTTTACAGCCTTAACTCTCTTAAGTGGTATTTTTCACTGAAGTTAGGCATAATTATGATGCTGTTCAGTAATTTTTGAACACACTGAACCATTTGGCATAGGAAGCTTTTGGAGGAGAGGGTAACAAGTTCTTACAAATCTTGTCAAACTTAGCAACAGGCAAAAGATCAAAAGGTAGAAACTCACTGCAGTGTCCCTGTAGGAGGTAGAAAAGACAGATGTCTAGTTGATGCTGCAGTTTGCACTGTAAACTTTCTGCTCGTAGTACCATCTGGACACAATGCTGTGCTGTGATAACCCGTATTTCTTGTAGTAGCTGGGTGGGTCCAGTTCATCTCTCTCCTCCAAACTGTTATTCTCTGCAGAATGTGTGTCCTTGCATCAGCCCTTGTAAAGTTTCTCTTCCGAGGAATTCTTCCTCTGTCATGTGATTGTTTCTTCACAAATCCTTATAAACCACTACTTCAGGTTAGAAGAGAAGGCAGACCTCTCTGTGTAGCATTTAAGTAGCACTGAATTGCATGATCATCAGTGTAAATACCAAAATTCAGTGTTGTCTTCACATATATTTAATTTTAAGATATGATCTACATTTCATTTTTCAGCGTGAAACCTCCTTCCTAGTAGATTTTGTTTGGACAAATGTGATCTCTGAGTATACTATTGCCACAGGGTTTTTTAAAATTTTAAAGTCTTGGCTATATGTGAATCAAAGTATTATCTTTTATTAAACATATAAAAAATCTATTAATATAAATATATTATAAAAATATAAGAACAAATATTAAAAACTATTTTATTATAGATTGTCTGCATGTCATTGTGGAGAAAGAATATTAGAGTAAAGGATGTTTGCAAGCTGACTGCATTTGATGTATGCAGGGGGAGATGAAAAATTTCTTTTACTCACGCAAAGCAATGGGATAAGTTATTGAGTAGGTGAGTTGCTGCATCAACTCTGATGCTTGTAGAGCTTTGGAACTCTACAGGCTGTCATTAACATAGCTGTCCTTTAGTAATATACATGGAATTATGGTTGTCTGTTGCAACCTTCTCTCTCATTTTTAGAACATGCAGTTGAACAAATTTTCTTTTTTGCAACATTAGCCACTCTGTCTCTAGGTACATTTTGCAAAGTGTTCCTCAAATTTTGCAGTAAGGTGTGTGCTACTGAGATAACTCATTAGTCATTAGTGCTATCATCTTTTTGACTGCTGAATGCTGGTTGCACAACACCAACAGGAAATCTATAAAAATTGTTCTGGGGAACTGAGTACCAGAAACTAGAAGTGTCCTTTTGTTAGTCTTAAATTTCTCTTCCTTCCAAGATCCATTTCTCTAAAGCCTGACTTCCATGATTTCTATGGATCATGAAAGTTAAGTCTTTTTCTTCCCTTTTTGCCCTGCTTGCCTCAAAGAGTAGATGTTCGTGCTTTGCACTCAAGGTGAACGAGAATAGGAATGCAAGTGCAATATGTAGTAAAAGGAAACTTGTTCTGACTTATGATGGATGGCCAAGCCTAATAACCATCATCTTCAGTGGTTAGTCACTCTATAGGAAAATACTTCCTAGGTACTATGCATTAGCTTCCTTTAATTATCCAGGTGGTGTTATGGAAGTTATTATTTGCAAATTAGCTTTGAAGCCTACAATTGATTGATAGAGATGATATTTGACTTAATAGTAATTACTTGAAATTGTTGAGTTTTCTTACATGAATGTGTTGCAGATTCATGTGTATGATAAAGCACATACGAGTTGTAACTGCTAAGGTGCAGTTTTACTGCAAAATTGGGAAACTGAATAAGTGATGCTGAAGAACAAAGGATGTGCAATCTTTTATCTTGATAATCCTATATCTTATGATAATAAGTAATGCATTCACTTAACTGCTTAAATGGGAAAAAATAGGGACTAAAATCACATAGGTTCTTCTATTTGAGAAGCTTTAAAAACTTATGTGGTATTGTTCTTCATTACATTCAGTCATAATCGTATATGCAATATTATAATGAGTGAGAGTCTTATTGCACTTGATTTGCAAAATAAATAACATATTGGTTGCCTTGTTGTTTACATATTGTCCTGTTGTCAACAAAAGAAAGAGCCATCTTTTTGTTGGTAATAAATGAAATGCAATGGAGTAGTTGGGATTGGTGTAATTTTGTACACTAACGTTTTGAGTAACTTGACAACTTGTGCAATGAAATTCAATCATACACAATTTCAGTGATGATTTTGTTAATGAAGAAAGTTTCATAATTTCAGGAAATTACTATTAAAGAAATCCTGAGAACCTGAGAAAACTTTTTTTCTCTTCTAAAAGCAGGTGTAAATGTGCAGTGACTACTTTGACAACTCATATAGAATAACATAGGTGAACTGAAGTGTGACTTTGTTAACGCATGTAATGATTTGTTTAGACCCCTTTCTGAAATCTGTGTTGAAACATGAGAGCTCTTGTTACTGAAAGGTTTGGTTATGAATGGTATAGTGATATCAGGTCTCGTGGTTTGGAGTATGTCAGCAAGATATAATGACAAGTGATTTCATGGTTGTAGCAGAATTTCTGGGAGGCTTTAAATGGCATTTTAATGCCACTACTAAGAAGTCATAGGGATTGTTTTTAATAGGTCTTTTTTCTCCATCTAGAAAGTGTCAGGAGATCCTTCTGTTCCTGTATAGGTAACATTAACTCAGCCACCTGTTCTCAAAATAGGCAGGGTTTGCTCAAAGAAAAAAGCTAATTTGTATCTAGATCGTCTCTATTGAAAAATTCTTATTTTTTTTATTTTTAGAAGTTGCCCAAATTTAATTTTGGAGGATACAGACAAACTCATATCAACAACTAAGTTTTCTCAGTATCTGTTCTTCAGTAAATTTGATTTAAGAAACAATGAAATTCCTTTATCTTCCCTTAATAAGAATAAATGATGTAAATGTTAAAACCCTTAGTGATCCATAGTGGATTCTAGTATATCATTTAAAACAATCAAAATCCCATATGACTCAAGACTATAGTAGGCTCCCTTTGTGATTTAACCTAGGGCATGTTCTGTGAGATGATTTGTGAAAATTTTCTGCTTATTTTCTTCAAGAGAAAAGATTTTTCAACCTGTCTAAAATTTTAGTCTTAAAAAACAACAATGAAGAATTTTATGTTTAACAAATTTGAAGTTATATAAGATGCTTTTCTTTCTATTCTGTGTGCTACTAGTGTGCTAGCTTGTTGGGATGATCTTTCAGGAGTTCAAAAGAAAAATTCAGTCTTGAAATTACATTATTGAACTTTACAGCGTTTTCTGATAACCGTGTAAATCTCTGGCAAAAAAAAATATCAGTTGTATGCTTCCTTCAGTTACTTTTTTAACTCAAAAAGCAGAGACTTGCTTACTGAATATTGTGTGGCTTGGATCTTAAATAAGGCTATTTGTGTGGTATTTTGAGAGTTTCAGAAACTTCTGTTCTGAATTTAGTAAGTGGAATACAAGGGAAGTGGCTTTAAAATAACAACTCTGTGAGATTAATTTAAAGAAGAAAATCAACATTCACATAATAAAATGTAATAACTTTGTTAATGCCATCTAAAGAACAGTAATTTTATTACACTTGAACTGAAACCATATGGATGACGTAATTGTCTGCCTGAGCAACCTTACTTTTGTTATTTTCTCTTTTGTATTTTTATTATCACCTTTACAGTTATTGTGAATAATTTCTACTCGGCTCTATCACTATATTATGTTTAATAAATAGATTAAGGTTGTAGCTCAGTAGTGTGTATCCTATACTCCAAGATAGGGATGATCCTCATATGGGGGAGGGAAAGTTTGGAACAGATAAAGTGTGTGTCAGCAGTAGTACTCAGTATTCTGAAGTATTAGAACACCATTGTGTAGTTGGCCATCTAACAACTTAGAGACTGAAAGTCGGTTAATATCAAATCAGCACAAATATCAAATGCTTAACAGGCTTCCCCGTAAATGTGGATTGCTCAGATCCAGCAAGAGTTATGTGCTGGACATTCATCACTGTAGCACTACTTGTGGAGTGAAAAATTGAGTCATCCTCCTCAGGGTTCATTTGCCTTAATTCGCATCTTACTTGGAAAGCCTTTGTCTAGCAAACTGGGGGAAAGTTGCACTGAAACTAGAATAGCAATTCAAGAAAATCAGAGAGAAGGGGAAAATTTAGAGGAAATGATGCCTTTCAACTGTGTTCAGATCACAGACTAGTTAGGTCCCACAACTTTTTTGCTCAAATAGGATGCTGTGGCATGGATGAAGTCATCCCCCTAACTGACTGTAACGACAAAGGATAATTCTTATAAATGGACCTGAAAACATGACTGATAGTGAAAATAGCATGAGACTGCAGTAGGTGTGGCCATAATATCTGTTATATCGTTTAACTTTTGCAGCAACCATTATAATTTACAGTGATGCTCTGTGAATTAAAGGAGTTTGCTGCTTAGGTTTAACAGATGTGTGAGTGGTTTGTGCTCTGTGAAAGTCTACAAGCTGAGCAAGTTCTTCCTGTTAAGTTAGTTACCTTTGGCTAAGCAAAACCTGCAGATGGTTTTCAATACAAGCAGTCATGTTAAGATGAGCATTAGATATAACAAAAATTATCAGCTGCCTTTGACTCTGGCTATTCATAGCCCTTGGTCAGCGCTTCAGCAGCTTGACAGCCTGACAAGGAATTGCCCTTGGAGTAGCACTTTGTTTGGAAGCTCTTGTGTCCTCTTCTGCCACTGTTAGACCCAAGTAGATATTACTGTTTGTATTTGTACCACAGTGTTCTCCTTACCCTATCATATTCTCCCTCAAGGATTTTTTGTGCGTGCTTTTCTTTCCCATCAGAATATGGGAAATAAATTTATTTCCAGTACATAGCTATTCTGAAAAGACTTTGTTCTGTCCTAGACATATGGAGGCTCTGCGCTCAAGATTAAGCTTGTAATTCTTTTTCTGTGGTTCCTCTGCTGCAAACACCAGACTTTTTTAGTAATTGTTTGTTTTAATACCTATCTGTTCAACAGCAAGTGGGATTCAAATGTTATCTCTTCTGGGTTTGTCCTTATTATTTTCGGAGAGCTGAGAGTATTTAGCATCTGTCAATATTTGTGGCCTTCTTAAGAAAACAAGGAATCTATGTTTATACTTATCTAGGCAGAGCAGGTGCAAATTCCAGATGGAAACCAAGAGAGATAACTGGGAAAATTTGGTCAGTGTTTCTAGTGAAAATAACCTTGCACTGACCAAGGCGCAAGACAGTTTTATTCTGTTTCCTATAGCCAACAGTGGCCTGATAGCTGCCAAGTCACTGTGGGAGAGTCTCTGTATATCATGTTCATTAGTTCTAACCTATCTGCATGTGTGTGGTGGTGTTAGGTGCTGTGTGTTGGATTTCATTTATGACTGTTATCGTGGCGTTAAACAAGATAGCATGTATTGCTCCTCAGCAATCACGTTGATAAAGTAGTCACTATCCCATGCTGTGTTATATATGAACTCACTTGGTACCTAGGCAGTTTAGACTTGAGAGAGTTTTCTTCTCAGTCTTATCTCCACTGATGGTGTCTGTTACAGGTGCTTGAAAAGTAAATTGGAGTACCCATTTGAATATCTCTGAAGGGATTTCTAAGTTTTAAATTAATGCTTCAATACTGAGGACTTTTAAGTCTTAAAATATTATAGTTTATTCTAAGAAATTCTGGTTGGTCTTTTCCTCTTCTTGTTTGCATGAAGGCACTGAATTTTTTAAAATGGCAGCATCTAATGATATTTTGTGTCATCAATGTTGCTGGCAGGACTAGCATTGAGTATTGTCAGATGCAGCTGGAGTTCATATCTCTGTGTCAGATTTAATTTGTCACATTATTTTCTTAGACCAGATAGTACTAACTTTTTAAGCAAACATAATAATACCCTGCTACTCAAGAAACTACACTTCTTGTCTATAATGGAATAGTCTCTATTTTGCTTTACTATCAAGACAGTAATCCTGATTTCCTTTGATCAAGAAAGTCAATGAGATCAATGAATTTATGCAATGAAGCTGAATTCATAATTCATCAAGTCAGTCTTAGAACTCCATTTGATTCAGTCAAGCTGCTTTTCCAGTCTTCTGGAAAACATACTTCCTTCTACAAAACAAAATAACAGAATCATAAAATATCTCAAGTTGGAGAGGACCCATAAGGGTCATTGGGTCAAACTTCCAGCTCCTTGCAGGACTACCTAAAACTAAATCATATGACCAAGAGCATTGTCCAGATGTTCCTTGAACTCTGACAGGCTTGGTGCCGTGACCTTTTCCCTGGGTGCCTGTTGCAGTGACCAACCACCCTCTCTCAGTGAAGAACTTTTTCATAATGTCTGACCTGAGCTTCTCCTAATGCAGCTTCATCCCATTTCCTCACATCCTGTTGCTGGTCACCAGAAAGATCAGCAGCTCCCCCTCCACTGCCGCTCCCTGAGGAAGCTGTAGGCTGCAATGAGGTCACCCCTCAGCCTTCTCCAAGCTGAACAAGCCAAGCTGAGTGACTTCAGCTGCCCCTCCTAAGTCTTACCCTTGAGACCTTTCAGCATCTTTGTTGTGGACACACTCTAATAGTCTGATGGCTTTCTCATACTGAGGTGCCCAGAACTGCACACTGTGCTCCAGGTGAGGCCGCACCAGTGCAAAATGGACAGTTCCCTCCCTTGCCTGGCTGGCAATGCTGTGCTGGATGCACCCAGGACGTGGTTGGCCCTCTCGGCTGCCAGGGCACACTGTTGGCTCATGTTCAACTTGCCATCAACTCAGACTGCTGGATCTCTTTCTGCAGGGCTGCTCTCCAGCCTCTTGTCCCCCAATTTGTACATACAACCAGGATTACCCTGTTTCAGGTGGAGAATCCTGAAAAAAACAAACACCACAAAAAAAACCAAAAAAAAGCAACTCACCAAACAAATAAACACACAAAAAGCCCCCCCCCCCCCAACACTCTGGTATGCTACCTTATTCAAGTCTAGTCCTAAACCATTTATTTTTCTTTGTGAAAGTTCCTTTCTGGCTCACTGTCGATTCAGGACAGATTGTAGGAGTGACAATTCTGTATGTACCATAAAGCAACTTTTTAAATTAGCTAATTGTAGTTTTCTGAATGTAGCTGTTTTCAAAGGTCATTAGAGAGATATTAATTGGCAATAGATTTTAAAACTTTCGGTCTAAGATTTTGTTTAATGTTTTATCTTTTATCTTAGTTTTTGAGAAAAAGATGATGCTTGTTACACTAGTTCACATTTCTTAACAGTCAGTAATTTGCTGTCTTGTACTGTTCTAATAACAAATTGTATTAAACAGGGGTTCTCTAAGCTAGCACGTAAGTCCTCTGGTAGTGCTGCAGGAAAATGGCTGGATTTAATATTTGGTTTGTGACTTCCTTTAACTTTAGGTGGATTTTTGTTCTACAAAACATATGAAGTTTCTTTGTGCATTTCACTTATTGAAGTGACTAGTAAAAGGTACCAATGCTTTCTTGTTTTACAGGTCAACAGCAAGGACAGGATGGAGTAAAAGTACAGCAAGCCACAATAGCTCCTGTTACTGTAGCAGTAGGTGGCATTGCTAATGCAGCAATTGGTGCTGTTAGTCCTGATCAGATCACACAAGTGCAGCTGCAACAAGCTCAACAAGCTTCGGACCAGGAAGTGCAACCTGGCAAGAGATTGAGAAGAGTTGCCTGCTCATGTCCTAATTGCAGAGAGGGAGAAGGAAGGTAAATGTAAATTTTTTCAGTATGTATTTAGGCTTGTTATCACAGTTTGCCTTCATTTGGGCATGAGATTTTCTTATATTGTCTACATTATTTTTTAATGCTTTCTATTACAAAGTGTATTTATATATTTCTTTTATATTAGTGTGGAATATTTTTCCTAATACTTAATAATATTTCAGAATATAATTGCTCACCTGTTTAAATTTGATCTTTTTAGAGGCAGCAATGAGCCAGGAAAAAAGAAACAACATATCTGCCACATTGAAGGATGTGGAAAAGTTTATGGCAAGACATCTCATCTTAGAGCACATCTGCGCTGGCATACTGGTGAAAGGCCATTTGTATGCAACTGGATTTTTTGTGGCAAGCGATTTACAAGGAGTGATGAGTTACAAAGACATAGAAGAACCCACACAGGTTGGTCAGCCCTTTCTGTATGCATAATAGAGCAAGTCTGCACTGTAGTGGCCCTAGCTAAACAGCGATATCAAAGATCTCACTTATTAGCATCTCTGAAAACTACTTCTAAGAGTAAATAAAGTAACTTCAAACCAGTGGAAGTAGATTTCATTTTTCTTCAATGCAAGCTGACTGAAATCAAATAAATAAAATGAGATCTGGTCAAACTGTTCTTCTGTACCTGTGCTAGAAAAAAGTGACTATCACAGATAGCTGATGTACATTAGCTAATGCCTGATCTAAATTTGTTAAATTTTCTTGAGCATGTAGGATTGGCCATGGACCAGGGTTGTCATTTCCTGACTTGGTCTAGCTCAATCCTTAAAAAGTTTATTAACCTAGTCCACACATAAGTTTTTGTCTTCTTGGGAAGTTTCTTGGAGTTTCAATTGAGAACTGACAAAGCAAGTTCTCTTTACAGTTCAGATGGGAAAGGTGAACCTTTTAGAAACTGAAAATTTTATCAGCCTTTATATTTCTAGCTCCAAATAGGTTCCCCTCCCCACAACTTAGAGCAGCGGAAGATAGAGCTTGAAGTCTAAGCTCTAATTACATTTGAAAAGTAACAAGACTTTTTTTAGTATGGTGAATTTATTACTCCTAGCATAGATTTCATACATCCTCATGGAGCCTTGCGATTCATGTTTCCTAATTCCCTTCTCATCACTGTAATCTTTAAAACTGTTCTCTCAGGGCTTTTACCTCTCCTGCTTTGTCAGGCTTATACGAGTTTATGAAAATTATTTGGTGACCTGAAATTCAGACTTCTCACCAGACAATCACAGCATAGCAGATATTTGTTGAGAACATTTTAGTAGTGAAGAGTGGATTGCCAAAAGCCTGTGACCTGGAAATCAGACAGATAGAGAATAAAACATTGGATCCTTTTAAAGACACTTCAAATGTTGAATAGAAAAGGGTCATATTCAAATGCTCAAACAAAGTGTTCAGTGCTGTCTTTCAGTAACATTTGGTTTTGTTCTTCTTTTAAAAAAGGTGAAAAGAGATTTGAGTGCCCAGAATGTTCTAAAAGATTTATGCGAAGTGACCATCTCTCTAAACACGTCAAAACTCATCAGAACAAGAAGGGTGGTGGAACGGCCCTTGCTATTGTTACCTCGGGAGAACTGGACTCTTCAGTTACGGAGGTTCTTGGATCTCCAAGAATTGTCACTGTTGCTGCCATTTCTCAAGATTCAAACCCAGCAACTCCTAATGTTTCAACAAACATGGAAGAATTCTGAAAGGATCAATTATATGGACGCCTAGTGCTGCACTTACGTTTACATACCTTTCAGGATATGGAAGTGGGCTGGTAAAGTGGATTACAGAGCAGGAAATCATGTTTTCAGTCATGACTTCTGTAAGTGTTCCAGGTTGGAGGGTCAGCATGGGAAGTGTACACTGGTGCAACAAGACAAAAATTTCAAAAATACAAACAGCGCAAATTGATGTACTGGATTAACAGATGGGGGGATATTATTTCCATACTGTACTTTTTTAGTTATATGTCTGTATATCATGTAATGGTTTTAAGTGAACTTCCCCCCCCTATTTTAGCATCGTATGTTGATGTGTTTATGAAATCAGATAGTATCAATGTAAATCAGGGTGGACCTTGACTAGAATTAATATCATTTGATGAAGGTACTCTGTTTTTGGAACAACTTTGTAATATTTTCATGAGAACATCCTTTCCCCATAAGGCACAGCAAAACCGAATACAGATTGAATGATAGTGGAAATATTTTAGGTTTTGCTCAGTCCATAGAACACGTCAGTTGATTTTGGCCGTCTTTTCTCGAGTTTTGGAATTGCTTAATTAGCAGCTGGATGATGCATGCTGCAAAGTGGTTCTGAGGTTGCCCTCAGATTAATTTTGACCACTACATTATAGTAGTGTGTATAAATGACAATCAGTGAGTTCTAATTCCTCTCTTTGTTTGGAGAGTTAAGGTTATGTAGAATTAGTCTATACAGTAGGAAAGATAAACCCATAGAAAATTATTAATGTGAGGTTTTACAAAAGTAATGGTATCTTTATGTAGAATGAAAAATGAATCTGGCAACTTTTGTGTCAATTTTTGGTATTTCATTTCATTATATTTTCAACATCCATAGAATTATAGAATCATTTTTGTTGAAAGAGACCCTAAAGATCATAGAGTCCAACCATCAACCTAACTCTGGCACTGAACCATGTCCCTAAGAACCTTGTCTATACATCTTTTGAGCACCTCCAGGGATGGTGACTCCACCACTTCCCTGGGCAGCCTGTTCCAATGCCTGACAACCCTTTCCATGAAGAAATTTTTCCTAAGATCCAATTTGAACCTCCCTTGATGCAACTTGAGGCCATTTCCTCTTGTCCTATCACTTGCTACTTGGGAGAAGAGACCAACACCCTCCATGCTACAACCTCCTTTCAGGTAGTTGTAGACAGCGATAAGGTCTCCCCTCAGCCTCATTTTCTCCGGGCTAAACAGCTCCGGTTCCCTCAGCTGCTCCTCATCAGACTTGTGCTCCAGACCCCTCACCAGCCTCATCACCCTCCTCTGAACTCTCCAGCGCCTCCATGTCTTGTAGTGAGAGGCCCAAAATGAACACAGAATTCCAGGTGGGGCCTCAACCAGCACCCAGTACAGGGGGGACCATCGCTTGCCTAGACCTGCTGGTCACACTGTTCTTGATGCACACCAAGATGCTGTTGGCCTTCTTGGCCACTTGGGCACACTGCTGGCTCATGTCCATGGTCCGTTTCTAGCTCGTAGGTAACAAGAATCATAATAACTCAGTCTTAGGTATTTAAATGTTTTAATTTTGTTAGAATTCATGGAAATTAATCAGATAATTGAGTGTTGTAGCTCATTCTCCAGTATCTTCTCTCTGTAAATATTAGTTATTATATTGTGGTTAATGTGTTGAGGTCTTTTTGCTTTGACTTAATAGCCAAAGAAAAGAATCAATTATCAGATTTTAACCAAAAAAAGTATTACAAGTAAACGTTTTCTCTTTTTTCCCCTAAATATTACTGTCTTTGTTTTCTCTTTAAGGATAATATGTGGGCTGGTAATAAATATCTCTTACTTATCCAATTTTACATTGAGCCTCCAATGACAAAACAAGCTGGGGTAAGAGGAATATAGATAACTTTTTACTACATGACTTTTGATTTCAACAGTTTGGTTACATTTTCAGCTTTGCCAGTTTCGTAGGAATGTAGAGGAAATGCAAAACAATGATAACGAAAACAAACTGCATTTTGTTGTGAAAACTCCAGTATGTACAAGGAGGAAAGATGGCCAAATATTTCATACTCAGGATTTTTGATTACTTCCCATAGGCATAAATGTAATCTTTTACACAGAGTCATTTGGTAATAACTCTCATTACCAGTTTTTTAAAAAATTTATACACCAAAATATTTTTATGTAACTAAAGGAAGTACAGTGCAAGAAGGATAAGTATGGGCTTCTTCCCTGCAAATTACAAAAGGAAGAATGTGTTTGGTAGCTGTTGGTTTGAGACACATAACAGATATCTTGTGCATTCTCTCACAAAACATACACTTCTCATCTGAATACTTTATCAATCTTGTGGTGTTTTCTGTATTTTTGAAGCAAAAGAAATACCAATCATTGTTTACACTGTGTACACTTTAGGCCAGCCCTTTGTAGCAAAATACTAAGCTGAAGGTATTTTATACTTTCAGTTTACATAAAAAGCTTTGAGATTAAAGAAAAACAATTTTACACTGTGGTTATAAATTTCAAGTTTCTTAAAGCTTTTGTAGACTTGTAACAGAGTCTTTAAATTTTAGTTGGGTTTTGTACATTATTTTGTATATTTTATTTAAAGTACTCTTAACTGATGTATCTGGATTTAAAACATCAGAATCAATTAGATGTTACATTTAATACAGATGAACATTAGGTAGTATTAACTCTTAATTTTATTATATAGGAACTGAAACGTCAAATATATATTTTATCATTATGCTTCACAATCAGTGCTATAAATTTCTTTATGCAAAGAAGAAACTTTCCTAATGTTAATACCATGTTTCCTAGAAGCTAACAATTTTTGTAAACTGAAGTTACAGCATTCTGCACAACCATTTCATGTATAATTTCTTCATGCATACTTCCGTATGCAGATAGGAACTGAAGTCATTTTTAATCTGCAATGAATCCCTATTATAGATGTATCAAAATCTAAATCTGGTTGGCTTCATAGCGTCTCAATTACGTTAACTTGTGTTAGCAGGTGCGCATTTTACCGCTGGAATTAGAAACATTTTGCCAGTCTGTTCTGCATACCATTCGGAATCCACTTTTCTGTCTTAAAAGGATCGTAAATTCCAATGTCCTTTATTTGACTCAGTGGGATATAGCTGTTGTAAGTAATAGGGCACAGATGTGCAGTAGTATCTTGTTTAATGGCATTTCACTGTTCATTCCCTTTGCCACCATTAAAAATTTTGCTTTCTTGTAATTATCAGTGCAAAGTGTATTTACCACGGTAGAACTCCAGTGTTAGAATAGTTTTTTTCTTACAATATACTTTCTTTGGTTAGGTTTGTGTATGTGTTGCCGATTACATTAGAAATTGGTGTTAAGTCATTATTTATCACATTCTTTCACGAGAACAGTAATAAAAGTGTGTAATCTAGGAGAAAAAGTTAATTTGTCAAAGTTAGGTAAGCATGATGTTTAGGTCCTATTTTTCAATTTTATAACTGTTTTATTGCAACAATATTTGTATTTAAGTCTTCATTTTAATGCCTTGTGGTGTTTTTTTATGCATGTCACGGAATTGTCATCCCGCAAGAATTGATGTGCAGCATAGGGTATTAAATCTACATAATGATTTTGAAACAGAAAAATAGTTGATGGTAAAAATGTAAATGTTTTGCAAAAATTCCTTATAAAAAAGTTTTGTAGTAATATTTCACTTGTAAATTTTTCTAAAAAAAAATGGAAAAGGAAAAAAATGAGAGTAATGTTTCCCCACATCTAGAATTTAGAAATTAATTCTGCCAGCAGAGCCTGTAAGGCATTAATTTGACACTTTTACAATGCTGATTTGTATAATTTTTGGTGGGTTTGGAACTAAAATCATGTACAAGTTGTTGCCTGCAATAACATTTTGCAAGTAACCTATTAAAATTCCCTTGAGTTTAAAAGGTTTCTTCATTTAATTACTTACAATATAAAGCAGCAATAAATTATGTTTGAGTGATAATCAAGAAGAACACTAGAAAGCAAATGCTTCTCAATGGGGAAAGGTTGGCAGCAGCTTCTGGATTTGTGTAATTAAGGGCTGGACTTGCTGGTCAGCATTTCCCAACTGGCAGAGTCCCAGCAGGGAATTAAACCAGCAGATTCCAGCTCAGCATGAATTCTGTTGGGTTTGTTCAGCTCTTGCGAATGGAAGTTACAGTTGTTCCTGAACATACCAGAGGAATAACCGAAGGAAAAACTTTTCTAAGGTAAGGAGTATGAACATTCAGACACACACAAGCAAATAATTATATATATTTTTTACGAAAAAGATAATTATATTTGAGAGAGAGAGAGAGAGAGAGAAATAATAGAAGTGTTGTGATTGTATTGCAGACAGGGAATGAATAGGACAAATAAGTGGAAACTTGAAAGTATTGACTTCAGCTCATAGAAAAATATATTGAGCTTCTCTCAGTGAAATGTAAATGGGTTCCTGCATTGTGTTATACTAAAACAACTTTGGTATACTAAGTTGCTAATTATAATATATACTAATTTTTTTAATACTAAGAGAATTTTGATGGAAAACCTTACAGTATTTCTGCAGTGAACACGTAATCATGTTTCACAAAGGAAGAAATAAATACCAAGAACATTTGCTTGTTCCATCTTCCAAAAAGGGTGGAAGTTAAAATTTGTGGCTTCTAGCCTTGTGCTGCAAAACGGAATAATCTTTCCTGACTGAGACCTAGAATCAATTATCTTTATTGTATGGTTGATTAAATACCTGTTTAATTTTAAGTCTTATTAGCCTCTATTTGAATGCAATGGATCTACTGCTAGACAAATTTATTAACCGAAGTTAAGCTATGCCATAATTCAAAGTAGCCGCATCTGACCGACTAATACATCTTTATTGCCTACTTCTTCAGTATTGTGGCTCTGGCATTTTTATTGTGAATTATGAGGTACGTAGAGTTTTGAAGCAGTTTCTAGGTAATTGATAAGAGAGGAGCCACTCACACAGCCACCATTGTGGTACAATATCGGATGAGGTAACAAAATCTAACATGAAGACATTAAGGATGAATATGCATATTCCATTTTACCTTTTTAGTCCTTTAAATGTGATCGTTTTGCTCTGTGATACAAAGTATAATACCAACTTGAGTCATTTCTTCTACAACTTCACATTCAGAACCACTGCTATTAATTTTATTACATTTTATATTTATTCCATTAGCTTACTTTTATGACCAGCTAGGTAGCAAATACGAGGGTCTTGTTTTCTATATGTAAAGTTCATATTTAATTCATATTGAATTTCGTGCTGTCACCTTCATTTCCTTATGCTTTCCATGTCCTTCCTTCCAATTCCTTTTCCTTTCACCAAAGCTATTTCAATCATTTCCCAATACCCTGAGACTTGTGAACACATGTGGAAATTCTATGGGGACCAGTTGCAAGCAGACGCTATCCTTGCTTGCTGGAATAACTTTCGCTGGGCAAGGACAGCAAGATGCCTTTTCTAGCAGAACTGCTTCACTCTAAAAGTTGCTAAAGTCATTCTTGGTTAATTGGTGATGTCATCAGGTGAAGTGTATGTGTCTGAAGGCACTTTCTTCAGCTAAGCTACATGAGAAACACTGTGGCTTAGTGTGCCTATTCCATACTGCAATTCCATAACATTAACAGAAATGTTGAAAGGTCCCTCATTTTGCCACAGTATTGCCTGTCTCTTCTCCAGAACCATTTGGGATAAAAGATTTATATCTTGCACAGGATTTTTAACAGATGCTGATGTTTGGGAATTGTCCAAATGAAATGTCTCTGCTAGCATTGCTGAGGTGTTTTTCTGTTGTTTGTTGTTGTTGTTTGGGTTGGTTTGGTTTGGGGTTTTGTTTGTGCTTTTTGTTTCTGTTTTAGTTGAGTGGGGTTTTTTTTAGCAAGGATCAAAAATTATCTACTTCTAAAGTGCAAGATCAAGGAACATGTGAGCATTTCTTTGGCTTATATGAGCAGCAGTATGCAATGTAAGACTCATAATGTTTAGATTCTAAGCTTTGCCTGGCATTTATACTTTTTTGTATGGAAAATGTCTAACTTCAAACCATTTAATAATTTCTTATAATACTGTCTTTAGCACAACCTTTTTATTAAAAACAAACAAACAAACCTCACAACTAACCAAACAAAAAAATCCAACCACCACAACTACAAAAATTATGTCAGCCTTTAGTTTCTTCTAGGAAGAAACGCTTTCTGTTCTAAAATAAAGTGTATTGTATACCATAAATATCCAGGGGTTTCTTTACCAGAGATACATTTTACAGCATTTCTAGACTTTTTCACTTTATCTCTCACATCTGTCCCCTATGTTGTATCCTGTCCTAGGTTTCCATTAAGACGTCTCTTACTGCATTCTCAAATGCTATAGCTTTTTATCTTAATAATCTCCTGCTTTTTACCAAAACCACTGCAGAAACACATAGACTAGACAAAAGAAGTAATCCATCTCAAATATTTATGTTGGAAAAGTCTTTTGGAAAGTACTTGAGTTGAATGAGGTTTCTGCTCCATCCTCACACACTATGAAAGTGGTCCAGAGTAGAATTTAAAATGGAGCATAAATTTGCAGGGCAAGGGATGTTTCTCAAAAAATGTTTGTACTACTGGTCTGAAATTCTATTGGTAATTTTTAAGCTGTTTTAAATTCAGTGCAGAGTTCTGTGTTACTTGTATATGTTTTAAAAGAAAGTTTGGGAACAAATTCCAGGAAGAACCCAATCCTAAAGATGGCTGACCAAATGTGTTGAAACATTTGTCCAAGTTTTGAAAGATTTTTTTAAACTACTAAAAACAAGAATTAAGAGACGCATGCTCTCCATAGACCTAGATACATTCAGATTATTTTTTTTTAATGTAATTGAATTATAAGGTATTGATTTACTTTCATAGTTCAATTTACTAGCTGAAACTACTACTGCTAAGTAAGGTGTGTGTCTGCTAACTGATGCATATGCATCTTTCAGGAGCTACTAGATAGATTTATCCATCCACTATCTTCTTTTTAACTCCTTTTAGTCAGTTCTACTTCAGTCTTTACAAATACAGATCCTCTGTTTACAGTTTTAAAAAAATCTAAGGAACTAATATATAAAATTACACAGGTAGGTGGAAAAAAGCCAAGAAAGTGACAGCCAAACCAAGTGAATTAACACTTTCCAGGCACATGCTTTACTTTTATCCTGTTATAATTTTTGCTTAGGCATGCCAGATTTTCATCACCTTCTCCTGTCAGTTCTTAACAGGAAACTTCCATAACTAGATGTGGAAGAAGTGTTTATTTAAAGGAAAAAAGGTAGCTAGAACCTAAACAGGATTGTAGTTGGTATAGCTTTTTCCACTTAAGGCTTAGATTTTTATTGACAGCTGTCATTAAAGTTTACTGCTGCTTTTGGTTATTTCTAAAGGTGTTTAATACAAGCTGGCAGAGGGAACAGAAGCCAAAATAATTGAAGGAGGCAAGAATTAGTGGAGAATGGAATGAGAGGAATGATAAAATATCTAAGTAGCAGAAAAAAAAGGCTGATAGAAAAGAGTAGATTTAAAAACAGGAGACTAAGGAACAAGGACAAACCTGAACGGAGTCTAAAATGATAACAGAGGAACAGGAAAAATAATAGTTCCCATTTTGAGCTAACAGGAGGTGGAAAATAGGTGGGTTTGTCCTTTTGCATACAGACTTCTTTTTTTATGCTTTTGACTTTCAAAACAGCACTGATCATGCAAATGGTGCAGGCAGCTTCTTTCTTGATGAGCAGCAGAAGTCACTACTCAGTAGACTCACTACCAGAAGTTCTTTAAAAGTGGAAATTCTTGTTAATGTTTATTTTTCTAAACTGCAGGGTGTGCAGGCACAGCGGATTACGTTAAAAGTAGAGTCCCCTGGGAGCTGTGCACGAGCATAGTAAACGTCAGTCATCCTGGATCTGTTACCATCTGTTTACATTAAGACAGGCAATCAGTTTTTACAGGCTGTCATAAAACAGAAAGATTTTTCTACTTACATAGAAAAAAAAATTCAATTTCCCTCAGCTTTTTTCCCTTCTCCTTATAGTAGTGTGAAACTACGCAGAAATCAAGTTGGTAATTTTGATGGAATAAAAATACTGTGGCTTAAATGGTAAGCGCTTAAGTAATGAAAAAGCAATATATTTAAGCTCCTGCTCTTAAATATGGGCAGAACTGATTTCGCTGTCTTCCAACATCAACTTACTGAAAGAGTTCAAATGATGTAATTTGGATGTATTATGGTCCATATGGCTTTCACGTTAAACATAAACTATACTTCTGCGTTAACATTTATAAATTTCACTTATGTTGAATTGAATGCATGAAGCCCCTACTGAAACTAATACTGAAACCTTTAGGTAGCCTCTTTTTACACTTTAAGCCTTCAAAACTAGTTTGCTATTGTGGATCACCTAGAAACCATTCTGATTACTGTTTATTATTAATATTTAGCCAGTAATAATGAGTGATTGCAACTTCGTTCTTCCTTCAGTTATGACTATTCAATAGCCTCTATCTTCTGTTTGTTTCAGCATATTAGTCTTTTACCACAAAGCTAGAATAAAGTTTCTTAGCCTTTTAAGAAGCCTAGTCTGCATTAGATTGTTATCTAACTTATTGGCAGTAGCCAACTGATCACCCAGTAACACACATGTGAAGAGCAGAGAGCTGGAGAGCAATGGAATATGTAATATACCAATATGTAAAGAGGCATTACCTAAAAAACCACTAATTCTGTCTCTATTTGATCTCTTCAATTCTTTGGTCCTGAGAAGATGTCTGACAAATACACAGGAAGACATGCAGTGAAAAAAGTAAAAAAGCTGAAACAAATAGGAAGTGCAACTAAGACCTGCCAGTTGAACAACAGTGATGTACTGAGGAAAATAAAAATAAAATTTATTGTGGAAAATGATGACAGATTTCAAACATATCACAGGTTCAGAGAAGAAATTTGCATTAGCTTATTGTCATATCAAAGAAATGAAAATTCCTGTATCACAATAATCTATACGAACCTCATAATTTAAATGACATCATGAAATGTCCCATATAATCCCTCAGCTGAACTAGCTGGCCAAAGCTCTCCACAAAGATTCTACGAACAGGAATTTATAATAAGAATCAGAAAATTACTTTCTGAAGGTGCCAACCATTTTGATTTCATAGAACAAAAGCTTCTATTCAAGTAGTTCACTGAGATCTTAGGGACAAATATGTATTTCATGTACATCTAGTCAACTCTCGGTTTGTGTCCCTTAAGATTTAAGATTATGATTTCAAATTACTGTTGAATTTGTCTGTTAATCGTCTGTTAATTGTCCTCACTGGCCAACTAAGAGATTCAAACATCCATTCTACACACCTTGTTTAATGTTTAACTCATTGTGCTACTACTGCCACAGGTAACTACACAATTTATGTTGAAGCTTTCAACCAAACTCTTACTGAATTGCACTGCTAGTAGACCTCCTGCTTTGCTGACTGCTCAAAACAAGATTTAAAGAGACACAAGGATTATCAGAAAAGAATAAGTCAAATAAAACTTGAGAACAAATTATGTCTGTCCCTGAGGTTACAGAAGAAGTCAGTAAGATACTTAGAGTCAATTTTCAGGAATTTTAGCCCTTGTTTAATGGTGGAATTATTTTCTTTGAAAAATATTGCACTTGGTTTCTCCCTGAGGATATGGGGAAATTATTTGCCTTCAACAGATATAGACAGACAGATGAGACTTTTTTACCAGTGCCCATGTAAGTTTGAAGACTGCTCTGGATGTGGCCCAAGATGCAGGTTTGTTTGCAGGGAAGTCTTAGAAAAAACCCTGCACTTATAGCAGGACAGCTATTTTCTCTCCTGCTCTGGGATCCCAGAAAAGAGAAGTAGATCAAGCCTGGCAGTGAGGAGCTTTGTTGCACAGATTGATGGCTCCAAAGAGCAAGAGAAGCTGAAAGAAAAGTGTTCCCTTGCTGTTTCCTTGAGAGAGGTAGGAAGTGCTCTAAAAGTTGGTTACATGCTAGATGTCAAACAAATGAAGCATGAAAAGCAAAAGGATAGCACTGGTGAGAGATCCAAACTCCAAGCCCTAGCCACAGTGCTGTACTCCAGCTGGCCCCTGCAGCGTGGGGAGTCATCCCCTTTTCTGAGAGTATGAGGACAAAGGTGCTCACAGGAAAAAAAAAAGAGGGAAGAAATACAGCGTCTTCGGTACTGCAGAAGAATGAGAGAAAAAATCATCAAGGCACACTAGTTTATTGCACAAAGTGAGAGGGAAAGCCAGCTCCCTAGGTCTGTCAGGCAGCAGCTGGCAGGCAGTGGATTGCTGTTGATAAGGGTTACCTTGCTATTTGTGCTTAATTTTCATGAGAGCTTTAATGCAGCAGAGAAGGGCTCTGCACAGTCAGAGCTTTGCCCACCTACAGGTACTGGTTTCTTGGATACACTGGTAGTTGAGCTCAGCTTATAGTCAACATTTTGGTTTTTTCCTTGGTGCAACCTGGTTTTCTTAAAAAAAAACTCCTTAATCACAGAGATCTTGTAGATGCCCATGCCAGGAGCATGCACATATTTTATAATGGCACTGTTGCATTAGTCACATGGGGGAAAACAACTTTTTCTGAGATGAGTAGCCATCTACAGAGGTGCTCTACAGTTTAGCTGACCAGCAAGACGGCTGGCCACCATTTGCTGACAAAGGAATGAGCAGCCTGTATGGGCCAAACTGAAGAAACCTTGGAGAGAAACCCATCACATGCCAAATAAAACTGTCTTTCTTTCCAGCTGACATGATGGATGTTTTTCTCAAACATCTACAGATTTTTTGCTTTCACTGTGTTGAAAACATACTCTGCAAATATCTGTATTTTGTTTGTGCTTAATCAGAAACAATTAGCCAGCTCGAGCAGCTGTGAAGTTGTGAAGGCCATCACTAGTGACCTGTTTCTGCTGCTGTTACAAAAGCAAATCAAGGAGAAGTTTTAAATCGCGATAGGAAATATTTATTATGCAGAGCGTGTAACTTCAGAAAGCAGCTCTCCTCACACCACTGTCTAAGAGGCAGTTACTTTTCCCATGACCTGAAGTTTAACTAAGAGCTGTCCAAATAAAGTCATGATAGCTGTGACGTTTCCTTCCAAGCCCCTGTCCCTGTGTGAGGACAGGTCCCAGGGGATGCAGTGACGCTAGCCACAAGTGGAAACTGGACATTTGTGGTCTGTTTTATTTCTAACAGCTTCTATCTGATAGGCTGTCCTGGAATCCCCAAGGTGTGCTGGGGAGCAAGTATGAGCAGAAAGCAAACAATTAATTTATAGCAGTTTTGTAAATATTTGTTAAGGGGTGATGGTGAGATAGGGACCCGAATTTCATGCGTTCTCGGAGGTGGTGGGGAGAGGAGTGATGTATAAGTACTGTTCTATAAGGACCCGATGCTGCCCTCCAAATCCGGTCACTCCGCCTGTTGTCTTCTCCCCAGCTGCTTTCCCCGGGGCTCCGCCGCCCTCCCCCGGGGCTGCCGCTGGCGGCGGGCTGTCCGCCCCCGCTCAGCCGCCGGAGGGAGAGGAGCTGAGCGGTCCCCGGGCTCCGCGCCCGCCAACCCTCGGCGGCGCAGGTGGCGGTAGCGGGGGAGGGCCGAGAACCGCCATTCCCAGGAGGCAGGACGCGGCGAACGGCAAGTACGGGACGGCGGGGAGTGTGTGCACCGGGGGGTAATAAATCGCCGCGGTGGAGGAAGCGGAGAAGCTTTCGGTGTCCTTATCTCGGCTCTGCGAAGCGGTCCCGGGCGTGGCAGGGCAGTGGGGCCGGGGCTGGAGCCCGAGCCCTAACCCGCTTGGGGGAGGCAGCGCCCGGGAAGCGCCGGCAGCCGCCGCGGGTGCTTCCTGCTGCCCCACGGGGGACCGCGGCCGGATCGTGGTGGGCGTTCTCCGGGGAATCGAGGAGGTTTTGTTGTTCCCTCGCGCAGTGCGGATAGCAGGAGAAAGCAGAGGTAGATTCTTGGTTTGGTTTGGTTTGGTTTTGTTTTTCAATTCCAAGGGTTGGGTTATTTTGGAAGTCTGAAGAGTGAAGCGACTAGCAGGGAAGATGGTGAGAATGTCGTCTCAATGAAATTTACTCTTAGCCCAAAACAAAAAAGTTTGGGTTTTTGTTGTTGTTTTGGTTTTTTGTTCTTTGAGGGGGAGTGGGGAATGGACAAAGCTTCAAGCTCGTTCCAGATTCTCAATTTGATCAGCAGGCTCAAATATTATGTGTTTGTGTAACTCTTCTTTGCATCGCTGTGAGGCTTCACTTATCTCTTCTCAAAGCTGTATACATTTTAATAGGTTAACTGTGGGATACTAACCAAGGGTTAGAAATGCTGATGCTTTGTAGTGGTAGTCTTCCTGCCATCCTTGCCTGCCGCCTTCTCCCTTTAAGGTATGTGGTTTGAAGATCTTCCGTGCTGTTTATCTTGACAAAAGTCATTGATTTCTTCTGTGTTGTACTGGCCGTGCGACATCTGTGCTGAAAACTAGAAATATGAGAACTGTGTAAAGCTCGGTCTCAGTTAAAACCTTTGTGGCAAGTTAGTGTTTTCGTTAATGTAATGTCCAGCTGGAAAAATCTGTGAAAACTTTAGTTGTGCACAGTGTAGCTGCCCTTCTCTCCCCTCTCCTCCTACTGATGGAGTTGTGCTATGGCCAGGGCTGTTGCTGTTTCTTACTTTTAGTTGCTGGTCTATGCCAGGAACATGCTGACCTTCTCTGAGGGGATTATTCCTCTGCTGAGGAGATGCCTCAGTCCCTCTTTGTCCTCTAATGGTATTCAGGGAGCTACAACGTGGCCATAAGGGTCACTTAATGCTATATGTGCTTGTTGGTGTGATGGGGTGAACTGGGACCAGCCTGTATTCAGTTATGGCTTTTAACTTTCTCAGGTAGGTTAAAAGTATTTTGCTTCAATGAAAAATCCAGATTCTGTATTTCTGAGCAAGCAGTGAAATTCACGGTAACTTGCGCAGCTGCCAAGTCATGAAATACAGAGCTCTGACAAACAAGATTTTGAAGAGTTAGTTTATTTTTGGACGTGAATACATAATTTACAGTGAGATTATGCTGTCAGAAATATTATTCTGGTGCCCACTAACATGAGAATCACGTGTATAGAGTTGAGCAGAGTTAGGTCTGTGGCAGTCTCATCTCATGTCCTAAAATGCAATCTCACTTGTGTCTGGAAGCGTGACCGTAATTCTGTATCTGCCAGTGAAAAAGCAAGCTCTCTGGAAGATGTGAATATAAATCTTTTTGGCAGAGAGAATATAGATGACTAAATGCAATTATGTATATTGAAATATGGTACTGATGAAAGGTGGTGTGAAGTATCCAGGGATAGTTTTCAAAAGGTGATTTGCATGACCATGTTTCCAAGCCCAAAGGCTTGGGAAAGGTCAATGCACATCCATAGGGAAACTGGAAAAGCAGGTTTAGGAGTGTGTATATGTAGTATAGGGTGTTCTGGGAAACAGTCTTTGGATTTGCAACTTGCCTGTTTATATACCTTGCTTTCTCCCCTCAGTCCCAACAAAACAGGCTGAGATTTTGACTTGTGTGATGCATTGGTTGTTGGAGACCAGTGATGGGCAGTGGAGGTTCTCTTCGTCTTCTTTATTCTGTCCAAACAGTGCCACAGTCAAACTGATAACCTGCATCTTACTTGCTTCAGATGCTACATGAAGTGATGCAGAAAGCTATCAGTGCCATGAGGAAGACCACAGAAGGCCTTGGAATGGAGAACAGAAAGAACCTTCAGTTTGGGAAGCTGTCTCAAACACCACTCGAGCATGTGGTAGCATTCATAGAAGAGGTATTTATAGCCAAATACTTGTAATAAAGCAGTAAAAAAAAAGGATGAGATTTTAACTGGCAGTAGAGACAAGTGATGCAGCACAACTCTTATGAAAAGAAAAAAAAAGTGGCTCTTTAAAAAAAGCAACTACTCCACTCTCTATAGACTCCTCAGAGATGGCTTGCTGCTGAGGGCTTACTTCTGTGTGGCGTGTCACTCTTATTTTCATTTTGTTCCTTTTCCTATAATGTATGTGACTGCTGTCATCTGAATTTGCAGCATGAGGTATATATTCTTTCCTGTGCTCAGGTGTCCAGAGCCATCCTTGATGCAGTGATAGGTGTTGTCCTTCTTGTCCAGTCTATGTCAATGTGAAAGATGAGGGATGAGTCACTTCCCTTGTGGCACTGATGATGAACCGCCTCTCCTGCTGTGGCGTGGGGAAACTGCCACACCAGCACGCAGGGAATCATCACCTCAAACTGACTGTCTGCTGACTATATGATGTAAAAACAGTTTATTAAGTCACACGATTAAAGGCTTTTACAGCTCATAAAGGAGGAAAGCTCCTAAGAGAGTGGTAATAAACAGAAGTAGTATCTAGTTTTCTACCAGTTTTCCCAAAACTGTGCTGCTTCTGAAATGCAAATCGTAGGAGATTCACATACAGGGTTTCAAAACTTAGCTTAACTCCTGATAACTCTTATAAGGCATGAAAACAAGTATTTACATGAGAAAATCTTAAAGAATCAGGCATAAGTAATTAAATCAATATAAGTGCAAATTCTTTTAGTGTATATGTCTTAAAGTTGCATAGAAACCTCTTGCTTTATTAACAACCCTGTGTAGTAGACACTCAGAATTAGGGCTGGCTACAAAATGTCTGGGTTTTCTTTGTATTGTAAAAGTTCTGGGAATAGAATGAAATATTTCATTTTGAAGTGTAGCTGAGTCTACATGAATATCTTAAAAAAATATTACAGAGAGGCCATAACCCAGATCAGATTCCTACCTTTCAGTAAAAATTCCCTTAAAATTGCACTTGAAGCTCCGCTTTAAATTGACGGTGGATCTATGCTTGGTATGAAAAGGCAGTGTCATGAAAGCAAAAATTGTCGTACTGCTCTTTGCAGGTCCCGAGTCACGTCTGTGCTTCTGACCCCTATTATCTGGGACTCTTTCTCAAAATTTTGAAAAGCATTGGCTCATCAAAATAACATGTTTTAAATGGAAATATCCTACTTCTGAGTAAGTTTCTGTATTTACAGATCCCAGGAACAAATTCTGGATTGAGGAAGAGACCAATATTCAGTGAATCGTGTCCATAGTTGGGATGCAGGAAGCAGAAATTTAAGACCAGGACGGCCAAACGGATTTCACAGAACACTTACAGTTCTTATTCCTACAGTTCTATGACAAAAATTGACATTTCAAGAAGGGAATAAGTGTGTGCAATTTATGCCACAGTATTCCAGATACTGTGTATAAATACTGGTGGCAATGACAATAAGAATAGTTTTCATCTTCTGTCCTTCAGTACATTGTTAGCAGCCTTCAGATTTCGGGCTGGTCATTATCTCGGCAGTTTGATCTTGAGAGACAGGAGTTATGAATAGGGGCAGGGAGAGAACGGCAACTCTCCTGCAGAGAAGGAAATCTCTTCCTGATTGTAGCCCATGACAAAACTCCCATCAACTTCAAAGGAGAAGGATTTCAAGCACAGCAACCTGAATGCATCTGAAATCCACTGCTGGGCACTTTGGAAAGGTCAGGGGATTTTTTTTTTTTTTGAAGATTAGTGAGGAAGAGAAAGAGACTGAGGGCAAATAGGGGCTGGCTTAAAGAGAAGAGGAAGTTAACAACTAAGTTTGCAGTTCATTGCTAAATCTGTGTTCATTAAGGAAGCTGATTTTTGTGAAACCTGATACAAGCATTCAGCTGGCTTAGGTATTTCTGCTTAAAATGAGAATGGGATTATTTCCGCTTTGGTTTGATGTTACGGAAACAAGTATCTAAGATATACTTGTCACAAACAGTATCTGTAGCACTATTGTGGCTGTTTATTTAACTAACATATTGTGCACAGAGAAGCCAAAATTTCCCAGCAGTATTACCTGCTGGAGTTTTCAACTTAAATATGTCAGAACTTCCAGTCTCCATGTGTTGCTCTTCGATGTTATAAAAACAATAGTCTTCAGCAAAAAGTGCTTAAAATTATTTTTAGAATAAAATATATTAAAAACTTTTGCAAAGAAGAGACTAAGTGAGAAATGAAGGTGTAGAGATTTTGACATGAATTTAGTGCTTGCTCAGTATACATACAAGGAGTTTCATTTATAGCCTTGACATTTAAATCTTATCTCTAAACTTCAGTGACACCTCATACTGTGATTTCAGTGTTCAACAACAGCAAAATAAACCCCCAAAATGTAATTTTTGCTCCTCCTTTCCACACTGGAGCAAACCCAAACCCTGTCAGATTTATGAACTTTGGGAAGTTTAAGGAGTTTATTATGTTAAGGGTGCATAACCTCCTTCGTAAAGCCACAAATGAACTCGTTAAATTAATGTCAGCTTTACGAGTCTCTAAGGAGCATGCAGCAGTGTAAGGCGTGACCTCTTCATGGGCGAGATGGAAACTGGCCCGAGTGGGAGATCTGGGGAAGGCTTTGAGGAGGGGAGAGCTGGTGTGGGCTCCACCATGCTGGAGCAGCTGGAGGTGCTCCAGTGCAGTCCTGGAGGGAGTGCGAGCTCCAAAGTGCTGAAGAAACCATTTGTTACTCTATCAGGGCCTAATAAATTAGGTCTCAGGAGAGGAATTAATGTTAAAACGGATAAACAGAAGCACTGTGCTGCTCATCCTAGCTTCTCTAACTTGTGGTTTTGCCCACTTGCTTACACAGGACAGTTGAGTTATGAGTGCAAAGCAACAGGTATGCTGTGGCTGCACTTGTGCAATTCATGTCTTCACCATGAAAACAAGCAAAAATAAACCCTGAAAGTGAACCTCAGGTTTGTAACTACTTATGCAAGAGCAGACTTGCACCACTATTTTCCTTATTGCTTCCGTTTGTGTTATTTTTCAGTTTTTTTGTTTGTAAACAGCTCTGGCACAGAGAGGAGTAAAGGAGACACAGTGTAGATGTAGCAGCACATCTTTAACTGCACTTGAGTCCGTAGCAAGAACTCTGTCTCCCTGAACTCTGTCACTCAAAGGTTGCTCATCTGTTCTGATGTTTTGCAATAATGTACTTTATACCTTATGAGGGCCTGAAGTGACTCAAGTCCACACACTGATGAAGACATTCCTCCAAGAAGCTCACTTGGGATGCTGGTGTGAAGTTTAATTAATCTATGGCTTTGACCTAATTCAGCAAAATAACTTTTGTTTGAGCACATGCTTAAAGTATCATAACAAACAGTAACATGCTGCAAGTTTCTACATGCTGTCCTGAGCACAACTTTGTATTGACACGGTATAAGAAACAATGTGGAGAGAAGTTAGGAAATGTTCAAGTAGTGGAAGAAGATGAAGAATTTAAAATAGATGTGTGAACTTGAAAAAAATTCATAATCAGTGCTATGCATTTGCATCACAGAAAAATATCTTTCAAAAGGATATCATGGGTGCATATTTCTAGGAAATATTTTTAAATATAAGCTTATAGCCTCCACGTAAACTGACTTTAAATGGTATATACTAGTGGCTATTAAACCATGGAAAGGAGGGTTTGTGCTATTAAAAGGATTTGTTTATCCTGCTAGGAAAATACTGGGTATAGGGGATATAGAACTGTGCCTGCTTCCTTCTTCCCCTACTTGGAATCTGTTTTCTGAGGGAAGGAGGAGAGAATACTTCCGAACTTCTGAAACTGCTCAATATTAATTTTCAACTGACTGAGAACTTTTACTGTCCCAAAACATAATTTCCATATACAGTACAATTTGACTGAGATTCAAGTATATGTTTATGTGGCTGAAAAAAGAAGATATAGAGCTGATTTTGATTCAAATAGTCAGAAGTTTGAAAAGCATGGCTTAGGCTAGCTTGTCTTTCTCAGATTTAAAGGAGCAGTTTGTAATGTGGCACCAATAGCCAAGTTACTGTTATTACTAATTTGTAATGTTAGTTCTCTTTGTTAGTTACGCTTTGCCTCCAAGTGTTACTACCTGTTCAAAGCAATAAGGAAAACCATAGGTCCTGGCCAGGCTGTCTTTCCTAAGATATGGAACGTCACGTGGAAGTCATGTGAAGTAAAACACAAATTTTGAAAGGACTGGTGTCAGGAAGAACTCCTCATTCCCATAGTTGCAGCAAAGACTGACTTGCATCAAATACACACTGAAAATAAGTAAGGAAAGACTACTGTGTGACCTATGCAACACAGGAGAGGAAAAAAAAAAAAAAAGGGGGAAAAGAACTCATTTTGGTGGTTTTGAGTCTCAGATGTAAACTGGTAGTAAATTGCATGAGTGAGAAAGTAATTAAATAGTGTTCCAAACATGATATTTATATTACTTCATTTTTTCTAAGCATTAAAAGATGTTTAATGTCTTTTCTGTGCAATTAATATATTTTAAACATTGTAATTGCTCTGTCATATGAAAACATGGACTTACAAGAATCTATATTTTTGGTTTATTAGTTTCAAAAGCAAGATTTAATCTGTCATTAGAGTCACCAGAATTGCATGAAGCTGTGCTTCAAGAGTACACAATAAGGTTATTCTGTTGAATTACTTTTTAAATGTGTTTCCAATAGATTGCATTTCTCTGTTTCCTTGAGTGAACTGTACCCTTATCATAAAAGGCCTCATCATTTTCAATGAGATTGGTACTAATCTGAAAGGATGGCATCAAAAAGGAGCATGGCACTTATTGTGATATGTGTCTCTTACATATAGCAACAGCAATAACATGAGTCATGTCCCAGAGAACTCACTGTTTAAGTAAACCAAAGGCTTGATTTCAGTTTAGGGCTGGCTGTGTGCAGAGGTGATTGATAATCAGTGGTTGAATAAGCAAAGATTGATAATCCTGTCAATAACAAATGATTTTGAAGGCCTTGGACAGGATCAGCTCCTTGTTGTATGTCATGGCAGTGAAATAGGTGTGCCAGGCAGAATAGCTGAAGTATGGACGTGAAACTGAGGGAGAACAGATGAATTAGCTTAAATGAAGGGACTGAAAGGGGAAGAAATAGAGTGCAAAAGGAAGAATGTAAACTTTAATGTTCCATTAGTATTTTATTAAAATGCTTTGCTGTATATCATTATTTCCTCTATTTGTAAACACTAACAAAGTGTAATAAAAAGTTATTAAATAAAATCTATTTAACATTTATGTTAAACTCTCAGCATCCATTCAAACACCAAATTACCACGTAACTTATTTATTAGAAAATTAAATAGTAACATGCAGATTTTTCACATCTGGAATGATTTCAAGGAACTGTTCAAAGGATCTACTGCCAGTAATTTCTGAGAGGGTGCTTGGCCATAGTTTTGTTTAGTAAATAAATCTGGAGGTGTGATCTACGTCTTCATAAACAGCCTTTTTAGGTCTGCCTTCAACGTTTTTTCTTATGGTTTTCCTCTGATCAAAATTAAATTCCAAAGTTCAGTGTTGTTCATCCTTAAATGTAAAGGGGAGTGGGGAGAGAAGAGCTCTGTACAATCACAGTACTGTACTTCCCTTCTTTTTCCATGCTTTTGACAGGTGGCCTTGATCTTTAATTGCTCGCTTTCTCCTTTGTTAAATGCTAGCTTCAGAGTCCTGTTGTTCAAAAAATTACTGAGATCTTAAAGGCCAAAGAAAGCAGCTATTATCCTGCTTCTCAGGACTTTTTCAAGGAAATAGAAGATGGTAAGGGTGGAATGAACGAGATGTACATTTTGTCTGTTTATATATTTGTGTTACAAAATATGGCAAGGCCCCTTTTGCCACTCTGACTTTGCACCATCTCCTTCCTCACATGTTTAAATTGGACATTAACAGGCTAACTTATAAAATTTTCATTGAAATTCATCTGAATGCCTGACAAATTATTGTGCTCTGTTAGAAGACAAGCGCTGATAGACAGAGCCTGATCTCGGCCCAAAATGGCAGGTTTTGAAGAGGGTGCCGAAAAGTTTAGATGGAGCCATACATAATTCTTAGCTTGTAAGGCTGGGAGAAAGAGAGGGCAAGACGTGCCTAGGAGGGATGGCAATATGAGCTAGAAGAATACGGCAGGGGAAGACAGAATGAGAACTATGACCAGGAGAAGGTTTTAGTTCCCCCACCCCTCATCTGCCAACGCTACTTGCATTGCCTTAATTAAAAATATTAACCTTATGTGTTTGATATGAATCTGAAATAAATGTAAATTATACTGGTTTGGGATAAAGTAAGAACAACAGAAAAAAATCTATAGTCCTGTCCTCATCACTACTGGCCCCCCCGCCCCAAGCTTACTGCATGCAGACAGTGTTATTCATGAATCCTGGTTCTCTCTTTCAGGTTATTCATGTTACTATCCAGAATTATACGTTAGCTACGCATGTGTCCTAGGTTTGATTCTGAGGTTGGGGGAAGCCCTCTAGTGTTAATTTACTAAATGAAAAAATCTAGAAGTACTTATGTTGGCACTTCTGTATGTGCACAACATATGCTATGAGAGAATTAGTAGCCGAAGGCTGTGGAGATGTTATGGCAAACAGGCGAATACATTTCCAATATAATTTTATTGGGGCAGAAAAGTCACTTCATTGTTAATTCTTGAAAGTTCACTGTACAAAAGATGATACATTGGGGTCAGTCTAGCTGGAGGAATTTGTAACAGGTGGAATATAATATGGGAGTATCTCAAAAGTGAGAGATGCATGGTGAGATACTTTACAAACTAGGATAGTTACGGATAACAATTTTAAAAGATAATACATATTATTTTTGTGTTCTTATACAAAGTGGAAAGTAACTTTATGATTAATATCATGACTGAATTTTTAAAAGTTACTTTTAAAAAAAATTTTCTTCTTCATTCCATGTAGTCTAGGTTGTATCTTTCATCAGAAAAATCTTTTCAAAGGAGAAGCTAAAGAAGCATTGGAGCATGTGAAAATAGCTAAAACTAACTTAGAAAGCTTTAAGAGTTCATTCTTTACTCAGAGAAAGAGATTGAAGAGTTATTTCACCTGTGGCAAGAAGTTTAAACTGTGGGATTCCAGATCTGAGATGTTGTTTTCCAGATCTGATGTGTCCCTGAACTGCTTACTGAAGACTGAGGTATTACCTATCATCTGTGTTGCTGGATAAATATAATATCTGAGAAACATGGGCTATTCTCAGTTATACAGACAGCAAGACTCAGGTTTCTAATATCTAAAGTGCAAAATTAGAGTGTGTAGGAAAAATTAGGAATGTTGAATAGGATGCTGTGCAAGGAGCAGACTAGTATCAGCAGTAAGAAAAATGAAAAACATGTCTCCAAAATCCAGGCCTTCCCAGAATTTTGAAAGCTGCTTGAGAAAAGTGCTGCCCTTCATGTGCAGCCCATGGCTGGGACTTCCTTCAGAGCACGGTGACTGCATCTGTTTATTTCTAAGAACCAAGAAGAAGTCATCTGTTTATAGCTAGAAAAAAATGTGGTGCTTTAGGCTAGTCCTTGGATGAGGGAGTAGTCTTCACCTCCCCTTTTAAATCTGTGCCAACAAGTAAGGGAAGATGAAAAATCTGAGGCTGGGAAAGGAGTGTAGAATATTTTTTCTAATATCGTGGCTATGATAGTTGTATAAGGTGGGAACAGCCATAGCTTCTGGTTCCTGCTCCTGGGGCCTTTTTTAATGCTTTCCTGAGCCTGGAAGCAGTTGCAGGAGGAGTTCAGACTGGCTGCTGATGAAGGTACACTTCTGGTTTGCTCCTGAAGAGAACAGGTGATATGTGTTTCTAGACACACAAGGAACCAGTTATTTCCATCCCTTTGGGGCATAAAACAATTACTTCATTCAAGTGAAATCAGAGACCACAGAAATTAACTTGGCATATGTTGCAAAGGAGCTTGAAGTGGGTTCAATTTTACTCCTCTGAGAAAGATTTATGTTTAATTTTCATAGCAACATTTTGTGTTATGATAATAAATCATGTGTTTATACAGGAAAGTATGTGTTTAGTAGTGCTTCCCCTTTTTAATCTAGGCTTTTTTAAACTTAATCTGATAAAATGAAAATGGAGTTAAATTTGTGTGTTCTATGGGACGATTAGCTTCCACTTGTTTTTTAATCCTATAAGTGGCTCAACCAGGGTAAAGACTTGCTGGAATTACCTGTTGTTCCTCCACTACTGTTTCGTATTAATTATTTAAAATGGCACAGATTTTAACTTCTCACTCTGCCAAACTGAAAGAGAGAAGGTCAAATGAGGCAAAAAGCATCTAAACCGTAAGGTTCGATACTGTTTTTGTACAGGCATACCGTTAATTAATTTTTATTAATTTAATATAGGAAACTTTCATTGACATGTTGGAATTTCAAAAGTTGGAAAAGCTGGAGTTTGGTGAAACAGCGGGGAAAATTTTAAGTGAGCATGTCTGCAGAAAGAATGAAGAGTTTCTGGAAAGCTGTGAAGTTTTTGGAAAGAAAACATACAATCCTTCAGATTATAATAACATGGTAATATTGTACCCCACACATGGGCATTTGTGCTGTTATTTTCTTGTTTATTTTAAAACGTCTGTGAACTTGAAGGTTGTGAAACTGGGAATTATATGGTGCTGAATGGAAATAGACATGAGATGACTGCACAGCTGTGTTCAGTGTCTCCCGCTTCTAGTTAAATGAGAAATTCATTTTCTTAAGAAAAGAATTCCGGGTGCTTTCTCCTAATTAGATGACAAAATTATTTAGAAGTGCTACATGTGGAGAAGCATTCAAATGACTCTTACCAAAGAAGTCTGAGAGAATGAAATAAATTTGGAGAAACTGAAATGAAATCCCCCTCCTCCCAACACACACACATTGCCAAAATATATTAAAAAAAAAAAAACAAACAAACACACAAAAACCAAACAACAACGGGTTATTAATTACTTTTTGCTGTCAGTCAGTTCTGTGAGCTTTTTTTTGTGAGTGTTAGGGTATAATTTATATACAGTTCTAGTGTAAATAAATCAATTGATTCTACTTGAAAAATAGAGAAGTTTTTAAAAATTATTGGTATATAGTGAAGTCTTGCAATGGTAGTCAAAATAGTTCTTAACACAATACTCGCTAACAGCCATGGTACGCATATCTGATAAGACAGAATGTGTATTACTGTTCATAGAAGCCTTTTTTGGTTGTTTTAAACATTTTTTATGTTAATTCATAGCTAGAGCTATCTGTAAAATTGGAAAATGGTGCTTTCTGAAGGATTTAATCCACTTTTAACACAAATTCAGGTATAGAAGTATCCTATTGCATCATGTGGTCGGCCCTGGTGCCTGCTGGCTGGAGTACTCGGCTGTCTTCAGAGCAGGCTCTGCTCCCAGCGCAGAGGATGCTTTCAGCTTTGTGCACGGGGAGGGGAACAGAGGTGCCCAGTGATTGCTCCCCTCACAGGCATGGCCGGCAGAACAGCAGCCAAATTCATTCTCCCTTTTGGCCCTGCACCCACTGTCTTTGAGAATGGGGAGGTGTTGATTAAATTTCTCTGAAAGTGAGTAGGCTGGTGAGCCCCTCCATCTGTCCCCTCACAGGTGTGTGCCCCAGCCAGGGCAGGTAAGGCAGAAGCTGGGGGGTAACAATGCCCCAGTGCCAGCTGCAGATTTAATGGGTGCCCCAGGATGACTCTCTTCTTTGCCATCCTAATCCAAAAGGTCACCATCATAAACACGATTCAATCACCCCAAATAATTAACATTAAAAACATACTTTTTTCTAGTCTGGTTGCTGAATGCACTTGATTTAAATGAAATTCTGGCTCTCTGTTGGATGACCCCCAAAATCCTCGGACCAGCTCACTTTCCTAGGTGTGTCCTTGCCATTTTGCTGTGCTCCTGACACCTGCTTACCCACAAGCCTTACTGGGTTTGCACAGCTGCAGACAATGAGGAGGTGAGTTCAGCCTCCCTGATGGGTGTCAGCTTTGCTGGCATTCAGCTCAGACCTACTGCACAGTGTTTTTGGCAGCACACTAAGGAGAAAGGAACACATGCTTTGAGTAAAGTGTTATTTTAACAAGCAAATTCTTATGAAACAGGTTCAAATCTTAAAGTTGCTATTAAAATAATAGATATTATTAATAGCGTAATTATTAGAAGAATAGAGAAATGTACTGTTCTGTTAGAAGTGGTAGGAAATATATTCTGTGTGTATGCACGCTGATTTTTCTTGCAAATATGTGGCTTAATCCAGGTAATTAAAAACCCAGAGGAATAGTTGTAAACCAGATTTGAACTAAATGAATGCCACAGGTTTAATTCATGAAGAAGCCTTGCAAAGTTGTTAATATCTTTGATACTCCTTTAAAATCCACAGCAAAGCTTCCCCTGTTTTCAGGTCAGGACTCACTATACTGTGCTTCTCAATTTCATCACTCTTGATAAAATCCCTTACGATTCACACTAAACTCCTGCTAATCCCTGCACAAAGCTACAAAGCAGCCTCAGAAAGGATGAGTGGCAGCAGAGACCTACTGCTGATTGTGTGTTTTGGTTTTTTATTTTTGCCTGCCTTCTGAGGCAGCAGGATGCTTGTCTGTAGTTGATGTGGTTTCAAGACACCCTTTCTCACATCTGTATGTAGTTTGCCTGGTTTTGTGTTTACTCCTATGAAGGTTTCCCTACATACTCAGTACGCAAATGTAAATGGTGCTGAGACACTGGAACGACAGTTTTAAGATTCTAGTTAAAGTACAGCAATTATCGTATTTGGCCAGATGTAGATTGTAAGGTGGTGTAAGTGGATCAATTTTTGAGGCAGTGAGTCCTTCCTTAGTGACCTGTCTTAGGATGAAAGCAGCCTTTATAGCATGTTTCTGGACAATCATTGTGGATTGTAAGCTTGTTGACTTTCCAGCTTATTGTGAAGTAAAGCACAGTCAATGAGTGTTAGTTTTCAAGTTTGAGCCATTCTTAGTCACGTATGGCAGGCTTAATGTTGACAGAAGTTCAAGTGGAATACCAAGCACCAATTACTGTGCTATTTTTATTGTCATCAGTAAAGTGTTTGGTTTTTTTCTCAATTTCTTCAGAAACTATTTGCTTTTGGGTTTGACAGTACTAATCAGGAGCTTTATCAAACAGTAGCTGTCATCTTATAGCTAATTTGTTTGTCAGAAGCTTCAAGGTTCATGTTATTCAGTGTATGATGTATGAATAGTGTCTGCATATTTCCAAGAACCAGTTTCACGTGCTTCTGAATAGGCAATGTGAGGTGTTTGGTTCATATGTGGATGCAAAGGCCCGAAATCCAGAAGAGAGCAATGGTCTGGTTGGTGGCATTACAAGGGGCGGGTTGAATCCAAAGAGGAGCAAAGGATGTTTAGCTTTCAGAGCACAAACGTGGACTTCTCAGACTGATTGTCTTACAAGCATTCTTGATGTGTTAAATATATATATTTTTAAATACATATCACACCCAGTCACAGAACTAAATCTGAATTTCTTTATTTGCTATGGAGAAGTGCATGTAGTTCATCCTATCATATGTTTTTGTTATATATGTGGGGGTTTGTGCAGTGTGTTTAAAGAGAAACCGAAACAAACAAAACCCACATTAGTTGAGGGGGGAGTGCGTTAGAAAAGAAAATTGTTAAATAAACAAGTTAATTTGATATACCTTTCTAAAGATACTGCATTTTATTTAAATGTCCACGTTGGCTACTGGTACTGCTTTTTACTTATTTTTCTAGTGGCTTGCAACAGAATAGAGATGCAGCCAAGCTGTAAAGAAAAAAAAAAAAAAGAATATTTTCTCAGAGATGATCAATGTTTAATGTATTTTACAAAGGAACAAGTGTAGCCTTACATATACATGTTACTGTTTGTGTTGCTGACAGGACAAGGCAGAAGATGCTGGAGCTCTCCCTTTAGAGCCAGCATGAAGTTGCATTAATATGGACCTGTGTTGTCTGGTATTATTTATCCAAAAGACCTCATTTGTGACCATGGTTAATCACCTTGAGTATTAAAAAAGTACAGCTGTGCTATAAAAAAAATGCCTGTTGTTCTGTTGTCTAATACATGGTGGTAGCTGTGGATTCTTAAGATAATCTAATTAAATGTAACAATGAGTCAGAGTCAAAAGATACTGTTTACTTAGTGAGTTGACTTCAAGTGTCTGAGTAGCTGAAGTCTGATGCTCATAATATCCTACTTAAGGATTAAAAACAGAGATAATTTGGGCTTGTAAAAACTTGTTGGGAAGTTCTTTGTTTAATGGGAGGGTTAACAGGGTGAAACAGCATAAAAGTAAGGAGTGATATTACTTGACATAGGTGTCTATCCCTCTTATCAAGCTTCCTGAACAAAATATTTTAATAATTTGTTTTCCTTAAATGTCTATATCACTAGTACACACATGTATAGATCTTGCACTGCTACACGCACATATAGATCTTACACTGTTATTTAAAAATAATCTGTATTGCTAAGCCGGTGCTTCAATTTCTAATTCAGTTTCTGTAAAAAAAAAAAAAAAAGCATCACTGTTAGGTAGCATTGATCAACTCATCAGTTAAAATAGTACTGAAAAACCTGAAATAAAATAATCTCAGAAGCTTGTTCAGTGAGAGAGGCCAGCTGTGTGTTTAGTGTAACCATATGCTGCTCATTATCTTTTCTCCCTATTTTCTTCCTATTGAAAAGAAATGCATTTTATATGTTTTTCTTTTTACTTTAATATTACAGGAGTTTGAAGATGATTATACTGAATTTAAAGCCCAAATCCTGGATCCTGACAGATGTCCTGCCTCAGTTCTTTGTATAGGATTTCATGACTGTTCAGGGTTAGAATCCATGTTCAAGGTCAGTATCCATACACATTAATCTGTTCATTGTTTATTATTAGAAAAATAGTTTTGTGCATTGTTTAAATTATACTTTATATGTAGGTAAGCTATTTGTGAATGGAATGCCCAGGAATACTGAGTAACATGTATTTCAGTTGCAGAATCAAACTGAGTTCTTCGATTCTACTATCATTTTAATGATGTTATGAATACAGGTTCTTTCCAGAGGTTAACTAATGGCTGAGACCAGATTCATAATTCATAATTCAAAGAAACAGACAGATTCCCCACTCACTGACATTCAGTATTTGCACTTGACTGCACAGGTATGGAGAATCTCATGGATGGCAGATGCATCCAGACTTTCCATCCAGGATATGGCATAGTTGGCCTGGGTAGTTGGAGTGTGTTTCTGCAGTAGTATGAGTTATTCTTAGGCGGGAATAGTTCAGATGTAAGAAAGGGAATAACTGATCAGCAACAGTTCCTCAAAATACAGGTTAGGAGTTGTCCTATGTAGAACCTAAGTGATATCATGTTATTAAGAAAGAAGTAAGTATGTAAAATTGTTAAGGAGAAATCTCACCTTTTAATGACCATTGATGAGGTCTCCAACAGAGTATTGTGCTCAAGTATAAGCATTACAATTCAGGAAAGATGATCTGTTGATGGTTATTGAGGCTAAAGAAGAAAAGACAGAACAGACATAAATCTTCAAATGCATTAAAGACTTCTGCATGCACGAAGGAAATAATCTGTTCTCTACGTCCAGAACATAATGAACTCAATTTAAAGTACACAAAGTTCAAGTCTGATGACTGGGAAGACCACTTTATGCCAAATGTAATGAATCGCTACAAGAGATTGCTAGGGGAAGTGACAAGCTCCTCATTATTCAAAAGTCTTTCAGGGAGGGCTAGAAAAACATCTCTTGGAAATGGCAGAGGTATAGCACACCTCATCTTGGGGCAGGAATACAGTCTACTCACTCTTGAAGTCCCTTTTAGCCATAAATGTCTATGGTATTGTATGCATTGCACTCGAACTGTGTCAAATTATTGCAAATTAGTTGTGGTAAGTATAAGGCAGTAATGATTAACACAACTACAAATTTTGTGTAAATGAATTTCCTTTAGGTTGTTGCTTTTGGCATTGCTAGCACTTAAATGAGTATCTTGCAATTAAGGCTGGTGTTTACCCCGTTTCTTTCTAAACTTATTTTCTCACTGAATTCAGATAATACAGTATTAAATCTACTTTTTCAAAAGGCAGATAACTTGTCTTTACTCGTAACAAGAAGAATGGAAGATGACTTATCCTCAGAGAAGTCACTTCTGCTTCCCTCTTGTTTGGTAATTTTTTTTACAACAGTAGGCTTCCCACCCTCCAAAAAAATGAACATATAATTAAGACTGTATTACTGGAGGAATATCCTACTGACTTATGAGAGAGACTATATGTGGAAAAAAGGAGAGAAAACAGATAGGTTAGAAACATGCAGAGTAGGATTTAGAAAGAATCTTGAGTGTGGGGTAGATGCCTGGGTCTGGAAATCCTTGTTCTATACTTTCTAAGATCTAGGCTTTTTGTTCTTTGGCATTCTAGAATTCATCTATTTAGTATTAATTCATCTATTTATGCATTAAGAGCATATTTGGAAATACGTGGTCTGTTTATCAGCACATGGCACATAACCATAGTATAGCTTGGTACAGTTCCAATACTTCAGAAGAATTTTAGATGCGATATCAAATAGAGAGTAGAGTATTAAAGGAAGAGAACTCTGATGCTTAATTTGTTTTATTATTTTTTGCTGGTTTTTGTTGTTGTTTTGGTTTGTGTTTCTAATTTTTATTTTCAAGCTCTTAGCTATCTTTGGAAGCTTTCTACAAAAATCAGTAATCGTGGAGATATTTAGCCTGAATTACAATATTTGATTGGAAACATATTATGAAGAACTGAATAACTGCAGATGTATACATGATGAACACCTTAAAAAGGTATGCCGCAATGTGAAAATAAAACGTTATGTTCCTGTTGGTGCGTAATGGCTTTGTTTCTGTTCTAATAAGTAGTCAGAAAAAAGAATGGAATAATTAACAAAAATATACCAGTTACTTCAGTAAACCTTAAATGCTCTAAAGAACTGAAGGAACAAATAGTGACATTTTGGCCCTACTCTGCCGCATCTGTAAGTGTTCATAATCACTGATTTAGTGGCAAGTTAACAACCCTTAAATGAGACATCACTAATCACTAAACAAGTGTGATCTGCATAATATGGTCTCTTACTCCAGTAAATTTAACATCCAGGTTGTGCATGTGTACAGTTCAAAATTTCTGCATTGAAATGTACTCAGTAGTGCTTTCAGAACTTATTTTCAATAACTGTAGAAGATTTGCACAATGATTGTTTGGATTGGTCAGTAACTAACAAACCCAGGAATTTCTCTGCTTCAGGACAACATTACAATCTAGATGATCTTTTGAGGTCCCTTCCAATCCGTAGCATTCTGTGATTATATTATATATTAGGGATTGTAAGGAAGAAAATAGTATTGTTCTATGGTGGCAAGATATTCAAAGATACTTATGTGGGACTTAGACACTCAAGTTATGTGAAAATTGTGTCCCATCTCTTCCTTCTTTTCTGATCCTTTAGTAAACGTGCTTTTACATGGCAGCACAAGGAATGGAAAGCTACTGTAGGAGTATTAGACACACGTGAATTAAATAACAATTAATTAATAACAATTCCAGCTGTTGACCACTGCCATTGCTAATACACAGGGGGTGTATCCTCCTTTTTGCCTAGAGCAGCATCTGCACATGAGAGACCTTTATGTGGTCTGTTTTGGTAGATGCACTACACTGTAAATAGTATTACATAGAACTGGGTAGAAGTTCAACTGTATTTTTACTCAGATAATCTAATTAGTCAATATGAAAACATCTCACCGGTTTCAGTAAGTTTTCCAGTCCACAGTGGAATTTCTGTTTTGTTGTCAATGCGATCCAAGCCAGATAGAGGGGATGACTAGGAACATAAATGTTGGATAAATGTTTTGACATGTACCTTAAACTAGTCTTCTAGTTGCTCTGAAGTGACTTGAATTCAGGCTTACTGTTTTTCTACTTTCTTTTGACACAGACAAAGAACCTGTCAGGGTCTCTCTTTTTATTTTTTTTTCCCCCACCCTGATGGAATGGTGTGGGGGTTTTGTTGGTTTGTGGGTTTGTTTGTTTTTCATTGTTTACTGATTTTTTTTTTTTTTTTTTTTTTTTTTTTTGAGATCTTGGGGAGATTTGTAGAATGAGAAAGCTATTTCCAGGTCAGCTTACTATATTTGAAAATAAAGCAGCAGGAGTGAAGCTGTCTGTTTTACAGTGTGGAAGATCCCCAACATGTTTCTGAATGAAGTTTTATGTGAATGTACATAAAACTACTGAGTTCATAAACCACTTTAACTTAATGATTACCAATGATCCACAAAATCAATTATTTTAGAGTTGACAAAATTTTGAGTAAAAGCTATGATGTAAGAGTATAGCTTGTGGTTAAATAAATCCTCCACTGTTATTTCTTATTCATAGGCAGGTGTTTGGGTATCCTTACTGTTAATATACACATTTTCCTGATACATTTCTGCCATGTGTGATATTTTTGCCTTCAAGATGATGTTACTCTATTAAATTGGAGTTGCCTGAAAAAATGAATGCTGTTAAGAAGAGAGCTGTGTCAGTAAAGCACAAAGTAACTCCTCTTCAGGCATCTGAGGTTGCAGTTATCAGAAGAAAATGCAGTTTACTTGATGTATGTTGAATTCTGTGGTCAGTCTTTTTTATCTCTGTGTTTTTTATGAGGACATGATCAGTGACAGGTGTCATTACCTTTGTTTCATCAGGGTAAGCAGATGGAATTTGTTTGTCTTCTAGTGTTGCATATACTCACCGATAAAATAAATTTTAAAAAAGAGACTACTTGCTCATATTCTTTATTCATGTTCTTTTAAAAAGTCAGCATAATGTGTATAATGCAGTAATCTAAAGTGGATTATTTAGTAGATCTTTTAAAAAGATTGTGAAGAGAGTTTGTTCATATTTATACAACTTTTAGAAGAAGTGGTTTAATAAGTTAAGAGATTTATTGTAAGAGTATAATTTAACTGTTTTCTGTACCACTTTGATTTTTATGGTTCAAATGTAGAGTTTTTCATATGTCTTCTGGATGCTTTGAAAGACAATGCAAATGCAGCTTTTTAACCTCCTTATAATAACTGATCTCAGCTTTTCTTATATTGAATAATATATACAGGATCTGTAGATTTCACTGCCAGTTTTAGGTAAGCTCAATATACACTATAACTGTGCTTTTTTAGAGTGCTCTCTTCCTATTCAAGGTTAATGAAGAGCTTGAAATGCTGGAAAATGAAATATTACCAACACAGGAATCCACAAAATTATTTGAAGTAGCTATTCCAGGCTACAAGTGAATGAAAAAATGTCAAAAAGAAGTGCAGTTGCTCAAGAAATTTGGAATATTAGTGTTTATATTAACATAAGATTTTTGAAAAAAAATATAAAGTTAGACTATATTCTCAATTTTATACTTCAATTTGATCTTATAAGTGTTTATAGTTTTGGGTTTGGTGCTTTTTTTTTTAGAAGTTTAAAATACTGAATATTTTCATGTTGCTTTTGTTTTTGAAATTATAGTTGCTATGTTTTAGGATACTCAGAGCGAAAATATCTCTGTTCTCAAGTTAACCAATTTCAAGATAATCCCAAAACAAAACAACCTTTGTAGTTTCATTTTTAGCCTTTTTAATGCAAATAACTTGCATGACTAATTAAAATCAATGAGTAAAAATTAAAAAAAAAACCCAGAAAATTCCACTTCAGAACAGAGAATTGTACATTGGAAGACTGTAGAAGACAAGAAGTAAGAGTCCAGAAAAGTCAGTGTACAATCAGCCTTGTAAAGTTCTCTTTGCCTCTAGAAGTTTTTTTTCATAGGTAAGGTTAAAAATACATGCGCTAGATTTTCTTTCCATAGTTGTTTGCTTAGCATTTCTGTTACCAAGAGGACGTGCAGGGCAGTTTCTGCCACATCTCTCAGATGTATCTGTATTATCAGTAGATACAGGTGTGTATGTAATAGCACAAGAAGGGTATGTATGTATACCTATCAGATACTGAAATATTGAAACTGTTTAAATGCTTGGGTTTTGGTTTAAATTTTGAGAAGATGGATTATTTTGTGTACTTTTAAGTAGTAGTGGTGTAGGGTTGGAAAAAATAAGGTTCAGGAGCTGTTGCTGTGTGACTGGCTTTACCGTACATCCATTTATCTGTTATGTAGCAGAAGCTTGTCTTTACCAAATGTTGTTGACACTTATCTGTGCTTTCTGTTTCAGGACAGCATTGACGATTGGGCTAAAACCCAGTGGAGACAGATTAATGTGGAACAGATGGATGTGGAGCTCAGAAGCTTTGCCAAGGCAGGTTCCATAGCTGTCTCCTTCTGCAATTTATCTGTCTTGGTGCCACCTCTTTCTCACTCTTCCCACCCACATTGATGTTTCAGTGGATTTATTGCTTGAATCCAGACTGAATGTTCTGGATATGTTTTGGTTTGGGAGCTTTCCTTTAAAACTTTATTCTTCTGGATCAGTTTGCAGTCCCTGTGGAGGTATTATACATGGTCAAACCGTGCTGTCGTGTCTCTGAATTGAGGCAGTACGTGAAAGAATAAAGAAGGTGATTTATGAGAGAGACAGATGAAATTTGCAGAGGTTTATCTGCTCTGATCTAAGACATAGCTCCAGAGTGTTGGGAGTTGCAGCAAAGATGCTCCTTTCTAAAGGGAGCACTCTTTCTCTGTTTTAAGTATTTTCAATGTTTTGTTGATATTAGCCCTGCAGAAGACAGTTCCCATGAGACAGGAGAAGTATGAAGCAAAAATAACAACAGAGGCCCCCAGGCTATTTGTAAGACACCTACGGAACAATAATAATAGAGTATGGAAGGAAGTTCTTAACCTAACGACTATAAAGTTTCTTTTTCTTTACACATTGATTTAATTCAGGAATAAATAGCTTTCATTACATACCCAATCAGTAGTGCTTTAAGAGAAGAATCAGACATACAGCAGATGTCTTGGCTTAAACTGCTTCAAAATTACAACATTCTACTTAGCTTGTTACAATAGCAGGGGTCGTATGCTGTGATAGGGGTGGTAAAAATGAGTGTTGAGATAAGTGTATTCTCCTGCTTTTGCATCAGTCACTGGGCGCATGTGACAGGCTGCGGAACAGAGAAGGTGCTGATCACTGCCCATGAGCTGATCGCTTGTGTCATGTTCATCATGCTTCGGTGTGCATGAGGTCTCCCTTATAGCTTTGAATGGGGGCTTTGAATATATTAAATTTATTGATACTTTTATCTCCAATAATAAAATTTGACTTAATTTGTTGGGCTGTGGTAAAGTAAATGGCTCTGATCCAACTGTAATAATAAAACCACAGTGTAAACGCAGTGTTAACACAGTTCCATTACTTTAAGTGCCATTATGGAAAGTACATTTCCAGAACCTTTGCTTTATCTATCACATAAACCAATGACTCCAATAAAATCTTCCCTAGAATTGTACTATTTACAGCTGTCTCACACATCTGCACATGCAACAGGAAAGCAGAGTTTTCTGACAAACCTCTTAAATTTTTCTTAAAGTTATAAACAAGGTGGCTGTCAATGGAAAGTAATTATTGCAATTATTTTAATCCTTTTCATGCGGTCTTTGGATGGAAAAGTTCGTTTCTGGGATAGGGCATTGGACTAAAAGGCCAAGAATCCAATGTCATCATGGAGAGCAATACTGGAGTTGTGAAATGCTGCAATCAGAGACAGAGACCAGTACTGGGTCGGAAATGTGACAAGTGTAAGTATTCAGTCAGAGAGACCCTTGAGATGATCTTTCATTGTCTACCCATAGATGCAGCAGGACCATCAGCCATGTGATGAAGACACTGCTGCCAACTATTCAATGTGTAAGTAAGTGGAGCAGAGATTGAGGTTTCAGACAGAGGCAGCTTGTGGGCTGAGAAGTGAATCTGTGGCCCTTGCTCAGGAAAAAAAAAAAAAAAAGGACCAAATTATCTCAAGAGTACTATGGTTGGATTTGATGATCTTAAGGATCTCTTCCAACCAAAATGATTCCGTGATTCTAAGGCAGACCTGGCTTGTTAAATTAGAAGGTTCTTCCACACTTGACTCTGTCCCTGCTGAGCCTGAAAATAGCAGTAAGCTTGAAAAGTTCTCTGTCTTGTCTGGGACAGGGGAATACTTCCCAGTAATAATTCATGTTAAATATTTATAAGAAGACCAAGTGATGTGGCTCGAAACTTTTCTGGATAGCAAAAGAGAACATCTCTTAATAGTGATCGGAGGAAATGATGGGCAGAAGGAAATGGAAGGTAAGGAGAGAAAGGCCACCTGAAGTATCAGCCTACTAATACGTTTTTAAGAATTTGTGTGTAGAGAGACTACTGACCTGACAGCAGATAGGAGAAAGAGGAAAAAAAAAAAGGGGGGGGTGCCAGAATAGGGAGAGATGTATACATTTTACTCAACTGTGGATCATATAGCTGGAAAAGTAAAGAAGTTTGTATGAACAAATAAACAACAACAACAAAAGTTAATTTCTCAAAAAGTCTCCCAGAGATTTTCTTCCTAGGGTATAACATGGGCAGGTTGTTGGTTTCCAAAATTTGAATAAAAAGTGTTTTAAACATTTTGGAAAAAAAATGAATTGAAGCTCAACTTTCAGTCATTCTAAAACTAAATAGTCTGGAAAGCTGAAAGAAAACCACAGAAGACTGTGAGCATAACAGAATATTTCTACTCCAATATACCAAATATTTTTCACATACAGTTTAAAAAATATACATTTATAATTATTTTTAATGCTGAAAGCTCCTAAACAGGCCTAGCACAAATATGGGAAAACCCCCCTGCCCTCTCCCTGTCAAAGAAGGCTGGCGTGCAAATACTGTGCCTGTAGCTTACATCAGCTTCAGTGGTGGCTGTGAAAATAAGCTTGCCTTTTAGTGTTCTGATATACAATATGTCACAGTACAAAACTGTTTCAAAATGAAAAAAATACGGTAACAGCATGAAGAAACATTTCAGCTAGACTGATTAAATTCATGGTTTTGGTATAGATCTGAAAGTATGCCCAGTATTTAGAGTGCATATAACCTTTTTTGTTGTTTTTTACTTGGCTTCCGTTTGAATATTGTTATATACTTATATCTGACTTTTCTTATTTCATCACTTATTTTGTGCTCTGGTGTCTCTTTGTGTTACAGGTCAGGCTTGACATACCTTGACATACCTTCTGGGACTCCAGCTTCATGAAGTATTATAGAGGATGAAGTCCAAAGTATGGTTGATGATGCTGTGAAAGAATTGGGTATTGGAAAGGTGAGAAGTGCCTATATTTTCCTCCTGCTTTTGCAGAATAGTGTGTAACAAACTATTTATTTGATTGAGGTTTTTGTTTCAAGAAATTAATAATAGAAGTGAATATTTTCATGTTACCTAGGGAGCAAAATTCACAACCTAGTGAAACTAACTTCCTGTCTGTGGTGTAGTTTACCATTACTGTGAATTAAATACAATTTAAAGTTCTCAACTCAAAATATGGAATATGATATGTATAGACAGATGTTATTCCTACTTTTCTTGTCCCAAGGTTTTGGGATAAATTAGACAAGAACGTACTGCCATGGAATTTTCTTATGAAGAGCATCACAGGAATGGAGCTCCTTTATTAAAGACAGATGAAGAGCTGCTTGAAACTTTAGACCACAATCAAGTAAGGATTTAATTAATAGAAAAAACATTAGTATATCAATGTTATTTACTCCCTTGATACACTTGCTTAGTTAAAACTTTTTTCCTGAGTCTTTATTGCAGAGAGTAATGTCTTATCCAGATGTTAGTCTTGGGAAATTATATGTATGCTTTGTAACTATATTTACTAAAAAAAAAAAAAAAAAAAAAGCAAAACACAAAACAAACATCTTTTTCCATGTAGGAGTTAACAAAATTACAGCTTTCTAAGGTTATATTTTCTTACATTTAAAAGCAAATCATTGAACACTGTAAATGCACAGCATTTTATTAAAAGATATCTGTTATGATATACAATAATGAGTCGAAGGAGGATTAGTTAAACTCTTACTAGCTCTAGTTCCTCTGTTTGATAAATTATTTTGCTTAGTGCAGTGTTTCACTGTTTTTGGTTTTTCTAGGTTCAGCTGCAAATGATTCTGAAAAGTAAATATGTGATATATTTCACTGAACAAGTGAAAGGTTGGTAAAATAAATTAAACATGGCAGTTTCTGTCATTTCCATTTGGATGGGAGTTCAATGCACATGGTCTCATCTAGAAAGTATTTTTACTGTCTCTGGAGATATCAAAAGCCAGTTGCCTGAACATGCAAACGGATTTGATGAAATCAACGGAGGCTTCGTAGTACAGCTAATGTTTTGTGTTTATTTATATATTACATTTGAACTATTTACAGTGGGTTGTTAAATAGATTTTTTTAATAATAATACCATATTGATAGTTTAGTTTGAGTATTGATTTGATAGGTGTGTATCTAACATACTGAATTAACATTATTACGAGAGTCTCTGGCTTACCTGGGAGAATATCAGGAGTGAAATTTGCATTCTTTATTATTAAAATAAAAGTAATTATTTACCTTGCTTTTCTGTTGCGTGGACTGGCACCATGTAAGGTTCACCACCTTATCTTGTCCTTATAGTAGCATTCATTGTTACTATTTTAAATCAAAAATGGATTGTGTTGTATTGTTCTCTTTTACTCTTTGGTCTGAATTCTTCCTTAACTAGGAGGGAATTCTTAGGTTTAGCGTGATTAAAGGCAGGTAATGTTAAGATCTCTGTGCTCTTTACAGACTTTGTGAAAAAGCTCTGGCTGAATAGAAAGTAAGTACATAGCTTCTTCTTGCCTCTATTTTGTTTCTTCACCAGACCTGCTAGATATCATTTCAAAGGAACACAGCTGAAACATGTGAACCTCCTTGCACACTATTGTATTTCATTTTGTCTACAGAAAGGCAAGCTTTCCAGCTAGCCGTGCAAGGCGATAGTATCATAGAACAACACTTTTGCTTCTGAGTGTTAATTTACTTTACAAATAGGAACACTTTGTATACAGAAGGTAGTGAAGATTTTCCCCCTAGCTAGGACAAGTACATAGTGTTCAGAAAGGAGAGATGAAATCATTGTGCTGAGGAAAAGTGTTACAAATCCTGTGCTGGCTCATGTTGGAAATCTAGATATGTGCAATTTGTATTTATTTGGATGTTTGAATTGTAGGTTTGTGGGAATTAGAAATGGAAAAGGTCAATGAAATTAGGAAATCTATTCTGCTTCTGGTGTTGATTGATCAAATTTCAAGCATGCTATGTGGAGTGATGATAAGTAAGACTGAATGATTTATGGTCTCTGTCAGGCTGTTTCTGACTGATCTTCTGACCACTGTACGAGGAATGGTTTTGGGTTTTGTAGCTCTCCTTCTGTTTTCCTCCCTTGAACACTAATCTGCTAGGTCTTCTGACACCTTGAGACCAATTTGTATAAAAGCGAAGGCACTTTGATGTATTTCACAAGCTTTATACTATGTTATCTATGTGCCAGATGATACTCCTGGCCTCAGTGACTATCCAGCCATGGCCATTAATTTTTTGAGTGCCAGAGTTATTAATGTGTCTGAGGCAAAGCCTTTATAGATGCCATGTGACATGTAGCAGAAGAACTGAGATTCTCCACGAGGATGAAGGGCTTGTGAGGCTTAAACGGTTGGACGGTGAACCTTTTCAAACATGATGACAGAGTCTTGTTAGCTTCTTTACATAACTAAATCTTGGTGGCTTGTTTCATCCACTCATTGCTCTGTGCCACGTACAAGAAGAGCAACCCCAACTTATCTTCTGTTCTAGTTTTCAGGCATAGAGCATGTTGGTGTGTAGACAGTCATCTTCAACCTTCATGGTCTTTGAAGAGGTGTGTAGTCATACAAGGCATTTAGATCTGAATTGACAATTTGTGAAATATTTACTAGCCCTAATTAATAACAATTTTAAGACTTCTCGGTTTTATATTGAGCTATCTTTGTCCTTCAGATTCTCCTTATGACTGACAATAATGTGATTAACCCCAGCTTTTCCTATAAAAACCTCCTGTGTAGTGATCACGCAACAATCAGATAGCATCACCATGTCAGTTTGTGCCACCAGGGAAATTAGAAGCACTCTTATTATTTGTTCAACTGGCATCCAGTTATGGAAAATACTATTTTTATTTTTTTTAATTGTCTTTAAAATTTCAGAATGAAATGTTGATTAATCATCTGGACATTCAGTCCATATTATTTGCTAAGGTCAATTGAAGTACTATGAGCTGAAATGATTAGAATAAGAAATACAATTGTAAGATTCATGCAAGAAGTATAGAGATTTAAGTGTTAAAAAGCAACTAAAAGAAAAAAAAAATTACTAGAAGCCACAGAACTGATGAAGCCTATGTTTGGGTGCTGAATTTCTCGTACTTCCTATTTTCCTTTGTCCTTTTATTTTGTCTTCCATTATACTTTCAGGTTCCCTCCCTTCTTATCCTTTAGCACACGCCTCTCCAGACCTGCAGCTCTCTCCTATGTCCCCTATCAGCTGAACTGGTTTTTTAGCTGTTTTTGAGCCTCGTATTTGCTAATTGGCCAGCCAGTATGTGTGCTAACTGGGTAGTGGTAGGTCAGAAAGAACAGTTCAGCAGCTTCTGAGACAATAACTTATTGTTCTCAGAACAGTGCTGAATGGATAAGCATTCACATTGCATAAAATCAATGTTGCATGTGGTTCTAATGATTGATTGTCTCAGCAGGGAGGCCCCAGACTCAATGAGTAAATGTATGCAGCTTGCCTCTTAGAGTTAGTTTCTCCAAGATACAGCTACATTTGAGTGCACAGAGACATAGGAAAGACTGTATTGTCTGTGTTTTCCATTCTGCAGTCATGGAGCAAAACTTTAGACTTTCGTATTTGGAGCTCTAAGGCAGTATGTCTGTGTGTTTAAGCCAAATGGATGTGTAAAACAAAATGTCTGGTATCTTGGTAACTGGGAGGGGTTCCCCTGAGCGAAATCCTACTGAAGAGGTAGTAGGAGGGAGAAAACAGAAGAAATAAACAAACAAAAAAACCCCACTCTCAGTTCAGGTTTATAAGGCATGTTGATGTAAAGAAAATCCTTTGTAAAGATTAATGAGATAAACTTCCTATATTGTTAGTATAAAATATACCATTTATGTTACATGCATAAATGTATGCATGTTTTGGTTTTTTTCCTTCAAAAAGTAGAGTCTTGGTTGCAACACCTCGAGGAAACTGTACACAGAATGGTGTGTCTCTGTTTCATGGAAGTGATACTGGCCTATGAAGAGAAGCAGAGAGAACAGTGGGGTTTTGACTCCCCCGCCCAGGTTGCACTTACTGTTTCACAAATCTGATGGGTTTCAAATGTAGAAATGGTGGTTTTCAGATGTAGAAATGGCATTTGGTAGGCTGGAAGAGGGCTTGGCGTCAGGCCTGAAGGATTGCCACAAGAAGCAGATATGAATATTTTCTTTGTTTATTTCAATGAAAATAAATGCAGTGTGAAAATGTTTTCATAAAAAGAGATGAGTGGCATATTTAATAATTTTAATCCTGTAGTAAATAAACTGCTGTTAGCATCAACTGAAAAAAGAAATATGGTTTTTGCTTCCATTACTGTTATCTCATGGACATTTTTATCACATCTTAATTACTGTGTGGTTTTTTTTTTTTTCCTGTGTGATTATTCTGAACTGAGATGAAAGATAAGAACAAAGACACTGCCAAACATCAACCACAACAGTGTGGCAAGAGCAGAGTACTCAACCAGTACACACACACACAGATATTAAACCCATGTATTTGTGTAAGGAAGCCAAAACTGTTGGTTCTGTTGGTGTCAGACCAAACAGTTTACTTCCAGTTAGTTTTGATCACACTTCAGAAGGGTTCCTTCTGCTGTTTGAATTTTGCTTTGCCCTTATTTACCTCCAGCTTCTCTCGACTGTCTCTGTCCTGGTGTGAGTATTTTTTCTATTTGTGAAAACCTAGAAAATATATGCCGAAGGAAAATATTACATAGGAAAGAGACTTTAAAGAGGGAGTGTAAATCTGATAGAGGTGTCTAAAATTACTCCTGGAATAGAGAAGTTGGATAAAGATTAGTCTTTGTTTGCTGTTTTGCATAGTATAAGAGCTAGTAGGCACTGCCTGAAGCTATTAGGTAGCAAGCTTTAAACAAAAGAAATACTTCCACACAGTGTACAGTTTGAAATACAGAACTTTTGGCTACTGAAAAACAGATGTATAAAAAGGGTCCGATAAAAGTGTTAGCCAAATTTCCAGTTCATGACTATTAAATAGAAAGCTGAAATAAATAGCATGGTTTGGTTTTGTTGGATTGGTTTGGGGTTTTTTTTGAGGTGTATGGGGTTTTTTTTAATATTGATTGTTTGTTTAGTAAATTCTGGCTAATGTATCTGCTGCATTTTGTGACATATGTTCCAAACATATCCATCTCCTGTTCTTCCCCCCGCCAATCTCTGCTTCCCTCTCAGTGATCTGGTCAGGCTATATTTCTGTGATCACTTTGCAAGTAGAGCAGAACGATGCCTTGTGCTGTTGCTGCTTCCTGACTGGCTATAACACGTGGTGAGGACTTTCGAGTGGTTCTGCTGTAAAATGAATGGACTAGGAAAGATCATCTGGACATCTCTGCAGGTGGCAGCACACTGCCAGTGAAATTACCTTCTGGCTTTGTTTTTGTAAGCATTTTCAAACTCTGTTAGGGCTTAGATGGTGATTCTCAAAGCTTTTTTGTGTGAACTATTACCTTCTGTTTGTATATTATATAAAAATATTACTTTCTTTTTGTATATTATATAAAAATAATACAGAAAACATAGTGGTTTAGGCCTCAATATTTCACCGCCCGTTTTTAAGCCAGAGTTTTAAAACATGTACGGGCATATTTCTCTCACACCAGCTACCCCATAAATTATATTGTTCTATTAAAGTTAGTTATATTTGTCTCCTTAGAATTACATGAGGTAGCTGTTTATATTTTTTCTTTCCTCTTAATATGAAACCTGAAAAATTCCATATGGTCTTTCTACTATGGTCTTTCTACTCTGTATAATAAATTAATATAATATTTTATGGTCTTCATTTATTTGCCTATTTTTAAAATGTGGGTCACTGATCTTACCTCAGGTCTACTTTCAAACCGTTTGCAAATAAATGTTCTCACTGAATTAGTACAATTTTTGCAGAGTCTTGTGCATATCTCTACAGAGATTGTAACCACAAAATTGACAACTCAGCTTCCTGTGCATTTTCTTATCTGTCGATTCCTCTTATCCTGCCTATCTGACCCTCTTAAGTATTTGTGCTAATGTGGGTTGTCATTGTGTTGGAGGTGGTTCAAATGTCTGTTTAAACCAGGATTTCTTCTGGCATCTCATGTTTAATATGAGTAAATTTGTACATACAAGCCAGTTTTTGTGCTGATTTAATTAATTATGTAGGCAGAACTAATATCTAGTAGCAATAATGGTAGATGGTATGGGGACCCATCTGGTCTTCAAGGGTTAACTAAATCTTTTCAGGTCACTCAGCTAAATGCTCTTATTACTGTGTTCCTTGGAGAATTTTCCGTGAGTTATTGACAGAAAATCATGACCATTTGCACCATAGATGTTCATGCCAGAGATGTAGTAGCAAGCCTTGTAGCTCAGAAGGTTTGTGTTTGGGTTGCCTATATTTCACATGCACAGTTCTAGTGGTTTTGACAGGCATTAATAGTGCTTAAGCCAAGTCTGGATCTGCATGTGGGCACCAGGACAGCAGAGGTGGAATAGGTATAATAATGAAGATACCCTGCTTCAGAGCTGTGTGCCATGTCCACATTCTCACAGGTTACTGCCTTCTGGATTTAAAAGTTACCTGAAAAAGAGTCAGGTGTCAATTTTTACCTTACTGCTAACCCTTCTAATTTTTAGCAGGTTTTCTGTAAGCAACAAGATATTTCCTTTAAATATCAGATCACAAACCTGAGCACAGATGATCCTTGGGCATTCTGAGGATTTTTCTCAGATGTCACTACTTATTCAGCCTTTACTTGTTCACAGTGTGTTTTGCTCTCCTTTTAGAGGCATACTTGTGCATGTCTAGAGCAAGGCACTCCTGTCCTGTGGTGACTCTTTATAAGTGCAAACAATTACAATTTTGAGTGTTTATTTAAACCAAAATGCTTGCTTTATGTGTAACTTTATTCAAGTAAAACTAAGGTGGCTGGCACATGTTGCTGGTTTGAATGCACAGAAAGTTTCACTGGATGCGGATTGAAATGGGAGAGAATTCTCATTTTCCTTCTGACCTCCTGAGCCACAGGAATAAAATGAGTTTCTAGAATAGCATTAAGACAAGAAGGAACAAGACTCAAGGAGTAAAATGAAAGTCACTCTCGTCAAAGTAATGTCTGCTCCCAGGCAAAGACCGCGTTGTTTGTAAGGAGAGGTCTTGGCTTAATAAGTGGCAATGTGTTCTGCTGTAATAGCGCTATTAAAAAAGATCTTATATTACACTTGCATCTGTATAAAAACACAAGTGCCTCGAGGTGTGTCTAATACTTTATAATTGGTTGTACTAGTTGTTATTCATAAGCGGCTAGTAATGAGGTGTGAGACCTACTGATGACAGCTTCAGCTTTGTGATGGGTCTCATTTTTGTCATCTGAATAGCTCCTACCTGGCATAATGGCTCTCCAAGGGCTTTCTAGGTCACCAGTTCGCCAGCATTTGCTTGGGTGTCACAGCTACGCCATAGATGGGATGATAGCCAGAAACACTGTTTTGCCAGCATTTACAATACACAGTTTCAGTGCTTTTATGAGTACTTGGGAAATACCCCTTGGCTAGTTATTACACCTTTGACTGACAGGTAGTGACTATTACTAAAAACAGTGTCTATCTATTTCAGTGAATAAAAAGTTAAATGTTTCTTAGAAGTTCAGTATTCTTTTATACTTCATTTGCATTTTATAAGGTTATTAAGACACAACATCTTTGAGCATGGGTGTGCATACTTAAGTAATGGTAAGATTTTAATGTCCATTACTTTTAAAATAACTGACCTATTTCTTGCGTATTCAGTGTCTAGTCTGAAGAAGAGTACAAGTGGATCTATACCAAGGTTAATCAGGAGTTTTCAGCAAAAGAATATTTTGTGTGTGTGTGTGCGTTAAATTCCAAACCAGTACTTTTTTTCATGCAAACAGTGGAGAATTTTTCTGGCAATATTTTGGCCCCAAAGTGAAATTTCTTGTCAAAATCAGTGATGCAGAAAGATGCACTCAGGAATCCTGGCTGGCTTCGTGCTTACAACCTTTAGTTGAGGGGGACAATCCTGGGACTTAAATCTTTGAAAGAAACAAAACCACAACTATAGCTTCCTGTTTCCTGTCGTGCGTGACCACTGATAGGATATTCCTTTTCTCTTAAAATGTTGATGTGGTTGTTTTTTATATCCAAAATAAGCATTTTCCAGTAGCGCCACATCATGGTTTTACACGAATGTGGAAGAGCTACGTTTGTGGTTTAGGATATTAAATTATAATCAGAAAGTTGACTCGTAATAAATCACCCATGAAACATAAGGTTTGAAAAAAAACCCTCACGATGTTGCAGATGTTCCTTGCAATGCTAACAATCACTTTTCTTGTGTTCAGGTGTTACATTACTCTAACCCAGTCTCTCCACTTAACAATGAGCTGTGCTCCTGTGGAACCAGCCAGCACAGGTAAGAGACCACCAAAGATCTCAGCTGTGCTCTTGGTATGATGGTGTAAGTCTTCAGCTGTTTGAGCAGATGGATTACAAGGTGAGATGTTCTGTTAAGCTGTATGTTTTAGTTTCTTTTTCATATGAAGTATAGTGGAAATTGTTGTTTTCAAGAAAAAGATTTTGAGTCTTTCACTTCTGTTTTTAATCTGTGGGGAATATCTATAAAGGTTTGGCCCAGAGAGGAGCTTGGGAATGCTTTGATGAATTCAATCGCATCTTAGAAGTTCTGTCGGTGGTGGCAGTACAAATAAAGACTATCCATGATGCCATTATGAACAAGAAAAATAAGTGGTTTAGCAGTGCTTCTTTATTTTCCTGTGCAGTCTATAAATACTGAATCAGTACAATCCTCTCCCGCTGTTCCTCTGAAATGCAAGTCCTTCGTAAATGCAGTAAGGGAGAAGATGGTAACATTAAATCACCTGCATAACAAATGATATTAAATAACAAAAAACTTTCTCTTCAAAATGTAGCAATAAACATGAGTGAACTCCTGGCTCTACAGGAATCCAATAACTTTGCTGTTGAAACTCTGTTCTTGTTCAGGTCCTGCCACATGAAAACATTGTATCATGTGGGTGAGGAGTGTGATGGGCTTCAGCCTTGGAAGAAGTCTTGGGGGTTCTAGGGTTTCCCGGCATTTTTGAGACATACCTTGTGTTTCCACTGCACCATGTTCTCCTTCCTCTGCTTCCTTTACTCAGTGCTGCCTCTTAGCTCTTTCAAATTCCCCACATCCCTGTCAGTCTCATCTATTCTATATGTTTTAAAAGACAATTCCTCCTATAGCCATACTTCAGCCATATGCACTCTTTGTTGCTCTAACAGTCCACTCCTTCCCAAATTCAGTGCTGGCCAGAGGAGGCACAGATTACTCAAAGCTGGTGCCTTTCAGGGAAATGCCTCTCTCTGTTTGCTCAGCTCCAGTAAACCATCTCAGGCACTTGCCTTAGCTGTTATGTGAGACTGGGTCCAGGTCCAGAAGCACCTTTGTCATCTGATTACTCATGGCTGGCTTTGTATGATGCAGTTGTTTACATCTAATCCAACTGTAAAATTTCTTCAAGTATCGTCTTTGTTATAACAGATTTTTCCTCCTTGGTGAAAACATTACATTGAAGTAATCAATTGGAATGTTCATTATGATGAACCCAGGATGTGCAGGTTGGACAGAACTACCTAAAAAACTCAAAGCTCTGCTCAGGCAAGTATGCTATAGTGTAGTTTTATGGTATACAAGTATATCAAGTCTGCACTTAGAGTACATATTTCACCTAATGTTACCAGCCTTGGTTTGCAGTGAATTACAATTTGGGTTTGATTCAGCATTTCTGTGGAAAAAAAAAAAAAAAAAATCGATATTCACATTGTGCCTGCCTGCACACCATAAGTACAGGGAAATTAAATGTGTGTGTGTTGCCTTTTTTAATCTACTTAAAATTTTAAAGGTACCTGTGAACACATGAAATGTACTTAAATATGTGCAAGAGTATTTGCTGTTTTGTGGTAAGTAGGAATCCTCACAGCTGGCTTAACCTAGTAAAATGGTCATTTGAGAAGTGTCTAACGATCACATTCTTCCATGGGTTTAGGCATGCATATATTCATAGGTGTTTTGTAACTACCAGTTGAAAATAAAGCTGCATACCCTTGCCTAGTAAGATATTGGATGTGTGTTTGGGAAGCTGTGAAAAGTATTGTGCACAGCAAAAAAATTAATATGCTTTTGGACACTGTAGGACAGCCCATTATCTTTTTCTTAAAGTACTATTCTTTGTACCTTAACACTAGTACTGCAAGGAAGAAAGTTTTCAAAGTGTTGGAGCTGCACTTTGAACTATGTGGTAATGATCTTTGACTTAAATGGCATGGTGCTTGCTTAAAAAAAAAAAAAAAAATTCATTTGAAATCCTTCCTCTTGCATTAACATTAACACTTTTGACTGGTTTAATCAAGACTTGAGAAAAAAAAAAAAAATTTTCATTTCTCAGCATATTGAAGTTCAACAGGCCAAGGTGCAAGGCATTGCCAGGCTGTCTGTGGAGGCACAAGTAGAGACGTGCTATCTGGGATCTGCTTCTCTGAGCAGTAAATCCCTTTGATATTTTTTTTTTAAAGCAGAAATTTAGGACAGAACTGGGCATCACTGTGGCTTCTGTGAGCAAGCTGAAACACAGATACTACTTTATTCTGTATTAAAAGTACATGAAGATTTTGATGTGTGATTTTTATTTCTGCTTTAGCCATGGAATTCCTGACACACCATACTCCTTCATGCTCTAATTGCAGAAAGACACAAAGTTTGCTAAAGTTAGAAAGCTGTTTGCTCAAGTTAGAAGCTGTTTGCTCAGGCACATCACATCCTCTTGCCAATCAAACATCCTGCTTGAGATGGCAGGACTCAGCAGCAGCAATTAGCTTTCTTGTTCTTAGAGTCTAAATTACAATCATTCGTAACAAGCAGTAAGTAACAAGTGTTTACGAGGAGGAGGTTAGGCTTTGAATTCATCTGCCTATGCAAAGACTGTCAGCTTAGCCATTGCTTTACCAAGCTTTCTCATTAATTGCCACGTCAGATCCCTTCAAGGCAAAGCAGGATGGGTGCACACCAAGGGAATGATGTTGGGTAGCCCCTCAATTCAGAACCTCATAAAAGGGAGGACAAGGTGACAGGGACTCCATCTACTCTTTCTGCATTTGGACAGTCAGCTGTCTTGGCAGCAACGTCCTTCACAGTCAGCTCGATGTGGTGTTTGAAAAGAGAGGAGGAAGGATTGCTGTTGCTACCAGGTGTTTCATCTCTCAGTGGACTAACAGGGCATAAAAAATGCATGTGAATATTATTTTGTCATTCATTCATTATTTTTGTTGTTACTTTTTTTTTTTTTAATTTTGGAAAAGAAAAAATAGTAGAGAATATGAAATAATGTTAATTAGCAACATCTCTACTGAAAGATAAAGTCAGATAATTGCTTTTTGATATGCTTTCTATTTTGATTTTTTTTTTGGTTTTGTTACTTAAAAAAAAATAAAATCAAAATGCACTTGCTACATGGAGCTCAAGTGTTACCTTTACTTAGTTGTCACAGAAAGAAAAAGCCTTTGGAATTGAAATGTGCGCTGTTGCATTTGATACTCAGGAATTCAGTGCTGTAGCTGATTTCAGTAGTAGCTCTTATCCATTGTAGAAGGCACAGGAAAGGCTAGGAGGTAACTGGTAAAGCATTAAATCCTCATATTTGTCACCTATTAAAATCTCACGAGGTAGAGAAGATATATTAAATACTACTAGCCAGATATTTCTTGTGCAAGCTATTATTTTAAATGCAAGAAGGGTGTTGGTTACCTTAGGTAGAAGAGTGTATAATTTTTTATAATTGACCACAATGCAGATAGCAGCGCTTGTTTTGGCTTGTGAAGAAATGCTTCTGAGGGAATAACTTACTTAAAAATTGTTTAACAGATTGGCGCTTACTCTTTTTCTAGACTATACATTATTGATTTCTGTCAGAAATATATTGCTGGAATAAATCCCTGGTCTTATTTTTGTAATATGTAAATATGAACTGGGAACAAGAGAAATCTTTGTATTTGTCAGTACTAAGAAAAGCGCTTTGAGGGATAAGTTTCCTGGTTTGCAGCTGGCATGAAAACCAAATTCAAGATCTCTTCTCTGCGACTATGTAACGTAAATAGTGATTTTTAGTGGGGAAATTGTTTAGCCTTTGCATTATTCCTTTGTGTTACACTTTTAACTGGAGTTTTTTCTCTTTTATATCATTAAAATGGCCATAGGTTTGTTCTAAAAGTTTGAACTAAAGGTTATAGATAAAAAAAAACAATGAAACCTCCAAAGGCAACCATAACCTCATGTAAAATAATTAAAACCCTGAAAAAAATCAAAGTCCTTTTAAAAAAAGTCACTGTTAGCAATGGCATGGTGTTGCACTTGACTTCCAGTCCCTGTAAAGCTGTTTACTGTGTCCTGCAGTCGCTGGTGGCAGGTGACACTGCCACTGCAGACTGTGCCTGCTCCGGGTTGTACCTGTCTCCCAGCCCTGCGTTTCTCCACTGCCTCCTTTGTGTACAGAAACATTACTGAATGCTGACAATCAACAGTGCCTAATTAGCTTCTCTTGCTTTGAAGTAAGGTCCTTGTTAGCTTTGACTGACACTCTTGTGATTTTCTCCAGCTCTGTTTTTAAAAATGTTTGCACACAACAGTCATTTGATTTAAGTGACTTACTTTTATCGTGTTTAAATAACAAATGTTTTCTTTCTTAGACCCTGTGCCACAGCTGTCCCTGATATTGAACTGATCTGAGAAATGATGTTGATTGCAGAAGGGTTTATTGATATATGCCTGTTAGCCAAGAAGCTTATTAACTTGCATATTCTCTGCAGGGAACTGCTTCCTAAACAGGTGAGGGTCTGTTTGGGCTCTTTTGTTTCATATGTGTTAACTAACACAGAGTCACTTGGAAACAAATGCAACTTTTAAAAGATGTCACTATCACCTTCCACGATAGCAGCACTCCATAACTGTGAATCAAATGCAGAAGATATACCAGAAAGAAAAAAAAATAAAAAGCAATTTTCAGCTTCAGAACAGTTCATCATCAGTAAGAAAAACTGCCATTTATTTCTGAGGTACTAAAGGTGCTGAGTGTCCACAATGAAAATGAGTCTCCATATTTTATAAATGTTACACTCAGCAAAAGAAGTTAAACATGGAGATGGTTAGGAAAATAGAAAATATTAGGAACATACTGGGTTTAATGAGATTTTCTTACACTTAGGTAAGACTCTCTTTTTTTTTTAATTTTTTTGTTGGTTTGCTGTCTGATGGGCTGTTCAAGAGCAAGCACTTTTACAGCAGCCTATCATGTGGATTGTCCAGTATACAAAGACTTGAAGACACTCAGGTTATTTACCATGGGATGACAGGACCAGAAATCCTCTCCTTCACAGCATATGATCTGAAATCCCTGACAACCCTGTTCTGAAGCAGTTTTCATCAGCTGGGGTCCTAAGTGCCACCACGGCACTATATTAGAAATATAAATGTCTGGTGGAGAAGAGAAAAACCTTGAAGTAAGAATTATTATGAATAACAAATAATGTATTCTGTTTGGATGTATGTTGTTTAAGTTTTCCTCAGTAAGTGGAGGATTGTTTGAAAATGGAAATAAAGCATTGCTAAAAAGTTTAATTAGTATACTAGGAAGAATTAACATTCAGAACTCTTATCTTAAAAATCTACAATTTATAAGACTTTGCAAAGTTTATAATTTCTTCCCCATATGCATGCTGCTTATTCATTTCCAGCTGAATCATTTTTCACAAGACATTCTTAATATTCAGTTTTATTAGTGAAATAAGAACTCGGAGAACCCTTCAGCCTTAAGCCATAAACTCTAGCAAGCAGGGTCGTTATGAAAGCAAAAGCAACTTTATATTCATGTATGCATAATTTTGAAATTATCTTTAAATATCGTCAAGTTTTTCTGACACATTCTTGCAATATTTCTAGAGATAATGAATTTGAATGTTGTACATCCTAAGACAGCAATATTGTCTGCTTTACTAGAACAGGGATTCATCAACTCTAATGATTACTTTGTCCTGGAGTAATTTTCTGAAGTCAGAAAAATCACTTGTACATTTCTTTTCAATTTTAATATTAATAATAGCGATACACAATATTAACATTTGAAGCAAAAGCTAGAATGTTCTTGTTATGTTTTGGGTTTGGCTTTTTTTTTTTGTATTATTTGTTTTAATGGAAATGGGAGAAAAAAATCCCTTTGATTAAAAATCTGGGCTTCCACAGAAAACATAGAGCAGTTCAGAGAACTCTTAAAATATTGGTCTGATGTTGGAGCTTTTGGGGTTTTCAACATACCCGTGGTGGCACTTAGGACCCCAGCTGATGAAAACTGCTTCAGAACAGGGTTGTCAGGGATTTCAGATCATATGCTGTGAAGGAGAGGATTTCTGGTCCTGTCATCCCATGGTAAATAACCTGAGTGTCTTCAAGTCTTTGTATACTGGACAATCCACATGATAGGCTGCTGTAAAAGTGCTTGCTCTTGAACAGCCCATCAGACAGCAAACCAACAAAAAAATTAAAAAAAAAAGAGTCTTACCTAAGTGTAAGAAAATCTCATTAAACCCAGTATGTTCCTAATATTTTCTATTTTCCTAACCATCTCCATGTTTAACTTCTTTTGCTGGGTGTAACATTTATAAAATATGGAGACTCATTTTCATTGTGGACACTCAGCACCTTTAGTACCTCAGAAATAAATGGCAGTTTTTCTTACTGATGATGAACTGTTCTGAAGCTGAAAATTACTTTTTATTTTTTTCCCTTTCTGGTATACATTTTGCATTTGATTCACAGTTATAAAGTGCTGCTGTCGTGGAAGGTGATAGTGACATCTTTTAAAAGTTGCATTTGTTAATTTATGGGTTCGCTACTGGTTTTGTTTCCCTCATTTTTTTGAGGGGGGCGGTGGCGAGAGGTGGTGCTGGAGTTGTGTTTTTTTGTTGTTGCTGTTGTTGTGTTTTGGTTGTGGTTTTTGTGTCTGTTTGGCTTTGTTTGGTTTTTGTTTATTCTTTTAATTTATTTTGGTTTGGGTAATGACACCAACTAAGCTGTATTTATATTGAAGCCCTAGTTGTGGGTGCAGCTACTGTTCTGAAACCCTACCTGCCTGGTAGCCAGTTTGCGTGCTGACAGTAGGGTAGTCGCAACCCCAGATGGAGTTTTGAAATTGAGAGATGGGTAGTTTGTGCACATGAAGGAAACAAACTTTAGATCACCGTGAGTGATGTGATGCATGCTAACATAAGGAGATGGTGGCCATGTAATTCTTGGCTGCAGCCACACAGAGTTCAGAGGGAAGCTGATCATCCACATACTTACACAGCTGTTCATGTGGTAGCTGGTTCCACTCTGCATGAGCTGCAAGAACACCTTGAAGTGTAGGTGTAGCCTTAAATGTTGAGCCCTTCAGCCATTGCAAAATTGGATGCTGAGGTGTTTCCTTCAATCGTACAAGCTGCTGTTGTTCAAATTGTTTACCTCTTCAAAATGTTTTGAACTCCTTTTCTTTCTATTTCTATTCTACCTAGGAAGGAAAGGGAAAGAGGTGAATGTTAGGCAGCCCCAGAAAAAAGAGGAAGAGGTATTCAAGAGCCTATGTGTAATGAAAAAGTTGTGCCTTCTGCATTGGGTATCTGCCTTCTCACTAGCAAGGCTTAGGGGAAGATACAGGCTTTTTCTCTGCCCTTCACTTACGAAACTTTCTAGGCTTTTCCTTTAGGCTAAGAAGCTGCTTCTTCTTTCCTTTAATTTTGCTGCTGGAGCTGTTTGCAAAATATGTTGATAGTCTGTCCAGTCTTCTCTTTTGGAAACAGAAAAGTATTGCCAGCAGCAGGTTGAATTAGTACAAGTTTGGCAGTAATTTTTTGCTTGCCTTGTTTCATCATGGAGGTATAGTTGCAATGAATACAATACTTGATAGTACGAATGTTATCATTTAAAATAAGGAACAAAGCAGTGGAATACTAAAAATTAAACAGATATTCACCCTTCTTTTTTTCTTCTTTACTAGACTTCCAACACTGTCCTCAAACCACTGCAAGACTAAAAGTGATTAAAAAGATGTCATTTTACTCTGTATGTAAACTGATTGGTTTCTTCTTAAATACTACCACTGAGTTTTATTTCCTGTTCTAGCATGGATAGTTAATGTTTTCACAGGACCATTACAGCTGGGGACCTCATGCTATCAAGTACATTTTGGTAGCTGCTGGACCACTGAAACAAGGAGACAAGAACAGGTCTCAAAACCAGGTAAAATGTTCACTTAAAAGCAACTAAGAGCAGGAGCTGTTTCTGGTGTTCTGCCTTTGAATAAAACCAGAATACTAAAAAGAGAAAGAATTAATGCTCTTGCAGTGTGTTGTTTACCACCCTTTTCCAGGTGCTTATGCAAGCCTTTTGAGACTTCAGTTGGCCTAACGCAGTGACAGATGATATTCCAATTTTCATGGGCCTGATCAGTGACCTGTTTCCAGCTCTGGATGCTCTGAGGAAGAGGAACCTGCAATTTGAACAGATGGTTAAACATTCTACTCTGTAGCTTCTCTTGCAGCCTGAAGAGAGCTTTATTCTCAAAGTAAAAGAATTCATTGCCTTTAATTACTCCCCTTAAGAGTTTCAATCAAAATAATTGCAAATGGGTTGTATTAGACATGAAGGTTATTTTTGAGTATGTCGTGGTATTGATAAGGTGTCCTCAGTGTCTTGGTATTTCAAAGGCATTTTGTCATGGCAGTAACGCACCTCAGTATGATAAATATGCCCATAAAGAAACATGCACCCTGTTCAAAAAAATCTGTCTACATTGACAAACATGTTTGTTTGTGTACAGCACCAAGCATTTTGTACTCGGCAGCAAATTAATTGTTCGTGATTATTTATAGAGAGGAAAGAAGAGTACAGGAGCAAAAGCCTATAAATAAGCAGGTGTGGATTCTGAATGTGCTTGGTTATATGTGCCTTTTTTGTGTTCTGGTATTTTTGTATGATATAATGCCCATTGTGCTGTGCACTAACAACGTGCATGTACATGTATGTATGCATGCATATGCTTAAGAATTATCTATAAGCTAAATTTAAACACTCATTTTAGTGTGAATGACAGGTAGGGTGAAAAGATGAAACTTAGAAACACTGGTTATTATACAGACCAAATAAAAAGTGTCCTGCTTTGGACTACTAAGAACGTCCATTCCCACCCTCCTTCAAGGAGCATCTACACCTGTTGTACACAGTAACACATTCCTTTATTAGTGTTTATGGGAAACTGAAATAACCAAGCTGTTTAAATGTGATTTACTTCAGGATTTATAAAGAATTTTCTGCTGTAGTCTATCTTGTTCCATTATCCTGGCAGAAAGGTGAAAGACAATAAGCTATACCTTGGGGTATTATGAAGTTTGCATAGTTCATAATAGAGTATTTTGATTTCTGCTAACTGGGTTTATCAGAAGACGAGTGCTGAGGAACACTGACTTGTTCCTATTGGACTTTAGAAAATTAATGTGGATACTCTTCACCAAGACAGAAATCCATAAGCAAACGAGGTATTGTCATTCTACAGCTCACAGAACTATATATTTGGAATAAAAGTATTCCTTTAGTGGACTGATTTTGTAGTTTATGGAATTATAGCTGCACAACTGTTCTGAGTGTGGAATTCATGCTGCTAAATTGATGGCAAAATTGTCATAACTGTTCTGTATCCCTGGGCTGACACAATCCTCCTGGACTATATGGCTGTAAAACAGAATAAGATTTGTTCTCACTTGTTGAGGTAACTGCATTAATTAATATAAGCCAATTCTATTCCTGTTTTCTGGGAGACAAACAGTATTGCTTGATACAGCAAATCTGCTGAGAAGGCGTAAGTCCATTTATCCTGTTCAAGGAAATAGGAACATGAAGTGGACATAATTTTTATGAATAATTGTGTCTGTTTAGAGGACCACAGGAAAGGAAAGGCATTCACCCTGTATCCCTTCTTTGTGGTGGTTTGTTCAGCTGGAGCAGCTGCTGGGAGTGCATCACTCTGTGTTTGTCATTGGAAATGCAGAGACTGGAAAGAGTAAGGTACCGGCCTACTTACACAGTGTGGTTTATGTCTCACATTGTAAACAAATTACTATGGTTCCTGGATGTTCTGCATGTTGCCTTTGCCTTGGGCTGCGGTGTAGCAACACATGTTCATGCCATTCAGTCAGCCACATCATGTGCAATGGCCAAGCCTAAATGTTACAAGTAAATTCTGCGTTATAAGTGGTGTTTGCATGTCCCAAAGGAAAATTAGTCATGGCACCAAGTCATGAGCATTCAGTTTGACAGATAGACTAAGAAATATTTGTTCTGAAAAGAGAGGCAGGATGGTTTAATTAGGCTTCTAGACAGCAATTGTGAAATATATTGCCAAAACACTAGACAAATGTTTCTAATAGATAATGCTTGCCCATTTCTGCTACTAAATGTTGACAGCTGTGGAGATTTTCTTCCCATTCAGCACTTTCTATTAGAGAAGATGGACTGCAGAGTACAGCCACTTCAGAATGGGATTCTCCTTTCCTGTCCTTAGGCCTAATGGAATTTGAGGCTGAACTAGCACAGAGGCAGGATTAAGTCAAGGTGAACAGCTGACCGAGTGCAGGGTTTTGCAGTCAAAGGCTCAGTTCGGGAAGAAAGTCAGCAATTTCTATTGTATCAAAATTGTGACAGTCTGTGCCTCCTCTTCAGGTGTTGGAAGCTCTCATACATACATGAACGTGAAACAAAAGCCGGTTTGGAATGACCTTAACCCAAAAGCTCTGGCAGTTGATGAGCTGTTTGGTTTTATACACCCTGCAACACAAGAATGGAAAGATGGGAAGTAGCACACATGTTCTTACTGGAACCTGTTCCTGGAGGCATTGTTCTCAATCAAAAATGAACAGTGCCAGAATTCAGAGGAGGTGTTAGAGACCAAATTATTGCGTTTTTCTGTGTTTTGGTGAAATGAAATGTGGGTTCAGAGCACTGGTGGCTATGGAAAGATTGGAGGCAGGGCAGGATGCTAGTAGATAGAATAGTACTAGCCTGAATGATGCCAATTCTACTGCCTTAAAGGGCAAGTTATTCTCTCCCCAGGCCTATGAAACCTCCCATATCTCACCCATATCATTAAGACTAATGACATACTTTCCTGTAATCGAAACAGAAATAGGTCATTATTACATAAAATGCAGTCATTTTGCTGTATCAGGTGTTCACTGAAAATATTTTTGATTTTTACTTTGAATTACCATCTAAGAAGCAAGCCAAAGAGAAAAGTATGGTTTTGATGCTACAAAAGCTTCTTGTTTTAGTGATGCATTAAGTCTTCTGAAGTTTTAATTGCTGTGCAGTGTTGTTATTTAAGCACTGAAGTGATGAGATTCTTTTGAAATACAATTTGCAGGTCTCCTATCATCTCTTCTGACAGAGCAAGTTAATATTACCCATGATGGACGAAAATTGTTAGTTCTAGATGAAGATATAGATCCTAGGTGAACTGAGTCACCCGACACTGTTATGGATGATAACAAGGTGAGCATCAGAGAAGCAAGTACAGTGGCTATCCTTCTGCCTTTTTTCACGTTTTCTTCTTCCTTTATTTTTCTGGAGATAGTTTTTCAGTGTGTATTCCTTTCTTCTTCCATTCTTATAATTTCTTTGGTTTTCACTATTGCTAAGTAATATTTTAGCATCTGAGTAACACATTGTGTCTTGCTTATTTTGTACAACTAAAAGGCTTAATTCAAGTAGCCTACATATACTGCAAGGTTGATTGTGCCTCCTAGTGTATGAATGGATGTAATTCAAGATGTCAATCATAAGATTATTGAAACTGGTATTTGGAAAGTCTCTCAGTAAAACAGACTGAACATTCTATACATGAAGTTCTCGCATCACTGTAATTAGGAAGCTAGTGTTAGGAAATCTAAGTAATTCAGTTTTAAGCAGTACCCAGCCTTCTTATTCTCTTTTTGTTAATTATACAGTTAAACCAATTTTGTTGGCTATCCGAAATGCCATAATGCAATTATATCCAAATCTAAAATCTGAATGTAACCTTGGGAAGCTGATTTTAGTTTAGCCCATCCTCTTAAACTTTCCTATCTTAAGAACTTAAACCTACCTAGTGACGTGGTCTCTGGTTCCTCGGTGAGGTGTCTCCCTGGGGCTAGCTACATAGCCTGCCTTCAGCTAATGAACAGAAAGTGGCTTTTCCAAGGGACATGTCAGAGCACCTAATTTTGGGCTCCTGCTCTGGATCATTTTATGTTTATTTCTGTTGACATTGAGAGGGACTTTGCCTCTTCTGCTTCTAGCAGCTTTCAGGAGAATTCACATTGATGAAGCAGGCTAGTCATCTTTTGAATAAATGGAACTGTGGAAAACTCAAACAAGATCGAGTAAAACCTTTTGAATTATTTCTGATCTGTGTTTCTGAAGTAAAAAACTGTAGCAATGTTCAAATAAAGTGTGTTTAACTACATTCAAGAAATGGTGTATGTGTGTGGTGTTGCAGACAATCCTTGCTCCTTTGTGGGTCTGTAATAAATCCTTGCTTGCCTTGATCATGTTCTTGTTAGACATTGTATCTTAGCTTGCTTCTGATGCAAAGTTTACTGATGATTTCTAGGTTCTGACCCCTGCAAGTAATGAATGTGTACCTGTGACTCCATCAATGTGTCTGCTATTTGAGCTACACCATTTAAGAGCTACTACACCAGCTACAGTATCTAGAGCTGGTATTCTCTATCCGAATACCCAGGGCCTGGGGTGGAATCATGGGTACCTGATGACATTAGTTAGCGTTTTTAGGATTCATCTTGAAGAATAATGGGAGTAGACTCCATTATTTATATTAATTCTTACTTCTAATTTTTATTCTGATAATAGTGGGATGATTTAGTTGGTGGCCATGTATATTCTCAAATATGCAGTTCAGAAAATTTCACCATCAGTTAAGTGTTTTATTTTCCCCTCTTATGTGTACTGCTTAATCAAGGTAGAGGTGTGACAGGTTGACTCTGTCTGGATGCCAGGTGCCCACCAAACTGCTCTATCACTCCCTCTCCTCAGCTGGACAAGGGGAGAAAAATACAGTGATGCACTCATGGGTTGAGGAAAGGACAGGGAGATCATTCAGCAGCTACTGTCATGAGCAAATCAGACTTGACTCAGGGAAATTAATTTGATTTATTACCAGTCAAAATCAGATTAGGCTAATGAAAAACCTTAAAACATCTTCCCCCCACCTCCCTTCTTCCCAGGCTTAACTTTACTCCTAAATTCTCTACCCTCACCCCCCCTTAGCGGTGCTGTGCGACAAGAGAATGGGGAGGGAGGAGCCCTCACACTTGCCCTGCTCCAGCGTGGTTTCCCTCCCATGGGAGACAGTCCTCCATGGACTTCTGCGGCATGGTTCCTTCTCACAGGCTGCAGTTCTTCACAAACTGCTCCACTGTGGGTCCCCCACGGGGTCACAAGTCTTTCCAGCAAATCTGCACCAGCTTGGGCTCCTATCCCCGCGGGACCACAGGGCCTGCCAAGAATCTGCTCCAGCACAGGTTTCCTGTGGGGTCACAGCCTACGTTGGGCATCCACCTGCTCTGATGTGGGGTCTTCCCCAGACTGCAGATAGATCTCTGCTCCACCATGGACGTCCATGGGCTGCAGGGGGACAGCTGGCATCACTGAGGTCTGCACCACAGTGCAGGAGAATCTCTGCTCAGGTGCTCAGAGCACCTCCTGCTCTCCTTCCTCTCTGATCTTGGTGCCTGCAGGGTTGTTTCTTTCACAGTCTCACTCCTCTCTCCAGCAGAAGTTACGTAGGGTTTTTTCCCTTCTTCTTCACTATGTTGTCCCAGAAGTGCTACCACCATTGCTGATGGGCTCAGACTTGGCCAGCAGCAGGTCTATCTTAGAGCTGGCTGACGCAGGCTCTGTCAGACATGGAGGAAGCTTCCAGCCGCTTCTCACAGAAGCCACTCCTGTAGCCTCCTTGTTACCATAACCTTGCCAGATATACCCAATACAAGTAGTGAACTAACTCTGTGCTTTTTGTAATGCAAATTTGACAGTAGCAAAAAGTAAATATCTTGCCTACTTTCTCTGACAGCTTTTTAATAATTATCACCATCTTTGATACTGTGGATGAGACTGCTTTACATTGGCTTGGCTTTTGGTTTCTCTTATTCCTTTGAATCACAATATAGCTCTTTTAACTTGTTTTCTATCTATACTTCATGCAAATTACTTATGAGAACAATGTTTTCTCAATAATATGAGTTTTCATGTATAAAAGGGAATTTAGTTGTTCAAGGCGCAATACGTTAACTTGAAGCAGTCCAACATGATCTTTTCCTTTTGCATTTGTTGAGTTGATCCAAAACAGTTCTTAAAAAATGTAGTAAGTGAATCTTTTTAACATTTGTCTGTCAATGTTTTTATTTTCAAGCCCTATTACTACTGTTTCATGTCAAAATTCAATTCTGCAGCATTCCAGTATGTCATCAACATTTCAGCTGGTTCTGCCTGTGTTAGAGCTGTATGCCATTGGGACAAGAAGCCTTCAGTTCACATATTTCCCAGAGAAATCTTGTCAGTATGAGAATTTAATTAAGCAGCATGAGTCTGTACAAGCTGCCCACCTACGGTGATGTGGATCAGAGGAGCGGTGAGGACACAGAGAGGCTACACAATCTCTCACAGCAAACAGAGGAGTGTAGAGATGGAAACAGTGGGCAAAAAACTGCCCAAATAGATGTCAATGAGTAAATAATCAGTTTAGACTGTGATCGACTAATACTGTGTGAACACGAGCAGAGGATAAAATTGCCTAATCCTTGGGAATATGAAGGCATGTGGCTGCTAACCTGAAGCATATGCTATAGTTAGCTTAATGATAAGCAATTTTAGACTTGGTTTTGATAGGAACTAGATGAGAAAGGTTACTTCTTTGTCTTTAATTACATATAGTCAGGCTTTTCAGCCAGACTGGGTTATATATACAGTTATAGATACATGCAATGCAAGTTATGTTAAACTTGGATGTCCCACAATCCTCGGTCTTGTGTACATCTTACACACTGGTATTTTAAGTAATCTGTTCTCAAAGAACATAAAACAAATACAGAATTCTTGTTCCCACCTGCTTTTAGGTGGTCTACCCCTTGAAAGCAGGAATAAAGTATCATCTGGATTCTTTCTTCCTGCCCTCCTTGGAATAAAACATAGAGTCAAGGAAAGGGAGTGTAACCATGTGCTAATATCATAATAGCTCTTAGAAATGCAGCAGTGTGATGACCTTTGCATGAACAAATAAAAATGTTGTAAGGCTGTTGGCACTTATGTCTGACTTACAGCCAGTGCAGTAATATTTGTGCTTTGCACCAAAGGCAGTCACAAATAGTTCTCAAAAGTCAACAGAAATTGGGATTTCAAAGCTAGAGGGAAGAAATTTTTTATTTTTTTAACCTCTTTTTGATTAAAAAAAAAAAAAAGTTCTCCGATTTGTTTTGAAGGTATGTTGCCAGCTGGATAGAAACAAGGAAATACCAATCCAAAAAGGCTAACTTGACTGTTCTCTTTGATAAATATGTGCCTCCCTGCTTAGAACAACTCAGAACAAGATTTAAAACTGTTACTTCTATTCCTGAGAATAATATGGTTTAGGTATGCATTAGTATTAAAACTACTTGCATTTTAAGAAACAGTATTTCTAAAACATTCACCAAGCATGCGGTACTATGCAGGAGTAAAAATGCTTAAAATTACTGTGTATCTGAAATGTATGTGAGACAAAATTGAGAGTTTCTTATATAGCAAACCCGGACCCTTATTTTGGAGACCTACAGAGATTCAGAGGTTTTGTTTTGTAGCGGTCCACTGTAACAGGAAGAAATGTAGGCTGCGGCATTGCACGTATTTCCCTGATTTCTTAGTTCTTGTGTTGCTTCTGTTAGTAATGTCTTAAGTAGCTTACGGCTAGCCATTTCATCTCTCTATACAAGCATTCTGCCTCTCTCTAATTAAATGCTCTCGAAATTCATTAGTGTTAGTTACTCTCATACTCTGATAATGAGGCCCTACATTATTAAATGTTATTGAAGAATGGAGCTGAGCTCTGTTTGTTTCATATATAAATGATCTGATACTGCACATCCTTACATTGACATTTTAAATGTACTTGAAATGCCTTGTCGTTCTAAACTCTTCTGAGTGTTTACCTGCTTCTAAATAAGTCAATATGAGAAGAGTAAACTAATTATTGAGTATGAGTGCTAAGAACTTGCCATAACGTACATGCCTGCGTTTTGTCATCTTCTTCACATACCTTGTTTTGAGTAGAGCAGAAAGGAGTTCCTAGCCAATAAGAAGCACAGCAAGGAGTTGCAGTCTCACTACTCAGATTTAAATATCTTCTTGAGGTCACTGTCTTCTTCCAACGGAGTAAGACTCACAGATCACTCTCTTCACATATTTATTTATTGCAAATACTGTTTTCTGCCAGATTGTTTGCTGATCCCTGAAAGTGTGCCAATGGATTTCCTCAGAGAGACCTATGAGATGTATTTTGGTTTTTTTTTTGTATTTGGGTGCTTGGTGGGGTGCTCTCTCAAGATCAGGTAAGTTAATGAAAATGACCACAGTATCTCACCATGCTTAAAAAACAGATACACTGAAAAACAGTACATATACACACACCTACCTACATATTTAAATGAATATAAAGCTGTATATGCTGGTTTCTACTCACTAATATTGATGGGAAGGAGAGCAATGGCCCATGCATCTGATTTGTTGGCCTGTGGTACTGTGTACTTTGACTGTCAGGCCTCATCTGTAAATAAGCTAACTTGACCGGAGGGAGCAGAGTCATTTATAGCTTTCAGATTACCAACATTAATTCAGCTGCTGGTGGCATAAGAAGATGAAAACAGTGAAGTTTCCATCCCAGGTCACAGTGCTCAATTATTACCTTGATCGAGAGATGAGGAAGTTCCTGCCCTGGGTGGATGAGGTCCTGAGTCCCGATGTGCATCCAGATGCACCCCTGCAGGTACAGTGCACACCAGTGACCACATGCTGAGCATTGCTAGATACAGAGATGGTCTATGGCCTTGTTACCATTTCTGACATCATCTTAAATGTTCTGGAAGTAACACTCCCTAGATGCATTTGGATAGATCCCTGCTATCTGGGCCATGTACTGAGCTAAGTGTTGAGTATAAACAATGAAGTTCTATTGATTTTTGTATTGTTAAAGCACTACCAAAGACATACTGTATTCAGTTTGTTAGTGGTTTATACCCTTTTTCCACAGTAGGAGAATTTCAGTCTCCAAGTCTATATAATCATTGAAAATAATGCCCGCAGCAGCTGTACACCACCAATTGAAGTAAAATGTTAATTTTTCTATTGGCAGCTTTATACACGGGTATTCTTTTGCCCGTTAAATTCTTTTCATACTAACAGAAGTGTACAAGTTCTAAGGGAAGTAAATCACTATATCACATTTCCACTACAATCTTAATCAAGCTACAAAGTTAGCATTATATTTGTGGAATACAAATTAGAGAAGTTATGATAGTATGAAATACACTTGTCAGTGGAGAAATAGAAAGCATGAATTATTGGTTGCAACTGCCTCAGTTCGGGGGTTTGGTTGTCTTTGCTCTTTTTTCAGAGTTTTGCATAGGATATTGTCAAATGTTTCATGGTGTTTTGATTGCATTAACTTGTGGGTCTTTTTCTTCTTAAATGCATAGATGAGTAGGAGTTTTCTTGGGGAAATTAGAAGTTTGTGGGCATAGAAACATGAAGCTGACCATCAGATGACATTATCCATTACCATCTATCCTGTAACAGGTTTTCTTTGAGGTTTACTATCAGGCAATGTTCACAGTAAGTAAAGCTAGTCTATTTCCAACTATTTGCCCAAAAAGTTTTAGGTATGCTGAAAGCTAAGCCAAAAAGTAAATGGAAATACTAATTGAAAAATTAAACCAACTATCTGTTGCACCAGCCTTTGTTTCTCTACCGGTTTTTGGGAGACTGGCATTCTGTAGAGGCTGAGGTGCAACCAACACATTTCAGCTACAACCTGATTTCAAAATCTTTCTACTAGAGGAAATGGAATACACATTTTCAAGTAGAAAGGCTGTGTAAAAAGTAATCCAGTAGAACATTTTGTTCTAGTAATTATGTTTGAGAATAATAGAATGGTGTATCCCATTTTATTGCTTTTTAGAATCAGTCCTAGCCATAGAGAGACAGAAATTACTGTTTGCTTTTAAAGCTAAACTGTGTTGTGTAAGTGTTTGATTATTTTGTTTCGTTTCCCTTTCAATTATAGGCAATCTTTGTTCACATATCTGAGACTACACATCTCAAATATTTCATTGATTTACTCTTTACAAAAGGCAAACCAGTCATGCTTTTTGGAAATGCTGGAGGAGGAAAATAATTGTTTCTAAGTGATAGGTTTGCTGTTCTCTCTGAAGGCTACCTCCTGGCTAATATCACTCTCAACCACTGCACAACATCAGCAGTGCTCCAGAATAACTTCCATATAGATGCAAGAAATCTACCTTCCCTCAACAGCAAAGGTGAAAAATGTTGCACAGTTTTTATGGTCATCACAGCTGTTTGCTACTGTCATTCTCTGAGTCTTGGCAATCTCATTGCTTTGCAAAGTGGGAGGTGTAGTGACGTTGGGGAGGGCAAGAGGAAAGGAGAAGGATGAAACTGTTTGGGACAAACTGACACTGTGCTCCCACAAGTTGCTTGGTGAGTGTGGACAAGAGAAAATTTGGCTTTATTTATGTTGTCAAGAAGCCTTGAGCCAGGTTTGGCTAGCTTGGGTGGGTGTCCCTGCGTTGTGCTTGTAGATGTAACAATGAGGACAGTCAGGAGTTGAGCTTGTTTTTGCTGGGCACCATGCAAACCCCAAGGAGGGCAATCCTTGTCTAGACGAGTTTGAAGTCTCCATAGGTAAGATGGATGCAGAGCAAAGGAAATGTTAATATAACACACAGGCAGAGAGGGGCTGTATTTTGGCTGAAAATGTTACACTGGTGGTAGCTTTTGGAACAAGAGGAGTCAGACAGTCAAAGTAAAGTAGATTCGTTAAAACTCCACGTCTCTTCTGCTTTTCATGAGAAAGCACAATCAAGGGAGAGCCCAACTGTCAGCAGATATCCCCTCTTTGCCTTTTTATTTTAATCCTTGCAGTAACTTGAATTGATGCAACTACACAGAAAAAAATTATGTGCCCTATTCACTGTACCACTTTTCACAGCTCTAAAAAGCACTGGAGAAAGAAATTAATACACTGGCTTATTCCTTCATATATCTGGGAAAAGAAAGACAACAAATTCTCACTTATAAAAACTTTCTAAAATGTAAGTCTTCAGATAAAATCTTTAGGAGAATTTAAGTTTGCTTAATGTTTAATTCAATTAATTTGCAATCTTTTTTTAAAATTATTTTCTAGCCAATCTACATTGCTGCTAAAGGATCAACCTGTTAGTAGGCTTAAAATATGTATAAGTCCTTAAATCTCCATTGGATAAGTTTTTACTGTGCTTTTTCCATTCTCATCTCATATTGATTTCTTCTGTATTAAGGTCAGATAAGCAAATACCACTTTCAGTTTACTTTGTACCTTATTTTATTCTTTGAAGTGTTTCCAAATTCATGTTAACATAGAATCCTGGATTAACATAACTTAATCGCCTTTTTGCCCCTCAAAATGAACAGAGAGATTAGGAGAAAAGAAATCTGCTGTGCTGTCAGAGTGAGATCATGAGCTGTCCTAAACTGTCATAGGTCTTTCAATGGGGAATCAGCCTTGAAACGTTTTCAGGTATTCCTCTGATTAGAGAAGGATTTTTTAGCGAATGACTGCCATTCCAGCAGCACCAATGCACTGAAGCACCAAAGCATAACACATTCAATTGCAAATTGAAGGTGATGAAAGGAGCTCCTAGGCAGCAAAGGTTGCGTGTTCTTCTTTCAGAAATCTTCTTATATAAACCAAATAAGTGAAGTCAGCATCACAGGGGCTTTCTCTGCAAGTGTTTCACACCTGTCAGCTGTACTGTGATGTAAAATTTGACAGGTTATGAACCTTTAAGGACTTGCTGTGAAATGTTAGTAGTATTCCTTCAGGTTTTAAGTCAGTGTTGTAAAACATCCATCACTCCTCCTGAGAAATATTAAGAGATGAACAGAGAAGTGGACTCTCTGGTTGTCTGCAGCTCTTCCTTCTGCCCGTTGCTTTTCAGCCAAGTCCCTCTGCTAATCACAGAGGGTGAAGAACTCCATGAGAATTCAGAAAAAAAATATATTGTGTTTGCTTTCTGTTGTGTTTACAACATTTTTTTCAATGAGCTGTGACAAAATGTTTCTGTACTGTCATGTATAGCTAAAAATGGCTGCTTGTTATTTTTGTATTTGCGTGTACCAGTGCTTCTTCCTATAAAATGCATTCAAGTGATACACTGAAATGCCTTCCTTATGTGTTTTAGGTTATCACTCCAAGCAATAGTTTGGAGGAAAGCGTTGAATTTTTTTTTTTTTTTAATGGAAAGAGGCATTCCGATCAAATTGCACAAGCGAGCAATGTAAATTAAGTGTCAGTTCAAAAAGAAGAGCTTAAGACCTGAACTTGTTCATATACAGTTATTCACTACATTACCATTTCTTTCCATAGTTTAGAGGTTAAAAGATTTTTCTTACAGATCATATCACTTTTAATCAGCAGTATTTTCTGGCAGTTCCCATCTTATCTGTATCCACATGACTCTCTTTTGAGGTATCTGCTAGAGTGGGTGAGATTAGCATGTAGTGTTCAATTTTATTTAGCATTCCTCCAAGGCATACGACTCACCCACTCTGCCTGTAGAACGGCAGAAAATTTCAAAGTGTTACTTGATGGAGGCAGGTTCTGGTGCAAACTAATACTGGTACATTAAGTTTGGGGTCTTCAATAGTACTGAAGTTTGGTACAGAGAAGAAATTTGCATAAGTGTTTATGTACAACGGAATTTAGTAAAATATATTTCCCTATTGCAATAATGAAGTATTTTAAAAAACAGGAGTTATAGATTGTAATTGTGGACATGATCTAAAATTTAGATAAGGTTAAGAATCAAGAAGGATATTCCTAATTTTGGGTTTAAAAGTACAGGTATATATGTACCTCAGCTAACAGAAGAAAGTTTTCTTTCACCCTAGATTTTAAGGTATTAAGATACTTTAAGCCTTTTACATGCACATAGTTTCTGCAAAAACCTTTAATACTTTTGTGGCGGAAAAGTAGGATAAGTGCAGGCACAGCTTTTTCTCCCCGAATTTATGATCATCCAATTGCAAATATGTGCAGGTCCTACATTTCTGTCTTGTTCTCCAGCACAACCTTAATTTTTACCTACTTACTTTTCTTCTCCAGTCAGTTACCAGCCTTTTATCTGTTTACAACTAGACAGAAATGTCGTTGGAAACATTTGTTACCTTTCTTGAATTGGGCAGACAGAATCACGGTTAAGGTTTGTGAATGATTTATTTCACTGTAAAACCATATAAGCCATATGCTTACATTTCATTACTTCTTTTCTTTTTTTTTTTTTTCTTCTCTTTCTCACTCTCTTTTTGACAAATATTAAAGTCTTAAAAAACACTATTGACTGGACAAAAAAAAAATCTGGGCTATATGCACAACGTTTTTGAGAAATCTTTTTATTCTTGCTCAGCAGTATTGAATTAGAAATCTCATGCTTATAAGATCTGAATTAAATTACATTCTGTGCGGTAAGGGTTGTAACCACGATCTAAATGTTTCATAACCACCTTTGGTTCAAGTCTCTACTCTGAATGAGGCACAGAGAGCTTTTGAAATCTGGCTGCTTGCTGAAGATTAGAGCCCCAGTCACTGCAATATGCTGAAAAGTTTACCTTGAAGTCTACCAATTACTGTGGTTTCATTTGTGCAAACCATTTGTGTGATTGTTTAGACAACAAAAATATACAATGTTGAAAGGAAGAGAGATTGTTAGTTTCTAGCCCTACTTTAATAAACTCCTGATGATTTCTGCAGGTTCTTACTTACATGCACAAAATAGAAAAAGTACAATTAGAAATAGAGCTTCCATGGACGATGAATCCTTTCTTGTGAATCTGGGGAGTACTTCACCAAGTGGCAAAAGTTGAGGATCACATCATAGCAAAGTTCAATATTTTAATAGTGCTTAATACATTCTGTATTTTCAAGATGACTTAGAGCTTTCTGGAGTTATTCTTTTCCTTACACCTCTAAGGGAAGCAGTGCAATTGAATAAAAATTGTATAAACTCAAAATTTACATCTCAAGGTTTTACAGTTCTGATAAATATGTAGGGCGTTTGAATTAATTTGTTCACTGTTGTAGTAAATCTTTTATCTGATAGTCTGTATTCAGCACCATGTAAGCACTGCATTTTGGGGAATATGCCGAAATTTAATACAATCAGCTTAATATTCCTTAGCATGGGAGGCATCACACTAGTTTCCTGGTTAAATGTCCTCGTTAGATGTTATTATCATTCATATTTTTGCGCTTTCCTATAGGGCAGAAATCTTGATTCTTCAACTGAGGTTAAGCCTGGAAAATGCATGGTATTTTGTCACAAATATTAATCAAGCTACATTTTCTTTCTCAGGTATGATAGGCAGAAGCTAAATATTAAAGAAATTAATAACCGTCATTATATTGCCTGTATGAATCCAATTGCTGGCAGCTTCACTATCAACCCTAGACTCCAGGTATGGTTTGAAGTGTCATTTTACAGCAATCCTGTATTTAATACATGAAATAATTACTATTTAGCTTTTAACTGCAATAGGTAGGTGACAAAAGGGGATAGGAGAAAACATAGTGTCTGAAACTGAGCCTAGGTTCAAAATCCTGCTGTTCCTATAACTAAACAGAAAGAGACACAACTTACATATTCTTATATTGAGATTCCCCTGAATTCCATACCAATTGTAGTCTCATGTGGTCCTTCACCTGGCAGATGTGCCCTTGGGGCTCATAGCCAGATATACAGCTGCTGTGGAACTGCATCAAGGATAAGGCTAAAAATGAAGTATTTTCTGTGACACAGAAGTAACTGTATTTTCACCAGGCTGTATTGTCATTTAACATTTTATTGACTTAATTTAACATTTCATTGACTCTGCTGTCTGATGCTGTAGAATAATTTTTTTCCCTTTTCATTTTCAGAGACATTTTGCAGTATTTGTTTGAACTTCCCTTCTTCAAAACATCCCAACAACTGCTATTAAGTTCCACTCTATCTTTAACATGAGAGACCTCTCCAGCATCTTCCAGGTCTGTATCATGGGTTAATTTTCTATCTAGCAACACTCTCATTACAGCTGCTCTTGGTAATTTAGTGATGCACATTGGTCTGTGGACTGGTGAAGGAGAGATGCCCTTTGTACTAAGTAGACAGTAGTCCCTGCCCTGAGGTCACTATGGTCAGGTAGAGTAAAGGGGTAGAAAATCAAGAAAGAAAAGATACTTAGTGGAACTAGAGCTATGGTTTGTAAAGTTCACTATGCTTACTTATGATTTTGAGAAGAGAAGGTCAACATTTGTTCAGAGGGAAGACAACTTTCTGGAGATTAGGTAGAGTGAAACAGAGATTGAAGAAGCTCTGAAGCAGGGGCTGAAACCAGTAGTCAAACACCAGACCAGGGATTAAAGAGGGAAATGAGGGAAGGATATAATATGGTCCACAAATATTGGTCCCTCTTGTAAAATCAGGTGAATCTGATCCTGGTTTGGCTTTACCTGCTTTTCAGTTCCTTGGCGTGCAGCTCTGTTCTGTTCCATAATATTCTTCTTGCCTGCCCACCCCATGGATCATCACAAACCATTAGAAAGGAGGCATGGATTTCTCAGGTCTCCTATCACAACAGTTACCTTGGTTTGATAAGGGTGCACTGGCCATCATGCACATTTGTACCCATCCTGGTGTGGAATTTGTTAAGGAAGGAAGTTTGAGTTGACAGCTGAGGAAGTGCTAATTTTGTTGTGATAATCTGTATCCTGTTTTCTTGAGTGGTATTGCAAAACTAGTGAACATACAAGATCCTGGGAACGCTGATACTTCCTTGTGTCTTGTAGTGCCCAAGGGTATCAAACCATAATGAGTCACCTAAGTGTGCCAGTCAATGGAGAGGAGACATTTGTTTAAATTATATTTTGCACACTCAGTTGGCTGGAGAACTTGCTAATTTATAGACATTCTGGTTCTTATTTAAAGACTATATAGTTTCAAAGACAATGTGTAATGGGTGTCTACTCAGGATGATTAATATCTATGCTGAATATCAGTTAGTCTTCCTTAAGGGTAGCCTATTTTGTCTCAGATGACAGCACTTAAAAAAAAAAAAGTTATCTAGTTATCTTTAGAGCATCCTGCTTGCTACACCCAAGTGTTTACAGCAACCAAATGATCTTCAATGCCTCTGGCTTCATGAATCAGCACGTGTCTATGGGCATAAACTAGTGGAAAACAGACTGTACTTTCTTTGATAAAATGATGATGGGCACTATGCACAGGTATTTTGAGGTAAGTCGGTAGCTTGAAAGCATTTTGCCCAATGCCAGCAAGTCATAAACTGGGTAGTGAAAGGTCTAGTATACTGAAACTGTAGGTAGAAGTAGCACGTAATCTTTTTCTCCTCAGCCCCCAATGCAAATGTCTTCCTCACTGAATAAAACCATGTGCCAGAGTGAGTGAAAAAGGGGAACCAAGGAAACTTCCCCTTGAGAAGATTCAGAGATGATAATTCTTAATTTGACTGTAATGTTTGACTGACAGAGGACTGTCAAGTATCTCTGTTGCGGTGTTGTTAGTAACTTAAAGCAAACACTTGAGCCTTCGCCAGCATGGGGAGGTGGCAACCTGTCTGTGGACAAGACTCTTCAGGTTCTTCGCTGGTTATGTGGAAACAAGTTGCATTTTCTGTTTCCTGATTTTGTGTTTCAAACCACAAGGATAGTATGCTTTTATTTTGCTTTACTAATTGTTCCTTTTTTATTAGTTTTCTTTCCCTGAATAGTTTAACTAGAGTATTAAGTGTACATATGTGTATACATATATGCATACATATCAAAAAAATGAATTAAGTGATTTTTCAAATAATTTGAAATTGCAGTCTCTCTTTGGGCTTCAGAGCATGTCAGTAAAACAGCATGTACTTTTTGAACTGTGAGCACTGTTGGTTATCCAAATAGAAGGATCTGTTATCAGAATTAATGTACTAAAGAGTTAAGACACTGGAAAATACAAGTTTCACTTTGTTCTTTCTGCTCTATGGGGATCAGGTACAATACACCTTTCTGATTTTCATTGTGAAAACACTTCAAATATAAGCTAGGATACAAGTATGTTCATTTGCCTTCATGTTCTCAGTTAAGTTTTGTTATGTATGCTTTTGTTTCCTTAACCTGTCATACATAATGGAATATAATACCTGTCAGTATTGTTCATTGTATCAGACATGTATCAGACAAAATAATGTCACGTATTGTATAGTACTACTGCATATACAGTTTATTCTGGAATTAATGTCCGTTGGTGCCAATACCAAGGATCAACTAACAAGTGAGAACCACAATGCTGTTTCTACTCATCACTTAAAAGCATGCGAATTTTGCAGCAGACAAAGCAGCAGAAGCATGAGCTAAAATGAGCGTATTAAATGCGTGTATATTTGATTTTTTAAAAAGAAAATAGTTTTCTGATAAGTGGCAGGCATGGGCGCCATGGGAGGGAGGCAGGGAGAGAAAAGGGAGAGAGTATTTGAATTTATTTGACAAAAAATGGAAACCGGAAAACATCAACTTTGTTTACTAGTCCTTTTTTCCCTTCCTTTCTAATTTCTAGTTGCCAGTAAAAAAGGAGTGTAAAGATAGGAATGAGGACACCCAAATGGAAAACTTAAAGTGTTCGGCAGGATTTGAATCTACAGGATGTTTTTAAAAGATGGACCCAAATTCGAAGCAGTATATTTCATGATGGCAGCATGTTACAATTACACAAACATTTATAAATGGTTTAATGAGTTATCAGGTTTTAGTAACTTCTGAAACTCTGTGCCCCCGCTTTCAAGTGCTTAGAGTTTCATTCATGAGTGGTTCATGGTTGCAGAAAGATAGTGATTTCAAATAGGGTCCATCTTTTTGAAACACCCTATACATTGAGCAGTGACTTCCTATCACAAAGAAATTATTGTTCCTTAATTTAAAGTAGTTTAGACATGAACAATTAAAGAAATAGACAGCTTTACCGGTAGTTTGTTTGGAGCCTGTCTGTTTGGATGTACTGTGCAAATGCTCTGAGCCGACACTCGTAGCTACTTGTAGTCTTTCAGTGCATAGGAACATCAATTGCCACACTAATGGACTGTTTTTTCGTGAAAATGTTTTTCATGTGCTGTGTTTGGGGCATTTTAACTGTTATTTTTTTCTCTCACTATGTGGTAGAATGTGGAAGACCAAGTGTTGCTGCAATCTCCACTCATCTGTCGCAATTTTGCAAAGGGCAGAGCAGACCCTTGCTACAAGCCAGTGAAAGGGTGGGAACTGCTGAGGAATATACTTGAAGAGTTTCTAGAAAGCTACAGTGAAATGCATGCTTCTATGAACCTAGTCATATTTGAGGATGCCATGCAGTATGTGTAAGTGGAATATCTACAAAGGAAGCAAATAATTCTTCATGATGGTACCAATGCTTGCATGAAGTTTATTGCTTTTCACCATTCAGAGATTGGTGCAGCGCAGACTCATAACAGTCTTAATTGTAAGGCTTCTGAGAGCACAACATGCAGCAATAGTTCTGCTAAATATACTTTATTGGTGCCATTATGGTAGATTGTGGCGCAGTATTAAAACTAACCTCCATTTTGTTTATTTAAACAGAGATTCATCCATTTTTGTGCTGCAAGGAAATTGACACCAGCTATTCTCTGTCTGCCTTATCTTTTAATTAGTTTATGATGTCACAGGCCTTTATAAGAAAAGTAATCTTTATCTTTTTGTTTCCAAGAAAGGGAAAATGCTTTTAAAATTAGAGTAATTCAAAACAAGGGCAAGGAATACCTTAAGAATATACTAAATGATGCCATTGCATGGCAGACTTGAAGTTGCTTTGCTGCCTAGCCTTGTACTTTTTAAAATCTAAACCAGTCCAGATTCCTAAGTGTCATCATAGATTTATTTAATTTATTTATCCACAGATTTTTTTCCATATGTATTCTTATCTCAGTTTAATGTAAGTTGTTTTTCTTATGTTGAACAATATCTTAGTAACCATCATGGCCCTAAATCTCAGTTTCTGTTTCTAAAATCTGATTAACTACATTTGCCTCGTTTTCCCGCACAGAAGAAAACTGGCCAGTTATTAGAAGACAAAATGAAGATTTTACTGAATAAGTGAGGCTCAGACTTCATTGTTGCTCTTTGTCATTATTTGTAACCTTTCTTCAATTTATACAGTCATTCTGGTCATGTATAATATCAGTGATTTCTAGAAAGAGACAGAGGCTCAGGCTGGCAGAGCTTAGCTTTGTTAAAGTAGTTCCTATTATTTGCAGTGTCAAATCATTTAACATGGAACTTTTTCTTCTAATTGAGTTGGACTAGGATTTCATCGTCATCATTTTTCACTTTGCACATATTCAGGCAGGAGCTATATAAAAGAAGGCACTCTTGACAAAGCAGTCTATTGTAGAAGCTTCTCTCCAAGAGGATTTTAAAAGAGCTTATATTACAAAGATAATCATATGGATCTTTCATAGGGACTGTAGATTTTGTTCTGCTGATTTAGAGGTTGATGTGATAATCATCAGAACTGCAGGCAGAAACCTTCTCAGGTATCGCTAGTTTTGCTTGACAATGTTGGTAAGCCATTATCTTCTCTCTGAAGTTTAGTGACCGAGAGTAGTATCCCAGTTTGGCAAACAAAGTGGTGGGGTATCTTAGTCTTACAGTTTGGCAGGCCCAGAAAAGTGTATGTGAAATTTAATCCCATACAGTTTTTTGGCATCTTTTATGGGTTTTTCTATGGATCCATTGTGAAATCATGAATAAGGCTGACAAAGTTCTACAGTGAGGTCAAAGAAAATTGGCTTCCAGTAATGTTTTGGTTGAACAGGTTTCTACTTCGTTAGATGCAACCAGATTAGGCACATTATCCCTTTATTTAAGAAAGTTCTTATTGATGTCTTTTCAAGGATGATTTTTTCAGTGGCATGAGACATAAAGAGAATGAGGAGGTTGTTTTTCTGTTTTCTTTTTCATGGGTACATGGAAACCAAATCAAGCAAAGAAGTCCAACATTCTGTATCTAGGCTCTGGTCTGCTAATACTAGGCCGTAATCCCTTAGAATCTGTATCTGATATTAAAAAAAAGAAAATTTTGAAAATAATTTTTAGATACTTATCCTGCAATTGATATTTTAATCATTTATATATTTTCTTTAATGTCTCAAATGTATTTTTGGGAGTAAGAATTGCCTCACTACTTACATTTGAAAATTTTAGCAACTGAATCTTGTCTAATTTTGAGCCAGATTCTCATCTGGCCTCATTCACCCTGTAGTATTCCATGATCAGCAAATAGAAGCATGTACTGAGTAGTCTGGGCTGGATATTCCAAGGGTAAATTAATGCTTGATGCATATTTTTCATGAAGTGATTCATCATCCCTCATTCTTTGTGATGCGAACTGCCAGATGTGGAATTCTCATGTGTTCTTACAGACCAGTCAACCTCCCTTCACGTTAACTAGGTCTTTATTCTGAGTCCAGTCAGGGTCCATCTTGAAATGATGCTTTGGAGAGCAGCTCAGTGTAAAGAATGAGCAACCAGACAGCTCTGGTCATTATAAGAGGCTAGTGCAGACCTTCAATATTTCACAAAGGAAAACAGCTTTTCTTTCCACTTGCTCAAATATTGGGGGGGGAAAAAAAATGCTGATGTGGAGTTAATGAACCTTTAGGTGTCAGTAGCACATTACCACACAAGCAGACAAGAAAGAAAGGGTGGGAAGAAAAAAAAAAAAAAGCAAGCTTGGTGCAATAAAAAGAAACTGGGAAACTTGGCTAACAATGTTGAAGCATATGTTATTGGGGTTTTTTGCCCTCAGGTGCCGGATCAGTCATATCCTAGAAGCCCCTACGGGTTATGCACTTCTGACTGGAGTAGGTGGTAGCAATAAACAAAGCTTGTTGAGACTGCCAGCATACATCTGCTCCCTGGAGGTTCTCTAAATCACAGTGAAGAAAGACGATAGGATCCAGGAGCTGAGGGTAAACTAATAGATATTATTTGAGTCTGTTGAGTTCACTACTTTAAGAACTTGTTCTTTTGTTGTTGCACAGGCTTGATAAAATTACAGACAAAACAGTGTTGTTTACAATAACAAGACCTGTGATTCCTGTGGTTTCCAGCTTTACCTCTTCTCTTCACCTCTGAGAAATGGGTGGTCAAAAGATATTTTAGTATCTGTTTGTATGCCTCACAGAATTTTGGTAGTTTTCCCATTTTTCCAAGGCAGCTACTTCAAACACTACAAAGATTTGGTTGGAGTTGTGGTATTTAAAGTTAGCCGTTTGTTACACATTTTTGCATGTTGTTGCATGTTTATTGATTTAGTGGAATAAAATGGATGTGGGTGAACAGAGGGCAAAGCTTTGTCCTTGTTACCTGCGAGTCATTTAATCACACTGGCCACATGCAAAGATAAGGACTATAGTTGAGTGAGGTGCTCTGTCAGGCTTACAGACTTCAGGACCTTGCAAGGCTGAGCCCTGTCTATGTGAGCAAACAGGGAAGGAGGGAACACTTTCTTCCTCTTCACTCCATGTGGACAACAATTGGTGCTTCTGAATCTCAGACATGGCTAAATAAGGATCTGATTGTGGCCAAATTTGGTGGATCATGGTCCCTAGAAAGCCCTACTGTTAGCCTTGGGCTGTGATGAAACCACCACAGTGTGTGCAGCCTGAGACATCTGTTTTCAGAGGGAGGTACACACTGTTCTATTTTTTAAAAGTGCCATGTGCTTTTCAGTGTCTTATATGGTGTCTAACTTCTTGTGCCCTCCTTCCCTGGGCAAATGAGGTGCAATGTAAGATGTGAGCCCAGATGGTCATTTCCCCTGTCCGGTTTCCAAGCAGGAAAACTTCTAAGCCTCTGTTAACAAACCCAGTAATTTGCTTTCTGCTAGATCATGTGGCAGCTTGTTCGTATCAGGCAGCGTTGACCTTTTTCTATATTTCAAATGTGGCCATACTTGAGTACAAGTGATGAGGGTTGCTTTTCTTTCTGGAACCTCATGCCAAAAAGCATTCCACGTTTGTACTACTGATAGCACAATGGTTCCATGCCATGTCTCTGTCCTGGCCACTCATGTAGCACAGCAAAAGTAATAGTGGACCAGTGCACTACTCAGTCTTTTTTTTTTTTTAACATGAGTAAGCTCTCCTAAATAAATTCACTAAGAAAAAAAAAAAAGCTCTTGCAGAAATAACAGAGTTTAAAATTGATCTTACTCTTCAGTGCAATTCCTAGACATTATTGGTATGGTTATGGCTATTCTTGATGGGAACTTTCATAGCTGCAATATCCCTTTCGTAGTATGGAGGAATTCCCTCGACTAGTAGTCTGTTTTGATCTTTACTACCAGGTTGTGTTAAAACCTCAGTGTTTTATACAGAAAACAGAGGCAAACTGCTTTTCCCTTTGGATATTATGCAACAAATTAGTGATATGTAAATGAACGAGAAGGAGAAATCAGCAATGCGTTTCCATCCACTAACGTGCATTTCACACTTTTTCTGTCTCAATGTTTTAACAAAATATGAGTGATTGCCTCCTTTCCTTACAGGTAGATCTTGGCAATTTGTACATGAAGACTGGTGCCAAGAACATACCCACAGTATTTTGCTGACAGATGCCCAGGTTCCAGATGAACACTTTCTTGTGCTGATTAATGACTTATTGGCATCAGGTGATTAGACCAACACATTTCTTGAAAGATCTTTTCCAATGACAAATGATCTGTGGTTTCATTGAACTTTAAAGGGATAGTTTCTCTTTCAGGTACTTTTAGGGGAGCTTTTGGAGTGGCCAAATCAACCCATCCAACTTGAGCAGTGAGTCTAACTTGCTTAAGAAAGCATTGCTCACTGAGGAGGCAAATTGCTAAGGCTTGTCATGCATAAGTGCACTGATCTGTGAGGAGATGGGAACCTCCCTTTGACTTAATGCCATGTTTGCTTTGGTACAATTTCACTGACTTCACGCGATGTCTTTGTGATGGCACAAGTGTAACAGACAGTAATGCAGTTTCACCCATGTTTTGAAAATTAGAGAATCTGGATTCTGAATGTGGGGATCTAGAGATCGCGTGGTAAAAAATGGGAATAATACCATGATGTACAGTTGGAGAACATCTAGAAAGATTTTTTTTATTATTATTATTTATCTATTTGCAACCAAATTGGAAAACAATTTTCTAACGGTCTGTAAAAACAAAAGGAGCCGCTATTCTGAGGGATACGTCATATGTGAATGAACTTCCTATCAGGGCAAATATTTTTGTCTTTTTAAAACAATGTTGTTGCCTCTCCAATAAAACAAAACAAAAAAACAAAAAAACAACAACAACAACAACAACAAAAACACACACACACACACAAAAAACCCACAAAAACAAACAAACAAACAAAAAAAACCAAACAAAAAACAACAAAAAAACCCCCACACCTCTAGTTAGGCACTCTAATTAGGCACCTAAACCCCAGGTCAAAAGCTGTTTAGCAAACACATTAATATGATACCATAATTGCAAGAGGTGTCTCTTTTAAACTCCACTTTAGAGGCAATGTTTTTGAGTCAGACTGCAGTTCTCTCCCAAAAGCTGGAAAACAGAAGTCGGGAATACTGGTTTTGGAGTGGCATCTTTAGGAACTTTGAGTTTATGCAGGCTTCAATTTCGCTCATCATCTGAAACATGTTGATAAGAAAATTAAAAGTCTGAACACCATCAACCATTTGGCAAGAGCATGTTTTGAGAGGAATGTGTGTTCCTTACTTCATGTATTAAACTGATCTGTTGATCAGCTGAGAAGAGCCTTCCCATAGCCTGTTATTCAACAGTAGTCTCCTATGTGGGTTTTTTTCTCTATCTTCTGAAGTGTTTAACCACTGCTGATCTAAAGACCATTCCTATTTGGTTATGAGATTTTTTTGGAAGTTCTTATACTTCATAACATACCACTTCCTCTCTTTTTTTTTTTCTCTTATTCTCTCTTTTTCCTATTCTGCCTTAGTTTTGTTGTTGTTTCCTCCTATCTCTAATTTTGTTGCCGTCACTTCTGTCCCTTCACTTATTTATTTTGTAACTTAAAGGCCAGTGGAGACTTCTGTGGGATCTAGTGTGACATATTCTGTATTGTTTTCACTTTTCCAGACTTCAGTGATATGATCAATAGTGTGCCTACCTTCTGGCTATCTATTTCTAGTCAGTGCTATTTGTCTCTGTTTCATGGCTAATGTATTTGTGTACATTTTTTAAGAAAGGACAGCAAAAAAAAATAAACGTTCAAATCTCTCTTCATTTTCTTCTTTCCCATTTCCCTTTCTTTGTATTTTTCTTACTCCCTCAACAATTTCTTCTTTTTTATTCCTTTCTATTTTTCCTTTTTTCTTTTTTTCTTTTTTGGCTTTTCCCCTTTCTTGTTCCCTTTCTTGTCTTTTCCCTCCTTTTCCCCCCCTTTTTCCCTTCGTTCTCCCCCTTTCCCCCTTTTCTCCCCCTTTTTTATCTTTTTTTTTCTCTCTCTCTGTTTTGTTTTTTTTTTTTTTAATCCTTTTTGAAAGCAGGTTTTAAATGCCTTTTGCTTTGCAACCATTTCACCAGTCCCCCACTGTGCAAATTAGCACTTCTGGAGTCAAGAACAAAAGATATCTATTCATGTTGCAGGGAAGCAATGTAGAGACATTATAGTACTGAAGGAGACATAAATTTCATGAGTTAACACACTGGCAAATATCTGTATGGACTTTTAATTAGTGCTGGGTGACCTTTTACCTCTTCCTTTCCCTAAATTTGAAGAATAAAAGACTAATAAAATGTGAAAGAGAAAAAAAGAGGGAATTTAGACAGTTTCAGAATGTTAAAGCTCAGTGAAGTCATATAGTTGCATTTTTCCATTTCATTTAATAAAAATCAACATCACACATTAAGCCACATTTCCCTTATGCTCACCCATCTTCTCATATCCCGCAGTTCTCTTTATTATGAGGAATCTGTAGCTCAGGAACCAAAACTACACAGTGGTATTCTTTGAACCACCATATCTCTTTGATTTTGCGTTGGTTTTATTTTGATTGTTTTCAGTCTGGAGCTTGCAATCTATTCTGTTGTTAATGAGCTGAGAACATGCCAGGTAGGTAATTGCAAATTTATGTCGGCATAGGGTGAAAGTATGTCAGCTGAAGGCAGTCGATTGCACCATTAGAAAATACAGGTCCAAAACAGAAGCGTGTGCAAGGACATATATGCATGTGGTGATTTCAAAAGCTTCCGTGATGAATAATGGAATAAATTTAAAAGGAAGAATGCTGCTTAAGCAAACAAAGCTGATGGCCAAACATAGTAAATGGTAAGGTGCTGACAGTGCTAAAGCCTGCCGTAAACTGAGAAGTTTCTAATACTCACAGTGATTTCCCAGAGCTCCAGAAGTTTTTCAATATCTCACACCTCTGTACAGACATCATTCTTGAATACTCTGCACATTACCAAAGTCTCTTAGAAAAGTATAGGCTAGGGAAGCAACTGTTTCTCAAAAGTACGGATATGAGGCCAGGTGAGTCAGTCACTTGAGCTCTGATTTTATTTTATTCTTTTGGTCACGGCAAACCTTCAGCTTTTTCCCAAAAATGGGAACACCGTGCCTAAATGCCTTGCAGCCCACATGCCCTAGACAAACATACCCTTAAATGTTATCTTCCCAGTAAGCATACTCTTTACAGCATTTCACCTTTGAATATTCTCTGATTTCTCAGTTTCCTTGGTGCTCTTAAGCATTACTATATATTTTAAAGCCATAACTTTTACATGGCTTTTCTTCTGAACTGAATCTCTGTCACTCAGTGTGTATGTAGCCAGTTTTCCCCATGAGCTGCTGATCTCCTCTACAAATATTTGCTCTTCCTTTCTTCAACAAGCTTCTTCATTGTGTGTTTTCCTCATGTTTCAAACTTTACAGTCCATTGGTGGCCATTGTGAAGTCCCAGGATTAAGAATTAAATTTGCTAGTTTTAGGGGAATGCCATTTCTGTAATTTCCTTCCAATAGGCAAACTCAGCTGGACTACTTTATTCATGACATCCTTATAATGGTCTTCTCCTTAGTCCTGTCAGTATTTAGCTGGCTTCCCGCTTTCGACAGAACTTTGCAGTACAGTAGTTTCATGCTCCAACTAGAATTAATGTCAAACACAGGCAGGGCAGGTGCCCTGCATCACTACAGGCAATCTTGTCCATATTATCACTATTACTTTTAAATCATTGCCTTTCATTTCCAAATCCTCTTTCAATCAGCCTTTTCCTTGTAGTCTGTTTCACCACTGACAGAAAACTTCTTTTTATATGTGAATCCAAGAGGAACTTGTACAGCCTCACCACAGCTTGACTTTTGACCAGCTCTTGTGGTTTTTCCTTTGAGGGCATAGGTACACATGCCTATCAGCTTTACTGCTTTAATCCCAGCCAAAAAGAAACATGTTTTTAGGGTTTCTGGTTCTATGTTAAACTAATGAAAGTCCCAGATGTGATTATCTGATTCAACGGGAAACAAGGGTTCAATTAATTGTGCTATCTATCACTTGATGAGTCTCACCTCTCAATTTCTGAGCTCATCAACCAGTTGCCACCAAGGAGACAGGTGGGTTTGGGACAGACAGATGCAGTTACTGCCCCACCCCCCAAATGAAGGCTCAGTCATGCTATTAGACAACCAAGATGCTATTGAGGATTTCGAAGATTTGTAGCACACAAAACAGCTGCTTCTGCAGTTGGCAGGCTCGTACAGAGTTCCTGTTTCTCTATTAAAAGCTCCAGGATTTTCTCATTTGGATGTCAGCCATCCCTTCTTGAGTACTTAGAGAGCTGATTTTCAAGGATACATCTATATTAGTAAATTTATGAGGTCTCTTTTGTGGCCCTGAGAACTAGAGTTGTGACATGACTGGCATCCACATGACTTAGCTTTTCCCTTGCTCTGCTCACAAGATGATGGTGATGGTGTACAGCTGGTTAGAAATGATTCCTGACCTGTACTTCTCCTTACTCCTGCTGCAGCACCATTTAGTTTCCGATGGGTTAAATTGTGCAAGTGTGTGTGCTGATAGTTGAATAGGATGCGCCCTGTGAGACTAGTGGCCAAGTGAGTCTCAAGGTGCTCTTCAGTTCCTTGGTATTAAGATATACTGTTATCTGTCCTGCTCTGTGTTCATTTGATGAACCTGGAGAGCTTGCATATCTGAGATAAACAGGAAGAGGTTGAACTGAGAAATACAGTGTAAGAGACATATCTGTAGTGAGAGCGACATGTGAGTGAGGCTCAGATGGGACATCTGAGAAAAGAGGATTTTTGCTTTCTTAAGAGTGGTGAATGTTACATGGAAGTTGATATTAGTTTTACATTATAGCAGTTCTTTTGTCCATGCTAATTCTCTTCATTACTCAGTTGTGCGACAAGATTCGTGTGTAGTCCTTCTCAGTCCATGTTTATTTCAAAGAAAGGGATGGGTTTATCTTGCAAAACTTGGTTAGTTTTTCTGTTACTATATGAGACACCCTCACTGTAATATTTATTTATATACATATATATATATATATTATTTTTTTAGTCTACTGTCAAGTTAGACTGTTATTTACAACCTGGGCAGAAGATGTTTTCAAAATATAACCTCCTTGCTTAAGCAAAGAGTACTCAAAATGTAGTCAGTAATAATTACGCATTTTTCCTCACAACTCCTGTTATCAGATCGCATGGCATCTTCATTATTCTGTGTGCATGAAGTCCTTTATAATATCGGGAATTCACTGGGGTGAATGCAAATGAACCCTGAAAACATGCCACATCAAATCCGTGCCTGGTGTGGTTTTACCAAACTTAAAGGAAATATGCCATGGTGAGCATCTGGTTGCCTGTTTTTTATGACTACCTTTTCAAGTATATGTTGTATCTTATATTTTTGTTGTCCACAAAAAATAATTAACAAAGACACAGTTATCTAATTAGGGTTTTATATTATAGCTAGGGTTCTGCTGGAATTTTCTACCTAGCAATATAATACAGTGAAAATCACTCACTCATAACTTTGTGTTTTAGAGAAAAGTAATGGAAATTATGAATAGTATGTTTGAATTTGAGCTCTAGAGCTAGCTATTCCAAGAAGTAATATATTAAAGGACTGAGAAATTGTTCTTCTAAACTTCATCCTGACATGATAATCTACAAAGTTTGTATGTAGGTAACTAATCTTACCTATTGCTACTTTTTATTGGATTTAATTGCTTCTGTTGATTCTCTGCAAGGTTTCTACAATTCAGACCCATTGCTGTCCTCTTTCTTATTGGCCTTTGCAGATCCCCTCATGTAGTCTCTCCTTAGCCTTCATAGCAGTTCTTTTCGACTGTTATCTTCTGCTTTGTAATCTGCACATGTAAAATTACAGCTAGGTATTTGAATATGTATGAATTGCAAGCAAAAGACTGGTATATCTGTATTTTTTTTAACAGCAGGTTCACCTGCTAGCTGTTTTCAGGGATATTCACAGTGTAGTTATGACAGTTTAGTCCAGGTTACTTACTAATGTATGTTGCCTTTTTTATGGTCAGGCTTTCCAGCTGAATAATCCTGGTAGGACCAGTTTGTGCCTGGTATTTCTTGCAAAGACTTTCAGTAGGGTTCGCTTACCAGGCTCAGAAACTTGTGCTAGATATCACTGTGTTCACCTCCTGCTCCATACGCATTTGTTCTGGAAGTTAGTTAACTGTTGAGAGGCTTCTGTGTCCTGTGGTTATCCACATGAGCTCAAATAGTACTGCATTTGATAGACACAAGATTAGAATAAAGATTAGAACATACTACTGTAATGTACTCTTAAAAACTCCCAGAGCTTTTTTTCAAGGGGTGATTAAGGGCAAGAAAAGAACAGATGAATTCTGGGTATGACTTAGTAAATCTAGAATTTAGATGCTAGGGTAAAATTAACAATCCTGAAAAGTCAGTATTATCTTCTCAAGGATCTGCAGTTCGTACAAACTAATGCAGCTCCTTATAGATGCAATTATTTCTTTTAAATCACTCCTAACAGATAAAGAACTTTCTCCCCTGAAGTTCAAAATAAAATTGATATAAATAGGGCGTAAATAGTAATCATTGCACACAAACAATTGTTCAACATTTGGGGGAGATAAAATATCCTTCTTACTTAGGATACAAGACTAAAGAAAACACTAGTTCTGATTTGTGTTTTGCAAACAGTCCAAGACTTGGATTTGGACTTTTCTTGCAGTCCAGTACTTGGAGAGTTAAGTCCAAATATGTGCAATGAGAGTAGTGTAGGAGGGTGTAGAAGATGTAACTTGCAAGACTGTGTATGGTTTGCAGCTTTGGAGATGTGATAGATTTAGTTAGCAGCACTGCCATAGCAAGGGCATTTGTAGGAAGCACATCAAAGTGGGGACAGATACCTCTACACTCTCCATTGCCACTGATACCATACCAGGGATAGTATGCAAATCTGAGAAAGTGCCTACTAGAATAGTAAATGAGGTGCCCCAAGCATCAAAACTGCTCACCATGCTTCTGATATTATAATTGGACATAGAATTTTATCAGAAAATTAGATGAAATGAATGAGAGGGAGAGAGAATGTGTAATTGAAGGACAAATGGTATGACAGAGAAGAAACTTCAGAAAACTCACAGAAGTGTCCAAGCTCTTCGAGAATGATGAAACAGACCTAGCAGATTTTTCATGTATGTTTCTTCTCTGATTCAGAGTTTTGGGGTGGAGACCATTTATTCTTGCATCTTTTTGATTGTTTCTTCTGTTTGCCCTTCTTTCTCATCAACCTGATAAAATTTTGCTGTAAATTCCAAGATCTTTCTGTGGTCTTTGTAAAGTTTTAATGTCATGGATTTCTACATGGACATTTCTGCCATTTGCATCTTCATGCTGAACACATTCAAAGTAGATGACATTTTCTTCTGTTCTCTTCTGACCAACTTGCTGACTATCCTGTCTTTCAAACATTCCTGGACAACCTGGACTCCACTGTGTTTTTGCATGGATGTCTATATTTCTGCCTAAATTCTTGAAAATGAGGAGAACATTAACTTCTTGCAAAGATGAGAACAAGCACTGCTGTTTGTATTTCTTGCAGGAGTCAAAGGTCACAAGTGATTTAAAACCAGTCATTTCTCTTGCTGTTGCATTCTTGAATATTTCCTAGACAAATGTGCAAATTGCCTGTAGTTAGAAGAATTTTAGGTTCATGTAAGAGAGGTATTTTTCTGTTTGACAATAAACTAGATCAGGAAGGGGACCAGAATAACTACAATTCAAAACTCTGTTTTAACAGTTAATAGTCCTCTACATCCCATTCCACAAGACAGAGAAAAAATGTACTATGAGATTACTATGCTTATCAGCTCTAGGAAACAGGTAAGCGTGTTGGAAATGGAATAAGTACTAGTAAATACCCTCAATTTAGAAATATAAAGAAGTAAACAGATTTTAAAATGGCAGAACAAGTATTTAATTCACAGTGCAGTCTAAAGCATGGGCCTGGGGTCTCTATTTATGGAATATTTATGGTTCATTCACCAGTAAAGATTTCATTGAATTCTTCTCTATTTTATGCCCCATTTAGTATTTTAGTCTACATCATTTCTCCTTGTCCGTCACAACATGGGAGAATATAATTGCTTCTGTTTGCCTTTCTTGCTTCTTCCTCTTACCCTTTTTCATGTCTTTTTTGTTGAATTTCCATGTAAAATTGTTTCACATTTCTTCTGTCTTTTAGCTCTTCTTTTTCCACCATGGCTCCCAACACAAGTAACCACTTGTGCTTTTCTTGCTGTTACACTTGGCTGTATCACACCCTTCTGAAAAGGGTGTCATTGATCTGAAGTCTTCAATCATCTCAAAATTCCACTTAGTTTGTGGAGCCATCAGAAAGAAGTTTTTTGTGAGATACAGCCTGACTAGTGCTTGTGACCAGAAGCCATTTCTTAACTGATTTTGCTAAAAAGGGTGGGAATGAAAAAAAAAGGCCATAGCCTGTTCAGGTAAAAGATTTTCTTGTTTTTACTTAGTAGTTCTACTGAAACTTACTCATCTTTCCTCATAAATTAAGGTTAACTGCAGAAATTATTGTCTTGTGTTTTCCAGTGCAGAGACATACTGTTAGAAACTATGAGATAGTGGTAACTCTGTTCCATTTTCTATGAACTCTTCTTTCCATATACGATAGAAGCTTTTTCCTTCTTTTCTTACAGCTTTCTGCTGTTCGTTCTTTTTGATCCACTTTTCTCTTAATAGGTAATGTCAATTCCTGATTACTCCAGAATAAACCCGTCACTTCCCCAGCCTGCCTGACTGGGTTTTGCCTGGTTCTTGTGGCTGCTGGGCAAGTGATAGTCTTTTCTGAGACCACTGGATCTTTTTTTGTTGGAATTAACAATATTGATACCATATGGTTTGAGAAGCCCTGTATGGCAAAAATAGTTTATTTTGTAAGAGGCATACAGGAGACACCTCAGTCCTATCTTAACAGCCTGATGTCTGTCATTTTGCTAATTATCTAAAAGCAAATACAATGGCCAAAACACGTGCTAAAGGCAGTAAGCAGGTCCACAGATACAACTGAAAGATCAGAATAACCTTTTTTCCCAAATGTAAGTTGCTTTGGGTAGGTCAAGTGATACTAGCAGTGATACTACTTTTACTTTTTTAGCCTATGTTATTTGAAAACTCCTTTTCGCTTTTGTAGAGAGTAGTCCCTAAAACTTCACACACAAACCAAGATCCAGATCTCTTCTTCTCCCATTGTTTTAATGGGTTTGCAGCACATATTAAAGTTGCAGGAAGTGGCTTGACTCAATTCAGCAACCCAAGAACTGGGTTTGTGTCGCTGTGACCAGCTGAACATGCACCTTTCTGGCTGTCTGCATTGCAGCCAGCCTCTGTGGCTGCATTATTATTTATAGCTGTCAAACACAGAAACTGATACCAGCATGGAGAAAGGGGGAGGAAGCCTCAAGTTCACTATGTTTGTACAGTGGAAAGGGCGTAAAACCTGTTTGCCCAAGGTAACGTCCTAGCTGATGAAGTTTATTAGCTGCCAGATTTGTTTTGGAGCCTCAGCCTTGTGCTGGCCGCTGCTAGGCGATGGTTCATTGCATGCCTTTCTCTGATTGCCTGAACTCGCCCTGTGATTCTTTTCTCTTGCTTTTCCCTCTCACAGATCGTTCTGTGTTCCTCTGCCACCGGTGCCACGCTGAGAGTGCGAGCTCGGAAGTTCCCAGCCGCAGTGAACTGCACCGCCATTGACTGGGCCCCGCGCGCTGTCAGCAGGAGGCTCATTGAGGAAGCTGAGGGGGTCGAGGTACAAGCCCCTTGGTCTTCTAAGAGAGCAAATGGAGATCATTGAAAGATCGATAACTGAATAAGCTGAAAAGAACAATGCTCTTTTTACTCCTTCTTGCATACTTCTTGCCTTCAGTGTTGTTCAAGCTCACCCCTGCTAAAAGCTGAATTTTCACTGCCTAGTTCCTAGCACAGGAAGAGAAGTGAGAGGGGAAGAAGAGAGGTTTGTAATTTGTAGCACTGCCTTTGCAGAATCCTTCACTTCTTGGCTTTTTAGGATCTTAGAGATACAGAATTTATTTAACCCTTTTCAATACAGTTAAATATATTCACTAGTGCTGTAGCAATTGAGGCTGAAATGTTGCAGTAAACAGCCCAGGCTAAATAAAGAAGAGTTTTCCCTCTGTTCAGCAACTAAGCAGGTGAAGATTTCCCCTATAACCACATAGCAATTTCATTTAGAGTTCTGGTGTTTAGGTAATGCTTCATTTTTTGTTCCTGATCAGTCTGGAAAGTGACTTCTTAGGTTTTTCTAGGAAAAAAAATAATAATACATCAGTGAGTTTCATTTCAGGCTTTCAGGGTGATGACTGCTTGGTATTCGTCTAAGAGTTTTAACAAGTTGCTTCTGCTGTCCCACCTGGTTAGCTCCCACTGTCCTGAGCAGTTTCACTGGCAGCAGGCTTTTGCTGGTGGAGTGATTCACACAGGTCTATAAAATATTTGCTTTCTTTCAGTGATTGTGGTTGCAGGGGTTTCATTCTAGAGGGCTCTTATATTTGGGACCATTTATTTGTATAGGAGATTTGTAATCATGAGAGACCAAGGATTTCAGAAATGCCCATGTAAGAATCTTCTTGTTTTCATCGTGGTAGCAGCAGTCCCCGAGCACACCTCTGTTGATACATTGCTGGCATTTTATCTTGTCCTCCATTCAAACCCATACAAAATACCTGAGTCTTCGGGAAATGAAGGCGGAAGTCTGCAGGGATGCCTGGAGCTGCTTCCCGGTTACCCGGCAGCCCCTTCCCCTCCTCGGGGCTGGCGGAGGCCGAGGGGGGGATGCCCGGCTGATACTTGCGCTCCGGCGGCGTGCGGATGCCTCCTACGGGGCTGCGAGGGCAAGAGATGTTTGCAAGTCCTTGTCACGTTTCTGTTTTCCGTCAGCACCTTCTGCTTCATTTCAACAGCTCTGAAGAGATTTCAAGTGTTACTAGGATAGTTATTTATGGTCTGGTGTACTGCATGCGTGTTTTGCCCTCTTGTTAATATGATGTCAACTTGCATGTTGCCATTTATTTTAAAGAAACTGCTAGGATTACTTGGAGAAAAGAGAATGGCATCTGTTTTGACTTAAATACATATTTCTTTCAGATCCTTAACTAATTATATTTTACTCCTTTGAAAATACATTTCCTCATCAGAATTTAGGCTTTTAATATTGAAATTGTTTTTTGAGTTCATTATTATTATTATTATTTTCTTTTTTTCCTTTTTTTTTTATATTCAGGAAAGATTTCACTGATTCAAGCAACTGCTTGTGAGTCTGTATTTCACACTGGCATTAACTGTTCCTGGTAACTATCTTTCCTGTTCTGTTCCCAGCAAGTGAAATAAATGGCAACTAACAAAATAACATGACATTTTGTTGACAGTGAGTTAAGGTTTCTGTGTCATCAACATACCTAAAGCACTACTGGATGCCTGAGTCATGTCTGCATGTGCAGCTGATGAGAAGAGCAACAGACAAGGCAGTAGAATACAAAAAAATATTAGGATGAAACAGAGGAAGGATTTGAAAGTGATGGGAAAAGTGAACCCAGAACAGAGGCATTGAAATAACATAGAAGCTGTGACAGTTATGGGGAGACTTAACCAAGAGAGACAGAAGAAAAGCAAAACTGTACCAAAAGGGTAGGAGAGGTGTACAGCAAAGCGTCTGAGGAGGAGTAAAAGGAAGGTGAAGGGAGAATGATCACAGAAAAAATAGTTACTAAAGGGAAGGGTGACAGGAGCGTTGCAGAGGTGTATTAGGATATCAGAAGATGACAGGGGCTGGGTGGAAAAGGACCACCCTGAAGAACAGAGGGAATGTTAGCTGCAGTCTGTCATTGCCTCTCCACTGAAGATTTATGGAAGGTGGTCTCCTCTCCTTCTCTCATCTCTAGTGCTAGTGTGTTAATACATCGTTTCACTTGCTCCGTTTTAGATATTTCAGGAAAGCCTTTTGTTTGTTTTTAGTAGAGAAATCTTGTTAGCCAGGGCTCATGTATATCTAGCTGTCTGGAACATACTGTAATTTTGCTGTCCCTTATGATGATCATTGCAGGGGCTATTACTCAGTGATGATTTTGGCATAATAGATGCTTAGCTCCTAATTGTCCTTTTTCAGAGTTCCTAAAAATACAGCGATCACAGTTGATAGATTTTGTGTTCATCGCTGTATAACATTGCAGGCTATTTTAAATTAGGGTAACTTGAAGTTAAGCTAATGTTTTTTTTCTCTTAAAAGTTCAGCACAAATACAACATCATATCCCCATTGCTTTAACAAAAACTGGAAACTATCATCTGGATTTAAATGGTGAGGGAAAATATTCACAGTGAGATAAAAAATTCACAGTGATTGTGGGAGTTGAAAAGGAAGTCTTAGATTCCTCGTCTTTTTATCTTCAAACCAAGCCTAGGTACTTTTCTGGAAGATACAGTTTATCCAGGGAAGGAGAGGGGCAAATTGAGCTCAGCAGGGAGATAGTGAGCCGCAGCATCAGTATGTGCTATGAAGGATGCTGTGATCCTCCCTGCTGCCCTGTGTGAAAGTATCTGAACAGAAAAAAAACAAGTGATCCTCCCTGGTTGTGGTGCCTGTTGAAAATATGTCCCATGAACCCCTTTTCACTCAGAAGGGTGTTGGTTAGTGTGTGGGTTAAGGACAAGAGACAGTGAGTTCAGGTATAAATGGAGGGAAATGGAGAGTATCAGAAATTGAATCAATTTGGATATCCAATATATTGGCAGAAAGGAAAGGGAAAGAGCCCTCTTCTGTTTCAGTACTGAAATTGCTAAATTTACATTGTAAAAGAGCACAAAAAAAGAACACTGTGCAGTGGTTCTGAAATCCATGTACTGAGCTTAACGAACTTACAAAAGTGCCTTTAAACCTGATTTACTATAAAACAAGACCTATAATATTTTAAAATAATGTCTGTGTATCCAAGTTCAACATGACAGGCTATCTCCCTTACTTTCAGCTGGTGTCACATATCAGCACTGAGTCCAGAATAAAAGAATCAGGATTATTTAATCCATCCCTTTGTAAATAATAGCACATCTCTGCCATCTCTTTCAAGTATTGTTCTGTTGCTGTCTTATGTGCTGCTTCTCCAGTGCTCAGCACCGAACAGCACACACTATTACGCATACCGAGGATAAATTCTTTATGCTCTTAGTTTATCATACTCCATAATATTTTACAACATGTGGTACAGTAAAGGAGAAGCCTGAAGTAATTTTTTTTTCTTTCTTCTTTTGCCTCTTAGGCTCCCTGCTCCCCCACACACATACTTCCCAGCTACCTCTTCCTTCAGACAAACACCGGCTTGGTTTTATTCTCATTTTTTATAACTGACTGCAGGATGCCTTCAAGTGCAGTGGCACTAGTCTTTTTTGCTCTTTACTTGGCATGTTTCAGCTAGCTCAACGTAACTGCAAAGGGCTAAGATTTATGAATTTGGTGATGACTAATTTATATCCTGAGGAAAGTAAAAGGGCAAAATTCCTTTTAAACACTAGTCATAACTTGCACTGGGTGGTTTTTTTGGTTGGCTGTTTTTTGGGGCTTGGTTTTGGCTTTGGTTTTTCTGCTTAAAAGTCAGTCAGCCAAGGCCTAGGATAGAGAGACTGCATAAGAATGAAGAGACTTCACCCTTACATTTTCTTTCGGATTGTATATAGGCTTATTGCTCAGTTGTCTTTAGGACTACTGAATGGTTTTGATTCGTACCAGCCTGATCTTTATTATTGGCTTTAAGCTACTTTATGCTTTCTGGTGAACTGCAGTTAAATCAGATTTTGTTCCTATATCAACTCTTTTTTGTTTGCTTCTTTTTTAAATAAAGAAGGCTAAATTAGCAATAATAATTTCCTTTGCCTACAACCCTGAATGGGCATATATTGAAAAGTACAATGCAGTATTAAAAAAGAAAAAACCTGGAGATAAATGAATGGCAGAATAAATAATTTATGCTAATGAAATTACTGCAATTAGTAGTTCCACAATGACCCTTTTAAAAGCCACAGCTGTTAATGTCAGGAAGTGCTGTCACCGCTGACCTTATCATAAGAGAAAGTGACAAATTGAAAATGCAGGGAAGACCAGTCCTCAAAGAGGTCTGTTCGGGAACGATTAGTGTTTTCTGAAAACCAGTGTGAATTACAACCAGCTGCTCTCTGGCTCGGCGTGTCTCCCATGCTGTGCCATTTTGTTAAGCTCGATAACAATAGTTATTTTGCCCCATTGAGACAAGTTGTCTCGGGCCACTTCCAGCTCTACCGGAACCCACTTCTTCCCTCACTGATTTACAAATGAAACTGTTGTTAGAGGGCTTTTCAGGGCTGCTGAGTAGAGACCTCTCATAAGGATCATGTGTAAGGAGGTTGTCTTTCACAGGGAAGAACTGTACTGCAGGGTGCGTGTGTGTCACAAACAATGAAAAAGAGAAAAAGGCTGAAACACATTTCAGCTGGAAGCAAAGCACTGCTCAAATTTGCATAAAATGTCCATTCCTGCTGACTCGCCTTGCATTTACAAACAATTTTATTTTTAAGATGGATTTATGCTAGCTTTGCCTCAACTAATGATGTTCCAATTTTTTTTACTTGTAAAGCAATTTATTTCTGCTTTCCCTAAATGTAAATCATGCTTTATTTAGTCCTTGTTTTAATTTCTGTTTTTGTAATCGCAGGTGAAATAAGTATTCTTCTAAACTACCTTTTAAAAGTCACAGGAAAATAATGAGGTTTCTTGCTGAGAAAAATGGCAAGAATTTCTGCATCAACCTGATTGTAATATTAATGATGTAGACTTAAAACATTTAACTGCATCAACAGCCACTCGTGAGCAATTTTCCCAAAGTTCCCTAAGCATTATTGACAATGCTTTGGTAAATTATGTGTGACTTTCCTCAGAGTTGGTGTAGCTCATTTAATTCATATTAATTGATTTTTAGGCTGTCCTTGATTAATTGAACTGGGTTTGTCTTGTACAGAATGCAATAAATAATCATTAAAATGAGGGAGATGTGACTCTACAAATTATAAAGTTAAGTCTGCTGGAAGTCATAGAGGACAAAATGGAAGTTAGTTACAGTGATGATGTTAAATAGGTTTTCTTAGCATGTCCCTGTTAATTTTGGATACAGTACTCTTGCTTAGACGTGTATGTGCATATATTCTAGTAATATAGGTAGATAGGGTCCTTCAAAACAACAACAAAAGAATTTTATGGATTTCTTATTTCATTTTTGTCCTGAGCAAGTATACTATGATTCAAAGTAGTGTAGTAGTATATTGTATTTGCTCGTTCCGTTTTCAAAAGATTTAGAAAAAGGACATTTGAGATTTAATTCTAGAACTACCTCTCTCCTTGCCGTGGGAGGTGAACTAAGACAGGCATTTTACATCTGCATTTTACTCAGAAATACATGACTAAATTACCATCTGGAGCTGTTTTAAATACGCCTAGCCTTTTTTGCTTATCATATACTATGTGAAAAGAGTTTTCCAGTCTCACAGCTGCATTTTACTCCCTGTGATGAGAGAGAAGCCCCAGTTAGAGCTGTGTGGCAACTGACGCAACCCCTGGGGCTACAGGACTCCTCTGGGGTCCCTCCTGCAGCCTGCTGAGATTTGCTTGGAGCTGGAGGTAGATTTGTGGTCGGATGCCTGGTTAGCACGTAGAGAAGAGTGTGAACTGTCACAGCTCAGGGTGGCTCTGAACTCCATGAAGTTGTAACCACTTTTCTGATCAACTACTCCTTGAAACTGATAAAAGATCTCTTCAGCACAGAAATGTTGCTGATTTCCTGACATTTTATGGTATGTAGAGACTCAGCTTTCAGAAGCACTCCATGGTGGTCTAATTCTGCCCTCCTACCAGTTCATGTTAGTTTGTCACTGAATTTGACAAGTACAGATAAGCAGGGACTTGTACAACTTTAGAAATCCAAATCGTGGAATCCAGTTCTGCTCCGTCTTAAGTTAATGGCATAAATGCACTTCACTTTGAATAGGAATTTGATGATTTATGGTGTATATGGGGATCTGTGTGATTAAAGTAACCACTCTATTGTGTTTCTTTACCTATAGAGCATTTTTCTTAAACAAGTTTTCCAGAGGTGAAATAGAAAATCCATCTAGGATTAACTCTGCTTATAGCAGTATAGCAAATGATTTAATGTCTGGTTTTAGCTGTAAGAAGTATTTACTTGAAAAAAAAAAAATGGAAGCATGTTGAAGCATTGAGCTTCTGTGCTGATGAAGGCTTAATGAATGCCAGCACAGAACTAATTAATTTACATGCAAAAAAGTTAAGGGAGGCTCACTTTGGTTTAATGTTTGTTACATGCTGACATGCTCAAATAAATTGAAAAATAAAGTGAGTAGAGAGATTTGGGATCTTTAGAGAGCAGTGTAGGGGAAAGGGACCTGGGAGTCCTGGTGGACAGCAGGATGACCACGAGCCAGCACTGTGCCCTTGTGGCCAGGAAGGCCAACGGCATCCTGGGATGTATGAGAAGGGGGGTGGTCAGTAGGTCGGGAGAGGTTCTCCTTCCCCTCTACTCTGCCCTGGTGAGACCACATCTGGGATATTGTGTCCACTTCTTGGCCCCTCAGTTCAAGAAGGACAGGGAACTGCTGGAGAGAGTCCAGCGTAGGGCAACAAAGATGATTAAGGGAGTGGAGCATCTCCCTTATGAGGAAAGGCTGAGGGAGCTGGGTCTCTTTAGCTTGGAGAAGAGGAGACTGAGGGGTGACCTTGTTAATGTTTACAAATATATAAAGGGTGAGTGTCACGAGGATGGAGCCAGGCTCTTCTCAGTGACAACCAGTGGTAAGACAAAGGGTAATGGGTACAAACTGGAACACAGGAGGTTCCACTTAAATTTGAGAAGAAACTTTTTCTCAGTGAGGGTGACAGAGCACTGGAACAGGCTGCCCAGGGAGGTTGTGGAGTCTCCTTCTCTGGAGACATTCAAAACCCGCCTGGACACATTCCTGTGTAGCCTCATCTAGGTGTTCCTGCTCCAGCAGGGGGATTGGACTAGATGATCTTTTGAGGTCCCTTCCAATCCCTGACATTCTGTGATTCTGTGATCTGTTACAACTCATTATTGTAGCATTGGTTTCTCATTTCAAATTGGTCAAATTTTGAAAAGCTAGATTTTGTAGGTTTTGTAAGATTTCAGGAGCTGACCATAGACAAGCTTTCAAGACTTCCCATGCGATAAAAGTTAAGCCTGCTAATATTTGTTTTCTTCTTTATCTTATCACCCCTATCCAGATGAGGTTAAGAAGAGTCCCCTCTGGTCTATCCGACTAGTTGCCAGATAAAATACCTGGAGCGATAAGGGAAAAAGAAAAAACCAAACAGATATTCAAAGCGTTTACTTTCCATGTGGGAAGGTATTGTCACTGGATATTTTGATATGGGTTTCTTGGCTGGCAGGCAATAAATTGCTCTTTCAGCAAACTGTTAGTCTTTATTAATCAGTCTCTGAGTCTGTCTTAACCTTTCAGCAAACCTCTGCTGGAATTATGTGCTCAGAGTGATTACTCGGTGTTCTCCATAATGTCCTTTTGCTTCTATGTTTGCGTCTTTGCTAGGTGCTGCAGCAGAGCCTTACTGCAAGCTGAGACACCTGGTTACAAACACGGCCTCAGCAGGTGGGCAGACATCTGGCCATCTCAAGGGGGCTGTGGGGTCACTGGTGGGAACAGGTAGGCTGTTGTTATTAAATTCTTTAAATCAACAAAATTCTGTGAGCTACAAATGTGGATCTGCCAAATGCAAACAAAATAAAAGAGAAAAAAATCGGACTTTTAGTACCAAGACCTATGAAACATGAATTTTGTTTTACATTTCAGTTTTTAGGACCCACATGGCATAATCTCTTAAGAACAATACCTAATGACTCTTGCTCCTGAATAACACATTACCTTTTGCCCCGTAGGTAGAAGATCTAAAATCCAAACTTGCTTCTCAAGAGACAGAACTGCAACTGAGATATCAAGATGCTGAACCTTTGATTGCTAAGATCGGGTTTCAGGCTGAGAAAGTGAGCCAAGAAAAGGCCATTGCAGATGCAGAGAAGCAAAAGGTCAGTCTAATTCCCCCATTTAGTGCTGTTAAGCTATATTTAGCACAAAATAAACCTCTTTAGGTGAACAGTTTTTAACAACTTCCTCTCCAGGGAGCATAAAGTCTAAAGAATTATTATACTTAAACATGTAACAGCATTTCACACCGTGATTACCACTTGACCTTTCTTTACATTATGCCTTTTCCCAACCTTTTAGCTGTTTTAATGAGATGAAAGAACAATAAATACTGAGCTCATTCAAGCATTTAATGGATGTGGATCTTGAGAATCAGACTTATTTGTAATACAGTAAAGGTCAGAGAGTCATCTCTGAGCACTTCAGATTTCTTAAGGCTTTGAGGCTCTAGATAAATTGAACAACTCAATTGATACAGAAGTTCATTCCAGTATCTCACGATATTACAAGGTGCAAACCTTGAATTTTAAGGCTATTATAGCATTCCTAATAATATGTGTCAAGTGTTGACTCTTCTTTTTGCTTGCAGTTCAGCCTATTAACATTAGTTACCAACATCTGTATTAGAAACATAAAGGTTTACATGCATTAATCCTCACCACAGAACAAACAGAAATGCATAATTTCATCTGGACTATAAAATTTTCGTCTACTGTTACAAGCACAGTTTTTGATATACAGCACTAGTAGTATGGAATGCTGTAAACTGAAGTTCTTCTGCCATTAAAATCCAAATGGCTTATTTGACTCTGGCATTTTGCTAAGAAATCTAATGTACGTTGTGTTGTTTATCAATACTGCAAAGTGAAATTTTTAATTGACTAGTAACAGTTATTAATGCCTGATTTTGAGCAATGAAAACTTGAAGTTGCCAAGAGCTTTGTAAACATTCTTCAGATATTGATCAACAGGGAAGCCTATACTCTCTTAGCAATCAAAGTGGTCTTTCATTCTCATCGGTTTTGTTTCTTAAAGACATTATTATTGGGTGATATGTAATACTTTCCTAATGACCTTGTGTCTTATCCTAATTTTATTGAGAGAAAAGTGATTTTTGAAACTGACATAAATGAAGACCAGATCAGGACTTTTATATTTCTCTGGATTATGCTAGTTATGGACTTCAGCTTTTTGCTGATCCATATCTTATATAGGACTTGAAAACTGCTGTGAAGTTTGAAGTCCAAATAGTGCAATTAATTAATCATGCACAAATTGGATCCAATAGCTCAACATGCTACCAACTACTTTTCAGTGGTGTGTTTCCTATATTGGTTCCATATGCTTGTGATGGATTTGGGTGATCAAAATACACCTTTAACACAATTTTAACTACTTCATTAAGCAACTAGGTGAAACACACAGAGTCATTATTGTGGCATAATCACATCTTTGGGCCACTTTGTTTCAGGGATGAAGTTCAGTGCATGACATTAATGATTACCATACTCCCCTGTTCATTGCTTTATTGCACTTCTGAAATGTTTTCATTGGAAATGAAAGTGTCATTTTGTGCTACATTAACCTAAGGCTATTTCATAAGGTTGATGACAGTTTCTAAATATTAATCTTCTATAATTTTTGTTGAAAAAATATCAGCAGATATATCTTCCAGCTAAGTTGTGGATACTCTTCACAATTTATTAAAATTTGTCACCCTTTAGAAAATCATTTTGGCTTTCCTGTTGTATAGATTTCAAACTGGATTTTATAAGGTGGGTTTTTTTTTTTAGTTTTACAACATTAAGCCAGTAAATACCTTGGAGGTATTGCCTTAGAGTGAAGCATTACCTAAGAAAAGGTGAAGAGTGGAAGTCACTTTAGGTCAGACTCATCTGGAAAAGTGGGTTCAGTCTGGATGGCCCATAAATGCAGCAGAGCTACATATCTGTGTAGTAATCAATGAATGTGCCACTTCTGAGGTTTTAAAGTAGTGGGCAGTAACACTGCTGTCATTTTCCTGGATGCTTGTATGCTCTGAATGATGTCAGCTAGAGTGGTTTACAGATGAAGATGCATATGCCATTGCCTTTTAAAATGAGACCTACTCCTCCAAAGGAAGAAAACACGCAGAGCATGATGTAGGTAAACGGGTGATAGTGACACTAGCTGAGGCTTAGGAGCAAAGATGGATCCAGGTTGAACTGCTTTTATGATTTGCCTCCCTCAGCTGAAGTGCATTCTTTCTTTATGTGATATATTTGAGCCACTCTACTCATGGTTTGATTGCTAAGGGCACACTGCTTCCAGATTTTCTAACAATTTAGCCATCATTGAAGAGCTCTATTCCATTGAAGTTATTGGTGTGAAGGGGACTAAACTTCTGGAGACAAGGATGAAGAGCTCCTTCATCTTTTTGTGCATGGAAGTAGATTGAGAAACACTGTCTTAATGCTTATCTGCAATCTGCTCCCTTAAATATCTTGTCCCATATTTCCTTTTGGGCATCAGGAAGCAATGAATAACTAAGCATAATAAAAAAGGGAGACAGAACTATGATACAACTTGTGTGACTTAAATTAATTTTTTGTTTTAATGGAAAATACTGAGTCACATAAGAAGCACTGTTTACTGTAAATGTAATACTTATTCACCTGGTTACATCCTTAAAAACTGTGACAGATGGAGCATCTTAGCTGTTCTAAAATTTTCACTTTAAGCTAATTTCAGTAACATGGGTCTCAAACCATGTTAGAGAAAATATAAACCAAACCAAAACTGCAACTGTATATGCAGTGTTTAATTTTAAAAAATATGTTGTGGCTATTATGCAAACCAATAAACATTGGGAATTTAATCTTAAATGCTACACCGGTTTTGTTCTGCACTTCCATTTCACAAGGAATGGGGGCAATTTTTAACTTAGTTATTAACTTATAATTTGTAATGCATATTGATTTTTAATCTATGTTTTTTCCACAGACAGTGTCTGTGTGTGTCCTGTTTCCCGTGTAATAAACGTATGCATGGGAAGTGCCCCTGGCAGTTGTAGAAACACGTTTTGTAAGGATATTAAATTCTTACAGAGGCTTGTTACTGCCAATGCACAATGCTTGTTCCAAGTATTAACATCTTGATCACTATAATATCCTCTTTCTCTGTAATTAGATTTTGCTTAAGCAAGATCTGGCAGAAAATGAGCCCGTGAGATGAGCATGAGGTGCAAGGATAAAGAAGAACCAAATATAACTGACTTTGGCCCCAGGAAATCCTTAAAAATGTGTATGATGATCTTCCACGTATGCAATTGCAGATGATACAGAACACCTTCCAGGGTTACTCTACCAGATAAATTTGCACTGATGAAATCATTATCAGCTTTTAAATGGATAATCAAATCCTTGCAGGAAGTTGTGGAAAATGCTCAGATTTTACTTAAAGCTGATACTAGCTGATATAAAGTCACTGATCTAAGCTACTGTTAAGCCAAAACAAGAGTTTTGAGAAATCTGCTTAGATTGGCATCTGCTTAATTTCTGAACCTGAAATTGAGTACAGTGCTTTCTCATAGGGTATTTCTTTCTCTCCTTTTCTCTCTCTAGTTTTGAGGCCTATGGTTTCAGACTTGGAACTGACAAGAAGGCAAATTTACCAAAATATGAAGGCTGGTTTGACAAATCTGATATAACTACTGAAAAAATACAGTGAATGTTTTACTGGTTAGGGAAACCCCAGTATGTCACTAGAACTGACCATTGGCTCCCTGGTATCTTCTCCGATTTTCTAAGGGGGGAATGAGGGAGGTGGGGTGGGGGCGAAAGTGGCTCTCAAACTCCTAGTGAAAAATCTCTACTTTCTTTCCTTTTTCTCCGCCGTACATCTCTTGTTTAGCTCCAGCTTCTGCATTTGAGTTTAGATCATTAAATGCTTACAGCTTACCTGCTGAAATGGCATAAGCTGTTGAGCTCTCCCCCTGTGTTCAATAACTCCTCAAAAGTAACAAAGTGTCCTAATATTCCCCAGCTTTTTTTTTTTTTTTTTTTTGGTAAAAGGATGCTTATTAATCAAGCAGTACTTACAAGAAGCTTTTTTTCCTGATGGCTTCTAGTGTTTCTGTAGCTGCTGATAATTCAGCTTTTGCCTGGGCCAATGCACAGCATTTTGGCTCTATGTCACAATACTCCTTCAAAAAGGCACACAACATATGTATGTTAGACAAGAAGTTTAGTCTCACATTCATTATAAAAATTGCAAATGACTCCTGATAGAGGACTTTCAGATAATCTTAGCAGCCTCTCAGTACACACGTTTGCTTTAGACCCATCTTTCTACACAGTAGTGAGATGCAGAGATTTCTCCAATATTGACCTGAAGACTACAGGAGGTTTGATTATAGCCTGTACAAGGATATTTTAAACAGAACTGAATCTATCCTCAGTGGCTCTGCTCTCCAACTAAAGTTAATTTATATGTATCATTTTCATGGCTTTAGAATATAAGTAGAAATCAGACACATATTAAGCTTGAGTAGATTTCACCCAGAATTGATTAGTTTTTTACTATTTTATAATTAACTTGCTGTGACAATAGGATGAATGGAAGAATCCTGCTGACAGGTGCTTAAGGGAATCACAAGTGATAAGCTCTGTCTTACACTCCAGACAGCCAGAGTCAGATGTACACTTCATGTGAAATACGTACATCTGAAGAATAATGTTTCCCAACTGTTGCATCGTAACGGCAATTCAAAAGTCCTGGACAGCCACATCTTTAACACTTTCTACTGAAAATAAATACATGTGTACATACTGTTAAGCACTGAATACTTCCCAATATATCTGTGGTTGCTGTTACATTCTCCCCAGAATACTATACTGAGCTTACCAAAATAATAAAGAATTTCAATAACAGAGTTTTCCCTCATCAAGGCAAGAGAGGAACTGATACACCTACATACCTCATTGAATTTTACTATATTGATTACCCAGGCACCGAGACCAGCTGCTGCAAAGGATTCTGTATGAACATAATTTGGGTTGAAATCTGGATCTTTCAAGTAATGTTCCTTGATGACTTTCAGACAATTCTGATGAATGTGCTTCTTATCACAGTTGATTAAAGCTTGTAATATGTCATCAACCTGCAAGAAGAGAAGTTCCAGTACACCGATCCTTTTCCATTTCAGAGAATCAGAAGCTAATTCCTACTTTTGTCATAAATGCAAAACTGGAATCCTGCTCTGGCTTTTTGTTTCAGAAACATTATGTGGTACAAAGCAAAAATATTATTTCCCCCCAAAGCCTGAAGTATTCACCCTCAGAAAGACATTTTATAATGCACTTGACGAATTTGGCAGGATAAGATAAATATCATTAAATGCTCTCCCTTTGACTTTTCTTCTGCAGTCAATAAATCCCAGTGGTGCTCAGACTGAGTGAGTTTGTCACCAAAGGTGCACAGAAAAGAACAATACAGGGTCATATCCCCCTACATTCAAACTGTAAGAAAATGAAGTTGGGATTTAGTTTCTCTTTCTCTGGCTGTCGTTTTTAACTGTTCTTTTCCTCTCTTATCTCAGATACCACACGATGTTCCACTGATCATTACTCATCCCATAACGACTCGTGCAGCTTTCCAGTTTTGGTCTTCGGGCACTTTATCTGCCAGTAAAACCATTACTGCAGTAATAATATTGATTACAGCCATTGATGGGTTTGTGAAGACTTTCAGTTCCTTAAGATTAACCTGAAAAAAGAAGCTCAGAGGAACAGGTACAGAATTGTGCAACAACAGTAGATTTGTTCCACAGAAGCTTTCTGATTACTAACATACAACTCTCAGCTCTTTGAAAACTAGTACTAATTATTTTGTGTGGCAGACATACTCATGATCATAGCCCTTCCCTTTCTCTGCAATCCTGTGTGCAACTTGTCCAAGCAGAGTGATGGAAAGTGTAATGCCAGTTCAGGTACAGCAGTTCTCAACCTGTTGCTTTGGAGCATGCTGTCCAGAGAAGTTGGAAATTTGACTGTACTTGGCACTGGAATGACCATTTAATAGCCTTGAACTATTTGAACGATGAACAGGGTTTTTTTTTCAGACATCAAGCTGTGTGATCTTTACCTTACTAAGCATGTCTAGGGCTGCTGTAGCAACAACAAGAGCAGGTTCAGCTTTCAGCAGATCATCCTCATATTCTTTCTGTCTCAGATATACCTCTTGAATGGCTGCTATCTATTAAAACAATAACATTTAGGACTTATATTGAAAAATAAGGCTGTAAATCAAATCAGAGCTGCTTAAGCACTCACGCTTCCAGTACAATGTCTGTATGTACAGATTTAAAACCCCATTATTTTATGTTATGCATAAAAAAGTACTCTACAAGCAATAAATGAAGGCTGAAGAAATTGGTAATGAGCATATTACTTTCACTGTTTTCTCTTAAGGTATCAATTTAAGAGAATGGGAATGATTCACTTTTACTGAAACTCTTAATCTAAATCTGTGGGTTAATGCTATACCAGAAATTAATTCTTTATTTTGGAAATTTCCTGTTATTTCTCACGCTATTGTAGTACCAGCTCTTCTTGTGCAGGAGGAGATGCAGATTTAGTGGATAAACATTGATAGCTTGTACAATGTCTCTTCCTCTTCCAATCCCCTCTGCATACATGCTGCAGCATCTGTTTGCCTCTGTATGACACAACTTTGGCCTTGTGACCTTGGAGTCACCCATTCAGATCAAAGCGCATCTGCCCTAGTGAAGCTTATACCTACACTAAAAAATAGCTGTACTAAAGAGTCATGGGTTTTATTTCACACATCTATACTGCTATATGTTTATTAAGTGCAAATAGTTTTTGGACTAAACCAGTCTCTTGAAGTGTGGGGGGTTTTTTGTTGGTTTTGTTTGTATTTTTTAAATTATTTTTAATACCAAGCAGTCACCCTTGAAACTCATGGAATCTTTTTTGTTGTAATGTGTTGTTCAGAGAAGAGCACTAATGCATCTCTGTTCCTTCCCTGACAGTATTTCAAAAAGCCTTTTCTTGCTTTAGTTGATCTTGCAGTGCAGTAGCCCTCCAACTTTGACTGTAGTCCTGTCGTCTTATGTTTATTTAGTTCCCCTTTTATTTCCTTAGGCATTTTTCTGGAGGTGGTTAGCAGCAGTTTTTCTCTCGGCTACGCTCAGTTCCTGGTAGGAAGAATTCTGCACCACAGACAAAACTGCAGTTCCCTCTGCAGTTATCTGTTTCCTGCATTAGGCCACCAGTTGTCACGTTGTCATTTACTATTAGTATTTTTCCTAACCACTTTATAAAATCCATACTTCCTGTTCAACCAGGCTTCCTTTTACAAGGTGGGAGGATCCAGTTAAGACTGTTATTTTTATAACTGATTCATACCATAGCTGACCAACCTGATGAACTTCTTTTAAGGAGCTGTAGCTGTAATTTTTGATTCCCTGAAATATATTAATCATAGAAATAATAAGCTCCAGAGCTCATGTGGTTTTTGAATGGAGAACACTATAGCTGGTGAAATTAGCTACTCATAAATGCAAAATAATAAATTTTGGAAGGAAAAATTTGAACTGTTCACTAATAATTCTTGATTATTTATTTATTAGTAGCTTGTGGAAGACAACCTGAGGCTGATTGGGGTCAGTTTAAAGAAAACTTTGAAGTTAGCCTTGTTTTGAGTTGGGAGTTGGATTGGATGACCTCCAAAGGTCCTTCTTCCTTAACCTATCTTTTGATTCCAAAAATAAAACAGAAATTTTGTTCATCTGGTAATATTTTACAAGAAGAAGGACCTCAGTAGAAGAATAAAAAATAAATACTTTTCTATGCAGTGCATATATTATGTATATTAAAATGTATTTGTAACACTTAGAGTGGTAAGAGAGTGTTATAATGATGCCGCAAAAAGTGCTGCATAGATCGATCTTAGGAAAACTTGAGTTTGGCTTGTTTCTTGTACCTCAGTATTCTACTACACAGTCCCAAAATATTTCACTTCAAAAGCTTCAGTTTACAGTGCAATTCTTTGCACAAGACAATGCAAAATGTTGTTAATTCAAATGTCTTGCAAATTCCAGCTAACAATAGGGCTCTCATCCAATTTGTCATGCTTTTTCCCGTATATGAGGTGATCGAAGTTACTAATTTCCACGAACTACTTACCTATGCATACACTGTATCCAAATGGGGCATATTGTGCATGAGCTTACATACACTTGGACTGACAATGATTTACATCTGAGATGTTATTGAAAGAAAATATTTGAAAGTGATTGAAGTAACCTGGTTTTAATTACATGATTAACTGACAGCCATGTGGTGGACTGGAAATGATTGAAGTAGTTACAGAAATGTAGTGCGTAACATGAAGATGTGCGTATAACAGTCATTCATAGTTTCCTCAGGACTGGCAACTAGGGAGGACGGGGAAATTGCAAGTTAGCACACACCAGAGCTTTAAACAATCTGGGAATCTTAGAAGGAATTTTAGGTTTCCAGAATTATAACAAGTTGGAGATGTGACACCCACTGAATAAAATCTTAATCCAAGACGTTTGAACTACAGAAAATGGTGTGGCTGAGAGATGCATTTCCTCTGGGATCTGATCGTTAGTACCTCATTTCCTACCTGTGAAATGTTAGAGGGTGATGGGGGGCTGAGTTCATTCATAAGGTTCACTAGATTGAAGGAGCTCTGCAGATTGAAGGTATAGAACAGTCTTTGCATTTCTCCTTTTAAACAGAACTGACACTCATTAATTCCATTAAATGGATCACTTTGCTTGGTTTTGTTTTAACCATAGTTACAGTTGGCATTTCACAGAGCCTCCGCTTAGCTTTCTGGGCTCAGCTTTTTTCTCCATCTAAGCATGCACAACATGGTCAACAGTGAATAACGTCGTAGGTTTTCATCCCTGTTCAATGATCCTGAACTGCGCTGTTCAATCTTACATTCAAAATCAGCTTGAGTTCCTCAACTGGAAACTTGTATTAATCCACATGTTAAAGGACATGATGCTCAATGTGACATTCCCATGGGGGAGGACTGTTATGTACAGCAGTAGCATTAGTCAGGATTAACTGATGGAAAGATGCAAATTCAGAGTGAAACACTGACTTTTTGCTGGTATCCATTTTTAGAGATAGAATGAAGTGCTGTATCAATATTCCCCAGTTGTATTCCCCTTTTCCAGGAAGTTTTACATCTAGTAAAGTTTTGTCAGCTCTGTTTTTCCAACCATGGTAACTTCTTGATCTGCTTCATTTAATGTTTACATTGCACCTCCACCCTACACAACCTATTCCAGCTGGCTCATGTCAGGCCTTCTAAAGGTATGGTTCACTATGTAAGGGAGTCTGTGGAATGAGTATAAAGAGAAGACAAACTTGTATTTCATCTGGAAAAAGAAATGAACAATGCAGGCACTTGTCAGTACCTAGATTTTATTTTCCTTAGCTGCTGGTAACCCTCTGGACGCTGTCAGTCTCTAGAAAGATCTTATTCTTTACTTGAGGTGTAAGTCCTGTAATGTTTTGAAAGAAGGTCACTTTCGGTAGATGGACATTCTGTTATACCTCTGTCTGGGCTGCCTGCTGAGTGGATCCAGTCTGTAAGGAGTGTTCACCTCACCCACCACCTCTTCTTCAGGAGTGGTAGAAGTGCTATGCAGCCCTATCAGTCACCTTTTGAAGAGCTGAATTCCTTTTAAGCTTGCATAGGGCCAGTATACAGAGCCTGCAAGAAAAAGGTACTTCTCATCTGAATCTGCATGAAATGAAGCAGTACAGAAGAGATACTTTATGAATGCTAGCCTTTGGCAGTCCTTTTCATTCTAGAGCTAAACAGATGGGGTAAGAGCAATGAAGGAGCTACTCTTCTATCTAGTCTCTTTTAAATACCTTTAAAGTGGCATTAAGGTTTTTCTTCAACTCTTTTCTTCAAGCATCAGTCCATACATTCAGTTGCCCCCTATCCTTCACTTAATTTCTTGCCTTTTTCCCTTCTGGTCGTTTATTTGCTTGTCTCTCTCTCATCTTCCTCTGTCTATTTTTCTAAAGAATAGACTTCAAGGCAGAGTATCAGTTGTTACTGATATCTGCTCTTGAATTCATGGATGTTTTTGTGCTCCCTGGATCATAATTCAGGTTCTTTTTGTTGGCAAAGAAAGAAAGAATGAGAGTTGTATGTATTTTTCATGTGGAAGTTTTTGTGGCCAGCAGTTTTCAGTGATGCTAATTGTTGCAGCTGTTAGTAATCAATAATACATCTTCAGCTTAGACAGCACAGCTAAACTAACCTCCTTTCACTTCTCATGTCTTCCAGAATGTATCTTTAGATGAGAAATTAAATTCAGACATGGGCAATAATGTAATGAACATTGTCACAGTAATTTTTTTAATGTCAAATACATACAGACTGGTACTAATACTAATATAGTATGTCATTTAAAATATTTTCGATGTTTTAAAGATGATAAAAAGATACTCTGTAGGTGGTGATGCCTACTGATCCTTTCCTGTGTGTTAAACTTTTAATATACAAACACATACAGTTGTCCATCCAGTCAAAAAATTGTTATGTATTTACAGTAAATGAAAAGAAAAACAGGTTAGGAAATAGAAAAAAAGGACTGTTTCTTCACAGGCAAAATTATTTTTTAAGTATTTGCAGTGAAATTAAATCAGATTTCTGTCCTTCTACAAACTACAGTTATCTGCTAAAAATATTTGTGAAAATTATGAATTTGCATTCACATCTATATATTACAACAAATATGCCCTTTATATATATATATATATATATGAAAAAAAAAAAAGGAAAGTAGTATATTTATTATTGTTAGGTCTAAAAAGTTCGGTCAAGTTCATCCTTTTGGTACATATCAAGCAATTTGTATTACTTATAATTACAATTATTATCCTACGAGTGAAAATACACTCTGTTCCTGAAAAGGATTATACCAGGGCATAGTCCAGCAGGCTTGCTATGGAGAGAAATTACTATGCTGTGATTTGTGGAACATAATTCACTAGCATTAACTTTCTCCATAACAAGTGTTTTCAAAACATGTGAATTATCCTATAGGATTTAGAGTACTGTGGTATAAAATGCAATATGTAATCCTGCCGTTGCTAGCCCTAAACTTTGTTGATGGTACATCCTATGGAAGAATGACAAAAGGGAATGGCGTGTTTTATAATGCCACATTTCCTATTCAAAAGTCATGAAGTAGGAAGTGCGCTGGTAAAAGAGGCTATTATGTACCAAAAAGAAACCTAAAAACAAGCAAACAAACAAAACTGCAAAGACGTTGGGGCATACCTTACTGTTTGTCTCACTGCAGAAGAATGTTCTTGTCATCTTTACTACCTGAACTTTGATGGAAATATGGTCAGGTTTATGTTATAATGCAGGCAAACTTGACAGGCCTAGACATAAGTCTCTCTTAAAAAAGAGAGTAGAGAGCTGTTTCTGTGTTCATTTTTCCTATGCTTTGCATGCTAGACTGATGAAATTTTGCTTAAAGCCAATCCCTGTGAGACGCCCTTATGAGCAGAGATCATAATTAGTTTCTCAATTTAAGATCCATCACCATTAAAAAGTGGATTGACTCTTTCATGATCTCTAAGAAATCAAGCCAGACTTCTTTGTTAATTTCATCTTTCACCTTTTCCAATTAATTTCTTATTTTAATTTACATTTTATTTTTAAATTTCCTGATTGCACACCACCAATTCAAGCACTAAACTTGGCAGATGAGATATAAATCTTTGATCCTACAAAACCACCAAGCTTTCATGGAGCTATGCACTCCTTGCTCTTCTTGTGATTCTTCCATTAAACCTTCAATAGGATAGTTTTGTTTTACAGTGGAACTCATGTTATCAGTTCTGTAGTTACTCCAGAGAAACAAAACAGTTTCAGGCAACTCACCTGCTGCACTGTCCCTTACCTTGTCTTTTTAAAAATGATCTTTCAAGCTCTGTTCTTGTATTCAACTTTTGCCTCATCTGATTATTTGTAAAAATAATACTTTTCAAGGTGTTAACTTCTTTGCTTTTATCACTCAGTTATCTGACTTTTGTAACACCTTTTGTTTCATTAGTTCTTCATAGTTTGCTGAGCTGGAAAAAACTCTTTTTTTTTTTTTCTTGATAGACTACAAAAGAATGTAAGTGTTTATTGTCCTGATGAAAAGGGAAAACTGAGATAAACACATTGTGGGTGGCTTTCTTATTTTTGATGAACAAATGCAGTAGTCTGGAGTTTTTATTTTTACAACCAGAAGAAAGTAGTCTTTTTTTTTTTTTTTGCCTGTTTTGTTGACTAACTATTCTTGACTGATTATTACTGTATTTCTTAGACTTTTTTCAGAAATACAGGGTGTTGTGTCTTCAACAAGGAGAACAATAGCTCTTCATCCAAGCATCTCTGAGCTGTTTGAGTTAAGTAGGCATTAACAGAAACAATTTTACATTATTTTATCTAAAAATCCCATGTCATCCTAACTGCTCAGTTAAGAGAATCTGGAGAAAATGCTGCAGCTCAGCCAATTACCAGTTGTATGGCAGGAGTGATAGAGACTGAAGAAAATAAAGGGTCTGAGCAGTCTGAGAGGGAATGTGCAGGGGCTCACTGAAGGTGAGCAGGGGCTGCTGCTGAGTTGAGGTACATTCAGGATGAAATCCCTGAAAGCAGAGAGGGGGACATGTTGCTGCCTTTGGAGCAGAGTGTGCAAAGGTGGTGAAAGGCCTTTGGTGAAGGTGTGGGTTGGTATGCAGGAGATCTCCTTGTTTTCTCCCATGAGTGAAGCCATCTTGTCCATCCAAGAGCAAAATACTGAATCTTCGTATGCCATCCAGCTCATATACAAAATGAAAATCCTAATTCCATTCTTGTATTTTTTGTCCTCTCTCTGTTACAATTTTAAATGCTTCAGAATGCATGGGACATGGTTACAGCATCCTAGGAGGTCTGAGACTGAATCTAGCACAGGGAACTTGTACTTTTGTCCAGGAGCTCCAGATCTGGCCATTGCAATGCAGGCCATTGTCATCGAGAAGAAACATATCTCCTCCTATTACCATACTCCAAGCACCTAATCTCCACCATTTAAATGAGTATTTAATGAGGGATTCTAATAGTGTTTTTGTTCTAAGTTGTTGTTAATTAGCATACTTATGCCAGGAGCTGTAGAAACAACAGAGTCCAACACAACCTTTCCTCTAAATTTTGTATCCTTCAGACTTAAAGGATACAGTCATTAAAATATATAATTTAAAATAATTTTTTAAAAAGGAGATTAAATAAATAAATAATGACTAAGAAACAAACAAACAAAGGACAAAAAAAAAGACAAACAAACAAAAACAACAAAAAAACCCACCCCAAATACAACAAACCTTAAGCTAGAATATTTACCCATTCCTTTTCTGAATAGGTTCTGGATAGCAATCTGTGTAAGCTCACAGCTTCACTTGAGGAAGCAGTTGCAGAGCAAGTCCAACGTCAAGATGATGTAAACCAAACAAACAAAACTATTGAGCTGACCAACAGGCTGGTCAGGAGACTTGAGGTAAGATTTTCCCTGGATGTTCTTGCTACTGTGAGTTTCAAAATATTTGAAATGTTTTGTTAAGCATGAGGTTAAACTCAAATTTTTGAGGACAGTGTGGGGAGAAAAGGCTGGGGGGCACAGGAGCAAGATGACTCTTTTTAGAAATCATTTAAATGAAGGAAAAAAACAGAACACACAAATAAACCTGTAATAAAATCCTGAGAAGGAAAATGCACTGCACCAAAATTGCTTTTCCTGAAAATCATGTATTGCTGAGCAGCTGATGTTGGCATGATTGCTAGAGAAAAGTCTCTATAACTAAGTCACCACATTTATACACAACTGTGAACACATTGCGACAGCCTGGGCAGCCTCTAGTTAATGAGCAGAAAGACTGAATAATCCTCTAGGTCAGGATGGATTTGCCCTGCATTTGCCCCCGTTGCACTTTAGATTGTGAATAAGTGGAAGGCACCAATCAGATATTTACTTTTCCTTATAGTTTTTTTTTTTCTTTTTACAGAAACTATTAATTTTTAAATAAGAATGAAATGTATTTATATTAAAATTATATATATTTAAGTGTGGTTATTACCTTTATTTGCAGACAAACATCATTAAAGCTAACACATGCCTATTTAACAGTCAGTAACCATTTAAGTCAGCCACAGCATTGGTGTGCAGTCTCTCCTAAGTGTTTACAGAAACTGTGCTGTCTCAATTCATTATCTAGAATTCTAACCATTCCTTTTTGACAAATAAGTATAAATAACAGGAAATAAAAACTACAAAGAGTATTTACACTACTATGTGAGTTCCCAAGACAGTCTGAATAAATATTTTAAGCTGGATTTCATAAAATCTCTGTGACTTTGCTTTCTAAGATCAGAGAATGAATACTTTTGTTTCTGTAAATCTCTCAGCAGAGTCTGGCAATCAAGAAGATTAAATCAGTTTCTAAAAAAACCAATTATAAGTGTATAGAACTAATAAAAAAACCCAGCACAATTAAAACTGATCCATTTTTGACACCTGATTTTGAAATTAATATGCCTAGAAATATAAAATATGTAAATAATTTTTCCTTTGGTAGAAGAACAGCAAGGTCATTGTTACTCTCTGCATATGAAAAATTTGTTTGCCCCAAAACGCATGGGACAGTCACTGTTGGACTGGCCTTGTAGACATCCAAAGCCTTTGGAAGATCTGTGGAAGGCAATGGCCTTTGACCATAGGTAGTCTCCAGTGCTTGGATTTGAAGGTTTACACATAGTTAAAAGAAGTTTTTTCAAGACTTGAGCTCTTATTAGTGGTCTTATTGTGTAAGTTAAGGTGGAAAATATTTATAAGGATTAATCGAGAACGTCCAGTCTTTTCCTCTGAGAATAAATTCTTTTTGACTAGAACAGGAGACAGTTAACTTCTGAAAAGCATCAAGACTGATGATTTTGTCTATATAGCATTGACCTGGAAGCTCAGCCATTCAGACTAATAAATCAGGCAATTTATATTTAATCATTAACTAACTCCCGAGCTGAACAGCTGTTCAAAATTAGAAATGGGTCACCCCGGCCGGGATGACATTACAGGCAATCTATAATGCATTAGAATAAAATTATAGTGATTTTTAACTGTCTGGAAATTTATTACACTGCATGTTCCAACTCTTAAACCCTTGTTAGCCAATGTCACTAGTGATTTATGGTGCTTGGGTGGTATGGTAAAATTACTGAAGATTTAAATAGACAATCATTCTACGTTTCGTAAATCTTCAAATTTCAAAGCTATTTTTGAGAATGAGGTGGGTACTCTTTATTGTTTGTGACTTACCAGTCAGTGACAACTAGAAAAGAGAATGGGTAAACCAAAAAGCCTTCTTGTAAATTAATGGATTTATTGTCTTGTTGCTTTCAGTTAATGGTTTAAAGAAGAATCCAATGACTTCTGTAGACAGAAATGGATACCTAAAATACTTCAAAGCAAAACTGTTACATTACAAAGATTGCTGTTAGAGCTTCCAACAAGAATAATCCTTTATGTGTCATTTGCTGGGCATCTCTTATGAATGTAGTTGGGGGTTAGGAGGTCTTTACACACTGAGTTCCTGCATTTACACTGTGAAACATCAAATACTAACTCTTCTAAGCACAGTACTTTGATTAAAGATACTTCCACTTTCTTACTGGATATTCTATATTCCTATTTAACGACAAAAGAGTTTGAGTCTTCTGTTATTGTAGAATTCTCTGTCTTTGCAGGATAGGATGTTTAACCATTTCAGTAAATATTTCTGATTTTTCTGAAAAATATAGTTGGAAAATATTTCATTAATATCAAATTTAAAAATTGTTTTGGTACTTTGTTTTTGTACACATATAAATTTATTTAGAATGAAAGTGAGTTGTTACTTGAGATTTATTTTATACATTTTAAAGGCTTTCAAGAACGAGCACATCTACAAGTATTCTTTTAAGCTCTTAAGCAGCTAGCACCAGCAAAATGCAAGCATTTTATATTAAATTATTTGAAGTATGGAGGATACTTTCTATTCAGTGATTTTGATTACATAATGTAAAGGACTGGAAAATTATGTTTTGATTACTGTCATTGCTCTGAAAAATAAATGTCTGTATGGACAGTGGGTAAAGGACAGTCCTTATAAGTTGTTCAGCAGTGCATTTTCCTCCTTTCATGTTGGCCCTTTCTTTGCTTCAGTCCCTCTGCCTGCTGGAGAATGATTTCCTGAGATTTCCCTGATACGAGTGAACAAACTGGGAAACAACTTTTATTTTGACCTGATAATTTCCAACAGTACAAACAAGGAAGAAAGGTTTTGGCAGTCTATTCCAATTTTACATCTAGAGTTTCATCAGTCTGAAGATGATCAATTTTTACCTTCATTTCCATGCTGAAACTATTTGAGCGTTCGTTCATGCATACTCTCATTCCTTTGTTGGGAATTGTATACACAAAACATAGTATGCCACATACTGCTAGTTTGGTTTTTCTGCCATGTCCATTTGATCATTAGTTTTGTTGAAATTTGGCCTTTTGCTATTCTGTTGGTTCACAGTTAGCTTTTGGCCTGTTTGCCTTTTTGCTCTTTTGTTTGGTTTAGCTTTTTGTGACCAGGCGTACTCTCCTTTCTGAGACTGTCTGTTTGGCACTATCAGAGTTCGTGAGCAGCTGCTTGAGTATCACTTATTATTATTAGTAGTAGTAGTAGTAGTAGTTTTCTTAAACTGTTCTTATCTCAACCCATGAGCTTTCTCCCTTCCCTTTTGATTCTCTCCGTTATCCCACTTTGGGGATGGACAGCAGTGAGCAAGCAGTTATCGTGGTCTTAGTTGCTAGCTGGGGTTAAACCATGACTCATATCTCAAATATTAAGAATATACTTTCATTTATCTAGAATTCTTTAGTCACCATTTCAACATTTTAAATAGACAGTGGGCTGTCTTTACAATGTAACTGGAAAAAAAATAACAGCTTTCTGCATAGCTACTAATAAGAAATTACCAATATTTTATACTGTTCCTGACTATTCAACCAAAACATCCCCGGGTAAGCATGTTTAAGCTGAACTCCGTAAAGTGCACAAGGGATTCCAGAAATTTGGGCTGATATGGGGAAGTAAATAAATAAATAAATTAGTAGTTAAACTCTGACAGAATCAGTGAGGCTGGAAGGAACTTTCTGAGATCATCTGGTGCACCCCTTCCTGCCCAAACTGGGTTGATTAGACTGGATTCCCAGGATCATGTCCAGTTGGGTTTTGAATATCTCCCAGGATGGAAACTCCAGAACCTCTCTGGGCAATCTGTGGTTTTGACCACCTTCGTCTTTCCTCCTGTTGAAATTTAAAATTATTACATTTCTTAGCTTAGTAAAATTTCTGTAGATAGTAGGTAAAAAAAAGCCAGACAAATAAGGAAAAAAACCTACAACTCTTCTGTCCTTCTTCCCCTTCCCTTGGAAAAAGGCATGAGACAATAGTAGAAGTCACATCTTTGAGGTTGAAACAGCTTTTTCTCCTTTCTTCTGTCTTTTCTTTTTTTTTTATTCTAATATTCTTGTTTCTTTGCCTTCTCTGAATCTGAGTGGAAATGACTGCACTTTGCACATGGCAGTAGTGCCATACTGTACCTGGCAGTGGAATGCCAGATGCTGCCAGTATTTCTGTGTGTCTGCCATAGTGTATCTGGTTCAGACAAAAGTACCAGTTACTGGAAAAAAATCAAGCAAGAGAAGGACACAGAATGCTTGATGAAGTGCTCCAACCTATTTTTTCAGCTTCAAAGACTTCAAATCAACACCAGAAAGTATGGACTGTTTCCAGCCTTGCAGTTTTAGGAAGCGTATCTCTTGCTGACAGAGTGCCTTTCCTGTTGTACTTTTGTGTATTTCTGGGTTTTAATGTGGAGTTTAAAAGTTCTGTCACTTCCAAGTTGTTCAAGAGATGACATTTTCTAATTTTGCTTTGCAGTCTGAAAACATGCATTGGTGCCGGTCCATTGAACACCTGAAAGCAAGAAAGAAAACTTTATCTGGTGATGTCTTATTAACAGCAGCATTTGTGTCTTACTTTGCACCCTTCACAAAACAGTATCGCCAGGAACTGAAGAAATATTTCTGGATTCCTTTTCTAAGGTCACAAAGGTAAAATTTACTGTACAAAATGGGGTCTCCAGTGAAAAGTCTGGTTGGTTAAAGATGCTGTCTTTCAAAAATTCGAAGTACAGATCTGTTTTTAAAAGTGGCTTTCCTCAGATTACAGGTACATTTTGAGGGAAATGGGAGAAAGAGTTTAAGTTCTCTTTGCAAAAGAAAATCCTTTCCCTTTCCAATTCTCTATGCCAAATTCTGTCATTTGTGATCCTTATGAAACAGTAAATGCTATAAATAGTGATAGAACAGTGCAGAGAGACCTATTCCACTTAGGTTTTCAGCTCCAGGAAGAGCAGGTAGTTGTGATAATCTCCATTTCTCTGGACACAGAGGAAACCATGTTAGTACTCAATAACTGCAGAGAGGCTCTAGCCCTTAGAATTGTCTCTGAAAAGGTTCCTCCATCCTTCGTTGTAAAGCTTTGGGCCATTCCTTTCTTCCTGTCTGCTGCAAATGCTCCTCATCTCTTTCTACTTGTTTTCTGCTTCTCATGTGCTGCAAATCACAGCACGATATCACAGTTAATATAATTTATTATCTGAAATATGTGAAAAGTTGAACTCTTACCCCGATTTTAAATAACAAAGCTAAGGCACAGTGGGTGAGCCAAGTTGCCTGGGAACACTCTGAAAATACTGTTAAAGCCAAATCCAAGATTCCCAAGGTCAGCACTCAGAACTGTGGGGACATCTTTTTGGAGACATTTGATTTTTGCAACAGTTTAACAGTCACTATTTTGTGTAGAGCTTTGTTTTGCCTGGAACATCTCCCTGACCTTTTTCACCATACAATTTTTTGCAGGTAAAATGCAAAAAAGTGGGGAAGAGTAGAAAAGAGGAGACAAATGCATTTGGGAAGTGAAGTTAAAAATACCTGTTTATTAATAATCCTCTTTAGAAGGATCACCAAGTAGTTCTATGCCATGAAGTATCAGTTTAGTGCAGATACAGGGACAACAGATGTATCTATACAATACAATATTTTTTTTTGCATTGTGTGAAAATTTGTATTAGGAACACTGCTAACACCTCAATGTTAATGTTTTCCACAAGGAAGTATTTCAGCTCATGTGCTTCCCTTTAATTTATGGATTTAGAATCCAATCCAGCAATCACAAATAAGGAAAACTGGGGTGTCATTATAAAGGAATGGACATGGATTAGTGCTTGAGAAAAGGACATGGTTTAGTGCTCAAATTAGGTTATGGTTGGACTTGATGATCCTGAGGGTCTCTTCCAACTGAAATGATTCTACAATTCTATGAATTGTTGGGGATTTGCCCTTCGCTTAAGCAAAGAACAACTTACTTCCCGACATCTGGTGTAGATCTTCTATGCTTCCACTGGCCACATTTTTTTTCCAAATAACTTAGTTATTCACTCTCTCTTACTCTGTTGTGCAGCATCAGGCATTTCCCTTTCCACTCTTACCCATTCAGTAAGTACTGATTTCAGATGTTCCATTTCTTTTCGATTTCATCTCCTTGTCAATGCCTGTAACAAGTTGGTGTCCAGCAAGTGTGGCTCTCTGGTGGCTGTTCTCATGTATGTGGACACCACAGGTTCCTTCTGAGCAAAGGGGCACTCATACAAGTACATTGCCACAGCTGGTGCCAGACAGGGAGCTGCAAGGCTGCCCCTGCCCCTGGAGATGGTTCTGTTCTTTGGGTTTGGAGCTTGTTGACACACAGCTGAACTATATTAAGAAGATACCGTGGGAATCCTGTTTTTATGATTTTTGTGTAGATAAATGTTGATTTATGTTCCAGAAATATCTGCTCAAGAGCATACATGAGCATTGAATTTGCAATATCAGAATCTGTATACAGCGAAATTTGTAATATATGGTGGGTTTTTTAAATTTTATTGAACAATAAATATTTTTATGAAGTAAATGTCTTAAATGAAAACACATTTTTTTAAAATGTCATAAATGTGATAAAGTGCTTCTCATCGTATTTCCTAGCATAATCTTTTGCATCGGAAACTCCACAGGGATCTTCCTTACCTTTCTGACTAGAAAGCCTTAATTTATATCAGCCCAGTTATCTTATGAATTGCACTGAGTCATGTCTTGCTGCTTGGTAACCTTGCTGGATGATTATTTTCCACTATGATTCAAAGATTCTTATTGCTGTGATGGAGGGCCTGGACCCGATTGTCACGTTGACAGATGATGCTGCGATTGCAACGTGGAGTAACAAGGAACAGCCCGGTGATAGGATGTCAACAGAAAATGCCACTATTCTGACAAACTGCAGGCATTGGCCTCTGACGATGGATCTCCAGCAACGGGGAATTAAATGGATAAAGAATAAATATGGAGCTGACCTTAAAGTCATACATCCAGGAAAGAAAGGGTATGTGCATGCTGAAAAATTGGCTTTCACATTTACTGCCCTGAAGTTGCCCTAATTTTTGCAAGAGCTTAGTGTTTGTTGGAATGCACTTACTTGAAGACTTGAAATATTGCAACCATGTTGCTTATTTATCCATAATATCATTTTCCATTTAAAACGGTGCTTGAAAGGGGACCTTTTTTATGTTGTTTTCAAGTGTTGAGAAGGGAATAAAGTGGAAGTCGAGGTGCACTTTTTGTGAGGGGCAAGTCACTTTTTCAATAGGCAAGGTGCAAAGCCTGATGATGTGACATTAGTTTCAGTGTACGGTTTAGTCAGCAGAACACAGCAGGTGCACCTTAGAGGGGAAGATTCAATCCAGTGCACTGCATTCAAGGCAAAAGTCAATATTAGGCCTCTTGCTAGTAAAAAAATGTGTTTCCAATTCTTGTTACTGTTACTGCATTATATATAAGTTGATACCACTTGCATGTAATTGATCTGTTCATATCTCTTCTCATGTTTACTTTGATTTAGGGAGAAAACTAGGTAAGATTTAACTGCTTCATTTCAAAGGGCTGTATGAGTTTATTTTACTGAATTCCAGATACAACACACAATTATGCAGCACAATACATGATCACAATAATTTCTCACTTTTAAGAGAAGCATCGATCATTTATCTGATCTGTCCTCTCGGACAGAGGCAGAAGTCCTGAGACAGCCCCACCCTTGTCGCTGTCAGGCAGAGATAGGGGACCTAAAAGACGACGAGGGTTGGAAGCGTATTGCAGTTCGGCATCATGGGCAGCCCCCCTCCCTGCCTGCTTTGCCTCCCCAGGTGCCCCTCCGTAATAGGTTTGAGGCCCTGGATCTTGAAGAAGAGGTAGGTGAGGAGGTGGTGCCAAGCCTGCCTACAAGATCACATAGGAAGAGGCGGTTGACTTCACAACTTAAGACTGCCTCTGATAAGAAAGAAAGAAGGGTGATTGTAATAGGAAATTCCCTTCTGAAAGGAATGGAGGGCCCAATATGCAGAGTTAACCCCCATCTTAGGGAAGTTTGTAGTCTACCTGGAGCCTGGATCAAGGATATCGCTAGAGAGCTCCCCAACCTGGTGCACCCGACAGACTACTACCCGCTGCTGGTCTTCCAGACAGATGGGGAGGAAGCTACTTCCCATAGTCTGAGGGGAATGAAGAACGATTTCAAGGTCTTGGGAAGGATGGTGAAAGATTCAGGGGCTCAAGTGATCTTCTCTTCACTCCTTCCATCTTCAAGTGACGATGTGGGATGGAACAGGAATATTCAGTCTCTAAATGGTAGGCTCCAAGACTGGTGCTACAGGCAGGGCTTTGGATTTTTTGATAATGGCTGGTTTTATAAGACTCCAGTCCGGACAGTGTTACACGAGAAAGGTTTATCTCGCAGGGGCAAAAGGATGCTGGGGCAGGAATTAGCTGGGCTCATTTGGAGAGCTTTAAACTAGGTTCAAAGGGGGATGGGGTTGTAGTTGGGCTTGTCCCAGTGGGGCAGCACTCTAAAACTGATGAGGACTGGGTCGCCTCCTGTGCCCCTAGGGAGAAATTGGTGTGCTCTGCTCGCTCCCTGAAATGCCTGTGCACCAATGCATGCAGCATGGGGAAATAAGCAGTAGGAGTTAGAATCCTATGTTCAGTCGGGAGATTATGATCTGGTAGCAACTACAGAAACATGGTGGGACAGTTCACATGACTGGAATGTGGTCATGGATGGCTACGCCCTTTTCAGGAAAGACAGGCCAGCCAGGCGTGGTGGTGGAGTTGCTCTCTATGTGAGAGAGCAACTGCAATGTACTAAATTCTGCCCAGGAGCGGATGAGGAACGAGTTGAGAGTGTATGGGTCAGGATCAAGGGGCAGGCTGGCAGGGGTGATACTGTTGTAGGTGTCTATTACAGGCCACCAGATCAGGCTGAGGAAGTTGATGAGGCCTTCTATGGGCGGCTGAGAGTGGCCTCACAGTCACAGGCCCTGGTTGTTGTGGGTGATTTTAACTTCCCTGATGTTTGCTGGAAGGATCATTCGGCCACCCAGCCACAGTCCAGGAGGTTCCTCCAGTGCATTGATGATAACTTCCTCATGCAGATGGTGGAGGAGCCATCTAGGAAAGGTGCACTGCTGGATCTCATCCTCACTAACAAGGAGGGTCTGGTTGAAGCAGTAAAGGTTGAGGGCTGCCTGGGTTGCAATGACCACGAGATGGTGGAGTTCAGCATCTTGTGTGGCAGGAACAGAATAGCAAGTAGAATTGCAACCCTGGACTTTAGCAGGGCTGACTTCGGCCTTTTCAAGCAATTGCTAGGGGAAATCCCATGAGCAAGACTGCTTGAAGGAAAAGGGGCCCAAGAGAGCTGGATTGCATTCAGAGATTGCTTCTTCCACGCTCAGGCAGAGCATCCCCACACGTAGGAAGTCAAGGAAGGGAGCCAGGAGGCCTGCGTGGTTGAATAAGGATCTGTTGGGTATGCTCAAGCAGAAGAGGAGAGTTTACAGGTCATGGAAGCAGGGGCTGGCCACTTGGGAGGAATATAAGGCTGCTGTTAGAGGATGCAGGAAGGCAGCTAGGATAGCCAAGGCCTCCCTAGAATTACAGCTGGCAAGAGGGGTCAAGGACAACAAAAAGAACTTTTTCAAATACATAGCAGATAAAACTAATACCAGAGGCAATGTAGGCCCACTGATGAATGGGGTGGGTACCCTGGTGGCAGAAGATACAGAGAAGGCAGAATTACTGAATGCCTTCTTTGTCTCTCTCTACTCTGCTGGAGGCTGTCCTGGGGACCCTGTACCCCTGAGACCCCGGATGAAACCAGGTCAATGGAGGAGTTTGCTTTAGTTGATGAGGACTGGGTTAGGGAGCAATTAAATAGTCTGGACATCCATAAATCCATGGGTCCAGATGGGATGCATTCGTGGGTGCTGAGGGAGCTGGCTGAAGTCATTGCTAGACCGCTCTCCATCGTCTTTGCCAAGTCTTGGGAAACGGGAGAGGTGCCCAAGGATTGGAGGAAAGCGAATGTCACTCCAGTCTTCAAAAAGGGCAAGAAGAAGGACCCAGGTAGTTATAGACCGGTCAGCCTCACCTCTGTCCCTGGGAAAGTAATGGAACAGCTTATCCTTGGTGCCATCCCAAGGCATATCAAGGATAAGAGGGTTATTAGGGGCAGTCAGCATGGCTTTACCAAGGGTAAGTCATGCTTGACCAACCTCATAGCCTTTCATGAGAATGTAACAAGGTGGATGGATGATGGCAGAGTGGTGGATGTGGTCTACCTTGACTTCAGCAAAGCCTTTGACACAGTCTCCCACAGCATCCTTACAGCTAAGTTGAGGTGTGGTCTAGACTATAGAGTAATGAGGTGGGTTGCAAACTGGCTTAAGGAGAGAAGCCAGAGAGTGGTAGTCAATGGTGCGGAGTCTAGTTGGAGGCCAGTATCTAGTGGAGTGCCTCAGGGGTCAGTACTGGAGCCAATATTATTCAATATATTCATTGACAATTTGGACGAGGGAATTGAGTGTACTATCAGCAAGTTTGCTGATGACACCAAGCTGAGAGGAGTGGCTGACACGCCAGAAGGCTGTGCTGCCATCCAGCGGGACCTGGACAGGCTGGAGAGTTGGGCGGGGAATAACCTGATGAAATTTAACAAGGGAAAGTGTAGAGTCCTGCATCTGGGCAGGAACAACCCCAGGTTCCAGTATGGGTTGGGAAAATACATATTAGAGAGCAGTGTAGGGGAAAGGGACCTGGGGGTCCTGGTGGACAACAGGATGACAATGAGCCAGCACTGTGCCCTTGTGGCCAGGAAGGCCAGTGGCATCCTAGGGTATATTACAAGGGGGGTGGTCAGTAGATCGAGAGAGGTCCTCCTTCCCCTCTACTCCACCCTGGTGAGACCCCATCTAGAATATTGTGTCCAGTTCTGGGCCCCTCAGTTCAAGAAGGACAGAGAACTTCTGGAGAGGGTCCAGCGTAGGGCAACAAAGATGATTAAGGGAGTGGAGCACCTCCCTTATGAAGAAAGGCTGAGGGAGCTGGGTCTCTTTAGTTTGGAGAAGAGGAGACTGAGGGATGACCTTATTAATGTTTATAAATATATAAAGGGTGAGTGCCATGAGAATGGAGCCAGGCTCTTCTCAGTGGCAAACAATGATAGGACAAGGGGTAATGGGATCAAGCTGGAACACAAGAGGTTCCACTTAAATTTGAGAAAAAACTTCTTCTCAGTGAGGGTGACAGCGCACTGGAACAGGCTGCCCAGGGAGGTTGTGGAGTCTCCTTCCCTGGAGACATTCAAAGCCCGCCTGGACATGTTCCTGTGCGACCTCACCTGGGCGTTCCTGCTCCAGCAGGGGGATTGGACTAGATGATCTTTTGAGGTCCCTTCCAATCCCAAACATACTGTGATACTGTGATACTGTTCTTCTGAGCAAACTCTTTTCCCTTACCTGCCTTGATCTTTTTCTTTCTTTCCCAACCCTCACAAATAATTGTGATTTTCATTCATACCCTGCAGTACCCTTCTGCATGAAGCTATATTGTCTGCTTACTTATCCTTCCACAATTATCTGCTCTCTTCTCAGTGCCTGTTGAAAGAGTTCTTCGAAGTACTTCAAATGCAGTGCCTTCCAGAAAGCACTTATTCTGTAGATGAGGATATACCAAAAGCTGTAACAGAAAAAGCATATTTACAAAAAAAAAAAAAAGGCAACTAAAACATATATGTGCCCCTCAAGTATTCTATATCAATTCCAGTGTTTTCAGTGTGGGGCTGTAACCTCATATTTACTTATAAGCAAAGCCCCAGCAATGTATGTTTTGTTTAATATGAGAACTAGCAAGAATGTGAGTGTGAAGGTGTTGAACTCAAAACTGCCAAACTCTTAACCACTGGGAAATTCTTTGTGAATTAAATTAGTGGTTTAATCATGCTCTTTTAGAAAAACTAGTTCTATTAGAGAAAATAAATCTTTCTAGGACCAACGTTTATCTAATATTTGAGGGTTTAATTTTTTATTTTTCATGTTAAGTTTTCTGAAGACCATTGAAAGAGCTTTGGCTTGTAGAGGGACTGTACTGTACATGAGTGAAACGGTTGATCTTGTACTTGATCTTCTGTGTGGAAGACATACAGTTATAAAGGGAAAGTAAGTATACTTGAGTAATCAGAATTTTTCCATGACAACTGGGTCTATATTGCTTTGATTGCCACATTTTGCTTACTTCTTGATAACCTTTCCTTAAGTTATTTATTTATTTTTTAAAATGCAATGGCTAAAAACTGCTGATGAGTGGATATTAAAGTGTTGGTGTCTACATCTGATTCGATAAAAAAATTATCTTAATTCACAAATTGGAATAGAAATACAGTATAGAGGTGTATGTGAGTTTCTCAACCCAAAGTTAAAATAATTTACTTTTTTACCTCAAAAAAAAAGGAACAAAATGAGAGGCATATATTATAATTTGGCTCAAAAGAAAAGAAAATACTTCATTTGTATGTTAGGCATCTATAGGAAAAGGCAAAATATTAGAAATGATAGACTGGATTTGGGTCTAACAATATAGGGTTTTCCAGCTGCAATATCAGCGTAAGAAAACCGTGGCTCCACTTTCCATTGTGCTGCCACAACTCTTTGTTGAGCCACCCCATGAAACAAATCAAGAACCTGGTTTAAAAAGAAAAAAAAAAAAAAAAAGAGAGACTAATGAGGAAAAATGAATGTTACAATGTAGGGCAGAGATGGGAACTCTTCACATTGGTATTGTTGCCAATGTCCCATGCATCAAACCAGTCCAGTTGATAGTGTTCACAAACCCATTGAGGCAGGTGTCATGGTGGTGTTGCTGTCTCCAGTTTTACCCAGAAACCTAGTCTGCTAACACCAGCACTCACATCCCGTTTCTTATGCAAGTGCTCCAAACATCAGAGTACGGGGACTGTTCCGATCCCTTCCTCCCAATGGAAGGACCACAGCTCTGACAGCCCTGTGAGCTCCACCCCAGACGTCTGAAGCTAGGAATTTTAGTGAGAGATTCAAATTCTAATCAGCTAACTCCAGGCTGATGAGTTAATGTGTCTTCCCTGTTCTGACACTGCAGTGGCAGGAGTGGCAGATGGTACAAGGGAGGGAAACTTGATGTTTTGACTTTTTATGGGGGGTGTCTGTGCATCTCATCTGTCATTCTCATGCCTCTTTTTCCTCTATATTTTGAAAAATTGATATCAAATTTATAGAATACCATAAAAATATTGTCCAAGATCTAATTAAGTCACCTCTAGATACACATTTTTCAGGATGATAATAGGAAAAGTAAAGGAGCTTGTACTCAAGTCCTTGGTGCAAGAGAATTTCAGTCTGTAATGTCTTCCATCACTTTTCATGAAAACTTCCAATGTGATTGTTGAGTATTCAAGGCAACTGTTACCTAAAGAATAATTTTGATTTGTGGTTGCGTGAGAGTAAACTTGTTAAACCTCATTAAATGTTTTATCTGTTGAAATGAAATGCCATGTTATTGTCTCTGCTCAAATGTCAATTTATTTTTAAGCCTGAAAGTGTTCCTGTCTTCTATTCCTGTTTTCAAACAGCACATCAACCAACTAGATTTTTATGTTGAAGAATATGATATTTATTCTGATAAAAAGCCAGAGATACCCCTGAAGCATTTCTTGGATGGGTCTCAGATTACTCACAGTATTGAGAGAACTTGCACAGTTTCAGATTGTTAAAAAAGAAAATATGCAATATAGGTTAAATAAAAATAGTATCTATAATAGTTTTGGACAGATTACCCAAGCTTTTTCTCCCTCCTTCCCCTCATATTTCAGGCAGTGGTGACTGAAATAAAGTGGTGTCTTGCATATGTGAAGCTCCTGGAAGATGCACTCTTGCCCTGCACTGTGAGATCTTCAAATTATTCCTTTTTGTTACATTTTCTATAATAGTATTTGAAGTACTTCAGAGTAAGACCATATAGCTTGCTTTTTAAAATCTATAGAGAAGAAACTCTATTGAAAATTAGAATTACACTGGTGTGAAAGATCAAAAATTGCACAGCCTAACAAGTCTTAAGGCACGAGACAGAGGGATATAAAACAGTAGAAAGGAGTTGGATTGAAAAGGACAAGAGTCACAGCAATACAGTTTTGCATTTCCTTAGCAAGGGCTTCCATGCAGTGCAACAGAGCTGTACACATGCACACAGACACAAACAAAAATATATGAAGCTACTCAAATATAGGTTCTTCTGGAGAATATTTTAGCAGCATTACATGACCTAGCATTCTGTGGCTTATTGAGGATGCAGCAGGTCTGCTTTGTGGGGCACTAGTAATATATATATATATATACACACACCTTTTATTACAAAATAATCAGAGTTTTCCTCATTCTGGATTCATTTATGTTACTTGTTTATTTTAGTAGTTGTGGCAGGCACTTTGAATTTTTTTTTCCTAATAAAGAAAGACTAGAAAGGTATTTGTGATAGATACGGTGTAGTCCAGCAGTTGAAGTTCATTAATAATTGGAATGTTGCAGAGTATGAAGTAATGAATACTAATTACTCCTTTCATGTCTGACAGCACCCTGTGGACCAATACATCAGCCCAGACTTTAATTTGGTTCTAGTAATGGTTTCATCAATAGTACATTAATTCTGTGTTTGAAAAGATATACAGTTGAACCTGACCCACACAGTAGATACCACTGTCATAAAATGGCCACATACTGACAACAAATGGATAATTACAAATAATTAAATTCACTGAGCTTCAGACAATCCTAATTTTACATAAAATATATCTTATCATATCAATCGACTGAAAGCATAGCAACGGAGATTTATCAACTTGTACTCCTTCCAAAGCAAATTTACTAGCCTGCATATTAGAGAACTTGCTGATCTGTGAAGCAGCTTCATAAAAGTATATCTCCCCTTCCTTGTTTACCAAGATTATCCTTGTGTTATATTCTTGCATATTCTGTAACACCAGCTTCTGGTATTGCTTCTGAATGAAGCCTGCAAAACTACTTCTCAGAGTCAGAGAACTTCAAATATAGTATAAATTTATATTTTCCTCAAAATGCGGGTGATTGTAGGGTGAACTGCAGGTGCTTGTTATCTGTGAAAATCAGACTTCTTGCTTAAGTACCTCAACATATATTTAGAAGCCTAACAAGTTTTAGGTGTTCAAGTTTGGATATTTTTTTTTAATTTTTATTTTGGAGCAGTAAACCTTCTTAGTGGGTCTTAATGCACTGTAGGCTGTGACCTGATGTTCAAAATGGCTTTCAAATGCTAAGATTGGTATTAAAATATTTTAGGCTGTTTACTTTAAGAAGAGGGAAAAAAGACAAAAGATAATAAAATAATTTCCAAAAATTATCAGTTGTAGTACATTGCTTTATATAAGCATGAAAGGCACAAGAGAAAATAAGTAAAATTTGGGTAGGAACTTATTAGCAATGTATGCAAAAATTATCCGAAATGCACACAGTTAGATTTTTCTGTAGCAAATAAATCAAGGCATAAAAGTAGGTGCCAACGCTTATACAGTGTTGGGTTCTGGCCCTCGCCTGCTGTAAGAGTGAAGCCATTGAAAGATTTGGTACACATAGGCTTTAGCATTTGAACATTAAGCACTATCTGTTTCCTATCCTGTCTCCTCAGCACCTCTCTTTTGGAGATCACGGGATATGAGCATTAACTATAATAGATCAATGTCATTTTGACTCCTAGGAGAGAAGACAGAGGAATAAATTCATTGTTCATAAGCCCCCTATTTGCATTCACTCGAGCTGTTACACCTGCTCAAATCCTTTGCACGTTCACAAAGTGCATGTCTCTTCTGTTGCAAGATCAAGTTATTACAAGATTCTTTAAGATGTCTTGAAAATTGATTTATGTGCAAATGTAGCTTGTATGAACAAGTTTCCATTCTTACGAGGCATGACTATTATTCATGAAACAGCAAGACAATTCACTCAGTTTCTCCACAGGGAGAAGCTTTCCTTGCCTTGAACGTCTCACCAGCTGTGCAACTTTAAGGCAGTGCTTTTCCACTGAACTCGTTTGACCAACTTGCACAGTTTGCCTACTGAGATTGCCTAGTAACAGCTCCATTCTGCGCTTGTTTCCACCTGATTTATTCAACTTCATTCTCTACATTACTTGTTGGAGTCTGCAAGTCGATTCTAGAGGCTTTTGATTTTAAGCGGCAGGAACTGAAAGAAACCTCCTTCGGAAAATGTGTTTATCCCTCTGTCCTCACATTGAAAAATATTGTTTCCCTTTCCTTTCCTATCCAAGAATTTATCACTTCTTTTCCATCTTGCTGAGCTGATCCAAAACATTTAGCTACAGGAAGCTATCCTACTTTCTGCTATTTAGAGTCATGGCATGTTTTGGAGAACATACGCCCTGAAAGGTACTGCTTTTGAGTTGCATGAAAGTGCCTGCTAAGAAAAGCTTTTGCATAAACTCTTGAGCCATTTCATGATATGAACTCATGTTCCTATAGTGAAGACTTTTCTGGCATCATAAGATCCTGTCTTTGAAAGACCTGGGCATTCTTTCCTCAGGCAGCATATACGCAAGGGAGATGTAGATCTTTGTGCTGATAACTCATGTTTTGACAGATCAGACCAGATGTTGCATTGTTCCTAGACTTCTCATAGCTGAGAGCTTAGTGTTTGTGTTGCCTTCTGAAACTTATCTGGCTTTATATTTGGTTTTGCCAAAAATCTGTTGTTCCTCAAAGTGTATACAAGATTTTTAAAGTGCTTTGCGGATCCTTTTTTAATCCCTTAATCTCTTTTATTTCAAGATCTACAAGAATTTCAACAGAAAAAAAAATAGTGGAGAACAATCTGTCTTTGATATACTTTTTATGTTCTCAAATAACGGGAGTTGGAGCTCACATGAAATATGGTCTGCTGGTTCCTGGGTAGAACGGTGCATTAATTCAGTCCATTCTATCTGCCTCTGCTAGTGGAATAGGAGATTCTGAGCAAAAAATTACAAAAAGTAGAACTTGGTTTTAGTAATTTATTTGACAACCATTTTTTTTGCTATGCCTTCTGGTATGGACTTCCATAAATAGTGCCTGTATCTGCTTCATTTCTTCAGAATCCAGAACAAACCTCAAAACAGATACATTTCATTGAAAAAAATGAAGCAATTCTACTGGGTTTCCCTACCTCTGCATTTATTGTTCTTGCTTATACTCTTTGAAGAGCAATAACAAAACATTTATTTTTCCCAGATCTGTAATTAACAGTAAACCTAGAGTAGCTGCAGTAATAAAACGCACTGAGTCATTATGTAGTTTTTGCCTTTCATAGATAATAATCACCAAAATGGGTAATTTATTGCTCCTGTGAATTGAGAACCCATAGAGTAAGTACTTGAATCCAGAACTCTAAAACTTATTATGTTGCCACATAGACCTTCTGAAATATAGTGTGACTCCCTTAGCAAAGCTTTTTCCACTGACAAATCAAACTGGAAAAGTTGTCTTCTGTCAGATCTCTGCTTGCCTCTTGTTTCTGTGCGTGTGTGTACTGAAAGCAAAGCAAAACTGCTTTCTCTGTGTCAAGTTCTGCTGTTCTATTCCTTCCAGCTGTAGCAAGTTATGAAGGCTGTGGAGAGACCACAGTATCAGAATTGAAATCCGTGTTGCAGAACTGGAAGTTGAATTCATGTCCACCTGAGAAAGGTTGTATGGCCTGAAGGACATGACTGTATGGTTAAATTATTTCACTGTTATACAAGCATAAACCCGCAAAGCTCATTTCCAGTAGTTTGCGTGGCAGTAGTATAAAACATAGATGCTCGATGCTGAGTTTTGTAGAGTCGCAGTTTTCCTAGTGCTGGACATATTAGGTGGTTATTTTTAGGAATTCACTGTAGTAGATCATAAGTGACTGTCTTTTCTTCCTGATCCTTGGTGTAATGCAGAAGTGCTTTCAGGACAGGATTTCATTTAGCCTGTGTCTTCTGGCTGAGGGGATGTCAGAAGCAGGCAAGGATGTTAAGAGCTGAAATATGTGTCCTTGACTCTGGCAATGCCCTATAATATCCTAGAAATAAAGCAGTATTAAACTTTGTACAGAAAATACTTTTTTAATTCATGTCCTGATGTGACTTTCATGAATTGCATTCAATTATTTAGTATCTAGACCATTGCAATCACTTTGAAGATTGATTTGACTTAACAAATGTCAATCAGTTTGAATTTTGAGAAAAGGGTTTGTGTCTGCCTATGTTCCATTGTAGAAATCTTCTACTGACTTTTTTTAAACAGAATTTTGTTACTGATGTTTGGATCTTCGTTCTTGGCAGAGAACATTCAAAGCTATTGCTGTGCCGAAAACATTGTACTTGTGCCTGTGTGTGGTAGGTGATGGGTGAAGACGGGCATACTGCTCACTGTGCAAGCAGATGACACAAAGTTGTGGCACCTGCTTACACCAGACCAGACACAAAGCACACACTGTAGTCTACAAGCAGTCTTTCCATTTTTTATTTTTGGTGCTGTGCCATAGAAGTAGGAAGGTGAACTTTATGTTATCTCACTGCTGAACCCCAAAATAGTGCTTCAGCAGTAGTAGTGTTGCTGTACGGAATAGACTGGCACCTCTCCCTGAATACAAGGGGTCAGAAAATGACATCTCTCCAATAAGGCATCTTATTGAGTGAGTAAGAGGTGAACCTAGCATAACTCCTTCTTTCACCCAGCAAATAATTGATTTGGAACAAAACATTTAGTAGGTCGCCTTAAAAAATTATTTTTGTTATTTCTGTCATCAGTCTCTGTCCTCTCGTCCCGATCAGTTTGTTTTAAGTATATGCATCTGCTTAGGTTTTCTAGGATTTACTGCTAAGCTACTTAAAAAGATGGAAAAGTGAGCTATATTTAAGGAAATGATTGTGAGAACTAACAGCTATCTCATTAACGATTGTTTGAAAACTTTTCTAAATTTGTGGTAAGTAATAAAGACAAATGTTTACCCCTAAGTCACAGACTCTGTCTGCTGTATATGCAAATGAAACTATGCCCTGTGTATTCTTCATAATTTTGATATATTCAATCAACCTTATTTTGTTTCTTAGTCTGCAAGCACCTGAAGTTTGGCTTGTATCCATTTCCTATGCTTACAAGATCTTGCAGTACCCATCTTTTGCATTCTAATATATTTATGGGGTTTTAATTCAGTGAGATCCTCATTCTTGCACATTTTATTCCTTCCCAGATACATGAAGACTGAAGACAAAGAAGGTGAATTCAACAAGAATTTCTGTCTCATCCTTCACACTAAGCTGGCTAACCCTCACTACAAGCTGGAGCTGCGGGCTCAGACCACCGTCATTAATTTCGCTGTCATCAGGGATGGGCTGGAAGACCAGCTGTTGGCTGAGGTTGTTAGTGCTGAAAGGCCGGACTTAGAAAAATGTAAGGTAAAGACTATATTTTGATCTGTCTGTCGCTCCATCTCAGATTTTAAGGTTAGCACTGATATGCTTGTTTGAATCTGCTGTAGAGTAACCCATATATTAGAAGGATTTTAATGGTCAGATTCTGAAAAGTGTACAAAGTACTTCTACTTATTTGCTCAAATCTGTGCTTCCAGAGGGCTGGGCTTGACCTAAAGCTCTGCTATAAATTAAATTTATTGTGATCTCATTCCCACACTTCTTTCTACTGCTTGGTTTGCTCTGTGCATTGCGTTTAATTTACAGTGCAGGATTTAAGCCTCCTGCAGTGCTTTGTGCTTCAGTGATCTTGAACCAATAAATGTAAATAAAATTTCATGCCAGTCTATAAGAGGATATGATGGCACTGTTAGGACCTGAGGCATTTGGTTAATAAATCATGGTTTATTCCTACAAAGATGTAGTTGTGGCTGCTAGTCATATCAGCATATAGTAACTTATGAAGAAAAACGCTTTTATAGCGGATTATAGAAAGGACTTTGAGCAGTCTGTGATCCATGAGCTAAAACATGAAAAAATACTTAGGGGTGTGAAATGAATAATAAGAATACTTCCTATTCCTCTAGTGTGTCTTTTCCAGTTATCTCATGTAATTTACAAGCTTCATCCACAAAGATTTGCTACACCTCTTTGTGGTCCTGCTGCTTCATGCAAGGGCAAACTGGGTCAGAGAGTTTAATTACCCCTTGAAGAATGAAAGTCATGTACTTGGGAACATGATCTGAAAACAGCTGGCCATTTTCTTCCACATCTGCACATTGCTCCACATGGGGCTGTATGTTTACACCTGTAGCACCTAGGGGTTTTTGGTGCAAGGGTCAGACTGAGTTAGAGAGCTCCACGTAAGACTAGTCAAACTCTTTCCCTGTCAGAAGGTCAGTCCAGTAGAGCAGACTGACCACACTTTCCCACACTGCTTGCTGCCAAAGTGGGGATCTCCAGCCTTATGCTACTGTTGGTTTTCTCAGATGCCACATAAGTCACCACTTGCCATCTCTGACAGGATCCCAATCTTTTTGTCTAGTCTGAGGGAGAAAGAGGCTAGGAGAAAGAGAAAGTTCTGGTCCATGGTGACCTTGAGCTTCTTGTTTTGGATGTCCCAGAACCTTAGTGCTGGTGTACTGAGACAGAAGGTAAATTGTCTTTTTCAGAAGTTAAATTAAATTAATTGATGTAATTAAACAGAAAATATATCTGATGAATGCTATAGAAGAGTATTTTTTGCAGTAGTTGTTTAAATACAGCGTTTTCATTCTCTCTGCTAGTCAGTCCTGGCCAAGCAGCAGAACCGTTTCAAGACTGAGCTTGGGCAGCTGGAGGATGACATGCTGAGCAGCTTGTCAGCTGCCCAGGGCGGTTTCTTAGACAACAGTGAACTTGTAGAAAAACTCAAAACAACAAAGTCAGCCTCAGCAGAAATACAGCACAAGGTAATAACAGTTGGACTATTCTTAACAGCTTAACATCACATGTAAAATGTGTATTATTAATGAATTTTAGAGAGATATTTCTGTGAGCTTGGAATAGTCAAATTCCTGTCTGTCTAGTAAGTGCTGTCCACCCACATATTCACAGTTTAGCTGTATCTGTATGTAGTTGTCACCGTTGTTTTTTTTTTTCCGTTTTGATTCAGATGCTTGAGTTAGTACTGAAAAGACATGTATCAGCATGAAATGTGAACAGATATATTCATATACGATTGCCATATTTTCACAAGTGAACAGGCATATTGCTGCAGAAAACTGTCGTTCCCTAATGTTTACCTAAGAAAAGAAGCTTGCTTACCTCAAATATTTTCTACTGTCTGAAATAAAGTTGGTTTAGTTCTAGCGTACATCCATACTCTTTTTTTTGTACACATAGGAATGTTTTGGTAATTGTGTGGGATAATCACAACCCTTCAAAAATTAAGTGAAACAACCGTCATTCTGTAGATAGCTGAAGCCAAGGAAAATGAAGCTTAGACTAACATGACAAGAGACCATTACAGACCAACAGCCACAAGAGCATCTGTTCTTTACTTCTTTAGTAACAATCTGGACAGCATCAACCCCATCGACCAGTTTTCGCTGAAGGTAAGAATTTATCTTGCTTATTTGGTTTCAAAGTGCCAGGAACAGAACTCTGCCTCCAGCAGTGATGCCCAATATGTTAGTTATCACTTGTACCAGATGTTTACATTTGCAGGGCTGCATGTCTGAGAAAGGAGAACGCGATGTGATCTCCTGCTGGTCCATAACACAGGGCATTCCCACGAGTCTCTTTGTCAGCTGTCTCCATTCTGGCGATGTTTTATGACCATGCTTCACCTTCCTTTTGTTAAGCCATCCCACAGAGTCAGGTAGAAAAAATTTTGAGGGATTCTGTATAAACAATTCACTCTGGTAAATTTACCAAATGATCTAATGCTATGAGGAAGGGAAATCACCCACTGCAAAATTACCAGCTTGCCTTAGTGCAAGGTTCTGCCTGCTGAGTTAAATAAGGAAGCAGAAGAATATTGCTGTTTGCATCCCTCACCCCTGGTTTGCTGAAAGTTTCCATAAAAGCCTCTTGGCAGAAGTGCTTTGCATTTGAAACCGCTTAGGGCAGCTCTTCTTAGAAGGCTACAGTCAGAAACTAATTATCTTATGAGTAGAAAAGCAAAAGATCAGAATTCAAATAAATAAAAATAATTGTACTTGTTTTCAGGTCTTCAATGCAGTCCTCCACAAAGCAATTAAGCAGGCTGAAAATGCAGGCAATATTCAGTGTCATATCTCTAACTTGAAAATAGCTGTCACATATTCAACTTTTATTTCACAAGCCAAGGACTTTTTGAAAAGGATAAACTAATTTTCTTGGCCCAAACAGCTTTTCAGGTGAGGAAAAATTTTCACATCAGTGATACTGATATTCACTGGGTTTTCTGTGTTTATTTACTGGAAGGTGATGCCTTTAAGCAAACAATTTATCTTGCTTCTTTTTGGTTATGCAGTTTCTCACACAGTGTGACTGCTGCTTCATTATCAATTAGAGAAATTCCAAAGATATTTTAAAGTAATTCTTGTCTTTTAAAATGCTGCAATGACTTTGTGAAGCTACACTGAGGATAAATAGCATGATTTAGCTGCTTGTTGTTGGATAATTAGCATTGAAATAATGTGGTGTGTAAAGTAAATAATACATATCGATATCACATTCAGGCTGTTACTTTTCCTTTTAGCTTTAGTACCAGTATGCCTGGGAAAAAAATCAGGGCTCAGTTGTACTGGGTGGCAGCTTTTGCCCTGAAGAACTTGCTTCAGGTGTTATCACAGAGCTGATCAGTAACAGAAGTAGGAATTAAAATAGAAACCAAGAATTTGGGAAGAAGGTAAAATATTTTAAATTGAGTAATCTGATTCAGGAGAGGATAGGAAAAAAAATCAATTGACACAATGTATAAGTTGGAGTTAAAAGCAAACAAATATGTCTGTAAAATAAGGGAGAGGAAAGAGGGGAAACAAACTGGTGATGATTTCTCTGCATCATGGTGCAGATGGATTTATCCAAATCGCCTTGGCTTTTCTTTTAGCACTATGTTGCTTAACTATTCTCTTTTTTTGTAGCAGTGGTACAGGGATGGATCATGGCAAACGGAAAACTGTATGGCAGCTGAAAAATAAGCTCTATCACAATTACAGAATAGACAGAAACTGGAGTAAAAGGCAGACTTCTGATTTATTAAATACATTTTTAGATGGAAAGAGAGAGGGCTTTTAATAGAGGGAGAAAGATGTATTTATATCAGAAACAAGAGAGAATATATGGTATCATAGCAAAAGTGTCTCTTCTTCCCACTGTATGTGTTTATCCAAGATTAATTTTAGTGTGCAAGAGTTACATTTTTATGTATATGTTTCCACAGGCTAAAGAAAAATAACTGCTATTGTTGGTTAGCTCATCTCAAAATCTGTGTGAATTTGTGTTTCAGTACATAAATGTTTTATATATAACATATATATATTTAAAAACACATAATATACTTTTATTATATATAAATTATCTATACATGTATATAGATAAATGCAGTTATATTTTCTGCAAAAAGTTTTGACTGAGAGGTAATGTGTTTTTTTTCATGATGTTTTTTACAGGTAAAGGAAATTTCATCTTGGGGGGGGAATGATTTTAAATAAAATTGTCACAGCCTTTAGTGACTAATATAATAATTCCAATAATACCAATAATTCCAATAATAATTCCAATATGACTAATGTAATATAATTCCATTTGTAATAGATTTCAAATAAATATTTTAAAATATCATTTAAATGAGATGTAAAATATTATATCAGAGTTTCAAAAAATGCAGCTGTAAGAATTCTTATTGCTTCAAGCTCCCTACTCAGTAATACTGTGAGTAGTGAATACTTTAAGGGAGAAGTGGTTCTCAAGCAAGTCTGACCTTTTTCAATTTTGTATGCTGTCAAGATTCTTCTAAGAAGTAAAGAGATAGAGCTCCTTGAATTGGATTTCGTTTTTCAATTCGGAGTTGAACACGCTTACAAGACTCCTGTTGACTTCTTGACAACACAGTCATGGAGTGCCATTAAGGTAGGCTAGAAAAATTGCTTCTCAGTTCTAAATATTTTCTGATGTTATTTCTGGAGGCATGCTACAACTAGACAATTTCAGATAAAGTCATACATTACACTCTGTTTTTTAGCAGAACTGGTCATTCTTTCAAAGAGGGGTTGTTCTGCTTTTTGAATGTATTTTTCCTTGGAGGTTGTGTACTGTGCTTTGTGAGGAAATTGTTTTATGCCTAAAACCACAATTTTCATCTTCATACCACTCCTTACTATATAAAGTAAATGTCCCATATAAGGTTTCCAGTTTGACATGTCATGATGTTTAACAGTAAGCAGACAGTATGGCAATACTGACCAAAGTAAACTCTTATCAATAATATTATGTGTGTGTTTGGGTATACATGTAATCTAGTATTTTGAGGTAAATCCTGAGTCCCTTGTAATTGGTTAAACCATGTTTTTACATGCTCCAAAAGTAAGTCTTCATACTTCATTCTTCATGCAGAAGGTACATAATCTGCATTTATGTCTTTGGCATGTTTCCAGGCTATGTCAGTGATGGGTGTGTTCAAGGGGTTAGACAAAGATATTGAAAGATGCATCAAAAGACAGAAGTGGTGGGTGAACTCAGGATGTCCAGAAAAAGGAAAGCTCTCCCAGGAATGGACAAACAAAAACTCTCTTCAGAAACTAATCATACTGAGGGTGCTCCACCTGGACAGAATGAGATATGATCTGAAATATGAAATCTGAGGGTATGTCTCAGGGCAAGTGTGTGTGAGGGTGGCTTGTATGTGTCCGCACAGAGAAAACTCAGATTTTAGGAGAGAAGCAAATAACTTCTAAAACTGGGTGGTCAACCAGAATTTTACATCAATGATTCTGGTTCTTCCCAACCTGTTCTGCTGGTGAAGAGCTCATAAGACAGTAGTGTGGTGAGACATGAGTGATGGCATATCTAGAGAGCTAATCTAGTGATTTCTTTTCAGTTACCTATAGGTATTCTGAGAAATGTGCTCATTAGTAAAGGGAAATATAGTAAACTATGCTATTAATAGCTAAAAGTGTATTTCTTTATGTTAGTTCTCATTATGGTACTAGAGCTGGTAGCTAACCCCACAAGATTGCAATTTTTCAGGTCTTCTGTCTCTAAATTTGGTGATACCAAGGAAGATTCAGTTGTGGATACTTACCCCTCTTCTTTCAGATGTTTTCCAGTTGTACTGTTTTAATCTTTTGATCCCAAGTGATGTTCTCATAGACCTGATCCTCCACACCCCACCATCATGGCTTTTACTTGTTCACGTGCCTTCTGAGAAAGCAGTTTTTCTGCCCTGAGTGTTTATTCTGTCCAGCTACCCCGGCTTTATGTGACAGTATTGCTGTTGCATATGGACAGCTTCTTGGACTCAGTTATTGAAGAGGTCCTTTTCATTCATAAGTTGATGTTTTCTGTCATATGGTTGCTATCCCACACAGAAATAAGATCAATCATCTTCTGTCTTACTTTACCACCTGCCTCCCCTTCCCACCTTCAGTTCACTTTTTCTTTAATGAAATGACCATTAGACTGTTGCTGTCAGCTGCTCTAATCTGAGAATGTTGCAGGCTTGAAGCCTGTATCAGGGGAACATTTTTGGTGCCCATTTTCTGTATGTATAAGAATTTTGTGGAGGGAAAGCTTGGCTCAAAATACATGGAAAGAACAAGGATAGACTTAGCAAAATCACATTAAGAGAGCAGTTCAGCCACTCCTGTGGTTTTCATTCTGTCTCCAGGAGTAGAGCCATTTGAAGATATTGAGACACTAAGTAATCTTCTTATTTGCTTCTGGTGCAAGGATCACTCAACTGTCCTCCCACTGAAGAAAGAAAAATTGACCTCGGAAGTGAAATGGAGCATGCAGGGCTAGAAATTTAGATAAATCAATATACGGTTATGCACTTGTGTGTATGTGCCCGTACACACATACATGTATGGGTGTATTTTAATTATGCAGAACAAAGCCTTCTGGAATCATCTGTCACTACAATGGAGTACACATTACTGTGGGAAAGTTTGGCATGGTTTATTTTCAGCAGAAGATTCAGGCTCTAAAGTTTCTTCCACCCCCACCATGTTCATGGTAAATGGCGTGGATGAAAAGTTAAGGCCATAAGCACTACAGTATGAAGAAATTTTTAGACTGAGCATTCCTCTGCTTGGCATAATGCAGGTTTTCTTTGTACTGTTTTCTACCTTTTGACTAGATGAGGGCCAGAGGGCAATTTTCTCCATGCTCATGTAATCTTGTGCCCCCTGTGACTAAATAATGGTCATTATACAAACTATATTCAATTGTATAGGGCTCTGTGGCTTTATACTCAAGATTACTATTCCCCACAGACAATAGTGAGAATACCAGGTTAATACAGCTGTGACCTCACTGTGCTCAATTTAAACTCAGGCCTCACAAGGTGAGAGGCTTGTGCATTTACCCACTGAACCAATCAGTTAAAAAACTGATGTGATATCTACCACATGTTGCTCCCTTTTTCATAAGGGAATTGCTCTGTACCCCCCGTAAGAGTTTCTAAAGCTCAGTAACAATGCCGAGCATCTATCAAAATGTCAAAAGGTTCATTATCTTAAAACCAAGGGAACAGATTTCTGCAGCTTTTTCTAATACCAGCAATAAGGCCACTGTTGAGAGCTCGCAATTTTGCTTGTTGAAATTGTAAGGGTTTAGTGAAGTGCTTCAGAAGAAGTAATATGCATTGCACAAGTGATAGTGAAATTAATGGGGGCATTATCATTCTTTTTCCCTTCTGCTCTGCTAATTTTCCTATCTCCTCCTCCCTCTCTGTCACTCACCCTTCCCCAATTATTTCTTTTACAGGCAAAAAACTTGAGTTCACTATAGATTCTGGAGGATTTCATACCATCTCTTCAGAATGAGGGCAGGAGATGGTTGCAGAGGAGGCACTCGAGAAGGTTGCCAGACATGGCCATTGGGTTCTTCTCCAAGTGAGTGTCAAGCAGCCTCCCTGGTGGGGGCTGTCTCCTCAGTTGAAGGGATATTCCCAGAATAAAAACAAAATATGTGGTAGATTACAGTGAAAGTTTTAAACTGCTAATAATCTTGTTCCTTTTTGCTTTTGATTCTAACGGGATAAACATCATCTTAATTGAGTGTATGCCATGTTTTTCTGAATGCTATCCTCACCCTCCGAGGAGGAACTGCAGAAAAAACAGAAAGCCTCTGGTGGGTAGGTGGGACTGCCCTCAGGGCATACACTTGCCCTGTGTAATTAAGAGCTCCTGTTCCGTTTAATGGGCCACAATAGAGACTTTAATAAAATGGGTCTGACTCCCCCTTGGGAAGCTGTGTAATTAGCTCTGGAGTGCTGCTCTTCTGAGATAGCAGCCCCAGCTTTGGCCAGTGTTTTATGGACCGAGAGCCCACTCAGCAGCGGACAAAAAGATCTGTGCAACAGCCTGGCGAGCTACGGCTCCTGGCACAATGATGGAGGTGACAGGAGCACTGCAGTTGTTAAGGCTATTGAAAGAAGGTGCTTCCCTCCCACTGTTTTATGCTAAATAGCCAATGGGTATTTGTAAGGATCCCTTTGCCCTGAAGCTAAACAAGAACTGCATGTTCCAGGCTTTGATATTAGGGCCAGGGGGATAGGGTGATTCTCTCCTCTTCTGGTTTTTAACGCCAGCAATGTTTGGCTGTCAACCAGGTTGTCTGTGACAAATGAAGAGATGAGCTAAACTCAGTGTTGTCTGCTGGCTGAACTAAATTCACCATGGGATTAGTGAGAGGCATGGATGTGCCTCAGCACTGCGCAAACATGCACAGACTGACCCCTTCATTGACAGTGAAACTGGGAGAATTCTTTAACCAGATTTTTCACAAGTAAGGCAGTCACACTAGTCTGAGAATAACTCTACTTTTCTGCTAGTGAGTGTAGAAATGTTGTGAAGAAAAGAGCAGAGCTGATTTTCAGGGGAATTTCAGGGTTCTCAGTTGCTCTGGGGACAGGGCAAGAAAACAAGGAGATGTCAGAGGCCCCAGATCAGCAGCATTGTGCATCTGACAGCACAGGGATAAATGGGGAACATCTGAGAGGCTTCTGATATTACTTGCCTGCTCCATTTTCCAGCCCATTATGCCTGGCTTGTGAGGGAGAAGTGAGGTGACAGTTTTGCTGTGAAGATTTTTGATAGGTAAGGATTGGAGAAAGTCCAAAAGGACAATACATAAAGATGTTGGACCAAATCCCAAATGGTGCTAAACTAGCTAGAGCTAGTGGGATTTGAATGTACTCAATGCTTCTCAAGCTTCAGTCATCTGGGTTTTGGACTAAAAACCCCGTATGTTTATGTCTGAGAAAAAAAAAAAATCCTGGCACTAAAAGAGCCACGTCAAAGCTACCTTGGCTACAAATTTAATAGATCCATGTGATCCAGGTGATTTGGAAAGATTCTTGTGAGAAGGGGAGAATGGCCCTGGTTTTGTAACTAAACAGACAACTATTCATGCAGCATTTTTTTTTTCATTCTAATAACTCACTATAATATTTTTAATGGAAAACTGAAGAAGCTAGACAAAGTTTTCAATAAAGGCAATTCACACATGTTGCGTTCAGTGCAAGAAATATATATATGTATGTATCTTAATTAGTTAATTTCTAAGCTGGATGCTTTAGAAAACTCTCTTTAGTCTCCCAATAGTTTGAGCTATGAGTGTTTGCAGATTACTACAAACTCTTGAGCAGACACTGTCTTTAATACCTTTCTGGTTAAGATATTTTAGATTTTTGGGGAAAAAAAGAAAAAAAAAAAAAAAAGAAAATCAAACTATGTGTAATCCAGGTGGATTTTCATGTTTTGTGGTTTTCTTCAAGAGAGAAACTTGCATTGTAGTTTTCATCCTTAAATTCAGGATTCTCTCTTAATGAGGGGTTTTTGTCAGACATGAAATCCTTCACATTTGCTCAGACTTTGCTACCTGTTGTTCAGTTCAGGATAATCTATTGCATTTTGACAGCCAAGAACTCATCCTTCTGAAGTTCCTTCTGCACACCCATGTTTTTATGGGTATCTAAAGTAATTTTTGTTATACTGAATTACTTCTTAAGCTAAAATATAGGACATAGAAAACTGGCAGAGAACCAAGAATTAATTTCTCCAGGTTTTATAGGAAAATGGCAAATAGTTTGTCTCAGTAACTTAAAAACCAGCTGGAGCCCCACACAGAGTCTCGTTTTGCTGAGATTCTTTGCTAACACTATAAACAATGGAAGCAAAAGAAACAGGATTAAATTTCACTTTCAGACATGACTCTTTGGGAAACAATCTAAAATTTGGAGGTGTATTATGCTTTTTAATAAATGTTAATCTGGCAACTTTTTTACTTGGGATAAAGTAGATGGGATAAAGTAGTTGCGATAAAGGTGATTTATACTGAGAAACCGTAACAGTTATTTGAGTAATATTTCTAGACTTCTAGTTAAAGTCTCTATTTTTATTGCATTCAGTAGCACAAGAATTCTCTTTCTTAAGGGACATTTGGAAATAAAAAGGTAACCATCGACACTTTCGCTTCTGGGAATTACTGCAACAAATACTGCCTAATAGTCACTCTTGACTGAGAAATCTGTTTCTCCCTCTCCTTCAAGCTCCAGGCTTGAGAGTGCTCCCTTTCGGCAGCTGAGGCAGCCACAACTATCGATAACACTGCTGCCTGTAAAATGGGTAAATGTGTTCCTTTTTTCTTTGACAGGACCCCCTTGAACTGTGTACCAGAGAAGGGGAATTTAGAAGCGTCCTTTTTGTCTCTGTGTTATTTTCACACTTGTGCTGCTAGGAGACTGAAGTTTGACCCTCAGGGCTGGAACAGAAGGTCTTCCTTCAGTGCTGGAGATCTCCCCATCTGCATCTGTGTGCCAAAGGCAAGAAGCAGTGGGTAGGTAACCAAACACACCAAGGTCATTTTGATTCTATCAGCTGTTTACACTGAATAAGGGGGAAACAATTTTTCTCTGTAGCTGTTATTTAAGTAGATGGTATTACATGATGCTGCTGCTATCAAAATAAACCAGATCAAAAGTGTGGGGGAAGGGGTTCTGGCAGTGGATGCTTGAACTTTGTAATATAGGTCAAACCAGTTCCACATCAGTAGCTAAGGGGGAAAAAAATGCCCTTCATTATGTTAACAAAAACAGTGGTTTACATGTGCATATATGCCAAATTCATTAGGCAGGTAATGAAGCATTTGCACAAATGTAATTACATACAGCAATTCTGACAGTTCATAACACTGCATTAATAATCACTACAATTAGTTCTGATGATGGAAGCAATTTACAGCACGTCACATATATAAATAATGGTGCATTTCCTGCATGTGTCATTATTATGTATTAAGGATGCCACCTTGTTGTGACTTTCTCAGTAATGTTCCCCTTGAGTCAAAGTTAAGGGTAGATGAGTGATTTTATTTCTGAGCTACAGCATATTTCATACTTGTATAGTTTAAATGCATAGTTGAGGTCATTCGTGTAAGTTCTATGTATGAAATACCTAAATAAAAACAATAATTATTTATTACTGAATGATACAGGATCGTACTGGATTGGTCCTCCTATTTTAGTAATTTAAAGAAATTTAAGAGATATTTATAAAGAAAAAAAGAGAGGGAAATGTCACCCCTAGATGATATTATTTTCTCCATATCTCCCAACTTGTATTTACTCTTAGAAATTAATTTTCCTTTTTTCTTTTTTCCACTACTGACCTTTATTTAGCTAATAGGACATGAAACTGCTTTTCCTTTCTGTGATACTCGGTGTCATAGTGAAATAATTGCTTAATTTTATAGTGATGATTTAATAATGCTTCCCATTTAGAAAACAAGTCTATAAAATCAGCTTATTCCAACCCTCAGTTTTCTTCGCTAATAAATCTTGCTGCTTTAAGCTCTGTTCTTTTCAAACCACAATTCATAAGCTGGATAATTAATTTTGCTAATTAATGAGAGGGAGGATTCTGATGGCAGGGAAGACTAGAAAGGTCTGTAACAGCACAAATTATTTCTTCTCTCTTCTTCGTAATATTGTTTGTTGGCCCTTCTTGTTGTATTGGTTAGTGATTCATTACCCCATGGCTTTATAAGCATTTTTAATGTAGATATTGGAGAGAGAAAGGAGACAATAGTATTTTGAAATGTGACTTTGTATGTATATATACACGTATAGGACTGTGTATATGTATAAAATCTCCCGAGTATCCTTTGGGGACAACTTTGTTTAAGACAATAAGGGATCAACCAGAAAGCATAAACTGAGAAACCTGAGCTAGCCCATCAGCTAGTGGAAATTACCCTAACTCCATCATTGCTTGTACCAGTTTATGGTGCTTCCCTGTGAATATTTAATCTTTTTGCATCTCAGTTTGACTTACCCCGTTTCCCTGTTACTAAGGCAAACTGCACCACGCTCACCTCTGATAGTTAAGGTCTCCTCAGGTGAAGTGTAGGATGCTGATCCTGCCTCATTGTCCTGCTCTTCCCAACCACCTTCTGATTCCTGAATGCGTGTTCCTGCAGTTGTCATTTGATGTTGTGAAGGGGATGTGGACTCCCCATATCCATCCACTGAGCAATGCCTCAGTGTTCTTTTGGGGCAAAACAGACCAGATTTCTATAGAGTACAATAGCAATTATGCAAACCTGACAGCCCAAGATATTGCTAATGCAAACCTCTCATTTTTTTCACACTAGCAAAAATGACCCTTTTATATCACAAGCTTTGATTATCCCAGTGTAATCAATGTTCCCAGAAGTGTGCAGCTGAATGAGCTTGTACTGAGTTAGAATATTGATATACTCTTCTAAAAGATAAAGGAAAAAGCCATTTCTTGATATAAATATCTATGAAATTAGAAAAGCATTACATGTGTTTCTGTTGCCAACAAAGAGAAAAACAGTTTTATTCTAACTGCAATAATGTTTCATTCTGAATCCAAGTTGTTGGCATTTTTCAAAGGGATTCTCTATTCAGGCTGCTTGTCACCAGCATGCAACATTGCTTATTATATTCCAGTGGCCTTACTTTTTCTTCTTTTTTCATTCTCTCCTAAACACCTTAAAAGAATGATGGATTAGAGTTTCACATATTCAAACTGAAATAAACTTGTAGCAAACAAGCTGGAATAGCTGCAGCTATTTTACTTGTTCTGTCACATCATGCAATATTTAAAGCCTATAATTAAGTTTTTACTTGAACTGTTGGGAAGCAAATACTTCCCCCAAGGGCGTAAAGGTTCCTGTCTGGAAAGGCTTCATCATAAACTGGCATATTTTGCAAACCAAAGGGTGGTAAAAAGAAGCTTCAAACTCTGTGAAGTCAAATAAAACAGAAAGACAGTAGTTCCTTGAATAAATGTGTTACCACTGTTAATCACATGCTATAACAGAGGCATTATGACTGGAGTTCTACAATATACATAATGCTTACATTATGCAGTAGTAATGGGATTAATATTAATTCAATTTTTACTAAAGTTCTTGAATACATCCCAAATTCAAATAATGTAGAATTTCAGTTACTGAGTGTTTCCTAGTGAGGAGATATAAAAGACTGCAATCAGATACAAGTTTTTTATTTCTTCCCCAAGAAAGGCACAGTAGGCTACCTTCCTGTCACTCACGAGGATTATGTTTTTAAAGATCTGTATGGGAAAATACATGCACTTGCTAATGAGTTATGTTCTCTTATATCATGCAGTGTTTTGAAAATGTACTTTTCACTTAAAAGCTTTTTATAAAGGATAAGGTAGAAAACATGACATAAGGCTCAGATGATACACTTTACACTGTTACTGAATTTTAGTCACAAACTTGATATTTTTGCTCAGGTATTTATAGATACCTCTCACTGGACTGAAATAAAAGAAATCGGTATTTCTATGTAGTTATTTTCTAAACAAACAAAACCCAGCAATGCAAAAATGTATATATAACCATGGATATTTCTGAAAGGAAGTATTTGAATTTGTTTCTCTTAACATTGTTTATTCTGAGCCGCTTTGGTCTGTCCTTTAGAAAGCTACTTGTTTTTTTCAGCGATACATTCTGTGCCCCCAGGTAGGTACCATGGGAAGACCTGCATTCCCTCTTTGGTGAGATCATGTACGTTGGCCACATCACCAATGCCAGGGACAGCAGGCTCTGCTGTGTACATCTGCAATAATTCATCAGCCCACCTAAGGTAAGAACTTTCATATATACCTAAAGCTCTTGGACACATATATAGCATGTTCAAGCTAAGAGAAAGCCATCTTTCAGAACTGGAGCCTTGTGGGGAAGACCACAAGCTTTCTCATCGATGTGGCCCCACCTGCAGCAAGGTCTTGTCCGGGTGTGGAGGAGTAAATTCTCCAACTTGTACAGTGATTCATCATGAGCAGATTTTGCCTGCAAGGGTTTGTGACTTGCCATATCGCTTATTTAAATTTATTGCAAGTACCCTTACGTGGCAACTTGATTGTTTTGTAACGCTGCTTGTATAGCCAGCTTATTGACATGAGCAGATAAGACATTTAGGTTTCCATCTTCCTAATGAAACTATTGTCTTTCAAGGTGCTGCCATTTAGAAAGATCTGGGTGGCCATAGGGAAGTATCTTTGATGGAACTGCGCTTAAACCAACGTAACTGATGGACTCATCAATTACAGCAGTCCAGAATGGCACTATCCTCAAAAGATACATTTACTGTTTATATGTTTTCTTCTCCAGATAAAAAACAGAATAGAAATGTTATAAATTTCCTTGTGTTTTCCTTTTTCCAAAATAAGGAAACCAGTTTGTAAGACCTTCTCATTTTCCACCACCCTCTCACACATCTGTTTCTGTAGTTTTGTCAGATTATCACCTGCTGATACATACTGAATTATTCAAATTTCATTATTGAGTTTTGGTTGTGGGCAGCACATGATTCCAAGGTGCAAGATTTCCAAATTCAGAAATGAACGTTAGAATTTTTGAGGATACAAAAACAAAATGTTGCTTTAACTTTAGTTCTAAAAAGCTGTGCATGGAAACTACTTTTATCTATTTTCATATGCATACGTTGATATAAAACGTATATGTAAACATAGACGTATGTGTGTGTGTTTGTATACATATACAGAAAAGAAAAGTCAACTGGCTGCTTCTCCTAAGCTGCTGAACTAGTCACTTTAGAGAATGGATTGTACACAATTTCCTAAAAACAGCCACGAGATTTTTCAAGTGCCATTTCCAGACTTGTTATTTTCCATTGTCCAAAGGTAAAAAGCATATCTGGGGGAAAAAAAAAGATAAAATTAGCATGTTGGGTGTGAGCAGGCCACTTGCAGAGCCTGGCTAACTCGGGCAAAGTGCTTTCCCCCCTTGGCGATGCAGCTGAAGCCTGTCTTTCCATCATGAGTGAGATGAGCTTGTTGGCATCTCCTCCGTCCCTAACAAGTGAGTTTTCATATGTCAAAGAGCCACACTCAGACAACGGCAATTGGAAGTAACTGCTCAGAAGAAGATGCCCAAGAGTAAGTTGCCATGGAGATGGAAAGGCTAAACACCACTGTACTCCCGACCTCGGCGGAGGCTGATTTCTCCAAATGACAGCTGAGGTCGCGGGGGCATGGTGGGAAGCTCATCCTGCTGGCTCTGACTCTGCCTCTAGCCTATGGATAAGTAAAGAATTACTGCTTCCAGTTTAGGCAGTGCATTAACCTTCACAAGCCTGAACTTTCATTCAAATAATTGTAAAATAAGTATAGGTAGTGAAACCTGAGCAGAATCACTGCTATTTGTATGGCCTTTGGAAAGTTTAGGGACCCAACCCCAAGCATGGATCTGCTGGTATTTTAAATGGAGAGGTCTCTTTCGAAGCTTTTTGCTGTAATTGGAAAACGTTAGAGCCCCAAATTACCAACAAAACCAGAAAATAATTCATTGACTGTCAGCCAAATGAACTCAAACAGGCTGGAAACACCTTTCATCAGCACTGGTGCTTTGTGTTCGTTGCGGGGATTACGTTCTCTTCTACCTACTCACATTGCTGATGAGTTCTTTTAGCTATAAATTCATTCCACAAAGTGTGTTAGAATAATCCTCTATATGTCAGCTTTGCCAAACCTGACCTGGGATCTGTCGTGAGGACAGAAGGGCAGTGAGTTCCTGCTATGAACCCCCATAACCTGCAACCTCCCTCTGTGCACATGGCTCCCAGGAAAACAGTAAAACCCATTTTAAGTGCCAGCAGAGAGACTGGTAAGTACAGAGTGTCTGACAGAATTGATCTTCCTCTCGAGGTGAATAATAGGGCTTTATTCAAAGCCTCAGCACTACTTCAAAGTGGTGTCTTAAGACATAGCTTATTGTGGGTGAGGTTAGCGGTGCAGGTTTGGGCGCAGGAAAATGGCTGGTTGCAGAACCAAAATGACTTCAGAAATAAGTGCTTACTGGTGTTATTGTGAGCAGCAGCTTGTTGTTGACTGTTCTAAATGCCAAAAGCCATTAAATTTTATTGTGGTTTTGTGGAGTGGACCCTGCATTAGGAAGAAATAGCTCCTGTGAAAAGTACCACTTAGGGCCAAAAATATTTTTCAGCAAAAAACAACTTGCGAGTCTGTGCTAAATCCCAGACAACTCTGTGACAATAATTTCAGATAAACTCTTTGAATCCAGTGAAGTCCTTACAGAGCTTGAGCATGGGGAAGCCTAGAAAACAAACGTGATTGTTACAGCTTTTATTCTGTCCTGTCATCAGTAGCAGGGCAGCCCTGCAAGAGTACATCTCACCAAGTCTACCTACTTAATTCTTGACCTGTTCCAAAGTCTCAAGTTTTATTGTTAATATTCTGAAAGTGGTAGGGCCTGCCTGTTCAATATGGAGCTGGTTGAGACCTTAATTTTCTCTGCTGTAAAAATAGTCACTGCTGTCTGTCTCACTGAGGCCAAAGCAGCGGTACAACACCCTGAGCAAAACTCCTACGGTTGGAGACATGTAGTGGAGTAGCATGTGTTTCCCTTTCCATTTCAGCTTCTGGGTGTTTTAACGGGCAATGATTTATGTGGAATCAGCGACTGGGATCACTGCTTCTGACAAGCTAAGAATTGCTCCTATACTTGCATTTGCTATCCCATTTCCACACTGTACTAACCTGTCTCATCCACCTGTCGCTCCCTGTGACCTCTTTAAAGTTATTATGAGCCTAGGGGTTTTGTGCAAAGCCCCTAATTAATGACACGTGAAACAGAATTGATGTTGTGGCTTGTGTATTGGGATGGGGGCTCAGGTGAGTTGAGGCTCCGGTCCTGCCTCTCCCACGGGTGTCCTGTGTGACTGTATTGGTGTCTCTCATCTACAAAAAGGCACAATAATCCTTGCTTGTATTCTGAGGGGATGCAGAAAGTTAGTACTTAAAATACACTTGCCTTGGTAGTGGCAGGCCCTAAGACAAACTCAGAGCATCCTGACAAAGGAAAAGGAAGCAGCAACAGTACTTCAATACTGCAGTATTGAAGAAAAGTGGAAAGTGTGCAAATAGTAACTGTGTTAAAAACAGTTTAGTAACCCTGTTCCACTGTATCAGAACATATAGGTGTCATTTTTGTAGATTCAAGACAAATTTCTGAAGCTTTTTAGATGCGGAAGAATGTTTCAAGAATTGGTGACAGCATTATTAATTCTTTTTCTGAAGCTTGAAGGGAAATCTGGCTCTGGTACCAGATTACTTGGTACCATAAATACACAGATGAAATGCTTCCATCTGAAAGTCCAGTACTATGTGGACTGCATCACGATGCTGAGGTGGGATACTTGACAGCAACATCAGATAATCTCTTCAAAACTCTTTCAGAAATGCTGCCCATGAGTTCATCTGTAGGAGAGGGATCAGGCCAGTCTGCAGAAGAAAAGGTGAAGTTCTTCATCTGGTCTGTTGTTGGTGCTGTTAATGACATGTGTAGCACACAGTTTACTGTGTTATTTCAGCATTTCTGGGGAAAAAAATGCATCAAATTAGCAAAGATCAACTGAGTATTAATAGTGATAATGCACCAGCCTGTGCAATGTACTGCACTAGGGAGGAATTTGGACCAGAGGAACATCTAACCTGTTATGCAGACTGTTTCTTTTTCAGTTTGAATTTAATATGGGGTGGGAAACAAGATGAATTTATCTTGCTGTTTTGTTTATAAACAAGTCCCAGCCCACAGTCCTGTCTTCTTTCTTCCACATTTAGAGCACAGACCAGCAGTGATGTGTTGGGTCTCCATGCCAGGAAGAGCAGCCCAAGCACAGTGCTCTCCCACCACTCCCCTTCTTTGGCCCTGGATCTGAGCAGGAGCCATGTAGCTGCTCCAAGAGACTTCCCTTGCAAGCAGCAGCTGCAGAGGCTTTCAGGGAATTTTGGTTTTTTGGTAGTCTGAAAAGGCAAAATCTGGGCAAGGAGGCTCTCTGACCATCTCTTAGCCCCAAATCTGGAGTTCAGCAAAACAATAATATCTGTAAGCTATCCAATGCTGTGTGGAAGGGACCAACCCTAATACAAAGATAAGCTTGTCATTTCATATGGAATTTACTGGGGTACTGTTGTTCTGTTCACAGTCAAGATATCTCAGCCAGATTCTTAGTAGAGTCAAACTGATTCCAGAAATATGTAAAAGGCCGAGTTTTAAGCATGGAACAGCACTGGTGCTGTGCTTAATAGATTAAATGAATAAAGGATGAGCAGGAAAGGAAAACGTAATCAGAAATCTTAGCTAGCTCTGTTATCAGATCCTGCTTGCAGCCTTCTGCACTTTCCTTTCTGAGTGTAGGCCTGAGAAACTATGTCCAGATCCCCCCAAAACTGCCATATCAAGAGGCTGAGCCTTTAGCTCCTTATCCTTACCAGAGTTAATTAAATTCCCTTGCAACTGCCACTCTTGCTCTGCAAATCTCCATGCCTTTCTTTACTCCTTTTCCTCTGGGTGCTCTCATTTTTTTTTCCCTTATCTCCATCAGATCATGGGGGTTTTGCAAAAGGGAATAAGACAGCGCTGCACACAAGTACCCAATGCTTCACGTCCCAGGGAGAGCTTGTGCTTTTCATGTTTGGTTCCTGAGTGTGGACAATTATATATGGCATTCATAATTCCTTCTGCCAAAGCTAAGGCTGAAACAAAGACTGAGCTGCATTAACGTTGTGCTTTCAGTTCCTGCTCATTAGTACTGCCATGCATTGTTTTTCATTTGTGTTCTGTCTCAGTTCCAGAGCAGGCCTGCGAGGAGGGAGAGAGGCTTTTTTGGGGTGTGAGACGTGTGCATGTGCCTGCACTTGTATTTTGCCTAATGCCTGAGACAGTAAGGACTGTAGGCAGTGGAGGGGCAGGTAGAAGCTGTGAGTTTCTATAGAAATGCAAACTACTACTTGATGAAAAGAAAAGCAATCTAAGGGTACATCCTTGTACGAGCAGTCATCCAAGCCCAGAGACCATGTCTTGGTGGAGTTTAGGGGTCAGTGTTACACAAAAATGTAAAGCTAAATGGAAGCTGTTAAGTGTTAACTGGTTTGCAGTCATTTCTCTCATACTGTTGCCAGAGACAGCAAAAGTGGGGGAGCATTTCTGGATTTTATCTGCCTAAGAAAATGGGAGGTTTGTGCTCTTCTGGAGAAAAGTCCAGGCTTGAAAGTAGAAGAGTCAAAAAGAGTTGATTGCAATTATTTCGATCTAGAAAGGTTAAGAATGACCTGGATGATATTCTGTAGACGCTTCCCAAGTTTAATATGGCAGAAATCATGCAGAAGACCACTGCCTGGAGCCCTTATGACCTTTTTTGGAGATGAAGAGCTATTCTTTATGATGCCAGTATACTTTTAATTGTTCTCCAAACAAAGGTGGACTTGATGTTTTCTCCTCACATGGAAGTGCACTCTTCTAGGATGCGTTGCCAGACACATGGACTGAACTGACATATCCATTCACATACAACTTTGCCCACTGGTAAATACGCTACAGTAACAGGGTTTAGCTACTATACACAGAGCTGTTCCAGTGATCTAAAACCAGCAGCTGTGTTCCCCCCACCTTTTTTTTTGTGTGTCCAAAATTTGTTTTTGTGCAAGTCAGTGTTACTTTGAAGGGAGTTTTGCAGAAATGCTAATACTTTGCTAAAGCAAGGCTTTGTCCCTCCCCTTGTCACAAGTGCTAGGGGTGTTCGACAACTTGCAGGACTTCTCCCCTACTCTGCCACTGGCAATATCCACTTGCAGATGATTAAATATGGAAATAAATAGGCAGTGTTTTTTGAAATTCCTCTAATATCTCATGGCGATGTGTGCTGCAGTATGCTGTTATTCAGTCTGCTAGATGCTTATGCTCCTGATTTGTACTTTGCTCTGGCCTGTTGGAGGTTTAAATGCACCACTGAAGATGGCATCAGGCAATTTGCATTGGAGAAGCCATCAACTGTTCTTACCAATTTTTGGCAGTTTCTTAAGGTGTGTTAACATGAGTAATGGTGATGTTCAGGTTTCTCCTCAAGACAAGTTTTACAGGATTGAGCCTACCCACATTCTGTTGCCAGCAACCTGTCTTGTGCAGATGACCTTCTACAATTGATTTTGGACATCATAGCTACATCAAGGAAAGAACAAATCGCACTAAAACCATGACCTTATGCTTAGAAAAGCATATACGTTCTAGTTATTTCAGCCATGTACCTTGTCTGTCGACAGAAGGACTCTTACACTTGAAGTCTGAAAATATATTTTGTCTTAAAAAGTAGTACTAAAAGATTAAGGCAGAAGCTATTGCTTCTTCTCTTTTAGCGTTACTGATCTTCTCATCCAATATGGAGACCTTGAGATCTGGACAGAGGGTCTTGTGCTGAAGTGGTGTGGCTTTCTGGCTTGTTCAATCCTCACTCCTTTCTGGCAGGTAAGCAGCGATGGTTGTAAGGAACCAGATAGATCGTTTCATTGCCAAACACTTACTGTTTACCATTGGTGTTCGCTATGTTTGTGATGCTCTCTGAGGAGATAGGCACAGTTTAAATAAAAAATATAAAAATCAGCCAAATATCAGAGTAACCATCTCCTGAAAGCAGGAGGAACAATCCAAACTTGTCTTCTATCTCCTCAGAAGTGTGAAGACAAAGGAGCTAAGGAAATAAATGCTGAATTTCACAGCTTTAAAAGATTAAGAGTGCAAGTTTTCCTGCCATCATTATTTAACCAATTCAGTGCATATTTCACGGTACCAGTCTCGTTTATTCTTTAGTATTAACACAGTTACCAGGTGAAGTACAAAAAGTAAATGAGTCTGCCAGTCCTCTTTGTGCAGTTGTTGTCACAGTATGGGATGAAAAATCTTCAGCAGTGTATTGATGTCTCGTTTCTTGCCATGATCAGAACACACATGCAGGTATTTATTCTGAAGACCACACTGAAGCCACGTGAGAGCCTGATAACGGGGTATCTAAAATTCTGTGTAGTCACCAAAAGAACTCCGATAAATCATTTGTCAGCCTAGCAGAAAGGTGGCCAGGAGCTCCTCATGGGACGCTTTGGCCAGACTGCCATCGTTCCCTAGAGAAGATGGGCAGTGGGGGTCTGGGCAGTGTTTGCAGCCCAGACAGAAGCTCCCCTCCCTGTACGTGGAAGCTGAAGGGGATGGCATCACACAGGCTGGCAGGCAGCAACTCTTCTCTCTGCTGCTCATGTCGAGGTCCCCAAATGGTGCTTATTTTATGCCACAGGCACAGAGAAACCCAACTATACTTTTCCCTCTTCTCTTCAAACTTTCCCTTCTGGGACTTGTTCCTATCAAGGGCTGGGGGGATGTAAGGACTGTGCAGGTTAGAGAAGATGTTAGCACAGGCTTGTTCTGAACAGGCACTAGGCTGGAGAGAAGCGTTGTCTGAGAGCACAGACAGTAGCGCAGTCTTGCTCCCTGGCTAGGGAGGGGGTTGGTTTGTTCTGTACTCTGCAAAAAGTTCTGTTTCCAAGCAGCTGCATTCGTGCAGCTGCTTTACCTTACTAATGGCCAAAGAAGAAAAAAAAACCACCAAACCAAATCAAAACAAAAACACCAGTCAGTCTCAGGCTTGTGCATAATATGCCAAAGAGCAGCACATAAACAGTTCTGACATTAAAATTGCTGTCTGGATGTTGAATTATTTGAAAGTATTATTTTTTAAAGCTGTAATGCAGAGCATGGCACGCAAGAAGAACTGCCCTTTGGGTAAGGTGTGCTTGACCATAGACATTACCAAAAAGAAGATTATGGCCACCCAGTACAGGAAGCAGCTTTTATCTGTGGGCTTTTCATGGAACGTAAGAAGTAAACTTCAATTGCTTTATTTCAGTAACCTAGTTCAGGGACTCTAGTTTCCTTCATGAGGCAGGAAAGTTCCATCAGGAGTTGGACTCAAGTGTTTTGATGCTATGAACAGCACCAAGGAAGTTTAGGAATAGTGATGGATTGTTGGTGTTGGTCCACTGTGACTTCATATTTAATACCAGTTTGGTATCCTAATCACTGACAATGCTTCATGCATTTAAATAACTGTTAACTAAGCCTGAACAAGGTTAGCATTTTAGTAAAGGAGCAGCTCTAATCTAGTTGAGGTTCAGAGGCTTAAAGACTATTCCAGAGACTTTTAAATCTCACCCTGATACTGATCACCTAGAAATTTTCTGCAGCTCTTACGAGATGCCGAATAGGGTTAGTAGTTACCAGATATTGCTAAACCAGATCAAGCCATCTACACAGTTGCAGGTAAAAAAAAACCCAAACAAACCAAAACACACACACACAAAAAAACTCAAACAAACAAAAAAACCCAACCAATAAAACCAGAAAATCATCTCTCTCCTGTCTTTTCTTCCACCTTGGCAGAAAGCTGTCAGTTCTAAATAAACAGATCTAAAGAACTCTGAATTTTTCATTTCCTAGGCTATAATACTTACAGGTCATTGAGGGGACATATCAAGAAGCATGGAAATACTTGAGAACCCCTGTATTAGCATGAGGTATAATGACACACCTAACTGGGTGATGTGTAACAGAAATAAGTTTTTCAACTGGCTTTCCGTACAGTCAATTATTGCAGTAGCAGTACTATGGTTGTAGGCTGTCCCTGAATGGAAAATGTGTTCATCTGTTGATATACAAACACTCTTTCTTTTAACAACTTTCAGAGGACAAATATTATACCTTGCTCATTTGGAATTCTATTCTCCTGAGACTGAAATATCTAGTTTAGGAATGACAATTAAGGCCTGCAGTCAAAATGCGATTTCAGTTTTAACTTAGTTGACAGTCTAAGTTACATCTAATTAGAGGAAAGGTGAATGACTCCAAGAGGCAATTAGAGAAACATCATCATTACTCTTCACTAGACCCAAATATAATAAAAGGAAAACAACTTTTTTGGAAGGGAGTTGCTACTACAGCAGGTAAGCCCCAAGGGGAAAGTCAGGGCGAGGGACCAGAGCAATGATGAGCATGTCATCTGACTGTTGCTTTTTGAAAAGGTACCCTCAATTCTTCAGAAGATTTCTTAAAAATATCTGTCACTCAAAGGGCAACACTGTTTACTCCTGCTCCTGATATGAGGAAGACATCAAGGAGGCTTGTGACCTGCAGTTGCTGTGTTCCTATGTTTGTGCTGGTATTTGCAAAAACAAACTTTTCTGTTTCTATATAAACACTCCCAAAATCCACAAGCATCTGCAACATTTTATATGCTGTTTATGTTAAAAGAACACAAAACAAACTTAACAAATCCGGCAGCTTTCAGAAAGTGCATGGCCCTTCAGCAGCACAGAACTCATCTGTCTTAACTAGACTGAAGTACCTGTTTGACATCTCACTGTACAAACGTATTCCAGCATAGTTCTTCACCTTTTGGAATACTCAACCATAAACTAGTGGAGAATTAGGAGAAAATCTGAGCACTTGACTTTGACAGGCACACTCAGTCACAGGCATACTCAAAGTCCCAACCGTAAGTAGTTTCCAGTCCCTGTTTAAGCGCAAATTATTCTGCTCTTGCATTATGGAAGACCATGTACCTGCGTTCATTACAGGTGCCAGGTGGGACATCCAGCTGGAGACCATAACTGAAGCCCCAGCTCAAGGAATTGACCCCAGCAATGCCAGTCATTTTTGTAAGGGCTATTCCAGTGGATGGTAGTGAAACTAAGAATGTTTACAAATGTTCAGTTCATAAAACCAAATGCAGAGGGCCAACTTATGTTTGGACTTTCAATCTGAAAAGCTCGGAGAAGCCACCTAAGTGGGTTCTGGCAGGAGTAGCCTTGCTCTTGGCAGTTTAGTACTAAGCTTTAATTAGTACGTGCCACTTTCTCAATCTGCCTTGTACTTAAAGCAAAAGGAGATAAATATTTTTCACAGTCAGCTGGAGCAGCAGATTTGTCTCACAAAAACACATTCCTTAGTGTAACACTCATGTGCTCTATGTTGTTATTTCCTCATCCGTCAGTGTTGTGTTCATGTGTTTCACTACATAATGATTATTGATCTGCAAGCACTCCTTCATTACAGCAGCTATGGTAAAGTAAATGGGAAACATCAGCATCTGGGTGTAGTTTGACTCACAAAATGCTCCTCTTCATTATTCTTTATTCTCTTCATAAAATGAAACATGTATCTTACAGTAATTTTAACATAATCATACTGCAATACAAATGTTGCATTTAAACAAAGTTGTTTGAAAGCTTGATTGTACATATGAAAAAATATCTAAGTACGAACTGTATTTAAAAAAAATAATTCTGAACTTCATGATTTAAACTAGTTAATCAGTTACGATTGCTGTAAGGTAGTTGGTTCAGTAACCAGGTGCATCACAAAAACTGCTGGTGAGCAATTCTTTTTCTTTATTGGGATGATGTTTAATTTTTTTTTTTAATTATTTTTTTTACAAAACACTCTTCCACTTTCATGTTTCAGTGACTAATTGCACTTTGGAATAAAAAAAAAAAATAATCCTCCCACTGTTAGGTTGCATCAGGTTTGGTTGGAATATAAGGGCATTGAGATGAAAGAACCCTTCCCTTCTCTGCAGGGACAAGTTCCATAAACTACAGAAGAAGGAACAGGTTCAGAAAACAAGGGTTGGAAAACAGAATCTTTATGGCCAAGTTGGAATACAAGAGGGTTTTTGTTTCTTTAAAGATGGGGTGTGCTTTACAGGTAGTTGTTAAAACCCTTTCTGCAAAGTTGCACAATTATATAAATAAAAATATTGCTCAAATTGACCAAGTTCTCCATCATGTGGTCATGTAGCTCTATTAAAAATTAACCACTCAAGGTTCAAGAGTGCCATTTCACTTAACGTACAGGTTTGTGCCTGTAGACTTCTCTACCAAAACATTTTCCTGAGAGATCTTTTGCATAAGACCACATCAATCAAAAAGTTCTCAACACAGAAAAGCATATACTATGCTCTACAATTCTATCTTATATAAAATATAGTAATAACCTTTTGAAGTCAAAACTTGTCAACGTATCAGGCTGCTGCTGCAGGCCCAGCTTGAGTTCAGTGTTCTCAATTGTCATCCGCCAGTTGTTTTTGTAAACTAGAAGATGTGAGAAAACAATGTTAGTGCTTTTTAGGAAACTCAGATTCCCCATAAACAGACCATTTCCATTTCTGAAGATGACAACTTCTAAACCAGCACTTCTATATCTTGATACAATCAATACGGATTTCAGATGGGGAAAAGCACCTCAATTTCTTAAGCAAATGAGTTGCTTACACAGACATGACTCACTTCAATGAAGCTGATTTCAGCCTAGGAGAAATCTCAAATACAAGAGACTTCTTTCGCATAGATCCAGGATCTGCCCCAGGCCACAGAGTCAATGATTATTTAAGGGGCTACAACAGTTTAGAAAGCAACAACCACAGGGCACATCCCTCACCTCTCCAGGTACTCCTTGACGTTGTTGTAGCCGTAGAACTTGGCCAAGTGGATGAGCATGCCTGTGGCACAGCGCCCGTCCTGCCGGCGGCAGTGGCTGCAGTTGCACACCCCCCGGCAAGGAGGACAGATCCAGGCCTGCAAGGGGGCAAACACAAGAAGGGGGGTAAAGGCAAGCCATGAGTAAGGTTGTATTCACCTTTGCATTGCTTAGACAGACAAGAGTATGGCTTCCTTACTGTGTGATTGCTCAGGGCAAGGTTTTGAAAGCCTGAATCAGCCAGCCAACCAACCTTGTTAACACTTTCCAAATTCTGCAGGATTAAAGAAATTATTAAGTATTGCCCTTTTGCTTGAATACTTCTGATTCTGAAGACTGAGGCGCTCTGATCTGTTCAGTATGAATTTTAAAAAGACTAAAGCCATGCGTAATGCCTAATGATAACTCATCCTATGTCAAGCTGACTGTAACAAACTCCCTAAAAAATAAGGGGTACCCACTGTGACAAGTTTCACTGGCTCTGCCTGCTGGCATAGCCCTATTCCTGAGACCAAATTACTCAGCGTGTACATGGAGCCAGGCATCTCCCAGCTGCTCAGCAACTGGACACGGAGGTGCAAGTGCAAACAGCCTGCATTACAGTATAGCAGCCATTGCCACACTGGGCCATTAGTTCTTCATGGTCCTTCGGAAGAGCCCAGAAGCCCATCTTTAATGCAAAGGTGGGGAAGACAAGGTCCCAGGACAAGCTGAGGACAGAGAGAATTGGCAGCAGCCTGTGCTCTCTCCTGGCTCAGTGCCTCAGGGGACAACAGAGAAAAGGGACACAACTCTAAGACTTTTAGGTATTCTTCTCCTTTTTTCTGATATTTAAAAATTAGAATCTGAAAAAAGGAATCTGCTTTGTATGCCACCTTACTGAGAGCATTAAAAAGAGGGTACATTTTGGCATTTTTCTGAAAGGGGACAGATTCCTTTTCTTAAAAGCTCTCCTGCTTTCCCTTCACTATCTGGCAAGCAAGTGGAGCTTCAAAGCATGAAGCTGGATAGATTGTAACCCAGGTCCAGCACCTTCCACTCGAGTTCCACCACAATCAGTGTCAATCATAACAGTACTACAGACCTTCCCATGGCAAAAAGCTTTGAACACCACATTATCATGAGCATATATTCATCGCAGCTTACTAAGAAAACCATATCCATTACATGTTCTTTCCAAGACCAAGAACAGATACTTACTGGATCAAGCAGGGCTGATTTAACATCTTCCCCATATCGATTTCGAAGACACGGTCCACAAAACTGCCCCCTTACTCCTCCACAGCCCTCGTTGCGACAGATTGTCTTCGTATCAATTGTCTTTTGTCGACACTGGTGACAAGTACTACCCTAAAATTGGGAAGGAGGAGAAATATGTATGTATGAAAGACACCCTAAATGCCTGTTGCTGGACTTTCCTAATATATCTGCTGATAGCAAAGGACAAACTTCAAACCAAAGTCAAAATCAGCAATGAAAATCCTAGTAATAACCATAAGTTCTGTTATTATGATAAATCATATAGTTATCTGGAGAGATGCTAGGGATTTCACAGAGATAGTGCCTGGCCTCAGTTGCACTGTCTCAAACTACATGAACCTCATGCTGCAGTTCTGATCTTCCCCTCTATCTAGGAAAAAGCTAAAACTTTTCAGAAGATGACCTCTTGACTCATCTCTGCAAACACAATGAAGCATGCAACACACAGCAAGCTCATCATCTAGATCTTTATGACAATTAATAATAGCCAAATCTGGTGAAGGAAAGGAGGAAGAGTTCCACCAAGAGCTTTGGAAACTACCCAGCCTGTACAGAAATGTTGCTTCCACAGGGTACAAGGAGCACAATTATTTAATGGTACACCCCGCACCACCACCACATTTATATTAAGTGAGAATGAGAGATAAAAGGGATGCCAAGTCTTATCAGTAGTGAGTCATAGCTACAGCAAATTCTACTTAACAATTCTATGGCAAGAAAGCACTTCTTTGTAGAGGCAAAAAGTTGGTGGGGCATATCAACCAGCATGGGCAAGCCCAGGGAAGCCTGGCAAAGCTTTCAAAGTTGTGCTTGTGTAATATAATAATGCAGCGCTGCACTCTCCAGAACACACACCTTTCAGCAAACACCACATGAACTGTTAAGAGACTTTCAATTTCAAATTAATAGATGGAAAAAAATGCAGCCACTTACTAGAACTTTGTCATAGATTTTGTCTTTAACAGTGATTGCAATGTTGTCCAAGTCCTCCTCAGTAATATCCTCTACTGGACGGTGAGATGAATATTTTGATGATCTCCTTCTCTTGCGCACTCCACAATCCCCCTGCTAAACAAACTCATCTCAACGCCTTTTGTCTGTTTTCCCAAAGACTCTGCCACCGCACTTGGTGACAAATTCTTTCATTTATAATGCATACACGGTCTAGAGGGGACAAGCTACGAGCTTACAGACCATTGGAAGAACAAGAATAGAGTTTCCAAATGATCTCTGCCTATTTCTCTCCCTCTCCTCCCTAATCTTTTCTCTACTTCCTTTATTATTTATTGTTTCTATGTTCTTCCTTCCCATCATTGCTACTTCTGTTTCCATAAATTCCTAACATGGTTTTCTGCTCCCTCCTTTTCTTTGCGTTCCCTGCACACCTCCATTGTAACTCTTCATACTCCATTTCTTCCCCCTCAAAATCAGGAACCATAACCATCTGTCTTCCCATGCTTCGCTTGTCCAATCTCTTAGCATGCTCTAATTGCTTTCCTCAATGACAACCTCTAATGTCCTGCAGAAAAAACCTTTTACTGAAGTTTTAGGTGAGTACTGCCATACACAGCCCTTTCTTATTATACTGTTTGTTATTTTGAAGACAGTCTTCCACTCACTATTAAGTGCTTTTTTTTTCCTTCCAGATATCTTTCTCTTTGACCTGAAATATGGATCATCACTCTGCCCCTCATGAGATTTCAAACTTCATGTACATGTCTTATCTGGTCCTTAGCCTTTGCCCTACACCACTCTTAACATTTAATTTGTCCTTCACCCCAGATGAGCTCTATTGTCTTCAAAATAGCCATTTACCACTCCAGATTCTCATTCAGTGCTACTCCTTTTTCAATAGCCAAGTTCCCTCTATAATGCTTTAACTATGCCCAGCATTCACTCCTACAAGCAGAACTGGGATCCAGCACATGCAAATGCAAACTTAAAGAGTCTTCCTCATAAAAGGCTCTACAGTAAATATAACGAAAGCAAATGACCACCATAAGCTAAAGGAGGGAAAAAAACAGATTTTAAAAAAATGGGGAAGAACAAAACCTGCAACTTTTGAATGGCTAGCCAGTACATCAGCAGTTGGTTAGTGCAGATTCCCTTCATTCATTCTTGGTTCAGCTATCTAACTCCTATCTTCCCTCCACTATTTCCAGAGAAGTGTTTTTACTGATTTTTCCTGAGCCAGAAGATAGAGATCTGCTTGGTCAACTCCTCCAGCCCCACTGCTTTGCCACTTGTGGGCCTTCTACACTGTGGGTTCTAATAATTTTCAGATAATAAATAAATAATAGACCATAAGTAAACTGATTTGTTATATGTGTAACAACACAGGTCACAGATAGAGCCCAATTAGCAGGGAAAAGATGAGTCACGAAGGCCTGAAGACAACTTCTTCTGTAGCTAATCCCGAAAAAAGGTTCTCATTAAGTTTCTGTTGGATGTGATTTCTGCTCTTAGTGTTGACCAGCAATTTAAATAAGTGTTTCCTAATCCCTGACTACCAGAGATATCAAAGTCTGGCAAATACCAGAGTGAGTCTCTTCTTCAAGAGGTTTTGTTGTCTATAGCTACGGAAGTGTTCTGCAAATTTGACAGCCGAAACAGTAAATTTTTCCAAGGCAAATTTCTCTGGTGGACGAGCATTTCTGGTTGGGTTCATGCGACGTGTTATCTGGCCTTCAGAAAATGTCCTCCTTGGGGTTTTCTTCTGTTTCTGGAAAGATAAAGTGATTCAGTTATGTTTGTAGTGTTAAACACCAGAAATTATCTCAAAATATCTGTGCTATCATGAACTAATCTGTTCCTCTCCCACTCCTTATTTTTAAGCCAAACCTCGCCAATTTCTAGCATTCTTAAGTGTTCTCCCTACACGCCATACCTTCTTGCTCTTTTTAAAACACCACACTTTCAGTGTCAAATTCTATGCAAATTAATGTCACAGAACTATACCAACATTTTTTGTATGGCATATTAAGGGCTAGTTCCCACTGTTCTTCAGCAGCAGAAGGTTCAGATTTTGCCACATATTTAATGCATCTTCAAGGAATAACGTGAATTGAAGTTTATTTTCTTTTGTATTTTTCAAATTGAAAGGCCGTTAATAAGTTTCTTCTCCTACTTCCAGATTCCCAGATCTGGAAAATACTAGGAGGCACAGGATTTGCTTTTCCTATTGTCACACCTGCCAATTTCTGCATGAAATAATGCAGACATAATGCAACAGAAGTGCTGCATGGACACCCACCATAAAGGCATCTATTGCATCTGACAGGATAAACAAGGTGTAGGAAGCAAGTCTGCTTGCTGCCATATTCTTTAGTTAATTCTTTTAAAAGAAGTGAAAGGCACATCACAAGGAGACAGGCTGGAAGTCAAACACCAAGCAGAAGAGATAACTAGAATACTCCTGATGCCCTGCTCCCTCCTCAAGTAAAGATAATAAAGAAAAGTAGCAGGCTTACATATGTATTCAAAGGATGTTTACATTTCTATAGCATTTAACTAGAGCTAGCAAGGTTACAGGCTTTCAAAGACTCTAGAATTTGGGTTCACCTTTACACCTCACAAGCAGCACACCAGCATTTCTATATGAGTTTCCCAAAGACATGGCCCTGGAATTTCTCCTCAAATTTCTTCATCTTATAATACATGTGGAAAAACATCACTCTACAGAGAACCCAAAGGGGTTGACAGTTTTCTGCATCTAGCCAAGAAAAGCCAGTTGAAATAACTACATTATTATCCTGGGTTCATGTTGAACTGGTTGAATTTCATCAACATAGCTCTACTGGGAAGGGTGGATTTTAAAAGAAAAGCCTGCCAAGAGGAAATTAATTGGGAAATTAGCAGGATCTAAACACAAACCAACTACTCTTCTGTATTCCCATATATACAGACATTTGTCTAGCATCTCAAAAGCATTTCTGGAGCAAAAACTATGAAGTAGCATCTAACCTTGGTCTCCGTATTTCTTCATGAATTATCTTACAAAATTCCGTGTCCTCACGTAACCCTTGGTATATAAATACTGACCAACAGCAAATCCATACAAATAGAGTGACCAAAACCAAAGAAAACCAGAACAAAATTGGTGAAGGTGTTTCATTGGGAAACATACTAATCCTAAGTCTAGCAAAAACACCTGTCAGCTCTAGCTGGTACTGGGGACTTACCGAAGGAGTCGACGCGGGCGTTTTCACTGGGAACAGGTCAGGTATGGAATTCAGTTCTGCCAGCAACTGGGCAAGCTGAAATCAACAGTGATGCCGCATTGAAAACGCACTGCAAACTTGCAAATAAGCAACACATATCATCCACTCTCTGCAGGCACCCTGAATTATATCTAAAGATATGAAGTTTCAGTGCATGAAACCTTTCTGGAGGCACTTTATTTAAGTAGGGCTCATAAAAGGGGCTCATTTACCCCTGAATGCACAAAACTTTTGCAGGCAATACTAACTTCACAGCTCCCATTATTTCTTACTGGCAATTAGACCAGTTTTGTTAAAGCAGCACCGAGGAAGCCTATTACGACATGGTTATGATATCAATGACCAACAATGAGAAATTCACAGTTCATATGACAGGAGGGAGAAGAGTAAGACAGGGGTGCCCTTGGCAGCAAGAGCCCTTGAAGCTCTAGTAGAGGACTGTAACATGTTTCCTGTGAAGTATTTTACTAAGTGACTGCTGATATATCTGTGCTTTTTGCCAGGGAACAACATGTCCTCTTAAACACTGACACTGCAGCAGGGAAACCTGGCTTGACATTTTATAGTGGTCCTTAGTAGAAATGGCTAGAAACATCCCTTTTCCTATCATAAGAGCTTGCGCTGATTCCACAGACACTGCAACCACAGCCAGCAATGCTAAATACCCACTGCTTCGTGCAGATACACAAAGCAACATGGGTACACGCTCATTTGCAAAGTCATAAAACAATTAAGCCCTGCTGGCAGTTCCCCACACCATGGCATATGCAGTATCAGAAGCACCATGTAGGAGATGTCCTGGAGGTGCCTTTGAGCAGAAGCAGTGACTAACAGATCCAAAAAAAATATGGATCTGTTCTGTAAGGCCAGGATGAGGCTATCTTCTGAAAAGCTAGCAACAGCAAGGGTGCGTCAGGCTGCTAGCTGTCCCTGGGACAGCCATACCAATCACGAGATCAAAAGCTGGATAGCAGCATTTCTCAGGTAGGACTTCAGAGTGACATTTATTAAGAGCTATTCAATGTCATTACAGTAGCGCAGCTAAGATGCTAAAGAATTTCACACTGGTTGAACTAGAAGGAAGGGTGGGAGGTCAGAAGGAAGGGCAGCAAGACCAACACAATAGCAGCGAGGAAAAATGATTAGAAAAACAGGTAGAAAACTAAAGCAAGTTTTCACTTGAGAGCTGTAGGCCCACACATCCAAGAGGTGTACTTGAGCCCCAAGGCTGCTTGGAGGCCGCAACTTTTCCTGCAATATAGTAAAATCAAAGGAGCCACTGAGGACCCAGCATCAACTCAGGTTTGCACAGCAGCATGATAATTACAGAGAGCTGGTGGCATTTTGGACAACAGAGGAAAATGCATTAGGGAACGATCAGAGTCTCTTTTCCCTCACCTACACGTGCCTGCATACACACACACACTTTCAGTAGATACACAGCAAAGAACAATTAAACATCACATGCCACACAACTGAAAAATTACATTTATCATCCTCCGCAGTTTTTAGCTGTCTTTCCAATCAGTAACTGCAGCAGATCTCTCAGAAACAAACAAAAACCCAGAAACTCTTGTGTAAATGACACCACGAACCACCTGATGGGACAAGCTGGTTTTCTGACATGTTCTGAATGTAAGACTGAAACTGGGGCATCTGTAACTTTGTTCACGTCCACATACAACTTTGCTTTTAAACTCGTGCAGGCTAGTCCTACGTGAGGCTATTTTAGGGATAACTGCCTGAGTGCTAATGATCCTCTAGGGTTTTCCAAGGTTGAAAAGGTCAAACACAAACCACCATGAGATCCTCCCAAAGTCTCAGCACAGCACCAGACAGGTATCTAAAATTCAAGTGTGATGAAAGTAAGTACTCAGATGTAAAGGTCGGAGAACAAAGCACTGCTCTTAATTCTTACCATGGCTTTATTTTCTTTAATATTCATGGCTCTCTTAAGCAAAGCACTGGAAGTTTCCTCCTGTGTTTCTTTAATGTCTTCTTCAGATTCTGAAGCAGAGCCCTCTAGTTTGTCCCATCGCTTGCAGCTTATTTCTTTTGAAAGAGGTGTGAGGGATTCATTGTTCTTTAGAGGTAAGTTAGAAAAAGCCTGTTCAGGCACTTTTTTCTCAGATGACTTTCTGGTAGGAAACTGAAAGGAAACACGAAGGCCAAACCTTCTCTTGGGAGAAACTTTCTTCTTCACCTCTTCCTCCTCTTCTTCCTCACTACCCAATAAATTATCGTGTTCTTCATCACTCACATCTGACTCTGTTGCCTACAGGCAGGAAAAAATCCCATGTTACATCATCAGCTGTGATTCAGGCAAGGTAATTTTTAAACCACTAATTTTAGGCAGCAGTCTCACCACTTGAATGCACTGTCATAAATTCACCTAAATCAACAAATTTTTAAAAGCATATAACTTCTCCCTGTGCAGAGACCAACACAAAATCTGCGTATTAATATTGTCTGAGATACAGACAAGGCTGTCTTCAGAGGAACAATCTTGCCCAACACAGTCAGTCTACAAGTTCTCATTTCTAACATGGGATATTACATTAAATAAAGCTTTTTTTCCACTTTCAATACAATACATATTTTTCTTCAGCATGAAGAATGAACATCACAGTGTATCAGAAACCTACTAGAACATGAAGTTTGCACAGAAAAGACAGAGAAAAATAAAGTCAACCTATACATTCATGCGTGGGTGACTGCCTTTACCAGAACTCCTTTCTTGTTCACATCCACCTCGCTTGAAGTGAAGCCTTCAAACGCTTCTGTTTCAGAATCAGTGTCTTCAGTGAAAATCCTCCGCAGTTCTTCAGTGAGGTATCTGGACTGAAATCGAACGCCCTGTAAAAATATCAGCCAATAGCTGTGAGAAAGAATCAGATACCAAGTAGTCACACACTCACAATAAACAGGTTCTGAGGTTCAAGCAGGTACCAACTAGGTGGCATGTGCTGTGAACACACTTTGCAGGAAAAGAAAAAAAAAGCAGAAGGGTTTCAGCATTAAGTTACTTAACTCAGCAGGATTTTTTTTTCCTCATTTTGAGCACAAGGCTCTAACTGAGCTGCTTGTGGGGGGAAACTTTCTTCTTCACTTCTTCCTCCTCTTCTTCACTACTACCCAATAAAACTAAACTATCAGTTTTCTTATGTGTAAATTACCATGTTGTTGTGTGTGTTCTTTTCTGGATGTAAAAAAGCAGGCCTTGAATGGCTTTGTATTGAAGAAAATACAAACTACAGCCACAGTAAGAAAGAGCCCTCCTTTTTTTCACTTAGCAGTAGAAACAACACTCTCCTCTTCCTGCAGCAGCTCTCAATGCTCCTGGAGATGGAGTTTGCTCCTCCTCACGCTGTTACAGCATCATTGAAGTGACAGATACCAGCACAAAACCACAAAGCTTTGAACAGCCTGATTAACATCCCCCCCACCTTCCAAATGCTTAACTCTCTCTGTTTTAGTGGTGCAGTTTATCATTCAAATGTGTTCTAGAATACACAGATCCCAAATTTCTGTCTGCAGACTTGGAAGTCCAAAGATGAGCAACAAAGTCCTACAAGGAGAGGTTAAGGGAACTGGGCTGTTTATCCTGGAGAGAAGGAGGCTGAGAGGAGACTTTATCGCTGTCTACAACTACCTGAAAGGAGGCTGTAGCATGGAGGGTGTTGGTCTCTTCTCCTGAGTAACAAGTGATAGGATGAAACAGCCTCAAGTTGCACCAGGGGAGGTTTAGATTGGATATTAGGAAAAATTTCTTCACGGAAAGTGTTGTCAGGCATTGGAACAGGTAGGAAGTGGGGGAGTCACCATCCCTGGAGGTGTTTTAAAGATAGGTAGATGTGGCACTTAGAGACATAGTTTAGAGGTGGACGTGGCAGTGTTAGGTTAACAGTTGGATCTGATGCCCTTAGAAGTTTTTTCCAGCCTAAATGATTCTATGATTCTAAGTAAAAAAGTCAGGCCATGAAAAACACACTAAGATCTCATAAAGACTCTCTTCATGATATGCACATTACCTACCAATTAAACACAATGCATTTACTAAATCAGAAATATATTTCCCTACTTTCAGTCAGACTTAGTAGAAGACCATCTGTGAACTTATCCTTGTTAGTCTCCTGAAAGGCTTGTTCATGGTAAGAATATAACCCATGTCCACAGCGCACCTGCCTCTTGAAAGTCAGCCACACTCACTTAAGTTTGTTTCCCCAGTTTTCCTCTGCTATTTCTTCCTCCCACACAAGATACAAAAATGACCTTTCATATGATGCACTCGCTAAATATCTTTATTCTTCCTTTTAATTCCCTCCTTTTCCTGACTTTAATTACACACTTCTTTACGTTAAGATAATATCTGGTGAAAAACAGATACAATAGATGAGTGGAAAAACTTACAGGGGAAAGGGAGCGGGGAGCTACTGCATATGCTGTTTCTTTACACTTAAACATCTCCTACAAATTATTACGGGTAATTGGAATGAGTTTTCTCTGAGCAAAATTACATTATTCTTTTGTTGATAGCTGCGGTGCAGCTGCTTGAGAAAGGAACAAACACAATAGGGAAGTTACTTTGAAGTTAAATTGCATATCTTGGAGGGAAACTGAAGTTTTTATGCATTCTGTGTTTTCATGAAATTCCACAATGAAGGCTGGCGTGGGGGCGAATAAGCTGCTAGCTGAATTGACTAAAAATAGCACATTTAGAGCTATGCTGTTACACCTATGAAGAAAAGTCTACACAAGGTAAAAGATGCATGAGGCATACCTACAGGAGAAGCGGCTGAAAGTCAGCAGAAGGGCAGAGATTTGGGGAATAGGATTGCAGAAAGCCATGAGGAAAAGCAGACACACAGAGATCGCTACTTGTTAATGTATGTGCGCATCAGCATCCAAGGGAACACCTGATGCACTGACATCCCATTCACTACCCCAGCAGGGCAGCTGACTTGCCTCCTTTCCCAGCAACTACAATTTTTTCTGAACTTCACATCATTTTGCTCTTCCCACCAAAACTTTTTAGTTTCCTGCACAACGAGGACCTATGGTCTTTCTCAGTGATAGTGGTGTTTGGCACCATAAATGGATGGAACTCAGGATAAAAACAAAATAAAGTTTTTATTGTGCCATTTAGTCGTAAAGGAGTTAAACTCAATACTGATGGAGATTTAAAATAATTCTCAGCCCAAGAGAAACAAAGAAATGGTGAGGAAGGCTGCAGTGCCAGCTGTAAATCTGGAACAAGTCTCACTGGGATTCCCAGTAAGGCATGTTCAACTAACAATACCAAGCTCAGCCACAGCATTTTTCATCAGAGGATTTAAAAATGTTTGGCAGCAAAGTTCATTATCATCACCTCCATCTCACGGGTTGGAAAACCAAGGCAGAGAGAAGCAAAGCAAGGTGCCTGCAGTCCCCAAGCAGGCAGCAGAAGCTCAGGCTCCATCACCACCACTCTCCTCGTTGATCCTTCTTCATGCTCCACACAAAGTCACAAATAGAAGAGCAAGCTACCTCCCCGTTTTCTGAAGTTATCAAGACCACTGTCTAGCAACAAGATTACAAAGCAATTCAGAGACCAGAATATTTCACTATGTTTTAGCCACCATCTTTCTCCATAGCAGATCATGGCTCTACCCCCAAATGGCTTCCGCGCTCTCCTAAGGCCATTCGCCTACAAAGGCTCAGAAATAGCATATACTCGTACAAGCCTCATCCTGTCTGTTTCCTTTGCTAACTCTAGTCATCTTCCTTTTCCTCAGCACCTCTTAACCACGTACTGACCTGACAAACTAGGAAAAGGCATTTTCCATTTTGTTATTAATGGAACAGAGGGACCTTTTTGACAGAACATCTGACAAAAGTATCTTTTAGCACATTAGCCCATATCTGCCAATTATATAATTATAAGCTTCTAAAAGACTAAAAACTAAAATTTCTGGCAGCCAAGATGGCACACCAGTTCTCTTCCTTTCTTGTGAATTCAGCTGGTACTACCAGCTACCAAATCAGAGATTGAAAAATATCAAATTGCTATGCTGATCCAAGCTACTTCATTGTTAAGAGAGCGGAGAACCAGCAAGTTGCACAACTGCAGCAGGAGCTGATGGTTTCTGTGGGTCACCACCGCCAAACCACGATTTTAGTGCAGATACAGCACTGACAGAAATTAATGCAGAAACAACATTGAGATACATTTCTGGAATAAATACCTTGAAGTCTGCACACTCACAAATGCCCATCTATTATCATGTATTTCCACTGTCTTATGTATCCAGAGCACACCAGACCAGGATGGTAATTCTCTCTTTTCTGTTTGCTACACTTACTTACCTACTTCACTTAAGCTCACTTTCTAATGAAACACATTTCCCTTTTTATATTATAATAGAGTTTTAAAAGCAATCATTAAATCCTAAGAAGGATAGTAAGTTTGTTTACATTTCTTTTTAATATGGGGACTGCAGATTACGGGGTTTTCTGTGAGATATGGCTCATGAAGCCTTGACACAGGCTCAGAGTAATACTGCACCTAAAGAGCATAACTGGGTCACGGCAATACATTCCTACCTTTTGTTCTGACTCCAGGTGATCAAAACAAGCATAGCTGTCTTCTGACAACAACCTCTGTTTGGAAGCATCATCTTGGAACCCAATAAAATCTTTGTCACTGGGAGCATTAAAAATGTCAGCCACATCCTGGGGTATCTGTTTCTGATTCAAAGGGAGACAGAAGATACAAGTCAGACAGGCCAACTTAATAGGAAAATTCAACTTGGCAACAGTACAACTTATTTTTATACTCCTATGCAAGTACAAATCTGTGTCACAAAATATGCTACATGTAAACCGTACCTCATTTAGCTAAACTCCAGGAAAATACTGTACAGACTGGTTTAATTCCTAAATACAGACTCCAGACTTGTGGCTAGGGAGGGGATGCAACATGCAGGGTTTAACTCCACAGAACAGTATTTCTCAGACATAAAAATATATGTGTGTGCCTCATCTTTGCAAGCACGTGCTAAGGGCACCCTTTATCTGCAGTGAAACCCACCACAGCTCCTCCTCTTACAGAGCAATGATGGCTCAGGGGTGAGGAACACACCGTCAGATATAATGCAACGTTAATCAAGTACAAAGAAACCTTACCATTAGATCTGATAACAGTACTGTTACGTATTTTAGCAGACATCTGGCTAACTCCAAAAATAAACCCAAAGCAACTCATTCTCCTTGGTCAGTACTGCCACAGGGCTTTTTCCACTATACTTGGTAAGAAAGTTGCAAACTCATTTCTCATTTGCTAGAAGCCTGCAGGAGGAAGCACTGCCAAGGACAGGCAGCTGCACCTTCTGAGGTGACCAAGGTCACAACTTTAGAGTTCTACAAGTCCAGTCCCAGCACAGAAGGAGATTCATACCACAACATCCAGCCATTCCCTTGGCCATGTACTTCACCAAGCACTTTGGCTATACTTGCCCACGTAACGGGCCAGCAAGGAAGGCTTCAGACAGCTCCCGCCTAGGCCGCTTTAGGATTTGGTGTGTAGAAGGATGGGATGAACAGATCCAGCTTTAAAAACTGAGGCAGAAGGCATTTTGCCAAGTTTCAGAACACAATTTTACACATCTCAATATCATCTGCAAAACCATTCTGACATTCACAGAAATGCCTGGGTAGAAAAGTGTCCATATCACTCACTAGCACTCAGATATTTATCTTCTACATCCCCAGAACCATATGCACACATCATGCTCATTACTCTTACTTGAAGTAAACCTCTCTGCTGTTTGCTGTGTGCTGAAGCCACAAGTGGATTTCTCACTTCTCTCACTAGCTCTCAGAAACACAGGATCAGCAGCTGCCCAGTGAGGGACCAGCCCCCCATCCAAAGGAGGTCTCTTGAACATTCAAGAGAACTTCCCCAAGATGAACTCCAGAACAGAGAGCAGCTTGCCTTGTCCGCTGTCATAGACAACCGAGATTACTCATACAGGGCCCCATATAATTATTTTTATTATTATTTTGTCTTTTGTTGTTGTTGTTTGGTTTTGTTTGGTTTTGTACCAAGGCAAATGGCCCAAAGGAGATTCGTTCTCCAAAAATAATGTTGCTGACAAAATTCCATTTCCATTAAAAGAGCAAGCAGCACCTTGACCAAAGCTTCACTCTCTGAAATAAGTTATAGTAATAGGCATGCATGGGCTTACTTTTGCTCTTGCTCCACTTTTATAAAGCTGATGCAAACTGATAGAAAACTGATTTACTGTTGCTCAACCAAAAGCAGAGGTGACCTCTGAACAACTGACCCTTGGGGGCATATAATGGCCCAGCCCAGCGCCCTGCTGCTGCAGGAGTCCTGCTGTCCACATTTGAACCCCTTCAGATATTCCCTCCCCATCACCACTTACAACAAACACCCAGAATCCACCTCCATTGCTGTGACGGAATTCACTCAGTACAAAACAGCCTTAAAAATGAAACATTATGCATTTTAGAAGAAAAACATACAAGGAGCTGTGAGCCTCGTTGCTATGAATAAATCGTTTCCAGGAGCCACTGCATTAGTTCATGTGCTATTGTACAGCTGGGTTAGCCACTGCTGTGATTACTGTATGCCTAACTAATTTCTTCTTCTTCGTCTATTACTTCTGCATCTGCACCAGAGGGGCCGTTATGGGGCTGTAATTACTGATTTTGAACAAAGAAAAAAAAAATTCTTACCCAGTAGAAGCCCTTTTTTGAAGGTACTGATTTAAGTAACTTACTGCAGAATTTCAAAGATGTTTAATTTGTGACTTGTTCACTGTAGCCTGACTGCAAAGAATCCCATTCAGTCATCGATGAGTCCACATTTCACCGAAGGCGCTTAGGTTAATAACAGACGAGACCTGACACATCCTCCAGGAGTTTAAAATGAGCACCCCCATGGCTAAGCCTGCTGATTGCCAGTATTTCTACACCTGAAATCACAGCAGACAGACACCAAAGACGATCCTGCACCAAACATCTCTGCTGTGATGGGTCGGTTCACTGTTATTTCTTGTGCAGTCCTGGAAGCCACCAAGATTTCCATCTTTAACTTTCAATTAAAATACATTTGGAAACTGATTTATAATCAGCATCAGAGCCTAGCATTTTAACTCTGTCAACAAAGTAGCATATACCAAGAATGAAAATATACATCTGCCTAAATACAAATGTCAAAATATTAATCTATTCTAAACATTTTACTTCAAGAGAGGATCTTTGTCCCGCTAGACCCCTAAGAAAGGCAGGAAGGCAAAGAGGTGATGAACATTTCAAGCTTGCTCAGGGAAAATGTTTCAATGTGAACAGACCACAGGTTCAGACACAATGGTCTGCTGAAGTGCTGCAGAGACGTGAGAAATACTGTCTTTTAAAGATACTTTCTACAAGAAGCGTAGTACTGCAAATCTAGTAAAAGCCAGAAATAATTCACAGCTGCTGAAAAAAAACAAGTCATATTTCTAGTAGGAAATTTTATAGCTATTGAGCTCAGTTATTTTTGCACACAAAATACACTTACTTGTTTAAAACACCCAGAAAGTACTTTTCGAAATCAATCAAAAACATTCCCTGCTACAAACAGCACACAATCCCACAATTGCCAGAATAACCAACCCTCACCATGTTTTTCCAACAAAAGATCAAAGTTCAAGACACCCCCATCTCTCAGTTTTCCCTTCTCTGACTTCCACAACCTACCACCAGTACCCCCCAGGAGCATAGCTGGGTTTGTTGGGTTGCAGGGAGGAGAGCTATGGTTCCCGCAGAACGAGGAGCAGCAGCCTATATGTGTTCCTGGGGGCTGGCAGACTTGTCACCAAGGGCCAAGGGTGACAGACCTGTTTTGGTGATTCTCCTGCACTCACCATGTGAGTGATGGGAAAAGTAAGGCACCTGAGGCCCCCACCAGTCAAAACATTTTTCCAAGTGCCGTCCCCATGAATTCCATCTGCCATGTTAGGCAAGGAGAAAAAGAAAAGCTTAGGGTGAGACGTTTTACTTTCTACATCAACAGGAAGACTTCTTGTGTCTTGAGCAAAAAAGCAACTTTCCTGACAGCAAAGCCAAAAGCAATGCAACTTGCCATTCTGCAAGGCAGCACCATGGCAGGCTGCGAGGAGGGAAGGCTTGTGTGCATGCACAGCCACAGCTCCGCTGGGAGGGAGAGCTATTTCCATGCCACTGTCAACCATATTTAATTCTTTTAAGAAGTGTTTGAACATATCGCTTTCATTGCCAATTGTCACACTAGCACATTCTTCTTTGACCATGATGTATCAGGAGAGCACACTGTGTGAGAAAGGCGGCTAGATGCAATTGTCTAGTTTTGCTCCTACCATGAAAAAAAAAAACAGTTGGGCTGTGTTCCCCTCATTCAAGTTTGCACAATGTATGGGCATTCCTATTTGAAGCAGAGGACAGATAATTTTGGTAACACTAAAACTCAGACAAAGTGAAATAATCCCAGTTTAATCTCAAACACATACTCTCACAAACCCAACTTGCGTGAAGTCGCACCTTCAACATACACTGGAAAACCACTTGACTTGTCCTGGGCTCAGTACAGAGGCAAGTCCAAGCCCCACACAGGGTTAAAGGCACTGGATTTGGCTCATAGCCCTGAAATAACAACCAAACAGGGAAGCACTCCAAGGCTGACAATTATGGGCAGCACTACAAGAATAGAGGGCACCAAGCCAGAATGGTGATAGGTGCCAAACCAAAAACCCAAAACTATTTAGAAGTCAAGATCCTGGTCTTTCCAGTGGAATCATAAAGCCGAACAGTGTTGTGTGAAAGCTTAATTTTAAACATCATACAAACATGTGAAAGATGTGGAAGGCAAAGAGAGGCAAAGTCACGTATGACAGTGCAGAAGAATCACGCAACCAGATGCACGGTCAACAGCATCCAAACAGCCTGAAACTCAAGGACAACAATGACATCTAGGAAGGCAAGGAAGATCCCAGATGATCTCCACAATTTCTCCACAGCACCAGAGCACAAAAAACCCAAAACCTGGAACGTGAGGTATGTTCCTGGCACAAGTGGCACCAGGGTGAAAGGCAAATAAGTGTTCAGAGAAAAGAAGGAAAAAGTGTTAAAATCAGCAGTCATCACACAGTTTTACTGTCTTCACAGGGATACTTTGATTCCAATGAAGGTGAAGATGGGTTATGCCTGAGCCTGTAAATCCATCACAACAACAGCTCCTGGGACTTTCAGGGTGGTTCCCCTTGTCCCCACAAAAAGTTATAGTAATTTTCACTCCAGTCAACCTACTGGTAAACCCAAGCACACCATTAAATTTTAGTAAATTCAGCTATTTTCGGAACAGTAGTGTATGATTGCTACATTGCTTTATTTAAACTAATAATCAACTAGGCTAAAACCCATCAAGCTACGTTATCCTAAAATAAAGAATGCTCGACTATCATAATCACATGGCGAGTCATTTAAAATGTTACCTTCTGTAGGCAACATTTACCTGGAAACTATCCCATTTTTCAAAAACACTGATAATAACATGAACACCAGCATGCCAGCTTAGGAACTCAGTCCAAGCCCTGTGTCAACTGCTGCTCTCTCTTCTTTTGTTATACCTAATCTCTCGCTGATCAAGACAGTAGGAACAGCTATTTCTGAATTAATTCTGCACAATTCAAGAACATCTCTTTCATCTGTGGTGGTGTCCAATTGTTTACCAAGCCCCAGCGTTCCAAGGCAAACACTCTGTACCATGTCACAGGCATGTAACACATTGCTTCTTCATGCCTGAACTGCCAGCATCCACGCTTTTTGGGTGTGAAAGCTTTGTCAGCCAGCACCCCTTTAACAAGCTTCGTGTACTGAAGCCGCTGTGTGAGGACCTATTAAATTAGACCCTGGGATGGCAAATGGAACTGCAGGTCTTGCGATCCAGAACAATTTTGTACCACTGACTTCTTTGGTGATTGCTTCCAATGGGGACACGTACTCACTAACAAGCTAGTTTACCAGTCAGCAGATGACCCGTGACTTCAGAGACAAGGAAACCTCCACCAGTATGTCCCTCTGGTTCGGCCAGGACTGAACTCACTGCTCACCAGTGTGTTGCCAGGACGAGCAAGAGCCAGCAGAAGGCCTTGCTCGGCCAAAACCAAGCTCCCATGAGAAACAGGAAAGCATTTGGAACAGATTGTGTCCTTTTCCCCATTGTTGAGCCTTAAGAGAAACAATGTACATACACCCTTTTAGCTGTGCAGCAGACAGGTGACTTGCAGACAGTAAGAGCCTCTTGCTATAGCACCAGAGGTGGGAAGTTTGTGCCATTTGCATCTATTCTACCGTGTCAATAAGGTTTCTTCCAAACTGCTTTACACAGTGCCCTTATCTGCACTCTGCCAACAGAGAGCCTGACAGAGGTAGAAGGTTTACGAAGGCCCTGAGAGGACAGATGTCCTGACAAACGCTTCAGTGTTTCTACAATCCTCCTGTTCCGCAGAAAGACATGTAAAGCCCTAATCTTCCATCAGCAAGAGCTGACTAAGATGCTGACCTTCTCTTTCTTCCCTCCATCCCCCTATCCACCCAGGAGACTCACCATACCACCACTCAAGATTTGAACCACACAAGCAGCATGACACATCCAAGCGCGCTGGGCTTGGACCAGACTGCATCCGGATGTGCCGATCAAAGCACGTCTGTGTTTTTCCCTAAGCCTCCAGCCTTATAAATACTCACATGTATTCAGGCGACTCAAATATGTGTTTGTGGCATCGCCAGCATTTCAACAAAAGAGGGCAGGAAAAAAAAAAAAAAAGCTATTTCAAAAGTGACATCCCCAGGCTTACAGAAACTAATTAATTAACAAAGCTCTTCCCCCATGAGCTACCCGCCAGCCTTTATTAGGGACGTTTCAGGACTCAGCACCGCTGGAGCTTCCCCCACACCGACGGTGGCCGCCCTAAAGGCGGATTCTCCATCCATCCATCCACCCACCCCCCTTTACCGGCGCTCCGCAACTCCGGAGTCCCGTGCCACGTGGAGGGCGCCCGGCGGGACCGCGGCCCCCGCGCTCACCGGCACCGTGTGTCCCGGCCACGGACCGCGGCGCGGGGGGCGGAAGAGCCGCCCGCCGGTCCCGGTGCCGCCGACAGCGGCGGGCGGCTCTTCCGCCCCCCGGGCCCACCCCACAGTCCCGCGGGGAGCGGACAAAGACCGCCGCCGCCCCAGGAAGGCGGAAAGCGGCCGGGTTGGTGCTATTTCCCCGTGGCCCGGCCGTGCCCAACCCGGCGGGCCGTCTCACCTTGCCGCGGCTCGTCGCCGGGCCCTTTGCCGCCCGCCGCCGCCGCCGCCGGCCGCGCCGCACCATGGCTGCCGCGGGAGGAGGAGGAGGGAGGAGCGGGGGGCGGTGGCGGGGTGGAGCCGGCCGGCGGCGGCGGGAAAGGCGGGCTGGGGACGGGGCACCCCGTGTGGCCTGGCTGGGGAGGGGTAACAGGCGTCCGGTACCGCTGCCGGGCTCCTGGTGCTCGGGCGGGTGGAGCGGGTGCTCGTCGCTGGCACCCGGCATGTTCCTTTCTTCGCACGGCAGCAGGTACTGCTCTGAGAGGAGCGGTCTTGTCTGGGGGAATACACTTTCATCCTCCAAATAACTTAAAATGCTCACTTCTTCAGTACAGGTATGAAGTGTAAGACATTTGGAAAGCTCTAAAATAAAGAGGAATGGAGATGATGTATCTGTAAATACTTTGTGTAAGTGTTGTCCCACAGCGGGGTCTGATACCGTGTGTGCAATAAGCCAATCTTACATGCAGAGCCAATATATTTATTTCATCTAGCACACCTCATTTTCCAAGACTTCAGTTATTTATACATTGGCTTGCATTGAACCCTTCCTTTCTAACACATAAACATTCCTACCTATGTCTTAATTGGATAAGAGTCTTCTCACCTTCATTTAAAGATAGTGTCTTTAAAATTCGTTGTGTGTGTTCAGTAGGTAGGGATCTTCTTTGGGTGTGCTACTTCACTTTAAGGACATCAATCAATGGAACTTTGCTGACTTACCAACTTAGTTTACATAAGGATGCTGACAGCCAAGGTTATATGTCCATCGCTTTAAATCCTTTTACTCATTATCTTCAATATATTCCTTATTAGAGTACATAATGTCACCATAACTTCTAACAATTAGTCATCACACGTGTTCCCCAGCTTCCCGAGTCCACTGCCCTTAACTCTGCAAATGAAATCTGAAGGTGAAAGTGATGGGAAGCAGAGCTGGTTTCTTTCAACAGCAAGTCAAAAATTCAAATTTCAAAATGTCACAAATGATGGAAAGTAAATCAAATTAGAGAAAGCAAGTTGGAAAATTTGGAATACATAAATTTTAAAGCACCTTTTCTGACAAGCAATTTCTCTTTTCATTATATTCTTCCACTCTTCAGCTAGGAGGAAGAGAAATGAACACAAAGACGTGAAAACTACTTGCCTGCTTTTCTCTGAATAACCTCTGTTCCTCAATTAAGACTTATGACATTTTATGTGTGTCTTTATTAATCAAAGCAAGTGGTACTAATTAGGCACTTTCCCTTATGATTACTCAGTAGTTCAGTAAGAAAAGCAGCCCTTTGAGCAGAGCTGTCCTCCCAAAGATGACAGATCAGGTGAGGTGGAGGCCCATGTGCTGCTTTTCCTGGTCTCACTGACACTGGGGATCTTCTCTTGTTCAATGCAATGTGGAACAAATGCAGCAGAAACCTGTTGAGTTGGTGTTTTCCTGCTGCAGCTTTGGTAACCAAATGATGTGCTTAGGGCATATTTTATAAAGTTTCCTTCTCCCATTCTTGCATCTGAACATTTCTCCCTTGGTGGGCCTGAGGAGCATCCTCCATCTTGGCAGTACTGCCGGCAGACACCTCCTCTGATGGGGCTGTTGCCAACCGCTCATCACCCATCTCAACTGGGTGGCCTCTGCAGGTGGCTCGCAGGTAATGAGCCCTCTTGGGATTGGCAGTGAAGTACTTCTGGTATTTGCAGTGCTAGAAAATGTGTGTCTTTACCATTCTCTCTCTGGGATTTGAGAAAACAGAACACTCAATAGCTATGTCTGAACCGGGGGATGCCGGGATGATGTGTCGGGGCATGTCCCACACCCAGGTTTCTGTTTAGCAGTATGTGGGTGAGCTTTGACAAGTCCTCTAGTCTGGGTAGTTGGGCGAGGTCAGAAAGAAATTAATTTGCCCATGTAATCTGGCTGAAATAAGCCCATCATCGCCGTCTTTTTAGTTTTTCCATTGATAAAAGCAAATCTGATCAACCAACTGTGTTCGTCTGTAAATTGCCTTCAAACCCAATTGTGAATTGCCATGCTAAAAGGAATTTCAGATTGTTTTGACTATTTTAGTACCTTCTGGATGCTATTGAACTAAATATTATATGTAGGTTTTAATTTAGGGGAGAGCTCCAAAATGCATTGTGCAGTCTGCTACTACAATGAGTTCCCAGGCCTGACTGGGTATTTTAAATACAGTACTGTAAATATTGACTTAAAGTAAAATCGGAGAAGAGTAATGTTTTTGTAGGAAAGTGATGAACAGGTGAGATGGCCATCCTAAAATGTGGAAGAAGAGCCTCTCCATGTGCCATGAGATCTGATCCTTGATGTAACACATGGCAGACTACCCGTTTAAGTAGTTCCAAGCCTTCATATTCCAGCCATATGGAGAGTATTTCTTAGAAGTGAATGTTAGGAGAGTAGTTACATGCAAACAAAGAACCATTTCACCAAAGCAGGCCATTTAAATACTAGTTTGCATTGCAATATCTTCTATAGAGGCACCTGGGGTTGTCACTCAGGATGCAGAAATAAGAAGCTTTGAGGGTGAGGTGGGAAGGACGGAATTCAGTAGCAGACAAATGCAAGAATTACGTATAATATCAGCAAAATTGAAATGTGGGCTTCCTAAAATAAGAAAGAATAAAGAGCTCTTGTGCAGTACGTTCCTGAAAGACATGTATTTTACGTATTCCACTGCTGGCCCTGGGTTTGTTTCTTTTACTTGTCCCTAGCAGTCTACTGTGAAGCACTTTGTTTGTTAAAAGCTGTCAAGATACTACATTGGATTGCAAACAACAGATTTAAAATGACTATGTTGACTGTCCTTTGCTAAATTGGAGTGAATAAAATTGCATTCAGTTACAATAGAGATGTGCAGCTATTATGCTGTTACAAATACATTATGAATGGCCTGATAATATATTGTGCTATTTTATGCAATTTGTTGCTTTGTTTCTCTTTTTTCTGTTAACTTTCCACTTCATTTGTACTTTCACGATCATCCTCCTTCTCAGCATTTTCAAGGCCTTCATGTCAGCTATTGCTTTTTATGTTGCTCTATTAGAAGCGTGGGATTTTTAAATGTTGTTAGTTTAATTTGTCCACAGCTGTACCTCAAATACTTCTCAGTGTGGATTTTCCATTGCTGAATTCCTGCCCATTTGCTTTACCTCTTCTCATATTACTTGGAAGTTTGTTTTTCTAATCCCCAATAGTTTTTTGTTGTTGTGTTGTCAGTAGGATCTCATCAGCTGCTCAGATTAGGTCCAGCTGGACTCTGAGTATTCTTCAACCTTATATATTAAGCCTGAATTATTTTGCAACAACTGGGTCCGGAATAGTTTCTAACCTTGCTGATTATTCCATGAAAGCGTTGCTGATAGTGCCAGTCCAGGTCTTCGGACTCCTAAACTATACCATGAAACTCATAACAAGAAGTCGTATCTTGGGCTTGGTGTGACCATTATAATAACACTATAACTTTCTGAAGAGAACAATTTGTACTGAAGTAAGTGTGAGCTGCTCAGAATATGTATCAGGTATAGCAGATCCATCATTTTATGTGGATGTCTTGCTAACATACCGATGCATAGCAAAATTGCAGGACAACACCACCATCTCTCTGAAGTAGACTTGCAAATGCAAAATGTGTTTGCCATTAATTTTGAATGAACAAATACCACTCTAGATCATAATTCTGGACTTTAGTGCTGTGAGCTTACTGAGGTGCATAAACATTAAAATCAGTCCTCGCTCCTGAGCTCTGTTTTCACTGCTCCCTCCAGCAGTCTCTGATTTGGGGGCCATTGTAATCATGACTGGGGGTTTTGCTCACATCTTCCTGCCACCATGTTTCTCTGAGACCTGTCAAGCATTTTAAGTAACACACACTTTCCCACACTTCTCAATGAAGGCTGACATACCTAACTTAAAAGGATTACTTTCTGCTGAGAGGAATTGTAATCCCTTTTTCCTGCTCTGCAAATCCTCTAGTAAGTGAAAAAGAAAAGCCAAGATCTGTTCTGCTGTGCAGGGCAAATCACCATCTCAGAAGGTATAGAAGAAAACAACAAATCTAAGATTTACTTTTGGTCACGCTTGTCCAGGAGCTGTGTCCCTGACTATTAACTCGTTGGCACCTTCCGTCACTATTTTTAGTGCTTTGATGTTTTCTGTTTCAGTTTCTAATAGCTGTATGAGTACAGGCACAATTGCTATGTGAATGGTGCCCATGACAAAACACTTCTCTCAAAGGTATATACAAAGAGCTACAGATACTGAATTGCCTTAACTTGAACCCAGGTTTTAATATTTCATATTCTCTTAACAAACCCCAGAAGCATACTTTAAACTTATATGCAAAAACTAGTCGTGGTTTTCCAAACTGCCTAAGGTTGATTTGGAGAGTATTTTCAAAAGCTGTTGCCAAAGATGCCAGTGGTGGTGAAGGTTTGTGCCCCGGGGATGGGGTGTCAGTGGTACCCAGCACTACAACAAAAGCACAAATGTTCCTGCTACCTTGATTTCCGTCCACCCACTCAAAACCTCTCCTAACACCTGCAGGTTGTTGCAACAAATTGGCTTGTGGGTGAGGCAGGGGGCAAAGTTTGGGTGATGCCACCCTACCATCTGAAATGGTAGCCTCAGGTTATTCTGTTGCAATAGAAGCCTGGATGGTGTCTGAGGCAACCTGCCCTGCTGTCTCTCATAGTTCCCTTAAAAGAGCTGCACGGCTTGGAGCAGGCGGACGGCGGATATTACCAATAAAGTTTGCATTGCTGAATTGTTCATTTTCTTGTTTCATATTGCAAACCAATATTTTGTTTCCAGCCTTTCATACAGTAGATAAACCAGGATTACTGTCCCCTTTCCCTTTCCATTACACTTACTAGACAGCAAGCTGCACTTACCAGGTGGATAAATACCAGCTTCAAACTTCCCCACAAGAGGTATTTTCCTTTCCAGTACACTGCTGCTGCAGCAAAAAAAATCCATACTCCAAATTTGTGAGGATTCTTGGCATTAATTTCTTGATCAAATTCTGCAGTTCTTAGGTCAAGGTGAACAGCCATGTCCTTTGCTAATTCATCCTAGAATTCCTTATTGATATTTGGAGGTAATCCGTGTTTTTATTAATTCTTAACTGTATTTCAGGCTGCTCTGAGGGATAGCTGCTTCCAAACTGCCCATGAGGGGGCTGTGTTAGTTTTAGCTAATTCCTCCTTGGGTGAATTCTGCAGCATCAGCAGAGCTGGACCGGTTCAGCTGGATTTGGGAAATGCCCTTCCCTCCCCTAACTTCCCAGCCATTCACCTGGAACAAATGAGTCTTATTGTTTCAGAGAAATGAGCTTTGGATTTGTCCTTCAGAGGAAGTGACGTTTTCTATCCCGTGAACTAGGATCATCTGACCTTTGCATTCTGACCCCTCCTGCTTTCCATGAATTCCGAAAAAGCTAGGAACATATGGTAATGCCCCATTCCATCTACATTCTCTAGGTGGTTCACTTCCCAGTTCTTTCTACTGTGTCATCTTTTTAATGTCTTTCTGAGGCTGATCTGTCAGTTCTGTAGATCCTATTGTCATGAGCACACTCCAGACTCCTCAAAAAAATCTGCTGTATCCCTACCAACTGCCAGTCTACTTTGACATCTGAAGCTGGGAGAGCAATCTGCTCTGATTTCTCATACTCAACAAAGTCTTTTCATCAGAGCTCTTCTCTTGTGTGAAAGGTCACCCTTTTTGACTTCTTGGAATGCTTCAGACTGCTATTTTTATTGCTTTTGGCAAGTTCCATTTCAGTCTCAATTTCAAATATGTTAGCCAACATTTGAGTTTTGTAATTACTTCTATCACCTGACATAAGAGTTTCTTCAACTCAATTACATCTTGACTCAATGGGTTTTTCTCCTGGGCTTCTGGGTACCCCTTAAAAATCACCTGCGTGATTTAAGTGATGAGTTGAAAGCACAGGGAATCACAGCTTCTTTCATTATGTGCTAGGTATTTCTTCAGTGCACTGGAGTTTACTTAAAATGTTCTTAAAGACCCTTTTCTGCAACAAAACAGAAAAAAGGAAAAAAAAATTGACTATTTTATTCTGCACCATTCCAGTCTACCCATCCCATCCAGTTGTCTGCCCAAAACTAGAGTTCACTTTCTATCTTTTAGTTCCTCACTGCTTTCTACTTCTGAAATCGCTTGACATCTCAGCCCTGTGTTTATATTCAAATTCCTGGGAAAGCCTTCCTTCTTGGATAATTTTCGCACTGGCATTTCTTATGGCAAACACTTTGACAGGTGGCCTCCATTGTGTTAGCTTGTTTAATTCATGAAAGGCTTAATCACTTCTTTTACATAGCATGCCTAGAATCCAACTAGTGGACCCATCAGCTTCAATCCATATTAGACACACTTATTAGCATCTAACAGAGTAGTATGTTTCAGCATCACATATGGTGCCACTTGCTATGTGGGTTTCCCTATAAAATATCCCATCTTTACACTAGTGCTGAGAATATAGTGAAAGGGGAAAGGAAGAGGTTTTTTTCCTGTCCAGGTAGTTTAAATTTCAGATGAAGGAGACAGGGTTTTCCTTCTGAAATCTGCCCATTTCCTTCTCCTGAGCCCCTTTGGGAGTTCACAGAGGAAAAATATCTAAAGAATGCAAGCAATAATGTATTATCATGAATGGCACTGCACAGTAAATAATGCAGAGTAAACAGATACATCATTGATGTCCAGAGCCACAAGTGTAGAGGAGATAAAGAAGAAGTGTAATGTACTATGAGATAGAAGTGTTGGGTTTTGCATTACTGTGACAGGGTGTTGTGTCACCTGGATTATACCCGAAATCCAAATTATATAATATCTTAGACATTCCACAGCTACTAAAATGAAAGCAGAATTAACTTATTATCAGGGGTTGCTAACAGTGTGCCATTTACTAAATCTGTGCAGCAGGAGGAAAAGGAGCCAAGACAACATGCCAGGGTGAGTTGGACAAAGCACAAACTGAAGCTGGAAAATTGGACCACAGCAGCAGGGATCTGGAGGTGAGGAGAACTGGGAGATGGAAGCGCAGGCGCATAGAGAACAGTCTCCTGCAGTCTTTGCCTCTCCTCCTCCCTGGCAGCCAAAGTGACACATCCCTTGGGGTGTCTAGAGAGGATTCAAGCCCAGCCCTGCCCATGCCACCACCTTTCTGCCTGGCTATGCAACCAGATGGAAATTCACTCTAGACGCTGTGGTGCCTTGTCTCAGAGGGGACAGCGTGAGGTGAGAGGTTCCCAGGACGCCCAGTTTCACCTGCCAGTGGAAGAGAAGGGTGACCAGTGTACTGACAGTCTGCAATACTATCCCCATGGACCATGACGCTCTACTGTCCCAGGCCTCAAATGCCTTAGGTAATGGATCACTTTTGCCCATTTGCCTGTGATTTATCTTCTGGCAGCTGGGCTATGCCTCAATAAACGTCTCTGCGTGACAGACATTCTCTTATAGAAATAATTTTGTTACTGTCTCGCATGTAATTCTAGCAACTGAGGGACTAAGGAGACTATGCTTAGCAGTAAGAAATTCTGACCCTCACCCACCTTTTCATATACCTCCTAAATGAATTTACACAGAGCACAAAAGTGGTACTTATGCTAAAGCACCTTCTCCTCCCAGACCACAGCCTTGTTTCTCTAGCTCTGCTGGATGTAATCTAAATTCTGGAGGTGCATTCACAGCCTGCTGGCACAAGTCTATAAAAGCAGCATCACTAATACTTTCCCACTTTCTTCCTCCCACATGGTACCTAATCAATACCTGGTGCTGGGTACGAGGGGTTAATTCTGTCCCACACAGCCTAGGAGAAGAAATACTGAGATGCAATAATCAATAAGTGGAAATGAGAAGAAGAGTCACAGATTCAAGAGATGTCATAATTGCATTTGTGCTTCCAAAGCAGCATTATTTCCTTTTTAGGGCAAGGAGAGAATGTGGCACCAGAGGAATCTTTTGATACATCTATCACATTGCATCTGACTTTCTTTTGATCCTGAGTACCAGATATCTAACCCAGGGCACAACTGCTGCTCACACTGCTGACTTTACTGGTGGGCAGGATCCTATGATAAAATTTGTGGGTGGTTTCTTTGACCAAATCAGGGGAGTACTGTAGGATTCTCCACCTTGTCTTATAAAGCACAAAACCAAACTCACCGTAATTTGTTTTTTAAAAATATCTAAAACTTGTGTTTTAAAATCTTTTCCTAGCCAATCAGTTTTGCACTGTGGCTCAAGGAAGTCAAGAATGTAGAGTCTAGTGTAGGAATAGCCCTTTTTCTTTCTTTTTATTTTTATGTGTTGATAACTACAATTATCCTCTCCATTGTATCCATTAGTCTGAAGACTTATGAACATATCTATTAGAGAGAGATAGGTTTATACTACCATACAATTAGTAGAGTATTCTATATTTAAAAGTCTTTATGTCATTTGTTAAGATCTCGCTTCTTTTTTTCTTCTCTTTTTTTTTTTTTTTCCCAGTTGTTACAGGACCAAACTCATTACAAATAAAGCCTGCTCCACACTTCACAGGAGGGTAAGGTAGTAATTAAGAGAACTGTACACACCTCTCACCTGCCATCACCAAAAACAGAGTTCAAACGATTGATGAGAGAAAGCCCACATCCTCCACAAACAGACAGAAGCTCCTGCACACTTCTGGAGGACAAAACTTCAGTTCCAGAATGCCCTGTGCTGTTCTAGCATCCCCTCTTTCTTATGTCTTCTGCTAAGTAGCTATCACCCAGTTTGAAAGAAGACTATGTCCCCTTCTCTGGACAAGGTGCAACAAGGGATGCAATCTGCAAGATTTGTAGATTCAAGAGGGGTCATGACATCCTTTATGCTCCCAAACCACAAAATTTTCCCCTGTAGGAGCAATGGATGGATGGGCAGAACAGGAGAAGCCTTTTGATACTGTCTTCTTCCAACATTAATAATGCCCAGTTGCCCTCAGTGACCCCTTTCCTGTATGCACCCACATTACACTGAGTGTATTTTTGAGCAATTCATAACACAGCAGGTACTGGCTGAGTCTACTACAGAGAGGAACAAACAGGGAGGAGAACAGTTTGATAGAAATGAAAACACAAGCAGAAATCCAGAGAGAACAGTTACGAATCCTTGGTGGTTGGCTCATGCTTTTCCTACATGTTATAGCATTTCATAGGTTAGTCAGAGCTCCTTTTGACAGGGCCGGTACCTCCTGCATGTTTAAACAGAGCCTAACAAGGCAAAGCCTCGAGGCATCTGGCAACACAGTTAAAAACCATATAACCAGGTTGATTGACAGACAGTGGAGAGACAGATCACTGTGCTTGTATTTCTTTTGGCAAGCCCTTGTTAGAAAAGTGGCACATCAGTCACCAAATCCACTAAATCCCTTGGGGAAGAAGATGAGCCCTTTGCTAACATGCTGCAGCAAACAGCAACGAGAGCCTGAAATTGTTCCATGGGGAAGTGTGCCATGAAAAGTGTGGTGATGCCTGGCTTGGCTGGTCTCCCAAACCAGCTCTGCACCTGAAGAAGTTGAGGACCTGGGTGATGGCTAAGCAACAAACATTTCTGTCTTTGTGGAACCCAAACACTTGGGTGACATCAAATATTTATTCTCAAATATTACTTCCCTTGGGAACTGGCAGAAACACAAAGAAAAGAAAGACTATTTCCCTGTAGTCACATAGAGAATGCAAGAACAGAGGCAGGTTTGCATGAACACTATCCCTCTGCCTTTCCCTCCTTTTCTTATGCAGCTTTGGTCTGATTCCAGCTTGGCTTGCCCTCCTCTGCGTGGCTGGTGAGGCACTGGCTCTCTTCCTTGATAGGATAGGAAGAAAGTAGGGGCTGGCCTAGCCTAGCTGGCTTTTCCTTCCTCTGTCCACTGATCATCTTCCTCCCTGCCATAACACATCTGCCCAGTGCCCCTTCCCTTTTTTCTCTCATGTGTTCTTGGCAGAAGCTCTCCTTCCATCATCGGGAGGGTAATAGCTGGACTGGGAAAGTGAGACTTTGGCAGACCGAGGAGAAGCTGAGTTCTCACATTCCAGCAAAGAGGAAGCGGTGACAGCCACAGCGGAAGTAATGCATCTCCTCAAAATGGCTTGACACCGACAAAACTATGATCTGAGGAACCTCAAATTTGTCTACTGGGGTTATCCTCACTAACAGGGGAGCATATCAGGAGGGAAAATTCCTTCAAGATAAGCAGGTGATGAAGAAACCACCACCAGTGCATACACTTTCCTCTGTTCTTCGCAATGCTAAAGTGCATTTACAGCAAAGCTTGTTGAGCAGTGAGGGCACAAGGTGGTCCCCAGTGGCAAAGCTACAGCTTGGCTGCCTTAGACGTTCACCACAGTCAAAAGTGGCATGAGTTCCAGTTCCAGAAGAACTGGAATATGTATGTGCAACCTGCCAAATGCAGGGAAGCAAAAGATTCTTTTAGCAGGATATTGAATAAACTAGGAGGCATGAAGATTTGTATTCACCTAAACATAAACATGTTGCTAAAAGTGAAGTTTCACTACTATTTTGACAGAGATCCTCCAAGAGTCTATCTGACTGGACATCTCTTGAACTCACATACTCCAGACACTGTCTCCATCTTCCACCTCCTGCCCATTTCTGGGTGAGCTTCATTAGTTTGTTGAATGGTACCACTTCTCTTCGGGAAGCATCATGTTTTATGTGCTTTTGATAACCCAGAAGAAGGGATGGCCCATTTCAGTCACCACCACCCAATGTTGCATCTCCCAGGAGATGAGCGTTTTGTAGGCTACTCCGCTGGCAGGGGGCTAGTTAGGAAGAATACCTTCAATACCTCTTATTATTATGCTGTATCTCCAGCATTATTACTACACAAATCTTTTCATATGAAAAAACAGACTAGTCGCTCTGAAACCAGTTCTGTAACTGTACTTTAATGCCTGTACTTTGTACTGGAACATGGGTTATAGAGAAATGTGAGTAAAATATATTTTCTTGTTCAGTCTAGCAGGCAACTGCATTGAGCCAAACAAATAAAACACATTTTTTAAAAAGCCTTTTGCTTCCTGTAGAATCCTGCTTTGTTTGCCATTATTGTTTGGCAAATAGGAAAGGGCTTATCACTCCCTCACAGAAAGTAGTGCAGCTATAGAAGAGCTCCAGAAACTTGTCAGTCTTTACTAAGAAAAAAATATTGGTTTAACAGCCCTTGCCAGGAAATAATCTGAACCTTCAGACAGAGAGAAGGTGTAAAAATTAGTTCACTGTGCTATGCCATTCTTTCCTGATTTTAGTGCTCAGTTCCAATTCAAGGATCTTATCAGGTGTATTTTCAAAGGAAAGCTACAGTAATCTTTAGCATTAGAGCGTTCCCATATTAGATATTTCTTGATTAGCTGTGAAATTGACATTTACCTCTCCAGTGCAAAATGTGCCATATTTTTGTTTGATTAATTTGTAATTAAAATTTAAGCAAGAATGTCTGGTTTCTAGCAGATAGAGGCAAAAGCATACCTTTGACCCTAGTTACAGTTTTGTTTAACCCCCTCCAGAGAAACATAGTTACTGTGCATTAATATACAGCCTTTCACCACCAGACCTGTTAGTGTACATTATGGACTAATAATAATAATTATATTGTCAAACAATTCAAACCACATAACAATACAATCTCCTCTGAAAAGTGAAGCCCTATAGGTAATGAAACCTATTTTTCTTTATACAGTCTGCTCAAACCTCTTTTCGAACAATCTGGTGTTAAATAAATAATGGGCCTCGCTGCCCCCTCCTCCAGGAGAAACCATGGGAGGGAGTAGAGTGGGAGGAAATCTCCAGGAAGTTTTGCCTTATCAAAACTGTGCCTAAGCTTTTTTCTGATGGTGGAGTTACTCATTCCCTGTGATGCCCTTTTTCTCCCACACATGCAGCTGGGGGGGGGTAAAAGACACCTTGCCTGGAGGAGCTTTTGGTCTGAGACAAGAGGACGGGGGTGCCCTTCTTGGCATGACCACTGTGTTTGTGGTTCACTGGGCATGCAAAGGACATGACTACAGAATTGACTGTTCTTCATGGGACCAGAGAGGTTGACAGTCAGCTACTGCGTCCTCTTGGCTCTGGGACTGTGGCTCAAGCTCTGTAATAGGACAGGGACCCTGTTTTGACTTGAGTATTAGTTACCATTTAGAGCATGGTGCTGTGCCACCAAGCAGTCCAGTGTAGCTAGGTGACTTGTTCTTACTACCACTTTCTGTTAATTTAGTCCCTCATTGAAAACTAGAGCTGCGAGAGCAGGTGAAGCTCAAAGACCCCTGCAATTTCAGTACAGTAGCAGCTGAAGGAATCTGGTAGACGTTTTCCTGATTCTGAGCATACGCTCATGCAGAATTAATGCTATGAGCAGAAGACGCAGGGTCCAGTGAGGCACAGGCTGGCAGGTGGGTGGCGTGAGAGGCTTTGTCAGTAGCTCTTTATTTCTCACCATTTGTTCAGAAGTTGTTTCCCCACAGGTGAGACACTGCAATAGTTACAGTCCATGCCAGCTCCGGTAAGCTGCTGCAGTTGATGGGCTGACTCTGCCCTGGCCCCGAGCAGGAGCACACAGAGCACCTGTGACAGATAGCAGCGTCCAGCAGTAGTGCAGTAACAAGCAGGCAGAGACAGTGTTAAGCTGTTTCTGCTGTCTTGGACACTGCCATGTGATTGAGGATGCTTTGGAAAGCAGATGCAGACAATGATGCGGGTATCAGGAGGCAGAAGATAATCCATTCGTATCCTCATGCCTTGGGGAGTGACTTATGTCGGATACAAAACTGCTCTTCTAGGTCAAAACCACATGTGGAACATGTGGTATAAAACCCAGAAGATCCAACTACTTTTTTCACAGACATTCCTTACACTTTTCCTGAAGAAAAACTCCCTCTCAGGTACACCCAGGTAAACTTACCCTCACCACCCAGGGCTTAACTTTCTGGTGCCTGCCTTTGGTTTTTTACTTCACCTCTTCGGTCTAATGACTCACCGGAAAAAAACTTCCCAGGGAGGAGGGAAAAGAGAATCCAGATTCACGAGGGATCCCTCTCTTCCTGCTTGCGGCAGGCGCGGGGGAGCCCGCAGGGGCCACGGCCGGGTTCCCCCCACCCCGGGGCGGGCTGCGGGCGCTTGGGTGCTGCAATGGTGCCATCTCCTGGAAAAAGCCTTGAAGAACCTGGCCTGGGCCAGGTTTCGGCAGCTGGGTGAGTGGGCCAGGGGTTGTACTTGCTGCCATCGCCGCTGCGGCACCCGGTGTGTGCGGAGAACCGGCCAGGGCGGGGTCGGTGGGTGCCGGGGAGGGCCGGGCACAAACCGGCCCAGGGGCAGGTCCTGGGGCTTGGTGGTGCGGGACCGGGGGGAGCACACGGAAAAAGTTAGCCGAAGCAGATCCCAGTGGTGTACAGAACGGGTTCACCAGCCTGAAACTTTACTGCAACTCTTAGGAGGAAGCCTTGGATCTGAGATGCTCAGCTGAAAAACCTGCACAGCTGAACTCTTCTGCCGCGCACTGGTGTAACTCTCCAGGGTTTTGCTAAAATGGGTCCTGTGAAACGGAGAAGCAAGCTAGGTCACACTGAAAACCTGTCAAAGCCATCCCAAATGGGGCTGAGAACTTTGGTCACGGAGAGAAGAGGTCGCTTGAACCCAGCCTCTGCTCCCTGAACTACTTCTCCACCCTCCCTGAGTTACCTCTTGCCATGGCAATAGCGCTTCAGGAAAGGATGGAAAGTCTTCAATCAACAAACAAACTACACAAACTTTCACTCTGTACTTTCCAGCAATAACCAAATGAAACAATGATTAATACTAAGGCAAGAAAATAACTGGGATCTAAAACATTCCTAAGAAAAAAATAAAAATCCCAGGAAACCGAACAGATCTATTAGTTCAATTTGTCTGCCCCCTCAGCAGCCAGAGAAACAGTGAGCAACAATTTGTCCTATAGCACAGTGTACTATACCATACGTGTCCAAATTCTCCTCCTACTTATATTGGTATAAATCAAGAAGCAAGCAGAGTTACACAGGTATAAAACTGGCATTATCAGTTCCTGGGTCTCTTTAAATATTCCTGAAACCTACTGCTGATTCTTCTTTGTTTGCCTGTTAGAGGGGATTGTTAAAAAGGCACATGCATTTATCCATAGCACACTGTATCATGCGAAGGAGTTCTTTTATTAGCTTTGATCTTTCTTTTTACATTTATTATTTCTTTGAAGAAATGCAGGATTATTGCCTCACTCTAGCCAGCTGGCCTGCTGGGGCTCCCTTTGCTACATCAGGGGTTTCTCTTTTTGCTAATCCTCTCTTTATGGATAATCCTTCTCTACCTTCTAATGACTCTTGGCTGAGGAGAGTATTTTGTTATTACTACCTGTCGTTTAGAAATTCATTTTATTTGGTGTAGGTGTTGCTAATTGTTTGCTAATGAAAACCTTACTACAATCAATGCAGGTCAGGATTATGCTGGTCTGCGTGGCAATTAACCCTTTCTTCCTACCTGTTTTGATTTAAATTTCCCCATGCACTTTTCATTTTTTAAATATCAATCTTAATTCTATTTTGGGGGGCCCAAGGTAGAGGTATCTGTGCACTTCCAGGTAGCACAGGGAATCTTTACTTCCCATGAGAGTTTTTTAAAAAGCAGAAGTTGGCATTTTGTAATCTGCAAGATATTTGTACATGCAAGTACAGTGATGTCTAAGGTAAGTCCTGGAATAAAAAGTGTAGGACAAATCTACAGCCAAGGACAAGGGATGGATATCATTTCACAGAAACATGCATAATCTTGAGGCAGGGAATACTGTATACTCTTCAAGACTCTTTGTATTCCTCTGTATTACACATGCTATTTAGATGCACTATGTATACCCCTTTACACACGTAGAATGAAGAATAAGTCCTGCTTTGAAGAATTTAAAAAGACAAAGGCAGATTGACATCATTAGGAAGACAAAGAGCAACGGCTGCACAACATAATATAAATACAATATTGTTTACCATTCTCTCCTCGTTGCATTCCCTCAGCCTGACCTTATATCTCACCAGTTGCCTTGCAGCCACCTTACCAAGAGGAATAATGGATTCAGGCAGGTGATGCCCCAGCCCACACACTGCCCAAGCTATAGAATCTCTGAATATTGAGGTGTATTGCAAGACTGAGACCTTTAGGAAGAAAGTGCACTGCAGAATGCATCTCTTCAGGCAGAAATGCCCAAGAAGCAGCTCCCCTGGCTCTGTCCGTACTTTGGAGAGTTTTGCCTCCATCTCCCAACTGTTGGAATAAAGTTGAAGTTCCAGTGGCATCAAGAGGAACTCACCTCTACCACCATACCTCTCTTCCTTGGGAAGGAGGATACAGCTAACGTGGGTCCAGGTGCGTGGCAGTGCCCTGTTAGGGGAAAGCAGCAGCCGAAGCCCCAAGACTTCAGCCTGGAACACCCAGGAGACTCTTGCTGATGGCAGATTCATAAATCTAAATTCTGTCTCTCCTAAGGGCAGTTGCAGCTCATCTGAGGCTACAAATCCTTCTCACACCGAGGAACCTCAGGGCCTTTTTGAATTAATTTTACCTCAAGCGGGATTTGTTTTTTAAAAACCTGAGCCTGAATGTCTTCATGCTCTGAAACATCCTGTTTGAATACCATGGCTCAGAACAGTCTGTAACTTCATGCTTTGCATACCATATACTGCATTAGCTATTGGCTTATGAGGAGGAATTCAGTGCTGTAGGAGAACAGAGTAAAATCAGGAATACATGACGAATCCTGCAGGTAGCAGCTTGTACAAGCAAGGAATAAATTAGTATTGGAAAAAAGAGAGGGAGAGAAAAGGTCATATCTTAAAGGTCTAGATAGCTTTTGTTTGTTTGCTTCAGTGTCATCCTGGTTGCTGAATACTAATGTACTTTCATCAGAGTCTAGACCTGACTTTCGCTGACAGCCAAGGCATTAGGGTACCTAACCAAGATGTTATTCAGCTACTCTCTCCATAATAAAAATGAAAATGTCTTTATCATTTTGCCAGTCACCATTGCCAACTTTGCAAGGTGCCAGACAACTGTGCTACTGTGTGTGACTGATGGCACCCAGCCAGTCTTGTGTAACCATGTTACTCATTTGCTCATTTAGGCTCAAAGCAAAACCAGGTTGGCACTAGCTTTTCAAAGCTGGCTTCAGCAAAGGCTCCTTTATTTGAAACACCAGTGAGCAGAAGGGGAAAAACAAAGGATAGGAAGACTGAGGCAAACCAGGAATAAAACTGAGCAGCTCCGAGAGCAGCATCTCAGCTTGCTCAGGTTAATTTTCTGCTACCTCTCTTGGAGAGTGAGGGAGTGAGAAAACTCAGGTAATCTTCATAATACAACAGACATGAGCTGCTGCCACCTCATCCTCTCCTGTGCAGCTCATGCTTTGTTGGCTTATGTGAAGGCCCAGCATCAGCACAGGCTCAAGCCCAGCTGAGCTGCCTGCTCTCTGCACTGACCTCAGGCTAAAGGCCCTTCTCAGAAGCTCGACTGCAAAGCACCGATGGCCACCTGGCTCCAGCCCAACCAGTGCTGAGCCTGCGCTGAGTCACCCTGACAGGCTCAAGCACTGGCAAAGCTTCTTACCTTGGGCTGAACGCCACGCGACTGCAGGTGACTGCTGGCTTTAGCAATAGTACCATGGCATTTTCACAGTAGTCTCAGACATAAGGTAATGGGTCTGGACCTAGGCTGGGTTTGCCTTCAGATACCATGAGCATCTCTGCACCCATGAATAAGCCATTGTCAAGGGTTAAAAACGGAGGGTGGGACGTACTTGTTAACATATTCAAATCCACCTATTTGGAGTCAGGAAGGATTTCAAGTTCTGGACAGAAATTTTATTTCCTCTTCTTTTGTAACCATGTTCAAATAATGTCTCTCGTTCTTCTGTCCATCCTGCTCTTCATTATTGTGGGTAGATTCTGCCCCTGCCTTCAGCCCAGCTCATCTCAGCACAGTTTTGGGGTAGGCTTTGGAAACCAGACAGCAAATGCTACTGGGGCCAGACAAACATCCTGTTTCAGTCTAACTGCTTCTCAGAGACGGGACCTTCAAAGGGCTGTGGGTTTTGTTTCTTACAGCTCAGGCCTCTTCACCCAGCTCAGCTGCAGCCAGAGCGTGTCTGACAGACACCTGGAGCTGTAAAAGTTCAGCGAAGAGTAACCAGCTTGTCTTTTTGATGGAGACTGGTGTTGGGGGACAAGAGAAAGGCAGCTCAGTGTAATGACTGGGAGAAAACAGTAGTGAAGAGAGCCAGAGGCAAGAGCCAGCCTAAGAGTTGGGGTTTGGTTTTGTCTTTAAAGACTACTGAAGCAGCAAAATCTGTAGGTAGGAGGTTAGTTCAGGTCTATCTACCTTGCACACAGTTCTGTAGTATTGAAACTCTGTTTCCTTGGATGGTAATTTTGGCACATGAAATTCATCTCCTTCCTCACACCAGCAATGCTACAGATACATTTGGTTACTTCATATCACCAGCTGTCTACATACACCAGTGTTCTTGCATTAGAAATTAGTTGTTCATTTTTACCAAGGCAGGATCTTGCTGGCAGGATGCTGAAATCTTTCGGGGGGGTGGGTTACCGTTTTTTTGGTTTTGTTTTTGTTGTTTGTTTTTGTTTTCTGTTTTTGTGCTTTGTTTTGTTGTGGTTTTTTGTTGTTTTTTTTTTTTTTTTGGTTTTTTTTTTTAAGAGCCTTGCTTAAAGGTATGATATATTCTGCAAGGTGTAACACCAATTTATCAAATAACATCACATTTTCACATATTTTCTTTTAGCTAAAGACAGTTCTGTAGTGTGTCTTACCATAGCAAAAGTTGCTGCTTTAGCAGAAGTTGTTTTGATTATCCTCCTAGCTCAGACAGTATCACCGAAATATTATTCTCTGAGTGCTCTCACAGTGCATTTGTCTGAATCTAACTTGAGTCTTTCTTTTTCATGATTGATAGCACAGCACAGATTGTTTCTACCTTATTCTACCAGACCTGAATTCTCATTTGCAGCTTCTGCAAGCCCACAAATGTCCAAAGGGGTGCAACCCATTTTTTTTGAGCATGAGTTAGACCCAAGGCACATGATCAGTGAAATCCATGACGCTTCAGCCCATGAGCAGTTCTCAAAGTCTGTGCTCATAAGTTCCTCTAAAGATCCGTTTACCCTTTACCCAGCACATTTCTATGAAGTTTGAAGACTGGACATGATAGACGATTGTCATGTGCATTTTGTTGGTTTTTATCCCCACTCAATAACTTTGCAGTGCAACATTTTGAGATCCTCATGTGGTTTTACACCTGCAGCTGAGAAATGTCTGTCCCAACATCTGTACTGCAGACTCCACCCTTATAGAATAAAAATGTCATTTGGATCTCGGGAGTTGTCAAAGACAGTCCTGAACTTTGGGGTGACATTTGAGCTAGTAACTGCCTTGAAGATAAAATCCCATTAAATTAAATTTGACTTGAGCAGAGCACTGTAGGGGGATGTTGGCAAGGACGTGCTGGCAATCTTTTGTGTTAGGTCAACATTTCTTGTGGATCGGTTCACTACTCCAGCAAAGTTAGCAGTGTCATTGTGTTGTCTGCCTTGACAATCACCTGTATTTTCAAGTGTCTTTTCTTAACCTTTTTTTCATGTTGTAACACTGTGGCAGAGGACTTGTCTATATTTTGGGATCTGTTGCAGTATTCTTGTTTACTCTACATCTTAATTCATGAAACACTGCATTTTTCTTTGAGGTAATTTGACTTCGATCTTGCTGCGTTGTCACTGTTTATTTGTTCTCATGAAGATCAGCCCTTCTTTGAAAACAAGCAATGGTGAAGTTTTGTCCTGCAGAGGAAGAATTTCAGTATGCTACTTTTTTATTTTTTTTTTTCAGTACAAGTTCCTTGAATACTGAATGGACCTCAAAATGCAGAAAATACCAAAAATGCAGGAAAAAAAAATCAACCTGATGTCACCTGTGATTCTTTATTTTTTTTTTAATCACATGTAGATAAAATGTAGAATTAAGTAACTCTCAGACCCCAAAATGCTGCATGTAGAAATTCTTTTAAGTGTGCAGTGGCCTAAGCTGCTTTGCTGTTCTGTGTCTCTTTTTGTTTGCCTTGAAAGCATCAAACCCCCACCAGGGTTGATAGAGCTGATCTACGACACAGTGTGCTTTTCTTCCTGTCAACAATGGATTGAGGTTTTTAGAGTTCTGGTTAGGATGGTGATACAAAACCAGAAATCTAGCTGAGGAGGTGGGAGACATGAGTTTAAGCTCCAGTTTTGCTTAAAGATAAACAGCCCAGGGCTCTGACACTGGAAACAAGGATAATACTGCTCCTCTTCCACCTTGCCTAGTAAGCTTGAAAACACTTTGGGGCGAGTACTGTTGTACTGGGCGTTGCTGCATCCCAAGGCTAGCTGGAGAGGAAAGCACAGCTCTGGTAGAAATAGTCAGCTTAAGCAGCCATTTCATTAAACCTGTTTGAATATCGACACACGCAGCATTAAGCTTATATATGCATCCACCACATACATTCAGTATGGATCTCTGGGTTTTTCACCTTGGGTGTAAAATCAGGCATTCGCAAAATGAGGCCGGAGATGCATTCACAAAATGTGATTTCCAGCAACTTTGACTAGACATATGGAGACAAAAAAAAACTGACAGCAGAGGTGCAAGAAATAAAATGCAGCTAATTTAAAATATCTTTTTAATCACAGAGCTGACTTTCCCACATGAACACAAAGGCTTCTGAATGGGGAGATTGTGTTTCCCATAATAGTAATTTTTTTTTGCTATAAAATGCTTTTTTTATCCTTCTTCACTTCTGGACTAAATGAATGATGCGGAGACACATGACTGGCTTGGTGAAATCAGCCACTTAGCAACACTAGGACCAGATGCCCATGCAATAGAGTGCCAAAGCAGAGCGCTGGCCTCCTGCACAGCTTGGCCAAATGTCTGGGTCTAACGACTCCATGGCAGCCCTGTCTGCAGAAACTTCAGGGGCATGATTGCAGCCCACAGAGAGCTGCACCCATTGGCAATTTTGGGTGACTACTGTGTATCAGCCAGCTGTTATTCTGGCAAAAGTGTTGGAGACTTTTTGCAAGTGTGCTGGCAAAAAAGCACAGTTTTTGTGGCCCTGCCGCATTTCACTAACAGGGACAATCAGCTCACAAAAGAAATGAGAAAAAATAATTCAAAATAAAGCAGTATGCCTACAGTCATACTGCTGATAGGAAGTTATACTCTGCAACTTGTGCCTGTTCCATTAATTCTTATTTTGTCTTTGTGGGGATTTCAGTGTTTTCTCCATAATATAAATCTGCTTCATGTAGCAGCTCAATAGCTTAATGTGATTGCACTGCAAACCACTTATTTAAACAAAAAAGGTGAACTTCCAGCCCTCCTTTCTGGGGAGAAAAGAAACTGTGACTAAATTAAACCCACATTTTCAAAGTAGAAAGGAAATACAAAAGCTGAAAAGATATTTTCTTTCTAAATTCATGGCTTCTAAACCACATTCATGATTTTTTGGTGGCTGAGAAATGTTTTTTGAATGTATGATGGCAAAACTTTTATTCAGAGGTACATTTATTGTTGAGAAAAATTATCATATTGCTAAGAGTAATTCTTAGCAGCCAGTCAAGCAACCTGCTCTAGTTATCTCCTAAACATTCACAGACCCATCTATTCTATAGTGATTGAAGTCACCTGAAGCTCTGAATAAGCAACCATGTGATAAGAAATCTTTGTCACAGACACTCTGATAGGTGAGAGGAAAAAAAAGATGAGCTTTGTGATTCAAGCAGTTGGCTGGCACTGAGGAGATCTGGGTTAAACTTCTAAGATTTCCAGAATCTGTTTCAGATTTTCTTGCCTGTCAGTGAGGAAACCTCGCAGGGAAATCTGTGTAGGAAATTATTCCCTGCTTCTCAACAGCATTCACTGTACATTTGGTTTCTTAGACTCCATAAGGTGAAGTAGCTGCGTAGTTAAATTGTACTCAGGAGCACCCTAGAGTCTAAGGACAGCCAAGGCTGTGCTGCGGCCGGCAGCGATGGGAACTGGAAAGGGATTGAAAGCAGTAACTGTAACCAGAGCTGCCTACCATGTGAAAAAGTTGCTGGATCCTGAAGGTCAGGCCTCGGACATGTGGGTAAGCTGTGAAGATATACATTGTTGGAAACTCTTGTTGCTAAAAACACTCATCTGTCACTTATTAAACTGTGAGAAGAAACCTAAATTGCAGCTGAGCGCAGTTACAATGGCTGATTATAATAGAGAGGGAAGTATTTCTAGCAACAAAGGCCGTAAGCATATTAATTCATTCAGCTCATTGCATTGTGTGTAATTCTTGCTTACACTTGCTGTCATGCAATAGAGTTAAAATTTACAATCTTATTGATGTCAGAAGATATTTTTATATATACTGCTTTGTTACACATTTTGCTTCCTAACAATTAATCAAATCTCCAAAGAAGTATCATGTTGGGGAGTGTGGATTTATTTGTGTTATTAAGGTATTCTAGCAGAGCATTTCTGTGTGGTAACAGCTCTGTTACAATATGGCCCACTTGTTTTATGACAAGTTACAATTTTCTTGTAATGTTAGCTGCAATTCATCTCAGTAATTATGCTAAATTAAGTATTCGTGCACATATAGAAATAAACATTAAATACATTAAAATAAAGTGAAGAACATAATTTAATATCTCTCAAGCTAAGTAGAGTGGGGATTGCTTAGCAGTCCTTAACTCACCCATCTAAGCTTGGCTGAAGAGCCCCAGGGATTTTAGGTTTCTGGGATGGCGGGTACACCATGGGTTGGGAAATACTTCATGGGTTACTGATTTCTTCCACCTTCTAGCAAAATTGCAGCCCTTTCTGCTTTTGATGTGCTCGGGCTCCACCTCTCTAGACATGAGGAAGAGATTTTATTACAATGAGTGTGGTGAAACACTGGACCAGCTTGCCCAGAGAGGTGGTAGATGCCCCATCCCTGGAGACATTCAAGGCCAGGCTGGACGGGGCTCGGAGCAACCTGATCTAGTTGAAGATGTCCCTGCTCATTGGAGGCGGGTAGGACTGAATGACCTTTGGAGGTCCCTTGCAACCCAAACCATTCAATGTTTATTCAGGCCTGACTGTGCAGCTCCACAGCCCCCAGGGGCTACCCTGGAGCCTTACTGCTTGCATGGCTGAGGGTCTCCTTGACCTTCAAATCCAGAAGCCAGGGGATGTTACAATTGTGACTCTGCCTGGGGAGGCTGCCTCAGCATCTCCAAAGATCTGGGTTTGTGGAGAACCCTTTGCTGCAGCTCAGGAGTTGCTATAGTTCCTGTCCTGCTCAGCCAAGCTGAGCACGGGGACTGAGACTTGTGAAAACCTATCAGAAAAGCAGTGGCAGTGCTAAGGACTGACCTCAGCTTCTTGGTAGAGTCCACATCCTCAGCCACAGGTCCATCCTCGTCTACTGTTTACATTCAGTAGTAAGAGCTCCTGGGGAAGGCTGCTGGTACTACATGGGAAGAAGGAGATATTAAGAACACAGGGACTGTGAGTTTGCCCCACATATCTGTCTCTTGTCCATGGTACAGAAAGTTAATTGCAGAGGGAAGACAGCAGTCTGCTTACTTTTAGTCAGAAGAGATTTGGGCAGAATCCTGTTGCTGTGACTGGCTAGAAAAATACAGAATATTGTGTTCCATCAAGGATTATGATTTTACTCACGTCTAAGAGCTGAAAAGTGAAGATGTTTTGTGCACATTGCCATGATCTGCACACCCCACAGGAGAGAGGGGGGCTTGCAGTGCCACCCAGGTGCTGGACCTTGTGTGGGGGTTGCGATTGGGAATTGCTACCATTAAGATGGCACCAAGGACTACTGAGGCCAGTGCCACCATGCTAGATGCTCTGCAAAGACATAGCACAAAGGAAGTCTCATGGACTTTACAGTACTGGTGTACAACCAGCAGCAGAGAGCATCAGGCATAGACAGGAGCCCTCACGGGCATCAGCTGTGTGCCCAAGTCCTAGGAAGGTCTGGATTCAAAGCACCTCTCAGCCTCCTGTGCCTTCCCTCGTGGCCACAGAGATATGCAATGAAAGTTGTTTGAATGGGGGAAAGGGTGGCAAGGAACCTCAGAAGGAAACAGGAGGGAGAAAGTTGCTTAGCCATCCAAGAAGGAACTATTAAAAAAACCTGAAGGTAATTATTGAATCTATTGTCAAATCCTTCATATATAGGTTGAATGCTGCTATCTGGTTTTCCTTGTTTTTGTTTTTTTTCTCTCTTTCTTTGTCATTGCTGTTGAAAAGGTTTGTGTTAAAAAAACTTCCTGAGAGGATTGTGTTCAGAATGGCATCTCTTCAAATATCCATCATGAAGCACACTTCAGCTGAAGGTTAAACCCTCGAACCATGCACAGCCTTTGGAAAGGCTCCATCTTCCCTCCTCCAAGAAGGAAGGTGATAAGGGAACTGCACAGGTGACTCTCACCTGTGGCAGGTCTGCTGTGAGCCATTCTAATGAACAGCACATTTTTCTTCTCTGTCTTTTGAATAGAGATTTCTTTTTTTTTTTTTTTTTTTTTTTTCTGGTAAATAAAGTCACTGTTCATAGGTAGATTTGCCCAATACTGCTGAAAATGCTTTAACTGCCTCAAAACAGAATGGCAGGTTATGTGCCTCTGGCTGTCACTGTGGAAAGGAAACAGTGACAGAAAGGAAACAAAATTAAGACCACTGGAAAAAGCAAAATACGTGGAGATAGATCAGAATTGCCCAGCTGGCCAGCAATTCACCTGTCCCCAGCACTAGCTAGAGTCACAAAACCATTTGTAGTGGTCACCAGTCACAGGGACTGAACTGTCATACCAAGAGCTGCAGAAGAGAGTGGAGCAGGGAATAACACGATGTACTTTCCATGATAAACCTTCTACTATCCATAATTACAAGCTAACACATCATTATTATCATCCCAAATAAAGTAGGAACTTCGGGACAAAAAAAAATATTTTATAGTCATTTGTTTTCCAGGGGAAAAAAAAAAAAAAAAAAAGGAAAAAAAAAATCTAGCCAAATGTCTCCTTGAAACATCTCCTCCTCATTGCCCCACCAAGCTGAAAGGAGTCTTGTCTTACTCTGTTTGCTTGCCTGGAAGTCAAACTACCCCTTCAGATATAATACTAAGCACCCTATGCTGCATAATTAATTATATCAACATATTTGCATGAACATGTACTGGGTTTTTTTTTTTCTTTTTTTTTTTCTTTTTCTTTTTTTTTCCTTTATGTGGAAGAGCCATTGCCGTTGCTAAAAAAAAAAAAAAAAGAAAAATAAGTCTATACAAGTTTATACTTTTTTAGTTTTTTTTTTATGCAATTAGATAATTTTGATACATTTTGTCATCTAAGAACTGAAACACCATCAAAGATAAAGTCTTGGATGACTTCAGGGCCATAAATGGACATGATGTTTGAGATTGGTCTTGCTTGTGAGTCTGAATCTGGGCAGTCTTATCTGATTTATTTACCGTCACCTACCAGGAAGAGACCAGTAGGTGTGCTCCAACTGGGAATTATTCTTCGCTGCCTGATTTTTGCTGTAAATCCATTTGCTGTATGATCTAAAAAATAAGTAACAGGATCTTTAAGAAACAGACAATCGCTTGAAGCCAGGTTTGGTCATAACACACCAAGAAGTCCACGCACACACACCTTTACCTACCATGAGCATTAGTTTAATTGGGTTGAGAGTCAGACTAATCCAACACCATATGCAAAGCAAAATCCTACAAAGTTCAATTTCCTTCCATTGCCATTCAAAAGTCTTCTATGTATGAGGAGTTCGACTGATACCAGCTGAGACAATGGCTTAATGTACTGCATCATTTATTTATTCCACCCACCATTCTCAACTTTTTTTGGCTGTTTATCCAGATAAAGGCATAATCTTAATTAAGACTGAATGAGGGGCAGAATGGATTCCTGCAGGCTGTTATACAGTGTGTGATACAAAGCAACAAATAAACAATCATGCTGCACACCACGTCTGTAATTACTGTGCTCAGCTGTACGACGTAGGTGAATTGGCTTTGCCTTCCCTGTGTATGTTCTCTGCAGCATCCCTGCTGCACTGTAGGATCCGGAAACCCTTCCCAAGATTGGTGACTTGTTTCATGGCACTCAGTAAACATAGCTCCAGTTGAAAGGTCTTTCTCCCTGGTGACTGTACTCGGTGGGAGCTGGGCAATGGGTTGTTGCCAACCACCAGCCAGCTCAGAGGACAACACAGCCTCGCTGACAAAAGGAGAGCATGTGGCAGGAGAACGTACGGCACTTATAGGTCTGTCAACCACATGTCTTGCTCACAGCGTCCCTTAGGAGTGCAGATTTACCTACAGTTACTACTGGTGCAACTGGTTTTGCTCCTGACAAATGGCAACTGTTTTGCTCCGGCAGTTTGTGCATACATCTAGAGATGCCCTAAGGACAACACTCCCTCCCTGACTGAGAAAATTTTTCCATTCCGTATTTCTGTGGGAAGTATTGTAATTGTTGGTTTGATCTTGACTGTTTTCAGTACAGCATATACCACACATGCTGCATTTGTAGAAGTTTCTTGTGACAAATTTCATGTACTGCATAGATGAAAATAACTTCTGGGGGATACATTGCTCAACAAATAATGACGTGTCATTCTAAACATCTTGTAGTCTTTCAGCAAGCAGTCAAGTATTTTCAGGCTCTGAATTTTATTTTCTAGATTGACTCTTTTCACCACTGGCACTTCAAGTACTACTAACCAAGGTATCAGATCACCCTCACCTCTTTTTTTTTTCCCCACTGAATTTGATTATTTTGCTTTCCAAACTGAATTTGACTTAAAACTGAAGACATGTTTGTCTTGTGGGTGTTCATTAAAAAGGACCTCTGACATGTTTCAAATCAAGTGTGTTTAGATTTGTAGTAAAGTAGATTATTTGCTTTCAAAAATAATTAGATCTATCGTAAGAGGCTGAATTAAATAATCTATTATCCTTAAAAAAAATTCTGTTACTGTCAACACTGTCCTGAAATACTCTGTGCTTCCTAAATGCAGCTTGGGTACTGGAAAGCATGTCAGTACACAGAAACTCATATTTCCTCGAGAATTTTAGAAAGTGTTTCAAACACAAATCAAAATAAACAAAACCATTAGGTCATGAGCCTTTGCTGATGAAGCATTTGTGGATTATTCTGATCTTTGGAGGCCAGGTGCAATCTCTCTCCAAGTAATAAATGGAATATTGAGCTGCACCACCGTATACTGTTCTGCTTCGCCATTCTGGAATACAGTAAACTGATTATTTCCAATGTATTTGGATGGGCGATTGCTTAGTGCACATGAGACACTGAAATTTACTATTTTTATTGCAATTTTCTCATTTCTTCAAGCTTTGTTCAATTATTTTCAATCCCAGTGCTTGTTGATGCACATTGTAATGAAATGCCAAAAAATGGGTGTCCAAATGCTTTTTCAAATATTGTAATTAACCCTACATTCACATCAAATACATTTGGTGTGCCATCTGTTACAACACATATAGTGTTTGATGTATAAATATCAATTTCAAACAATCATTTGCACTACTGCTTCACAGTAATTCTCACCCTTTGCTGTTCTCAGAGGTTTTAACAACTTCAGTAATTCTTTTGGTTCAGTGAAACTTTTAGTTGTTTTTGTTGTCAAATGATGTCAAATGGAAGACAAGTCACTTTTCAGTTATTTTATAAGTAATTTTGAATTGATCGGTCATGTCTAATTCTTTATATTCCTGCTGCATTGATGTATGTTTGGCACATTATCTAATTTTACTTTTGTAATCAAAGTCTCCAGGTAAGTACTTTGCACAAAGCATATAGTTTTTTTTAATGTAATTACTATATCAGATAACGTTTTCCATAGAAAGCATGCAGCACAGCAGTTGGTAGCTTCCTGAAACAATATTGTTGCTACTGCAGACATTCACCACTGAGACAGTGTAATGGTAGGCATCTAACTACCAGATAGATAGATAGATAGATAGATAGATAGATAGATAGATAGATAGATAGAGATAGAACATAGAATCTTAGAATGTCTGGAGTTGGAAGGGACCCTCAAGGATCACCAAGTCCAACTCCTGTCCCTGCATATGACAACCCAACAGTTCACACCATGTGTCTGAGGGCATTGTCCAGTCTCTTCTTGAACACTGTCAGGCTTGGGGCCGTGACACCTCCCTGGGGAGCCTGTTCCAGTGCTTCACCACCCTCTGGGTAAAAAATCTTTTCTTAATGTCCAAACTAAATCTCCCCTAAAGACAGATAATTTATCTATATGTGACAGTTACATAACTATAACTAAATGCATAGATAAAATAAATTTATTTCATGTAATAAATCAGTTCACTTGCTTTTATTCTTCCATTCTGGCATCAATCATGAAAGTCATAAGAGAGAGAGAGAGAGAGGGAGAAGTTAAACCAGCATTTACACTGAAGTTCTCACTAACAAAATTCACACTACCCACCTAACTTCACATATTTTTAGCAACACCTGCATAATATGCTTTCTGCATCTAAGCCTCAAACCTCTTTGGAGAAGCAATGAATATTGTTGTTGCTTCCACAAACGGTGCCACATGAGAGTGTACTAACTGGGGCCCTGGAAGCAGAGCTCACAAGTGAAGCCTCATGAGCCCCAGCCGTACACCCTGGGACACCTTGCCCTCCACAAAGCCAGCAGCTCATCCCTTCAGATCTGCAGCAGGGAATAAAAGATCTGTACGGTCTTCTCTCAGAAGCCCTACTTTTAACCTGGACTAGTTTCGCTGATGTAAAAGCTAGCTTGAATTTATACTCCTGTGATTGCTGGTAGAATCAGACTCCTGCTGACTCCTGCAAGGCCCAAGCAGGAGATTAAGACATTCTGGTACCAAAATCAATATTGTCACTGCATAAGGCAGCTGCATGCAAGCAGAATAAAGACTTTTTCTCTTATATTTGTTGATTTTAAAACCATCTTGAGGAGGAGGGAGGGAGATTTTTCTTTTTACAGGTTCTTAGAGGTGAGAATTCAGACAGTTGCAGAAGAAGGTCTTGTTAAATCAATATAGCTTTGACTAATGAATGAGCATCAAGGAGTTTAATGACTGCCTAGCTCCTTGCAAGGTTTGCTTTCCTACTAGGCTGACTCACAACAGCAACCCACGGGGAAGGGTACTGCCTTGGGGACCATTACAGTGAAACCATGGGATTCCTACAAACAATTTACTCTGTGGGAAAATCCCCCTTTTGGAACTACTATTATTTTCCGGAGCCTTGTTCAACTTTTGTTTGCCACAGCAGGGGCAACTTTTTTTTTCCTTTCAATTCCTTTGCTGAAATTCTGCCTGTGAAAATGAAGAGAACGTGGGTGCAGAGGAAGATGTGGATGCTATCGCTCTGCCACACAGGAAAGGTTCCTGTGTTGACTGACCTTTCTTTTCTGCCACTAGACCAATTTAGTTTTCACCATGGTGGATGTATAGACTGACTTCTGTAGATATTTAAGACAAAAGAAAGGTAAACTAATTCAGCTGAACAAACGCAGGTTGGGACTGTGCAAATAGATTATTTCTGCTTGGATCAAACTTCTGTATTTTCCCCTCACTGAAACAACCTAACCAAAAATTCACCTGGCTGCAAACATTCCCTTTAACTCTTAATGAAGCACATTGGATGCTTCTGAAAGCAAAGAAGTGCTGGATTCACAAAAGAGGAGGAAACATTATCTCCTGTTTTCTCAGGAGCTCAGTCATTGGTGCAATAACGGAATAAAGGAAACTCAAGTTTAAAACCCTTTTTGTCTCTCTGGGATTCTCCCCCACCTCTCTCATCTTCATGCCAAAACCACAATGTTGTAAGGTGTTCTGGAAATGTGCAAACTTTACTTAAATTTTGTACCATTTTGTAGAAATACATTTGAATTTTTTATCAGAAAAAATAATTAAAAGACATTTCTATGGGTAAATAATAACAAGTGACAATTTGACTGTCAGCTTCATTACTTTTGGTCTAAGGCTGCATAGTTTGAGAGAGCAGGGGTTTTGTGGTTGGCTTGTTTGTTTTTTGATTTTTTTTTGTTTGTTTGTTTGGTTTGGTTTGATTTTGTGTTTTTATTTGTTTCGGGGTTTGCTTGTTTATTTGGGTTTGTTTGTTTCTTTCTGGAGATGGTGGTGGTTTTGCATCATTACTGGGAACATTAAGGCATGTGTTATTATTTCTTCTTGCTCTAGATCCAGTCACACAGATGGACAACCACACTCTGCTAGACAGTAATTTTTCATCTCCTAACTTTTTAAATTTGTTCATTTAGGTTTCTGAACTAATAAGAGACACAATTAATGACCATTACAGTTGTGTTAACTACTTTGTTCCTCCACATGGTACTGCATGGACATCTCAGCTCCGAGAACAAGGTGGAGCAGTTGTCTCCAGACGTCTTGGTCATAAATAATGTGTGCCACCCAGGCTCTGTGGTGGATCACTTACTAACCAGACTGCATGATTAATAAGGACTTTCCTATATTATGAAGTTAATAGCCTCAGCAATGCTGGCATTTTACCCAGTGTCTGGTAGACTCAGACTTCCCTGAGCTATCCAATATGATATATCAATATAGCTATGAAAGTGGACAGGTTATAGAAATAATGTGTGTAATGACTTCCTATTGTATAGTACTTTCCATTCTTAAGAGGTTTATTCAAATACCTTTTTTTTTTTTTCCTAAAAATTCCAGTTACAATGGTACAGAATATGGAATAAATGCAAAATATACCAATACTTTTAGCTGAAGAAAAAAGTGGCTTATAAAAAAAATGTGGCAGGAAGCACTGACAACTATGTAATTTGAGCATTGTACAGGAGTGCCAACAGCAGCAGTATAATTGTTTTTTCCAGTTTTCACTTGATCCCCATGTTGGCTCACAGTGCTAATCTCCATATGACTTTTTTCTGAATTCAAGTAAATACAAGAAAAAACAAGGCTCTGGATGTACACACTGGTTTTACTTGTGTCTTTGTCTAAATGTGAGAGGAGGATGGGTTGTGGAATGATTTGTAATATCACAGAATCACAGAATGTTAGGAATTGGAAGGGACCTTGAAAGATCATCAAGTCCAATCCCCCTGCCAGAGCAGGAACACCCAGATGAGGTTACACAGGAAGGCGTACAGGCAGGTCTCAAATGCCTCCAGAGTAGGAGACTCCACAACCTCCCTGGACAGCCTGTTCCAGTGTCTGTTACCCTCACTGAGAAGAAGTTTCTTCTCAAATTTAAGTGCAACCTTTTGTGTTCCAGTTTGTACCCATTACCCCTTGTCCTATCATTGGTTGTCACCGAGAAGAGCCTGGCTCCGTCCTCATGACACTCACCCTTTATATATCTGCAAACATTAATGAGGTCACCCCTCAGTCTCCTCCAAGCTAAAGAGACCCAGCTCCCTCAGCCTTTCCTCATAAGAGAGATGCTCCACTCCCTTAATCATCTTCGTGGCTCTGTCCTCGACTCCCTCCAGCAGTTCCCTGTCCTTCTTGAACTGAGGGGCCCAGAACTGGACACAATATTCCAGATGTGATCTCACTAGGGCAGAGTAGAGGGGAAGGAGAACCTCTCTCGACCTACTAACCACCCCCCTTCTGATACCCCCTAGGATGCCATTGGCCTTCCTGGCCACAAGGGCACAGTGCTGGCTCATGGTCATCCTGCTGTCCACCAGGACCCCCAGGTCCCTTTCGCCTACTCTGCTCTCTAATAGGTCATTCCCCAACTTATAATGGAACCTGGGGTTGTTTCTGCCCAGATGCAATACTCTACACTTTCCTTTGTTATATTTCATTAAATTTTTCCCTGCCCAACTCTCCAGCCTGTCCAGGTCTCGCTGGATGGTGGCACAGCCTTCTGGCGTATCAGCCACTCCTCCCAGCTTGGTGTCATCAGCAAACTTGCTGATAGTACACTCAATTCCCTCGTCCAAGTCATCAATGAATATATTGAATAATATTGGCTCCAGTACTGACCCCTGAGGCACTCCACTAGATAATGGCCCCACTGACCACAACTCTCTGGCTTCTTCTCTTCAGCCAGTTTGCAGTCCACCTAACTACCCAATCATCCAGACCACACTCCCTCAATTTAGCTGTAAGGATGCTGTGGGAGACTGTGCCAAATGCCTTACTCAAGTCAAGGTAGACCACGTCCACCACTCTGCCATCATCCATCCATCTTGTTATGTCCTCATAAAAGTCAATGAGGTTGGTCAAGCACGACTTCCCTTTGGTGAAGCCATGTTGACTGGCCCTAATGACCCTCTTATCCCTGATATGTCTTGAGATGGCACCAAGGATAAGTCATTCCATCAGTTTCCCAGGGATGGAGGTGAGGCTGACTGGTCTATAGTTACCCGGGTCCTCCTTCTTGAGGACTGGAGTAACATTTGCCTTCCTCCAGTCCTCAGGCACCTCTCCCGTTTCCCAGGACTTGGCAAAGACGATGGAGAATGGTCCAGCAATGACCTCAGCCAGCTCCCTCAGCACCTGCGGGTGCATCCCGTCTGGACCCATGGACTTATGGATGTCCAGATTGCCTAACTGCTCCCTAACCCAGTCCTCATCAACCCAGGCAAACTCCTCCATTGTCCTGCCTTCCTCTGGGGCCTTGGTAGTACGGGGCTCCTCAGGACAGCTTCTGGCAGAGTAGACAGTGACAAAGAAGGCGTTCAGTAACTCTGCCTTCTCTGTATCTTCTCTCACCAGGGCACCCACCTCGTTCATCAGGGGACCTACATTGCCTGCTACGTATTTGAAAAAGCTCTTCCTGTTGTGCTTGACCCCTCTCGCCAGGTGTAATTCTAAGGAGGTCTTAGCTTTCCTAGTTGCCTCCCTACACCCTCTGATGACAGTCTTATATACTCCCCAAGTGCCCAGCCCCTCCTTCCATGATCTATAAACTCTTCTCTTCCACCTGAGCTTACCCAGCAGCTCCCTGTTTAACCACGCAGGTCTCCTGGCTCTCTTTCTTGACTTCCTATGTGTCAGGATGCTCCGATCTTGTGCCTGGTAGAAACAGTCCCTGAACACTAACCAACTATCTTGGGCCCCTTTACCTTCAAGCAGCCTTGCCCATGGGATTTCCCCTAGCAATTGCCTGAAAAGGCCAAAGTTTGCCTTGCTGAAATCCAGGGTTGCAATTCTGCTTGCTATCCTGCTCCTACCACATGAGATCCTGAACTCCACCATCTCATGGTTGCTGCAACCAAGACAGCCCTCAACCTTTACCGCTTCAACCAGACCCTCCTCGTTAGTGAGGATGAGGTCCAGCAATGCACCTCTTCTAGTCGGCTCCTCCGGCCTTTGCATCAGAAAATTATCGTCAAGGCACTGGAGGAACCTCCTAGACAGTGGCTGGCCTGAAAGCTGATCTGAAGCTACTTTACTACGACTTGCTAGCGGGGGAAAAGAATGTCATTGACATTCCCTTGATTAGGAAAGTAAAAACAAGTTAAAAACGTATTAAAATAAAACTTTCTTTTCCACCAGATAGCCCAGGTTTGCTGAATGCTAACATAATTTTCATTTTGATAAACAGAGCATGACTTTTCATTGTTTTATTGACAGTAACTGAAGAGAAATTATAATGTTTCACTATTCAGGTTTTTACAGAGGTAAGTGCATTTTTTCCTTTACACATCTCTTGCTTTCCATTTCTTCATCCCTCCATATTTTTTTCAAAGGCCCTCTTTCTCTCCCACTTTGCACAAACTTCAAAAATCTGGGTTTTTTATCAGTTTAGTTTTGATATTCACAGAATTTTACCTCTTCTTTATGATTCTTGAGAAACTGAGCCAAAACCCAGACAGTTAGTTCCAGTGTGACTGTAACTACGTTAATATGTCTGGATTACAGAGACTAAGTCCTGTAATCAAGCTCCAGAAATACATGTCCAAATTTTACAGTTTACATTGGAGCTAGTCTATCTAATCAGTAGGTGACAATTTTAATACCAACTATTTGATTCCCTTGACAGGCTCTCTGAATGTGAAATTATTGACAAGTCTTAATAACTTTCTTTTAAAAACAGAAGAATTAAAGGTAATTCAAATAACAAGACCTTAAGAGAAAAATGATGACTGCAAAATTTTCTAGAACATCAGTTGTAAATCCGTTCCATGTGTGGCACTTTCTCCTGCTGGTTGCCCCAGTGCCACGTTCATGAGGGTGGAGACAAGGAGCAGGGGAACAGAACAGATTCATTTGCAAGTTCTGTTGGCTTGTAGGAAACAAAAGAGTGGTGGCTGTTTGCCTGTCATATGAATAGAACTTTCAAGAAATGTTCATTATTAGGACTTGACTTCTGGCTATTTTTTGTGTTTATGTAGAACTACATGGAATGCTGGGTCTTTAATTTTGAGTCTGGTATTCCCAGAAAGTCAGGGCTTGATCAATGGAGATAAACAAATAATTCCTGACTCATTGGTCCTAAACAATTTTAATGATGATATAGATACACACTTTGAAGACCAGAGATTAACAGAGAAATATTTAGGAAAAAATCCTCATTTGAAGAGTGGGCAATTCCAACCGAACTAGGAACAAAACAGAAATATTTTGAGATCTGCTGAGTGTTTTGTACTGTTAGACTTGAAAGATGGGCACAGTACACTGCCCTATTTTGAATTAATTCAGAATCATTTCTGAATAAAGTTTGAAGCAAGAACATAAAAATATTTTTCCTTGAACTTTTTTTACTCTCTTTTGACTCCATGTAGTTTTGTTTTGTTTTTTGATGGGTAGTTTGCAGATAGCTTTGGTTGCTTCATGACTGAATTTTGGTGATCATAAAAAGTGATGGAGTTCAGAAGGGTCTCTCATGAGGATTTTGAAGACGCTATGTAAATCCTGTAATGTTTATTTTGCTTAATCCACTGCTTATTTAAAGGAACTGTTTTTCTGAAAGGAGCTCTGCCACTGGAGATATTCTCAATTCAATGAGTAAATAAATCAACTGTAAAAACATTTCTTAAATATGAGTCATTATACACAGGCAGCTGTCAGTGTGAGCTTGTTGCTGTCAATTAGGATGCAGACTGCACCTCGCCATCTGAATACATGAAACCCACAAACTCAAAATGAGCCAGCTTCTATTAAATATTTTACAACTTTTATGATTATAGCATTTGGGTTAAACTACTGTTCAGTTAGGCAGATTTTACAGAATTCACCTTGCAGTGCTTACGAATGCCTGTCTCAAAGACAAACTTACAACATTGTTGTAATTTTTTCATTAAATTTGGATAATTGAACAGTTTTAGGAGCTGTTTCTGATTCTGATACTGCATTTCTTTTCCTGTCTCAGTGCTGTACTAATGAGATGCTGCTCCACTGCCAGTTAGAGACAGAATTAGTTGCAAGTATATGCAAAAGGTTCTTCAAAACTCAAAGTGAGACTGAAATTGGCTAAGAAGGCCTTTGTTACCCACATCGCTCATGTCCTCCAAATCAAAATGAACACTGAAACACAAAAGATTCTCCTTCATTAACATTCCTGCTTCAATTTCTGCAGCAACTACTGGAGAACAGCTTCATGTGCCAGGTGAACATGGCTTTTGTTTTAGAAGTCCTGTCTGACATTGCTTCTGTATGGTGAGAAAGTCAGAGTAACCTCCACTGTTTATGACTATAGATCTCTTGTTTTCCATCCTGGTGTCTCTTTTCCCAGATGGAAATCCTGGTCTCATGTCTGGGATTTCTGCTGCTCTTCTCTACACCTTCTATTGCCCTGCCTATGGTGGACCAATGAGGTAGCCAAATAGTGCCCAAAGTACAAGTACACTGTAGTTTGTAGAGCAGCAAAATAATGCTTTCTGTCTTGTTCTCAGTCCCTTTCTTAGCAATTGCTAACTTTCCATTTGCCTTCTGAGTACTCGAATGTTGAAAGATGTGAACCAGTCACTGTAGTCATCTTTCACATGAGGTCACTTGTCTAAATATTGCACCATGTTCACATTGATAAACAAAGTGATGAATTGCCAGAAAACAGAGCAACTCAGAGTACATAGGCCTAGTGAATTTTAACTGAACAAAGCAATCCTGTAAGTCTTCAAACAAGGGAAGTATGGATCTATAATATCCACTGAAAAAAAAAAAAAAACAAATCCTCAAATTTTATAATTCCACTATCAATTTTAGGTCAAATTAACCTTCTCAGGTATGAAGGTTTGCATACCAAACAGATCTACTAGGAAAACAGTTCAGTGTGATCTCCTCTCATAATAGTGCAACTTGGCAAATCCTGGAGATCTGGCATCAACTGCACTGGGGGCAAATGGTTGGTGGACTAAGACCATGTCCACCCTGGCATCATAAAGAATTCTTCATTGCTGATAAAGCAGAGGATATGCTTAATGAAGTAGAGGCTGCAAGCTGACAGGAGTGTTGGAAATGAGTGGAAAGGAATGGGCAGATCACAGGCAGAGTTGGCAGATGAGTTGGCTGCCCGTCAGCTGGGGGTGAAATAGAGTGGAGATGAGCATCGGCTGTGGCCAGCTGGTGCGATAAGAGAGGGAGCACAAGGAAGTAGTAAAATCACAAGCTCAGGCAGGACAGAGTTTGTTGTAGAAACTCAAGTTACTCTTGAAGCAATAAAGCTGAACAAAAATAACCAACCCTGCCAGCACCATTCATTATGGTAAGATGGTGAAACACAGAACCTCCCTTTGCCTCCAGGACGCGCAAGGAAGTGCAGAGAAGTGAAACTTTCTCCAGGAATGAAGGCCAGATATGGAACATGACAGTAAAAGTGAAGTGCTTTTACAGAAGGACTCTGGGGCTGAATTTTCACTGGTTTGCATTTTACTATCAGTTACAAAAAAGCAAATTTTGAGTTCTGCTGAACAAATAACAATGTGCATCAGCACAAACATCCATGCATTTAAGAAATGATTTCCTTTTTCTTTTCAATGCAAAGTTCTAGTCCCTCCCTCCAACATGTTATTTTCTCAGTAGCCTACTACCAAAATCACTAAAAATGACATAATTAAAAGCTTCAGATTTGCCAGTATTTTCGTGAAACATGAAGCTCTGTTGAAGCTGGCAGAAGCCTTGTCTGGATATAGATATTGATACTTTACACCCTTAAATTCCTCTGAATTTATTGAAAGAGAAAACTAGTTCTTTGGGAATTATGTTCTCTTGGCTTTTGGGATTTCATATTTAACTTTATAAAAATGTGCGTCTTGTTGCTTCCTGTTATTTAACTGAAGGAATCCACATGCTCTAATCTTGCTTCTTACCAGTTTGAAGAGGTGGGGTGGCAGGGGGTGTGCGTCTGTGTGTGGATGCATGAAACAAAATGGATTATGAATTTGAAAATTGCCAATTATGTTGCATCACACAGCTCAGAGCACTGGCACAATGATGAACCACAATCCAGATTTTTCGGCTTAAATGGCTGTACATTCAAGCAAGCAAATTAACCATAAAATAAAGGGGGGGTTACAAAATATCCCAAGAAAGAATAAACTGCAGATAATAAGCACCAATCTGCTGTTGAATGCAGCCCAAGATACCAATTGTTTTAAGTCACGACAAAGACAGCTGAATGCTCATCTTGTGGATATAGAGCATGGATGATTGCTTGCCATGAGTATCTTCTCTCACAAATAACAGTTTTTTCACTCTTAATTTTCTGCTAAATTGGAAGCTAACTGCTTCCCACATTGTCGTCGGAGCACCTGCAGCTGTGCTGGATTTCTGCGCACCATTTCTTTTAGGTAAAACAGCACTCCACTTCCTTGAGCTCATCATTATGTTTATGTCTTCCTTTCATTGCGCTACCGCACTAATGATTCAGGCAGGCTGGTCAGTCATTAAGTGACAAGCAAATGATACCATATGCAACGTGTGACTAATCGGTCTGAACAAATGAAATCACAGACTTGCTTTTCCCATCATTCATTTCACAAACAGTAGCAATGTGGTGCACAGCAGGTAGTTCAGTTAAAACCAGCCTTGTAAAACAAATTTCCTGCAGCCGTTTAAGCGCGTTGTGACGGCTTCGATGTTTTAGCTGGTAGATGATGCCCAGGGGAAGTAAGGATGGTTGGGGCAAAGGGAAGTAGGGAGGAGGAGGAATGCTCAGTACATACATTACAGTAATTAAAGGTTTAGTTACCTTATTGGTTCGGGTCTTTTGTTTGTATGGATCACAGAAATGACTGCTGGATTACCAAGCCCAAAATATACATAACATACACAGTGCTTATCGAGACAGAATACACAAGTCCTTAACTAAAGTTCCCCAAAGATGTATATTTTATGCAGATGTAAGCAAAATTATCTCTGATAGCTATAATGGGAAGACATATCTATACAAAAGCAAAACTTAAATTTTTCTTTTTTCTGTGCTCAAAATGTCTTTCATGGACTTTGAGATATTTTTCTCAGCAAAATTAGCATTTAAATATGTATTTCAAGTATTAACTTTCATTTCAAAATAGTGTAAAAATTAGCTGTTTGCATCCAGCAAAGATAAAGGTAGAAATATAGTTTTATCTGCTATCATTAAAATTTTGCTAATATTAAATAAAGGTCCTGAGTAGCTTAAGCCATCTCCTGACTGGCTAGTTGAACTGTTTTACTTTTGTTGTGGTTACATGCCAGCTCAGAGTTACACGCTGTTGTAATGTCATTGACAAGGTAACAGGACTTCTGAGCTTATTATACTAACTTCTTCAGCATGAACATGAAGGGCTGTCTGTCCTAAAATAAGACATTCTTTCAATCCTTTACTCAAAGCTGGGTTTTTTTAGCTGAAAAACCTCACAGGAAAAAATAATCTCAAACCAGTCTCATTTTTTTTTAATGTAAGTAAGTGAAGAAAATCCAAAAGCAGGGTACAAGGCAGAATATAGATGCATTCACTTAAATTGATATTTTGACAAGTTGCAATCATAGCTAATAAGGAGACACAAGAAGAATTTCTTCAGTTGCTCATGTACCAATGTTAGGAACATAGATAGATAAGAAAGAACTGGACTCATTCATCTCCCAGCATAAATGTAACCCCATAGGTATTTCTCAAGCCTCGTGGAAATATTTGCATGATTAGAATGTGAAAACCAATTATTCTTAACAAGGATCAAACAGTCAAAGGGGACACTCTTTTGACCTTCTGTGTCAAAGCAGCTTTATAGGTTTCTGGGTCACTGACAATTCAGAGGCAGGGGCTCATGAGTACTTATGGATCAATCATCTAACAGATAAAAACACAAAGTGGGAGCAGGTGGTATTTTTTGCATAACATAGTAGATGACCACCTTCCACAACATCCTTCTGACACAAAGAATACAAAGTTGTTCTCATGGAGGCAGAGCAGTTTTGTGGAGACAGAATGGTTTTATGAAACAGGCACAAGCCAGGAATAAGCTTTTTAATTCAAAGAAGTGTATTTATTAATCTAGAACCAAAATATTCAGCATATCTTTACTGAATGGAGATCTGCTCCTAACTGAGGATACTAACTTCGGATGAAAGCTTGGAGTTCTGGTGGACACAGAAAATATGTGTCTTCTTAGCATACTACCATTGGCAGAAGGCCTTTGTGTATACTAAGAAAGAGATGTCACATTGCTGTAGAGAAGTTATGTTCTGTTTTTCTTACTTAAATACTACCTACAGTTCTGCTTTCCACAATTCAAGACGTGCACTCACAATGGTCAAAGAAATGTCCTGCAGTCAAATCTACCTGAGCGCACTGTCTGTTCAAAGAGCAAACCACATAATAACCTAATGTGTTACTTAACAAAACTTGTAAATACCTATAGCAGAACTACAAGAACAGACAGAACAGATCAAAACAGTTCAGTATCTTTTCTCCAACAGCAATAGATGGGGATGACTGGGAAAGAGGAAGATAATTCATGATCGTTCTCTCTATATTCTCCTACCCCCAAAACATTTTTAGTTCAGGGACTTTTCTGGGCCTCATGTTGTTTCTGTGCATTCAGCAATCACCCGTGGATTTCTCTTTCATTAATGTGTCCAGCGCCCTGTAGAACAGTGGTAATAAACTAGCAATGAAAGACAATAAAAAGATCTAAAAACTGGAAGTGGAAGTTCCATACATTTGGTCTACTGTTTTTTACAGTTGGGATAGTTAACTATTGGAATGATGTAATAAGGATTGTGGACCACTAACAAATCTTACATCAGTTTGACTAACTCATTTCTGCAAACACTCGATTTCAAAGAGCTGTTTAGGCAACTGATACATCATGAACTGTTCCAGATGTTGAATAAAATCAACACAAAATCCAGCCAGCAACCTTTTAATCCATTAATTTTACAGCTGTGAAATACCTTGCTACTATTCTTCTACAGAGATTTAAAACACTATTCTTTCAGTGGCCTACATTATTGCACGTCTAAGAGAAGAAAAGAACTTCTTTGTTAGATCATATTGTGGCTCAGTGCATTCTTATAACCTCAGTAGACTCCACATGAACTAAAGACATACTGATTTGATCCTGTTTATTGATATCACTCCAGTAGTACAATTTCCACATAGTACCTAGGTAGTGCTTGCTCACCAGTGTCCAAGACTATAGTTTGTAAAGATGCCTTTCAGGAGTCAAACGTTTCTGCAACAGATTTTTTTTTTTTTTTTGCCAGGGTTGCAGCTCATCTTTTAAATTGTTGAAACAGGGAGGAAAAAAATATTCCTTTTTCTACTGCATGTTTTCCTTATCATGCCATAACCCAGAAACCTCTTCCATAGAATGTCTCACTCAGATCCTTCTTCTTCAGAGAAAATAAAGGTGTGAATATCCCCATTGCAACAAATATGGGATTTCATAGGGAGCCACATGCTATTCAATATAATTTAATACATATCTGAGTATATGTTTATCCAGGCATTTATTGATACCTGGTGCAGATTTACAGAGCACGTGAGGGAGTTGCTGGACGCATTGATGACGTAGCTTTTCCATATCTTGCAGCTGTGCGGAATTTTTTAAATGTTTTATAGAGTAGAGCCAAAGAAAAGAGAATGGTGAAATGGGACAATGCAAGGTAAAAATACAATTAAAAACCTTACTAGCTATTGCAAACTAAAAATCAATGCTTAGATATTTCCTAGTGACTTTTGTTTCTTTCTCTCTTTTCTTTTAAATACTGCCATTTAAAAAAAGAATTACAAAGGAAGATGTCCCCTGTGGCTTTCTGTCAGATACTATCTTATTTGTATATATTTTTTGTGGTTTAATTACTCCCTTTGTTGTTTTTTTTTCCCCTTGGTTAAAGAACAAGTCTCCAGATTGTTCTGTGGTCTTTGTATCTATGCAAATTAGATTTGGAAACGAAGGAAACTTGCATCAGCTACATAATGAAGTACATAAAGAGGTCTGCCACTCTTCCTTGTTTTTTTATTACTAACAAACACATATAATGTGAAACATTTGGGCTTTTTAGGGTTTAAAGAAATATTTTCTGGGAAATCCCTACTAACATCAAGCTGTATAAGTAATAAATTGGAGTTTTAGTAGAAAAGCTTTCAACCTTTCCAGTCTTTACACTCCTGTCCATTTGTCATTACACCTTCAGCCCTTCCAGCTACTTTAAAGAAATATACACCTACCTTTTTTTATGAGCCATTTTGTATGAGCATCCCTGGAGTGTGCTGTCCAAAACTGAGCTTATAAGCAAGAAGGTTGAAAAAGAAACAAACCAGATCATACACGTGGGACTGGGAATGTCACATCCTTTGTTCATAACTGTTACAAAATCTTTTAGTTCCCACTGAGGTTTTTAGGAGGATTTGAAAGCAGGGCTGCTGTGGTACAGTTTGTCATAGAGTTGCTAATGCACTAATCCTGCAGACAGCTAAGAGGGGAAGACACAGGTCATTTGATTTGCCTCTATTTGTATGTGCAGTCTGTCTACACAAGGAAGTTCAAGGATGAACTTTTACCCAATTTACTATTCAGCCTGGCCAGTATAGAAGAAAGACATCCTCCTCTTCTGGTGAGTTCAATAAGGAACTTGGCATGTGCCTCCAGACAGTCAAAAAATTGCTTGGATGACAAGGCGTCTTCCCCAAAAATCAATGTTAGCAATGCTAGGAGGGATTTTACAAAATTCTCCCCAAATTCTCAGTGGAAATGGAGATGAAAACCTCAGTTATTCCCAAGCCATTGTGCACTTCACTCACAGGCTGCGTAGGACACAACCTGAGTCTCTACAAAGGAAAGACATTTTGGGAATGGTGGCACCTGAACATGAGTCTGTAATGAGCAAACACAGCCCAAATTCACTTACCTTTCCCACCGTGAAAGCACCATCCATTCTGCTCTGCTCACACTCTGATCTGGGGCTATTTCACACTATTTTGTGAATACAGCTCAGCCAGCGATCACAGCCCAAATTCCTATCCAAAGAGCTTCCTGAGCCCAAGTACCCCAACAGGGGAGGCAACAAAAAGGAAAAGCAGAAATATTTTAGCACGGACCCGAATCCCAGGAAGACCCTATCTCTGCCCAACGTACAGCTCACATTTTTTTCCACTCCTTCACCATGCCAGATGTCTCATCATCGTATTTCTAGGCCACTAACAAAAAGCTCAGTGCTATACCCAAGAGATATGCTTTCACCAGGGCTGCCATTCGGGGAGAAAAAAGGAATGGCTGCACAAATGCACTTCCATGAGGATTATGTGGAGCTTTGTCATTCATGATTTCCTTGCAAAGCACTACATGAATTTTGGAAGGCTCAAAACATGCCTTTAGAGATTAATAAAAATGAATTTACAAGTACATTTGTATTTATTTTCCCTCCTAGAAACTGTCTCCCAGCTTTGACTTCTATTGGGAAAATACTGAGACTTAGGGTGCATGTGGGGTCATTTCAGTCTGAAAGACAACTTCAAATGCACACAGGGCTTCCTGCTGGCTCTCTGGAGGAAGACCAAGCTCCTCTCCTAGACCTTATGCCACTACTTTTCACATCTCCAGGCTTTTTTCAGGACTCCTATTTTCCTTTAGCTTCCCTTATGTTACCAGTGTCTCACATTGTCAGCTCCCTCAGTTTACTCATCTGTTTTCTTCAATCAATATGCCACCAGCACTTCTCCAAATGCTCTTCACACGCTAATATATCCTCAGGGCTTGGGCTTCCTAAGCCATTTTAGCCTGGTTTTCTAAAGAAAGGAGACTGATGTAGTCATATAATCAATTTACTACTCAATACCCCAATTTTAAGTCATTAATTCCTCAGTGTAATTGAACTTGATGTATGAATTTCTCATATATTTTCTGGAAAAGTTGCAGCTGGAGAGAAGGGAGAAAACCAGGTTAGTATCTTCCCCCTTCCCCTGAAAAGCAAACAAGTGAGGTCCACCACATTGTCTACCAGGTTTGTCTTAGCCAGAGTCCAGCCAGACAGCCTGGCCAGCATGTGCCCACCTAGATTGAGCCATGGTGGACACAGCCTGATGGCCACCTGCAAAGAGTTGAGGGACCAGGGCCCTGGAAGAGGCTGGTGGGGAGAGAATCAGGGCCAAGGACAGAGAAGAGAGAGGTTGAGAATTAAATGGCATATAGGAGAAAGAAGAACACTCTGTTGTAGTGAACATAAAGGGATTGAAAGTATAGAAATTAAGATAGAAATTGCCAATTTAATTAACTGAAAATAAGGTTTCGTTAATTTCACTGTTCACAAAACAATGTGTTTAACAAAGACATTATTATTCAGCATTTCAGTGGTTTTAAAATGATGGTTGGGGGAAATGAAAAGAAGTGGATTTTACCTAAAATAATTGTGTTTTGCTAATGCAAACCTGACTTCAGCCTTCTTGGCAGCACTGAAATTTGCACTCGATGTTATTAAGGAAACTGTGTCTTCATGCAGAAACTGCAGGTAAAAGGTAGCACTGCCGCCTAGCTTTGACCCAGATAGTCAGTACTGTAGGTATTTCGTTAAAATGAAACTCTTGGAAGCAGGAACATGAAAACAATTTGAAAAGTTTTGAAAAAACTGCAAAAAGTTTTTATGATCCCAATGCACTCCCACAGAATATCTCTAAATCTCTTTTTGAAAACCTGCTGTTTCAGGAAGGCACAAGAGGCATCACCATGGAGATGGGGAAGGAAAAGATAAACCACTAAGAGGAAAAGAAACAATTCTTGCCCTGTTGCCCTCCTCCACCAAAGGCAGGGGAGAGGCATCCTGAGGGCTGCCCATACAGCTGGGCTCTATGAGATGTACACAACCCCATGGAGAAATTCAGTGCAGTGAGCACTAACTTTTGTCACTGCTTAGAGTGGTAGTCAATCCCAGGAATTCTGATGTCCTGGTTTACTAGTACATAAACAAATTTGTAGAGCTGACACTGTTCTTCAGCAAACTTGCTGTGCTGCGTAACAAACTGGTTCATGGCACTTAAAAAAAACCAAGCACTTGTTTGACTCTTTTTTTCCCTCGAAGATGTATACACATGTATATATTGCACATATATATGTGCATATATATGAAACTCAGTTTTTCATATCATAACGTCTAATTAACATAAAACAATCACCTCTGCTGAAAAAGCCATAATTTTACCCAAATACTGCTGCATCTTCCTACCACCAGTGTGTGACATTTGTAGAGAGCAGCAGGTCAGATCTGGAAGCATGTAACGGGATTTGTGCTGTATTAAGTATGGAAAAAAAACTAGAAGAAGCAGTTTTGTTTTTTCAGTGTTGTCTGCAAACATTGTCCTGTCAAATGGTGTGGAAATGGGCAGACAGTTTGACATGCAATTCTAAAAGGAAAATTCCCTGCAAAAATTAAAGCAAAATATATCTTTATTTCCTCCACCTTAAAAAATATATTTTTCCTTGCTTTAACCCTCCGCTAAAAAATACCCTCTCCTTTTTTCCCCTCTCCTGACACCCAGCAATTAATGCTCTTTTTTTGGTGACACTGCACACTATAGGTTGTGTGGCTGAGTGGATGCCTACCCCTGCTGAGCGATGAGGCTCCCTGCAGGGCACCAACAAAAAGTCCCAACATCTGACCCGGCTGGGCTCCTATGAATAGCTCGCCCTTTCTTTATTAAGATAAGAGATGTGCAAGCGCCTCTGTATGCCGAATTTCGAGAGGGAGAAGATCTACATCTAGGCATAAATAGCACATCTCATGGAAATTTCAGAATGTGGCAGATGTTGCTTAGCCCCAAAGAGGATTTTATTATTGTCTGCAAGTCATTGTGCAACATCATCAATGTTTCCCAATGATGGGACAGCACCACCCCAAAAACAAAATGAACAGCTGGTGCCAGAAAAGCCCACAGGTTACTGTCTGAGGTGAAGGAGGTGTTGGACCTGCTGCCCAGGACCTTGACTGCCCTCAGGGCCAGCCTGGCATCCACCACCTGCCACAGGAAACCAGGAACCTTGGGAACAACACGCCAGTGGTGCATGGGTTGCGTAGCCAAGGGGTGGGAAGAAACTAAAGTTTCAAAAACTAAATTTCTGCAACGAAAGGGCAAAATTCAAAAGGTACTGACTGAAATACAAATGTGTCACTGATGTCAATAGAGACTTGGCCAGTGACTTAACTCACCTGCACAAATTTATGTGGATTGGTACTTAAAGCTAACACTGTATCAAATTTCAGATATAAGTCACTGCAGAAACTTTCTCCTGACATTGCATCTGATATGCCAAATACAACATACCACTCAAATAATGCTTTATTCTCAGTTTTCTTTGAGCTTAATCCTCATTGTACCTGGTACATTCAAGGTAGGTCAGGTCAGGGAGACAGAGGTAAAATCTGACTAATGCTACCTGATGCGTGAAGTGACAATCAGTTGCCTTGGGCACAATGGTGCAGAGTCTTTAAGAATTCTAATACATATTAATAAAATCATTAAATAATCTACAAGCCTGTCAATTGCAGGAGGATCATCTGGAAAGTAAACAGGAAAACAAAAGTCTGAACTAGCACTGCTGCACTCTATCAAGTTACACTGAAAAGGATTCCTGAGGATATACAATGTAACCCGGAGCTTGAGTACTTAGTTTCCCGCTCTTAAAATAAGGAAGCACTGACAGCCTTGCAAGAAGTTTTAGATTGTGGTCTAAGCCTTTTGACAAGTTCCAGATGGAAGATGTGGTGTTAACAGAGCTCTGATGCCTACCCAGCCTGTGTGCTGGAAGACCTGCATGGTAAGGGCTGTGTACACAGAATTATACACCCTGTGTTCCTGTTATGCAGCCACCCCATATCGCACCCTTTATTTACCCTGTAACGTTCTGTAGGTATATGTTAAAGTACTAAAACCTTGATTTAAACCTTGTGATACCTGGTAGTTGCTGCACCAAATGTGAAGGAATCTGGTTCATTTTCCACCCCTAAACAGAGCTTTTCGCGTTCTTTTCAGTAACCTAGCAAAGTGGCTCAGTGGCAGATTAGGACTTGCGTAATGCTTTTCCAGAAAGCAGAGACTGCAGAGGATTGTTTCAGGTTGCAGCACTGCATCTGAAGGGCTAACGTGTGGTAAAGATGCTGGTCTGTGGCTCAGGGTGCAGATGTTACAACGCCAACTCCATCACACCCTGCAAAAGCAGTTTGAGGCACATCAGCTAAAACTGGTGCCAGTAAAGAGCCCAGGTGCTTAAAAGTTAGGGCTTGCCTCCTGAATCAGTGCTGGCTGTCACTCTGGCCAACTAGGCAGGGTGTCAGGAGCTCCAGGAACTGGGAAGGGCAGCTCCAGAGTGATGCAGATGATGACCATACACAGACCAGGAGACAGAGGGCTCCAACATGAGCTTTCTATGCCCACACACCAGCAGCTCTTGGGCACTCTGCTAAAAAGCAAGCACCACTGCCACTCCAAATGTCCCCACAGCACCTGTACTCCTCTTTTCAAGTTAATAAACCTGATCCAACCGTGCCAGCACCCTCCACTTTGCATCTGCACCATGAGAATATCGTAGCCGGAGGGGTGAAAAGGGAGATTTGAGTTGCCCTTCCACCTCAGTGGGAAGGAGATCAAAGCTGTATCTGTCACCTTCTTGTAGCTTGCCCGGCCCGAGTGGAATGTTCATCTACTACTTCACTTGATGTCAGAGGGAAAGACGCAAGATTTTATTTCTGGGCACCACTGAGGACTGGGAAGTCCTGGAGGCTCAACAGCATGTCACAGGACTTTGTGAACAGGAGGATGGAGTCACTGACCAAATACAGAAAGAGCTCAAAGCACAAGGACCAAGCCCCAGGATCCCCTTGCCCCCTCCTAACGTAGAGCCAAGAGCCTTACCAGGATGCAGAGTCTGGCTCCCTCTTGTGCTCTCTCCTTTTAACAAATCAATTTAGGAAATGAGTTGCAGTGGAATGTTTTTAACAGGTGGTCTAAAAGTGCTCCAAACATAGGGCTGGGGCCCTCACGCATGATGCTGTGAACTTTAAGCTGTTTGGGTAAGGAACTCAGCTTCCCACTCAGTTGGGTAAGCATGCTTTTGGACAGGAAAAATAGCAGTGGAATAAGATTGCCAAAAGGGTTTTCACATTCCTAATATTTTTGCAGAAGGCTTCTTATTACCGTTAAATGTAGCTTGTGACCTGTCAGCCTGGGATGCAGTTGTACAGCCTGTTAGGGAAGCCACTTCTCTGCAGACACACCTGCTTCAGCTCTCTACCAACATGTAGTTTAGACATTTCCAAGGGCAGAATGCAAACTATCAGACATGACATTTCTACTGTTTTACAGAAGGTGTCATTGTTGCACTGTTCTTTTTGATGAATACCTCACTAGTGTTCAGCATGCTGCAAATCACTTTAGAAAATGAATCATTTTTCTCTCTCATTCAGCTACAGTCTATCCCATATTAAGCTCAAGTATAAATATTTCTTCTCACAGAACTTAACAATACATATAGAAAAATATCACAGCCAACTTCTTAATTTCCTTTTAAAGAAGATTTATCAAGTGTGTGCGATCTCACAGAATCTAACCTTAAAATTCTGGTAATAAAAGGAAATCTCTCCATTAACTAGGTGCCAATACAAAGCATGTTGGAAAGAGTCTGACACTCGTTATAGCATGCACTCTTTTTCCACGTCTAGCATGCCTGCACTCAGGAATGCTTTGATCACGACATTGGCACTGGGATCACAGAGGCTTCTGCGAACAAATGTGGCCCCAGGAACATGTCTAGCAGCCACCAGGCACCTGCTGGCTACTCCTATTCAGAGACATCACACCACTCATCACAAATACCCCAAGTATCATGCCTCTCTGAAGAATGCCCTACTTCTTGCTCACAGAATTAGAGAAGGGAAAATTGTTAATATATAAAAATAATGAGAGCTTACAATATCTTCTGCTATGGTTGCTGAGGAATGGCCCAGGATACCAAATGCCCGTGTCTTACTGTGATGTTATACACTTCTAGTTTAACCAGGACAACCCAGAGCCATCCCTGCCACTAGTGTTGCTATAGCTACATTTGATGTGATACCTTTGTTCCAGCACTTTTGCTTCAAACGAACTACGATTATGATGATGACACTTACCCAAATCAAATTCTGCCATAGACACTCACCTCAATCACAAATGACTTTCGACTCTCCGCATGCTTTCAGCAAGGCAAATGTGAAGCCAGACCATAGAAACAAGAACAGAACAAGGTGAGGACCACTTTTCCCAGATAGAAACAGATTGTTCAATACCAAGAACCTGCTACTGCATGGAGAAAAAGTCTGTCAGAACTAAAAATATTCTTTTCTTGTTTGTAGTCAGATTAAGGAAATAGTAAATACTGATCCGCATGGTGTTCAGATGTGGAATTCATCTGAGATTGCCCAGGGATCAGACATATGCACCTGTACCTTTTGACAGCATGTCTCTATAATATTCTGTGGCTCTCTCTCATATGATATGGGGCTGAGTAATGAATGGATATCATCCATTTTTGGGACTGCTGTTGTCAAGGTGAGAACAGCTAAAATGCACTGCCAGCTCCCCACTAGTGGGAACCTCAGTGTATGTAGCCTTTCCTCAAGCTCGAGACCCCCTAAATGACACTGCAAGACTCCTCATTCACTTGCCAACGCTGAGCTGAGATGGAAATTTTTTCTGCCTCTTTCCTTTTTGTACAAAAGAAACCCCACAAAACAAACACACCACTACTAACATCACATCACATTACTTGAGCTCACTTCCACTTACATATTTGAAATCAAGACAGGAAACTTGATCTGCTTCCTTGCCAGCCTGCTTCAGGTAGAAATACCTCTTTATCGATTAAAAGCCAAGCCAATATATTTTTGTCCTAAAGTACACTTGTACTATTATTTGCTTTGTAGAACAGTAGTCCTGCCCCAGATTGGTGCCATCCCAATATATTCAAATTGTCTTAGTTGGCCAAACAGGATTACAACCTCCATGATTCTTTCCTTTTGGAAAGGAAACACATTTCTTATATTCTTCAAGTGAGCTTCAGAAAAAGATGATGTAAGGTAATCAAGCATTGATCTTTACATTGTAGGATAGAAATAAGACTGATGTCCAGCTTCTGTTCCCCTGAGATGCTCTCTTCTCTATACTAGAGCTGAAGACTAAAAAACAAGGAAACAAACAAAAATTACACCACCATCCCCAGTTAAATATCTAAAATGACACTGCTGTTTTACTGGTAGTAATCAGTTAGGAATGGGGCAGCAGGAACAGTAGGATATCAGTGTCATGTACAGAGCTCACAAATGGTCAGTTTCCTGCCTGAGATGCTGGAAGGCAATTCACCCTCTTTGCAAAGTCTACAAAAAGGCTGGACTGGAAAAAGGCAGCAGGAAAGGACTATGATGTGGAACACAGGAACTTCAGCAGAAATTACTTGGCTAGGGTGGTAAAAGCAGGAGGTAGATTATGACCCTGAATGAATGCCTTGCTAGCACCACCAGGATGAAAAGCAAGGTGTACTAACAGTATCTTGCTCAAATGTGCCTACACACTGCTTCCTATGACCTGCATTTCTGCTGGGCAAGAGCTAACATGCATCAGGCAAGAGCTGGCTTCCTGCTGGCCATGCAGCAGCATGGGGATGAGGAGTGGTGCTGCACCCTCCTCTTTGACTCCCCCTCACCTCTCCAAGCTGCCCTCTGAGCTCCCTCACAGGCATATTATTATTTCTGAGCCTTTCATTACTCTTTCAGATTTGGTCAAAAAATGTCTCAAGTACCTAAAAAGCTGTCAAGGCGTAATATAAGACAAACAAATGAAATATTTTTCTTCAGAAACTAGGCTAAAAACACTGCTTCTTTCCCCTAGACTGCAACAGTAGCAAATTCTTACCCCCACAAGTACTTCCAATTACTCCAGAAGTGACTGCTGGCAGGAATGAGCACAAGGCTCAAAAGCAGAGTCTAGTCTCATAGATCTGTCAGCTGTCAATCAACTGATGGTACAATCCTGTGCAAAAGACAAGGCATAATATTCGAGATTAAGTTATCTATTTTCTGGTCACAGTATGCTCTTGCCGGCATTCAGCCTGAGATACTGCAAGCTAGGAATACAAAAGTAACCCCTCTTGTTTCAATGAAGGGATCCACAGAAAAAGGGTATGCCTGCAAAACTCCATGCTTGCATTTATGGACTGTGTCATCCACCTCCATGCAAGTCACCTTTCCTACTCATTAAACAACTTCGGTTTCCCTGAGTACGCTTATCAAGCAGCTGTCAGCCAGCTGTGGGGAGCAGAAGGGGTCACAGTGCAGGAGCAGCTGTGGAATGGACACCCTGCTTGAGAAGGGTCTGTACTCCAGAGGGAAAGATTTTCCAAGTCACTCCAGTTTCCTCAAAAGAAACTATGAAAAGCCTCAAAGTGCATGGAGTAAACAGCCCACCCAAGAAACACCATGGCTGCTGTGTCAAGCAGAAAATGGAGTGACTGTCTGTAGACAGGCAGGCCTTGTGTTGCCAGGTGGGAGGGGGCTGTGCCCTGTTGTTCTGCTGCTTCTGGCCATCTCTGTCAGGCTCTCACCTCTTTTTGCCTTCATTGACTTTTGTTGACCGTATAATCGGTCTAGTGAGTGAGCGCAGGAGAAGCGCCCACGAGGACACGTGAAAAGGAATCCAGATTGTGTCCTAGTTCTATGTGACCTTGGCCAAATCTCTCTACCTCTTTCTTTCTGAAGTTTCTTCATCTGTGAAGCAGCTACAGCTACTCCTCACCACCTTTTGGTGACTTAGAGAATTTAACTGGTGCTTTCTGTGTGCCTTCAGATCCCTCTGAGTGGCATTAAATGAATAGGTTTTACTGACATTTTCTTTAGTTGCTGTTCATAAGCACTCTTCTTCCCAAGTCCAGGGAAGAGTAAGTGTTAATAGTCCCTGTTACCACCTCAGACTGATGAGTGACTGTCACTGTGACCACAGTCACAATATCACAGTAACAAGTCTCTGGGGAGATCCATAATGAGCTCAATGCATTAGGCTCAGTGACATGGTAAAGTATAATTATTAAGTTATATGTGCATCTCAAATATGAAGTTTATCATGTAGAGGAGGTTTGCTTTGGATATGATAATTTCCCAGGTTTGTGATCTAGCTTAGTGTGCAGACTTCAGAGCAGCAGCATCAACACAGTGGTGGGAATGACTGATCAGGGCTCTTCCTAGTCCCAACTGACAGCTGAAGTCAGCTCATCATGAAAATATTTCCTGAAGTACTTCTGTATTAGTTTTTTGGAGACATTTGCTGAGTATGCACAATTTATCAAACAGTTACAGCTTAAACAAATATTTTACTCTTTTGGATGCTTCTTCACAGCTACATGATATGCATGTGAAAATTTTCAGTCCTACTCACCAAGTTAAACCAAAATCTGATCAGTTTTGATTTTGCTCAGAGTTCCTACAGCCTGCAGCTGCCTCTGACCAACAGCAGACATGTTCAGCCTTTCTGAATGTTGATCCTTTTAGTAGACACTGGCTTATCACCCAGCAACTTGTAACACAACTGATGCCCAAATGTTTCCCTGTCTCATCTATTTGCAGCTTCCATGTAGCAGCACGTGGTAGCTCCAGCTGTCTGGCCCTAAGTGTGCTCATGGGGTACTATAGACATGGGGAATTCAGGGTGATTTGCCCAAGGTGAAGAAGGCATGACCCAGGATGGCACAGGAGAGCAGACTGGCCCCCAAACACCTTCACCAGGTGCAGCACAGTGTCCTGTGCCTGCTTGACTGTACAGAGGCCAGAACATCAGCACAGCCTTGCTCTATGCCCTGGTGATGGGGGCATTTAAAAGCTCTAAACTCAGGAGCAACCTGTTTTCCTTCCATAGTGCAATTCATTGGCAGCACATGGCATTTGGGATCAAAGCCCAGCACTGCTACAGAAAGCAGTTCAAGCTGTTCAGTTCTCTTCCTTATCAAAGGCTGGGTGAACAAAGTCACAAACTATCACCAAGATTGCCATGAGCACATGTATAACAGCACCTTCCAGAGAAAACTTGCTCCTCAGACTCACAAAACTGCTCCTTTGATTAAACAGTGATCTCAACCTCATGTCATTAATCCAGCAGGCAGGGGATTTGCCTGCTTTTGTCAAACACACCCAGACAACTCTGCACCCTGTTTGGAGAAGCTGCCCCAGACCCAGTGCTCACATTGCAGCCAACAGCTTTGGATGAGATGCTGACTCTGGGGGCTACTGACAGATGAGAAGGCAACAGTTTTTATTCCCATTAGCATCTGTCCTAAGTGAATATGCACACTCATCATAAAGCCTGAAAACTAAATCCATCAGGAAACGTGCACAGAAAGGCTGAACAGATAATCCCATCAGTCCACTTAAATGGGAATCTGAGTCAACAAATCTAATAAACTGGGGTCAGTGGACCACACATATGACAGAGGAGTCTCTCACCACTGTGTTATGTCCCACAGTCCCTTGAGGTCGCACAGGCAGTTTTGATGCAATAAACTGGCTCTCCAGGCACAGGATTTCACCACTAGATATCAAGATGTCAAAAGAAAAAAGCAGGTAAGCTGCTGTAAAAAGTTTATTCTAGCTGTCAGCAGCTTTTGCTGCAACCAACCACAGCCATCCAAGCCCTTTCTGGGCCAAAGTGGTAATGTACTCTTTGCAGAGACACTCCCCATAAGAACCCTGCCTGTCTTTTAGTAACACATGGTTCCAGCAGCTTCTTGTCTAGTTATTTCCAGGAAATGATAACTACTTTTGCCATGTTACTATCTCTCAAAGTCCTCTGAAAATCCAAGATTTCTTGTAAATCTTTCCGCATTTGCATTTCTGCAAAGCTAGACCAAGATCCCTGGAGTCACTCAAATTGCTCTGAGACTTAATTCAAGTTACTAAAAAGCAGGAAATCAAATTTGTTTGGCTAAACCACATTATACTCTTCAGCAGAAACCCTTATTTAAAAGTAAAGTGAATTATGTCACTTCAAGTGAAGTAAACTTCATCAAATAAACACTAAACAAGGGTGTCTAAATGCATTTTAGACACATGAGTTTTCTGCAAATGTGCATGTTATTTTCCCCTAATAGCCCTTTCCTGTTCTACCTTTGCTATGTTGGACTTCTTCAGATCATTCCCAGTCATGCCCTATGCCTTTCTGCTTGCTCTTACCATCACACCATCATCTACTTGGACTTGGAAAGCGGCCTCCAACCAACAATGCGCCCTGAAGCTGGAACATGTAGCTGTAGCCTCAAGCCAAGCTGTAGCTTTGAGCCAAGGTCAATGCTGGCAACTGGCATCTGCCACAGCAGTTTTTGTCCCTGTGAGTGTGACAGGACACCCAACAACCAGCAGCCCTTCTGGTGCTGTACCATGACCAAAGGGGTTGGCCTTGTATGAAGCCCAGCATCACTAGCATATAAAGCAGTTTGCAGTTTTTTGCTGCTTTAAAGTATTCCAAACTGGATTCAGTGAGTACACTCAGTTTTGAAGCATAGACAGGGACTCAGCCTGACAGCAGACATTTGAGCATCCGGAGTTTTTAAAACCAAAATCAATTGAAAGTCAACTTGACTGCACACAGCCTTTCTGAATGAAAGGGGAGACACCATTATGACACCAGCTGGCCTTGTTTTGATGAAAGTTTTTCCAAACTGCCTGATGAGAGGCACACATGACAAGCCCACGCAGGAATCAGGCCCACGCAGCCTCAGTAAGAGTTTAATTGGTCATGAAGCAACACGAGCCTTCGCCTAGTGTTACAGAGAACTCCCACAAGCATTTGTAAAAAGCCTATATAACTTACCAGGGAGGCACTTGATCTGAGGTTTGATCCTCACCATTCTTTGTCATTTCTAGGTCTGAATCATCCCTGTTTATACTTGCTGGTAAATTCCTCTCCAGCAAAGCACAGCTCTGTGCTTTCAAACCATCTGTCACAGCTGGCGGTACCTCTCTCAAGGGGCACTTCACCACTTATGTTAAATGGGCGAGTTCTGCCATTGCCACTTCTCCCTGCTAAGTAGTTCTCCTGTCTAACTCATTCATCTGTAGAGGCAGCTCAGCACTCAGTAGGGTCAATGGCAGGACTTCTCCTTTTTTATTTGTTTGTTTTTGTAGGTTTTTTGTTGTATTGCCATTTATCTCACACATAATTACTGCAGCTCACAAAGATGCTGTTTGCCATTGGTAACCGTTTTTTCTTTATACCCTTACGTGGAGCAGTAGCAGTCACTCTGAAGCAGCTCTTACTGCCACTAGGGGTAGGAAAGGACTTGCACTGGTGACAGTAACAGCAGGAGACCAAGACAAAAACCCGAGCTGCTGAAGTTTTAGAAGCCCTGACAACTTTCTGCAAGAAAACCTGTTCCAAAGGCCACACAATCTGTAACCCACCTCCTTGCACAAACCATTGTTTAAGACTCAACTATTCAAGGCAGGCCACCCCAGTGACTGTCCTTCAGCGTGGTTTAGTTAATTTGGTTCTGCTTAAAAACACCGTGTCTTGCTCATGCTCTTCTCTAAACTTACATCACTAAATCTACATTTTCATGCTAAAAAGGGTAAAGTAAGTTTTGTTTCCTAAACAAATCTCATTCTAAACTATGCTGATTCACTATTTCTTAGCATCCCCAGGACTGTTCTGACTCCTTACTATGGAGAGTGGAGCTGAAACCTTCTGGAGGGGAACCAATAGCAACAAGACCATACAGAGCACTAAAACCAACCCACAAACAGTCCTACTTATACATGAACCCAGCAGTATCTGGTTTTCCCTGCGAAGTAACAACTTAAACAGGCAAATATCCTGATGCAATCAATCAGAGGCATGTAGAGAACACAAAGAGCTTCTGTCTCACCTGCTGAGTTTATGTGACCTGCTGAATGGCTCTTTACTCTCCTAACCCCAAAATCAGACTCTTCCTAGGTTTTAAATGCATGAATTTAACTCTGGGATTGATTGTTTGGTTGGTTTAGTTTGTCTGGTTTTTTTCACAAGGAGGATGTAAGGACAAGAGCTGCCTCTGTACTGAGGAAATGGGACCTGGAAAGAGTCAGGAGCATGCTTCACAAGGCTTTCAAGATGATGCCCCCTTCCCTCCTTCCATTGTCTGCATGGGATAGGAGCGGGATGGAAAAATGTGCTGAAACCCAGTCAGTTCCCAAAATGCATGGGTTTGCAGAGTATGTGATGATCCTTTCAAAGATCATGGTGCCTTTAAAGGTAAGTGACAGTACAGACCTCTTGGGGGGACACACGACTGCAACTGCATATTGGAAACACCCTTAAATAAGCGTTCATTGCAATGGGCAATCAAAATTAAAAGAAGGTGTGCAGACTGTACCCTTGCCATTTCTTGACCTCTGAAAGCCTCTGAAGCTCAAGCTCACCTTTATTAGGCTATCTGGACCATTAGAAGGGTCTTATGAAATCCACTGACCATCTTTTAGACAAAAGAGAAAGCAGAGGAGAACACTTCTGTCCTTGCTTCAAAAATTGTTCTCTTGTCTCACCTTTGCAAGCCTCCTTAATTCTCCAGATTTTAAATTAACTGTACTTCCTTATTCTTTTAACTCTTCTACAACTACAGGTATTTAAGGGTATTACTGTAGCACGTAGGGTGCCACCACAGAACTCTCCAGTGTGAATGATGTTCATTGTAGGTATAGAGGCATACAGCATGTAGAGCCAGAAGAAGACTTACCTTCTTTGGGTTTTGCTGTGTAACTCAGCTGCCAGCCCCGTGGCAGAAGTGAGCAGGACTCCAGGGCAGACGCTCTGTGTGGCATGAAAACCCACTGGGATGTGAAACACAGTAAAAATCTGAGGTTTGCTTTTCAGACAGAGCTTTTTTCCCACCAAGAAGAGGCAGGTGCCCTCATGCACGTCAGTCACACTCTGTGCAGGGGGCTGTGCTGGCCCCAGAGCAAACGGCCCCCACCTGCTGCCTCTTACCTTCCACAGCTGCTGCAGGAACAACTCATCACAGGCCTCTCCAACCACTGCAGTTAAAAATCATGCAATCCATTAAGCAGCTTAAATTGCAGGTCTTTGCCAATAAAGCTCTTTTTGATTGAGAGGAATAGAGGAGCCTTTGTGTGAACAGGTCAGCCAGGATGGTCTGAAAGGACAACATCTGGAGTGTAGCAGCCTCTTCTTGTGGCTTTTCTAGCACAGCTGGAGCTGTAGGGTAGGTATCCTCAGCTCTACACCTTCCCATTTGCAAATAATCTTAAAGGTATTGTCACTCTAGCTTCTTGTGACAACCTCCCAGCAAGGCTGATGGATGGAAGGAGAGGTTTCCAGTGTAAAGTTAGCTGTTTGCATGCAGCCATATGTGACTCGAAGTAATCCAGCTGACTAACTGCAACAGGCTAGGAGAGACTCCCCCAGGTGTCCTTCTGAGCTACACAGTGGGGAGCAATGATCTCCAATGAAGGGACAGTGATGAACAGCTGGGAACATAAAGCCTTCAGCTTGCGCAGCTGGATCTGGAAAAGGATGTCTGGCTGTAGAGTATCTTGTAAACCTCATTATAGAATTGTGTCAACAATTTGGGCTTATGCTGGTTTAATTATTCTACAGGGTGTTTCAAGAATTGAAATCACTGTATCTCTGCAACCCCAAACTGCCCATGAATGAAACTCTTAGCACTTGAAAGGGTGGGACAGAGAGTTTCAAATGATTACTGCTAGATGTAAATTTTTGTGTAATTTTAACATGTTGCCATCATGAAATATACTGCTTTGAAATTGGGTCCATATTTTTGAAACACCCTGTAGTTAAAATTCTCCCTACTTGTATATTAATATACTGCCACTAATGCTTTGTAGGTCAGACTTGAGACTAAGGTGCAGGCACTAAGAGGATTAAGTACTGCCTGTTTGTAAAGCACTTTGAATGGACACCGCGCTGTAAGTACCAAGTATTATTTCTGAGTGAAACAGCCAGGTTTGGCTTAGTGGGTTCCTAGGGTCTGCAAGTGGAAAGGGTGGAAGGACAGGACAAGCCTCAGCTGCATTACAGCACACTTGCAGCCCATCATGGGCTCTGCCTTCCCCACTGCAGAGCAGCAGAGAGGAAACCACACCAGCAGGGATGCCTGATAACAGGGAAAAGCATTTGCTGTCCTCAGTAAGAGGATCAAGTGCTGATAAGCAAACTCCAGAGGATATCAAGATAGATTTACTCCTCCCCTCTCCCACAGGGACTTCTCATGGTGGCTCCAGACCCCTCTTAGACAGTGCCGTAATGATAAGGCACAGCTGAGACCCTGTTAATATCATCCCTGCTTCTGAAACGTAGTACCAGCAGACAATGGATGAGCAGCTCTAAACAGGTTCAGGCTACTGAGGCACCCACGTGGCAAATGTGAGGGTTCATGGAACTGAATGACTGGAAGTAAAACATTTCCATTAGGAAGAATAAGCACATGTGATACACATGAAGGCACAGAGCCCAGACTTCATCAAGGTAGTTTTTATATTTTTAAAAGCAATATTAAAAAACACTGGAAAATGCAAGATAAGTGTAACAGTTGCTTCTACAAGTTTTAACCTTGTATTGCTTGGCCATTTTGACATATAAATTATTGCTTACTAGCTCTCATAAATACACAACACAATAATATGTACAGAGGCAGACAAGCATGAAATATGAAAACGAAAGCATTGGCAACATTAATTCTGGTAAATCAGATTATTTCATACATACCAGGTCTCATAACGGTGGATAACTACTAGCTGTAGTCCCTGAGAAGTTAGGTAAATACCTTGATTTGGGGTTTTCTATTTTATTACTCTTAATGCAAGCTGACAGCATTATGGCACTTAAAGAGAACGAACAGGCAGATGTTGTTACCTCAGCTCATTGACTTCATCTCAGTATTTAACAGTGTATAAGATGACAATAAATAGGCTATGTAAATAAATATTACTCTGCTAAAATGTTTAGTATTTACATCTTTGTAATTTACAGCAGCACATCTTATTATTTCTCATAACACCTTTTTTTTTTTGCCACTGTCACACAAATGCAATTTATTTCTATCCAAGATGGGGCCAGAATCAAAAAGCTTTGTCATAGAAATATCTAAATTTGATGCAACAAAATCCCACATCAAAGAGGTATAGAGTGACCCAGCTTTTTCCTTTGTTCTGTCTAATTACTCTTCCTAGTTACTAAAGAAAATCTGCAGAGTATTTAACCCCAGGTGTGACTGTGATAAACTGAAATTACAAGATTCATGGACGTCATTCTAACAAAAATGCACTATTGAACGCTTAAGGAAAAAGAAAAAAATCACACAATATCACCAGTGCCAGATCCTGGCACAGGCTGTATAGTGTCCCCTTTCCCTTTCATGGGGTTTACTTCTCGTTCTGCTCCCAGCCACCACACCTTCAACTACTTGCTGGTCTTCAGTCCAGCTCTGCAATACCTCACCTGTTGAACAAAGACTCTGAAGGGCCTTTTCTTAATTAAGACATACTAGCTACAGATTTAGACTGGTCGCCTCGCCTTTATGGTAACAGTTATAAGGTCCATATTTTGTATGTGAAATTGATGCACCCACTTTGGCCCCTCAGACGAGAAATTTATATCCAAGTTACACAGGCCACTATGAAAAGTAGTTTGTAAAGTTTTAAACGGCAGTCTAATTAGCCACAACATAGATAATGATGTTAATGTTGGGTATGTGCCTTCAAACTGATTTTATGCCAGCTGCAAGGGGTAAGCACTGCCTCGCTTAGTATAAAGTTACAGAGGTGCAGATTGCCAATACCTCAGCTGGTTTGAAACCTTCTGGTACAAGTTAACCCATCCATTGACTTCAACCATTTTGAGCTGGCAGAGTGAGGAGCTTTCAAGGTGGCTTTAGCATGCTTTCAAATCAAAGCCTGAGCACAGTCATCTTTCTGCTTCTGATTTTTTTTTTCCCCTTACTTTTTTCCCCTTCTTTCATTTCCTTGTTTTTCATTCTTCTCTGGCACCACTGCTGCTTCACCAGCAGTAACTATCAAAACTATCACAGAGCCAAATGCAGTGAACTGAGAAACAGCCCCGCTTTCTCACCCTAATGCTCCCTCTCCCACAGATTTCAACAGAACAAGTTGTGGACTAGAGTGTTACACCACATGTGCTAAAGCATGCAGGCTGGTCTACAAACAGGCTCCTAAAAATAACACCACAGTAAAAAAGATTTCACAAGGGGGAGCTCAAAACCCAGAAAACCACCCAGGTAATGCGGCCAGGGTGGGAATTCGGGGAGCGCTGTGGTCAGAGGAAGAGCTGCAGTAACACAAGCAAAAAGTGTGTCTGGTTTGTGTTCTTACACTGCAAAAAGGAGCCCGCCACAGCTAGTATACTCATCCAAATAGTTTTGGTCTGTTTGCACAAAAGAATTATTTACAATATGTGCAGTCACATCTACAGAAGAACATAGGAAATTTTTACTCCATGGCCAGCAAGAGTTTATTTTTTTTCTTTTTACTGGGTAAAAAGAAGATTTTTTTTCGAAAAAAAAAAAAAAAAAAAAAAACAAGCAACAAAACAAAAAAAAAAAAAACCATATAGTATTTGATAATAACAAAGTACAAGCAAATACACTTCTGAAACATCTGTTTCCTTTACAATAGATCTATACAATATTTCACAGATGGGAAAACTGAATGCATCCTACAGATTCCGCCCCAGACTATTTATTAAAGCTGTTTGTTGTTTTTTTTTTTAATCCCATTAAACCAGAGATAACACAATGATGAAGAACATGCTACTTCAGTATTCCCACATCTCAGTAAAGGACCGTTTTCTTGGTAGTCTTCCTCATGTGAAAAACATACAATAGAGATGGGCAAGCAATGAAAAGCATCCTCCCTGCTCTGCAAAGAGACCGTGAGTCAGTGTACAAACACATGCCAGGCTGCATGGCATGCTGCACATCGCCCATGGCATTCACTAGATTATTTCAGGGCAACTTCTTAGTGCTGAAAAACAGACCAACAATGATGGTGGTGCTTAGATGCAGGTCAGCTGTGAACAAGACTTTAGAAACGCTGCCTCAGTACATGCCCAGAAGTAGTACTTTTAGCTACATGAGAATTGCTAGGGGAGAGGTGTGAGAGGGACAGGAGCAGTAAAGAGATCCTGATGCTGAGAACCTGGTGTGTTTGCAGGTAATTACACTGGTACCCTGTTAGGTGTACCCTTTTGTTCTTTGAAAACTAGAAGCATCTGCAAATTAGGTGAAGTTTTACCTGCTGAAACAGGAGGTGAGTTAGGAATGCATGTGGATCTAGACATTGTCTCTGAATAGACACCAAGGAGGCTGTAACCCAAGCAGAAAACAAAGCTCCTGCTATAATAATTTGTAACACATTAGCTGCAGGAGCTGATGCTAAATCTGAGACAACTGAAAACAAAGAAAATAACATGTTTTCAGTGTACAAACAATTGTGTCCATAAATTGCAACAAAAGCAGTTTGGCTCCTACAGTGTGTTTTATAAAGCAGATTCTTAAGGGGCCATAACAGCATGAACTGTTTACTGCTGACCTCCACATCACGACGTACTCTTGAGTTTCATCTGGTGTGCTTTCTTTTCGTATTCCCATTCTTGGTTGTCCGCACTTATCTCAAATGAGATCCTCCAGTGGACTCGGGAGAGCTGCACAGATTGCACAGTATTTTTGGCAACGACACTTTGGCAGCCTTGAATTAGCGAGGTACATACTGTGGTGAACTGAGAATCAATTCCCTTGCCGCATGTTGCTTGCTGAAATGTTTTGCTGCTGTGACATGATGATTCCTTTCATTCTAATACTGGCAGAATCTGCATTGAAAGCTAGACTGGACCAAACAATATTTCCACAGAAACCAAGCTCCTTGAGCTCAAAGGATGCTGCTCCACTCCCTCCTGTCCCGGTGACCTGCGCAGATGACACCACGCTTGCCCTGCTGCTCTGTGAGTAGCTCCTTTGCTAGCTCTTGCCTGATTTTCCTGCGTATGTTGTGTGAGCTACTGATAAAACTCAGTAAACTGTTCTTATATAGGGAAGCAACATGCTTGGCATAAACATTCACTTAATTCAAAGTGCTGCAGTTACAAGGTTATACAAAGCTGTGTATGCTCACACTCGTGGCTCAATCCTGTGAGAAAGCTCAAACAGAGCTTGCTGGTTGTCGATGACATGCAGGTGATGGACGTATGGCTTCAGCTCATGATGCTCTTTTGAAGGAACTTCATTGCCTGCAAAACAGGAGAAAGGGGATGGATCAGAAAGCCATGCTCTGTCTGCTTCTCTGTCTTGTATGTTACGAAGTCCCTGGTGTGTCAGCTTGTCAGGTGCTAGACAGTCATAAAAAGACAGCCAGTGATTCAAAGGACTTGTTGAAGTGCAATGCATGAGGTAACAGCTAGATACAGAAAAGAGAAGAAAGAAGTAGGCAATTCTGGGCAGCCAGTATGCACAAATGTGGGACAAGTGGATGGCAAGAACCTGACTCTTCCCAAGTGGAAGATTTACTCCTGCTGGCAGCACAGACAATCTGTCCCCTGTGTGGTGGTTCAAGGTTTCCTTTGTGCTGCTCTGGCAGCTCAATGAGACCCTGAGCAGGGGTGGGTGACCCAGCCTGGAACTTTTAAACAACCTTACCACAAGTACACAAGACAGCAGGCCACATATAATTTCCTCCAGAGCAGGTGAAAGGTGACAGCACAGCAGACGGATACAGAAGCTCTTCAAAGCTGCTCTGACAGGCTCCCATGTTTTGATCTGTTACGCTTTTGATTTCTGATTTAGTAACAGAGCCAAGAGTCATGCTGCCATTTCACAGGAGTTTACATGGCAAGAGGAATTAGCTGTGGAACAGATAAATTGAAGGCTGGCTTGAACAGCAGGTGTTACAAGCTTTACGCCCAACATTGGCTTGTGGGAACTCGCTGCTCATGAAACCCTCCAGCATGGCTGGTGACCAGTGGAAGTAGAAAAGCCAAGCCCATGGCCATGAGACCCATCAAGACAGGCAGAGAAAACAACAAGAAATTTTTCCCACACGTTGGTGACTGCTGACAAGTGAGTGAAGCTTGGAGAGCTCTGTTCTTGTCCATGTCCTCAAGGAATTTTTTAATAACATTACCATAAATTAAAAAAAGAAAACCCCTCAAAATTCCCTGAACCAATCAGCTTAACTCAGACACTCCCTCCCTCTCCTTTGTTTCATGATCATCCTTTTCTCCATGCTCTACAGCTACATCAGACACTTTCCAGGAACCCAGCATCCCTCTTGTTTCTAAAGAGCGCTGCATGGTGCTCTGTAGGTAACGTGGGATGTCAGTGCAGCCAGTTCTGCTTGTGGCTCCTGGGCAGCTGTTTGTGTCTGAGCAGCTATCTAACTTGAGAAATGTGGGAGAGAACAGGACAACATGATAAATTTGTGTCGGGATACAGAGATGACCTTTCCGTTCTGAGGGAATAGGATCCCAGCAGCTGTGCTGAATGTACTGCAAAACACTTGTATTTCTTATTAATACCTGAAATGATAAGAGCTCGAACCATGTTATTTTCTCAGGCTGCTTTGCCTGGTTTTGGAAATGCTACTATCTGTTTTCAGGATTTAAGATATAAAAATGTTATTTCCATTAAAAAGGCATTTCAGTCTTGCTTGGAACCTAACCAGTTTCTAATCCAGAAAGACTTTGGCCTGCAAGCTTAATACACATGGTACAGTTCATAAACAATAATAATATTTCTTGCTTAGTTTTGTTTCAATTCTTTTGTACAGTGAGAGGCCTGCTGCTCTTAGGTCAATCTGGGAACTGATGCAGTAGAAAGATTCACATTCCTGAGAGCAAAATAAGCCCACTAGAAAAGGAAACTGTCCATAAAGTCTCAATAAATATTCAGTGAATTCATTTCATGCCTAAACGAATTTAAGAAAAAAAAAAATGCCTACAGGGATGTCTGTATAAGCTGCTTTTTAAATGTCAGCTCCACCATAAATCAAGTCTTTGGTAAAATAAAATAACAATCATGTACTTCAAACTACTAGATTATATGATAAATCTCAGGTATTAACCTTGGATTTATGTTGCAACACTTACAAAACCACTTGGAAAAAAAGGCAAAAAACAAGATGAAAGATTTGCAGAGAAGCTGTAAAATAAATTCACATCATTAAAAGGAACCGATGCTATATTTTATAATACCAAACAAGAGGCATTCTAACTTACAGAGGCATTGTTTGGATTAATCAATATTTCCTTCAGCATCTGGTTTAACAGAACAAAAACAAAAGGCACATCCTTCTCCCTTTACCAGTCTCCCTCTCTTTAACATATATATATATTTAAATATATAAATATATAAAATAACACAAGAACCATAATACTGAGCAGCCTTTGTTTTTTAAAAGAAGACTGTACATACACATGCTAATTCTATAGAACAAATGTTCAACAAAGTTCTTAAAAATACTTATCATTCTCCGCGGTTTTAATACACAAGGCTGCAGCATGGTTCTGAACTTCTCTTCGAAAAGGAGGCTCTAGTGGCCTCAATAAATGACATGTTTAGTGGGTTTGGCTTAAAAACTAACCACTTCCTAAAATAGTGTTGTGTTTATCCCCCCTCCTGTGTTTAACCTCTGCAGAGAATGAGAAATGCTGGGAAGGATTAAAACAAGGTGTCTCTTCTGTGAACAGCAAAACGAAGTGAGCTGGGGTCTTCTGGCATGAGGTCCCTTAGGGTTGGATTCTCTGGTGGATACTAAGGTGAAAACACAAAATAAGTCTTTTGTGCAGCTGAGGGACTTGGGACCATTCCCATCAGCATCGATCCTCCGGGGTCTAAAGCAGGCAGAGCTCTTTGCAGGCTTCCCCTAACAGAGGTATGAACACAACCCCCTCGTTTCTACCTAGTCACCTACTTCAAACTACTTTCACCAAACCCACAGGATCTCAGTGTCATCAAGACTTCTACTGTTTTGTGAAATGTCCTTAAGAACCCAAACTAAGCAAACAATTGCTCTTGGTGAAAAGCTGTGGTGATAAATACCATCTTTTAGCTACTGGAAGCCAAGAGAGCTGTGAATCCATCACCAAAACACATAGACTAGCAGGAGACTGGGCCAACTTGGTTATAGCTGGGAAAGTGAGAAGCATGTACATCAGAGGCTTCCATTATTAAGTGCAGCTGGCACAGATCTTACACACTATTTTGATGAGATGATAATTTTTGCAGGAAAATAATTTCTAAAAAAATTTGGAAGCTGTTTCTACAAACATTTTGTAAAGTAAAACTTCATCCAAATGTGGTTTCTGTTATATTGAGCTTCCAACAACGATGCCCCTTCTTGCCAGTTGGTTAAATAATTGTCAATCATGTTTTGCTGCTGTAATAAACATAAACAAGCGTAAAGAAAGCAGGAAAAAAAAACCAAAAACAAAACAAAAAACAAACCAACAACAACAAAACCACAAACAAACAAACAAAAACCACACACACAAAAAAAAACCAAAAAAAAACCTACAAAAACCCTTGAGGCTGTACAAAGGCAAAATAAGTAGCAAATTTTGGCTACTCACCAAACTGGTTATTTCTGCAATGTCTCAATGACCGAACAGTATCTGCAATCATGTGCTGTAAAGAGAAGATATAAAACATCACTGCAAAAATCTCAGATGGAGTCTGTGATTAAATAAGCATGAAAAATTCACCTTGTCCTACACTGCACAGCAAAAAGCAACTGTAGTAAGGCAGAAAACGAAGACAGCGGGAGAGAAACTTTGCTCTTTGTCTTAGTGATAACAGATGATGAAACAGGGTTAGTCTAGAAGGTCCTTACTGATATCACAGAGATGAAATGAGAACAACTCCCTAAGAGCCTATGGAAAGTGGGAATGAAAAACAGCCAAACAAATGCTTATTTTCATTCCCGTGACTTTTATTAAACTGCAAGCCTGCAGCCGGGAAGTCCTGTGGACTGGGTGGGTGATCCTGGGTCCAACCTCCAGCTTTAGTGCATTATCCAGGGCATTTGATAGTCTGCACCCTCTACTTCTGTCTCTCCACGTGTCTGCACTCTCTCCTTCTGTCTCCACGTGTTGTCCAATTAGACTGTAAGCCCTTTTGTGGCACAGACTATGCCTCAGCATATATTTGTATAATACCTAGCACACTCAGGCACCAGTATCAGCTAGGTAGTTTTCTGCAGTACGGTAACAAATATAAAAACCTGGCCCATAGCCTAAATGCTGCAGAGCAAGCATCCCGACATCTCATGCAAACACGCACCAAATAAGACTATAGTGTAGGTATGCTATTTTAAGAAAAGATGGTGCTAACAGGGATACTGGTCATTTGCTTAGATTAAGCAGAAGAAACAAAAGGTTCAAGTTTGATTTCTCATTCAGGCTTGGGTCTTCAACTTACAAAAACTGGAATTGTTCACTATAAATCAATGGAGAGTATGCATTTTCACCCATAAAGTTCTTAAGGCATTACTTTTTTTTCCCTTTATTTGACTGCTTCTGTGGCAACTCTTCACCCAATCTAGTAACTAATTAAAGCAAATTTCAGTTAACAGGAATTGTATAATAGCTCATGTAAACAGCTGATGCTCTTCTCACATCTCCCTCAAAAATAAACAGAGGTGGAAAGGATTAACTGTCTTGAGCAAAGTATGCTTAAGACCAGAATGACGCAGAACAGCTCATCTCTCAATACCCTGGGAGTGGCTTACAAGACTTTTACATAGAAAAGCTTATCACAAGAGCACATTTAATGGGAACTTCATATTCCTTTCATCAGTGAATCAAAATAAATTTTCTTGTTACCCACTGTGCTTTATTTGCCATGAAATCATGCAATCTCTCGTGCTGATATTCTTACACTGATTATAATGAACTTCTAATGAGATGATCTAGATTTCATGACCAATAGTGTGAGTACTGTGAGAGCTACAACTTCTACCAATGCTGCTGCTGTGATGTTTTCCAACTGATAACCTTTGCGTCTGGTTTTTAGAAGTAAGAGAGACCACACTATCACACACATTGTCATTCTTTGCTGTTTCTTCTTTGTAGTCATTCAGAGTAGCGGTCCATCTCAAGACTGGCTCCTAAGAATCCCTTTATGTAACACTCTCTTAAAGCAGAATCCCAAATCTCCTGGCTTTAATAGTCTAATTAGGCTAATTTCTCTCTGTCCATTTTCAACTCTCTGGGATGCAATTCTAATACAGAAGATCAGCCAACTGATCTGCAAAGCAAATGCTGTTTCCTGACTGCTTAAACAGATGCTTTCGTACAGTTAGGGTGATGAGTAAAACACATTTCTTGTGGCCTTTCAACCCACAGGATCATTAGCACCCCTTTAACTGAAGATAGTGAAAAACTCAGGATTGGGAGTTACTCAGATATTTGAGGGATGGAGGCTGAGAATCTTCAGCTGAGTGTTCACACTCCTTACAGTCAAAGGCACTAGGTAAGAAAGCGTTATCTAAAACAGTAATGGCCATTGACCTGTATTGGAGTTTGCTGAAGCATGGCTAAGACATTGATAGGATATGGGTGACAGCTGACTAGAGAAAAAAAAACTTGAAGAAGCCCCATTTCAGTGAAGCAGCTCAGTAAATATCATGGAAATACCCTGAGATGCATAAGACCATGTTTTCGTTTATTCCTTCAGATTTAGTTGAGGAAGTGGGTATGGTACTAAATATCAACCTAACACTATTCTAGCGTTTACCCAGCATGGAGCTAGATGAACCACTGCAATCCCTTCAACTTTTGCTAAAACCAGGTAGCATTCCTGAGTTTAAAAAAAAAAAAATAATTGTCTTCTCTTTGCAAATTCCCTTTTTTATATTTTGAATTAACTCTGTCTTCACTGCAATCATGTCATGTCAAACCAAGTTCAGTTACGGTAGGATTCTTGAGGCCATGATGGTCTAAGAACAAAACAGAAGCAGGGATTGTAGCAAGAGAGAATATATTTAATTAAACCAACTGACAGTTAGAAAATCAATGGTTTAGACTGACAAGTCCTCCTTTAGGTGAGACGTTTAATGCAGAAAAGAAATATTTCAAAATACTGATCCAAATGGAGACATGAGAGACTATCCTTGCTTTGAAATTCATAAGTAGAAATTCTATGCATTTATGACAGTAAGTTCCTTCCCCAAAGCAATAATCTGCTATGGTAGAATAATTTTTTCTTTTTCTGCTACAGCAAATTTGCAGGTGAGGTTCAGTGGCTTGATCCAAATCAAGCAGGAGTCAATGTCAATCCTAATTTTTCACAGCAGAGGCTATAAAGTGCTCAGCACAGTACAGAACACCAAGGAAGACATTCTTCCTTTGGACAAAGCCCTTATAATTAAAAAAGAAACACAAACTGATGAATACATGATCATGTGTGATGCATCTTGTTAGTAAGTTCATGTTTATTGACCTTAGCATCCAAACAAACCAGTGTGATGTGTGTGGTGCCTGAGTTTCCACTCATATTTAAATCTCTCCTAAGCCCCCACTTCCTAAGCTTGCACTACTGCCTGCATTCATACGTACACAGGGGTTCATGAGACGGCACATTCCTGAGAGCGTGATCTGACTAATAATTTGGAGGAAGTGTCAGTTTGAACAATCCTCACCCCACCACCATCACCTCAGACTCTCCTCCCCTACCCTGCACCATTTAAAATGCCCATTATCCATTTGCATGGAAAAGGTGAAATCCTGCCTCACTGAAGTCAATTAGCAAAGCTCCCACTGCCTCTGGAGACACAATGGTGACAGAAGGACAGGAAATCTTACCCAGTAAGCCCAGCATACACTTAGCATATACACTTAGCATATACACAGTTCAACAACAAAAGAACAAATTAACAAGGTCTGGCTAAAATTGGAACAAGAATCAGATCCTACATGTTTGCTAAATAAATATATGGGTCAGGGCAGGGATTTTAGTAACAATTATTGCACATCAAGGGCTAGTTTAATTTACATGTTAATTGGATGTACTTCCAAGAGGCAATGAAGAAGAACATGCTAATGAGTTTTATGCAAACACCGAAAGGCCAAACAGTTAATGGACTTGGGACAAAAAAACCTTTCCTTAAGTGCAAATCAGTGTTCCTGTAAAGTCTGCAACAAGAAAATGTACAGAAATCAAATAGAAAACACAAAAAGAGGACCTCAGGTTCAAAAGTCAAAGCCTACATCTGCTTGCAAGTTGAAAGATAACATTATGATACATTATGACAGGACATGAAAATAAGTTTAACATCTGGTTCATTAATAACTCTGTGGTTGCATGTTCATTCTGAAACAAGTGTAAACACATAGAGAAAATAGTTGGGAACAATTCACCAGGCACAGCCATCTGGCCCAATGGTCTCATGGCACATCTAGAGAAACTGGGAAGAACATTTTGGATTTTGGTTTCTTGATGAAATTCTCCAGGCCACCAAAAAAAAAAAAAAACCAACAAAACAGTCTCTCCACCACTGTTCAGATATATAAACTGTGGCTTTCAGTGCTATGAAAATGTTATCAACAAAGAAACAAAATATGCAAATTAGAGAAATCAAACTTCTGCCAGTAATATCATGCCAGAGTGGATGTTATATGATGTCTAAAGTAGATGTGGCCAAAGATGCAATGTCAGCAAGTGCCCTTCTACATAAAAGTTAGTCTAGTGATATTTACAATCAGCTTAATTCCTATTTCAGGCATTATTTACTTCTTAAGTTTACCTAGATCAAAAAGTTTACTTTTGTTTAAGATCTGTGGAATGAGCATACCAGTGGCAGGTGACAAACTAGAGAAACCTTTTCTTTAGTGCCTTGAGGAAAAAAAGGAAACTTAACTCTTGAGAAAGCTAAAGCAGGAGATCTAAACTGAGGGGAAATAGTCCACAAAGTGGTGCAAAGGAGGGAAAACTCAGTGGATCGTGGCACCAATGTTGGCCACCAGTGGCTTAGCCATTTGGCACAGAACTGGGGGAGGAAAAATAAAAGAGCAGAGGAAAGGGCCAGGAGAGATAAACTATTGGCTGTTTTATCCTGTTTACTACACTATCCCACCCCTCTGTTTACTACACTTTTCCACCCCTGTTTACATCTTCCCAATTCAGCCAGAAGAAAACATTTAGTCTTGCAAGATAAGAAAGGGAAAGGGAAGAAGAGAACGTGAATCTTTTTGAAAAACAGGAAAGACAAAATTAGCTTACCAGCTTTTCAAAATTAACAAGGTTATCCAGAAAAGTTTTATTTCCTTCGTGGATGAATGTTACATCTGGAAAACATAAAGGAAAAAGAATTATTTTTCATGGTTTTGTTTGTTCTTTAATATAAAGAAAAAAAAAAAGAGGAAAATATCCTGTTAAGGACTGAGACAATACTTTAGGACAAGGGAACAAAAGCCTGGTACAGTGACGTGCAGAGATTATCAGATAGAAACACTATGTACACATCCTAAAAAGAGGATTTTCAAGTGGAAACGTGGATTTCTCATTAAACCTGGTCTGTGTTACTCCTGGAGCGCATATGTGTCATGCAGAGGACGGCAGGGAGCAGGCAGGGACACCAGAGGGATGGGTCTTGTGGCATGTCCACTCTTCCCACCCTGCATCATCCAGCCAGACACACTGCCCACGGCCATGCCCAAGCTGGGGCTGTCCTGTCCCTGAGCCTGGACTTCCATGGACACAGAACTACCAGATGCTGGAGTCAGCTCTGACACTTGATCCTTGTGAGTCTCTTCCAACCCAGGACATGCTATGGTTCATCTCTTTGTGGGACACAATGACTCTGAAGTCCTCTCCAGAGACACGAGCTACAGCAGTGGCCAGCCAGGGAGGTTAAACACAAACCACCAAACTGAAGTTCAAAGCCTTGAAACAAGCATCATGGCTAGTGAAAAAACCACTTTTACACAGTGTTGGAGAGAATTTGTGAAGGCAACAAAAAGGTCAGTGAGAGGAAAAGGAAAAGGTTTATATTTGGCTCCAGGAAGAGAGCTGAACACAGTGTAATGAACTGGAGGTAAGGGACTATCAGGTGAAACAAATGTTGCTAAATTAAGATCACAATTGAAATAGTAGCTTGAGGTAATTTTCTCCATTTTTTTACCACATATTAGGACACAAAGTGAGACCTGTCTCGGACATGAAGTACTGAGGACATGGACAGATTCCCTGTGGGGACTGAAGCTTTGAGTCTGATAGTGCATCCTCCAGGTTGCTGAAAATGCCAGCAGAAGCCTCACCACCATACACCCTATGAGCTCCCTGCTGGCTGTGTGGACATTCAGGAGTACCAGGAGTACACAGCACTACTGTAATGAGATGGCACTCCAATATCATTACTTCTTAAAGGTCACAGCTGTTTCTGCCAGCAGGCAAATGGCACACAGTAAACAAGCAACATCTCCCTCTCAGCAGAGGTGCCAACCTTCAACCCACCAGTCTAACTGCGCATCTCAGCATTTGTCCTGTGCTCATCTCTAGGAATGCTCACTTGGTCCCCCAGTTTTGGGGGATTTTATGCCTGGAAACCTGCAGCTAATGCTGGAGGATGCTTTTGGCAAGCAGGATGCCTGCCTGGCCACACCAGGTCCAGCCAGCACCCCTGAGTAAGTGGGGCAAGCACAGTACAGACTGGGGATGCCTCCAACACCTCTCTGCATCTGGGCAGCATCCTAAAAATCAGGGGGGAAGGAGGGAGCAGGATCTTCTGCACCTTCTTTGTTGGGCTGCTTTGGAGCACCCAGGGAAAAGGACCGGGAGAGGACATGGCTTCAGGACACAAGGCACTACTTGTCTCTATATTAACACCATTCAAAACCATCGGTCACATTTAATGAACTTCTACTGGAAGCAGAAATTTTCACACAGTTTTTTAAGCCAATGGCAGCAATGTGTATATCTCTAAGGGTGGAAGGAACAGAAATTTGCTTTGCGGCGAACAGCTAAGAGTCTAGATAAATCAGTTGCATCTGAGCTAGGTTGTAAGGGTACATCACAGTGTTTTATCACACATTTAAAAAATCTGCCTGATTTTTCAAAAGCTGTATCTGTGAGCTGGAAGAGAGCTCAGCATTTAAATTTAATTAACTTTAAAAGGACACTCTGAAGTTATTTTTTATAATTAAAGGCTATTAATGATTTTCATATTTTTCTTGAAACTACTTTTGTTTCTCTTGTGTCAAAATAGGGTAGTTTGTTGAGTTACTAATGATTTCTATGTTATCAATGCTGATTTTATTGGTCTTGGAAATAATGTTAATACAAACATGCTTGACATGGAATAAAGTCCTTCGTACTGTGCAATACTTTGGGAATTACCAACTTTGGCAACATCTCCTTACGGATCACTGTACTGAAGAATATTACCAAATTATTCTGCAAGGCCTCCTCGCTGTCTCAAATACATTTTAGAGACACGAATGCTGCTTATGTGCCTGTTCCTATACACCATCTTGTAGTGTTGTGTAAGCATTGTGCTATGAGTTATTTAGGTTTGTTGGCTTTGTTTGCAGGCAAGACATACTCAAGAAAGAAAAAAAACACTTCTTTTGAAGCCTTGATAATTGTATCCATCTGAATGAATGCAAACTCCTTTGATGTGTGCAAAGAGGGGAATTGTCTGATGGCTCCTGAACTGTCACCAACTGATCTGGAGAACTATCTTCAAACAGTTTACACTTGCAGCAGCAGCAGGTTGGAATAAACAGCCTAAAGAGAACACTTTTGGAATACAGGACTAATCAAATGAATTTGCCATGTTCAAAGACAAGGCAATTAATAATTAATGACTCAGAGACAAGAGAATATTTGAAATACCTTCCACTTAATTAGCTACTCAGCTTACTGCATTAAGTAGTTTTATTTTATTTTTTAATAACAGGATTTTAGTTATCTTTCAGACCTAGGAAAGACTTGACAATTCCCTCCCCTCAGGACAGAGAGATGGGGCAGGTTCTGCCTTCAGGATGACACCAGGTAGCTTCACCCCTGAGAGGATGACAAGCACCTTGGCCCAGCAGCATGCCCAAGGCCGCTTGTACAGGTGCTCCAAGCCCCATCCAGGGGCTTGCAAGGTCCCACTTCTCCACCAAAGAGGATGTGATCAAAGTGATGGCACACTGCTCTATCCATGCCTCGTGAGAAGGTACTGAAATTTGAAAAGAAAACCTGTGTGGAAATTTTTAGTTTCCCCCATCTTAGAAGACACCTGTCAATTACCCAGACCAAGCGGTATCTTGTAGATACTACTACATCTGCCACACACTTATCATAAGGCCACCTGAAGGAAAAATCACCTTACACTTATTTTAATTAACCACAATGAAGAAGAGCAGCCGAGCTTTAACATTACCTTTCAGAAGTAAGGGCATGAAGGGGATTTTTGGAGATTTCATTTTCTTGAATGCATCTCTGTAAGCTTTGTGATTCAGAGAAGGGTCCTACAAAAACATTTGGGTAATAAAGAGAAAAATCAATAGGCTATAAAAAGAGCAATTCTAAATCCATTACGGACTTATGATCTGAACATGATTTAGGTATAAAAGGTTTCTTCAGGAAACGAGGTAGATAAAGGTTTTCTAAGCTAGGTGACTTACTAAACTCAATAGGAAACATAAACAGTGAAAGGAATAAAAGCAATTACATTCCTCCAGATGAAGCAATGCTAAAATGGGAGTACGCTGCAGAATAGATTCACTGGGACTGCTCTGAAATTTCTCCACAAATCTATATGAGCAAAGTCTCTTTGGCTTACTATCTACCACAAAATGTATGCCAGAATGTATTGCTGATGACTTTTTTTCTTAAAAACAAACAAACAAACCAGTCACACAGCAAACAACAATAAAAAAATCCAAAAAAGAACTGCTTTCAGATCAATGGAACATATTGGATATTTTCAAAGAAAATAAGAGAGTATGTTTCAGTGGTGTTATGTAAGTAATCCAAAACCTCATCTCAATTTCCCACATAAATGAATGTTTTTGTACATCTGCTCACACACAATCTTGAAAACACAGTAATTGATAAAGGATTCTAAGTACAGAAGCGTGACAACTGTTAGCGGCTGGATCTCATGTTCCCCGCGCCAGGCAGTGATCTCACTGCTATGACAGCCAGAGGGAACACTTGTTTATTCAGCTTTGATAATGGTGACAAAGACCTTTAAGCCCTGGATTTTGATATTTTATTTCTTTTTCTTAAACTTTAGCTTTCCACCTTTTTCCTGATCTGCAGTATGTTGCTTTGGATAAAAGCTGATTAACCACCAGAGCAAAAGAACAGGTTCCAAATTGATACTGGGGAACTGACACTACCTTTGCCTCTCTCTGCCCTTCCTCCAGCTGTCAGGAATACAGCCTTTTTCCTTTTTGTGTTTGGAGACCACCTCTGAGCTCTGGTGAGCTGCCTGGCCTTTGGCAAATCACAGATGTGACATGACAAGATCCAGTTCCAGATAATGACAGGCAGCCTCCAAATCAATGGGGAAGAAGGAAGGCAGGTAAAGACAAGCAAAGCCATTCTGCTGTCAACACCCTACTTACCGTCAAACTTTCAAGTTCAGTAAAAAGTTTCTTGAATTTCCCAGGAATTTTCTGAAGTGAGGAAAACAGAGAAGAAAAAAAAAAAATGATTAAAAAAAAAAAAAAAAGCAAACGAACCGCTACAGACATAGGCAGAAAAATGCTGAGGCATTTTTTTCCATGAGCCTTTTGTGGGTGAAGTGCCTGCTCTAAGCCCCAACAGGCCACTTTCTGAGAGACTTAACCTCTATTCCTCAGCTCCAGGAGCCCTAATTACAGTCCATGTTCAGGGAGATGCCAGAGAGGCACCAGACCCTGCAGGCTCACCTCAAGGACCTGCAACCCTCTTTTATGGAAACTGCTTCTTAGCAGCTGTTTTTATTTTCTTTCCTAGCTTCTGTGTCTGTTGCATTTACCTTAATATCCGAATCAAGTCAGAAGTAGTGATACAGGCTGAGAATTCAGACACTGTGATCACATGAAGGTTAAATCACTTGTTGTAACCAACCTTCCCCTAAAACACAAGTTTTAGAAATTAACAGGAGTAACACTGTGTTCTGTTTGATACACTGCCCCCAGGGCTGACCAATGTTACTACTGGCCCATGCTGGTGCCAAAGGACGATAACTCTCCTTAAAAAACTATTACACTGCCTCTGGTATCTCATCCTAGTCCCATGGGAGGCACACAAAGCACCTTCCGAGGGAGCCCAGGCACAAACTACTGTCTTGCCCCATATAATGTCACCTGCTCTGCTCCACAAGCATCTGCTTTTTGGATTCACCTCATTGCACTCAAAGGAATCATTCTTCAGTTTGAATTTTGCTGCTGCATTCTTCAGACTTAAAGAATGGTGCATAGGCCTTAAAGCATGTCTACTTTTTCCAACCATACTAGTTAGTCTAGCAGAAGATATTGCTTCCTAGTACAAATCTTGCCATGCCTTTGTCCTTAGAACCTGACAGCCACAATGACACTACCAAGAGAAAAGAGATTTAGAACAATTAAGATAAGTGGATGTGCTGTATGATTAAAATGCTAAAATAACTGAACATGAAATCACAATTGCAAATTTTTAATATCTTCAATCAGGGGAAGTTAGGCTCATTAAAATACTGCATGCTCTGAAAGAATATCCTTGGGAACATACTACTTATTTAGGAATTCAAGTGAAGAACCAATATAATTGAGTGTCTTAATTGTTGCTTAAATTTATATGGCTTCATCTACATGTGTAAGTAATTATAATTAATTTATAAACATTCCTCTACTTTCCAGAAGTCACATTACTAATGCAAATAGCCTTCTGCTTTTGAAATTTCCAGTGCAGTAAAGTTTTACAAATAAATAAATAAAAAAGCATGTGAGTTGATAAATGTTTTACACACAGAAACGTGACGTATTTACATTGATACATATGCAGATGCACTCCTTGTTCTGGCAAGCAATATATTCTGCTTCTCCTGAGAGAAGCCCACTAGCAGTGCATGAGCTCCAGAGGTCTCAGCTCAGAGCTGAGTTCTGCATTGTTTCTGTGCAGGACAGATCTACAACACAGCCACCGGGTGCCTTTGACACAATATTTAGTCCCTTCCACTCTGCTACCAAAACTCAGAGAAATGGGAGGAAGGCAACCCAATAAGAGCAGGTGAAGGCAAATGTTCCCTAGTGGGCAAGGCATTTTAAAAGTAGTAGATACAAAGAGTTTTTGTATCATCATCCTCAGGTATGTATTCTTTAACGTTTTTGCTTTACCTGTTATTTAGATAGCTCCTCTAAGACCCTATGATCTCCCCACAGAAGCAGTCACTGTCCTTGTTTCTCTACGTACAAAAGCCATGGACATGGGCAGTGATGTTTCCATATGCATGATTTCAGCTAAGGGGAAGACTTTGCCCCAGACATTGTTAGGTGGTTTTGCAAGTCTCCGATGGCCATTTGGTTTAAGCTGTAAATGCTCAAAAGCACCTCCAAGGCAAGAGATCACAGCCATTCTCTGCCACTTTGTATTACAGGTGGACATTTTTTAAGCACTGCCTGCTTCTGGTGTTAGGGGCATGAAGTTTCACCACACTAGATTACTCCTTCCTCAATTTTTGGTTCATCAACAGATATATTAATAGTAAGTTTGCAGATACTACCATATGATAATTTACTTGGATAGAACAGAAAATCCACAATAGAAACACAGGTGCCAGTGGGACTCTCTCTAAACATCCCATGCTCTGCCTAGCAACCAGTAGCTCCTTTAGCAGATAATCTCTGTTCTCCAGTATGTTCCTTATTCATGGCCCATTTCCTAACTTTTTTGTTCAAGATGAGTAGTTGCAAAAGAGCTGATAAGGGACAGTTAAAGAGGATTTATTTCTACTTTGGATTATTTTTTTTTTAATGAAATTATTCCATAATCAGATATTAATTGTTTGGAGCCACCTTTGTAAGATTTTCTGTTCTGACATCTTCTTAAAACAACAGGATAATTTATCCAACTTGTTTTTGTGGGTTTTTGTTTGTTTGGTTTGGTTTTGTTTTTAAGGAGTAAGATCTCCTTACTTCTTATTTAAAAGCTGTAGAAGGACACATTTAGTTTTATTTGAACAGCTGTGTATCTAAGGTTTCAGGTCACAGAGAAGTTTCTTCGCCAACACTTGCTCCCTGTTTGATTTCAGCATGAAGCCCCAATAATTAGAAAGAAAAGGTAATTCACTGGAATACAACCTTTGTGAGAAATGGTTTTGACAGGGGCTAAAAGATACAAAGATGCATCTTACCTCCCAGGTTTGAGACAGGCGGCTGACAGATGCAGTGTTGAGACCCATAACAATAGCAAAGAATGAATTCAAATTTCTTTGGGCTTTACAGCTGTGGAATAAAAATATGAACACTGTATTCTGAATTTTTGTACTCAGAATCAGAGATAAACGGAATGCACAGGTATCCTAGGTTACTGAGTCCCATTTCAACCCTCAGCACTAACATACAATCATCTTGCACATAATGAACTCATTAAATGTCCTCTCATGACCACCTGCAGTCTAGGTGATGGTGTCTCTAAGAAGTTTTTCAGCAAATGTTCCACTGTCTCATCAACCCTGTTGTTGGCAGGTTATTTTTTTCCCTTGGCTGTCAAAAGCAATTTTCCCTTTTCAATGTTCAAGTTACTCTCAGCTGTCCTTTACCATACAGAATAATTCCTTGACCCCTATTCTATTGCATTATAAATATTTTCATTCCCTTTTTCATCTTTTCTGTAAATTGTACATCATTGGTTCCTTCAGTTTCTCTTTGTGGTCATGGCCTGCAATCTACTTTTCCACGTTGTTATTATCCTTCATTGAATTTTTTGTAATTTATTTTAACTTTTCTCTCATGCATTTCCTTCTAACCAAGGAGATGTTGTGAGGGAAGGAGAAACATAATTACTGCTTTGGCTCTAAGTTCTTACACCTTTTTCCTACACAAGTACGAAACAAATACCAAATTATTTATTGGGAACAGCATCACACTTTGTCCTTGCCTTTAATTTGTCATCTATTATCACCCAAGGACCTCTGTCACAGTACTGTTCTTTACAATCATGCATTTATTTCTTCAGCTCAGTATTAGCATTCCCTAGCTGAATTACTTTGCATCTATCTAAATTAAATCTTATCCTACTGTTGTTTGCACATGCCACCAGACTCCTCAGATCATTCCTTTTTTTTCTATCCACCAATGCATTTGCAATCCCTCATCATTTTTATTGTATGAAAATCTGATTAATGTTCAATTTACATATCCCTATAAATCAGTTGCAGTAAGCACTGGTTCCAAAATAGTTCCCTACATAATTTCCTTGATACCTCTGTGCTTTGACATTTTACTATATATGATCAGACCCTCCTTATTTCTAGTCCATTAGGAAATCTGAAATCCTGAAATATCAAGTCATTTTCAAACAAAAAAGATTCCCGTTTCTCTTGCAGATTCTTGAAGACCACTATAAACATATGTGTGCACTTGTGTGTGAGAGTGAGAATATACTTTTAAGATAATTTTAAGCAAAAATTAATCCACTGCCTTCCATGGGATTTATCATCAGGGAAAAGCACGCGCCAAGGCCCTCAACTGGAAAAACACCAGCACTTGTTCCAGTTTTATAAGGCTTGTGCTTATCTCTGTCTACTATCTTAAGATGGTTTATTTCTCACTTCATTTCAGCTGTCTTAAAGTTAATCCTTAATTTGTTGTTTAGAGCCCTTTTATCATTAAAGTCAGGCAGCTCCCAAAGGTAATTCCTTCCAAAACAGGAAAGGTGTCCAGCGCAGCTTGGATAAATTGTCTGTTGCTCACAGAGAACCGCAGAGCGAAGGTACATCTTTTCATCTTTTACAGTCAGCCACTGCTCAGGAGGCAAGACTGCTGCTGTAATCCATTTATTCTAACTCTATGTTGACCTGTTTATATAACTCCTCAGAATGTCCATTTCTAACAATGTGCTAATTCATTTTCTCTATCAAATTGCTTGTATTCTATTTTAGATTAGGTCATCAACAGAAGCGCTAAGTACCCACATTTCAAGAACTCTGTCTCTCCTTTATGTATTGCCTGACTCTGTCAAAGCCTTCCATATTCTTCAGGTGTTCCTCAACAATGAAGCACACAACCGCTGAACATGAGATCTTAGTGCTGGTGCTTTGCCGACAAGCTAAAGTCAGATATACAGATTTCTGTCTGAATCTGGAAGCAGAGAACAGGGAGAAGCCAGAGCTGCTCACAGCTTCCCACCTCTCTCCCTTGGTCATAAACGAAATAGCAGGGCTGCCTGGCTTGTGCGTCATGATCAGAGTCCTGTGCTTAGCACACCATCCCTCCACCCTAATCCTTCCAGAACTGATGTGACGTCTTCTTCTAGAAAGCTGCTTTTCTGATTAAATGAAAACATCTCAAGCAAACTACACACTCACTTTTTTGTGCATCCATTATTTCACAACCTACATTCTATGATGATGGATGGTTCTGCAATGCACTGGGAGAGCCTGTCTAGTGTTTACTGACAACAGTATTTAGTCTCCACAACTTTGGCTTTTCACTTAATGGAATTAATTCAAAGAGAGCAACATTTTAGTCTGGTGACAAATATATCCCTATTCATGTGGGACAGACAGGAAACTTTTATTGGAATGCAAATTACTGCTACTGTGGTGCAAGTGAGAAACACAGAACCAACCGTTTTTGACGTAATTGGACCAAATTTTGGCCATTGATAAGGCAGAAAATGAACACATTACTGGATACCATACAACTTGCAAATGAAATCAAATCACATTTATGAGTTACGCTAGATTAGATTAGAAGAATTCATTTCATGAAAGGCACTGCTTCAGCAGAGAATAGTCCTTTCTATGTAAGTGCCTTGTAAATTAAATCAACTCAGTCGGTGAAGGAACAAATTATACATTTTCCATGAACATGCATATTCAAATATTGCGGAAGACCAACAACTGGAGAGAGAGGCGAGGGGAATGGTTGCTCATATTTAAATTGCTCCATTCCCTTGGTTACCAAAATAAGGGTGACTACAGAGAAAGGAACTCTGTGTATATAGCATACATTTTTACTCTGTTCCAGGGCATAGAATAAATACCAGTACTATTTAGTAATAGACCGTCAAATCTAATTAATGAAGAACACCTCCAAAAAACAAAAGAGTACTCCGGAGAGGGTAACATGGGGCAACAGCTTATTACACCTAGTTTCTCCTCTGAAGGAAGAACTTGCAAGATTATAACAGTTTTTTGGTTTCTGCGTAGTCTTTGGTGAACAGCTGTGTTGCTGCTCAAATAGTTTTGTAATACAGTCCTCAGGTGATCACTGCTAAAAAAGGAAGTATCTCTGCACCATCAGGGATTTTGCAGTTGACACTGCAGATACACTGGCTGAGCTGCTGGGGAAGATTTCAGCAGCATATGCTCCACCACATCTGGTTTTGACCAGTGTTTGCTCTTGTTATTTATGGAGTGTTTTACCTAAGTATGCTTACTGCACTGTTAAAACAGGACAACAAATTAGTTTTGTTTCTTTGCTATTGCACCTACTTCTCCTTTCTCACCAAACACTGCATGTGAATTCAAAGATTTTTGTTGTAACTTCAGTAACTTACTGAGCAGCAATCTTGATGAACTTTTTGACTAGCTGAACACGTTTGCAGAGCTGGCTGCACAGAAGTATCTCAGTGGCAACCCAAAGCTGGACCTCATTACATCTTTGAAGCAGAAGACTGAGATTCTCGGTGTTTTCAGCACTGCCCTGTCTGCTGAATGTGAAGTATATCAGCTCTTGCTGGAAGACATTGACAACATTATTAGTGATATAAAAAACAATTTAAATGTAAATGAATTATAAATTATTTAGAAGTATGGTTTTGAAACAAGACCGGGTTACAGATGGTTATTTTTTAACTATCCATGAGTCAATCACAAATAATTCAGAGTCAGGTTTGGCTTAGTAAAGTCTAGAAGCTTATTAGGGTAGGCAGGTGGACTGGAAGTCCTGCAAGATGTGCTTCTCTTATGAGATTTCCTGCAGTTCCACTTCTGGCTACAGCCAGACATAGCACATAAGCAATCTGTGTCTTTCTGTATTTCATCACTTCTGTTCCAGCATGAAAAAGCTACTATTTCAGACCATTGTAGAGTCTGAAAAATTTCCATTGAAACTTCTTTCTAAAAATACACAAATTTTCAGGAACAGAAGTGACTGTCAATTTCTGTGCAAAATAAAACCCAACTTGACCAGGTCTAGATGTAAAGTGTCTAACCTGAATAAAAGAACCTGAAACAAAAGATCAGGCAAAGCATCTGACGAGAAGCAAGGGAATTTCCCATTCATGTTCTCAGAAAGCCACCGTGCTTTACAGCGAACATTATTTTCAAGTGACCTTTTGTACTGTTATGTATGTTTTTTACTCAGCAGCTCACACCAGAACCTATTAAAGTCATTGAAACAAGCCAGTGGGCACTGTAGTGGGCCATTATCCCATTTTAGAAAATCTGCCCAGTACTTTTTATCTCGTTGAAGCCTAACAAGAACAGTAATGTGACCATCTAAATTGCTGAAATTGTGAATTCTTTTGTGGTTAGAGTGATATCAAGGACACCTATTTGTGGAGTCCTATATTTACTGGAACATTCTCAAGTGCAAAGGACAATTTGCATATATAACATATTCACACAGACAGTTTTCAGAGAATAATCACACTCTTCTACCCTCTTGAGGCAAATCTCAATAAAACCCACAAAGTATACAGGAAACATATGAGATGCCCAAGCACAGGGAAGTTCCAAACCTTTGACAATTTTTTTCAGTATCAAGGATTGTAACACATCATTTGGACTTGATTCAATGCCACCACTACTGAGAGCTGCCAAATCATACTGTCACGATAGTGAACTGAGAACCAAGGAATACTGATGCTCCAAAATGCTGGTGCAACATCAGGACATCATAACAGCACAATGCTGCATGAAAGTAATACACCTGGAAGTGGATATGGTGCTTCTTACCTCATGGATTGCATTGAAGAGGCTCCAGTCAAAGTTTGTTAGCTCTAGGGCAAGATCCCAAGTGTTGATTCCCAAAATTCTCACGGACCTTTGCTGCAATTCCTCGTTTTCAGCAAATGCGTTCTAAATCAATAACCAAGAGCAAAAATTCCTAAGCAAATGCCAAAAGTTCTGCAATGAAACAGCTACTGGACCAAGGTACACACTGGAGCTGAGTAAGTAATCTTCTCTAAGTGCACTCTGAGGGTTTTTTCCCCCCACTAATCAAAACCAAGGAGTCACAGCCTATTGAATAAATAGCTTGAAAAAGGAAATGGGTCAATGGGATCAATGACTTCCTATTGCATTAGGCTTCTCCTTCTGTCTCTCTCCAAACCTTGAGTATAAAACAATGAACAAGCAGACAGCATAATGAAAATAAAATCCCTGAAGCCACTAGAAAATAAAATCTAAATTAAGACATCAGAAAATTTTTGTATTATAAGATAAAGGAATAATTCTGCAAACACACTGGATTTAGAATAAATACACACAACTTTCCCACCAATCCATCTTTACGAATAACATAAATCCATCCATTTAATGATTATCTTACTCCAAATGTAATCACCAACAAACACAAAAACACTATGGGTCCTGATTCATAAAAGTTATTTAGCATATTACTGTGGAGCACACTGGTACTTCTGGTATTAAGGGTCATTTGACATTTCCATTGTTAGCTCGGATTTTCAAAGGTTTGCATATCTCTTAGGTTCTTTTTACCTCATCAGGCTGAAACTTGGCACATGAACCATCTGCCAAGATGAAAGATTATTCTTATCAGTTAAGTCATTACTTTGGTGCTATACTTCTGACAGTTCCAGCAAGTTTTGCAATTTTTATTATGTAACTAATGAAACTGGATTGGCTGTCACCTGTCTGCACTGGAAACCTTCCCTTAATATTCACATTTTTAGAGGTGGCTAGAACATCAGAGATAATGGGGATGACAGATTACAATGATAGTGGCATGTCAGCTCTTTGGGACACATTGATCCAACAAAATGTAAATAGACATTTCTCATCCCCAGGATGAATGCACAGATCCTAGTGGTACTGACAACATGTAAAAGCCAGTTGCAATACTGTTCTGCGCTTTCCTGGAAACATCTGTGTAATTAGCAGAAAACTATTGAAAGAGTAATTCTGTGAGTGCCTGACTGTTCCTGTCTCTCTGAGGTTTTGGGAAATCACTGGGGGATGGGGAGTTTGTAATCCCGGTTTCTGAGAACAGAGGGAATGAGAGAAACGTGCTGCCCTTAAACCTGCTCCCCTCCCCAGTACCAGCGAGGGGATGGAAAGACAGACAGGCAGAAGGAAGAGGAGATACCACCAGCGATATATATCAGCCACAGACTAACCATGCAGCTCCCACAACACTGGGGTCACACTGATGCTCAGTAGTTTTGGTAGAACCCATGAGACATCTATTTCTCCATAATTCCACCATGTTTGTCTGTCACCTTGTATGACTATGTATCAGCCACTTTAAGTGCTACAGAAGCACAAGGGGAAAAAAAAAGTTACATAGGACCTGATTAATCCTCATCCCATCCAGTCCTGTACAAGCACAAGTCAGCTTTTCCAAGCTTATGTAGATTGAAAGATTTAAGCTGTACAGAAGCTTTGGTCTGTTTGAAATTGATGAACAAATTCCATTACTGTTCAGTCAAATAACTGCTGTTAATGCAAGATTTTTTCCTAGGTATAGAGCAGCTCAGCAAGATTTACTAAGGAAGCAAAAAATAAATTCAGTATTCAAAAAGCCCTCTACGAGGAATATTAAGTTATTGATCTGGAGTCAAGCAAATAAAAAATGGGAAGTATAAAATACACATCCTTACCAAAGAATCAGTCAGATCTTTTCGGTAGACAAACATACGACTGGATGACTCGAAAGATTTTGAGATAGCCAGGTCATGTGGTTGTAGTTCATGTTTTTCTGTAAAAACAGAAAACAAAATACAGAAGCTTCAGAAAAGGAGTTGAAAGTTGTATATAAATATGAGGAAAATATTTCAAATACATTTGTAAAGACATATCAATTTAGAATTTAAGTAAGCATTGAATCCAGCCCCTACGTATATGCCAAGCATGGGATCATCAATCATCTCACACTATTCAGGCACAATACAGGTGAGATGTCTCATGCTGGACTAGTGCACAAAAACTTCCAGCATCTGCTTTCAACTTGGACTTCACAGGGACAGAACAGAAAGAAACCCTTGAACCATCTAGTCTAACCTCCTATGCACTACAGAACATTTCATTTCAATCCAGTGCATCTACGGTAAATGTAGTGACTTTTGTTAAAGCAAAGTGCATCAGCCTCCAGAGACTGAGTTGTTGTGTGTCACAGGCAGACAAGAGAAGGGGTGGAGATGTCATCAGTAGCCACGGCCATTCAACAGGAAAACGGGTTTAAAGGATCCCAGGTCTGTGAAATTCAGCCCATGGAGCACAGCTGAAGAATCCTCAATAGTACCATATTTACAGAAATTCCTCTAGATCTAGAGTAATTAATTTAGAAAACATTTGAGTAAAAGAGCAGGACACACCAAACTAGAAACAAAGAGAAAAGAACTTTTTTTTCACTCCAGAGAACTAGTTCAGCTCTGGGCAATCTTGGATGCATCAGGGAAAGGTGTGAGGAAAAATAAAGCAAAAAACCTAGAACAGAGCTAAAAAAATTGTCCTGGGAAAACTGTATCCTGACTCAAAGTAATCTTCTAGAGACCTGACACACGAGACTTGATTACAGTGACTGTATTAATGTAGACCCAAAAGCACCATAAGCATGTTCACAGCTACGTTGGACTTTTCATCGCCCATGAGAGAGGAGTAGGACCAGGTGGAGTCTGACAACCAAGCATAGTCTCAAACTGTCTCTTTTCCCTTTTATTCATGCTCATATTGACTCCAGCTACATTTAAGTTGAGCTACCAGTGTTTTTTCAAGGAAATTTTATAAGAACAAGGATACTGAAATTGTGGTAACTCAAATTAATTAAGGTAATGTGAATAAATAATATTTTGGGGGTTACAATAGCCATGTACAAATGACAGTCCTGTTGTACCTGAATTTTAATTATTGTTTCTTATTGAACAGCCAAGTGGCAAACACTTCTGTTCTGTGGCTTTCTCAGGAACCAACGTGGTCTAGAGATAATACTGTGTTTCATTATTTATGAATTGTTGGTTTTCCTTAGCTAAGTAGGCAATTAGCACCAGATTTATTGCTATCAGAGAAAAACTTGCCCTGCTCTTGAACAGGAGCACAAGACCTGAAAAAAAACCAGCAAAACGCACTGGAGGCAAGTTTGGGCACACACAGGGGTAAAATGAGCGTGCCTGTAAAAGATGTAACCCGTGCAGCCACGGCACCTATGTGCAATGCTCCTGTGTGGCCACTCCAAGCCCAGGCTCTCGACAGCTGGGACAGGGCACTGTCTCCCTGCCACCCACACTGGTGCCCTGCAAAAAAACAGTTATTTAACTGAGCTCGGTGTGGGAGAGAAAAATGTGACCTTCGATTTCTGAATCAAATAAATAAACTGAACAAGCCAGCTTTTGTCTGTATTTCATTTAACCAGACTGACAAAGTAGTAAGAATGAGTGCCATATCTTTAAGGGTGAAGTCTTTGTCTCAAGCGATCGACATCAACTTATGTTATCTGAGAATTTAACCAAGATATTCTAACTCTTAGACCTTTTTTGTAGATCCAGCTTGGAATTTCTAGGCACCTAGTTAAATTGCCTCCTTTATATTCCCTAAGAGCCAAAAGGCACCACAATGAGCAAAACGATCTGGCTGAAAACCTTAGAGTTTTAGCCAGTCCATAGTATCAGTCCGTGGTCGATCTGGTCTTCCTTGAAAAACACAAGAAGCCTTTCTGTTCAATGAGAAACATTGAAATAATACGCAAAAAACCACCTGCTTACAAAATATCACTTAAATTTCTCTCAGTGTCTCAACTGTACAAATACGTCTTCCTCCTTTTTACTGGAGAATATTCATTACTCATGCTGGAAAAGAGGAAACAGCCACGCATACAGTATTTGTTATCTCCTTTTATATTTTTAAAGCAAACCATGCCTCATTGCCTTCCAAATTAATTTAAATGCAAAAGTAGGAGATTTATCTTCAAGGAAAAAATAAAATCTTGCAATACTGCTGGAGACTGAGAGTCCTTTGCACTCCTTTCCCAGTGAGGAGATGCCACATCTGATGGTACCCAAGAATGAGCTGTTGCCATGGAAACAACTCTCTGAGAAGCAGCTCCTCATTGTTTCCATGGTCATCCAGCTGTGGGCCCGCACAGGAACAGCTGTATCCTTGCAACAGAAAATGTCAGCCCTCCCTTATGTGATGCACTAAAAGCCAAGTAATCAGATGAAGGGAAGTTATTTACCGCCAGAGAATGTGACTGTCACCAGCGCCAACTCCTCCTCTGGGTACTGGATTTTTTCTGCTACAATCTTCAGTATCTCCTGAGCTGAAGTGGATACTTGAGCTTTCACACTGACATAGGAGTGCTCTGTTATATACACACGGCAGAAAACTGCACAAAGGGAAAAAAAAACCAACACACTCAGTAATAGGCAGAGAGACCTGAACAGAACAGGGGAGAATCTGGCAGACCCCATCATGGGAATACCTCGGCTGCTGCAGCTGCTGCACCCTGACCTACAGGGACATGAAACTAAGTGTAAACATCACCATTTTCTCCCTTCTCACCTCCTCTCCCTGGGAAATGAGAGGGTCAAGCAAATGGGAACAGAGACCTTCATGGCTGCATTTCAGTAATACCTATTTAAGACTTCCTACAGTGAGGATTTGCCACAGACAACCTCCTCTGCTGCCTATCTGCTTTGCAAATTCAGCTCTTGCCATCTTTTCTCCCTTCATTTTACGTTCAGATAAATCACTGTCTTTTCAGTATATTTCATATCTGCTGCAGAAATTATTTTGGACCTCCACTTCCACCTGGAACAGGAGGAGGCTTCACAAGAACAGCACTCTCGCTACCTTATCTGTCTAGACATCTAAAGTACTTGCATTACCAGGGTATTTTGGCACTATCAGAGGCTGCCCAAACAGCAATGCAATTAATTCTGACATCTCTTTCCCTGAATCACTTGCAGCACACATAAAAGAGACTGGTTTGGAGAAATTCCCTGGGTTCATAACTTCCACTGAAGTCCATGAGTTGGTTCAGCTCTGGGAGGGAGATTCCCAGCAGTAATGCTGTGGTCACCTCAGGTAATATTTTGGTTCTGCCAGAGAAAGATTTACGTTTCGCTCCCTCTGCTTGCCAGAATTCTAGGTTTACATCTTTTGCCGACTTGGCCATAGCCAGTTCTTTGAAATACAGCTGCCATACTTAAAAGGGAAGAAACAGAGCTGCAGATTTGCAGAAGTATTTCAAAAATTACTACATCTGCTAATAAGAATCACCACAACTCTTGGTTTCATCCTCACTTCAGTGCTTAATTAAACTTCTATTTCTTCCTACTCTAGCACTTCTTATTGCAGACAGGCTGCTACCACGTCAGTATAAGACAAAAATTTTCTTCTCCAGAAATGCTGGGTTTTTCTAATTATTTTTATTGACAGCTGTATGTAGCAATAGCTCTTTGCTTGTTCTAAAAATCTTCATGGCTTCAGGGCACTTTCATCAAATGAGATCATGCCAGAAGCGGTTAAGAACTCTGTCCTCAAGAATATCTTTTGTGTGTGTGTGTGTGGTAGTAAAGAAAAAACGAAGATGAGAACGAAGGAGGAACTTAACATTTAACCTTGGGGAAGAAATGTAATTTGGTTTTATAATTTTTTCTTAACCTGTCTCTGCTGACAGACAGTAAATCAAATGCTGATCCTATGGCAGAATTTCTCTTCAGACTGAATATAACTCATGAAAAGATAAAGACATCAAATTGCATTCTAAACTACTAGGTAGGAAAATAAATTTTAAAAAATCTGACAGAAATATTTGGCCTCCGTATGCAGCATGCTATGCAACTTGTCTACAGTGGTTTGAAATCTCCCCCTCTCTGTTATTTGGGAGGGGAAGATGACACCAATATGTTAATTTATAACTGGGCTACTGACATATCCTTTGTTTAACATTGAACTAAACCAACCCACAGGTCAGGTCCTCAAGCACAACCACCATACTGGTCACACTGATTCTCCCAAAGCCTGTTCCTGCTCCCCCATGCACCTTTCAAATGTCCTGTCTCTAATGTCTATGGACCATGTAATCTCTTCCAGGAGCCTCAGCTGCTTCCCTGTGAGGTGCAGGAGGGAATGCCTGTAGAAGGAAGCATCCATAGGCTGTAGGTCAGCCTGGTGATGCTTGCATTAGGAGATAAAATGCCTCTGGTCAGGTGACATGGTGTGCCTTCTACAGACCCATCCTCCACAAGCACCACAAGTCAGCAGCTGGGTCCTGCCCTTTTTGTCCCCACAGCTATGCAGTCTGTCCCCTCTCTGGTGCCAGCACACTTCCCCCCCCCATTCACCCATGAGCTGTTTCTAAATTCTTAGTGAAGAAGAATGAGTGTGGGGGTTCTCATCCAGAAACGATATTTTTAGACGCAGCCTTAATAACATAAACCTCAAACAAATTCATATTTGAAGCACAGAAAGAGGATATCTATCAGCAGCATGTATTGTGTAGAAAGACTTGGCATTGAAGGAGCTCCATTTTTATTCTGTCACAAATGAGCACTAAAAATATCCTGACTCTAAGTGAACTTCCGGAGATTTGTTCCCAGTGAGAAATGAAGACATATCGTCCAAGGGCGAGACTTTCAGGTAGGAGGTCCTTCTGCCTGTTCTCTGCTTGTGTACACAGTGTTATCCTCCTCTCTGCCTCCTTTCCCGTACCAGCATTACAGAAGGGTGACAACCTCACTTGTGTTACTGTAGAAGTAGCAAGGAAGGGAAATTGCATTTTTAAATGGTTGACATTAAAGTGAAGAGACACTTTGCACTCCACATAAAGATGTTCTCCAGGAGAGAAGGAACTAAGGCAAACTCCCAGAGTTAGCAGACCCTGGCCCATTTCATGTGTCAGGCTTACTCATTCACTTTTTGCAACCAAGATCTAGGTCAAGAGATTGAGAGCATGAAATAGAGCAGGAGTAACGCCTGGCAAGGCTGCCAGCACTCCTGGAGGCACAGAGTTCTGATACGGGGCTGCTGGAGGAACCCAATGGGGCCAAAAAGCCCTTGAGATGCCGTGTCACTCTTGAACCCCTGCAGAGTAGGAGGTGGAAAAGTAACCTTACACAAGTTAAATCTCTCTTCTTTTATGGCCCTAAGGTCCTGTTCAAAAGCTGTACATCAGCTAAAAAAAAAAAAAAACAAACTGCATTATGAGCAACCTTTGAGTAACAATTTAGCAGTTTTGAAGTTTTTTCTGTACTCTTTTAAATATACTTACTTTCTTCTGTTTCATTCATGGTTCCTCTGTGCTGCAGCCAGTTCTCCTTTACACTGAACTGGTGGAAAAATGTTTTATTCTGTGAGGCAGTGTGAGAGAGAGAAGAGAAAAGAAAAAACAAAAAAAGAGACAGCAGTGACTCTCTGCATCCTTGCCCTTTACAAAGCAGTAATTCACACAACACAGCATTCAGCCCATACATCTGGCCAAAAAGGTTTCAGTTCTTAGGAAATCCACCCACCCTTTCTTGGATCAGTGCCTTACTAAATAATGACCCAGGTGGGGATTTTGGAGGAAGCAGGACATGCCTAGGCTGAGCAGCCTGCGTGATTCAAGGTCCTCTGTAGCCACGTGCAAGTCCATATCCTATACATTTATTCTTATATACCTCTCCTATGTACCAATCAGCCTATTTAGCAATTTCAGTACAATCTCATGTTCTGCCTTCCACATTTCTGCAGTAATATTTTAAGCTTATTACACACTTCAGCTTCATCCCAGTAAATTTGAAGAGCACAGCAATTCACCTCTGTGCAGTCCGTACGCCAACTTTCTCTGGCTGCGTCTTCTCCCTCTGGTTAAACAGACAGATTCATGTTCCTCTCTTTCTTTGTCTGTCCCTGTCACAACATATTCCCCCTTTGCTGTGTCTGTTTGACATCTGTAGTCAATGCCTGTGCTCAGCCTGGTTTGCCCAGGTTGCTACATCTCTCCAGCCCGGTGGGGACATGCTCCCAGGGCTCTCCTGAATTCTGACATCTCAGAGCATCTTGTTAAGATGCTAATACTGTCAGCCACTGCAGGTTAGCTCACACAGCTGATCTGCAGGCTGCACTGGCAGGAAAAAAAATCCTTAAGCAACGTTGCAAGCCTAACCTCATTGATGTATCCTGTCATGTGTTTGGCCACCAGTCACTTTCAATTGAGAAGCCAAGAAAAAAAGAGTAAAGTGCGCAGGGGGGAAGAAAGCGAGATGATGAGTTAGCTAGCAACCTGCAACAATCATGCTTGTCTTACCTTTCGGTGAGGTGAATACTCATCTACAGTGCTGAAACAAAAAGGAAAATCCAAATCATTGCTTCAAGCCAAAGATTAGGAAGTTTTAGCTGCCATAAAGTTTACAACATCAGAAAGTTTTTAACATTAAATGGTCACCATAGAATGGCTGTAGAGCTCCTTCAGGGAAAGCTAGGAGTGCCTGGCTCAGCCAGAAGATGATTCTGTTGCCCCCACAATCAATGCAATGAAAAGAAATGCTGCCAACCCACAAGCTGCTGGAGAACACGGACACAGCTCTGGCCCCCAGGGTGAGCAGTCAGGGTGACCCCCAGGGACACAGATTCTTTCACTTCCCAACAACCAAACCAAAGAAACAAACTCCACTTGTTCGAAAAACATGTCAAGGAAATATCTTTTACAAATACCATAATTATTATTAAAATAACACGGAGGCAACTACTGCAAAGGAGACCTGCTTCTCACTACTGCAGATTGCAGAGAGAGAATGAGGATGAATGTACTGTCTGAAGTCACAGACTGCAGCTTCTGAGGGAAACTTTGCTGGCTTTTCCACAAAGTATCAATCTACTCGCAAGTCATATCAATCAAAATTGATGGGAGTGACTGCTGAACCACACACATCATCCAACAAACATGAGTGAAGATTGAGTAATCTAGTTTTATTTTAAAGAAGAGATAATTTGTAAAAATGAATATAGTACTTGTATCACTCATCCACTTTACTGAATTACAGCAAGATGACAACAAAAATAAATTACACCCTAAACAGAAGGAGAATTGATGACAAATACAATCAACACTTACTGACGACGATGCATCCCAAGTATCTTCTGAAATTCTTTCAATTCCTTCTCAAGAACGGGAAATTCGTATACATCATCTAACACATTTCTGTATATTGTCTACAAAATAAAACAGTATCTGCAAACATCTGATAACTCAAACATACACCTAAGGCATCACGTCAGTGGTATAAATCAATTCAGGCATTAGGATACTAAAGTAAATTTCATCATTATATTTATGCAACACCCATAAGGAGAGTGCTCCTGTTTAAATTTCCAGGCTGGTCAATATTCAGGTTGTCTTTGCCGAAACAAGGGAATTATAAAAGCTTTTGGAACTAATTCAGAAAGATCAGAAGATCCTTGCTAATAAGTAAGGACATAATTTTATTTATTAAAACCACATTAAAGCTGTGCTGCTCTCCACGTGCACCTGATGAACACTATGGATAGCATTTTACTCTTTACCCAAAGTGGCATCTCTTACAAGGATCTCAAAAGTCTCTTTTCATCCATGATCCTCTGGATATCAACTATAGTCCCTGTTCCGGCAGACATGACCAGTGTGTCCAAGGAACCTCCACATCTCAGTAGTTCTACTTCTCACCTTCCTAACTTTTCCCATCTTCTAGAGAACATGGAGCTCTATAAGTTTCGTATCGGAAAGTAATGTTTTTGACATTGAATATACTGACATTAGAGGTTTTCTGTTCAAACTAAGGCATTCAAGGAAGACACATGTAAATCATTTTATATTATAGATTTCACAGAGAAAATTTAAGCGTGAAAAATTATGCTTTATAGATTTTGCAGTTGGGGCTTTTTAGACACAGTATGATAATTAAACAGTGGTGAAATACATAAAAAAGTGTTTCAATACCTTTAAAAATTGTTTTAAATGCTCATCTTCATGTAACCAGTCTTTGTAGAGAGAAGTCCACTGAGACACCAAATGCAAGACTTTTCGTTTCCTACAAGATACATCAGAGTCATCTTCTTTCCCTTGGTGGTTCTTAGCACAATAGGTACGGCAGGTTAAGGAACAAATACTGTGGTTTCACTGAAACTTCAAAATTAAGTGATGGAAAAGACTTTGCAATCATTTTGTTGGCTAATGAAAGATTTTTTTAATACATTGCTCAGTTTTAAATGTTTTATCCCTTGTGCAGCTTTAGGAGTTCCATCATCTTTTTTTGGAATGAAATGCTCAGTAATAGAAATGTCAGTTCATCCTCTGTACCAACAGGATTTTTTTCCTTTATAGATTAGAGAGGCAAGTCTGTAAAAGCAAAATCAATTCAAAAGGAATTATACAATGTTGAGTCATATCTTTTCAGCAGAACTGGGAATGAACCTTTGTCCTGCACACAGATGCCAACATGCATCATTAACAACAACAAAAAACCCAGGCAGAGGAAGGCAGTTTCTTATTTCTTGCACAAATTACACTATCTGCAGAAATAACACTATTAAAATAAAAAAGAAGGTGAAAGAATCTATTTCCACCATTGTTCTCTTTTCACAAATCAGAAACATCAAATGACAGAAGATACCCACTCTGTACATTGTTCCAGTCCCTTCACTATTCTTTCTTTTATGAGGTGAAAAGGAAAAAAAAATAATAAAAAAATAATAAAAAAAAATAAAATAAAAAAAGGCAAGTTAATGTTACAATCAAACAATACTTCATAGCTTATAGAAGTAATTGGAAATCCAAGAAAAACTTTCTTTTATTTCAGAAGGAGTTAGACTTCTATAATGTATCACACAATAAAAGGAGCAGAGACTGTAAAACACTTGTTCTTCATTTTTGACATATTCTGAAATGTATTACACAGATATATGTATTCTAAGAATAAACATACAGGTCTGGAGAGGTTTTAACCCCATTTCAAATGTTATTTTGTAAATGTTATAAAGATTTGTATAGCTTTAGACAAAACCAGAAGAGATGAGATTGCATTGCTGCAGTGAGTTAGGCATCTGTTTCAATACACCTTTCAAGCATTCTCATGAAGTATGCACATACACATATGCATATGTTTTGTTTACAGGCTTTACCTTTGCACATTCAACTTCGGAGCAGAAATTTTCTGTTTATTGATTCCTCAGCTATGCAAATTATAAATGTTTTAGTAGGTGAATATATATACAGCCACATGCCAATTAGGGATTTCTCATATCCAGATTTTAGTTTAATGCTTCCAGTTTTAATCTTTTCCTCCATAACCTATTTGAGTTAAGAAAACAATATAAACTGTACTCTGGGAAGCTACAGATTTGAATCAAATTCCAGGTATCATAAAATCTTGTGAAAACTGGAATGGAGAAGAAGAGACCTTAAAAGATTAGCTAAACTAGTCCATCCAAGTCCACCCTACAAGAGTCACAAGTATACCTTATGTTAACCTTGGAATATATTTTCTAGTTTCCTCTTCTTAATTTTCTCCAGTATCAGAGATTCTGCTGTCTCGCGCATTTTCCATTCCAGTGTTTATTCTCTTAATGGGAAAAAAAAATCCTAGTATCTAACATTAATCTGTCTTAGAACAACTTAATCTCACTGCCTCTTGTCCCATCGGGCATGGATATGGGCACAGATTCTTCCTTTCCCCTTCAGGTACGTGAAACCCTGTTCCATTTATAGTTTCCCTTTTTTCAGTAAACCAATCCCAATTCTTTCAATCATTTTTTGGTTGGTTGGTTGGTTGGTTGCTTTTTGGTTTTGATTTTGTTTTCCCAGAATATGGATAATTCCAGTTGCTCTTTTCCCAAGTTTCTCCTATTTGTTCAGGCATTTCTCGAGGTGTGATGCCAAAATCTCAGGCGCAGTCCACCTTCTGAGCATGTCATAGTAATGCAACCTCAAAACAATCATGCAGGGTTGTATTTCAGTAATATCAATAATGCAAAAAGCAAAACTAATTATACTGGGTGTGCAACTTACAACATTTGATATAAGGCTTGACAATACATAAACTGTGTGACCCCTGTTAGTACAACACTTAACAAAAGGATATTGTCTCAGAAGAGCCTGGCACAAGTCATCAGTCGTCATGAAGACTGTGTATGTGAGAAGGAAGTCATCCAGGAGAGTTTCTGCAGAGGAAGGCAAAAAAGTCCAAGGTAGAATATATTACTGAGGAGGAAAAAAGTATATACTCCATTTATTGTGCATGGCAGGAACAGGATTCCCCTCCCCATTCCAAGTCCAAAACACAAGGAATGCATCAAAATTTAAGTTTCAAACAGTTCCCAACATGTTGCCACTGCAAAGATCAGATTCTTATCTAACAAGTACATTCTCAGCTCTCAAAGAACCAACAAGCAGGAATTATGCACAAAATAAGCCACAGTTCAGGAATCAATAAGAAAGAATCCTTATCATGAGCACCACCATTCTGGTTTGCTCTGCTGCATGCAAAGCAACCTCTCCACCACATAAGTTGTTCTGGAAATGCAGAAGAAAAGCTTTTCATAATAGGAGAGAGAAATCTGTGATTGCCAGGTACTGTGGTTAATGCTTATGCACAGTAGTTGAGATGCATGAAATAAATACATTCAAATCTTTAGATAGTCTTGTGGGCGTCATTGTAAGTGCTAAGAAGTTTTCTCTAAGGTTTCTTTAATTACATTATTGAAGGTTTTCTCCTCGACCTGGTTTCTATCAGTGTTCAAAGACAGACTGAAAGTACTTTCTGACAGACCATCTCTACCCACTGCAGTTGTAGCACCTGAGGTTGTCAGGATGAACAGAACTGCCAGTGTGGATCTCAGTGAAACTTTCTCATTCCCTATTTCCATGCCACACTAGTTTCAGGTTTTTTTCAAACCTTTACAGTACACAGGAGGGAGGTTGAAAGGATGAGTGCTCAGGGGTAACCTTGTGGTGATCTTCAACAAGCCAACAGCAGAGTAAAGATAAGACCCAGTCAGACTTTTCGTGAAGGTGTGCAGCAAAATGATAAGGGACAAACATCAGAGATCACAACAAGGGAAAACTTTTCTAAATACAAGGAATTTTTTTTTTTTTTCTCCTGTGAGGATGCTCAACCACTGGGACAGGTTGCCTAGACAAACTTCAGAATCTCCAACATCAGGTACATTCAGGACTTGCCTGGACAAAGCACTGGGCATCCTGGTTTTACTGGAATTGCTTTAAGAGGCTGGACCAGATGCCTTCACAGATCACTTCCAATTGAAATTATTCTACAATTCTTTACCAATTTGCTTCCAATTTTAGTAAATTACTCATATATGATGTGTGATCTAGGAATGAATTTGGTTTTGGTTCACACACAACAAAATCTTCAGTTCTCTGCAGACAAGAGAATTACATTGGTCTTTTCAACATCAGAATAAAAATGTTTGTATTTGCCTTTTTGTGTTTTTTCTTCCCAAAATGGTAAGATTTTTCTCTAGTTTTGAGGAGTTTGTGTTCATCGTATTTCTTTGAATACCAGCAAACACACTGTGTTTTCTTTAAGAAGAAAACAGGTCTGCACACCTGCTTTATGAGATAAGAACAGGAACATGGAGTGGCTGAACAGTTACAGAAGTAATTCCGGTTATATTGCATAGCAAAAACCACTTCACCAGTGTAATAGTTGTTACTAGTTAGTACCAGTTGTCCAGTTGTGATTTAAGTGATGGATTTACAACTATAAAGATTAAGGATCGAAACATACTTCATATGAAAAAGATATGGGCGAGTCCTTTTTTCCTCATCCTGATTTTTCTCACTATTTGTTTGTGATCAGCTATAGCCCAAGCTCCTGCCTGTGTATGTTGTGCAGTTGAGAGCATCCCAGCAGCTTTTCACACCAAGGCAGCAATTTCACCATAATTTAGAACAATTTCTGTTACAGCTGCCTTGGACCTCCTTGTCAGGAAATTATTGACCCCAAAGCTGTGGTGCAGGATAGCAATAAGAATTAATCCATATATCATTGAAAGCCAAATATCATGTGGATAGCACATGGATGGATAGCTAATGACACCTCACCCTGTGAGCATGGGATTCAAAATACCTCCATTGTCTTAAAAAAAAAAAAAAAAAAACTAGCTAGATCAATGCATTTAGCACAGCTGGTCTAGAAAGAATTCTGATCTGAAGACAAATAGCAAAACCCCTTGCATTCAGTAACTAAACAATTAAATTCTTTATATTCCACCAACTTTGTTAAACATGGTGGAAAGTATTATCTCCGTATAAAAAGAATATTTTGTCTCAGTCAAAAGACATTGTGAACAGCTTGTCCTTTATCTGAAAGGTCATCTATTCATTCTGTTGCACATCTTTTGGATGATACAATGCAGCTATTAAAGTTGGAGGTTTCACAAACATTTATTTGGAAACTGCTGTTCTTGGAGTCAACAACCACATTTTCGTTCTTGACCAAACTATGTGACTGTGCAGTGATCCTCATGAAGTCAAAGATACATTGACAACCAATTATTTCCACAACTTTCTACTTTGTATAGGTGATATCTAAGTTTCAAGAATACATAGCTGTATGTATTAGCTGAAGCAAAACAAGAATGGTTATCAACAAACCTCTGCAGTTGTTTAAAATACTGTAACTTTATCATACTGTTAAAATGCCAATTAAAAAGTTTATTTTTAATACCTGATCATCTGTTTTCCAGATGTCTACCTTCAATTCTTTCAGCATCCCAATGTGTTGGAGTGGGAAGAAAGCTTGGTTTGCTATGATTTGAGTTTTTTGCTTAAACTGTTTTTTTCTTGTAAAAACTATACTACAGATATTACTAATGCAATTCTCTCAAAAATTAGTGAAGGGAAGATTAAAATTGTGTGTTTGTTCAGATATCTTACAACTGGTTTTAAGCTCTCTGTTCATCTCCCTCTCTGCATGCTCAATCATACACCTCTCTATTCACAGTCTTTGGCTTCTAACCTTATCAAAACACGGTATATCATTCAGCCAATTTAGTCATGCATGGGTATACAGAGTGATTTTTTTTTCTTCTAAGCGCAGAGGAAATGCTAAAAGAAGAAGACAACTTCAACAATTATGATTCCTGTAGCTTCTACATAGTCTAGATCTCTTCAAATTGCCTCTAAACTTGTTTAGAAAAGTAAACCCTAAAGGAATGTTTTGAACAAAAAAGTCTGGATTCTACATGTAGTCCATTAATAGCATCACTCATCCGTTAAATTACTTTAACAAGTAAGCAATGAAAGTTCTTTCGCTAGATTAAATATCTTTTACCAGACGTCACCTAAATACTTTACAGTAATATTCATATTTTAAAATGCCTGCAACCAGCTTATATGTATTACCCTGAAGCCCTACTGTTCACTGTAACTATCTTCTGTATTTTCTTCCGAAATGCACTGTAATTTAAAATCATTCCAGAATGGTTTTCCATACCATAGCAAGGTCATAGAGCCTACGGGTGTTCCAGTTCTTCAGAAATAACTTGTTAAAAACAAACAAACCGAAAATTGCACACTTCTCAGGTAATTTTGGCCATTGATACGTATCCACAAACAATGATTTGCTGTTCTTAACATGCAAACCAAAAGGCTAAGCATGAGAGAATTTATTCACAGTAAATTATTTATTTTGTTTTACTAATGGCCACTAAGAGCAGCATATTTGAATAAAGAAGGGCTCTAAGTGTACCAGTTGGGCTGATAATTATGAACAAAAGTATTTCTGGGGTTTTTATGCTTGGTCACAACTGATTTAAGAGTTTAAAAAAAAAAGGGCCATTGCAGTTAAATCATTAATTATTTACAGTGCACCATATCCCCACTCAGAATGGCAGTGAAATGCATACCTCTGTTTTTAAATTTTACTCTGTGTCCCAGTTTCTGCATAAATTTGTGCCCATCTTTCCCATTATCTCCATAGAATAAGTTTTCCTAGTATTTGTAGCAAACCTGGAGAATAAAATGCACAGTAATAGTTGGAACAGAAAAGCTCCCACTGGAAGGGAAGTCTTTGTGCAAAAGCCTGTGATGCTATGCTATGTTTTTTAATTTTTCTTCTTCATGAATTTTTTATTTAATCATTTTCTTCTAGCCATCAATCTAATTTTTCTTTGTTCCTCACAATTTTCCTTTATTTGGCTAAGCAATTATTATGAAGTATGCAGTTAGCTTGCAGCTATGGAATATTTCATTTCAAAGACAATTCAAGCATTTTAAAGCTTCATTAAAACATGCAACAGAATCAGCACGAGTTCAATGGGCTCCTGTTCTTGCAGCTTTTTGGGGGCAGCCTAAGGCAGTAATCTCACCATATTGAATGTGTGCAAGTACCATAGGCATAAAAATAATAAAAAAGCAAGCACTGTGCTTGTTTGTTATTAAATAATTGATTCACGCCAGCTTCTGTTGAGACAATTTCTCACAGGCTATGTGTGTCCCCTCCTTTACCCAGGTGAAATAAGGCAACGTGGACACCAGCTTTGCTGGTAGCGGTTGGTACTGCTCTTCCCATCTCTGTGTGATGCACAAGTCCTTCTGCTAGATACATTCAGGGTGGCTGAGGGACGAGAAGAGCAGTATACAAACACGGGATGTTCTCACACATGAGAATTACCCAGGGAACATCTGCCTCCAAGCTGGTAACTAAAGGACCCAGCAAGACGCCTACATGAGAAGTTGAAACTGTATGTCATGTATAAGGCGATGACAGCCAATGGCAACGATGGTGGGGAAGGGGGATCCTGAGTCCCAGAGACAGTAAATGGTCATATATTGGGATAAACAACACATCATATATTCCCATGTACTTAAAAAGCCCAGAGGATTCCCTGCTGCTTCTCATGTGCCCCCTTACCTCTCTAACCAGATCATACCCTTCCTCTCCAAGACAGCAATTCTACAGATATTAACTCAATGTGAGGGCATGTTTTTAAATGCCAGGAGGGTAAAATGGGTCCATGGGTTTACACAGCGAATATGATTTTCAGTGGTTTCTTCCCTCCCTTCTCTACCCTCTTCTCTATGCAGGTTATCTATTACTAAGCCTTAGGACAGAAATGAATACAGATCTGTAGCCAGAAATCATCCATGACACACGTTTAACAAATCAGGACAAGCAGCACACTTCACGGTGTTGCCATGTCTCACACCTGTGAGCTCTTCTCAAACTCGAGCATATACTTAAACTACGGCAGTCGTACAAGGCATCAGCGGAGCGGTCTCACATTAATAACTTGCTACATAAACATGAGAAGAGACTTAATCTGAAGGACATGCCTTTGTAAAATGGAGTAAAAGTTAAATTCTTTCTGTTAAATATATCTGAGGACAGTTTTCTAAAAGCAAATACTTCAGTTTAGCTATCATACAACGGGTGAAGAAGGAAAAGTAGGGAAATATTAAAATGTTACAGATTGATATACCTCTCTAATTACCTGCCTAGCAAATGGTATGTCCACATATTATTCACTAGTATGCATGTGCACCAAGCAGTGTCTTTAGACCACCACAGATAAAACAATATTGTTTAAACATTTACATTACAAATATGTTCAGTAACTCAAACTGTATTCAGAATATACCTATTGGTCTATTGCTACTATTAGATACCCTGAACAGCTAAGCCAGATATAATTATTCCTAATGCCAGCACTGAGTCATTAATCCCTTTATACCCACAAGAGGAGATAACTTGAAGACAAATTCCAGTTTGTCCTGGTTTTCTGATCACTCTGTTACATCCTCAATAGTTTTTGTTTTGTGTGCTTCTCAATCGCTACCATCAACAACAACAAAAAAAAGGTGAAAAATAAGCCAAACAAGTCCTCTGACTTTCAGTGGCAAACTGCGATAGCCAAATTGACAAGAACCATTCTCTTTTTCATATTGGACTTCACAGAGCAACCTTTTAGACCCTGTTCTTCTCACTCTACAGCATTTCTGTTCCCATGCTTATTTAAACATTAAGAAAAAACAAACAAAAAACTATGCAAAACCAGGCAACCAACGGGATTTTAAATTAAGCAATGAATCTATCTTTTTTCTTATAATGACATGGTTTGCAAAGGGTAACTTCCTCTATACAGAGGAGTATAAATATAGACTGTGCATATAGACTATATTATTTTATCTGTAAATAGTCTATGCCATGTACTATTAGTTAGGGAGAAGGTACTAATAGTGAAATCTGTTACACTGCAAAGAAAAACAAGTAATCTGTTTGGGTTTTTTTTTTAAACTTATTACCATTCTGAACCCAAATCTCTTCCACTTTGCACTGTACAAATCCATTGTGAATGGCTGTGCAAGAATTACAGAAAGATTTAAGGGTTCTTCAGACTTGTATTCCACACTAAATCGGATTATAAGAAAATATAGATAAAGTACTGGAATGCAAGTCTTTTTCCACTTTATGCAAAGTAGCTATTCAGCTTTCTCCAAGGACTTGCTGGAGGAGGCCAAACCTGTATGGAGATTAAAAAAGAAAAAAAAATAAAAGCCAACTGAATGAACGAGACACTGGAATTCATGGTTAACTCACAGGCTAAAGCTACTCTTAAGGCAATTCTGTAGTGTCAGTTTGGCAGCCCTTACCTGCTATACAGCAGTTGTGGTTTTCACTATGAGAGAATTAAACTGAATAAAAGGATGAAAACTCATGTACTGAATTAAAAACACTGCTCTGCTTTCCAAGCCAAGGAAATAGCTAAATGCCCTTACTGCTCAATTCATCTTCCAGAAACATACCAAACAGAAGGAGATCATGAGCTCTTCTTCATCCTGAAGCATGTTGGAACCTGAGTATAATGTATTGGTGGGCAGCATGTAGGAATTCCAGCAGCATGAAATGTGAATTGGGGTTACACAAGCATTTTTCAAACATCAGAGGGAACTCTGAGTTTTGCACAGTAATGAGATCTCTTTGGTGTTTTGGCGGGGGGGTAGGATTTTGTTTAGAAAGACAAAATCGGACAGAGAAATAAATGTATTTTAAACAACATATAACAAAGTCTGAAACTTCCGTTATGCCATTTCCCATTTGTGATTAAGGCCAGGATGATGGGATGACCATGGGGTCAGCTCCTGACATCTCCTTATGTTAATACACAGAATGATATCTGCCATGATTCCAAATTTTAAAATCACCAAAAACTTCAAATTTGCTCTCATTTAATTTGACTGCATCACCCACACCTTGTGGGGAGCAGCCACCTCTCTCTAACATTTACTGAGGCTAAAGCTCCAGAGTATACTTGGGGGGGAAAAAAATCGCAAACCAACTGAAATCTTCAGGGTTTTTATCTTCCTGTGTATGACTGAAAAGCTGGGCTCAGTGATGCTAATGCACCTGGTGACCTCAAAGCACATACTGGAAATAATTTTTTTAAAGAAATTATTCATTAATGGGATTAGCAACACCATAACTACTCAGAAATAGTTAAAACTTGCATTTCTCACAATTACCAAGAAAAGCAGCCCTATGAGATGGGGTTACAGCTGGGCAAACTGACAGATGAGCTCCCTGTGCCTGAGTAAAATGGATGCTGATTACTTACTATTCTATGGGGAATAGATATTTTTTGGCATTTTAAATACTCACTCACTGAGTTCAAATTAAACTAAATGAGGACTACAACAAAACATTTTCAAGTTTTTCAGCCTCTCAGTGCTGAAAGCTCTTAAACTTGATAAATTCTTGTCACCCCTCTTACTCCTTTCTGTAAAATGAGAAAAATTATAATCATACCTCAAGGCAGACACTGTTACACATAGATTTTTTGCATGTTCTGGTTCACATAATACTATGAAATGCTCTGAAACCTTTCAGCAATGCAAACGCATGTCCAGAGTTGTAGTTGTAATCAGAAAATTGCCTGTTCTGCAGAAATGGAAAAACTATTTGAGGGTAACTCTTTTCAAAGATAGGAGTTTCTCAGTAATCTGTAACACCACAGCAATTTACTAAAAAATGTCAGGATGTCTCTGAGTACAAACAGTAAATGCAAATTGCTGTTATTACTATCTGATCTAGCAAGATATTGCTCACGTCTGAGAGGATGCTGAGTGGTCCCGGATCTCCCTTGCGTTCAGCAGAAGGCAATGGCACTCAGGACCTTGTAGGATTAGCCCTTAATTCAAAATCAAATCCTCTAAAAATGCTATGCCATGATGGACAAAGCATGGAGAAAAAATGAAAACTATGTTGAGAAAGAAAGGCCAATGGAAAAGAAAAAGAACATCAATACATAATTTGCTGCTAATGTATTAAAACAATTAAGTAGTTATGTCATCTAACCACTGAAGCCCAGAGAAATCAATGCACAAAGGAATAAAGAGCAAGCCATTTATTTCTGGCATTAGACTAGAAAAAATAAAACATATAAGGGCAAGATATTTAACCTGTACAACCAGATTTTTTATTAGAGCACGAAAGTCAGAACTAGGAATAATTTTTAAGGTCATCTCCCAGAAATTTCTGGCAGCAATTTAACATCTGCAGAATGAATCAAACACATTCTGTCTGGTAAGGTCAAAGATCCTCCTAAAGTTGCATTCCAGTTGCTGCTATCACATGTATTGGAGCAGTTTCATATTTTGTTTGAGGGACAAAAAGCCCTGAAACCACAGACAGAGAGCAAATGTCAAACTTGTCTAGCTCTAATGAGGCACTAATTTTTCCACACAGAAATCTGAAGCTTTTTTTTCCCAGGTAGGAGGGAGTCCTGGTGATTAATGTGCAGATATAATGGTCGGGCTTATTCGAAATTATTGAACAAATTCATTACGCCTTATGCATTTTGAAGTATTAGAAATATTGCCTATAGCAGTCATGCTAAGATATTGCTACTTTTTGTTAAAGAAACCACTTGACTACTGCAACTAAAACATTCAAGCTTTCCATGCAGTGAAACCTCACTTGACAGTAAACTGAAATATTTTAAAGCACATGTGAAGTCCTCACACAAGCCTCGCTGCAGAAAGCAGCCACTGCTTGTTCACACCAGGCATCTCCCAAAGTGCTTTAGGAGAAAAAATCCATCCTCTCTTTCCATCGATTGTTTGAAATAAGCCAGCCAGGCCAGAATTGCCTGGAGCAGCAGGATGGAGGATAAAAGATTTAATGGTTTCCTCTCATCATTCTACCCAGGGTTCAGCTGCCTTTTGGGCAAGGCAAGTTTCCATTTTTCTGCTTCTGTCTTACACCTGGATTTCAAAGAATCACAGAACAGTTTGGGTTGGAAGGGACCTCCAAAGGTCATCTAGTCCAAACCCCTGCGCTGAGCAGGGACATCTTCAACTAGATCAGGTTGCTCAGAGCCCCATCCAGCCTGGCCTGGAATGTCTCCAGGGATGGGGCATCTACCACCTCTCTGGGCAACCTGTTCCAGTGTTTCATCACCCTCACTGTAAAAAAGGTCTTCCTCATTTCCACCCTGAATCTCCCCTTTTAGTTTAAAACCAATGTCTCTGGCAGATGGCGCAGGGCGTGTAGGTGCATGCTGGGCAGCTCTGCATCCTTACCATCACCCCCATCTCCAGGCACCCAAAGAGATGCAATGCTCGCTGGCCCAGGTGCCTCAATGACACAAGTTCCAGGTGCCACCAAGAGCTCTCACTTCCTCAGCGGGGCCACTCAGACTTTTGGTGCCTGGTGGCAGTGCACCCCTCGCACATAGCCGTCCTCCAGTGACAGACAGGAGCACACAGCAAGCGGTGGCATCACCTGCCACTCAGCCACTGTGAGCTGGGTCATACCAAGCAGGGGCTATGAGGTACTCACAGCTGTTTCAGCCTTTTCCCAGGTCCACATGCTCAGCACACAGTTGACTCTTAATGGGAACTCAAAAATTAGACTAGACATTCAACCTTCTGAGAGCTAATACAAAGGAAGATGTACTTAATCTTCGTTGTTTTCATCCTTGCTGCGCACTTGTACGGCATTGAAGAACCAAGTTTCAAGTTCAGCATGTCTTCTGTCTTTCTCATTGCTGAACTGGAAAATCTACTCCTAGGAAACAACAATCTTCAAAAAATGATTGTGAGTTCTTCTTTTTTGGGTCTTCAACTTGAGATACTTTAAAAGAGTCTACTTTTCAGTGACATTTCTGTGAATACAAACCCAAATTTTCCATTTACAATCAAAAAATAACATATGTATATATGTATGTACATGTGTATATATGTATATATGTATATATGTATGTACATGTGTATATATGTATATAGGTATATATGTATATATGTATATACATATAAACTTAACTGGCAGCATTTTCAAATAAATAATAAGAATATTAGCCAAAAGAAGTTTTAACTTCAGCACCTAAAGACAGGCTCCAAAATCCACTGTATTTGGACAATACCCAGTCCGGCAGATTACGACGACTAAAGTATAGTGACCAGAATACATTCCATACTGGTACTTACTATGAACACTTCAAACACCACGTAGCAATTTCGCATCTAAAGCTCTGCAGGTTAGGTGCAATGCCCAGAATTCAGCGTGCAGTGTTATCCCCATCACCTGCTGCTAGCTGCTTTCCACACCAACCAGAGGTATAGGTCTCTTAAGGGAAAAGAAATGTACAGATCCACACTGTGTATTTTTAAAAGTGTTTAGCAAGAAGCTTTGATCTATTATTTTCCCTCTAGAAAGCAGCAAGGGGAAATTTCTTTGTGCTTCAGCCCAGGAAAGGAGGCGTAAGAAGAATCTTGTTTGCCCCTGGGAGCCAAATTATCATAAATATGCTAAGCAGTGCAAGCTCCCCAACATGTGGCACTGGAGCATGTGCAGTAAACATCACAGCATCTCTTCAGGGAAGCCTAGCACGACAAAGCCTCCACTGGCAAAATGCTCCTGGCTTCTGTAGATTTGGCAGAATTGCCTACAAAGGGAATGATGGCATTTTCATCTGAGCAAGAACTGTTGGATTTGGTCCAAATCACTGCATAAAATGGTAATAACATGCACTAGGCCTAATCCACAGATCACTCCTTCCAGCATGTGAAAGAGCAATGCATTAGGCCAAGTGGTGGGACAGTTTTGGTGTATTGGGTCACACAGGTCAGGGTTTTGCAGCTGTGGTCCACTGCCATGTAACCTCAAAAGCAGCAACTCACTCGCCAACATCATCTGACATATGGAGGCAGAAGGCCCAGCAAAGGTTCTGCGTGTCTGGGATGTGTTACAGGCTCTGCCAGGCAGGGGACAAGGAGCAGGAGGAAACACATCTTGCAAACCTCACAGGAGACCCAGACAGGCTTTAATATACTGCAATCTCATTGCAATGCTGAAGGAACACACTTCCAGCGTTTTGTCCCAGGGTGTACAATACTTTAGGCTGATGGGCACACACTGCCCAGACACCTCTAAAGTAACTCGTGCAATATTTATCTAAACACCTGCAATGCAAAGCAGAGACCTTCTTGTACTGGGAAAGGGGTAGCATGAGGGACATGACACCCAAAATAAACCAAAAACCAAACAGGGCCATATTTACATCTCCCATTTCTCACATCTGTCTTGCTCCCCACTCCCCCGTGCAGCACAGCGTGGCTTCACAGCATCAAACCAGCACAGTGAGAGTCAGAGCATGATTAAGGCAGCTGCATTTTGCTTCCCCACGTGGTGAATGGGTACCAAAAAAAACGTGATGTGTTTGTGGTGGTGTTAAAACACAACATTGCATGAATTGTAGACTTATTTACATCATATATGTCTTTAAAATATGAACCTGAAATTGTACTTGCTATATACTGAGACACCCAAATCATTCCAATGACAGGTTAACATCTAATTAAAGACAGCTTTTCTCCTTATTATTACAACTTAATGGAAGATGGCAATAAAAAAAATGCCTTGTACATAGTCTGCATGTATTAAGAACATCTAACAACTTCAAACTCTCAGGTTTGTCAGTACAAGCCTGTACTGTCAGCAGAATGAAAGAAGAAACAAAGGTTCTTGCTTGCACCATTTAAAGATCATACAGAGGCATTATCTGGAGTTCAGCTGCTTGTGAGTATTAAAATACCTGCATGGACATAATTCTCTGTGGCAGCAGAACTGTGTTCTTGTGCAAGGACCTTTGGCTGCTTCAATGTTACACTTCTGAGAAAGAAGTGTTTATTTATTTTTATAATTTTCGAACTATTTTCACTCATCGGAGGGCTCAGCATTAGATCCTTGATTCAGCTGTAACATAATCACTCAGGGATTTTATTTGATGGGCTTGCATATTTTAGTTAAATAAAGCAGGGATATTAAGCAATTACTGGATGAAAGCCCAATGAGGTAATTTTCTAAAGGTGTATATTCACTTTCGCCATTATTTCAGATTTTTCGTGTTATTTATTGATTTAGTCACATAACATACACTCAGAAGGTTACTCTCAGGTGTAACCTTGGACTGGTATAGATCAGCATTTTTCTTTTGTATCTTTCTTTTCCAAGTCTTATGAAACTGTATCTTTCATGCACAAACTGAAAAGCATCTAATGGAAAAAATGTATTCTGTATCTTGTAGAAATTGTTTGTTCAGGTTTCACTCCTTCATCAATACTGATAGTTGTTCCTTGCACTTTCACAGGGCAGAGAGGGATCTCCTTGGCCAGGATGTAAACCGTACCTTTCTGCACAAGCATAAACGGATCTGATGCAGTGTTTAGGACAAAGGTAAAAATCATGAAGTGCAATAACAGATAGGACACTGTATTAAACTGGTTTTCTTTGCTCATCTGCTCCATGACCATGTTTCACCACTATACATAACAACTGGGTGTGACTAGTGCTTGCTGCCATCTTTTATTTCTATAGCTCTTTTTCACCCTAAGTGCCAGCACACTTTTTATAAAATGTGCTTTATTTTTCCACCATACAGAGAAAGGGAGGCAGACATGGGCTCAGTGGAGGAGGGAGGTACCTGCCAAGGCTGAGAGTGCAAACCCAATATCCTCACTCCTGTTCTGCTCACGTCTCCATGGTCCCATGCAGGCAATACCAGTGCATGTGACCTCCTGCCACTGGGGCCAAAACCACCAAATGTGAGATTTGGATAGTGATCCCACTGCATACTTTCTACTTTCCTTCAGCATTTCTTTTTCTTCCTTGTTCCCTAGAGGAAAAAGGTTTTTGCAGCTGAACTGTATGTCCAACTGTCTGTCATTCTTGCTCTCCCTTACCCCTGTAACCCTGGAATCTGTTGACAAATTGCAACCCAATTTGAGACAGGGCATCAAATTTTCAAAGACACTATGTTCCTTCAAGTAAAGAGAGTAAGCATATCTGTAGAAGAAAGAGAGCACCAAATTATTGTCTGATTGAAGTAAAAGGCTGCCACATAAGCACAGCTATGTTTGTAGACATAAAATAACTCAGCTATGAGAGACGAAGTGACAGAGCCTCCTCAAGCTGCTGCTAGTAGGACTTGGGTTTTTTGATTAAAAGATACAATCTCAAACACTGGCACTAATAGGATCACTGAGATAGCTTCCTTGTTTAAAATTCTGCAAACTGTGTCCATACCCTGTTTCTCTACCAATATTTCCCCTATTGCTGCTGTTCCCACCTCTCTGCTGCATCAGGTTGACAGGTTTTCTCTTAGTGGACCCTATACATTCCCAGGAAAGAACACTGTCTCTTACTTCGTGTTTGCACAGCACCAGTCACAGACATTGTGCCTTCTGAATGCCTCTGTGTAAAATGGTAACTCATTATCTTTCTGCATTTATTTCTGCAAATACGGGTTTTTTTCATTAAACTGCTTTGCTTATTCAGTTAGTGATATTTTTTTTTCTTACTATGAAGCTGTATCCTTTCTATGTCATCCCAGGCTAGTCTATGGAAAATCATCAATTATGTGATGACAGACTCCTTAAACAGACTGCAATCACTTGACCGTGGCTGCAGGCTGGTAGACACTTCTGCTCAGTGTAACACTACCTATAGCTTCTTTCAGGTTACAAAATAGTGAGCATGTATTTATTTTTACAAAAGAGTGCCTGTCAGAGAAGGTCATGATTCTTCCTCTTAAAGGAATACTCTGAGAATTACATACAACTCTTCAGCTAGATAAATACTTGCTATATAAGAACATATACTTGAAAATAATTTTCCAAATCAGTTTTTAGAAACGCATCACTGATTACAGTAAATATACAGGAGCTGGAATCAATTCCATTAGGAGCTGCTGTTTTAAAGACATGGCTGCCCACATCCCAGAAGGACAATGAAGTATAATATGCAAGATCATTTAATCACTGTATCCAATTACAAGGAGGAATAAATCATCAAACACATGCCTGTGTCTGAATTTTAAAAAGTAAATAAATCATGAATAGTCAAGCCAAATACTGTGAATCTCTGGATTCACAGATTAGCTGAGGAAATGGTGCATTCACTTCCCATTTGAAATGAGAGTATCCAAAACTATGAACAACATCTAATTATTTTAAGATAAATACAAAAGCTGCCTTTTTTTTGTTCAGTTTGGAGCCCGATCATACAGAGCTGCCATTCTCTGCAGTAGAGAACACAAAATTCCAACAAACGTTGACCTCAACACAGCTTGTACGTGGTCTCATGACAGATTTTGCTAGTCTCTCTGACCTGATTCATCCCCAGGACTTCCCTAAGTCACAGGGGTTCAGAAGAGGAGCTGGCCTTCTTGCTAACACTACTAATAAAAGCATTTTGGACAGCTGCTCCTGCCCTTTGCTGAAAACTGCCTCATCCCAGATCTACATGACTGTACCCTCTAGGAGCACATGAATGCTGTCAATTTGTCAAGAAAACTCAAACCAGCAGTTTCTTGCCAAGCTGAAGGCATTTTCATGTTTTTCAGGCACTTTTAGAAAATTGTTATTAAAGGTTTATATCTTTGTAATCAAGAACATAGTTGTAACTTCCCTAATTGCATCTTACAAACCTTGATTCCTTGAACAAATTTCCAGTCCTTTAAACTGAAATGTTAAATCAAATACTCTGTGGCCCATCTGCATGTCAAAGCCCTCGTCCAAGTAGGGAGATTCAGATTCTCATTAACACTAACACAATCTGTATGCAACACATCAAAGAAAAAAAAAAATCTGTTTGAAATATTTACATAAGCTGTACAAGCAAACTGTACGATGTGCTGAAACTTTTGCCTGGAGAGATGGGCCATCACACTGGAGACTGTAAAAAATCTTCCTCAACCCATTGACACCGCACCAGGATAGACCTCAGGAAAATGCTTTTTTGCTACTTTGCAACAGAAAATACATATTTGGGAGAGTACTGAAGGACTGGGGAACACATGAGAGAGGCCCAGCTTCAGCTGACAGACTCCCTCCCCTGCCTATAGGTTTAGACTTCACTTGCCCAGCATGCCCAGGTTTCCCAACTGACCAAATCCCAAAATCTCCATGTATGTGCTTTGGGGCTTCTGCCCACAGCAAACCTCAGGGGTCCAGGGGGCTCCCAGGGTGGCCAAGGCTCCCCAGGGCTTCACACGACCCTGAGGAAGGGCTCCCTGCCCATCAAACAGCACAGATGACACCTTCAAAGTGTTTGCAAGCTATGTGTGGCCCCAGAGCCCTACACTGCTGCCACGAGGGGAGCAAGGAGGGAGCAGACAGTGTCCCTTTGCTCTGCAGGCCCTGTCGGGGGGGACATTCCTTCTCTAGGTGAGCGAGGTGGGAGAGGACAGCGAGAAGCCCACAGCATGGCCAGGGCTGCTCCCTGGCAGTCAGGCTGGGCTCGGGCAGGCCAGAGGTCTGAGCTTGTATGCCCATCCTAACAATTACTGAGCTGCACCTACACAGCCTCTTTTTTCACACCCATGCAGCTGCAGGTGGAGGTAAGGCAGTGTTCCAGCTGTCAGGACATGGAGGGGTGCGTGTGTGCGATGAATTTCTAAATAACCCAGTTGTTACCTCCCTGCTGCTGCTTGCTGGCACATACCAGGATAGCAATTTTCCAGCTGTTTGTTACAGAGTTATCTCTACAGACAGCAATGCAAGAGTATGAAGAGAAGTTGTGGTCACCTTAACAGCCAAAATGTTTGCATTTGCCCATTATTGGTGGTTTCCACACTTTGCAGCGTGCAAAACATTGCTCACTGCTGCTTTAAGACTGAATTTGAAAACCCCTTAACAACAGGGATCTGACAAATGCTATTTGTTTGTGGTTGTTTTTCACTGTTGCTTGTTTGCTTCCCACTTCCAGCTTGTGGCTGTACGTCCCCTGTGATGCACAAACAGTAACAACAAACAAAATCCCATGGACAAGGCTCCTACCGGGGCGGGGAATGAAACCCAACAAAGGTTTCATTATTGTATTGATGCTGGGGCTCTGAATGCACAACTAGGAAAGAACAGAACCAGTATCTGGCTTTCTGGTTTTAGCTGTAGTGGTTCCTGGAGAGAAGTCAACAAGCCCTAAATCCTAAGAAATGGGGTTGGGAAGGGTTAAGACAGACTGCCTGGGAAACCAGTAGAGCCTTGTGAGTACCAGGAGGAGGAGGGGGGATAATGGCAGGAGGGGGATGCAGGGTGCAGAAAAAAAAGGAAATAAATTGAAAAGCAATATAAGGTGAGGCATAAAGGCCTCTAGCAATCGCGGGTCAGACAGCATGATTTCTCCATGATTACACCCTGATTCTGGCAATTTATATTTCTATCAAAACTCAAGTTCAAGCAAAGGAATGAAATCACAATTCATCCCAAATGCTGTCACAAAAAAGCCCAAGTTTGTTATTATTAGCTTCCACCAAAATAAGATCCATCAACACTGCCACCTTATTTACATTGATCTATTTTCCCTGTCCTCTGACCCCAGAATTTTTTTGTATTCAGTGTCCTTGCAAGCCGTCACATTTTCAGTTCAGAGAGAGAGTACTGATTCGGTTTTGGAAGAATCTCACAAGCATTTCTGAACTGAGACAAGGTCAGCTCATGATCTCAGCCTGGCTCAGGAGACAGTGATGTGAGCTGCTGATGCCACAGCTACAACTCACATCAGTATTTTTCACCTCGTCTAAAAGATGGGACAAGCAATTTACTTTATTGCAGTAACTGGTGCTATTCCGAAAAGCTCTTTCTGCCAGAGCCAGCTACACTCCATGAGGGTAACTGACATCTCACAAGAAACGTTTGGCTGTCAAAGTGGTGTAATTCTATTCCTATCTCAATCTCTAAAAGGATCAAAATTAACTTTAAAAAAGAAGGATTGTTTTCAATGCCAACCACAGACTCTCCTAAAAGGTGTTATATACCCCAACTGATACCAAACTGGATCAAGCCTTTCCTTCTAAAAAAAGTGACTGCTATTTAAAGCCTGCATTATGAGCTTACCAACTGCAGTTAATGCACAAAGCTTCTGAATTTATGCCAAGCACACTCTGCTCCTTTACTTCCTTTTTAGACAGGCACCTCCACTCTCACAAAAGTATTCCTACTACAACCATATATCCCTAGATCCAAGAGCCGATCTTCTGATTTGCCCACTAAAAGCAAAACCCAGCAAGATAACACAAACCACAGCAGAATCCCCTGCCAACTTCATCCAGCACACAGCAGAACTGGCCCTCGGTAGCTGCTACCACAGCTGCTTGCTCCCCTTATTTTCCTTGGACATGACAGAGAAGGCAGCAACCAGCGCCAGGGCAAGGCAGAGCCGAGCTCTGCTGCACTTCATAATCCGGAGAGCGTTGGCACCAGTTTACCAACGCACAGACAGGCTTTCTCAAGCAATAGCATTTATTCAACCACACAGCAAGCAGAGGCATTTGGTGCTGTAATGCGCTCAGGGTTGGCAGCTATTAAGGGAGATCCTAAGAACCCAGAGAAAGCCTCATCAGAAGGCTACGCATCAGGAAATAGGCAGAAATCTATTCCAATTAGTGGTTCACAAATAGGTCTTGGGTTGTGCCTTTTCGTTCTTAATTTCCCTGGGTTTCCTCTGAGCACAGGGATTTACAGAAAATGGTAAGGTGGGAAAGAAAACAACTGTATCAGCACACTATACAGCAAAATGTCACCTAACAGTAGTAACATGAGGAATGACAGGGAGCTTAGTAAAGTAACAATAATTGTAGTTTGGCTAAAGCCAAAACAAGCTCCACTCGTGCTCACAAAAAGGTTGAGGCTGCTAGTTCCATAATACCGTGAAACTGTTTGAACTCAGGGTATGTTAAGGAGGATTGCGGGGGAAGGAGGAATTAGCAGCATGAGAGTAAATTTAGTTCACAAGGGGAAAAAAGAAGCTTTGAAGAACAGATTTCTTTCAGATTCTCAATACACAACCTCAAAGCTCAGGTCTTCAGTGAACCCATCCTTCCACCCTGTGGGCGGGGAAGGAACACGCTCTTTATGTTCCTCAGAAAATGTTAATCTCACAAAAAAATCATTGTATTATAGCAACTTGGAGCACTGGAAACACTGGAATTCAAAGCCTGAAAACAGTGCATGAACTGTATTCCTGGACCCAAAGATGCAGCAAGTATGTCAGGATGCAGTTTTAGGTTTTCAGCATTCTTACATAAAAACTCTCCCACCTCATGAAAGCATCTTTCAAAAAAAAATCTTTCAGAGCACCTTCTCTGAGTTTTAACAACATTACAGTGAGTCAGCTCTTGGGAAAGAGTGCTCTGCTCTGAGAACAAGTTTTCAATGTAACAGCTATCTCACTAATTGCACATCGCAACATTGGAATCATTAATGGACAAACACCGCTACTTATGTCAGCAAGTGGTGAATCTGTGTTGTGGAAAAGAAACACAGAGTATTGAAGACAGTGCCCAGTTTTTCAATAGCCTGCAGGTCATGGGTTCATAGTAAAAAACCTTAAGAAAGAAGAAAAGGAGAACAACGCTGAGTGCTGAAGATGAGTATATACTCAGGAAAGATGGGATAACTTGTGGTGAAGAGCCCCACGGTTGGAGTTCCTGAAGGACTGTGTGGTCTGCAGCTCCTGCTGAAGGAACAGGATGTGTCGACGCTTCATAAGCAGCAGGAACACTGATATTTCAGTTTTGCATTTCCAGTTCCTATTCTCACAGTCAACTGACCTGCCAACCCACACACACCATCTGTTGCTATTCCTCTCACGCTACTCCCTTACAAACCAGGACTCACTTTTCCTCTACTAGAAACAGCAGCTTTGAGATTCATAACTAGTCAGTTTCAATGAGCCACATTCCAGGAAAATAGGAAGACAGGGCTGTATCTGGGGCGTGAAAGGATCTACTAAGTTGTGTCACCAACACAGTTGGGGTTGTCCTCTCCCGTCATCCACTTCACATTTCGTGGTTTGATCCCACCACTGCTGTGGGGGAATGGATCTCCAGTAGACAGAAATCAGGTAGAGTTACCACAGTGTAGACTAATTTCAGAATTTGGCTATGACATTTTGTAAAGTCAATGCTGACTTCCTTTGCCTTTGTCATTCTTACAGCTCACTAAAAACAGTATGACATTAGTTGCATCAGAAGGGATCTGGCCTGCTTTGTCTCCAAACCTGAAGCCGTGGAACTAACCCAACCTCCAGTGTAGTGCTTAGGCCGGAGAGGGTATCAACCCAAGTGGCTGGCATACTTCTAAAATGACATTTCTCTTGTCAAGAGAGATCTCTTTGGCAGCATCACTGTGCAGCAACTCAGTTTTTGGTTTTGCCTTTATGGCCCTTAGTCCCAACTTTCTGACCTGGGAAGACTAGTTATTTGTGCTAAATTTGACTCTGACCAGCCACACTCAAGTGATGAGAAAAGGACTCAGACTGAGGCAGAAACTAAGAAGCAACTTCTACCACCCTTTTTATCACTAAAATACAAGCATTTTTATCAAATAAAACCTTGGAAGTATTTTTTATCCCTTCCACAATCACTTCTTGGCTTAAACCCATCAGACAATTAGCAATTATCAAAAGCACCATTCTGAAAAAAGGTCTACAGAAATATTTCTCAAATATACAAACATGTCTCTATATAATCTCAGCTACTTAATGCATCTGTTAATTTAGAGAAATACACTGCCATATGTCCTTTCACATATTTGAAATACTTACTCCATCGGTTTTCCTTTTCATATCACCTAGACTTCCAATGTCATTAGGGTAAAAGTGATTTCATAAATTACTGACTAAAACTCTTCAGGGTCACATTGGCTTTCCAGAAACCTTACCAAAATCCCACTGTCAAAACAATTTCTCTCCTAAGTACCTCATCGAAATATTTATATCACCCATGTCTATTTTGCAGTACAACAAATTAACACATTCTGCCTTTTACAACTCAAAAAAAAATAAAAGCCTTTTTCACTGTCAGAAGAAAATTATTGATCATCAGCCCTAAAAAAGGTCTGCTAGACCTTCGCTTCCCAGTTCCTTTCTGCTTAAAACATTAAGATCACCAAAACCCCTCATATTGTCTATAATGCACACCTTCATTATAAAGGGTTTCACACTAGGCTTTCATGGTGGTTCCTTATCTCTTTCTCACATAGCAGAAGGTGAAAACTAGCTATAATGAACCACAAAACTACAGAGAAAACACTAAGGAACTATGATATAACTGACTAATCAAATACAGTGGGTAGCTTTTTCTTCTACAAATTTGACTCGAATACAAAATACATTAAACACTCTGAGCGCTACCATCATCCCAAGCTATCCTTGCACAGGGTACAAAAACATTTATTTAGGTGCCCACAGTGCTAAAAGGTGCCCAGGTGGTCGTGTGTTTGTCTGATGGCTCCCTTGGTTCCTTTTTCTCCTTGAAAGGGTTTACTATGTCAGGCATCCTTACACCATGAAAACAAGTTGGGCGTTCATCACTCCCCATGCTGCTTCTGGTCTCCCAGGCATTGGATATAGCAGTGAAACAATTCAGGAGCAGCATCCCAGTACTCTGCCTTTCCAAAAGTTAGCCCTAAACAAGCTTTAATGCCGAAGCATAAAAAACCCACCTTTTTCAGGTTCTGAGTCCTCATTTCCCAGAAATAACTGCCTGAGCTCCTGCCAGGAGACAGCATTTTAGACATACTCCCTTCACTGGCATTTCCTATTAACTTAGGCACCACAGCGTGCGACACGCTGTCTGTAGTGAATCCCAAACACGACACTCTCTTCTGCAAGTTGTTTCAGCTCACTAACATGACAGAAAATAATCCTGCAGAAGTAAAAAAAAAAAAACTTTCCTACTAAGATACTTAGACATCCTTGGCACAAGGTCAAACCAGGTATATGAGAGAAGGAGCTACATGGCAATGAATAGGAGGACAACTGGAGGATGTCAGATCTTCCCGTTTGAGCAGAAGCCAGCGTCACTGCTGGCAGTCTTGGTCCCAACCTCATGCCACCCCCAGGGCCCCTGCCTCTGTCATCCCAGCTCTAGGTGCCACCACATCATTTGCAAAGCCATTCAGCAGAAAACTTTTCACTCTCTGCCACCAGCTGAACTGGTAACTTGCTCGGTTGTCCCAACTGAAGGAACTAGCATGTTGTTATAACCTCATATTCTGATTAATTTCTTCCAAACTGCAAGATGCTACATGTGATGTACTGGGTCAGATCAAAGATCCCCATAAAACAGAACCAGGTCTTTGAGAGGTGCTAACAGAGGATGCCCAGGGGAAGAAAAAAAAACTAAGAAAAGCACAAATACAGAGTTATCTTTCTCTGATAGGCCCTCTTAGTTTCCAGCAACTGACTGGAAGTTGTATCAATGTCACAGCAACGATTTTGCCAGGATTTTGCCTTGTTTTTTAAGACCTTCCAAACTTCGGCTTGCACAAATCCTCAACAACGAGTTTCATAATTAATCTGTGCATAATTTAAAAAAGAAAAAAATCTCTTTATTAGTTATAAATCAAATAATCTCACGTTACAAAACACTTCCCACATTATGAAAAACAATTCATAATCTTTCTATACTCAACTTCCCCACACAATTCATAGTCTTGCAACCACACCGCATGTCTCCTTTAGCAAAATTGCTTTTCTATGCTTACCAGACCCAAACTATTTATTCTTAGATGTATTTAATCTATACTGCTAATCACCCTTCCTGCCCCTTTCAAGGTTTTCTTTAATTTGATTTACAACCTTTCTGAGCTGGGAGAGAAGAAGGAACCATATTATACATACCATATTACACAATACAATGGTATAACTACAGCTCTTGCTTGTCTTCTTTCCTAATTGTCCCAAATACTGTTTGCCTTTTTGATCAGTGATGATCAAAAATTTCCAAGAACTATCCACATTATCTCCAAAGACCTATTTTCTGCATATTAGCCAATTCAGCACCTCCACTGAATATGTATAATAAGGATTTCCTTTTCTCTATTTTAGAAAATGCATTACTTTGCATTTTTCAAACTTGGATCTCATCTGCAATTTTATCACACAGTCACACATTTTTATTTCTTTCATCTTTCTTCAGCCAAAGGGCTGGTTTGAGGGACCTCACTCCCCAGTCATTTTCCCAGCCCTACACTGCCCCTTTTTTCCTACTTCCATGAGACTATTTTGAGTTGGATCAGCTTCCTGATCTCACTCACCTTGCAAAGACACCCAAGCAAAGTTTGTCAGTATGACGGTAGGACAACATGACAGCTCAAACAGGCAGTCAGAGTGGGAATCACAGGTTGTACAAGAATATAACCTTGTTATGGCCAGCAAAGGTGAAACAGTTCTATCATTTATCATGAGATCCTCAATCATTTAATTTTATCAGCACATTCTGTTACCTCAGTTTTCATCCCACACTCAGCAGCACCCAGTCTTTGATGGTGACGTCTCTCCATTTTAAACACTGACAATTCACTCTTACCTTTCATTTTCTGTCTTTTAAGTCATCATCAGTCCTGAAAAGCACCTCCTCCTTTATCAAAAGGATCTTTAAATTTCTTTTAGGATTTTTGGCAAGGGATTTTATCAAAAGGATTCTGGAATTACGAATATAAGATATAGGCAGAACAAACGATATATACCCTCATACTCCCACTTCTCTCTGTAATAAAAACCATTTCCCTTCCCTCAGTATGATATTTCTGCATGCATTTCTTCCTTCTACTTTTAATGTAATGCCACCCAATTTCCCAGCACAAAGTCATTACTTTATGCTTCAGTTTTGCATCTCAGCAAACTCCTGCAAGCAAGTCCAGCTTCTGGAGATATCAGTCCTTCACCCCTGCCGTCCTCACCTGCACATCTCTCATTCTGTACCACCCTCTCCCTGTGTCAGGAACAAACTTTGTGCCACTGACAAATTAAGAGGATCAGGAAATGGATCCATCTTAAAACTAATAATTAAGTATTCCCTTGGTTAGTATCAACTGGGACCAGCTCCCTACTCAAGTCCACCACAGAATGAGACAACAGGCTGCAGAGGGACCAGCACAGTGGCAGGAATGAGTGGCTGGGGAAGGCTGAGCTGCTGCTTTAGACTACAGCATCAGTTTATGGTGAAATAGCATATTGGTAAAATGACAACCTTATTGCTTAGATGTCCCCCAAACAGAACCATTTATTTTAATTGGCATCACATTTTCCACCTCCCTCTGCCACTGAAGCTGATTTATATGATAGATTACAAACCACCGTTAAAGGAGTTCAGCAGTTTCATATCTGAGCTTTTGAAGTCTTTGGGGAGTAACATCTGATCCTGGTGATTTGTTACTATTCATTTTATTGATTTATTCTAAATCTCTTGTACTGACACTCCCATTTGAGACAGTTTAGACTCATGCTACATGAAGCAATGGTCCTGTGTGAGAACCTAACCTCCCCAAGTTCTCTCACATTGAATGGTGAGACAAATGATTATTTTAGTTTCTCTGTTGTTCTTACACTGATGTTGCTCCATGCATGTCAACTCTGCTAAACTAATTTCTTTCCTATGGGCATGGCAGTAATATGCATTTAGCGCACTTAGTTCACAAAGCTTTTCTAAGACTTTGGGGGAAAGTTTACAAAATCCCTCAAAATGATGAGAGACAACATGTCATTAAAATGGACTGGTAAGGAGAAGGGCTAGTGGGCATTTATTCTCTCCATCCTAAAAGCTGGAAGATAGGATCACAAAGTGTTGAGCAAGTATTTATTCTCCTTGACATCAGTCCACATGCATCAGATACACTCACGTTGATTGCATGGTAGTCAAAGGAGTACATTTTTTAACATCTTTTATTCCTCAGTAATAAAGCACAGTGAACAAGAGTCCTAACAGCATCCTTTATAGCTAAGAAACAAAAAAATATCAAAAAGTAATCAGACTTTCTTTCTTGTATTATTAAACAAAAGAAAACACCTAGAAAAGGCAGAAATGTATCCCTTTTTTGCAACATCATTTAGTAACTGACTACAATCAGCTCATGCAAGATAGTACCATTCCCCTAAAAGGTCACATATACAGTTCCTTGGAGTGTGCCATTAGCCAACACCAAAGCAATGTCATTGATGCAAGTGTAGACACAGAACAGATTAAACAAAAGCAACCCTTACTATACAGCACTTCTAGGACAAAAAACCCATGGTGTGAGGGCCCACCTAGACACTAGGGTATGACCCCAAAGCTAAAACTGCTTCTGCATGACAGTACGAAGTTCCCACCAATACAAGGACCATCCACAGTCCAATATAAGGTGCCACAGCATGGTACAAAAGTCATTATTCCTTTCTTTTCCTATTCCTAACACATCCAGACCATATCTACAGCTTTCTGCATCAGTTTTAGCTACATCACAAGGATTCATCTTTTTTTTTTCTGTCCTGTTAAGCCTGGTCTAGAGTTTTAGCATCAAACATCCTACTTCTGTGATAGTATCATGCCTGCCCTTGCCACTATTTCTTTCACCCAGTTCATTAAAAAGATACATCAGTTAAGACCAACACCACCACATATTGCTCCATTTTTCATTTACATTATTTTTCCTGGTCTCCATTTCCCACTGCTTCTTGCCCTCAAAGACCTTCACAAACCAATCTCTTCTCTCCCTACTCATTCCCTAAAATTAATGCCCAAGTAGGGAGGCAAAAGACAGGCGGCGTCATCAGATGGGATGAAGGAGATTATGTTCTGCTTTAGCAACATTCTGCTTAAGTTGCCTGAGAGGTGGCCCAGTGGCCTGGAGGATTCAGGCAGGCTTGAGAAGAAGCAGTGGGTGTGATGATCATTGTGTCATTCCAGAGGCTGCTAAACATTGATTGCAGTCACTGTGAGGCAAGATGGTATGTTTGAACAGAGGTGAATCAGAGGATACTCCAAAGACTAGATCAAGATAATATCCAGAGAAGGAGGTGCTGTTAATGCCCAAGAAATAGAAACTTTTGCAGGAGGGGACAACAATTTTGAAAGAAATGTTGTAATCAATGGGAAGGTATTAGAAATCCTGAAACACTAAGATTTGGCCTGTAGAAGATTACTTGTTCAAATCCCTGTCCTTGATAAGGATTAGCCCAGGAGGTATGCCTTGCATTTTCTGCCTGGATATAAATATATTTGAAGTGTCTCACTCTATTCAATTTTTAAAACTTCAAATCGCCCTCTAAAATACACACTCAGTAGACATCCCCCAGTCATTCCAACAACTTCAGAGATGACTCAGAAAAGTTGTTCATTACAGAAATTTAAAATCTCCAGCCATCTCACAGTTGGAAACAAGAACAGCCATCTTAGTGGTTGGTGCATTACAGTTTATAGTAAATCAGTGAGATGAAAGGTTTCTCCCTTTGAGACAGAAGGCTGGCAAGACTTTATTACTGGTAAGCTCCAATTTAAGATAATGCCACAAGAACTCACATATATTCTCCGACTTAGTAATCACAAAAAAAAACCTTAGTCATTAAACTGTTACTAAGTAGCTAAGCTTAAAGAGTCTGGGAGACCTCAGGCTTTCTAGACATCCTTGCCTACAGAAGTCATCTGAGCGATAGACTAAGTCTAATTGTGCGCATCGAAATGTCCCCTTTAGTGTCTTCAGTTGCTATGGCAGCGTTTAGCCACATCACAGACACTGTGACTCTTCTTCAGATAGGGTAAGAGAAGGTGTCCCCACGAATTTTTTATAGCAGAGGACACTGTAGCAGAGTGTTTAAAGTACCTTGCTACAGGTTCAGCTGCAGATGAAGGGAGCCTCGGGCCTGGGCTGGAGCCCAGTTAAATTTATTCCAGACCAGCAACAAAGTTCTCAAGTACTCTCCCAGCTGCATGTGGTACCTGCTGACTTGGGCTAGAAAATGAAGTATGGCTGGGAGCAACACATGGGGTATCATCCCACTGTATCAGTGTTTATAAAAAGCCATGTTCCATGACCATGCTAGCTCCAGGAGAGAGTGGATTTTTATTTTTTGTTAATGGCCACAGAGGACTGCAGTTATGGTCTGTTATACAAAGGGTGGGAATAAAAACATGCAGAGCATCCCTCCTTGGGAAGCAGTGCAAAGGGTCAAACAGAACAACAGCCCCCTGTGCACCAGCGTATGTAAGAACAGCTCTTTCCCATGTTTTTTTACAGACACAAATAAGCAAACCAGGTTGGGGACTGCAGGGAAAATGGGAGGCCAAGGAAGTCATCCTGGAACCGGCAAACTGACAGCAGGAGCAGCAGCTGGGTACAACAACATCATCCTTTCATGTTCTGCAAAGCTATGCCTGCTAAAACACAAGCCTGTGGGACTGTGCAATTCGACTGTCCTCTTGAGACGGGACAGGCCAAAACTACAAAAAGTACAAAGAACAGCAAATCCATGCACACAAGCATCAGAAGGATGCCTTCAGGTGCACACATAAAGATACACATATATACAGTTGATACTCCATACTCACTCATGCCAAATGCCACTCAGGTTGAAAAACAAACTGATAAAAGCCATCACAGGAGCATCCATCACATAAAACACTGGGCAACATAACGCCCAAAGTCTTTTATTTTGATGAAGTTCTATTTAACCAGATTAATAAAGTCAGAAGAGTACATTCTGAACTACCCTTGAGGAAGTGGAGGGCCGCTGGGCAAGGTTTAGCACACTTCTTTGTGATGGCAAAAAAAAAAAGAAAAACGAAGCCACAGCCACTTTGTTCTGTCCCTGGGATCCAGTTAATCCTGGCTACAGGGCAGAGCTAATTGTTTCTTTCTAAAAGGAGTTAGGATAAGGCAGAAGAGGTGAGGGGAAGCCAATCAACCTTTAGAAACATTACCATCTACAAACCAAGCAAGTACTGGTTTAGCATTTGTTTTGAGGGCAGTTTACCAGCCCTTCTCTGTAACAATAAGAACAGGATTATGAACAGCCTCCTGGTGATGGGAGGGGAAAAAGAGCAAAAAAAGAAATAAAAGGTAGTACAAATGTGGATATATGCAGAGTCTAATGCTTAATATAGGAAGTGCTTTGTATTTACAAACACTAAAATATAGTGCAGAACACTAGTGAAAATCTCGCTGTTTTCCAACAAGACTGTGAGCTTATAGAAAAAAGATGAAGCAGACTATAAAGACGAGGAGCTAATACGCCTCAATCTGCATACGAAAAACGTTAATGGGGAAAACTCACTCTGTATCTGATTTGACCTTAAAGGGCCAACGAAAGATCCACACCATACACTGCCTAAAAGCTGGTTCATGTAAATTTCACCCACAACTAGTCTGAGGGCATCTCTGGAAGGAAAACAATCACAGCCTCTCTCTGCACTAAATATTAATGTCTAGGCAGACAAAAGCAGCACCAGGAATACTGTAATAATATCACTAGCAGACACCCTATGTTTCTCGGGGGCATTCAGACATCAGCACTAGGAATACATCTATTGTCCCACATTAAACTAATGACTTGTTTCGAGAACCCAATCCTGACGTTCCTCTAGGAATCACAGATGTTATTTATATTTTCAGCCACTTAAAAAGATTAAAGTGTGTTCATTCTCAGTAATCTCATTTGCAGAGAGAGATATATACAGGAGCAGGAGTATGCATTTTAACCCTATGGGGAACGATGAAATGCACAGCTCCATTTACAGCCAGCTGCCTTCCACAGCTCTTCAGTATTTGGGACCTCCAAAAGTCTCACCAGTCTGGTCGCTTTCATTAAAACTATCTATGAATTGCGGGTTGCAGGAACTTCTGATGGACTACCCCAGGAGCTCTTGGTGACAGCAAGCTGTGTATAGAGCCAAGAAATCCAACTGAAAATTAAACTGCATGTCAGGTAGCCAGATCAATATAATAATTGCTCGAGGCTAGAATAAATTACAATCTCTGGTTGAAGACACACACGTACAGCACCAGGTGATACGCTGTGTCCTGGGTTATGAGAAAATTTATAAACCGTGCTTATGAAACAGAAGATGTGCCAAAGTACTTGGGTGGTGGCAAAACGGGTACTTGGCCAGGAGGCTGAAGTACACAGCAAGTATTGTGATCAATGTAATAGCTGCAGGCTATAAGGAATAGCAGTCTCTGCCTGGAGATACGCGGGAGCTGCACAACGCACACCGCAGACTGAGCTACCCAGGCAGTAGAGAAAGACGAATAAAAAAAAACAAACAAACAAACAAACAAAAAAAAAAAAAAAAACACCAAACACAAAAAAAAAAAAAAAAAAAAAAAAAGGTTTAAGTTTCTGCTAAGTACGTGTGGCTTCTGAGTGGCTTCGCTAACTGCTGGCGCTGCTGCCCCGAGGCCGGGTGCCCCGCTTCGCCACCTGCCCACATTGCCCCGGGCTGCACACCAGGCTGGTAGCCGGCTTTCGGCCGGGGATGCCCGGGAGCGACCCCCGTCGCCTCGCCGCTCTGCTGGCACCGCGATCTCTCCCCCATTCCCCCACAGGACCGGGGACAAGCGCTTCCCCGGTCGCCGCCTCCCCGCCGGGCTCGCTCCTTACCCGTCTCCTTGTCCTGCGCGGCTTCCAGGTGTAGGTCGCTGAGGAGATGCTCCAAAATCTTCTCCGGCGTCCCTGACACCACCACGTATCTGTCGGAAAGCAGAGAGTCCCCGGAGTCATCCTCGGTGGAGGACTGCGAGCGGCTGCTCCACTCATCTTCCTCGTCCTCCTCGTCGATGTACTTGAAGTAAGGCACGTCGAAGGTGGGCAGCGGCCGCTCCCCGCCGCGACCGGCCAGCGCCTCGGGCACCCGCACCCTGCCGCTCCCCATGGCGTCCCGCTCCCACCGCGCCGCCCCGCTCAGGCGCGTCCCCCGGGAGCCATCGCCCTGCCCGGGGCCGCGGGCCGACCTCCCGCCCGATGCCTCCGCCGCCGCGGAGCCCGGCCCGGCCGGCCCAGCCCCGCGCTCCCGGGGCCGCGCAAGCCTTACCTCCCGCGCCGCTCGGGGGCCGGGCTGCGTGACCACACCTTCCGCAGCACCAGCGCTGCGCCGGCCTCCTCCCGCGCCCGCTCGCCGCCGCCTCCATCGTCCGCCTTTCGTGCGCAGGGGGGAGAGCAAGAGAGAGAGCGCGGTCAGTGCCCGCCGCCGGGTCTGCCCGGCCGGGTCTCGCCAAAATGTCCAAATCGAGAAGAGGGCTCGTTGCACTGCGGGGCAGAGGGGAGGAACAGGCTGCCCTTTGTGAGCGACACTCGGCATCGTGTGTTGGATTTTAATTCCCAGGAGCGGATGGGGGGGAAGGGGGGGCTATGGCTTTCTGTGGCCCCGAGGTGATGGCTTGTTTAATTTCCAGACGGTCAAATCAGGCAGAGGACAGGTTAACAATAGTCAGAACGCGGCAAGAACTCCCCAGCGCTCCGGTAATACACAAGCAGAATACACCTTCTGTAAAGCTGCTCTCCTGTACTTTAACAAAGACAATAAAACCAGTGGGACAGGCGTGCATTGTATGCCTCTGAGCATCTCTTAAAATACTCTGTGTACAAATCCCCCTCCCTTTCAACTTTTTAGCTTGGGAAACAAACACCCCAACAGAAAGTGAAGCCCAGTGACCACCTCTTGGTGAATCTTGGCTAAGTTGTCATTTAGACACTGACTTTCTGCTTCCCGGCTCCCTGAAAGGGAAGGGAGCTGAACAATCATCCATTTCTGCACACGCAGCCTGCATCCCCAGAGCAGCTAAACCCAGCTGACTGTGCAGCACAGGAGATGAGGGCTTGCTGCTGACTGAGCAGGGCACATTGAAATATTGAAATACAGCAACCGCCAAAGAGCTGCTCACAACCCCCAGCGAGATCCTCCTCCTGGATTCAGGCACCGGAGGCTGAGCAACACAAAAGAGGCAGCTGTTTCAATACAAGTACATCCAGTAGTTGCTATTCCTCTGATTCTGACCCGGTTTAGTTATATTGTTCAGTATGTCAAACGCATGTATAAAGGCAATACATGGACTACTCAAAGGAAAAAAACCAGCATTTGTGCATCAAGTTCACAGTATCCAGCAGTGACAAAAAATTCAAGTGGACTAAAAATTGCTGAGGAATAGATGTTGGTAAAAGAAGCGAGAGAAACTAGTGTATGATTCCCCCTCTTGTATTATTTCATTTCTCATTCCAAGACCCAGTGAGTCCGATTGCTGTTTCTGGTTGTCACTGTGGTGCAGGCATGTCCAAATATGCAGCCCCTGCCCTGAAGAAGTTTTCTTTATCAGTAAACATGTAGAATTGATCTATTAAATTTCTGCAAGGTCAGACATACAGGTACTGAGCCAATTAATGTCAGATATTCATTGTAAAACTCCCAGGGGACATTATCGAGCAGCCACGTTAGAGGAATACTGATGCATAATTGTAATCTTTCATTCACTGGTTGTGTTTTTTTGTTGCCTACATATTTGAAAAACTGCAATGAAAGAAGCAGCAAAAGAGAAAGAGAGGAAGAACAAGAAACAGGTGCAGCATTAAAGCAATTCAATAACAAGGAGTTTTATCCAAACAAATCTCTCAATTTCTCTGTCTTTTCTCTGGCATCCTCTAAAATAGCCCTGATCCTCATTTCCCCGTGCTTACTGACATTCCAAACTGCAGCACATATGGGGCATATATGTGATGTATGGTGCTGTATTTGTACAAAACATCTATTTCCACATATATGGGAATGGATTTTAAGCATACCCATATATATTACATACACGAGCAGCTGGCAGCAACTCAACAGGGAGCACTGGGAGGGCAAAAGCTCCCTCATACTGAAAGGACATTAACAATGACTGTCCTGGAAGACCATGTTCCTGCTTCAGCATCTCACAAAGCAGAAACATTTTCAATAAACCTTTTGGGTAATTGTGTGCAAATTAATTGCATAAAGTACCCCAGTGGTGGCATTTTTGTAAGACTCTTCCTCTTGTCCTTGCCTGTTTGATCAATTTCAAGGAAAAGAAAAATCATTTTATCAGGAAAGACTAAAATTGTGCAAAACCAAGGCAACTAAGATTCAGTTCAGATTTTCATTACCTATGATCTCCAAAAATAGGAGAATTCCTATATGTTGATGTCTTCCATTAAAAACAATTTCACTTTAAGGGAAGAATTATTATTTCATTAAAATCCCACTTATGCATGACGTATTTTTGTGTTCAGTCAGAGCCTTTAATCACACCACAAGCAACGACAATTAACCTGAACACAGCAAAACACAAAGACAAGTCTTATGCATTTCCCCAATTTTTACAAGTTCTGATTTCATTAGAGATATTACTCTAAAATGACATCAAGGCACGTTTCATTTATCGGAATCTTGAATGGCCAGTGAAACAATCCATTCTCGCTGGAAGAAAACTGGGCTTCTCTCAGCATGCTCTACTGGCAGATGAAGAGGAGGATGCAAAGGGGCCCCCAAGTGACAGCGGCATGTATTGAAGAGGAAGGCAGCACCCTTTCCAAGTCCCTGAAAGTCAGCAGACTGACTCAAGGGACATTCTCATCATACCAATTAACAACAAAGCTGCCCGGCAGTTTTTCAGACCATTATGCAGCCCGTTGGCTAAAGCAACCTGCACCGACCACACAGGAGCAGACTGACCCAACGTCACCATCTCTTTCATTCTATGGCCAGGCAGATGAATCGAAGCAGAGAGGCCACGTAGGGTCGTGCTGCAGATCAGCAGCAGAATCACAGTTCAAACTCCGGTGATGCTACACTGGCATCTCAGCTTTGCGCCCTCCAATGTTGCCTATTTGACATTTATTTCCCCCGACAAGTGCAGAGGGTGGGAAATGACTCCCAGCAGACTGGGTCAGGACACATTTGGACCTGTGCTTCTGCAGAGGTGGGACAGGAGCAGGGAGAGCACCAGAGATATCCCAGCGGCTAATCACTGTCTCACATCGCATGTGGCCTTGAGCAAGTCACTTGTGGAGACTCTCCCTGTCTCAGTTGTCCCTTGAAAAGCACCATTCGCATCCTGTTTGGATGTTAAAATCAATCCCTGGTGCACATTACTCACTACCAGGAAATTTAGCTAGTGTTCATGAAGCTCTGTGTGTGTCAACCATTATATTTCACATTTATTACAGCTTTTAATTAATCATCTCTAGATAGCTAAACACAGCACTATCAACCTCTACGTCACTTTCCAGCATGAGTTTTAAGTAAACACTAAGGCCCTCTGGACTCAGCAGATCTTCCAACCAATATTATGGTCAATTTTCCACTCCTCTCATCCATCTTTCTAATACTGAGATAAGCCATTTATCTCCCAGCTAATATATTTTAACAGCAGACAAGTGCTACCTTTATTTTCAGCATGAAAGGAACCCTGGGGTGGTATAAATATTTATATGCTTATAGGAATGAAACAGCTGGAAGCCCTTGCTTAGCGGGCCTTAACTTGTGCAGGTTACGCTTTGCATGAGCAGGAATATGACCCTGTGAATTACCACCAGGGCAGAAGAAAGCAGAGGTACGTACGGTAGTGTTGCAAACAGCCACAGTGTCCCAGCTTCCTTACGGAAGACATTAGGTTTCTGTGTTATTTGCAACTGACAGGGAAAAATCTGATCTCTGGTCAGAGCAACCGATAATTTTGGTATCAGTCAGGGGTATTTCCATGTCCCTTGAATTCCTGAGTTTGGCTTTTAATTAATTAAAAGACAAACCAACACCCAGAATGTACTGCCTCCCTTCTTCCTAGGAGACACAGCCAGTGCTAGGAATAGTGTTGAAAAGCTGCTCTACTTTCTAACAGCTTTCTAATAGGAAAAACAAAACAAAACAGTATGGTCTACAATAGACACAGTATATTCAGAACTCTGCCTCACTGAAAAGAAATTGCAGTTTCACATCATTCCTCCACATGACAGGATGCCTGTGCAAAGATTTATTTCTTTATCTTACTCATTACTGAAGTGCCTGCTAGGTCGAAACACCCTTAACTAGCAATGCAAAATAGGCACTTGCGAATGACAGAATTTTTCTTCAACATCTCTTCATCTGCTTCTTTAAAAAAGGGATCAGACCCAGAGCTACCCTGGTAAATCCCAGACCCAGAGAGATTCCCACACTGCTGGTTCCAATGGATAAAGAATAATATAGCAATTAAGAGCTAACCTGACTAAACTTAATGTAGCTTGGCAAATCTAATCTCCAGACAGATTTTCCTGCTGCCAAACAATGGAGCAAAGGCAAAGTGAATCTTCTTTGGGCAACATGCAAAAAACCAAACTTTACACAGGCTACCCGCTTCAAAATCACATTAAATAACAAAGACATTGCCTCCTCTAGGAGTTGTGGAGGGCAGGAACGTTTTGTTTTCATAGCATAATTTGGTACAACTGACTCAACACAATCAGATAATGCTGATCACTTCTGCCTCTATGTATGTCTTTTGATGCTGGTGCCAGGGTATGCCCTTGAGAGGTACGGGAAAAAGCATAAGTGAAGAATTCCTGGGCCTGTTCACGTTCTGAAGAGGAACCCGTCCTCCCATAAAGAATCCGTGGAGCTTCCCTGCACCCACACAAAATTTTTTCTGTAAGAGGTGTGAAATACAAGAGTGGAGGCTGGAAGTGGGCTCAGAAGCACAAGTGTAAACAGGCTTCTGCTGCAGTGCAGGGAAAGTGTCCACAGAGGTGACAGAGAAGGACAAAAGCCATAAAATAACAAGATCCTCATTTCAAAAAAATGATTGTTTTCCTGGGCAGCTATCTTTTTGCTTGCATGCTATAATCAAACCCTGGCATATATTACCTATGCAAAAGAAGAATTACAAGAACATGATAAAGACAGAAAGGTCAAGTCTGAAAACTGCAAAACACCAACTGGTATCCTTTGATTTAGCATTTTTTAATAAGACTTTTTGTCTGTTTGTTTTTAGTACTATGTCCTGCTCCTTCACTACATCCTTGTCTGTGGGGACTCTGCAGTACTCACTGCAAAGGCTGGAAGCATGTGCTTCTGCACAGTGACACTGAGGTCCCCAAACCTGCCCACTGAGAACCAGCTTGGACACAGCACAAGTTATAAAGTGGCTTTAGCTCAGAGTTCCCTCCAGGTTCATTACATCCCAGAAGCAGATTCTGGTCATAACAGCAGAGAAAGAAAACCCTTCACAGCTCGGGCTGAACACACTCAGAGTTTACCAAGCCTTCAAATATTAACCTCCAAGGTTCTAAAAACTCTTTACAGACATGTACAAACTGCATTTTTTGGCCTCTAACTTGGGCCAGATTTCAGCGAGTATTTATTATGCTGCCAAAAACAAACAAACAAACAAACAAACAAACAAACAAACAACAAAACTATAAAAGCTCCAAACAAACAAAAACAAAACAATCAAACAAACACACACAACTCACCACTTTACCCCAAAGGGATTTCAGATCCCACTTCAGAAGTATAGGGGCATAAGGGCTTTTCAGAGAACTACTGCCAGATTTTTTTTTTCACGTATCAAAACAGTATTTACCTCTAACCTTGCCCTTAGCAGCTTCTTAAACTTGTTGACTGCATTTTTCATTAAAAAAACTCAATAGGCTGAGGCAGACACCTTTCAGAATAAGCAGATAAGATGAAACAACTCTTAGAAGCAACAGAAAATGAAGTCTTACAATGTGAGGCATTTGCCAATGCTAGTAATAGACAATGAGATGAGTCCTAGCTATAAAATACAAACATATTTATATTACAAACATGAAAGAAGGCTAAAAAGCACTTAAACCATTCCATTAACAACTTCTCCTGTAAGAGACACTGTCTCAGACAGCATCTATCAAAAACTAAAGATGATTGCCTGCTTACACTTCACAATGTTTTTCCCTGGAATCAGTTATTGTGAAGACAGTGGAATTAGACTTAAAGTCATCAAAGTAGAAATAGATGTACAAAAATGACCCTATTCTTTATAGGCTCTCCCTCTTTATTTGACAAGAAAATGGAAATGAACACATCACAATTAAAGTGGAGATGGACGACAATATCTCTGATCTCTGTGGATAATCCATCTCAGAATACGCTGCTGTATTTCAGTTTCGAGACAACCCAAAATCTGCATTAACAGGCTTGATTTACTTTCAACTACAGGAGGAGAAAAGCATTTCAAAGTCATCAGCACAGTTTATCCAAGCTGTATAAGGAGGAGACTGGTATTTCTTCTGCCACGGTTACCCTCTTTTCATTCTAGAATGATGAAAATAAAAAAACAGCTACTATTCTACCTCTACTTAAAATATCACAGTGCAAAACATTATAAATGGGACCACCTATTTTTCAGTCAGTTGCATGATCACGACTTTTTCCAAATTTCAAGGGAAAAATTACCTTATAGGACTGCAGGAACATCAATAGTAGCTTTTCATATGGCAATTCTCAAGACTAAAAAACCAAAAAAATCTTACACAAGGCTGTGGTATTTTATTTCACTATAAAATGCAGCTCATAGCACAATCATATTAGTTTTTATAATTTTTCTCATCTCATGAACTTTTCTCCAGTTCTTGTTTGTACTCTAATATTTTTGTTTCCCTCTGCAGTTGTTAAATCTACTTTCATGAACATGTGCTAATTCACAGTATAATGGGAGAAACAGAAATCCACTAATAACATTAAAATGCCTTAGACAATGATTTTGTTTTGCCTCTGAATGACTTCTGGCCAGTCTATAAAACCATAAAACACTTTAAATGATTCAACTACCACCTCCCCCAGCAAAGGGCAGCCAGGGATCATACCAGAACTTCCCGGTGGTCTCATGCTGAGCTATCTGTCCCAGAGATGTGCAACAGAGAGACAACATTCGGCTCAAAAAAACCCCTCCTCTGTATTTATTAGCTTCACAAATTATGGTCAAATGAGCACAAGCCACATCATGGAAAAAAAATCAAAAACTTTGTTGCTGAAGCCAATTTGGAATATTGCATCTGATAATACACAGAATAAGCCCTCTTAGAAAAATTGTTGGTGCTGTCATCTGCATATCGAGTATCTGCAGCAAAGTCAATGTTAATAACAAGTTACCCTTGTAGAGGGGTCAAAAGGACAGTGCTGGTAAAACAGAGATGACAGACAACAGGCATCAGGGAAAAGATTAATATCCCTACACAGTCATACATCAAGGAACTCAATTTTTGCCTGTAATCCCAAAACTGCTGAGAGTAGGATTATTCCTTCTTTCCCTATTACTAAGAAGAAAGAAACCGCTCATGGGAATAGGGCACTGCTAAATACGAGTCCTTATGTGAGCAGAAACGTTGCACTTAGGTCCTAGGGAAAAAAAAAACCTGTTCCATATATTCCTAAGCAGTGGTCCCACTGCAAGTGAGGCTGGAGTTTCTTTCTACAGTGTAAAATCAGTGTAGAGGGAAGAGGAGCTTCACACAGCTTTTCATAGCAGGTTAATAGCAAGAAATGCCCTAAATTGAGACTGAATTTTCTGTACCCCTGACTGGCCTCCAGTTACCTCCCAATATTATCTTTTAAATTGAGAGGACTTCTACAGATAAGGGTTTAATGAGATAAAGCAATACATCTAACATAGCAGAAAAGGTACTTTCTAAAATGACATAAAAAAAGCATTAGTGGTGTCACAACAACCAAAGTAATGATATCATAACCTTAACACTCCACTTTGTCAGATAATGAAAAATGTCTTTTTAAGACAACTGAAGGCTATGCATTTTGGTTTTGTTTTTCTTGGAGCACATGCTCTTCATAGCTATTAGTAGATAAGTTTGACAGCCTGACAGAGTGCTACCACCTTGGCAAGGACAAGTTAAGAGACCTTCCCTCTGTAACCATGCAAAAGCAGAGGAGAAAAAAAGGAGGAGGGAGTAGAGAGAGTGACACAAAAGACATGAGTATGGTATTAATATTATCATTCTCTCACAGCTGGCAGGGCAGCACTTAATTCAGAAATACTGAGATATTGAAGAACTGCAGGCCTAGAGCATGTGTATTTGTAAAAAAACAAACAACAACCAAAAAAGGCCAAAAAAAACCCTTGCACCACATCAGGGCAAATTAATGTGGCCACAGAACAAAAGGGGTAGGTGCCAACCATCCCTCCCAGTGGCCTTGCAATCAATGTGGTGGGGTGTGGAGCTGGTTGGAAATTTTCCAATACAACTTTTTTTTCCCTACTGAAAAAAATGTGAATTCCCTACAACTGGATTTGAGCAGAAAGCAGGCTGCTGAGCTCCCCTCACCACCTGCACATACTGTCCGCCCCAAGCTGGTAGGGCTTCTGCCTCCCCTGCCCTCCAGGAGCTCATGGGGCCTGGAGCTACAGTCTGGAGGTCCAGATCCCCAGGTTTCCAAAGTAAGCGGCAGGAAAATGAAATCTGTATTTCTGCCCTAAGAGAGCTTTGCAATTGTATTATTTTCACCAGAATCAGAATGGAAACTTTTACGCCCTGAGAATATTAAGTTTCTTGTAGGACAAAATTCAAGCATCATAAGCAACTTCCTTGCATATGCAGACGAAGCAACAGCTCAAGCCCCCAGCTACCAAAAAGTGTCTTGCAGTGATGTCAGAGGCAGTAGATCAGACTTTAGCTGCAGTGACAAGCATGAGAGAAATGATAGAAAAACTGCAGGATTTGTGTCTTGGCCAGGGAGGGGGAGGACTGTGGAGGACTTGAGGAGGACTGCAGACTTAACCCAGATACCTCAGCACTGATAACACATACTGCTGTTGCCACATGCCTTAGGAAAAGAAAAACGGAAGATGATTGACTAGATATACAGGAGTTATACTCGAGAGTAATCTTAACATCAGAAGGGTGGAATTCAAGAAATTATTGGGATATGAGGGGAACTAGATAACAACTTGATTAACATCCAACAGGGCTGGAACTTGGCTTCTACAGCAGCCCCCATACAGCTTTCACACTAGAAAGAAAACTGCAGAAGATAGCTCAACATAGCTCATTTAATTTATTAACATGCAGTAATATTCACCTTGGTAAGGACATGTGTACAAAGGCGTTACAACCCTTATAATGGACACAGTGATAAATAAGGTCTCCTGAAGGAATGGAAGAGAGATGGCATTAAGAACATAACACTGTCAGCCTTATATTGCTCTAATTACCAGAGTTGGACACATACAACTTTTAAGTCAAACTGACAAGATCACCAATCCTTTTATTTGCCTTTCACTCTAATTCATACTTGGTGTGAAGTAAAATTTTATTTTTAAAAACTGACTTATCCCATTACTATCTGCCAGAGAAACTCTTTTCTCCTGCCTTATGTCCATAGCACCTCTCAACGTTGGCAATGCCACTACTCTAATTAAAAAAAAAAAAAAATATATATATATATATATATATATATATATATATATATATATACTATCTGCATTATAAGCCACAATTCCAAACTTAGAAGACTAAATATTTTCCATTAAACTGGGGCACTGCTTATTACATATATCATTCTAAGGCATATATCATTCTGTTGAAGCATTATGCTCAAAGAAGGACGCAGCTGTTTTGTCATGAGAGAATATTCAGCAAAGGCCAGGAGCTGGTTCTAACCTTGTAAATATTTAAGATAAACTCTAAAACTGAGAATAATATATAAAGCTCAAGCTCATTATCAGGAACTCCAGAACCAACCTCTGTCACATATAGGGACTTTTAACATAGGTTTCTAACAGCAAGTGTGAGAAAGCATTGAGAGAGTGAAAAAAAAACAAAAACAAAACCAAAAAAACATGCCAAAGTTTGTGTTTAAAATAAAAACAATTTATTTAACTGCTAGCCCAACAGCAGGTGTTACAAAGTAGAGTTTGTATCCTGTGTTTCAGTGGTTGTTTTCAACTAAGTTAGATATAATGTGGTGATTTCTTTTGAGAAAAGCATAGATTGCTATGAATATAATTTTCTTGGGTTTGAATGATGGTTTTATCTTCCTCCAAAATAGCCTGAAATGACCAGCCTTTTTACTAATGCTTTCTAATGGTGCTTTTCTTGCTAATTAATTCATACATCTAAATCATTCAAAACCAGATAAGTCACTAATCACTCGCAGACTTAATAACATATCCTAAGTAGACAGCAATGCATAGAGGATGCAATAAGGCTGCCAAAAAGAAGGGAAAAACAAGTCAGGAGGAAAAATAAAGCTCACTCCTTCTACCTAATAGCAGGAGATTTGATTCTGTATTTATTATGTAGATAACGTGCTCACTGATGTCAGTGAATAGTTTACTATAGAAATGAGAAAAATCAGAGCGCTTCTATACAGCATGCTTTTTCCTAATGTTACACACACAGGAGCAAATTAAAGCCTTCTGTTGGTTTTGGTTTATTCATTTGGTACAAGGTTTTTGTCCACATTCAGCAAAAGTAATAACAAGAAAAGAATGAGGGAGGTGGGAAAGAGTGGGTTAACCAGCGGTTGTCAGCAATAATTCATTCAAAAGTGGAGATTATAGCACACAATAAATAAATTTTATGGCAAGATTGCAACAAGGAAAAGAAGAAGGTGCTTTATTGCACGTCTATGAAAAGAATACTGCTATAAAATGATAAATTTAATTAAATTTTCATGTATTGAGGAAAATCAAAGCGTCACAAACAATAAAAATTACCAAAATATACATCACTCACCACATTATGAAGTAACATTTTGTATTTCTCTCATTTTATGATTTTAAGTGATCACATATTAAGTTACTTTTATTTTGTTCCAGATGGAACCATGTACTTTCATCCTTCTTAACTAGCTACAAGCTCTAAAAATATATTTCAGTATGAATGTTGAGAGTTTCTTCTCTGCTTTCTTTAGATTATACAGTTGTACCCAACTTTAGGAGGGAGGTAAGTTAGCTATAGCAAGGGCAATCTCAACATTTATTGAAGTTATCAAATGAAAAATGCATCATTACCATGGCAACTGGTAAATCACATGGTACCTGCAATGAGATGCAAGGCATCTTGAGTAGACACTCATCTGTGAGTTTGTGTGTCCTCCTCTGCACAGAATGGTTCCTTTGTGGGGGAACATGCATAATTTCACTCTCTTATACGAAAAGTTGACAGAAGGAATCCAAAATGTTATTTTTGCATGGGGCAATTTCACCAGATCTATCAATAGAATAGGAACAAATATTGGAAAAAAAATGAAACATTTAATGTTTTGCTAGGATTTACTTCAATCAAGATTGTGGAACCTTACAAATGACAGAGTATGCCTCTCAAACTCACTTGGCATCCTTGGCATCAGAAGGTCGTTCACAACAGCACTGGAAAAGAATTCTTCCTGATAGCGTGAAGAGCTGCCAGACATGCAGCAGCACATCACAGTGGGGCAGCTGGAGCTGTTATGGCCTCCAGCCATCTGCCCCACCCTTCTGATGGGGTGTTGGTGCCCCCAAAACAAGGGCATCTGTTCTACCCTTGAATCAGCCCTGAACCATACTGCTGCATGTCTTGCCAGCCTCTGATATCATCAGCAACTAAGGCACAACCTCTCCCTGAGAGGCCCTCCCCTCATCCCCACTCTTAGCGAGACAACTCTCTGGAACAACTTGCTCAAACCACATTGCTCTACTACCAGTCCCATCTAGTAAGTGTCAAATATCCATCCATCACTGGGTTTTGACTGTAATTCCCTGATGCCCTTTTCTAGATCTTCTTCAGCCACTATCATGCACACACAAGGCTCATTGACCCATCCTTTTAATTCACCATGAGGTGCAACATCAACACCACATTCCCAAGTAATCTCCCTTGGATCACTCCCTTTCTCCTTCCTCAAAATATCTCTTCCTTCTTGACCTTCTGACCGACCTGAAGTGGTGTTACATCTCTTTGGAGAAACAGAAATGATGCTACTTGCCAGCTTCTGATATCACCCTGTATGCAAAGTGGTTTCTTCAGCCAGCAGGGGCTCCACTGGGGATTGCAAATGTCCACTGACATGTATCTTCTCCTGATCCCATTGTCTTCCTCACACCACATCCCATTACCATCAGACAGCATAGTATGGACTATACAAACACTGCCAACACTCATTATGACACCTAAGAAGTATCAAAACTGTCACGTATCTCCAACCCTGACTTCCCTTCCTCTATTTCTGTCTTTGATTCCTCCCTGACCTTTATAAAACTATACAAGTTATATAGCTTTCTATAGGTTTATACTCTTTTTCTGTATAACCTTGAGATCTCATTTAACCAACTTCCTCCTCCTTACTCATGAAATTATTTTTATGTCATAAATCTCAAAAAGTCACCCTATCTCATAAGTCCTTCCAGTAATGACTTCTTAAACCTGTTTACTTCTTCATTGCTGGGCTCTTCCTTCCCACCCACTTGGTCATTTGCTATTTGACCTGATCTTTGACAGGTAAGAAGATGCCGTGGGTGAAGAGACACGCACTGGAATTCATCAGCTGTCACAGAGCATTTGAGTAAAGGAAAGATAAAGTGAGATGTGTGAACAAATGACCAGGTCTTAACTCCCTAATAGAACCCTGTGGAGAGGGTTACAATATCCAAGTACTCCAGGGAAATAACTAATGATCCTTTGTTCAGTTCAGTCATGTTTCAAAAAGCAATTGCCTGAGTTACTAAGTGCTTGAGACTGCCTCAGTAATTGCAATGATTTATTTTATGCATCATCATAACTACAGCACTAGGTCAGAAGGACTTGTGCCTTATGGATGCCTTGAATTTTAACACAGGCGTTGGAGGATTAGGAGACTGCAGTCAGAAACACAGAGACCACAATGATTTGATGCGTGGGGGAGGGAAGACAGTGTCTTTAAAATCCTAGGTATCTAAACCATTAGGTTTCTGTTGGATTTTTAATAAAATGAATTATATTTTTCAGGCCATCCTAAGCAGAAGTTGCTTACATTTTTCTCTGCTCCCTTAAAGAGCAACAGACTACAATCTAATGAACACCTCTCTTAGGATTTTTTTCTCAGTGTAAGTAATGAATATACAGTTTACAGTGTAACTACCCACTCAGCACAGAGGAAAAACAAGCAAACAAGCAAGCCTGTTGTCTCTACCTTATACCTCTCTCTTTCAGAGGAAACTCTCCCTGTGCAAAGCGTGTTTCTTCACTCTACCATTAGTCTGTACTGGTGCCCTGGTTGCCTGTTAACAACCAGCAAAGAGAGGGATGAGACCTTAGGCTCATGAGCATTTACTTGACACAAGAAGTGCAACTTTACATGGAGCTACTCACCTGACCTACCAAAACAATGCTGCATCAAAGGATATTTCGTGAGGACACACATCCCTGATGCAGGAGGACATGTTTGCTCAGCAACAAAAGGGTTTGAATAGCAGCTCCTCGGGCATCTCCATCCTCCTGACAACCCTTAAACCCCATTCCCTAGTCACCTTTCCTTTTACCTATTCGAGGTTTCACTGGCACAGAAGGACATTTTTAAGGATAATGATAATTTGAAGTGCTGTCATCACCAGAACTTTCAGGCTATGAAGATCTTGAAGACACTTCCCCTCTACCCTCATAGAGTTCAAACTCTACTCCCATGATAACTGAAGTAAAAGCATTGCTAACCTTCAGCACTGTTTTTCCAGTTACTGTTTCAAGGTTAGCAATGTGAAAAATACTAAACTAACCCACTATTCAAGGTCAAAATAAAAAATGGAGCAATTATGGTTCGCAGTAACTTTCATTCATTTGGTATTCAGGACGCATTCTTTCTGGATATCAAATCACAAAATCATTGCCAATTCCTCAGATTTTAAGCTTTAGCTTATTAAAAATTAGACTATGCTAAAAATGAAATGCAGTTTTTTATTTGATCTGATTAAGAAGTTTCTGTAGAGCATGATCTAAGCCTCTAATTATCTATATCTCTGCATTATCTCAATTGTTATTTCAATATAAGCAAATTTATAACAACACATTTTAATGAAAAATATATACTAAAAAGTGGTAAAGCAATAGACGTCAAGGAGCTGAATGTCAAGATGCTGAAAATGAAAATGCTTCTCTACATTTTGTGTGCCAGAAAAACAAGAGCTCACATGACATTTGGCAGTGATTTCCCATGATGAAGCAACTCTTCAGGGCCTTCATTTTCGTAAAAGCCCAGCCTATTTAGAGCTAGCTCCTAGCTCCTTGCCCTTAACAATGCCATGCAGATAAAGTTCATTAAATATATTGTTTAAGGTAGGAAAGCAAAGAAGTTTTGCTGTAGCAAGCACTTAACATGTTGATGGCAAATCAGAAGGAAAAAAGTAAAAGGATTGGAACAAATTATTTGTCAGAAAAGCAAAAGTGATACGAGCATATTGATATAACCTGTTGTGCTGCATTAGCAAAATTGTCCAAATGAAGAATCCCCAGAATGGGAAGTATTATTGGATCTTTATCAATAGGATATTTTTCAAGCAGGCTGGCCACCCAACCATTTGACGCAGATCTTTTCCACGCACAAGAGCACTGGCATACTGGAAACCACAGTGCTGGCGAATTACAAGGAAAAATGCAAATGCCTTTGATTTTATAGTTAATTTTTATATTACAATTGTCAAGCAACTTTTACAGCTTGTTGACATTTCTGCTGGACTGCTAAACCTTTATTTCTTCTTACATCAGGTAAGACATTAATTTCTACCATAATTACTTGAGTAAATTGCTATTTTTTTTTTTACTGTTTCTATTCTTGGGGGATCCTTAATACATATTGAACATCGCACAAATTAAAAACTATTAGCATTTTAAAACAGCAGTTATATGCATGATTTACTGTCTAGCTTTTGTCTAATACAAATATTTACAGTTTACATGTCACTGCAATGAAAACAGTATGTGTCAATTGATTAATCAGTAAATATCAGCCAGAATATAAGTGCACTGCAACAACAGCTGAAAAGGAAAATGGTGTAGTAGAATTGTAGCCTTTTTTCCCTACATAGTACAAAACTAAGTTTTGCACCAGGGAAGAGATAGCCATATCTGTATGTACACATATGCGTGTCTGTGTGACAGTTGAGGGTGGAAGAGTGAGAACAGATGAATTACAGGGAGCATACGGCCACCCAGTGCAAGAACGGAGCAACTCTGTTTTACGGATCCCACGCAAATAAGCACAGGTACCCACAGCTCTGTTGTAAAATTCAGTTCCTGCATAGGTTCCTACAAGGAAATGTCTAAAATGAAATAAGAGAGGCAGATTTTTAGGAGTCTCCTGAAATGAAGGCTATAGCTGCTCCTCTGAAAAAAAGAATAAAAAAATAAAGGCCACCTTTAAGAAAGTACTTGATTTGGGGGTCCCACTTTAAAAATCTGTCACCTGAAGAAATCTGTTCAGAGTTTAAAAGGGAAGCTTCTTCAGACTAGCTATAGCATCCTTCAGCCAGCCAGTGCACCAAAACTACTCAAACACTACATCAGCGCAAGAGAACATCCCGAGAGCACTTGCTCACAATGCTCCTGACAGCAGGGAAGCAGCATTTCCACGTACAAACAAGGATCTGAGACACAGAGACATTCAGTCATTAGCCCAAGGTCCCAGAGGAAGCCTGTGCAGGATAGGAAGTTCCTGAGTCCCCATCTTACACCCCAACTCCACCACCCACCCTTCCTCTTCAGGGAGACAGCTACTGTAACATGTGTCTAGAAAGAGTTATCTGCAAGATAACCCAGTGAAGAGGCAGCCTAAATCTATCATTTTTTCCGTCAGCAGGCACTGGATGGAGAATAGGGGAAAGGTGACATTCACAGCCCTGACATCCCTGAGGTAGGGGCACAGAAGTTTGTATGAGTCTCAGATGTAATTCGCGAGATTTAGGCTTTGATCTGAAGAACTGAAAAGGAGATTGAAACTTTTCAGAAACTGCTAGATGAAAACCTGATGCGATCTGAAGAGAGGAGGAGGAAAGAAGTGCCAGAACAGATGGGTCACCGGAAAAAGCAGCTTCTTTGTGTTACCAACTGAGACTGTGTGTAAATTACTCGTTATTTCTACAACGTGAAAAAACATTCCATAAGTAGTCCTTGTAAGCAATCAGCTTCGCTTTTAGCAAGTTTTGCAGTCTGTTTAATTAATAAATATTTACAGCACATGCGCATATACGCATGTACCTCTGCAGAAGGAGAACTGGGGGACCACAAGCACCCCAGGTTCCTTGGTGGAGGAGGATTCTGCCATATCCTTGGTAAAATCCTGCGAAAGGCCCCAGGTGCAGAACGCCACCACCTACAATGTACAGGATTTTTTGGGTTCCCACTGGGGCACTGGGCACTGCTCAAAGTCTTCTGGAAAATCTTGCAATGCCAATTCTAAAGCAGGTAGGACAATCCTCCACTCAGGCTTAATTTACTCCTTCAGCCTCTGCAGGGAACAGGAGAAAAGAGCTCAAGGCAAAGTGAGTTTTGTTTAGAAGTCACATGCTTCTTTTACACAAGTTCATCAAACCTAGGAAACCAAAAAGAAATCAATATAGCCCAATGATTAGCTCACTATAGGTACTGTGTACAGACTGACAGATTATTTAGACAGACTGAATCAATGTGTTGATTCCACTGAAAAGATTCAGGTTTCACACACGAGGAGACAAAGCCAGAGTGCTGGCATACTTTCCAGCCTGTACCATCCACACAAGAAAATCCAGGCTCGAATGTGCCTGGTTTTTAGCTTGAAACCTGAACAACAAGGATTTGCATGTGAGAACTAAAATTCTGACCTCTTCGCTCCAGCCAGCTCTGATTAGTGTCTTCTCCCATGACCCTGAGCACATCAATTCTCTCTATTAACCTGCTAAATATGGCCAAACAGCATATTTGCAAACACAAAATCAATGTAACTGCTGTAGTTCTATCCACATACATATTTTAAAGGTTCCTGTGGTGAATAATCCCCTACTTGCAATACCAAAAGAATTTGGCAAAAAGGCTGAAACTGATACTATGTTTATTTAATAAATATCAGTGCCTCTAAAAAGGGAAGAGACACTGTGATATTGCAACCAAACAAAAAAGGTGACAAATAATTGCATTCTTTGCTTGTCTCCTACTCTACCAAAATAGCAGGTTCTCCTTTGTTCCTGCCAGCAATGGGCTAAGTAGAAAAGCAGGCATGGGTCTATTCCCCCCCACATCCCTGAGAAAATTGAGACAAATTAAGGGACGGGGCTCTCAGTCCAACCACTTCAGGTGAGACAGCAGTGTCAGCCAGGCTGGCAGGGGACAGAGCTGAGGCACCGCACAGCCAACAAGGGATTGTGAGCTGTGTGCCTTTCCCTTGATCAAACAAGGCTGTGTACTTCAGCATCACCCCCTGCTCAGGGCTTGCCCTAGTTCAGAGCTTGTAAATCCATGTAAGGTTTGATCTCCAGCAAGCTGTTAAAGGAAATATCAGCTGCTATTCATGATCTTCCTGAGTTAGGTCATTCTATTATTTTCCTAGTCACCAGATGAAGCTAAAGTACTTTTTCCTGCAACCAGCAAATGCTGTCGCTCCCACACGTCAGAACCCTCCCCACTCGGATGCGCCCGTTCCAGTGACTGATAAAAAAAGCTGGGAACTGCCCGCCACGTGATATCTGAAAACATATCGAGGAAGGCTGCAAGGTCATTGCTAATTTCAAACCCTGTTTCATGTTTCTACATGAAACATCTAATTAAAACTTTTCACTGGGTAGTTAAAATGAAATTCATGCATATGCACTTGAGACCTCATTTTCACGTGCTGTGAATTAGAATATAGGAGGTGCTGCACACAGCGGTAGGAACACTAATCGAGGAAGGAAAGGAGAATACCTGCTTTGATTTAGAGGAAGACAGTCAGCAAAAATACTGTTAATCACCTGGGTTTTCATTCCTTTGCTCTTTGAGCTGCCACACAGAACCAGGAAAAATGAATGCAAGTGGTGTATTAACTGCTACCAAATCAGCATTCTCCACAGGTGACCGTGTGTCAAGCACATCTTGCAAAATGCCACCACCTTCAAGGCTGTGGCGTGACAGAAGCATTGGACCCTAAGGGCTATATACCCTGCTCTCACCAAAAAATACCGATTAACATCAGCAGGAGTTGATTTAAGCTTTAAAATGCAGGCACGGTGAGTGACAGAATGGCCATAGCAAAAGGATAACATTTGAAGATTTAAGGTGTGTCTCATGATTAAAATAAATAAACCTTGGGGAAAAAAAAAAAAAAGAAGCCTAGAAAAAAATACAAGGTCAAGTTGTCCTTCCTTTCTTGCTGTGGAGAATCATAGAATCATAGAATGTCTTGAGTTGGAAGGGACCCATGAGGATCATCGAGTCCGACTCCCGTCCCTGTAGAGAAGGCTTCGGTAGTGGAGGCAGAGATAGACAATTGACAGCTGTCCCTTTTCCAAAAACCGACACATCTCATTCCCACCCCATACCCATATCCCTGTACCATGAGGGAAACTGATACAGTTGGAAAGCAATCCCCCAGGAAAGGTGCATTTATTTTAGTTTTCAGCTGGATTATTCCCTGTGTCTCTTCACAGAGCAGCACAACATGAGGCAGGTCAAGGCCAGGGCCGGGGAGAAGCAAGTCAGGGCAGGGTTGCTATCAATGGCACATCTGCAGAAGTGATGCCTGCAGACCCAGAGACTGCGAAGTGACTGCAACTGCTTGGCCTTTCCTCAGCTATGCTCAGGTTTTTAAAAAATATCCCCATGACCCTCAGCATTTCAAAGTCCAACCCGCTTCCAGCTTGTGGGGATCCCCAAACCACCTATCAAGTATCTCAAAGCAATTCATCAACATTCATTAACTACCTCAGGTTTTACAGCACCCCTTCAAGGTCCTACATGCTTAAGCCCCTATTTTATATCTAGGTAAACAAAGGTGCAGAGAAGTGACGTGATTTGAAGAAAGTTACATATTAAATAATTGATGCAGTCAAAAATAAAACTTCAGTGTTCTGGCTCACAGGTTTTAGCCTGCGAAATACCACGTGCCCTTTTTACCCCTTTCAGCCCAGCAACTAAGGTATTGTCCCATACAAGAATGAGTCACTGTTCCACACCAAAGAAAGCCCAGCACACAAAATGTGTAAATGGAATTTCCTTCCATACAAAGTTGTTTAATGTTATAGAATAAATCAAAGAGGTATAAGTTAGACTTTCTTGTCTTTTTATCACTAGGCTGAGCATCTGGAGGAAATAAAGCATTATGGGAATATGTAACTTGCCTCAAAGGAAAACAGTGAGCTTCCCACTTGACGTGTTCCTGTACTGTGCTCACGACACATCGTGTGAGCAAAAGCATGACTCCTTGCCAGTGCTTTGTATTTTCACAAAGAAGGACCATATAATCTCACCACTATTTTGCACTCCTGGCAAGAGGGCATTCTCCTCCAAACTTTGGCCACATTAAACAGACTCAATAAAAAGAATAGGAAGTTCTCTTAAAAGTATATAGTAAATAAAAGCACTTTTCTTATTCTAACAAATGTGTTGCCAGGAGCCAAATGATCCCAATCCTACATCTGAGCAGGAGGATCCTTATCTCTGGTAAACTTTTCCCATTTCAAAAAGATGCCTGCGCCTGTTCTGCACTGAAAAAATCCTAGGACCTGCGGAAGTCTTCTTGTCTCAGAAGATAAAGAGGTTGGTTTATGAAGAACAAGTGATCACCTGGGGCTATGCCTTCATTCCAGCAGATTAAAGATCAACCATCTGGAACAGGACACTGTCCAGAACATGATGAAACTAGATTCAAGTTCTTGTTCCTCCTGATTCAGACCAGAGACTTGAACTTCAGGTTACCTCCACAGCAAGCATGTACCTACCTCTTAATTACATAAGCTTACTCAACATGGAGCTATAAACTGACAACCTCACTAATAGACACATTTTTTTCTCGGCTTGTAGTTGAAGACCACGTCATACAGGCAAACTATCATCTTGCCCTGGTACAGCTCTCTCTGCTAATGCTGGCGGATCTAAGAGATAGGAAGGGTAATAGCAAACTCCTGTACTGACAAGCTAAATCCATTCTGTTTCAATGCCTTCAGAAATCTATACCATCTCATGGCTATTCAAGCCATGAAGGTTTCTTCAAAACCTTTCACTGTACTATAGTTGTTATGTCCACTTAATACTCATTCTGCCAGAGATGCAAAATAGCCCCCAGAAGCCAAAAGCATTAAATCTGCATTCAGGCTACCCAATAGATCTGTCCGAGCTAGAGCAGACACAACAAAAGTTGTGGTTTTTTTAAAGTAAAGCACAGATTTCAGTCACTGATTGCATACAGACATCATTTAATGTCACTGTTTTAAAGAATATTTTTATCTTGGAGCTCTGATGAGCGATCATCAACTCCACAGTACGTCAGCACAAGGCCACAGCTTTGTCATGCTAACAAAAACTGCAACTCTGGACATGTCCTGATGTTCATTCTTGTCTCCTTGCAGGCGTCCAGCTGGACAAGTAGGTGCACCCTAAAATAACCTTGATGTGTCATGGCTGGAATTTCCTTAAAAAAATTCCTCAGTTGTGGGTGATCTACACAACCTGAGGCTCTAAATCATTAATCTTCTTTTGTAAGCCTTTTAACAGCTTCAGCCCAGCCACCAACCTGCTTCAATGAGCAATCATCTGTCTTCTTAATGAGACCAGTGATTACAAAAGTTAGTACCCAGTAAATTAAGAAAACTGTTCTTCAGTATCCTTTGTCCTTCTGAAAACATATCTGCACCCTTATGATACAGCTCTTTCATCTTGACCCAGCTAAGTCACAGAATCAATACATTCAAGCTGTAGGTACTTACATACTGTTAAAGAGTACTAACTCTAATTAATATATACATTAATCTGTAAAGGGATTATAAGGTGGATTTAGGAAACGTTCCCCTCCCTACTGATGCATGCTAGTGCTGGAAGAGCCCTCACCTAGAATACAATTTATATAGTTGAAGAAACTAGTTAATATTCTTTAGTTCTCTAATGAACACATTAGAGAATCTTACATTTCCTTTGAACATTAGTGTCAATTTGCAGAAGGCTTATTCAGTTGATCTGACTATGAAAATGTTACTGTAATCTAAACAATATTTTCCCCATGTTGCTGAGGTGAAAAGCACTTTTATGATTTTGCTAATACAATGACACTACAAACAGACATGTTTTTCTTAATCAGTGCAATGCTTCATTGAAATAACTGGAAATACTGTACAAACGGCATCACGTCTATTTAAAAAGCATTATTTAATTTAGCCCATAGTTGCTTAGAAGTTAAAAAAATATATGATTTATTAGAAATATGCCTCAAAGGCATTTAAAACATATGCCTGAGCAAAAATAAAGCTATGGAGAAATTACTTTTAACGGTTTTACATACAGAGCTCGCTTTCTATATAATTATGCTAACAGTAAGCAAACTTCTCAAAAAAGCAGGCTCATTTTATAGCTGAATATTTCAACACAGATTTTTCATCTATTTTCTGTCAAAGCAATTGTTTTAAGGTAATGAAATATTTAAATAATATAAAAACACAAATATCCAGTTCTACATTTCCCTGGGCTTCTAAGTGTGATTTGCATGTAATGATAAAATTAGAACTGCAAGCTTGCATAGGTAGCCCACATTTGATATTAATTTCTTTGCATTTTAGACAACCATTTCATTTTATTTATTTATCAATACATTGGATCTCATTGTAGGAATGCAATAGCACAGAGAAGAAACTTATCTAGCTGTTTAGAAGCTTGTTTACTAATATTTACTTTCTACTTACTAGCAAAACTGAAGTTTTAGGAAACCTAACACATATGGTAGGTTCAGTGCCTCAGTCTGCTTCAGTCTGTGTCCACTGTCCCTCATCCTATCATTACGCACCACTGAGAGGAGTCTGGTCCCATCCTCTTGACACCCACCCTTGAGATATTTATAAACATTGATGAGATCCCCTCTCAGCCTTCTCTTCTCCAGGTGGAACAGACCCAGCTCTCGCAGTCTCTCTTCATAAGAAAGATGCTCTGGACCCCTGATCATTTTCGTAGCCCACCACTGGACTCCTTCCAGTAGTTCCTCGTCCTTCTTAAACTGGGGAGCCCAGAACTGGATGCAGTACTCCAGATGTGGCCTCACCAGGGCAGAGCTGAGGGGGAGGAGAACCTCCCTCGACCTGCTGGTCACACCCTTCTTAATGCACCCCAGGATAGCATTGGCCTTCTTGGCCACAAGGGCACAGTGTTGACTCATGGTCAACCTGCTGTCGATCAGAACTCCCAAGCCCTTCTCCACAGTGCTGCTTTCCAGCAGGTCTGCCCCGAACCTGTACTGGTACCTGGGGTTATTCCTCCCCGGGTGCAGGACCCTACACTTGACCTTGTTGAAATTCATCAGGTTCTTCTCTGCCCAGTTCTCCAGCCTCCCCAGGTCTCACTGAATGGCAGCACAGCCTTCTGGTGTGTCAGCCCTTCCTTCTAGTTTGGTATCATCAGCAAACTTGCTGAGAGTGCACTCAGTCTCTTCATCCAGGTCACTGATGAACAGGTTGAGATATAGATATGCGTATATGTATATATATATATATATATGTACCAAATTTACATCCTCCAGAACACATCCAAACTCAAGGAATCCATTCTCTCTGCCACCATAGTTCTAAACCAAGCTATCCTTCAGCGAACCACCCAGCTGTCATGTATTTTCCCTCTTCCAGACCATCTGCTTTTTCTGAGAAAAAAAAAAAAAAACATATATTTTGTCTCCTTCTGAACCAGCAACCCAAACCAATCCATGCTTCACCTGCCCATTGTGGGCTACAGACCTCTGACACCACACCTTGAAGAATACCTTTAGGTACTTTATCTGTCTGAAAACCTCTGGAAGACCAGAGTACATCCACATGTCATCTACTTTTTCTACATGAATCACTAAGTTTTGTCCTCAAACTCAGTGATTATTTATTTGAATGACAGGAGAGCCCACCAGTCCTCCTCACAGTCTAGCTGTGCATCTCATTCACTGTACAGGAAAAAGTCACTGGGGTCATCAGATACCAAATTCTTTTATTAGGCTGAGAGCTCTTCCTTCTTCAAAGGAAAGTACAAGAATCAGCAAAACTTAATCATACTACATTTGTGTTTGCTGTTAATGCTGGAAAACCATATGATGTTGTACTAATCTGAAAAAACCTGTTTTAGAAACACCATGGGTAGCACCAGAGGAGCCCCAATTCCACTTCCCATTATGTGCATGGGACACAGTACACGTAGAGAACTCTGCATATGCACAATTCTAACTCTGCGTTCAAGTTGTTGAGTTGCTGGGGCTTTCTTCGTTTGTTGGGTTTTTTTCTTTTTTTTCTTTATTTTTTTTTTCTACTATTCCTGGAGTAGAACAAACCAGAACTCCTCTTTGGGCAAAAATTCCCCCTTGGCCATCTTGGAAGGAGCAGCTTTACTTTCAGGTGAGCGACAAAGCCCCCAGCCTCGAACAGCACCAGCACTCGGGGCTGGCTGGAACACATAGCCCTGCAAACCAGCAGCATTTCTGCTGTGCGATGGGCTGCCCCGAGGCCAGCACAGCCAGCCGGCTATCCCAGCACAGGGAGAGAAGCCTGGCAGGGTGTTCAGGCATCATTTACAGACCGAATGCCATCCCTTTGAGGAAGGCAGATCATCCATGAAAGCACAATTTGAGCTCCCCAGGAGGGAAAGCTGGTGAAAGCTTTAGCACAAGGATACTTGCTGAGAAATGAGGGTACTGCGGAGAACATGCAGAGTCACTCCATTTCACTGCCTATGCCACGTGCCCATTACTCCATGTTTCTAAGAAAGTAATGTAAGAGTAAGCTATGCTTTTAATTATTTCCTTTTTTTTAAAAAAAAAAATGGGCAGGCTACACATAATTTTGTAAGGATACCATATCCAGAACATGTTGTTTCTCTAACATTTTCAGTGAGCACAAGGAACTGGGCAGTAGGCTGATGCCAATGAATCTGCCATCACTTCTGCAATAGCAGGATGAGATGAGAAGGTCTCAAAGCCCACATCTGAGTAGTACTCACTACTGCTAGAGTAGAGTACTCACTACCCAGCCTACTGCGTTTCTCCTCGGAGAAGAGAGGAACAGCTGCCCAGAACAGCAAACTCTGCCCAGCCAGCCAATTCCTGCCACATGCACATGCGCCAGAGCAGCTCTCAAACCACAAGGGAGGAAGGGAGGGAGAGGAAGGGGTGGAAGCTCACATCTTCCTGAACGTATGTGACCCACCAGCCCCACCACACCAAAGCGTGGGTTTCTTTCCAGTGAAAGTAAATTACCTGAGTCAGCTAAACTGAGAACCCTACAACAGACCTCGCCCACGTTCAGAAATGTCTTCTTCATGACTATTCCTAATGAAATCAATAGGTTCATTGGGGGATTAGCAAACACACCCACATTGAGGACTGCAAGTCTCTCTGGTCATGGGCTGCCTGGGCTGTAAGGAACAGCCACATCACCCAGTGGCCTACCACAACGAGCAATGTGCAGAGCAGTGTGAGGAGAAGCACATCAGAACTTGTTACTGCCAGCACTAGCTGCAAGATGCTCCCCACCCAGAAATAAAGGGGACATGAGGAATGATCTGTGCTTCTGCCACTTTTCAGGCAACATTTCTCTTTCCTTCCACCTCCTAGGTCTAAGGGTACATCCTTGCCTGAGAGCAGTAACTGCTGCATTACACCCTTCAGTGTGAGAATGAGCCACTTGCTCCAGCTCCTACTAAACTGAAGTCACTCGTCTCCTAAATAGCAGCAATTGCTAAGTACCATACTTTTCACAGGAGAAGAAAAGCTGAGCAATTATTCCCTTTCCATTTTTGGAACTGTAATCTGTGCAGCTACAGAGCTGCAGCTGACACCACTGCACCCTTTACAAAGACCAGAGTAAGCAGCAAAAATATCCACTGTTTTTTTTAAATATCAGTCCCAAGATTCCTCTCTCCCCTATGCCGCAGCATCTGTAATTGTGCTTCAAATCCTGAAACACAATTACAAATCTTCCCTGGCTTAAAATCTTCTTTACTTAAGCATCTGAACTTTTAATTGCACTTTGCTGATACAGTTTAAAGACATATGGAAATTCTGCCAGATGTCCATGGTTAGTGGATCAGCTGAGGAACAATTCAATCTCAGGGATTTGAGCCTGGCTAATTACCCTCCTCCCTCGTGCACACCTACTGATACAATTACATGTTTAACTACACCAGACTAGAATTTAATACTGCTGAACAGAGCATGAAGCTCTAAAATAAGATTTCACCTTTCTCTTTTTCCTTTGTGCAGCCTTACTTCGGTAGGAATGAGCTTGCAGATGAGCTGAAAACTATTTCTTTTCTAAAGCGCATACCTTTTTTCTACTGTCCAGTGAGCAGAAAATGGAATAAATTACATATACATTATAGCAAGACACGTAAGGACTAGGTGGGATTTTTGTTATTTCTTGCAGTTATTATCCTGGGCACCTTTAGATGAATATGCAATCAGAATAGAAATCTTTACGAGGAGAACAAAATTAGGATTCATTGTGCTATAAGCAGAGCAGTCAAGTTTTACTGCATTTTCAATCCAGTTATTAACATCTGAATAAGTGCTTTCAGAAGCAATAAACAGAATGTTGCTTTCTTTGGTGTAACTTTTGGTTGAAAACACATTTTTTTAAGAAACTGCTGAATTCCCTACCCAGATCATTCTTTTTGATTCGTAATTAAAAGCTCCAGCCAATATTTGCATCCAAATACACTAGCAGAAAGGTAATTTTAAGACAATTTAAAGTAAGTACTTGAAGCACTCATATACCTTATACATTATTTAAATACACCCTAAACCCCAAATATTTCATAATCACTAATTTGGTAGAAAACATCCTGAAATCATCTGTTATTTCCTATGTGTATAAGATATTAATAACAGTAACTGACAGCTAATGACAACATAATAATTTAAATGTGTTGACAATTATTGAACTGAACACAGAAATATAAATGCCAGAGGACAGCAGCTACAGCTCCATGACTAATGTGTGCCCTGGATTCTGACCATCAGCTTTACTATTTCAGTTTTGTGACCTAAATCTCCCTCCCCCACCAGAAAGAAACAGAAAACCCAAACAAGAAATGTCTTACTTGTTCTGCCTTCTCCGGTGGTTTTCTATCCGTCTGCAAAAACTGGCAGTTTTCTCTCGCCAGCTTCTGGACCAGTTCAATCCGTCCGATGTCATCTCTTCCCTGAAGCTTGCACAACACCCCTGCCTTAAGGGTGGGAGAAAGAGCAAACAGATACTTAAATCCACAATCCCAGGACATGACACCACCACAAATTTCAACCTTAAAAGAAATGCATCTGTTTTCTCATATTTGTGGTACTTCGGTGCCGTTTACTGAAGAAAAATGAGTCGCTGCTTCCGAGGAAACAACTGGAGAGGAGCTGAGGCGCATCCGAATCTCCAAATGTATCTACTTTGGAGGAACGAAGGCAGGGCTAACTAAATGAACCGCTCCTCTGCCTGTGACTATCAGATACGCTGTGTTTTATTTGTTCCTGTCAGCCTGTTTCCTGTTACATAAGAGAACAAGAGCAAGAGGTTAAAAACTCATGGGAAAGTTAGCCAGGAACAGCCCTGGAAAAAGAATGAAGCGCAACACACGGCATTCCTAAAAATAACAGGCTCCAACTCCCCCTGCTCCAGCTCCAACCATTTTTCACGTATGCAATCCGTAAGAGTTAAGAGACAGTTGTGCTACATTTATTTATTCTGTAAATAACAAATCAATATCTCCTGATTTTATTTAGGAAATAAAATGAGATTTGCTTTAAAAACTATGTTAGAACTATTTTCTTGGCTAATATTCTGCCAGTTATTCAAGCTATGCCAACATTGTTTCATCAAAACATTCAGCACTGGCTGTTTTATAAAAATGCCATATATACAAAGATGGATTCATGCATGCACACAGGCATACCAGACCCATCACAAAGTTAGCCGATAAGGGCTAAATTGCTCCCTGCAAAGCCAGTGGCTAATATCACTGTCCATGATTTGGTCATGGATATAGCCTCTGCGTAACCAAGACCCAGCTCGATGATACCACATGGCTTTTATTAGCCCAGATGTTTCCTGATGAGAACAGCGTATGCCTTGGGAGGAGCAGGCATGTGGCATGGCTGTCATATTGCTATATGACTTCAAGGGCAATCTGATAATAAGCCTTCTCCCCACTTCTTTCACCCTTTTCTTTCTGCTATTCATCCTGAGTTTTCCTGAATCAGTATATACTCCAAAACCCATCAAACATCTTATGAGTTTGGACCAGAAGCCAGGGATGCCCTGACCACTAACCCATAGGACCATGCAGGCTCCAGTCCTTTGGCATTGAGAAACTCCTACCCGTGACTGATGAAGGCAGGAGAGTGTCCACCCAAAACATCCTGCAGCCTGCTGTTTTTTCCAAGGAAGACAGAAATGCGGGTTAAGGTTTCTTCAGTTGAAGAGGGTTACAGTTTCACTTTCTGAAAATGTGCTTTAACGCTGATGGAAAAAAACAGGTTCCACAACCAAATCCAAGGAGTCATCCTTACTGAATTATTTGAAAGAAATTTTTACGTGCCTAAATTCCTCATGTCTGCATAAAAGCATCTCCTCACAAGCCTGCATCAGGCACTTGTGCTCTGGAGAAGAAAAGAATTTCAGATACAGCCTGTGCTTTGCACCCCCTATGCTTAGTCCCCAGCCCCCTGATGAACCCAGCTTTCCCATATAAAGAAACTATGCACTGAAGGCCAGAAATCTGCCCAGAAAATATGGAATTGCAGCACTTAACCTGAAGGTCCTTATGTTTTCTATGAGATCAGGTCCTTATCTTCTAAATTGAGGACATGGATTTGTAAAGCAGTTCTAACATACTGTTATCACTTGCAGATCAGAAGTGAGACTGATTTTATCAAATTTAGAAGAATATACTGAACTATTTGTCTTGACTCATTTAATCAATAGAGAAAAAGAGGTACTTAAGAAGATTTTATTTTTTTTTTTTTTACTCTACAGTAGACATTTTTAAATGGTGAGATGAGCTGTTTCCTAAAATTCTCCTTTTTCTCCAGTAATTTACACAGGGAACGTAGGCAATCATCACAGACTTGGCTGAGGTCTAATGTTTGCACTTCACAACACTCCAATGGCTTGGGGACATCAGCAAGAGCCAAACCTGCTTATTTCTTGGCTTTGGGATGCTTCTAGTAGAGAGTATAACATCTGTGTGCTGTAACCCCCACAGGCTTGTAGGCTAAGGACAACTCAAAGTACAATGGCTTACTAGGGCTTTGGGACTACTGTGGAGGCACTTTTCACACACTCATGTTGTACCCAGACAAGTCAGACCATGACTGACAAGTGGCAGAGAGGGTTATGAGTCCCTGTACTTCAGATGTCAGATGGACATCGACAGAAATGCAGTCAGTGTTCACTCTGCTGAACAAACACTCATTGATCTCCAATGTATGAAGCAAAGCCCAGTGGTTAAAATCATGTATGTTAAGATAAGGAAGGGGGACTTCAGTTTTGGGGTAGGAGTTTGATTTGGTAAATGTTCAAGTGGAAGAAAGATCTTGGAGAAAGACAATTCTTTGAACACAGGGGGCTTGCTCTCATTCACCCCTTGCCCTCCTGCCTGTGTTCAGGCAGGGCACGTTATTGCTTTCTGCATGGATGAGCACCCTGAGGAAGAAGCAACTCTAGATACAAGCTCATTAGCCCTGCCACGAACTGTCTGTATTCAAATTTCATTAAAGGATCAGATTGTCCTGTTTCAAATAACCATCATGAAGAAATCTTACATTTTAACACGTCCCCTCCTCCCTAAATTATTATTTGATTTAAAGAATTGCAGAGAACATGACAAATATATTTATTTTATTGGTTTTCCAGAGGATAAAAGGTCAACTAAAAATTTTCTGGGAGAGCTAAGATACTATCAAGCTAATTGTATACGCTTGGCTCTGGGAGTAAAGAATGCACTTAAAATACAAAAGGCTAAACATGCTTTTTCATTATTAAGAAGAAAAATATTAATGCCTCATTTTTAATTCTGATTTCCTCAGTTATGCTGACTTTCTACTATAAATCTTTCTGCTAAATAATTGTAAGAAAGTATCTAGGTCAACTAATTAATTAATTGATGACTGCTTCTAAAAGCTGGTTGGGAAGATGTCGTTAAAATCTCCTATTACTGGTCATTTTCACTTGTCAATGTAAATTTAATTTTCAAGCAATATCTTTGAAGCTGTTTGTTAAACGAAAGGGTAAAGACAAGCTGCCCTACTTGCAAAGTGCGATTTCGATTTGTCATTTGTTTAGGTGCACACCCTCCAAAATCCCACATGCACAGATGTTGGTGCTTAGTCCTCTAATTCATGTACATGAACAGAGACCCTAGTACTAACTTACGTGAAGGTGAAAATCAAGAACTTGCATATATTAACTGGCTTTGATTTAATGAATGATAAAAGAACATAGGAGCTTTACAGTAAGGCTTTACTACCATGCACGGCACAAAATTACTATAATTAAAGGTATTTATGCAATATTTGAAATGAAATAAAAACATTTAATGTGAAAGAAAGTAAATTTGTCACTACTGAGGTTGGAAGAGCAAAGATGCTGACAACACATTTTCTGTTTCAGCACATCCATTGGAAAATATTCCCTCTGCAAAGGCCATAAAGGAATTTAATAGAAGTGACACAGAGGTGATTTAAGACAGCCCTAGGCAGACAGGATTGGATTTTTTTATTTACATTGTTTGCACTGTTTACAGCATGCTCACTTTTAAAAAACCCTGTACTGATTATTTTTTTCCACACTTCTGCCAGTTTTGTCAACTGACTCCAATGTAAGTCCTGCAGAGCGGTGTTTGGAGCAGGCACACACCCTTCAACTCTGTTAGTTAACAGAAGAGGTTTGTGGTGCTTTGGCTTTTTTTCACTGAACCTCTAGCTCCTCCTGTGTCTGGTGAAAACAATGTAATTATTACAAAATTCACCTTGAACAACCTGAAAACTTAAAATCATATGGAAAGATCATTCACTTTGCTCCAGTCACATGCACAATCTCACTAAAATGGAAAAAAAAAAAAAAAAAAAAAGAAAAAGTCATTCACACCCTTAAACCAAACTGTATTTGGTGATTGTACTATGTCGTTTTATGGCACTGACAAAAAAAATTGGAGCAACAGCTACTTTGATGATGCTCCTGCTCTCCTCCCAGCTGGGCAATTGAAAACTTTGTTAACTGCTCACTTAATAATCATTTAATTTTAAATGTGTTTCAAATTCTTTCAAATTTTAGAAACTGGTTTCCAGCCAAGTAAAAGCTGAGTGAATCAATATCCCAATAATACATTCCCCTCGGTTTTTACAATGTGCCCACGTAATCTTATTAGCTAGCTCCTTAGGAGCTTTGAGTACACATCATAGCCTTTCTTTTCACATCTCTAACATATATGTGAGCAAACATTTTCAAAAAATAATAATACTACCACAATCAAGTAGAACTGAGCATACATGAAACCCAAAAAAGAAAACAGAAAGCCCTCTGGGTCTTTTCTATAGCTCTGTAATGCACAGCTGAGCTCTAGAAAACTGATCCTCAGACCCCACACTGATGTGAATTGGGAATCAAAGCCAAGTAACAACATTTTCACACACTGAGCTCCTACCACATATTAATTTTTTTTAAGAGATTTGAAATTGTGTGCAATTCATGAAAGAGCAGTCCATTTCCAAACACCTTGCTTGAGCATGACCCTGAAGAGCGTGCCAGAAAAGCCCAGTGACACACAGGTGCAGGATGCAGGGTCCCCAACTCTTCTGCCTGCGCTCCCCAGGTGTCTGCCATGGCCCAGCCCTGCTACCAGGGCTGTCTGTAGCCCCTTCTGGGCTCATGGTTGTCAAGACAGCCCCTGCCCTTAGAAAAACATAGGTACTGCTGACTTGGCTATACAGCTTGTACCCCTTCAGCCAAGCTTGCTTACAGACATCAGTGCAAATCCTGTCTTTCTCACAAACAGCTTTTTAAGCAGGCAAGGTGTTAGGAGATAAATCAGAGACAGTAACTGCAAGTTGCATGTGTAGGAAGGAGAAAAGGTGGCAAATGGTGGGAAACATAAGATTTTCAAGAGCAATAGAAAAAAAAATAAATAAATAAAACCACCAACAGTCAAGAGTGGGAGAAATCAATTTTAAATTAAAAGCAATAATCAGTACCAATTCAATGAGCAATATAGTTACACTTGCACAGTTTGAATGCATGAACTGAATGATTGAATGAACTGGAGATTAATCAAAAAAAATTCACAGAATTAAAAAGGGTAAGCAATTCCACAATAAAATACTCTAAAAGGCAGTTAAGTTTCTTCTGAGCAATATCTAGAAGTATGCTTTGGTTGTAAATGAGGGTAGTTATGGGAGGAAGAAAAGGGTTGTTACTTACACTCGAGTGACTAATAAGTATCCTCATTTCATTGCATGTCTACTTACAGTGATTAAAATTCAATCAAAATGTCACATGCCCTCGCCTCCTAAACACATCTCATTTTATTTTCACATCTGGTATATGCTATGTGTATTATCTAAAAAGAGGAGAGAGATAGGTGAAGAATGCTGTCCAATTGCAACATCATGGAATTAATTCCCAAAGTAATCATCAATATTATTCTGAATAGTCGCATAAGACAAGAGGCAGCAGACTTTCTCCCTCCTACGGGCTCCCTGCATTTGAACATGGAGGAAAATCCATTTCCCAAAGCTTTTGAGAGCAGATCCTTCAACTCGTAGATCTGAAAAAAGTCCCCAGGACACCATTAATCTTACACATTTACCTGAGCATCAGAGGTATCCTTGAGCTCTTCTTGTCCTCTTATTTCTTGACTGCTGTGTTCTTCATTTTGATGAATTGCTAAAGTAAGAAAGAGGGAATGTATTGGAAGTAGGCAGGTTCAAATAACAAGAAACAGCAATGCAGCATGACCTGTTTTAGATCAAATAGGATGACCATTCAAGGAACCTCGTTCCAAGTTTAGCTTTCTAGTTAATATCTTGAGTAGTTTTGGGCAAATTTTATAAGGTATACCTTATCTGGTTTGGGCAAATCCTAAATAAGGTATACCTTATTTTTCCCAGGCAGCTAAAGGAAGTACTAAATCATTATACTCCTGCTACTGTTGGTCCTGATAAAGTGAGGACATTTAAGGGAACTCTACTTTTTCATACATTATCACAAGACTTGGGGACTTATAAAGAACAGAAAAATCAGACATCCTTTTAGTTTCATTATATTGCAGAAGGTCAATTCAAACTAAACAAAATAAGCAGATTAATCCCTCGTCTTTGCCTCAGAAAATTCTTCGTAAGCGAAGTCATCCATGAAAGTCATCTCCAGAAATAAACGGTGGCAGAAGATGATCTATTGAAGGTTGGTTGCTCCTGGCATAATAAGAGAAACCAGTAACTCAGCTCAATTAACACTCCTTAACACCAGCAAGTTTTGACAGACTATAAAGAAAAAAGGTTTGCATCAAACATGTAAGCTCCAGATGAGTGGAAACCAGAGTTATCAGTTCACCTGACTAAAGCAACAAGGACCACTTTTGAATAGACAGATCAGACTTCCATATTGCAGACAGCTATATCTATAGGTAGTTTTACAAGCTATTGCCCAAGATACCCTTCCAGTCAACATGCCCACCTGCTGCACTTTAGCAGGACATTAAGCCCTAAGCCCTTCTGATATGTCACACATGGCAGGTTAGGAGGATCTGACCAGCTGAAACACATGAGAAGTGACTTTACCTTACACCATACTCATTTACTTACAATCATCATACTCAAAAATCATTAATCATGTGTATACATCAAATGATTTGCCAGTGTGGCCATAGCAGTTGTGACAACAAAAGACTCCTTGAAGTGGTAGAGCTGTCAAATCTATTTTCTGAACAACACCAGTCTCATGGCTCTGATGGATGAGCAGGAGGATCCAGCTTGTGTGCTTCCTCCTGTCCACTTTCTCTCTCCTTCACCCCTGGGTACGTGAGCTGGTGGTCAGCCTGCACCGGAACAGTCACAGCCCATAGCACAGTGTTTTCAGATGAGGATCACCACTCCTGTTTTGCCTTAAAGCTACACCTGTGAGCTGAGACAGCCCAGAATTTGACTGATGAACAAACCAGCTGTTGAGGGAGCAGGAGGAGGGCTGGCAGGCAGCAGGACTACCTTCACCAGCCACCCTTACCCAAGCTCTGCTCAACCCTCAGCCTGAACCTTTAGACATACAACCAGGTTACCACAGTTGCACTAATATACATAATGTGATCTATGAGGTCTAGCTTGGTTTGTCTGCATGGGTGCTCTGGGTCTGCTGCAGACTAAAAGCAGCCTAACCTCTAGGCAGCCTCCAGCAACTTAAAAGAAAAGTAACTTTAGACTGTTCTTGACCTCTAAAATAAAGCATATGGATTTCTTCTCTTTTCACTGCAGAATTTCTGCTGATATTGCTATGCCATATAGGGTATAATTCTTCTTTCTTCCCCCACAGTTATGCTATCAAATGAAAAAAAAACTCATAAAAATGTTATTATAAAAGGGGGAAAAAAGTCATTTTGTCAATACAGTTTAATCCATTCAGGGATCATTTTTAATCCATTATCAAAGGAAAACAGAGGTCTGGTGTAAATCTTCACTAGCGGGTTTGCTGACATCACTTTACCAGCCAACCTCTGGAATTCAAGGTGAATGCTGAAAACACAGAGTCAGTCTATAGCTATAACAGAAAGCATGTACAAGGGGAGTTAAATCCCAGCAGCATGTAAAGGTAGGCAAAATCAAAACATGTTTGGGACATTGTGGCATATCCCCACCCTAGGCTGGAAAAGTAATAACCCAAAGAAGCAGCGACCAGAGTGAGCACCTCAACGGCCCCATGTGGCCCCTACTTTCCTTGTTTGAATCAGGGTTCTCCAAGGCAACCAGGCTGGGGACTCTGTGCAATCCCTTCCATGTAACCTGCCTCCCAGCCCTCCTCCCCATGAGCTGTCGCATCCTCTCGCACACTCCCACACGTGCATGACCCTGTTCCACCATGACCACTGCAGGGGACACAAAGCATTCAGGACATCCATTTGCCAAATACTAGTCAGAACAACCAGCACGAGCCAGGAACACTGCAATGCCAGAAGGCATTAATGAATGCTAAAAAATGGTTGTTTGAGCAACTGCAAATTGCTCAAGTCTGTGGTTGTGTTAGCAGAAACACAACATTTTCCCAACTCTCCTTTCAATTTTCTGATTTCACCTAAAATCAATTTGCTGTAGCCACTGATGGGCAAAATATCCCCTCAGATGCTGGCTATTAATCATGTCATTTAAAGAGTGGTACCTTGCTAGTAACAAGACAACAGGTCCAGGTTTAAGTGGTTTACATTGATCCAGCCAGCTTTTCCAACAAGCCTGAGCAGATGGGAGCTCTGCAAACAGCTGTGCCCAGGGGAAAAGGTTAGTGGCTGCCAACCAGCTTCTTGTCACTCTGTTACAAGTGTCCCCTTCCATGCCTAGTCTCAGGGCAAGCACCCCAAGACCTTCTTCAATCAAAACAAACAGGCAGACCTTTAAGGAGCAGCACACTGTTGCTAACCTGGCTGTGCTGGCAGATTAGCGAGGGGATGCTAACTGTCCAGGGAGCTGGTGACAGAATCTTGGAATCATTTTGGTTAGAAAAGACCTTAAAGATCATCAAGTCCAACCATTAATCTAGCATTGTCAAGTCAGCCTCTAAACCATGTCACTGAGAACCTCATCCATGTGTCTTTTAAACACCTACAGGGATGGTGACTCTACCACTTCCCTGGGCAGCAAACACCCACAGCTGAGGGGAGCAACATCTCTTACCTAGCAGAGAGAACAAGAGAAAGACTGTATGTGTCCACAACCCCAATGGATGCAAATATTCTTGGGTGTTGAACAATTTCAGCATGAGCAATTTTAAAGAAGATGAGAACAACACATCAGTTTAGATGTACCCTAAATGAACAATTTAAAAAAAAAAAAAAAAGCTGAAAAAGTTAATAATCCAAACCCAGCTCTCCTTGGCTTCTGTGTTGTTTAGACTGTGTAAGGAATGTAGAAAAGAACCAGTAAATATTTTCTTAAAGGAAAAAAAAATAGTCCCAGACCTCACACTGACGTTCTTGCAGCTCTTGGGAGAGCGGGAGCAGTCAGCCTCTTTTTCATGACATTTGCATCATGAACTTGATTTCTGTGTCCTCTCTGCCTCTCATCCAAACCCATGAGAAGCAGCCACAATTGGACCATTTAGCTACACCCAGGGAGCAATCCTCAAGGAATCACACGATCTCATACACTTTTTTCCAATCGCAAGAACATGGTCCCTTGAAGACTGAAGTGACCATATGGACAAATAACCCTTAATTATATTTTCTTTGTTTCTGTATGAAAAGTCTACTACATGTTTTGCCTACAAAATACAGAAAAAAACTTGAATTTCTTAAAATAGTCCAATGGATTCAGAAATTCATGTTCATAGGTGTCATCACACACGTAGAAGAAACCAATTGCTGTATTTCTATACACAGTGTGCCTCCTAAACCCAAAAAAACTCATAGACACCCCTTGAATTGGCCCAGATGCTGCCCGTATGGGCTCTTGTGCACACAACACAAGTCCCGTCATAAAATATAAGAATTCACAGATAGTTTTCCACTTACTGTCAGTTGGCCTTTTATTTTTTTTTTTTTTTTTTTAATATAAAAAAGGCTTACCATTGCAAATTCAACTGTAGAAAAAGGGAGCAGAAGGTTAGGGTGCGATGGGAAAGTATTTCCCAGGCAAATGTTGATTCTGGGACAGTTCCCTAAAATTGTAACATGTACATAGAAAAAGGTTGTGAACTTTGGGAACTAGGCCAAGCCATTCCTTCTCTGCCAGCATAAACTCAGCTTTTCTCCTTGATAAAAATACATCTCACAAAGCAGCAACACCAGGGAAAGGCAAAGGTGGTCTACCTTGATCTAAATGTATCTATTTAACATTATGTTTGGATTCAGGCTTGAGACCTGTGACAGGAAAAAGATGCAAACAATGCCAGAGTGACCAATTCTCTTTTCTACCCGCAGCATTTCTCTTCCTTTGGAAGAGAGATCACCATGAACGAAAGAAACCGATGTTAAAGGGGCATTAGCTTGCTAATGTGCAATTCAAATGTGTAGATTTGCAAATTAGCCTAGGGAATTCAGGATGTTGATTCTTTTATGGTCACTCAAGGATCACAAGGGCCATCATCTGGTCTGAGTTCCTTGTGTCTCCATGGACCAAAGCTGAGATTTTGCAAGCAGATTCTTCTATAAACTAATGTTGGGACAGAGAATTCTTGTGGGGGAGAGCCTTGTCCTTTAGTAATCCCATTTCAGCTCATTAAATCAGCAGAAAAAATAACAAAGAAAAAAAGAAACAAAAATAAATAATTTTGTACTAGCTACCTCAGCAGAATCAGCCATCACATGGGGTTGTGAAGGGAAATGGAACATAGCCATTGCTTATGCCAGAACTGAGCACATCCTTTGTGTCACCATTACCGACCAACCGTGCTCCCCTGCTTTTACTGCTACAAAGTTTAATGTATATATAAGACATTGGAAGGAACTTGTCTTCCTCAGCAACACAGAGCACCATAGGCATGTTAAAGTGCTCACCTTAGCTAGACAGACTGTCACACCATGAGGGTCACAACAGCCACCTGCAGCACTGTGGACATTTTCCTGTCTGTGGAAAATCCTGTCAAGGACACTAGGGTTACCTACAGAGCAGTGCCCGCACACTTGGAGGTGAATTAATTGTCTTTGATGAATAAGGTTTTTAAAAGTCATATAATACAATGCACATTATTTCATTTTTAATACAGTGTCTTACTCAGAATAGCAGAATCTTTTACCCAACTGAAAGTGGAAAGGACAGTTAAAAAAAAAATTCACACATAAACCAAATCCTGAAACCTACAGCCTTGCAATCTTCCCAGAGGCTTTGCTGTATTGTGCTTTCTTCCTTTTCTATAAATGAAGTTTCTTCTCTCTACCCCTTCTGGCTGCAAAGATAACCTTCACAACACAAACCAAGGCACTATCGTCATTCTGCTGCTGCAGCCAGCCAGACGGGAACAATAACAGCAGGAGAGGTGTGAACTTCCTCCCTTTGGCTTAATAGGGTGTTAACTTTGAAAGCTAATTATTTAAATGATTAAGAGAGGCCTGCCATCACAGTTAACCATGTTGCTGCTGAGGAGTATGACATGAGGGACATCTGTCCATCCATAAGCAACTTGACAGGCAGCCTGTGTGGATGGTATCCACATGTCCATTCCAGAACAGAAAACCAGCTTAGCTCCCATCACTGCTGGCTGTCCCACAGCCCTGTACTTACTATTTCCTTTCTGAATTACTGTAAAGCGTTTGGGATTTGTGCATCAAATAGGATTACTTTTAGCCTGGCTCAGTTTGATCACCTGGTTGATCACAGAGCCCCCAGGCAGCAGGCAGGGCATGGGTCAGGGTTCCCTGAAAGCTGGCATTGCCACCAGACCCCTTCTGCCACACAACTCCAGCTTCAGCCCTTGAGATTGCTGTGAAGTTCAGCTGTGGTACCAGGGTCTCCTGCCTTTTGGAAGCACAGAGCCCATAAACATCACCCTTGGTGGACGTGCAGTTTAAGGCTGCACTGCCTTAGGCTGCTCCCAAGATGGAACTTGCTTAGAATGTGTCAAACCCTCTGACACAGCATTGGGAGCAGGCTGAGTGTGCAGGATCCCGGGATGAGGAGTTCACTGTTCCAGCAGTTGTTCGGTAGAATCATAGATTAGTTTGAATTGGAAAGGACCTTCAAAGGTCATCTAGTCCAACCCTCCTGGAATGAGCAGGTTGTTCAGAGCCTTGTCCAGCCTGGTCTTGAATGTCTCCAGGGATGAGGCATCTACCACCTCTCTGAGCTACCTGGTCCAATGTTTCGCCATCCTTGTAAAAAATTTCTTCTTCATGTCTAGCCTGAATCTCCCCTTCTTTAGTTTAAAACCATTATCCCTTCTCCTTTTGCAACAGGCCCTGCTAAAAGTCTGTTCCCATCTTTCTTACAGGCCCCTTTTAAGTACTCCAAGGCCAGAGGCAGCTCTGCTCTATGTACAAAGCTCCGTCACCCCTTAGGCTATGTCCCTCATGTTTCAGTGATGCTCTTTCATTTCAAATGAGGATGTTCATTTATTATTTAGTGTTGTTCTTTAACCTGCTAACATCCTAGAACATCAAACCACTCTGCCCTTTGTAAGATTTCAATCCTTTCAGTACTATGTGATCAAAATTTATATATGTTTCTCCTTTTCCTATCTAGTAAGTTAAAGGCACCTGTGTGCCATCTACAGATGGGAGGCACACACCACCTTGGAGGTGGTAAATATCCTACTTCTGACCAGAAGAACTTTGTTTCTTTGACAAGCCAGCAGATTTTCACTGTCTCATCCCTGCTGGATGGTTATAGCCTGTTTTTCTGTCCCTGTCAAAGCATCACTGTTGAAAAGACCTCAGGAATCTGCAAGAATATTCCCTGGGGGAAGGCTCCAGTGCTCTGAATTGCCAGCAGCCTGCACCAGTTGATTTATCATCAGCTTCTGGGAAGCTCACAACTTCAAGCATTCTTCTTATATCCTACATTTTTTGAGAGGCATGTTTCTCTTCTGTTTTGTTTCCAAAGGAGCTTGCTAGCGTGAAGCTTTTCAGAAACAAGCAGCAAACAAGGATTTTTTAAAAAAATTATTTTTCTTTACAATCACGTAATTCTAAGCTAATTTCATTATTTTTGAAAACTTTACTGTTCTTTTGAACATCAGAGCTTGTGGTATCCCTTGCTATTCTTTGTGGAGGGTATAGAGCAAGATCTAGAGAGGCTGGTTACTATGGCAGCTCTGAGCTGTTTGACAGTGTTATAATGTTTGCTGATGCTTATTAATTTATCAGCGTGGAAAAAAGCTGAATAGCTCATACTGATACCACTGGGGAAACTAAAAGCCAGATCCTCCAGCTTATGTAAGGCACCAGCGCTGAGCAGTGGAAAGCAAGATGAGCAGCAAGTAAATGGTTTACAAACCTCAGATTTGGGGACGATTTTAAGCCAGACCAGGTCCTTCTGCATACTCCTGTACTTTTCAAGTCCTATTTCCGAATTAAAGGGGGAAAACCAACAAGCACTGAATACCTCTGAAATCCCCAACAGCTGTCTATAAAAGACAGTGATAATCCCAGGAATAAAACCCTCCAACTGAGAATTGGTTCCTTATTTACCATGAAACTGTAATCTTTTCCCAGAAATTACTGAAAAGAGAAAGCTTTTTAAGCTCATCCTTAACATGTTTCCTTTTATTAGCGATACAAAAATTGCCTTTGAGCTTTCTCATTCCTTCCCACTATTTCTGTATATATATATGCAAATTATTGTACAGATTTCCCTTCACTGAGTACACTACATATCTCTGAAACAGTTGGCAGGCCCCTGGGGGGTGTTGCCCAGACAGCTGTGCAATCAGCTGAGTAAATCAGCTAATTAAAGAAACAAAGAAAATGCAAAAAATATTAAAGAGAGACTCCCGCTTACAGCATTGTTCAGCAGCTTTGTAACTAATACAGCACAGCAAGCATGGGATGGAATAAATATGGAATGGACTATTGCACAAGTGACAATAATGCCATTTTATCTCAAACACTAATCTGGGATTCATGATATTTATGCTTCGTAGTTTAAATCAATTTAACATAAATTACTCCCATATTTTATTTCATTTTAAAATGACAAAAGCATGAAATGTAATGCTGGTTTCATAACTGATTTCTGTATGTAAAAAATGGTCATTAACTTCTTTTTGACCTTAGGTGTAGAATTAATATTGAATTTGCACAGAGGGTACTCATTATGCCGGTCTAGTTTCCACCCAGAAAAATAAGTTCCCTAGGGTCCTGGTGCTACAAACCATTTCTCAGATCTCAAATAGGAAACAGGACTCCCTAAAACGACGCAAAAACATTTCCTCTCATTGCAAAGTTTATCAAAAGGAACAGATAACAGCAAGGGTAGGAATCTGCCATTTAAACAGAGCAAAGCCAGTGTGGTAAGAAAGGAGGCTGACAGATGTAGATTTGGTCTTGCTGATCCACACACCATTAAGACACCATTCCCTTCCACTGCTTCTGAATGGCCACAGGAAAGGCAAATTTCTGTTTAAACGAGACTCAGGCCTGCCTGTGTTATATAGCCATTGTAAATTAAGGAATGAGCATACCAAGTAAAGCCACTGGTATTTCCCAACTCAGTCAGATTACGGCCAGGAGCCTTTGCTGCTGTTCTTTTCACGTTATTGTACAACTGGTTTTGTTAGGAAGTTCTGTTTATTTTATTTGTCAGAACTGAAGCCTTTCATTTGGGTTTGAAGGCCTGTATTTCATGCAAGGTCATGGTGCATTAGAAGAACATAATTTGTAAAACACCTCTGGCTAAACAAGGGAGGCATTTTTTTAATAGATAATCAACTACTGTTGATTCATGTGGCCAGGGGAAGTTTGGTTTTCAGCAGCTGGTACTTTGTGATACATACAAAGGAAAGGCACATTTTTACACACACTGTGAACATATGAACTCATATTACTTTTTTATCAAGGAAAAAAGAAGAAGGTGGAAAAGGAGTTGCAAACACTGGAGGACTACTACAGGAACAGAAAAAAGCAATGCTCTTGTAGCAATAGCAGCTCAAGGAAAACCATTTGATGGCTGAATGCAGAAAGATTTAACTTTTACCCAGTGCTTTTAGACATTCATTCTTGAGTGCATGATATTAAAAAATATATATATATATCAAGTAGCAGTGAATGTATCTATACCAGTACTGCCTGAAATGAGATGTTGGAAGAGACCCGTTATATGATCAGCAGGCACAGGGAGAATGATTGCTGGGAACTGATCAAACGAGGAGGTACTATGGGCAGTCGCTGAGTGGGGTGGTGCAAAGCAAAACACCGCTCTCTATTCTGTGGAAACATACTCCAGGCACAGCCAGGAAAGAAGCAGGAAACAAAGAGGACTCTGAATAAATAAATTCTGTCAACTCTCTGTAAATGCCTCCCCCAAAGCACTTGAAACAAAACATTCACCTGGGAATTGTTTTTTTGCACAGTTACTGTCTTTCTGACTTTACCAGGCAATCCCTTTTTGCCTATGTGCAAAACATCTGTCACCTACACAGCTATTCTGCATTGCTCGTTTCTTATACCTGAGTGCCTCAGAGATAACACAAAAAGAACTATGCCCAAAGTTCTGAAACAATTGCAAAAACCAGACCGTAAGCTGCCAAGATCTCTCTCAGCGTAATTCCCAGCAGAGAGCTCTTTGGAGCTCTTTTCCTTCTTTTTCCATTGCTCAGAGTTCATTCTGCTTTACATTAGCTGTTGAATACACAAAGGCCAGTGACCGTAACTGTGTAGTCCATACACTGATGTTGCCCAGGGCACTTCCCACCCTCAGCATTGCCCAGGATGGGCACAAAGCAAGTAGCCACCGATTCAGCCACAGCACAGAGGCACATAGTGTTCCTGACCCACCAACACAATGAGCACCCTTTCCTGGGGCTAGAAGGGGCCTAATCCCATTGTTTTGCCATGTTATTGGTTTCCTGGTATGCCTGATCTCAGGAGTAATAGAAGAATCCCATGGGATGCAACAAGACATTGAAGTCTAGGGGATTCCCTTCAGTAAGGCATAAAATGTTCAAAAAGGATCACTTAAAGAAGCCAATGTAATTACCTCCCTTACTTCAAGTGAAATCCTCAAAGCACAATGTAACTTCTAAAATATTACTAGCTATGTTTTCAGGTGCAACTTTTATTTTGAACCACACAAGGATCGGACAGAGAAAAAGTAAAGATGAAGTTACTAAGACCTACCAGAAATAGCCTTTATTTTGAGTGGCCATTTCTCCACAATGAATGCCATTATTAACACTTGCAGAAGAATTCTTATTTCACACATTTTGCTAAGTTCAGCCCTTGCTTTGGAGAAGTGGATGGTTGGAGGAACTGAAAGTTGTAAAGAAATAAGCTCTTACTTAAGTCAAGTAAACACACCCACTGAAAAGAGACATAAGGGGACACAGAAAACCAGTAAAATCCTACAGATATTAACTTTTTCCCACTCTCCTAACTCTCTCAGTTTTTCTGCAAAGGAAAATGCACACCTCCCTGGCACAACTGCCATTTTATTCTGTAAACAGGAGCAAGTTCTTTCATCTCTCTTTATGCCCTTTTTTTCAGTGGGCATAAAATAAGTGATAATAAACTGTGCACATTTTACTCCAGAGATATTGTATATCTGCTTGTTTACAAAACCTGTACATTCAAGGGTGCTTAATATGTTTGAGATTTAAACACAATACTGAACTGCTCCATTCTTGAATAAACCTTTGGTCACGTATTTGTAACCTCATTTTTCAAGTAACCTCATTTTTCAAGTATCTGTACAAACCTGATCCAAATTTGTAATGATTTCCATGTCTATTTAACAAGTCTATTCTACAAGTAAACTATTTACATAGGATATTCATTTAGTACAAAATGACAATGTTTTTATTAATTATTGTACACTAAAGTTACCAAGAAGTCTCACAAGGATCTGTGCTATTTGGGAAAAAGGGTGAAATGGTAAAGATGCAGCTTCCGAAGTTAATGAAGCTGATAAAAGAGCTTAATGCTGCCAAAAGCGTCTTACTGGGCTCCTTCTGACATCCCTCCACCTCCCCACCCTGATGATAAGAACCTGCCACCCTCACTTTGTGCCAACTCCAGCACATGCTGCTTCAATACTACATGCTGCTCTGGCTACCCCCTCTGAAAAATAATGTAATAGAAGATGTGGCAAAGATGATCAGATTTAATGGAACAGATTTGGTATGAGGAATGGCTAGCCTGGAAATGATGCTCACAGGAGCATGACAGAGACACACAAAATCGTGAATAGCACGATGACAAACTGGGAAATTGGGGAATAATCCATTCCATCACCAAATACCAATATCACAACAGAGTGAGGGTCATGGGGAATGTGTTTAAAACAAACAAGAAAAAATACACTCTCATGTACCACACAAAAGAATTATGGGATTCATTGCCACAAGAGGTGATGAAGGTCAGAATTATAAACAGACTCAAAAAGCAATCTGACGAATTAATGGAAAAAAGGCCCGCTAAGGGCTACAAAATACAACAGTGTGGGTACAGCAAAATCCTTCTAGCACAGACTGGTAGATGCTGAGTGCGCACATCAGAAGGACTGTTTGTACTTGCTCTGTTTCGCCACTCTAAGCATCCCCTACTCATTACTCACAGTAGGATCGGAGCTGTATGGACTTTTAACCTGAGCCAGCCTGGCTGTTCTCATGAGTTTAACCGGGCTGACATTGCCGGGAGTGCGTTAGAGCCGAGTCACGCCATCAGCTCTGACAGCAGCACTGTAGAGGTGGCGTGGCAGCTGGGAGAAGGAATAGCTGCTCACAGCTTGCTTTTCATTCATGTCGGCAAAGCTCAAGCCCCAGTGACTGCTTCATACGAAATCATCTGCCCTGAAATAAAAATACTAAGCAAATCACATAGGCAGTAAGTCCTGAGGGAAGCAATACAAAAGAAAAGGGGGATGGTTATTCATAGGTATATGTCAGAATAGGGGGGAGGTAATCCAGAAGATCTCATATATAAAGTTAATAGATTGCCAAATTCATAGTATTATAAATAAAATATAAATGATCCATTTTAAAACCAAATCAATAGAGCTTGTCAATTTAAGAATGGCATGACTAAAATGTATCTAACATATTGCAGAAACTTGAATATTGTTCGTAAGAGGGAGCAAAGATAGACACAAGGCTTTTGTGGCTGCCCTGCCCTTCACAGTGGGAGTGAGAAGGACCCACAGCCCTGCGGCTGCTCCCACAACACCTGGGGAGAAGCTGCTGTCACCCTCTTCCTACCTCATCCATACTCTGTCAGCCGTCATCTTAATTAGCCCCTGTATTCAGAAACACAAGGACGAGAGCCATGCTCTTGCCAATGGTGCTTTACAAGAATAAAATTACAGAATTTCCTTTAAATGTAAAGTTAAAGGAATTTGCTGTGTGATGTCACGGGGTACAGCTAGGTTCGTGCACATAAGTACAAGGATCTTGTTTGTGGATGGGATTAACACCAGCTCAGAGCATCTACCTGACAGATTTTGATCTGTTCAGATGTAACTGTGCAGCTACACCACCGGCTAAAGCCTCTAGCCTTAGGCTATTTGCTGCTTTTTATCTTTGTTTTAGTTACCATCTCTAACACACAAGAAACATGTCATGAGCCATCACAAGCAATTGAGATAAATACCAAGCCTTGTAAACCCTCAGACGGGAGGCTGCATTTCTGTTAGGTTTCAGCACATTTGTAGAAGCCATCAGAAACCAGCAAGGTAGAAATAAACAGAACAATTCTAATGCCAAGTGTCTACAATGGAAAACAAAGTTAACTTCTGCTCCAGTGACTTGCTTGCCCAAGATGTTTTACCAAACCAAGGAAGACAGCATTTAATCTATTTATTTCTAAGGTAAAGCAAGAACAATATTAATGCATTTTTATAAACCACAGAGAAGTGCACAAGCTCATTTTCCCCTCTTAGGTCGACTTTATGAGAGCTTTATTCTAATGAAATGTAAATGTACTTTCTAATCAACAGTATTACTGAGGTCCATTAAAACTTTAGGATTATAGACATCAATTATACCTTTTTTAAAAGTTTTTTTTGCAAAGAAGCTAAAAATGCTGAGCTCCCTCTGCATGAGGGCTCTCAAGTACCTCTCTATTGGCTTATACCTTGCTATTGGAGTGGGATATGTACAGTACACATCTGAAATATGGAAATGGAGCCCTTTTCCACAGCATAGAACTTTTTCATTTTTCAGGTTCTGCATTTTTCCTTCAGCAATCTGTCAGTTTTATGTGTTACTCCTATTTTTCCACCCCACAATAAAAACAGAAGAATAATTCCTAGGGAAAGACATTCTGCCCCACACCCTACTGACTTTTTATTTTCTGGTAGCTGACACTCAGATCAAGTCAGATCCTGGACTACCAAGAATTTGATACTCTGCCCTACCCCACAGCAGGCTCAGGTCTTTACCTTGGTTTTCAAAGCATTTTGTCAGTAGATACAGTGTCTAAATCTCTGAAACAGCCATTCTGGCCTAAAAGCAGAAAGAGCTGTAATTATCACTTCTCATATACATATACGAAGTAGCAAACCCAATTTTCATTTAAACAAAAATAAACTGTTTCACCTTGATAACCAAAAGTGATGTTTCCCCACTCGAAGCACAGCAAACCTTCCTAGCTGGACCCTCTTCATCTCTTGCAGAGGGAGCTGTGGTGTTTGTGTGCTTGTATAGCACTTTTCATGCAATGTAACCTAGTGATTACAACAACAGTCCTAGACAAGTAATAGGCTTTAATCAGCCAGTTTTTCTAGTATAATTAAATCACTGAAGTGCCTCTCTAAGGACTGAGGTATATCTAGAAATTAAAGTAATTCAGGAACAAATTACATAGTCCTTGCATGAAGCAAAAATACTCTTTTGTTTGCTCTTACTGGTAGCACTAACCAGCTATCTAGAGGAAATATTTTGACACACTGTAATTTAAAAACCACCAAACCATCAAAAACAGTACAGGAACTTCTGCATAACAGCTTTGAATTTTGGGCTACCCATCTCTAGGAAAGCTTTCAGTTAATGAACTGATGACACACTGCAGGCAGGTTCTAGCCACTAAGTTTGGACCATGCTCATCACCTGTGCTCCCCAGTCTCGAGTCCCAGGATGGATGAGCCAGGCAACACATCAGTCACACCAGCCTGGAAGCCAACCAGGGCAGCTGGCCCAATAGCCATGTTCCACTCTTTTCATGCCAAAATAAACTCTTTGCCTGATATCTTTGTTGGTTTATTTCCTGGAATTATATGGACACTTGGACAGGACTAGAAGAACAATATCTTTGAAAAGATACTGTGCCTTTTAGTTCCAGAAGTACTTTCTCTGAAACGTGCTTCACTTCACCAGGCACAGCATACCATCGCTTGATTGCAAACAGTAACTGCTATGCTGCGAATTTAACCACCAGCAATAAAATAAAAAAGCATAATCAACCACCCTAATTTACTCTGCTCCTACTATAGTAAAGGCATTAACTTAAATTAGACCTTACAGTTATGCTTGAACATGTAGCCATTTTTTTTACAGTCATCCAAGATGAGGCATAAAGAAATGCAAATTTCAAAAACAAGCATGCACTAGTTAAACTGACTAAAGAGGTATCTTTTGTTCAGAACTAAACTGATACTGTAAGTGTTTACATTCATGTACTATGAAAGGCTGGTCAGGACTTTAAAGCTCTATAGGGAGCTGTGTTTATTTAAGGCTGTGATTTTTAACTAAAATATTTCTACCTGCTCAATGTTGCAGTTGTACTAGTATAAAGGAGACTCCAAGAGCTGTTTCATCTTCTGCAGCTCATTCCTACTCCTGCCCCCATCCCATTTGCTACTGACACAACCGTTTACGTAGCCATCCACTGAATGGAATGAGACTGATTCAGGTTAAAATCAACTCTTTCAGGGAGTGGATTTTTTGTTTGTTACCAGTAGCAGTAGTAATATTTACCGACACAACTGCCGAGAAGGAAGGAAAGAGATTTCTTGGAACTGTATATGCACTAAGTAAAAAGATACATGGCACCATACTCCTAGCCCATTTTACAGCAAAACAGAGGATTACCCTCAGCCCTTCCTTCAAATAACCTGCTCAGAACCAGACCAGAAACATTTCCATGTGCATCCACTAGAATTCAGGTGGGACTGGGGTGAGAGCAGGTAAGGGCAAGCAACTGAGCGATATTAACATCATAAACTACTATAGCAGTTTCAGAAGGAAAGCTGTTGCACAGAAGGAATTTAGGTCTGAATTCACACTTCGATTTGTGTTTACCTTCTGCACATATACATTTACAGAGGACCATGAATATACCCTATAAGTACTTCTATTTCCAGGCAAACATGCATCAAATTGTGTCTACAATGTTTTTGTAATACTTACATTTTCACAAGGAAATATTTGCAGATTTGCCAGCCACATCTTCTTTTGCCTTCAGTTTAAGATATCATCTTGTGTGTAGTGTGTGTGTTGTGTGTAATAACTTTTGTGCTGAACTTTTAGGCCACAGATAGACAGACACAGATGTTATTATTACACAGTATTATTAACAGGTCAGAAAATAGCTTAAAATGTGCAAGATTTGTGATCTCAATTCCTAGAAAAATCACTGAAGATCACGAGAGATGCTCAGTGAAAATACTGTCCAAGATCTCAATGGCTTTGGGAACACACCAATAATTTAAGTCAACTCCACCTCTGTTTTACTCTAGAAATACATTCGACTCTCACTTTGCCATAGACAGTGTGGCCTGGCTGCAGATTAACTGCGCTATACATGAGAACTCCAGAGGGTTAACCTTGTCTAGAGTCAGGTCTGATCAAGTAGATTTTGTTAGTTCCTGTGCAGTGCCCAGAAAACAAAAGCCTCTTGCTTCCACTGCAGCTCAGCAATGCAGCTACCTTCATAAAGTGGCTGCACTACCAAATCCTGACAGAGCTGAGATGACCACATATTTCAGTGTCTTTGCACCATTATCACCAGATTTTCAACTGTCCATTCATCTTTCCCTTTCTCCTGCCCTGATAACATAGACGTGCCTCTACAGTCATCTGCATGTATAGACAAGTCTTTAGGAAAGAACATCCTCATGCATGAAATTGGTCTTTTATTTTAGCATAAAGAAATACACCTGACTGGGCAGGTAAAACACAGCCAAGATGGCATGAGATGCCAGGCCATAAAAGAAAACACAGGTAAATTATTAACTTGTTTTGTCTCAAATGTAAGTCAGACAAACACAAGTTTATTTTCTAAAGTGCAAGCCCAGTGAAAACAGTGACATTGGCCAAAAAGAGACTCAAGTTCACATTCAACTGTAACATTCCGATTTTATCAGCTAGGTCATTAGATGTGACAAGCTAGGGCAAGTGAAGCTTGGCAGTAATTGCATTGTGCTATACACACAGATTCTCCTACAAGAGAGGAATGAGGTCCCCTATCTTTGCTTCCCAATGTTAATAAGACCGCAATGACAATTCAAATACTTCAATAAATGACAAAAAGGAACAACATTGCAAAACCTCCTTTAAAGTCCAGCCCAACTCACCTGACTTCCTTGCTTTCAAGGCAATGACAGCAGCCAGTTCTCTCTGTACCTAAAATATCAGAAAGCATGGTTATAGTTATTGACACAGTCAAATAAAACAGACTGCAACACTGGTAAAACACAGGTTGTTGGTCATTTGGAGCAGTTAACTGCATATGGAATTATGCAGATACTTGGTTTTCAAACTATAGTCACTTTTCCTATTTCCTTTCAACTGGAAATTTTGTGACTTTTTTTTAATGTAAATACTGTACATTCCTTAGGGAGTGAGCAATTCAGTAGCCTGACCTGTAATTTATTTGCACAACATCTCTCTTCCACAAGCACACACTTAAAGCTTCTTCCTTTCCTTGTTAAATGTTTGGCTTGCCTCTGCTGAATACACTGTAATGCTGGATTTATTGTGTGACTCCAGGATAAGCGAGCTCTCCATGCTGAGGTTTGGCTGAGGTTCACATATATAACTGACATATGCTTTTTGGAGCCATCTGGAGGAAACAACCTCTCCTAATAGCCTGGGTGAGCATTTCAGGACCAAACTTTAGCTCGAGATGAATATGCAGGAATAACAGCTGTCTGATTTCCAGATATACAGGCTGTCCCACTACCCTGTGATGAAACATCCCTGCCATGCTAGCCAGCTCCCTTCCGCAGCCTCTTGTCTCTGCATTTTCTGCATTCTTTATATTTTCCTTATAATCTCTACACTACCAGCTACAGTCCCTTCACCCAGCTCAACGCAACATCCACTTCCCTCCATAGGTCTGTTCCTTTTTCTACAGTAAAATTCTGTATTATGCATTATTTTTATGCTTCATACCTCCTCACTGCCATTGTCTGTCCCATTGCAACCACTTCAAGTGCCCTGCACCTGACCTACAGCACCCCAAACACTCTCTCCTGCATACATCTCAGTTCTTCCCTTCCTCTGCTCCATCCATGCTTTCAGATTCTTCCATACCCCTCCCGGTTTTTTTCAGTTTCCCTCATTTTCCCAAGGCAGCCTACCTGGAGTACTAAAAAAAAAAAAAGAAAAATATGGGACATTCTAGTCATTTTTCTAGGGATTGTCCTACCTCTCTTTACAAAGTCTCCTGCAATGCCTATGAGCCACCTTGTCTACTAGGCCTTTGCAAAGCTCAAGGCTATTCTGCAGTGGGAGTTTTGACATCCCATTTCTGATAGCATATGAAATTTCAAACATCATTCTCAAGACGTGGTAGAATCAGAATAATGCACTAAGCCCATGAAGGATTCCTGAAGTAAGACAATTGCTAACTGCCAACATCCCACTCTCACAACTCTGAAGAAAAGTTTGAAAATGTAAAACAAAAATATTTAATGTTATTTTGGGCTGAGCAGAAAGGGAGACTGCAATGGTTGCTAGGAGAAGACAAAATTTCCCAGGACATCTCAGTACAATGGTAACTCCAACATCCGCTGATCAGATACTAAGTAGTCACCCAGAAGGAAGCTCTACATGCGGCAAAGGCAGTCATACATCTGTCCTTGCATCCTTCCTTCCCTTGTGGCAAAGGACCAATGAGCTTTTTTTGCTGTCCTTGCAAGGTACAAGGATCTTTTCTGCTCCTTGATGCTGCCCTATGAAAAGGGAAAAAGTTTTCTGCCACTCCAAGCAGGAAAATATGAAGGCAGTGCCACAGTTTTCTTAAATGTCATCCTGTTTCCAGCACAATTGTGCAATCTGGCAGTATTACCTTCCCTTCCTTCCTTCCTGTACACTCATTCCCATGTCTGGAGAACTGTTAATCATGGTTAATGTAAGCATAAACTGCAAGTACGATGGGAAAGAACAGTTGTTCTGTGGAAAAACAACTTTATGTAGTTGCTTGTTTGCAGCAATTAATTAGTAATAATACACACAAGTTATCCAGAGTTAGAGTGGGATTTTCAATAAAAGCCCAAGTTGTTTCTGAATAACAGTATCATGACTTCTTGTGGCCAAACTGCTCAGATCCTCTCCCTTCATTAAGCTCAGCAGGAGGTACCAATGTCGATGCCCCAAACCTGGTCTATTCTCACAGGTTACTGACAGTAAGGTAGAGTGCACTGGTGTATATTCTTTCTCTTTTAGCATTTAATAGATACATTTTCTCAAGATTAGCCTTAGGAGACACTACCATCTGCAATGGTTGTAAACACACCACTTAACCCAATTAAACAATTGAAAAATGCAAATGTACCTGTGAGTGTAAAGAAAAAAACATCTCAGAATCAAAAGCAGCATTGTGGAATCCTGTGGTTATATCTGCAGTATTACTCATAAGGTGACAGTATTGCTTATAAGGTGGCACTTTTCAAGTTTAAAAGACAGTGCTAACACCACAGGCAATACAAAGGCAGTTTTTCTGTATTTTGTCTATGTTATGCAAAATATCTCATTGTTTGCTATGTGCCAGGAAAGCATCTGGCATATTACTAAATCTGAGCAAAGTCCTTCAGTTAAAACAGGAGAAAAAAAGCTCCTCTGGTCTTAATATTAAGCGAATGTTCCTTCGTCAAAGGGTTTCATTCTGATGGTCTGAGCTTCCTCTCACAGGACTCACTCAAATCACATAGAACTGGTACTACTGAGCATCCTTCTGGATTTGCCTGGTGTCCCTAAATTTCATAATCTATATCCTTTCGTCTATTTTAGCATAAATGTACTTGACATCTCTGATGGACAGGCAGTTCTTATGCATCATTACATCAATGGAAATCCATGTACAACATTCGTTCCTCACTGTGTATATGCTATGAATTATCATACTTCTTTCTTACAGGATTTCAGTTACTGCTGGTTTGACAAAATTGATAGTTGCACATCACATTGAAGATAATAGTCTGGACTTGAAGTAAAATACACATTCAAACAAGATCTATGCCTGCCAGAATAAATTGAGATATTAAATACAAAAAATTGGTTTAATATGTATAGCTTGTCACTACAAAGCTACCACTATCTAAATACTAACCCATTTTGAGTAGCATTGCAGATGTCAAAACTGATTCAGTTTAAAGGCCAGATTACTACATATTATTTACAGAAATGTTATGAAAGTCTGAAAAAGAACATTTTGAGTGTGTTGTTGGCATGTTACCACATCCTACTCAGTCTTATTTTTTGCAATATGAAAGAGCAAGAGTGCGCACACAGTGGTCCCCACATATACTTCTGCTGGATTAAATACAAATGGCATGTTTATATGGTAAATTGTTTCATCTTCAAAGGACAGAGGTAGAGATTTTTCAAAAGCACATGGCAACTACTCTTCTTTTATCCATGAATTGAGTAATTGTATCATAGAAGACATAGTTGCGCATCTGGTAGACCACCTCTGCTTTCCCCCTCCTCCATTTTTTTGCTGCCTATAGTAATCTTTTGTAAAACAGTATTCTAGATGTCACTGCAAAATGGGACTTCAGATCTAGAGACAAAGTGGCAGTCCTTACAGAATCATAAAATTAAATCCTGCAATAAAAAGCTCTGAAAAAGCAGCATTTTGATAAAGAAAATAATCTAATTCAGATTTTTGCATCTCAGATAATGATAGTTCAATGGACTCTAAATAAATGTGGTACTGGATGATGTCCTAAAGCACCAGAAAACTCTATTTCCCAGATACACTGCATTAACATTCTGATATTCTCTTCTGTCTCATCACGAGGTGAGGTAGGACTTTTGCAGTGGAAAAATTTGTAGCCAACCCATAGTGCTCTGGATTTAGCAGACAGTGAAATAAGACATGGAATATGAAGCTGCTCTATCACAGATGACACGGGACACATGACAACTCTGGAATGCTTCTGTAAGCCCAGGAGTGATCATTATATTTTCTTAAAAATTCATGACCAAAATTTATCCAATTCAAACATATCTCAAACGGCACTTTACAATGCTTGCATGTCAGCTGCCTTTACAATTTGACAGTTTTGTCGGTACTTCATTGTAATGGAGCATATAATTCCATAGGCTCCATTCAGTTATCATGACTGACTATGCTGCTTCCATTTTAGAATAAAGCATAAAGAAAAAGTGATAGCCTTGACACATTAGTTTCTTGTCCTTTGTATCTGACTCTGCTCTTAAAAGGCACATTAGGCACAAAATAAGATGAGAAAGAAACCTCTGTAGTTTTTCCTCCACTGCCCTTCTGACTTGGCATCAATTCACCACAGCTTTTGCTATTAATCTTCTACAATCTCCATAACCGTTGTTTAAAACCAAGAGTGCATTTCCCTAACTAATCAATTCTAGACTGGCTGAATCATAAAAAAAAAAAAAAAAAAAAAAAAAATCACCGATTGTGCGGTGAATGTGAAAAGTGAAGCTCTACAACAGAAACACCACCTGGTAACAAAAAACAGTAAGGAACAAGTAACAGGAGAAAGGCCAGTGCCCACTGCTTCTTGTCCGGCCACAGGACACCACTGAGAGAATCCTAGCTCCATCTTCTTTATTCCCTTCCATCAGGTATTTATACTCATTGATTAGATCCTCCCATAGTCTTATGTGCTCCAAGCTCAACTCCCAATTCTCTCAGCCTCTCCTTGTAAGACCCTGATCATCTTCATGGTCATTCACATACACTCCGTTACCTCCACATGTGTCTTGTACTGGGAGTCCAGAATGCCAGATGTGTCACAGCAGTGCTGAGTAGACAGGAATGATCACCTACCTTAACATAAGGGTAATGCTTCTACTAATGCAGCCCAAGAGGCAGTTGGCTTTCTTTACCACAAGGGCATGTTCTTGGCTCATGTTCAACCTGCTGTCCACCAGGACCCCCACCTCCTTTTCTGCAAAGCTGCTTTTCAGCCAGTCAGCCCCTAGCCTGTACAGGAGCATGAGGTTATTTCTCCCACATGCTGGACATTGCATTGTCCTTTGTCAAACTTGATGAGACTCCTGTTGGTCCATCTCTCTAGCCTGTCAGGGTCCTTCTGAACGGCAGCTCACCCATCTGCTGTATTGACCATCCCTCCCAATTTTGCATAACCTGCAAACTTGCTGAGGGTGCACTCTGTACCATCATACAGATTACATTAGATCAAGTGAATGTAGCTTAACTTTCTGGAGTCCTGTCTCTCTGCTGCTTAGAGCAATGATCTTACAATAAGAGAAACGAGATGCACCAAATTCTAGTATAGACAGGATAAGCTGTTGTTTATTATGACAGAGCTTATTGAGGCTAAACAAAATTGGGAAGCCAGATACCCAGGCAGGACTCCTCAGCAGTTTATGACACTCTACATTAGGGCCTTCAAGACCCTTTTTCTCCCTTTTTCCCCCACCCCATCATTGTCTTCACACTGATGCTCACTTGACCAAGAGGATCTGAGTGTAAGCTACCTGGCAGAAAAATCACCATGATCCTTCAAACTGGTATCTCCTGGGCCATGAATTGCATGGATTACAAGAAAGCTAACTGCAGCTGTCCTTGCTTGCGCTCATTTTAATAGCTGTGGGACTGCACACTAAGACCTCAGTAAAGCTTCCTTCTCGCAGAGACAAAAAATAGTTTGCATTACAAACACCTCCTCACTAAGTCTTTAATTTGAAAGGATCCAAAACACGACAATATTTCAAACATGCTCAGTACAAACTTTGATACAGTGACCTTACCGCAGAAGTGAGACGAGCAAGAATTTCGGCATTGGTTTCTGCTGTATCTTCTATTTTTTGATCAGGCCTTAAAAAAAATAAAATAAGATTTTATTATTTCTTTCATTCTGTTTCAACATCTTTTGGTTCCTGGAAAGCAAGGAACTATGTAGCCACAGGCAGTAATGTAAAAGGGCTTTTGAGATTCCACATTAAAATGATGACTGCAACATGACAATAATTAATTGTGTCAGTAGCGCCAGACTACACACTTTGTCCCCTGCTGTCAAGAACTCTTTTTATTGAACTAATGTAAAACAGTGAGGGAATTCTTCAAGTATAGAAATATGATGAAGAACTGAAGAATGCAGAACCCTCTTAACTCACAGTTTCTTATTTAAATGCATGTTTTGTTCTGCTAAAAGCACACTCCATCAACAGAGCAATGAGTCCTCCATCTGCCCACAGCCACTTAGGTTTGCTAAGGTGTGGAGCAACACCTACAGAATGCAAGCTCACATAGATAAAAGTAGACAATATCAAAATCATTATGAGACACATTCAGTTTGATATTAAAAATGTGAAAATAAAAAGAATACATGTAAGAAGCCATAAATTAGCAAACTAAAGCAATGGTTGAGAACACTATTGACAGGTTCTGTTGACAGTAACTCACAAGACCGAGTACTTTGAGTTTTTGCAAAAATGGGACAGCACAGGAAGAACCTTTCTAGAAACTATCACAGAAGTCTAACTGATGTGGAAAAAGCCACACAAAAGCTGCTGTGGGCAGCACAGAATAGGATTGGGTTTTTTCTTTAAAATAGTCTAATTCCCATCATTAAAACTTCTGCAAGCCTTTTGGAAGGTTTATTGACAATCAGAAGAAAGATACCAATATGAGAGGGTTATTACTATGGGAAAAAGAAAAAGCTCTTGAAGTCTTCACTTTTTATGGTTTTCAAGAAGTGTGGCATGCCAGCAAACTGAGCAGATATGCAAAACTGTAGCTGCTGTCATAAACATAAATCCCAGGTATTAGCAGAAGCTTCTATCTTTGACTAAATTATTTAATTGCTCATATGACTCATTGTGTTTACAGAGCTGACAACATATCTGTAATATGCAGCTGCTATATTATGGTTCTTACATCCAATGTCTAAAAAATTTCTTTTCCCGATTAAAAAATTAAGGTCAAAAAGCACAGGATGACACACGCATTCATTTGGGGGCATATTCAGATCAAAACAGTAATTCAGATTAGAAACCACATGTTTTCACAACTGCCTTTCCTATTCAAAGAAAAATGTGATTTAACATTTCAAGTGTTATAAACAGCCCAAAAGAAATAAATGAATGCAGTTTCATTTACAAAGATTGATTTATTCAATCTTTCTCTTTATAATTTGGAATGACATTAAAATAACTGACTTCTTTAGGTGTTTATGTTTCCCTACACATCTGGTCTCCCAGAACCAGGCTAGGACCTGATTCTTCTAAACTGGTGGCAAAAGACAGCAGTTTAGCAGACACAGCAACAGATGCAATCTATAAACCCAGAACAGCATATAGCACAGCTATTTCCATCTTCGGTCTTTATCACTTCATCTTCTACTTAAAAATACTCCCAGTATTAATCTGCATATGACCACGGAATTCTTTCAAAACCAGTAATATACTAAAAATTTTAATCAGATTTCCAGAATCAGAGAGGAAGAGTATATTGTGATTCCCAGGCTCATAGAAAAAAGTAATACAGAATGGATACTGAGGAACAAAATCAGGACAGATATCAGCCTATTTTTTTCAAAAGGGGCCAGCTAAAATCTAGTAGGGCTGGTACCAGACAGGAGCTACAAAACCCAGGCAAACAAGCCCAATACTTCTACAGCTCAGTGGGCCGTGGGCTCAGCAGTACGTTAAGCAGTGCGTTAAGCAGAGCCTGATGCAGGGATGCCTGCCCTAGATCTGCATGCAGACAGCTCAGGTCCAGTGAAATTATTACTGTACATCACACAGAAGTAACTACAGTGCTTCCCAACCCACTGATGGAAGAAGCAATGCAGATACGCCCATGGTGCTGGGCCTGGACTTCAACTGTCCAATGTAGAACTACTACATGCGTCTCTGCACTGGCTTTACAACCCACCTACAATGCCAATCAAAGATACCTGGATACCTCAGAGCTCTTTGCATTCAGCAAAATCTTTCCAGAAGATCCATAAGGCAGGAACTAAATGAACATCCTATCCCAGCTATTTGCATTAAAACTAAATTACCCCTAGAGTGTTTACTTTTCTGAAATTAATAAAATGTAAATTATTTCAGGGTAGAAGACACAGAATGTAGTGTAACACTTCTGGAAATAACATGCAATATGAAATAAACAAAAAAAAATTCCCACATTAACATGTCTTCAAATAATTTTAAAAAGAATGGGATACATTTCAATAGTCTAAGCTACTCAACACATTCTTGAAATGTTCATTGAGTTTACCAGTGCATCTGGGAATTACGTGTTGTTACAAACACCCTCATTTACAAAGAAGGAAATAGAAGCACACAAAGATCAAACACCTGATACAAAGCTATTGCAGTCACTGGAAAAGAATTTGAGAGGCATTGGACGAGAGCCTAAGTGATTGCCCAAGGTTGCAAGGAAGTTCATGGCACAGCTTTCAATACAGATCTTTTGTTTCCAGTTTATTGCAACATTCACTTATTTTCTATTCAAGTAGAATTAGCTGTGATTAACACAGGGTGTTTAATGACCCTCAGAGGTCTCCACATCAGTCCCATCTCATCTGACAACATTTACTGTGGCTCAGCTGTGGAATACACATAGCCTTCAGTTTAGTGTGAGCTGCTAATAATTTGCTGTGTCCCATCTTGTTTTCCACGGTAGATTCCCACCAATGTCGTGTTTAATGTAGGGAATTTGTCAAGGTCAAAAGGCAACAGGGAGCACTGTAAGTAGGGGAGAACGATAAGCATGTCTCAGGCTTCAGAACACTATTTACATTGTAGAACTTACTGGAGTATTATTTGGTAATACTGCTAATAACACTCAAGAAAAAATACAAATCCATCAAAAATCTCTACAGAAAGTTGAGGCCAGGTGACATTTCTTTTAACAGGGTTTCCAGAAGAACTGCTGAAGGAAATCCCGAGCTGCTACTGGCTACTCAGGTCTACAGACTCCTGGGAGAGCATATCCATGGTGCTCCACAGAGACCCACTGATGCACCCAGCAGTCCAGGCAAGCACGAGGCTGCTGCCCATCAGCTGCAGAGGAGACAGAGCTTGTCTGGCTCCCAGGACCACCAGGAGATGTCCAGTGTTGCCTTCTGGTGCAGGCAGTTGCTTCTGATTTCATAAAAAACAGGGAATCTAATTAATAAGGTAAGAATTTATTTATCCCTACGTACATATGGAATTAATGTCATCAATGCAGACGTCCTGATTTCAGCTGGGATAGAGTTTTCCTAGTAGCTGGTATAGTGCTATGTTTTGGATTCAGTATCAGAATAATGTTGATAATACACTGATGCTTTGGTTGTTGCTAAGGAATGTTTATACTAAGTCAAGGACTTTTCAGCAAGGAGGTTGGCAGTGCACAAGGAGCTGGGAGCAGACACAGCCAGGACAGCTGACCCAGACTGACCAAAGGAATATTCCATACCACATGATGTCATCCTCAGTCTATAAACTTGAGGAGGTAGCTGAGGGTCAGTGACTGCTGCTCCAGAACTGGCTGGGTATCAGTCACCAGGTGGTGAGCAATTGCATTGTGCATCACTTGTTTTATTTATTTTCATTTTCTATCCTATTAAACTTTATTTTAACCCACAAGATTTGCCTTTTTTTCTGATTTTCTCCCCGATACCACTGCAGGGAGAAGGGAGTGAGCAAATTGTGGTGTGTGGTGTTTAGCTGCCTGCCAGGTTAAACCACAACAACAGACTATGAGAAAAACTAAGATCAAAAAAATGAACACAAAAAAAGTTAAATTACAAGAAAGACTATTCTTCTAATGGTATGCAAAACAGCTTACATATTTGTGAAAAGACAAATATTAACTGCAAGGAATGGGTTTTAGAATTGCCCTCTTTTTTTTTTCCCATAAAAAATAGTATATGGGTTTATTTAACCTGGTCAGGTAACTTCAAAAAAACACCTCATCACATCTATTCCCTTTCAGGCTGTGCTTTAGCAGCATCGAACATGGAGAATTTTGAACCTGGAAAAGTTTCCTTTCCCTTTAATATCACACTCCCTTGAGAATATACCATTATTTGAAATTCAATCCCTTCTATATATATTTTTTTAAAAAGCACCCTCACAATCTGACAGGTAAAACCTCCAGAAAATAATTCTTCAGTGACAGTGTTCCCAAAAGGAATCCAGCTTCAACTAAAATTTGAATAATGTGAGCAGGAAGGAGTTGGAAATGTACATTAATGAATAATTGTTCAATTTATGTGACAGGGATCATCCTCCACTAGAAATGACAGTTGCACTGAAACGATAAAACTGCAAAGCAGACTGTAAAATAGTGGTACTCTTTGCCAAGGTCAGCATGCAGGACATTTTTAACTCAAACCTAAAAAATCTTCAATCCATTTTCCTATCCAACATCCTTCATGTAACACATCAATGTGACCTATCTGTTCTGTCTTTTTGATTCAAAGCCTTTGTACAAGTACTCATAAACCATGAAAAGTGGCCTGATTGGCAGTGATAATGAGGAAAACCCCAGTTCCCACTGAAATCCAGATGAAATCACCCTGATATTTAAGGGAGAGCCAAAGTGCTTAGCACCAGAGTAGGCTGGAAGACAAGAATTTCTACTTGCAGAAATATTCAAAGGTTTTCTCCCATATGAGTCATCTGCTTAGAGGATCACATTCAGTCCCCTGCTCTAGCCAATTTGGGGTCCCCATCACTTGGCTACACTCACTCAAGCTGACCAAATAAATGCATTTTCAACAGAATCCCCACTTCAGCACTGCCAGTTTCCGGTTAGTGAGGGCAGTCAGCAACAGGGCAGGGAATCAAGTTTCTGCCCTAAGCCATGCAGAGAAACTATTGAGTTGTGGGGTTTTTTTTCCTATCAGCTAAACATGTCTGAATTTTAGAAGCTAAGCTTGAGACAGCATACAAGGACTTTGGGCTTTGTGCTCCTTAAAAATATTTCCATTGGGCATTTATTTGAGACAAGTTTTTAAAATCTATTATGTAGAGAAGGAAAGCACTTCCAGAAGAATGTTTTTTTCTTTGACATCAAAGAGAATAAATCCTACTACTGCTAGAGTAATCGTTCTCCACAGTATAAGTACCAGGTTTGAGGCTTCATCATGCCAGCGACAATGAAAGAATTTAACCAAACTTGTCTGTCCAGGCCAGCTACTGCAGTTTTGCCAAGGCATGAAGAGTCACAAGCCTCCAGACTTCTCACTGACAGCTTTTACCTATAATCTGGCCTCTCACTGTGGCACAAATGACTATAGTTTCCTTCCAGCCGCTCTAAATAGGTAACATTTAGACCGTGGTTGTATCAGCACAGGGGGTATGATAACATCCAATAGTCAGGTGGAAGAAGAAACATATAGGAAGTGAAACTCTTAAAAGGCATATTCTGAAAAATGAACAGAAATATGAGACTACAGAGCTCTGGTGAACATGAAGTAGCAAACTAAAAGCAGGTGACTGAAGCTATCACATTTCCACCCCTCCTCTCTAGCCATCTGACAGCTGATCCTGACGCAGGACAAGGGCATCTGATCTGCTAGCTAACCAGCTCCACAGCATGACAGCTGCCAATTTTGTGCCAAAACCTCCAAATGTAAAAGCAGACCAAAAAAAAAAAAAAAAAAAAGCCACTTGCCCAGGTAATATAGCAACTTTTCTACCCACATTGACTTTCTCAGAAGAAAAGCCCATCTCTACAAAGCTTTTCAACCCTGAAAAGAAAGCTGACTCATTTACACAGCGATTTGGGGATAAACAGAGTCATTATAAGCCAGCAATTTATGAAATACTCAGGAAAAGTTGCAAACAGCTGTATATGCACACTTACAGATTACACATGTCAATCCTGGGAGGTGACAATGGCAGTAGTTGAAGTAGGAGTTTTACTCCATTCTTCCATCCTTCCTCTTTCTCAAATTCACAGAAAAGGTAGGTACATTCATCTGCTGAGAACTGGTAGAAGGCATGTGTGTCTTGAAAATAAACTTGTCTGTCCACTGTTAGAAAAAAATAACATCAGATATCCTTTAAACTATTACTGTTTAAAGACTATGTCCACCCCACATTCTATTTTGCATTTGACTTTAATGCTGACTTGCACCACCAGCCAGGACAAAAGGATTGCAAACTCAGCATAGAAGCAGTCCTGCCCTCTCATATTAACTCAGTGCATCCAAATCAGACAACCCCAAAACCACAACTTTAAGATCTCCAGGCTGCTGAAATTCAAGCATTAGGACTGCTGAGTATTTAAGCAATTTTGGAAACAGTACAGAATCACGGGATAGAAACCTTTCACTTGTCAGATTTCTAAGCATCAATTGCCATTGACTTCTAATCTGTTCTCGCTAGTAAACAAAGTTCAATAATGGGGATGTAGCTCATCATTATTGCAGTTTCTTCCCCAAATTCAGGGCTACTGGACCTGTAGATTAGAGCTGGGTAAGATAATGCACCCATACAAAAGCCATTGTCTTGCCTGGCATAACTGGGATTGCACTGGAGGATTGAAGGATAGGGTCCAAAGCTGGAAGCACAAGCTCCTGCTGGAGAGTCTTTCAACCTTTGATGAGGCTGCATGATCAGACATGCTGTCAGTGTAGCTGGAGCAGAAGAAAATCTTCAAGTATACTGTCTGTGTACATAAGCAATCTTCCATAACACCTCACCTCTTCACAAAGAGGAAAGTTAAGTGTCTAGCACCGACCCCAAGGCTGGGTATCTTGTGAGCTGAGCTACCTAAGTAGTCCCAGCTACAATGTAAAGTCCATCAGACTCCCAGAGGCTGGTTATCAATGTAATAGTCACCAACTACATAAACTGGACCTAACCCCTAAATTTGGTGGGGAACGTAGGGACAGCTGGTTAGAACCTGGCATCACAACCGTCTCAAGGAGCTGAATCTTCTCTCTCATTCCATTGTAATCTAAAACTAAGAAAAACAGAGAGCGGAAGTGGAAATCACTAATTGCTAGAGAAGGCATCTGGCAAAGCCATGATCTGCAGTGACTAAACAGCTGCGGTTTTGTAAAAAACGTAAAAGAGCTTGAGGATTAAAAAAAAATAGGCTGGAAAAGACATACACGCTGTGTGCAGCTTGGCAATAGGCAATTACATTTGCAAAAGCAAAAAGGAAAAAAACAGCCAAAACAAGAGATTCATCTTTGGTATTTATGAAGTGAAATGTCACAGAGGTGAGCGTACCAAAGAGATGGTAAAATAAACAACCGTGAAGAAAAATGGATCAATCTGCATTGTTTTTCTTTCCCGCCTTCCTCTCCCATCAAAACGTGAGTCTTATCCTACGCAGGAGAAACTGAGAGCCTTCCTCATGCTAGAAGGACTATCAAGACTGACCTGATAATATAATACCCATATCCAGCAGGAGCTGCCACACTCCAACCGCTGTAGACCTGCACTTCACAAAAGGGCACTGCTCCAAAAGCCAGTCTACCAGTTCTGATCCAACACAACTCCTCCTGAAAATAAGCAAAACATGACTTCTTACACTACAGTAATGTTAAAATGTTCTTTTATCATAAAGAGCTTTTATAAAGAACTATTAAAAGTGAATCCTTTTGTTCAGCAGGGCAAGCCTTTTGTCTAAATTACAGATTTTTGTAATCCTATTCACTTCAAGGGAGGAAATTATTCTGGCAAGTCTCAGGGGATGCCCCTAGTTACAATAGGAGAACTCATGTTAGATGAGTAAGTTCCCTTACATACCTAATTCATGTGACACACTTTACAATATGTTATAATTTTATCAATTTGTGCTGCATACAGAGAGTCATCCAAAGATGTAGAAGTGTTAAATAAAATCCAGCTTTTAGCCTCAGGATTTTTTCATTATGTACTTAATCTTGCACATTATTGGTAAACTTCTCTTTCTAAATCATAACAAAAAAAAAAGCAGTTGTGGCTTTTCTTAAATATGGATATGAATGAATGGTGCTATAATAGAGACCTGTATACTATGGCATAATTGAAAATAGGAGGAAGCATTTATACTGTAATGCAACACAAATGGAAAATTATTTCATTACAGAAATATTCCATAAATTACATGCAAAAATCACTGTGTAACTAAATCTTAGGAATCCAATTAATCTCTTTTATAACTCCAGACCAGGGCTGAATTTAATACACTTTCTTTTCAACAACATAACAGACAAACACAATTGTATATGAAATCATAAGAAATTAAATTAATGCACATACAACCAAACCACTGCTTCTTTCTGAAAACTGACAAAGTAACATAAGAAAATACATTAAAATACAGGAGGTTTTAAAGTTTTTTTTAATATTTTTGGTTCTTAGTAATTCACACAAAATCTGACTCTCAGAATTTATTCACTTGTCAAACCAGGGCATAGACAAATACAAATAAAACCCATCCAGTTGATTAAAGAAAATGATCTCAGGTTACCTGCAAATGCCAGTGAGGTACACCCTGTCTTTAATCAGGTCAGATGCTTGTAGAGTAAAAATATTCCTGAGAGCTCTCCCAGCACAGGAAGAACTTTCTCCATAAATCTGAATGAAAAGAGAAATTGAAAACTGTGACAAACAGGGATTTCCTCCTGCTGTAGTAAATTGCCTTGGCACTGCCCAGTCCCCTCCTGCTGAGCAATGCCTTCTCCCCAGCTAAACGACGAGCAAGCAGTCAAAGCCTCATAGGAAATGCACCCCAACTTCTGTCATACCCATTAGTATCATGGGTCACAGAGACCCTTTTGGGCTGGACTATTTTTACATTTGCTGCCTTAGAAAAGCAGAGATTTTACAATCCGTGAGCTTTAACTTTGAACAACAGATGAGTTCAAATGAAAATAAGTGTTTTTCTAGTGAAGCAAGATGACTATATTAACCATTGCAAGACCACACAAATACAGTTAAACATTTTTCCATTTGTATTCGAGTTAAATTATTTAACACAAGCCTAATACATACACCATTTCATAGTTTTTTTCTTTTTGTTCAGAAACTTTGGAGGTATGCTATGATAGCTCCAGGTCAGTTCATCCACACCTTGCCAGGAGGGTGTGGTGTTCCAGAATGGACACACCTCTGACTTCCCCCATCCCTGATTCCTACCTTATACTTCAAGCCTGCAGATGTGTCTGTCAAAAAAGGACCCAACTACAACTTCCATAAAACCACTTTTCCATCTGGAATCTCTATAACTCCCTACTGATTAATTTAACTCGGGCTCCTGTTGTGATGTTTCCTCACTGTCCCAGTAAAACACATCAATAATACAAATAACTAACTTGAAAGAAAAACAACGCTGTGGATTCACCTTTTTTGTTTGTTTGTTTCCTATGTTTCCTATGTTTGGGAATCTTTCAAGGAATATAAAATTGTCCTGAGACAATAAAGTCTTATGAGATGCAAAAATATAGCTCTCAAATATTGCAAAACTAATCCAAATGGTGGCAATCATTTAAACAGCTGGGAAGCATGTGCACATTGTAATTCACAATGATTCAGTTTGCAAATTGAGTAATAGAAGCAGACAATTTCTAACACACACAAATGATAACTTGTTAGCTAGGTTTAACTGCAGGCCACATTCATAAGTGTCTTCAAAGCTATCATTAAGAGGTTGAACCAAAGCAAAATGATTCCTAACATGTTGTTCAACGAAACAGAATTAAAAAGGAAGCTTGAAAAGTACCTTGTTTGAAGGAGTTTCCAAATAGGGATTTGAAATTCTTCTAGACAGGGTCTGTAAGACAATTTGGTAAAGCTTTAGTTTTGTTCTGGTGTTTGAAAGAAAAAAAAAGAAAAGTATCAGCAATCTAGGTTTTTTAGCTATTGAAATCTAAATAAAAAGAATTTATCAAGTCATCTAAGTAGTCTAACTGAAGTCTCCAATTTTTTATTTTTTCGAAAAGTTTTGGTAAACTCAGTTCTGTGCTGTTTACTACTTTTATTCTCTATCTGGAAAATGTGAGCAATGAGGAGGCAAAGTCTCTAGACAATACACAATTATTTTGGTCAGGAAAGACCAGAAATGACTGTGAAGAATTTCAAGATAAACTTTAAAAAAGCTAGATGAAAAGACAGTATTGTTATGAACTCAACACTAAAAGCAGCATGTACTAGAGGGAGAAAATGTAATTACACATGCTCTAATACCTCTTAAAGCAAAGCTTATCAATTCAGTAAAGACACCTCAGGGTCACAGAACTCTTCTCAAGGAAGACCACTCTTCTAAATTAAATTCTTAACTGTAGTTTGAAAAAGTATAAGGATAAATGAGGAAGAAAAAGGTGACCAGCAGGGAGGTAACACTGCTCTAATATAGACCAGCATTATCTCTGCCATGCCACATACTGCACTGGTAACAGCATCTCCAAAAATGGACACTCCAATGTTAGAGGGGATTCAGACAATAGTAATAGGAATAATAAAGGATTTGGATAAATTTTAATATGAGAAGAGACAGAAAATACTGTGATTATTTACCTTACAAAGGAGAGATTACAGGAGACATAATGCAACTATACAAAAATAATGAAATGGTACAGAGAAAGACAGACTTTCTCTGCTCTTTTTTATGTAACATGAGAATAACCAATCACTCAATGAAGTCAGAGAGGGTTCATACTTGAGGACATAGGGAGGAAAACCACATATAACTCTTCACGGCAGGGAAATGTGAATGCCAAAACCTTACTGTTGATCAATAAAGACTGAGGATTTAAAGTTATAAAATTATCAGTTAGCCAGAACTCTAGAAGGCAGATAGAGTTCTGGCTCTACAAGGGTGAAGTTACCCCACCATCATACTTCCATATTGTGTCAGTGTTAAAAGACAAGATATTGTCTACTCTGATGCTTACTGTCAACTTCTATCTTAATACAAGCCACACAAGAGACAAATAAACGTTACCTAAAAGAAGCCTGGAAGGGGAACAAAAAATGTGCAGGTGCACTGGCAGCAAAATGGGAGCCAATGCAGGCAACAGAATTAATTCCTCACTTTGAGAAGGATCCAATTCACACTTTGTATACTGTAATCATAAAAAAATCATCCTCCACAGCACATAAGAATTAGAGAACCGATATTTCAGTTATGCCACCTGCTTTTTCCCCCACCTGTACTCTTGTTACTGTATTTTTAGAAAGAGAAGGGAAGCAACAAGAAATTGCAGAAGCACATAATGCTGTTTACCCTTCCATGCGCATCACAAATGTTAGTGTAGTTCCACGCATAACAGTAGGTCCATATGGAAATACTATAACATAAAAGCTTAGTTCCCCTCACCCATATCCAACAAACATGCTGTAGAGTGTATAACATTGTCTCAGATCCCACTTACTCTTCCTAGCCAGCACGTCATTAACACCTCAGTTCTGCGGCAGCCCTTCATACCAATGCTTCACTTGGTTTTTATCCAAGTCTTTCATTCAACCAGCCTCACTCCCTGCAGCAGCACAGTTGAAGCTTGTACATTGATTTTCCCTCTCCCCACTCCATTCCCAGGCTGGGGCTAATGACATTATCATCAGCAAACTAATTGAGAGGGGCTGGTGAAAACTGCAGCCCCTGGCATGGCACCGGCCAGGTCTCTGGCACTCACGACAGCTGAGCATCAGCCAGGGCAGGATGCAGTCACATGGCAGCATAAGACCGAACTCAGTGAAGCAAGACTGGAAGTAAAGTTACAATGTCTCAGTAAGTTAAACCAGCTCTCAGAGGGTTCAGAAAGCTCCAGAGGCAACATGAAAGCAAAGACTGGATAAGACAGTTGGGAGGAGGGAAGAGGAGAAGGAGGGCAGAGGGAGGCTGAAGCAGAGGTCTCATGTTAGGCAGCAGGGAGCCAAATCAGCTCAGCAACCGGGGGGACCCCACAAAACAGGATCAAGCCAGCTGCAGGTGCCCTGGATGCAATGCCCTCCCAGTAACATCTTGGGCTGTGGTTATTCCTTCTGGGTTGCTTTAGGTGAAGCTGGTACTCTGGCACTTTGGCTTATGACAACAGATATGGAGCAGGGACTGGGTCAAAATATCCCACCCTCCAGGGACTGTGGCCTCAGCCACCATGACAACTGGTGTTGCTTAGGCAGCACATCAACACTAATTATTTCATATGAAGTGAAAAAAAAGCACCAAGCAGTAAAATTTCCATTTTCAACTCAAAACAAAACATTTTATTTGGCTGCACTTGCTAACCCACCCCACACAACAGCGCACACACACACATATAGGAAAAGAAGGAGGAGGTTCATAAGACCACAGACAAAACGTCTGTGATGGAAGCATCCCCTTTCCTCCAGACAACAGAAGACCTGGCTTTAATTCCCGCTTCAGGAAAACTGAACTCATGTTGCCCACTTTGGCACGTGCCTGGCTGTCGGATGACGGCTGGAGCTATGAATTACTTCTAAGGAATCTGCAAAAGATGACTAAGGCTGAAATCTAGTAGAGTGGGGGGAAAAAAAAAAAAAGAAGGGTCTTCTAGTTTGCCTTTCAAATCACACAGTGCTAGCTCTGCAGCAGGGGAGGGAGAAGGAATTCACAGCCCTGAAATGGGAGAAGGGATGACAGGACAACAGCTTCAGTTGGTGACAACATGAACCTGTTTCAGCTAGGAGCAAGCGTGAAACATCAGAGAGCCCAGGAGAGTATATTCATGCATGTCATGCAGGAATCTACACACACAAAATTTCTACAAATACAGGAAAATGCAAATGGCATTCAAGAAAATAAAAGTGGAAGTGGCATTCTGGACTAGAAAAAAAAAATAATCTTTCCTGTTGATGCTATTGCAGCCTGTGTAATGTTGAAATGTTCACTGCAGTTAGACTGAAATTCATATCAAATTTTAGGAGTTTACATCCTTGCTTTTTTTTTTTAATCTCATCTCAATAAATATTTAGCTAGGACAAAATCTTACATCTTGTGTTACTGAGCGTAACTCTGCTCAACAGACTCTAGTTTGGCTGTTAGGGACAAACTGGGCAGTCACCTTCCAGACAGAGGAAAAAGGAGTGGATGGGAGGTCTACGCTTTGTTTGAAAACTCCAACTATTAGACTGCCATTTGGGGGAAGCATCATTCCACCCTGAAGGTATTTGGTAAATAAAAGATACCCCTCCCAAATTATTTTGAGACACACACCCCTCAATTCAAAATACATTTGCAAATAACTCTAAGAATGAGCCAAAATGTGCTTTTAAAGCAAATTCATTAGTCATCAAGCAAACAACTCATCTCTCATGAAAATCACCTTGGAACAGCTGTTGCAGCCCATGCCAAGTACTGCTTTTCAGGCACTGCTACCTCAGCTTCTCCCCATGCCGCTTCACCAGCTTGAGGAGAAGCTTTGCCAAACCATGTGTCAGAGAAAAGATGGGGATAGAATCAGAGAATCATTGGAAAAGACCTTTAAGATAACTGAGTCCAACCGTAAACCTAACACTGCCAAGTCCACCTCTAAAACACATCCCTAAGCATGACATAAAGACAGCTTTTAAATACCTCCAGGGATGGTGACTCCACCACTTTCCTGGGCAGCCTGTTCCAATGCCTGACAACCCTTTCAGTGAAGAAGTTTTCCCTAATATCCAATTTAAACCTCCCCTGGCATAACTTGAGGCCACTTCCTCTTGCCCTATCACTTGCTACTTTGGAAAAGAGACAGGCACCCACCTCGCTACAACCTCCTTTCGGATAGTTGTAGAGGGTGAGAAGGTCTCCTCAGCCTCCTCCAGGCTAAACAGCCCCTGTTCCCTCAGCTGCTTCTCATAAGAACTGTACTCAAGACCCTTCACCAGTTTTGTTTCTCTTCCTGTGGCAGCACATATGGTCCTGGGACAGGAAACCATACAAGAAGTAGATCCAGAGTGCTCGATGTCCTCTGGGAGGGCTCTCCCATTACACATGAGTAAGTGTGCATAGGTGGCTTCAGGTTCCCTGCTAGGGATACAGGAAGAAAGAGGCAGGGAGCTGGTGCCTTGGGTTGGGTGATCAGCAGCGTGAAGTATGAACATGGCACAAGGATAGCATCCCTGCTTGGGGACACAACTTGCATGTGACAGAAGAGGATATTTGGGATAGGTGGCCCAGGAAAAGGTTTTGGAATAGGACTGCTAGGATCCAAGCCTGCATACACCATGGATAATTTAGCTGAAATTGGGAAAAATTATAAAGAAGTTTACTGTGCTATTTAAAACTGCTAGAAATATGAGGTGTAGGGCAATGGTGTTTAAAGAATTGGAGGACTAGAATAAAGTGACCAGGAAGTAATTTAAAACAACCAGAAGGAAATACTTTTTTACAATCCATATGACCAGCTCCTGAAATCATTAGCCAAAGAATCAAATACTCCAGCTAGACTTTCAGAAGCAGTAGCTAATTCAATGTCTGATACTACTAAGCAACATTTATATCTGGGTTTAAATTAGTAGTGCCTCAACAGGACACGTATTTTGAAGCATGTGGAGCATCTCTGCCATTATTTAAAGCTAAGCATGCAAAGACATTGATGATAATATTTTACTATATGAGCACAAACTGATTTTTGAAAGGTCTGGAAAGAAATTCCACCACAACATTCTACACAACAAAAAAGTGTACTAATGAAGGCGCAGCTTGGTCTCCATTGGAAAGATCAAGGCTTACCTTACTATGAGATGCCAAGTTAGTTCTTTACTCAGCAGAGTATTGAACTGGCTCCTCTATAGCAACTCCCTATGTGTTTACTACAATCTGGTTAATGTTCTAATCAAGGGCTAAAGATACTGTGGAGCATGTTTTCAGTCATACCTTTTGGATATAAATTCGAATATCCTCCACATTTTTAGATCTGTGATTTTCCTTTGGCCTCATACCAGCTTCATAGGATGACTTGCCTACAAGTTGCTTGTTCTTTGCCTCCTGCCCAAGCTGTTCCAACAACTGCTGGTATTTCTGCCATTGCCAGCACTGCAGTCACAGTAGCATCAGCAGTGATCCACACATCTGCTAGCAATTTAATCTCCATCAATGCTCAGAAAGAAACAAAGCAAGAGTGCTTCGAGCTCCAGTTCAAGTGTTTTGCTCAGCTGGGATTTAGTACAGCGGTAGAAGCCAGCAACCTGTCTACACTAGAAGTCACATTGTAACACTACAGAAGAGGCCTAATTTCTATAAATTGTAGGAAAATAATAATTTCAAATATGGGATGCAAATGTTTTGCCTTTCTTCTAAGAGCTTCTGATATTCCTCTGCAGTTAACAACAAAACAAACAAACAAAAAAAAAGCTTTGGCAAAGATAGGGAAGAATTTTTTTTTTATTAATCAAGATTGTTCTTTTTAAAATTAAAATTAAAAGAAATGAGAAAAGGCAGAATCAGAGTTCTTCCTCCCAGAAAATTATTTAAGTTTCCACTCCAAGTTTTTCAAATAACTAGGTTTTTAACTGTGTGTGTTACCAAAAAATCGAGCATAATGCCACATTGACTTTGCAATGTACAAAATTCACCTGTTTTCTGTTTACAACACACTCATTAGTATCTGTTTGATCAGAGCTTAATTTGCAAATATGCCCATGATCAAAACCACACTGCTGGGCAGTTCTAGGAACATTTTTGCATACAAATGAAAGAAAACAATTGTTCATAGTTTCAGGGCACTATCACTATGTCCCTAAAAATTCAGTATAGCACTTGGGCATTTCAAATTGGATTACTCTGTATGCTTAAAATTAAGCAAATGCTTCTAGTGCTGTGCTCTATTAGGGCTTATTCCCTAAATATAAATAACATGGGAAAAAAAATCATCTCATTTTGAAATGCATGTGGAGTAGCAAAGACTACCTGGTAATGAGATCATTTCTATTCCCTGACAGGGGGATTTCTGCAACTACTCAACACCTGAATCCTAAATTGGCTAATGTGACCACAAAGGACTTTATATATTCAGACAGATTTCCAACAAGCATTTAAGCATCCAAGCCTAAAATAACACTTTCACAAGTATTCATGCTGGAAACTTCCAACCGTGTGAGACAGTGTATGGAAAACGACTGCAAATAAAGCTGAATCCAAATTCACTCTCAAAACCAATCTGTTTGTGCTTTTCTTTCTTTACTAATCATTCAATTCTAACAATACAGTGGCTCAGGAAAAATTTTAAAAATCTACCAAGGGTATTTACTTAATTTCCCTCAGGTTTCTCTCCCACTCCCTGCACAAATCAAAAAGTAATTATTTTTTTTCCTAGACAGATTTCTTTCTCTCATTACAAACCATGACAATGATAATGCCATAACAGCAAGAGAAACCACTGCAACTGTTACAACTGAAGGAAGCCTCTGTTTGGGTTTTTTTTTCTTCAAAAAGGTTTGCTGGAGTTACTAAAAGCAACCAGCTACAATAATTAGAGAATTTCCACTCCAGCCCTGATCTGAACATGAATCTTGGAACAAAGCTGAGCTGTACCTGCCCGACACACCCTCCTCAACCTGCAACACAAGGCGGCAGCAATTTCTGCAGGACTAAATGCTCATTTATTCCCCGTGCTTAGTCATGCCAGGCAAGCGGTGGGGGCAGGGGAAGAAAATTACTGAACAATTTAACTTATCACTTTGCCACCTTCAAATTTTTGCATTTCACATCTCTTGCTACTGTCTAAATTATGGGGGTTTAAAACAGAAATAAGATATAGGTGCTGTGCTTAGCATCTGAAATGCTATCGTTGTTTAAGGGTGGCTGGATATAGAGAGAGTGCTGTCATGAATCCCAATCCGTTTCCATGTGGCAGCAGATTTTTCCTCGTGGTTGCTAAGGCACAGCAAGCAGAGTTGGTTGGGAAGCTAGCTGACTTTCAGCAGATATCATTCATATGAAACCGTACAATATGCCTGACTTTCTGCCAAATAATATTCACAACAAACAACCTTCTCCCACCGTTCCTCTTGAAACCTGCTGTCAGAATTCATGGATAACAAAGAACAAGTATTATAATGGAACAGTTCTCTCCATTAATACTTATTTAAGATTAAATATTAAACTCTTTATAAAGGATCTTATTTATAAAGTAAAGACATTCCCCTGATAATCTTAAACTTCATATGCTTAGGTGTAGCATAAAAAGATCAAAAGCTGTAAAAAAGAGAAACCTGTATTCAGCAGAGCTCACAATGTAGGATTCCCAGGTGAGCCTGTAAAGCTCTCTGGAGGCACCAAATGGGTCATTAGTGAAAGGAAACCGAAGAGTGTATTCTCACCTGCTTTCTGTATAACAAGAACTTGCAATGAATCTCAATAAGTTATTTCACAAAACAGAAACCCGCTGCTTATGGTTCATTCACACCTGCCCCAAAACAGAAAGGGAGCTGTGAAGAAAATGGCAGCTCTTTATAAAGACAGGTGATGCTCTTTAGGTTTAAAGACTCTTTTGAGATGGTGACAGTCAGGAAAGCAAGGCATTTAGTATTTTCCACTACCTACCAAACTAAATAGGGCTGAATGGGCTTATACTTGGAACAAAATTCCTTTTTTTTTTTTTAGTTAATCTGGCATAAACTAGCCACTTTTAAAGTCTCCATAGCCTAGCAAGGAGCGTAATTTAGTGCACAAGAGCAAATTTTATTTGAAATACCCTTGCCTTTACCCAAAAGGAGTTAAGAATAGAAAAAAGTATTACAGAAGAAAATATGGCAGGACTGGCTGGTTGCTCTCCCCCCTCTTCCCCAGCCCTATCATTGGAGAAAAGCCATGGATAAATTCAGCTTTGGGAAGGCACCAATACAGGCCTAAACATCCTCTGTATGTACCCTGTGCTGTAGCATCCTGACACTGAAACCAACTCAGTTTTAGAGAAAGGCAGGACTGGTGAACTGGCAAAGAGGATGCCTAGGTTAGAGAAACTTTCCATTCCTTAAAAATATATGACCACCGCTCTCCTGCTAATGATGCCTTTCCACAACCAAATTAAAGTACCATAAAATGAGGCTGCTGAAAGCAGATTGTGTCTTTCCCCCACCCATAGCTGCACCTTCCCATCCCCACCGCTCTTCTGCTTTGTAGAGTCATGTGTGGGTGTAAAGCCACATCCTGAACCAACCTCAAGGACCAACAGCTTTGAACCAGCTTGTTAAATAATGATTCATTTTAACCCTGATTATTTCCCTCCACCAGGGCACTGGGGAGCTGTACAAGCACCATCATTCACCAGGCGGGTGACAGGGGCACAGGCCAGAGCAGTGGGACACAGAGGAAGCATGCATTTTTGCTGAATTGAGATAATCCAAGGAATGATGGCATAAAACACATTTAATAAACCCTCAGTGTCTCTGTCAACATAAAAAGTTAACTACACTCACAAAAATGACAAGACAAAATGCAAATGTATCAGTAATGGGGAAGTTCACCTACCACCTTCATATTCATGTAAGTGCATCAGTTTAAGTAAAACAGAAATTCCACCTCATTTAACTTCATAGATCAATTGTAGACTGCATGTTCTACAGCCATAGTTAACAATATAGAAGCAGAGCTTAAGCTGGTTTTTTCTTCTCTTTGTTAGAAAAATATTATAGATGTTTTTAACTCATATGCGGATACAATGTTTGCAGTGAGAGTTCATTAAATATGAAAATAAGAAAGAATCCGAATTTTACTGCTTTTTATCATCCTTTATAAAACATTTAAATAGGCAGAGTACACTTAACTGACTATTCCTATTCCTTCATTAATCTAACTTTATTGCTCTAGTTTGCCATTTCAGCCATACCTTTCCTAATTCTATGTTAAAAGCTTCCCAGTGCATTTCACTCCTCCTGGCTGTCAGCAACATTTCATCCTCCCTTTTTTTTCAGTACAAAATAGACACTGTACAGACTGTCACCATGAAAACTTCCCAATATTGCTGCATTTATTTATTTTTAAACTCAGCATCTAATAAATACAGTAGATTGTCTTTGTAATCTACCATCATGTTACTGGCCACCAGCATCTTGTTTGGTTTTGATCTGGAGAGCAGTGCACAAGAGCAGGTGGGTGTTTTTTTGGGGATTATTAAAGTTTTATGCAACAATTAATATTTCTAATGATGCAAGTTATAATTTCATATCACATTATTTTGAGCTTTCAAAAGAATTCAAACCAGATATTTCATACTATAAATAGAAAGATGTTCCCAGTGGCAGGTTACCATTCTTTTTCAAATAGATCTAAATGAAGACATCAACAAAACAGTGAAAAGAAAGATCAGGAGTAGGAAAATGCAGCTTTCCAAAGTACCTCTCGTGGCACATTTCTTGTGCTGCCAGCCAAATACCTTCTCATGACACGTTTCCAAATAAAAAAGCAAGCAAGATGGCACATCAACTTGGCAAAGACATTCTGCAAGTCAGGCAGCCTGACTCACAAGCCTGCACTACTAAAAGGAAATTCTGTGTGTCAAACACAAGAACTAATGCCCAGGCTGTGTAATCTCCTTCCTGGAGTTTTTGTAACTTGACCAGACCAGGCCCTGCACAACTGCTCTGGCTTTCAATTCAGCCCTGCTTGGAACAGAGACTGGATCAAACAATCTCTGGTAGGTCATTTCAAACCCAAATTATTCTGTTCTTCTGTCCTACTCCAATAATCCCAGGCACAACTTAATTCTGCTTCTCCTACCAGCTGTATCAGGCATGGGAAAATCTGTGCAGGTGCAGAGCAACCCGAAACACTTTTCTAGGAGCATCGTGTGTTTGAAAAAGGCTCTTGAATTCACATATTTTCATGTTAGCCTTTCACCAAAACTTCTCCCCGTCACTTTAGCCAATGTGCCACGTCTCAGCAGCTCAGGGGCTGATGTACCTCTGCTGTCAGCATCACTGCAGATAATACTGGTGCCAGAACGTGGCCTTCAGCAACCTACATTTGTCAGAGATTAATAAAAATTTTAAAGCAGACAATCAGTTGAACAAGTGATTCATCTCACCTGTCACTACCTACCACCCATCTTGCAGGTGTAAGTTCAAATGCTTCCTCTCTGGTGTCAGGCAAAATGAGCATCGTTAGGGACTTGATTTTCCCTCAGTGCAAGCTTAGGAGCCTTCTTGTGAACTGCCCCCATGACCCTGCTGCAAAAATGCTCACCTCTACTGAAGAATTCTAACAAACAGCAGAAGTGAAAATATATCCAATATTCCTGCAGCAGGAAAAAAACTTCAAACATTAGCAAATATTCATCAGCTTTGAATGATGCTGACAATAAATAGCAAAAAATGTCAATGCAAAGTATATATATTATGGAATAAGAAAATACATTAAAATCTTAATTTATTCAGAAGCAATATGCAAATAAAGAACACATTTTATAGATTTCAATAACTACAGCATATTTAATATTTTAAGTACAAAAAGACAAAGTTAAAATTCAGTGCTTTGACTATGATTTATGAAAATACCTCACAGTAAATTGCATCAGTTTAGTTTACTATTTGAAAAATGCCTATATTTCTGGCAACTTTTTTTTAATGAACTGCATACAAATACTCTGTTAATTGCTTTACAAATGTGCAAAGGCACATTTTAATGTCCCTGTTCTTTGAAGTCGCTGGTCTCAGAGAGCTCCAAGCTTATCACTGCCTACACAAAAGGTAGGTGACAGTTATTCCTTTCAGGTACAAGACATGAAAATTCTTTACTCTTTGTTTCTGATAAACTGATTTTTCTGATTTTGCAGAGATCAACTGACCTACTGGACAAAGCACCAGAAAGTTCAGTGTACCTCACTTTTATTCCTGAACCTAATGTAGCGACCTTCAGCAAATCATTTCACTTCCGGTGCAATGGGAACAACCATGACCACTCTGCTCTGCAAAGCACTTTAAGACCTACTGGTAAAGATCAGCTAAGGGCTAGGAGCACTCAAGCTCTCTGCCAGGGTAGCCCCACTCTTAAGTTCAAAAGCCTAGAGGACATTTAAAACAACAAATCATTAATAAAACTGTTGACTTTTGCTTTTCTTGCTTCTGAGGTTTCCAGAGAGTAGGAGCAGTCTCTGAGCTGAGTGAACAAGTGCTCGTTAAAGAAGCTTGCAGTGCAGTCTTAACAGTTTGAAAATCTGCAGCGCCGTTGTTTGTGTTGGCAGCACTCTGTTACGTGACCTCTTGGGAACAATATTAACATCACTGACAGTAGCACTTGGCACAAGCCAGTGCCAACCTATTATACCACGGACTGGATAGTGGGAGTTCTTAACCACTTCCAGAAAAACAGCTGTAATTTACTTGTTTTATGGAAAAACTATTAAAGTTTAACTATTTTAGTTTCATGAAGCAGTCAAGGCCTCCCTGTACAAAGAGCTTTAAAAGCACTCAATATGTGAGGAAAGAAAAATAATTGTTCCCTTGGATCACACAAGCAATTCCTTGGCAAAGCAGATCCAAGAACTTGTCACCTGCTCTCAAAAGAGCCTCAACACTACTTGGAGCTCTGCTATTGGCACCTTCAAACAGTCTACAGAATGGGATTACACTGACCATGATCACATCTTATTTGTGCTTGAAAACCTTTGGTCTGGCTCTTGGAACAGGAACAAATGAAAACTCAAGTGCACTCCATCTCCAAATGGAGATTTGTTACTACAGAGATGGGAAGGGACTTGAAAAACAAGGCAGTTCAAAATTCTCTGCTGATGTGCCAGAAACTACTGCACACTTATCATTCGATCATGATTACTTAGCAGATAGAGTAGCACAGGAAGTAGTGTGCAATAACCATTAAATATGGAGTAGGACCAGAACCTGAACAGGACTTTAGCGTATACAACCAACCAATAAAATCAGCTTAAGTGCATTAAGCTTTCATTAGACTGAGAAGTCATAGAATCAGAAAATGTCATAGATGGAAGACACGGAAGAGTCTTGTATTTTTTGGACATGGAAAAACAGCTAAAATGCCAAGTACCTAACAGATATAGGTTTTACTTAGTACAATAAGATCATAATAAAACAATATAAATTACTTATCTTATGCAGATTAAGCTATTAAGAAAGTAAAAAATGGACTCAGCACCCCCATAAGGTCACAGAGACAGTTCAGACATCTTTAGATAGGAACCTCCTTCATGAACATAGGTCGAACAAAAGAAGAACATGGTCTTTGAAGTTAGGCAAGACTGTACACTTGCAAACCAGAAGGTCAGTCATATGTTGGGCTGCATCAAAAAGAGTATAGCGAGTAGGTTGAGGTAGGTGATTCTGCCCCTCTAGTCCACTCTGGTGAGACCCCACTGTGTGAGTACTGTGTCCAGCTCTGGAGTCCTCAGTACAGGAAAGACATGGACCTGTTGAAGAGGGTCCAGAGGAGGCCACAAAAATGATCAGAGGGATTGAATATCTCTCCTATGAACACAGGCTGAGAGAGTTGGGGTTGTTTAGCCTGGAGAAGGCTCCACGGAGATCTTATTGCAGCCTTTCAGTACTTAAAAGGAGCCTTTAAGAAAGATTGGGACAGACTTCTTAGCAGGGCCTGTTGACATAGGACAAGGGGTAATGGTTTTAAATTAAAAGAGGAGAGATTCTGGTCAGACATGAGGAAGAAATTTTTAACAATGAGGATGGTGAAACACTGGCCCAGGTTGCCCAGAGAGGTGGTAGATGCCCCATCCCTGGAGACATTCCAGGCCAGGCTGGACAGGGCTCTAAGCAACCTTGATCTAGCTGAAGGTGTCCCTGCTCATTGCAGGGGGGTTTGACTAGATGATCTTTGGAGGTCCCTTCCAACCCCAACTGTTCTAAGATTCTGCCCTAGAGAGACAGATTTACTTATTTACTTACTGGTATTTTTCACTCTTAATTTTAATTACCTGCCTTTCTTCTGGTATATATCTTTATTTTCATTCTTTTTTCAAATAACAATTGTTTGCACGCATTTGATATTACTAAAGCATGTGGGCATGTTGTGTTATTCTGAATTTACTTGCTACAAATTTACTCACTCTAAAGTTGAGTCTAGAAGTCCTCCTTTCTATTGCTGTGGAAGTCAGATCCCTCTGAGTGAGGGCTGGGGGGTTCTTTATCTCTTGAGATTTTCCAGCTGGCACCAGTGAGTTTTCTCATTTTGATCTACAGGATTGAAGGGTATAAACTTCCTCCAACAAGAGACATTTGAAAATGTCATTAATAGAATTGGTCCTTATAAGGGTTCTCCTCACTTATTTTCAAGACAGCATGGACAAGATCAGACAAGGCCTGTACAGGTGATCCTGCACCTCTCCTCAGTCTTAGAGTACAGATGTTCAACCAAACTTAGTTTAAGCAAAAAATCACAAAATTTGACCAGCTACTCCTGTGAGATTAATGCCCTCTCTGATGATACCACACTCAAATTCATAGAAGAAGTACTAAACTGTGTTGCACTAAACCTTTGTGGAGAGAGTATATATGAAAAAAATAGGAAGCCTAAATAAATAAACAAATGAATAAATAAATAGATCTTCCTTCAGTTGGTTCCACATCTTGACCCACATGTGGTCATTAATCCTGGTAATTCCCAGCCCTCAGTAAAAAACTGTCCAGCAAAATAAGATCTAGTACTTAAAGCACAGAGTTCCCATTCCTTTGTTTCCTTCCTTAAATGCCTTATGAGGCTTTTAAACAAGTATAAAGGCACTTTTTTTTTTTCCTTTATAAAAAAAGGTTAAAAAACCCCATAATTTCAGAGTCACACAGAATCACAGAACATTAGGAATTGGAAGGGACCTCAAAAGATCATCTAGTCCAATCCCTCTGTCAGTGCAGGAACACCTAGATGAGAGTCAAAGGATTAGATTTTTTCTGGTTTTACATCTGATTAAATTATCTTAATTAATTAACCTTTAACTGCATTTACAACTATTATCTAGTTCTGCATCCCAACACCATATGATGTCTATAACCTAGTCAATCTTATTCCCATATTCAAGGTACATTAAAAAAAAAAAAGAAGAATGCTAAAGTCTAAATCCATATGAAAAACATGTGAACACGTGTGCAGTGAATAAAAAGAAGTCCATAGAATCACAGCAGTGCAAGGTTCAGAGGTGAACTGTAAGTTATGAAATTGAACATACATAACTCTGTCAGATGAGTCCCTTGCCAAAGAGATTGAATTCTCTATGATTTCAACAAGACCTCTGTAAATCAGGCGCTGCAACAAGGATTACTCCTCCAAGGGAAGTGTTTGGGGGTTACTTATCTCACTGTGGAACAGGTCAGACATCCACCAGATATGGGGATAGTCCAGAAAATATGTATCATAAGATCATGTTAAGGGTTTAACTGTAGTTGGTACAGTCCAGTGAAACTCTATTAAGCAGCCTTCCTACTCAACTGATTATAAGCTTTTGTTTTAAAACAGAAGTCTCTTGCCTTGAAAGTTGTGGTTGATCTTTCCAAGGCTGTTTCAAAATGTCCATGAGGCAGTAACCACAGCCTGCACCTGCACAATCTGCAATAACAACCCAGATGAGTATCTCATCCTTCACTGAGGACAGCAGTGGTAGCACTGTAACTATTTTTAACGAAATACGCATTAGAACACGTAAGAGAGAAGCAGAAGGACACAATGTGAACATAAGCACGCTTATCAGTTACGTGACCCAGGGCATATAAAAGAAAAGTAGAATAGCCTCTGCATTACTCACAGCCGCAGTATAACTGAGCGTATCCTGAACAAAGCAACCTCAAAGAGCCAGCAGAACTGTCTGCTGATGCTGTAGTACAATCAGAGGAAAGGACTTGCATATCGCTGCCTTTCTGTGGGGTCACATTTCCACCACCTGAGGACAGTCAGGCCTGGCAGCCAGAGCCAGTGAAAGTACACTTGAGGAGCTTCTGACCCTCAGACTAAGCAGCAGCTCACGCATTCCCTGTAGTGCTTGGAGTTGCATCCTCCTTGCCCCACCACACACACCATGACTCTCCCAGGATCCTCCTTTATATGTCCATCTAAAACAGCAATGCTGAACTGAGCCACCTTCTTCTGCTTCACCACATTGAGTCTTCACTCCAAGATTCTTAAAGGGCTGCTTTGTCCCATGGAAATAAAAGGACCATGGGTAGAGACTGACCACATTTTTCCAGCTCTAGGGGCAAGAGAATAATCTTTCTTCCTCTTTAATTTTCTGCATGGTAGCCAATGCTTGCAACATTGATCACTTCAATACACTATTATCCTCCTTCCATTTGCCCACAGTATCCTGGTTACCAACCCATCCAGATTTAAAAGTCAGTAATAAATATAATTTTAAGTCAGCAAATGCTTTCTGACATATGCAAAAGCAGTAGGTTAGAGAGAGGAGAGTGGGAGAGAGATGGGGAGCTGCTGCCTTTAAAAGCCAGTTCAAACAATATGCCCATGGAAGATGCTAATTAGTCAGAGAATTTAGACTGAAATCAGAGAAGCAAAGTGATCCACTGGATTAATACACTGTAGTATTCCTTACTGCAGTGACTGAGCTGCCCCAGAGCCTAGTAGAGATAATCTACCTGTGTTTCTATAAACACTAACAAAAACCAAGATGTCATTGACACCCTAACAGTCTGCTGTGACACTCAGTCTGCCCTCATCAGTTTACTAAGGAAGCCTGGGTCAGCCTGGATGTCCTACCAAAGTAGGTAATACTTGTTCAGACTCTTCCAGTTCCTTCACCATGACAATCTCAAAAGCCCATCCAGCAAGGACATCTGAGCCACTGGTTAAGCTCTAGCACTAGAGTGGATTGAGATACACTGTCTTCAAAAATCTCACCCCAATCAAATCACTCACTGCTTCATCCTTTCCCACACCAGCATCTTAGAGATGATTTCAGACCAGTCCTTGTCTCAGTGGAACCACCACCACAAACCACATGGGGTTCACCAATTTCACCTAAGCCAGTCTAAGCCTATACCAAAAATAACTGTGGCAAATTAAACAGAGTTTTAGCACCTTCTTGGTACATAGATACACACACGAGACTTCTTCAAAAAAATCAAAACTTGCAAAAATATTAACCAATGTTTTTTTCACCTCTAATCTATGTGTTGCCTTTTCTACATGCAATGCCATAATGTCTGTGGTGAGCATCAGACACACTAGAAGTTAACTGGAAAGCTAGGACACCATTCCCGGTCGGTAAACCCTTGCCTTGGAATTCACCTCCCTGCTCCCTCCACCAGGATATGATCGAAAGATCAGATGGGTTCATGAACAACAAAGTAAAGGGAACGGGAACACTCTGGGGTTTGGAAGATTACACAGGAGGTTCGTTTGCATGTTTTTAGCATGCCTCATGCTTGTTGATGTTTTTAACTCTTCCACTTGTGCCAAGAGATAACAATGACTAACTTAGGAGGGAAAAAGTCACAGCATAAAGAAACAAGCATACACATAGTGAAACTGGAGTTGGCACAGGCTGAAAAGAAGATGACTCACAGACTCTCAGTATTTAGCTTTGTTTCTAAAAGTCAGATAACACCAACAACTGCTAAATGAAAGGATGAAGTTTCAGTCTTCTTTCTTGCTTAACTTAAATAATTTTTTATTTTTAAATCAGGTTTCCAGTTTTGGAAGTCTCACAAAATCTGCCATTAGTTCTTCAGTAACAGGGACAGTTTCTAGCTCAGGTTTATAAAAAGAAATTATTATTGTCTCTGGATAGGAGAGTTTCTTTGGCATTATTTTTATTTACAGAATGAAAGAATGTCATGTTTCCTTATCCACTCCCACCATCCTGCCATAAATTTCCTCTAACCTGTTTTGCTATTAATGAATAACTGCAGTAGGCCCTTTTCTCCAGTCACAATACATGGATTCTCAACGAGCATAAGTTTCCACTGTTTTTAATAAGACCACAACTTTGATTTAAATGCAGCATTGCTCTGTTAGCTACACTTCATGTTTAAATGCAAAAGTGCACTACATGGACATTTTCTGTCCCTGTTTTTAATACAGAGCTTTATAAGACTAGAGAGTAGTTGTCTGTAATACAACATTCTTTGAATATCTTTGGCAAGTGACTTGCTTGTTCCTAGCAGCAGTTTTGCCATAAAGTTGCCTAGGTAGGATTTTTTTTTTTTTTTTTAATTTTTAAAAAGAATAAACCACTCTCTTCCTCTCCCTGCTTTTTCTTCTTTAATGTATTGGACAGGTAGCTATTTCTTAACAAGCATATTCACTACATCAGTGCAGTTTTTAAATAAAATACAGACAGCAGCAGAGCAAAGAGATACTCTTGCAGAGGCCCATGCAGTGATTATGTGACAAAGTTGTTGATTACTAGTCTGTGTGGAGCCTTCCAAACAGTTGTCCACCCATTGAACATGAGTTTCATTAGTCATGAATATTCTTCTATTTCTTACAAGAACAGGGAAGCCTTAGACACAGTGTGTTGTAACAAGATCAAGAGTGACATGATATAAGCTGGTTTTCTTGTATGTTCAGAGACCATCTACACAGCAATATTCTATAGTTGTATCTCTTAACGACATCTAACAGACTCATCCTAAGACACAGAATTCCCTATAAAGAAGGTAAAGCAGTCTTTCCTGAAGAGACAAAATATTGTAAATGATCAAGCAATAGCAAAGTAATGAAGAACAAAAACAGGATTAAACAGGCAGTTTCCATCGAGGCAAAGAAATCACAAATATGTCCCAATGGTATACCATGGGCTGAATGCTGTTTAATAAAACATATCTGTGATGTCAGTCTCAGGATAAGGAAATTTTGCTTATATGATTTTGATTAGTCACAATCAGAAGTCTATAAACAACTTCAGGTGGACCTAGTCAAGGTAGGCAAGTGAACAACTCCATGTTAAATTATGTTTATCCACATCAAATGCAAAGTAACATTCATTGGAAGGAAAAAATGCTGACAACTTATGTGGCTTTAAATTAACTATACCAGCTTAAAGAAAGCAACCTTCAGTGAAGAACTAATCTGTGTCACCGGGAAGTCTCAAAAGATAGCAAATTGTTAGGATGAAAAGCCTATATGGTGGAGAGAGGGAAGAAATTACATGATTTATATGAATCAGCGGTGCAGTCTCATCTAGAATATTACATACAGCACAAGCCATCACAAGTTCAAAGGGACATTGCAAACCCAAGACAGAGTTCAAAACAAGGTAACAAAAATGATCACAGCATGGAAAGTCATCCAGAGAGGCTGGGATTGCTTGCTTTAAAAACTGATATATAAAAACTAACTATGCAGAAGTTGGAAGTTCCGTGCCTCATAAGAACAACAGAAAGGTCACTGACATTAAAGGTGTGATATTCAAAACTACATTAAAAAAAAAAAAATACTTAAAAAAAAAGCTTTCATGAACAACAGAATGAACCAAAACATATTTTTACTTCCCCTGTAAAGTCATTATCACTAAACACCACACACAAGCTCTGTAAATGTGAGCTCCAAGATGAGTCTGAAGTGAAAATACTAGCCAGATTCATTAAAAGGCTGCATTTGTATATGAGTAACGTGAAAAGCTGTAACTACAATAGCTGGTGGTAACAACCCCCAAGCGTAAGAGTATAAGGCATCATCTCTGCTCATTTGAAACCAGAAAAAAAAAACAATGAGGAAGGCAGACTATACAATATTTGCCCACACACTCTCTTGAAAGCTTGTGGCTAAAACAGTTACCTGTCAGATCAATCTTAAAACTTATGGATATAGGACTAGATGAACCACAATCTTGACCCAATACAACATATGTTGTGTCTACACTAGCTTCCTCTGAAATAATTGTTTAGGGTTTGGTTGTTGGTTTTTTTTGTTGTTGCTTAATAAAACCTCTACCAGTATAACATAAATATTTATTGCCACATTGAATTGCAGATTATCAACTCAAAAGTGGGACTTTTTAAGCAGGACTCAAGATAAATTCTCAGTTTATGCACACACTCTGTGAACTGAGGACTGACAACAGGAAAAAACGAGAGACATCACTCCTGCTATTCAGCTTGGAGATTCACCAGTTTTAATGCATGTCCTGGCAACCTAAGAGACCTATTGATTTGCAGCCATTCATTCAAGTGCAATGAAAGCCATAATTAGATAAATAGCTTTGGTAAAACTAATCTGAAACTCATTTGTTTGGGGACTGTCTGTTTAATGAGATAAAACAAGAAATTAAATATCTGGTGAATGTTCCTCTTTGTATCCTTCAACACAAGAAAGAAAATATAAATAAAGAGGTATTCATTTAACTACCATTATTATTTTTGCATTTTATGTATTTTGTTCCAGCAATTGCTGTCAAGAACAATTACAAAGGCAATATTTATGAATGACTATGCTCTATCAGGCTGACCAGTTTTATCTATCTCTCTCATACATGTGGATACCGAAGAATAAAAAGAACAGGTCTTTTAATAATTTGTAAACACTCTTCGAGCTGACAGAGTTTAGCTTTACAATGGCATGTATGGAGTAAGTTTTTATAGTATCCAAGGTCCATTTTTAGACATGATTATGCCATTCTTTGTGAAGAAAAGCTAAATTCTGTTTAAGTTTTCAAAAGTATTTATAACAATTAATCTAGCAGGATAATTATATTTTGTTCCTTAACTATTTTTTTTCCCAACAAAATGCTGAGGAAGACTACTTGAAAGAATTTCTATGTTGTGATTACAGTTAGCACAATTCAGTGCTAGCGCAGACAGATGTTACAATTTATCCTTCTAAAGACAAAACACACTGAAGCCTGGAATACACTGTGTCCTCACCTTTCATCTTTGGCAGCTAACTACTAGATCCCGCTTTTGTTCCTTCAGGACTTGCATCTCCCATGACTTTGGCCTTCCTTAACACCACAAACCTTGGTTCATCCTGCAACCCAGATTCAGCAGCAGATTCATAGCCCGCACCCCCAGATTTGCTTTTGCTGCCAAGAGGCTTCAGATGCTGCAGAAATGACAAACTGCAACAAAGCACTGGATTGTACTTGAGCTGGGACCCAGAGCAGACCTAAGGGATTCTTTTAGCTCATTCCTTCAGCCATCCAGTAAACAACAGCTTTGCGACTTTCAGAGCTAACCATGCATGTGCATTGTTCTTCTCCCCTTCTTTCCATATTTTAAAAATGAATTTATGCATCACTGAAGTGCATTCACCTATGGGATGAAACAGAGCATCTGCTTAACAGTATGGAGTAGCAGTCTATGACAGCGAATTATTACATCCATCTGAAATTATGAAGTGGATCACTGAGTCTAACTCTCTCAGCCAGTATTGAGCCAAAAGAACACAATTAAATGCTTGTAATCTTAAAACAAATTTAAAAAAAAAAAAAAAAAAAAAAAAAAAAAAAAAACCACCAACTCTGCTCCCATAAATTCTCATAAGTGGTCTGGACCTCAATTTTCTGTTGGGTTTGGGGGTTGTTTGGTTAGGGTTTTTTTTGTTCGGTTGTGGGGTGTTTGTTTGTTTGTCTGTCTGTTTGACTTGGGCTTTTTTAGTTTGGTTTGGTTTGGTGGTGCTTGCTTGGTTTTTTTTTCCTTGGGAGGGAGAAATGCTTAATCCAAAATGCCATACTTCCTCTGGTTTACTGCACCTTATTACTGACCTGCATGCTGCATACTGTCTACTGCATCACAAAGGGCATGGTTTGACATGCAATTCCTTTGGCCAGTAATATCACTGTAAGCAGCCACAGCCCCTTACTTGGTGCTGCTTGTTCTACAGTCCCACCAATGATGCCAATACACAGCCTGCAGAGATGCTCAGAAAGGCCAACAGCAGGAGAAGCTACCGGCAGGTAGCCAAAAGCAGACGTGTAAAGTCTACTCCATAATTAAGCAACAAGACTGCTGGAGAGCCTCTGAACTATTTATTTCCTTATTGCTCTAATTCATGCAGCCTATGTGTGTCTCAGTCATGTAAAGACTTACGTATGAAGTTCAGAAAGCAAGGAAAGAAAGCCAACCCTCCCCAAATCCAGAAAACAACACCAAACACCACCAAACAACACAACTTGCATTCCTTACAATCAATCTTTTAAAAAAGGCAAACCAGAAATCATCTGGCATTTCAAGCTTTAACAGGTTAATTTAGTTATAAAACTGAAGGTAAAAAATACTTACTGATGCTATAAATACCAGTATAGCTGTATTCATATAAATTGATGGCCTTTTTTTTTTACCCTCAATAAGCAGATTATTTTCTTTTTGCACTCTAAAAAAATATATTGGTTTTTAATCAGTTAGCCTGCTGTGTTCTCTCTGGGAAAATATCTTGTGAAAAAGGAATTCATCAGAATAAACTGTATAGTACTTAAATATTAATAATTGACCCTAGCTTAATACAACAGCCATAAGTAGATCATTTTACAAGGTCAGACTAACCCAAGTCAAACTACAAGTTAACTGACATAAAAGACACCGTGACAATTATGAATAGCTACTGCCTCTTACACCTGGAACTTGAAAACATTCAGATCCTGCTTCCATGGCTTTTAACTTTAAAGTCCAAATGACTTCATTTTTATCCTTAAACCTTTGCCAAAAGTGTGGATATAATGAAAAATGTTTACATTGAAAGGTGTCATATGGGTGAAGTTCATAAAGTAGATACTGAAAATCAACCTAAATACTGCACAAAAATGGATCCGTGAACATGGACCCCAAGGGATCTTCATGGCAGCCTGACTCAGAGCAAAAGAGGTTCTGGAGTTTGTGTACAAAGAAGCGTGCCCTGCCATCTTCAGCAGGGCAAGGCATGGATGGTGCAGATACGCTGGCCCTGAGGGACTACAGAAGAACTGGATACCCTTGTTCTGTCCAGGATGTCCCATTTTATTTTCAGTCCTACAGCACCATACTGAGCCTAAACCAATGCTATGGCTCTTCTACTAAACATTAGTATGAACCCCAAATAGAAGATGTCTCATATCCCAAGGAGACGACCATCATGGGTAGAGAGGAGCACCTCAGCTATAGCTGAATAAGCAAGTTATATAGCATAAATACAAAGTTATATAGCATAAGTTACCTAGTGTAAGTATAAAGTTACATAGTATAAGTATAAATTTGCAGAGTACAAGTATAAAGTGCAAGCAACTTCCTTTCCCATATGTGAAATATTACTTTAATTGTTTCATATTACGGATAAAACATCTGTTTTATTACAACAACTTTCCATGAATTAGGTTGAAAAGATGGCATATTCTGCTTTCGTTTTTTTCCCCTGCTTTTTAAAAAGCTATCGCCTCCTATTTTCAGTGTTTTCATCAGCATAAAAATGTACAGCTTGTTTTGCAATTTCATCACAGAGCAAATGGAATTCAAACCACTGGGGCCATACAAGTTACAACAGCTGAATACTAATGTTAACGGAGTTTGTCATAATTGTACAGTGCAGCACTTGTCCACTCATCCTGGTGGCTGGGAAATCTGGCGTGAATTAACCAGCAGCGCAGGTTTGAAACCAAGTAAATTAAAGTATACAGTTCCACAAAGTGAATTTTGGTTTTTTCCCTTTAAATAGATAAGGTGACAATCAACTCACATTTAAATCAAGCTTTTCCTCAAGATGTAACACTAGCAGAAATGTTGTAAATACTCCAATACATTCCTTTTAATCCCAGTGGAGCTGATCTTATTTCCTACATAGATTTCCTTGATGGGCTTCTGAGCCACACATGGCAACACCACATCTGAGGACACATAGGCTACATCTCTCAGAAACAGGAGCAAAACCAAAAGTGAAAGTAGCAAGGTCCTTGTTCAGTCAGAGTTACAAACACATGCAGGGCTGACCGATATTTTCTTTTGGAGTCCCAACTAAAGATGTTATTACTAACACAAGAAAAGCAGTGCTTAAAGACTAAGCATGGGCAAAATTAACTCCACATATTTTCACCTTGAGCTTGATTTGTTGAGCAGGAAAGGAGTTAAAGACCATGTTTTATAGCAGACAACTGTGAGTCAAGGCAGGACTTACCAGGATATGCTCTGGCCAAAACAGAGATAATAAGCTCAGAACCTGTCCCAAGCTTAGAGCCAGCTGCTGCATTTTCTCTGTGTCAAGAAGCTGATGTCAATTTTAGGCACCTCCCACAAGCAAAAGCCACATGATGGCACCTCTTCCCCATGTGTTGACAGTGGCACCTGTCAGTCCTACACCTGACTCTCCCCAGGGGTGCTCAAAAGCAGCTGAGATGTCAGTCCAAGCACTACCAGCTTCACTCCCAGTGCCAGTGTGAGACCAGAGGCAGTAGGCAGCATCCTGCTAACCTGACTAATCCACAGCCACGCGGAGAAAAAATTACTTTGCATTCCGCAAAACTTATTAGGTCACTTCCTAGAGCAGAAGAGGGGGTTTGCCTTCCATTTCATTCCACTGTAGTTAATCGAACCCTGCCGTAACTTCTCAGATGTCATAACACATGGGCTATTCTCAATTTATTAATTCACTGAACACTGACTGTGAAAAAAAAAACTATTATGCAAATAAACACCACAGACACTGAAATTCCCCATCAGCTACCGTGGTCACTGTCACTAAGTTATTTTACTCATTACTCAACATTTCATGTGTCACCAGTCACAGACCTGACAAGTTAAAGGATACTGTGAAAGACAATTATCTTAATCAAATACATTTAGCAGGAATACATAATAAGCCTGATTACAATAGGAAAAATTCAAGACTACTTACTGAGACTATTTTTAGCCACTTAATAACTGACAAAGTGATGGGGGTATTAAGTTACTGAGAAGAACCTCTATAGCAGGCTTTAAAGCAAAATGTCACCGATATCAATCAGCCTACTTCAATAATACTTCTGACAGTAAAACTTTTGATTCACTGAGCCAATCTTGTGGTTTTATGTGCTGATTTCACCCAGTGCAGCATCTATACACCACAACACCACATCTTTTTAGTGCAGGAAAAATGCCAAAGTTGAAGCTTCTATAGTACATATAAACATAGGTACCAGAGCAATTGTTCTGATTTTTTTCTCCTCATTAACAATACTGGTCAAATGAGCATAAAGGTGCAAATGAAATGTGTTGATGTCAGAAAATGAGAAGCGTTGTCAAAACAAATGTAAACAGAATGACACACAGGAATACTAGGTGGCTTTGAGAACTGAAATATTAGGAAGGCAGTGTAATTCAGCAGTATGAAACACAAGGTCACTCAGGCATCACTAAGAAAAGGAGCTGGCAACAAGGATATGGACTGCTATAAATGTCAGTCCTCGGTGGGAAGATTACCCGAGTACAAGGCAAATCTTGGGTCAATAAAATGTGACTATCAAACAGCACCATAATGTAGTCATGGAAAGCAGGTCTGGAAATTCTGAGTATTTCCAGCAGAGAATTTCTAGTGTCCTGGCAAAACCTCATCTACAACACTACAGTTTCCCCAATCACAGGATTAATTGATTAGGGGACAGTAACTTGAATAACATAAGCAACTGAAAGATTCTTACAAGAAGCGAAAAAACGCTTAGCAAAATATAAGCTGAGAGGTTCGGATACTCATTTAATTAAAACAGATTGCATATAATTTGATTTTTTTCCCCTGCCAAAGAAGAGTTGCCTCCAACAGCATGACAACTGCCAGTGCCAGAATATATGACAGATATCTCTAATACACTCCAACCCTCCAGCTATTTTCAGCTCAGGAACCTTCTGTGCCTGGTGAGGATTATGTATGTTCAATACGTTTCCACAAACTTCTCCAGTCTCACCATGAACTCATGTAAACTTTTAGCATCCATACCCTAACTCCTGTGGTTTATTTTCAACCTGTAACCCTACAGCCTGACATACACATTCAGCAATGTCACTAAAAACAGAGCTAAGGTGAAGACAGTTTGAGAACATTTTCCTGTCTGAAGACCTCTAGGAATCTCATAAAAGGGGTCTCAGAAGATAAAATAGTCATGGTGCCTCTTCAACTTCCAGCAAGTCAAAAGGCAAGTCCCATGGCAAAGGTTTGTACAGGAGAGCAAGATCTTTCATAATACCAGAGTAACAGGGTTTGACACCATGACGTCCAAAAGGTTTTTCAGCTCCACTGTTGTTACAAAAGGCAACATCCATGCTTATGTATAACAACACTATTTTGCTTGTGTATAAATGTGAACCTAGAAAGCAGAAGAGATAATTTTAAACGCATGTGTGTCTCTGCGTGTGTGCAACGTTACTCCTCTGCCTTCTGAGTGTTTCCCTGCTCTCTCAGATGTTAAGGAAGTTTACTCAGGAGCAGCATTAGCTCCATTAAAAGTCCAACAGACTGTGGTGAAAAGGATTTTTGGCATGATGGAGTGACTGCTGCATTGATGTGCCTGCAGGGCCTCATTGCTGGTGTTACTGGTGTTTCCAGGGACAGGGACCTGTATTTTACCATCACAACAAAAAGGGAAGGAGAGGAAGACATCTTCAGCAAGCATCAGGAAGAACAGCAAAGACAGTTCATAACCAAATGCTCATGCTTGCTACATGTACACTTAACACATACTTCAAGGAGGCAAACTGGGAAACAGAAGGGTTCTACTTTCCAAAAATTTTGAGAAAGCACACAGCAGAGGGGAACAGTTTCACAGGGCACAGTGACTCACGGCAGCAGAGCCCTCCTCTGCCTTTGCACAAACTCAGACACACACACACAACTACCACAGTAAAAGACTGGATCATTTTCTGCTGATTTATCCAGCATAAACAAAGAAGCACCGAGCAGAGGATGAGGAGTAAAACCAACACCTCACAGCTCACCCTGCAACTGCAGCCTAACCCCCAGTGCCACCTCAGACACCTGTGCTACACCCGCCCTAGGACCGAATTTAAGAAAAAACACCATAACGGACAAAGCCAACATCCAGTTCAAAGTCCAGGAGGTATTCAAAAAAAAAAAATTGGATTTCCCTAGCAAAGGAATTAGAGGTTAGTTTTATGTGCTATTAGACAGCCTAGTGCCAAAGGCCAAGGACTGAGAAGCCCAAATCGATTTTAAAATGTAATCCACCCCATATTGGTTTGTAAAATTTATTCCATTTATTTGTATACTATTCTCCGCTAGGCAATGCTTCCCACCCCCCACATGCACCACAGGAAGTATTTGAACAGCATGCAGTGAAGTACATCCTTAAAACAATTACAGCATCCTTAACACTTCCATTATATTTTATTATCCATAGTCCCCAAGCATGCATGCATGTAGATTATCCCTGCTTTATAGATGAGGAAGCAAATAACACTGCAGGCGGTCCCTCAGCAAGTCAGCATCAGAGGCAGACCCCCTGTTCAGGGGTCATAATATTTTTCTAGGAAATTAAACAAGCCAGAATTTCAGCTGGTCAGCATTTACTTGAAAACAGCTCACCTAAGTGAGTAACATTCCTGATAAAACCAGCTGGACAAATAAGACTCTCGGCTTGGCATTTGAACAAACAGAAAAGCATGAAGAAAGAGTCACTGGAGGGGAAGATCAGACTAAGGTTATTCTTTTTTTCAAAGGGATAGAGGGAAAGGAGACTTCATAAACAAACAAAGCCTTCCAAAAATGAACTTTGGATTAACTTGAAATATTTTGTTGAGATGAAAAAAAAATTCATCTCTGTTTAATATCTATGTTACTCAACCTTACTCCAATCTTATTTTAAGACTTCTTAAATTTAAGAGTTATGTTTAAAAGGGAAAGTATAAAAAATGCTGCATTTTAATAATTCTAACATACCCCTTCGCTTTCCCAAATACTGTCATTTTGACAGTTGAAATTCTTCTCCACATTAAATAGAAATATGTCAAAAGTGTTGTGCCCCTAAAACTCCATTTCTGGGGGGAAAAGGCACATGCACAGAGCAGACAGGAATCAAGATGGGGCACAACTAACAGAGGCAGACTGCTCCCTGGAGAATCACATATGTGGGAGAGACCATCCATGCACCCCAGGTGTCCACTTTGTTTCCAAAGGGAACAAGTGACATTAACCTTGCTACTGGACTCCTAGAACTACCTGCACCTCTGAACACCCCACCAGACACTTGCCTTCAGGAACAATTCCATCTTCAGAAGAATCCCTGCAAACTCTGAGATGGTAGAGCATAGCAGACTTGTTCTCCACACAGGACCAAGCCACCAGCCAGAAGGTCCTGCTGGAGCCATACAGCATCTCCACACAGCATCACACACTGTTCCCAAGATCTGCTGGGTTTACTCCAGCCTTCTTCCTACCAGGACAGACAGTGCAAGAAAAACTTTGCAAGATGACCCACAGGGTACTGGGCAGTGAAGCCATAGATGACACTACCACTAAATCTGTCACGTTCTGTTTGCTGGGCCATAACGCAGCACATCAGCAAATACAGGCAGAGCCTCAGCTGGGACTATATAATGCAAGATGTGACCAAGGCTTCAGCAAGCACAACTGAGCAGCTGCATGACCCAGGAGCTGCCCAGGCTTCTTACCAGGGTGTGAATGCACCCACTCCAAATATTTACAGAGTAACTGTTGTACCACTCATCAAATGCTTTCAGTAGCAGTGAGGAATAGCCATGAGGATAAAACTAAGCCTGCTCTGCACGGTGTTTCCCTGAAGCACCATGAATTTGCTGTGCTAAAGCAGTATTTCAGACCTGCCTGCAAACGAACAGAGTTACCAGCAGCAGTTCTGCACTGCTTCTGACCTCACCGAACACTTACTCCACTTCTTTAGTAGCATGCTTTTAGAGTGGAGTAAGTTAAACTCAGTTCAGAAAAGGACTCATCTTCATTGGAAGAAAGATATCCATTGTGAAAGTCCTGTTAGAGCAGAGCAAGACTTGGCTGTTTGAAATTAACCGAATCCCCTTAGCTCTGTGTTCATATGGACAACTTGTCAAGTGCATTACTATTCCACCTGAACAATAAAAGTCATTAGCCATCTCTATGCAGACTAGTCTTTACTCTGTGGGTTAAACTTGCTTGAGGAAATTAATTAATCTAGAACAGGAATCTGAATCAAAATATTACTCAGAAATAGATATTCTGCAGTAAATTTACATACTACCTTAATACTCTTTATCTTCCTTGCATGTATATCTTCTAATAACAAACCAATCGCCCAGGAAGTTGGCTTTAAATTCATACCCCACTATATTTCGCAACAACTTCCCTGTGCGGATAAAGCATTTATTTACATCTATAAAGTACTATAAAGTTGATGAGGGTACAAATACACATTATGCCAACTTCTCCCTACTAATTCCCCACACAGGTTTTTATCAGTGCACCAAAACTACACAGCAGCTCTCTTGATTCCCCACACAGACAAACCAAGCCTGTTCAGTTTGACTACTCAGCTGGTGGATTTAAGTCCAGTTTTGGCCTGCAAGCAGTTTTGCTGTGACCTGATGACAATCCCACCACCATGATTTGGCTCAAGTCACAACCAGAAGATTTCTCAGCCACGAGTGGCTGCTCTCCACAGTGGTTCCCAGCTGCAACAGTGTCACATCATGCTTCACCACTGCACACCACTGCTTCCCACCAAGCCAGCCCCACAAAGCCATACCAGCCTTTCTAAGTGGGTATTGTGGGTATTAAGTGAAATTTGGCTAGGGAATCCCATGATGCCCACCTATCCCCGTGACCTCAGTCTCTGGAGGCATCCAAGATGGGTGGCAAAGCACACCCAGAAAGCCCTTTCAGCTGCAAACACTCCACTACATGCTGAAGTTCAGTGCTTTAACACGCAGTTGCACAAGTGTCCAAGCACACCTGCACAGCATCTCCTGACAGGTGAGCACATGCATTGGACCACACAAGTTCTGCCACATGGGAGGGAAAAGGAGGGAAGAGAAGAGCCACAGGAGGAACGAGAAGATCCCGACAGACATTTCATTTTTTATCACAGCTGGCATAGGCGGGTCGAGCCTGGCGCCGGCCTGCGGGCACCCCTGCCCGGGGACCGCCGAGGTGCCGCCTCACCACGGAGCCGCCCGATCGCCCCCCCTCCGTCTCTCCTTCCCTCCCTCCCCGCCTGCCGCCCGGCGGTTCCCCGCAGGGGTCCAGCGCCAGGAGCCCGCGGCCCGCCCCCCACCGCGGCTCGGCAGCGGGCGCTGCGGGCGGCGCCCCGCCTGACCCGGGCACCGCCGCCCGGCGGACAAGGAGGGAGGGCGGGGGGGCGCTGCCCCGGGGCGCCCGCGGGCTCACTCACCCGGCCGGCGGCGGCAGCGCTCTTCCTCCGCAGTGTCAGTCCGCTCCGCAGCAGAGCCGGCAGCTCCCGCAGCTTCTGCCGCAGCTGCACCGGTGGCGGTTCGTGGGCTCCGCCGCCGGAGGTCCAGCTGCGGGCCAGCTCCGCGCCCTCACACGGCGACGGCATCTTCACGGAGCCCACGGCCATGCCGCATCCCTGCCGGGCTGCGGCGCGCAGACACGCTCGCCCGCCCGCTTTGCGCGCCCGCCTTCCCCTCGCGTCGCCCCAGCCCCGCTCCCACCCACAGGCAGGCACACGGGCAGGAGGTGGGCAGGAGGCGGGCAGGAGGCAGGCAGGCACACGGGCCGGCACTCTCACGCACCGCGCTCCACTCGCACACCTTCCCCTGGCAGCGCCGAGCGCGGCCTCCACACTCCGCGGCCCCGCCGCCGCGGGCAGCCCCGGGCGGCGCAGGAAGCCCCGCCGACCCTCCACCCCTCCCGCCCCGCGGCTCCGGCAGTGATAAAGTGCAGGTAATGAGAAGGGTGGAGGAGGCGCGGGCGGGAAGAGGCAGAAAGTCCTGTTAACTCCTTTGCGCTCGGAGATCGCCGCCCGGGCTGCGTCCCCACTTCTCCCGGTGGCCTGCGTACCCACGGGGAGGGACACCGGGAAGAGGCGACGGGTCCGAGCTGAGGAGAAGGGAGTTCAGGTTCCTCCAGGGCTGGGCGGTGTCGGTCGCTCCTGAAGGTGGTCAAGGCCAGACTGGATAGAGCGCCGAGCTGAGCCTGCCTGGGCTGAAGACCTCCCAGGGTCCCCACCTGTCCCTGCCACCCTATGATACCCAGGGCTTATTTATGGCTGTATGGATTGAAACGCTTCCCTGCTCCCTTCCCAGTGGATTCTTGACTCAGTGAGGTGTTTCGCCCTCCCTTTCAGTAATGGCACTGCAGAAACTGACCAGTTCATCCCAGGTGAATACTTGCTTCCAAACATTCAGATGCCAGAAACCAGGTCCTTTACTTTTCGTGTAAGGAAGAAAAGTACATTCAAGGCATTTATCTAGAATTCAATACCTTGAATTACAGAGGCTTTATTTAATCTCTGGAGTCTGTCTTTTCTGTCTTGGTGGTACAGGTGTCGCTTCCATTCTGCCACTCTATTCTTATCTGTTTAGATCAGAGAATTGAATGTGAAGTGGGGCTCTCCTTACATACACCTTCTGCCTCAGAGCTACAAATAAGGCTGACATGCTCTTCCAGGTTGAATGGATCAGTGCCTAAATGTCTTGGTAAATGGCGTTACAGTCAAGTCAGTCTCACAGACAGTATGGAAAGCTGTCAACCTGTCCCAGCCATGAGGTCCCATTCGTTTCAGGAACTGACCCTAGTACTCATCCAGCCCTTCAGGGAACTGGCTTAACCATGAAACTAACCTTGCAAAAAAATGAATTTTTTCCTTACTGGTATGCTTCCTAAAGAAACTCCTCTGGAATTGCAGAGGTACCCATAGTGGAAGGGATGTGGCAGATGTACCCAGCCTGTGTCAGGGTGCTGAGATGCCCCTTCCAGCATCAGTATGACATTGGGTTATCTGCCACCTGAATGCAGCAGCAGTAGCCTGGCCTTTTGGCTATGCTGGCCTGACAGCAGGCTGCTGTAAAAAAACTGATCCTGCCTAGAACCCATGGATGTGTACTCCCTTCATATCCGTTACACAGGATCTGGTAACCCTCTGACTCTGGTCAGCTGATCAATCTGGTGGAAAAATAACACCTCAGAAAATAATGAATTTTCCATTGTCCAGACAGCTGAATCGATCCACACTGTGACCACACAGCTGCAGGATCGAGGAAGGCAGAACCTGGAAGTGAGGGAAAGCAGAACTGCTCCTTTCAGCAGCCGTCCATCATTAAATCAGCTTAACCATATCCTGTGTGCATGACTTCATGAGCAGCACAAACCAGGACTACGCAGGGACTTGTGAAAAGGATGGGGTTTGCACCAGCCGCATTCTGTCACCACCTCCTTCTTGCTGGTACCAACTATCATTGCCCATTACACGAGTCAAATCTGAAAAGTTAAGTGTAAAATAAAAAACAGTTATTTTAGAGGAGTGATATGGCCCAAAACACAGAAAAGGGACAGGAATGTGACTGCTATAACTTAGATGAAAAGTGTGCTGCAGACCCCTCAACCCCAAAACACCAGGGAGATCTGTAAGCCCCAGCTGGCAACATCAATGCCAGCCCTTTTGCAAGGGCAAGTGGGATTATGCCATGAAGATGCTTTAGCCAAGGCCATGCTGCATAATCAGGTATCAGGAACACGACGAGCACTGGCTGTTCTGTGTGATGCCTCGTGTCCCAAAAATTTCTATTATCTCACTTTGTTTGTGCTCTCCAACTGCCCTACAATGTGGTTTTAACAGCTGTGTTGCCTGGCAGCCACTTTGTCACAGTTCAGGATGTAATTATAAGGAGAGGTGTATCTACACCCAAAAGAATAATGGATCCCTCGTGTACAGGCTTCACAAAAGGACCATGTTCTTTGTCCGAGTCTTTAGGCACTGCTACAATACAAACAGCAATAAGACAACTCAATAAAGTGTGACTTAATGTGAAGGACTGGAGTATAAGCAGAAATAATTTGATTTTGTCAAGAAAGGGTAAAATTATGCCAGTTCTCAGAATTTCTTGTTTGTTTGTGTTTTTTTTTTTTGACTGAGCAAGATAAGTATAACTTGTGAACAGTGTCAAAAGAGAAATGAATATGCTCTGCAGTGCGTTTAAAAATAATCAGCTGCCGGATAACGTAATTTGGACTAACAATTGCCAGGAAAATGTATTAGATAGTAGTTAGGCCTTTCTATTTCTAGTTTGGATCATTTCAGTTTGGGGGAATATCATGATAGGAATTGTTTCAAATTAAATGTACCGCTTTTCTTTTCGTTGAGTCACAGAAGATTTAGCTTGGTGAATGAGTCTGATACCTGTTCTTTTTCCTCACAGGAAAGTAGAGGGAGCAGAGGGCAAAACTACATCTGGTCAGGAAGTACCTGGCAAAAGAGTTTCATTAAAAACAAAACAAAACAAAATAACACAAACAAATAAACTGTGTTGCAGCCAAAATGTCATGTTCAGAAGATCTCACTTGCAGTGAATTGTCACTGCAGGGAGAGCAGGGCTCTGCAGGAATGGGGTCCCTGTTCTCGACAGCTTTGGCCCTGGCTGAATGCGGATTTCCCACCCCTTGCAGGCATCAGCAGTAACACAAAAGGAATATCAGATCCACTGACCATGTGCAGGCACTGGGGAACTTCTAGTTCTCCGGATTAAACAGTTTTCATTTGGTACAATATAAAGCAAAACCAAGGAGATACTCTCTCCAGTGCTTCTAGCAAGAAATGTAGGTTTGAATATACCTCCCAGAGTCAAGTCTGGACAGGGTGTTTTTTCTCTCACTTCAAGAGACTTTCTATATAAATACAGAAACATCTATGTTTAAATGGATACAGGATGGAGTCTGGACACCTAAGCAACTCTACTGCAACTTTACAGATGTGGGGCCTGGGAGTGTCTGCTTTTTTTGAATGTTTGTTTTTCCTTCATGGTGTAGCACAATCAAAAGAAATGCAGTAAAAACAATACAAGTTGTTTCATGCCTGTATGCATTTCATACAGTTTTAAACTAGATCGTTGAAAAAAAAATATCTGGAAACAGACGTTTCCTGACAAAGCATAATAAACTCTCATTTTGGATGTAAAGTATGAGGAGTTCTTGACTCTGTTGGAATCATTGATAGATGCCACTTTGAATTTCCCAGCATGAAGACAGGCAGTGCAGGGACAGAACTGGGGAGTACTGGGGTACAGGAGCTAGATGTAAGGAAGTCATGGAGAGGCAGCAACTCTGAACCAGCTGCTTGCAGCAGTCCTGTCTGAATATTTGCTCTCCCTGACCTGGCAGGAGGCATTCAAAAGAAAACAAGATTTTTCCAAAGCAACAACCTGCTGTACAACCAGCCAAACATCACTTCCCCTTTCCCAGGCGGTCCTGCCAGAATGGGGACTGGGGAAGGGGGTGATGCTTTTCTAGCCTTTCATAAACTGAGTTGATTCTCTCTTCATCAGAAAGCTAGCAAGCAGGTTTTTCTTTGTAATGCCTCGTTCCCCATGCAGGAGGAGGTGACCTGTGTGCTGCCCACCTCCCTGTACCACATCCAGATGAACTTCAAAGGAAGTCCTGCTGGACTCAGCCCATGCTCTCACAAGAACAGTATCCTACAAACTTTAATTTGCCAAATGTTACTGCAGGACCAACACGTGTGAATTGCAGACTGCCTCTGTCACGCTCTGAGACCCTGCCAGCTCTTGGACACAGGACAGCCTGGCCTGGGAGATTTTTATTTCTGGCTTTAAATGCACTATATGCAATGACCCTGTAAAAGGGCAGGGCTGGGGAAGGCTTTGTGCCATCCTGTTGCTTCAGGGCCTCACAGGAGTTTTGGGGTGCAACTCCCAGTCCCAAGAAGGGACATTTGTGCACCTCATCATTTCAATGACCAGCACAAATGTGGCAGGTGACTAGTCAGGCTCCACAGTGTGGGCTGGAGATACGCTGCAGAAGTCTGGGCACCTCTCACCTTCTTCTGCTTTGGCATTCTTCATCGGTTCATCCAACTTTAAAACAAAACCAACCTGTTCACCCTCAGAGCTGCTAGGGATCCGCTTTTTGGCTGAATAACCTGCTTCAGGCTTTTGAGTTGTTAGCTCCCTTCCAACCTGATCAAAGAGTAGGAATCTCAGTTCTGTTTTAAATGTTGTATATCACCAACTTACTATGGATATAAATAGCATGAATGGATTATCACAGTCGTATACATTAGGGGCATGTATGTGGGTCATGCATACTTACACAAAAAAATCATTGATTTAATTTTTTTTTTGAAAGAAAAATTTCTGGCTAGTTCAGTAACGTGTCATCGCATAGACCAATTATTCAGTCACTTAAGCTCAGAAGCACTGCTCGCAGCATTTCTGAGATGTGAAAGGCCAGCAAAACGTAACATACACTCAGCAACAGAAAGATACCAAAATGGGAACAGAGGACAAGGAAGCAGGAGATCAGTGCAGGGTGTGACTTGAAAGACAGCAGAATGGGAGAATAACTACAAAAAGAGGAGTGAAGAGGTGAAAGATAAAGGAGATGAAATAGTAGCAGGTAAAATATTCCAAGTAGTTTCATGATTCATGTGACTCATAGCTGGAAAGGCTGAAGTTGCCTCTATTAATTCAACCCCCACTTTCCTCTTGACAGCCTATGAACCTCTTCACTTCAGCATTTGACCCTTTCCTCCCATGTCACATTAGCAGCCACCTGTCCCTCTGCCCCCAGTGCCTCTTCCAACCTTCAAAACTCAAGGCATCTTCAAATGGCTGCTCAGCCCGCATCCTGCCCTTGTTTTGTACAGGGAATCAGGACATGGTCCCTGCTATTGGGTCTTCAGTGCTCAAAGATGACAGAGCTCAGGAGCATCCTGAGCCACCAGGGTTGTTGCTGCTGTTGTTTGAACCAGAATTGTGGCACCCGTCAGAGTGTGGGTGGAAGACAGTGTGCAGGGGGTTGTTTGTAATCCTAACTGAATCCCTTTTTCCTATTTCCTTTGCCATTTGGTACTTCTTAAGAATCACTGGGCCATGATGACAAGGGCAAAACTAATGTAAATACAGCCAAAAGTATTCTTTGGTACATAGCAAAACTTTTACTTCAATACAAAGCCGAGGAAGAATGCATTCCCTGTGGTTTGCCAGAGCTAATGAACCTGACTCAACTCTTCAGTTTGATTTGTCTTTTTAACGTACTTGGAAGCAGGGGACCTTATGACCCCTCAGGGAAATTAAAACTCTTAAAGCTCTCATGTTTGGCCTTTTCTGTCAAAACAATGCTGTCATTGAGCTATTGCTCTATCTCTCACAGGTCAAAATTAAACTGCAAAGCCAATAAGATCCTCAATGGAGTTTGTTCAGTATTTTTATTTTAACTAAACAAAAATCTCAAAATGACAAATCGATGTATTTTAATTAAAAATTAAAAAAAAAAACAAACAAACAAACAAAAAAAAAAAACACACCCACACCATGTAACTGGACCTCTGGAATCATGAAGTTTTTCTGACAGTTGCAACCAAAAGTCAAGTTCTTTTAACCCAGGCACGTGAGCGTATACGTGATTTTTTTTTTGTTTTTTTTTAATGTCTAATGTGAGAAGCTTTACATTCATTTACAGAAGAGATTGTGTAGAAGATTTTTGAAAGAGACAAATTGCAATTAGGTGCTAAATTCTCACTGAAAGTTAATGGGAAATCTCCCCTGTGCGACTGACGGCTGATCTGCATATTTATCTTTTTTCCTTAGCTCATAAATTCTGTATTTATGTTTTAATTCACATTTTCTGTATTAATGCATATTTTATGTTTCTTCTCCATATGTATGTGTGAGGATGCTTTAGCCCAATTTTACAGAAACTGGGTTTAAGACACAGTGCTGCCTCTCTGTACGTGTGAGACCTCCCTGCGTATCTTCAAACGCTTAAGCTTGTCAAGCACATTTGACGGAGATATTGAAATCCAAAAGCTATTAAGTCCTTAAAAGTATTCTGAAAATAGGCAGCCATTTGAGAACTGCAGTTAATGCTTCACTGAGGTAAAAAGTGCATGATTTCATATGAGACCTTAGAAAATCCAGATAGGGTCTCAACCTCAAGACACAGATCCATAGAAAATCAAGCTTCATTGATCTCCCTGCTCACAGAACCACTACAGAAATTTGACAGAGAGATATATACATGTTTCTATAGCATATACACCCCTACAGTGTCCACTCAGCTTTCAGATGAGCAAACTACTGTGATATAACAGTAGGGGCTTTCTCATATGATTATAATTTGCAAAAAAGAGATATTTGCATGTAGGTACACACATATATGCAAGGTTGCCTTTTGGTTTAAGTACAGAGTCAGTATCTCTTGCTGCTTCCACGTGAACAGACCTCAGCCCCACAGAGTCTCTTTGATGAAGAGAAAATACAAAACCACATGCCAAATATTTTGAGTTTTCAACACAAACCTGGATCCGTGTTGACAAGCTTTTCCCAGGGAAAGTAACATCAGCAAAATATTTTCATTCCAGTTTCTTGAGAGGTTGGAAAAATCAACAAAAGAATAGCATAAGATCAATTGCCAGAAATAACAACACAATTTTAAACATGAAACCATCTCATGACATCTTGCAAGTATTGAAATGCTTTAAAACTTTTTTTTTTTTTTTTTTTACATTTGGTTTGTTTGTGTTGTGTTCTGATTTTGTTTTGTTTTAAATGTGCCTGATTTTTCACACTGAATAGGAGCAGTGCAGCTGTTGAACAGAAACAGTGAGGCTGATGACTGGAAGAGAAAATCACGTCCAATCGAGGGTTCAGAAGAAAGCCTCCACTATATGAGGAATGATGTAGCTTTGCTCAGTGACTAGATAGGTTTCTCTGGTTTTGTTAAGGATAACATTTCTTCCTGGTAGAGGTAGTAAAATACAGACAGAGTAGCACTAGCAGAGGTAATAAGGCTGTGGACAAATTTTTAATGGATCCACACAAGGGCATTTTCAACTCTGTGTCCAGAGTTACGGCTTGACGAGCCCTCAGACCTCACTCCAACAGCCCTCCTGGGACTCCTGGCTGTTCAGTTGTCCTGTGGGACACATGTTCAAAGGGGCCATTGAAAAAACCTGATCAAAGCAATCTTGTAATTATTTCTATAATGACCTATTCAAGGAAGTATCAGACAGTGGGGGCAGGAGTGGGGAAGGAGTGGTGGCTGACCAAAACGGCCCTCCCTGTGCTGAGATAACCAGCACACCTGCAGAAAAGAAGAAACAGGCTGTGTCCTGCCTACCCCAATCTCTTCCTTCTTCAGCCTTCTCTAACTGCTTACAGACACCCCTGGAAGCTTCTGAAAGCAAACAAGAGTCTGGGAATTAAAGAAATTGGAAAAGCAAACCAGTCATAAGACAAACTGGTGGGTCCAGTTGAGACCATCCATGGAAGATTAGGGATGTTGGCTTGTAAAGGGAGATGGATTTGAGTAGGAACCTCAGCTACAGAGGCTGAAAATGTTTATGATTTTTGATCTTACTAGGTGTACTTCTACGTGAGAACAGTGCTAGCTCTGGGTGTGCATGCATTTAGCTGTCTGAAAAGTGTTTGGGTTACTTGGGAGCACTTAGAACTTTAAGACACCTGTGGTCCAGCCCCCTGACAAGCCACATCAGCATCCTTGTAACACCTGCTGGAGGAGAGTCACAGTAAATGCACAGCATTTTTCTGGGCCTATGCATGAAAAAGACATAAGATGAATTTTCCTTGCCCACGAGAAAAAAAAAACTGTTCCTTCTCACTGTAGCCCTGGAAGAAGACATTTTTTGGTGCTTTACTTGGAAGGCATTTCCATTGTTTTCTGAGACTTGGATACACTATCATTGTAAACAATGTTATATCTGTAACTGTAATGAAATAATCAAATCATATAAAGGCTAAGCTATTTCTAAGAAAACACCAAACCAATCTAATTAACAAGTTGATATTGAACATGTTAACTTACGGACAAGCAATTCCTAAACTATCTAATGAGGTAGTAAGCTAACAGCCCAAACAACGGCATGTATCAAAGGAAATTTAAGACACTCTGCCAACTAGAGGACTTGGCTAAACTAATAAATTTGGAGCTGAGACTAATTTTTGAATTAGAGCTTCAATAATACACTTATGGCAGCCTGCCTAGACTGTTGTGGTTAGACAATAGCAATTCTTCCATTTTTCTTCCAGTATTTTTATTCATTTGCAACACAATTCGTGAAAAACATAACTTGAAAGCCAGCCCAGCATCCCACATTGCAATTAACAGTCAAACTTTTCGGATAATAATTAAGACATACATTATTGCCCCAACCTTCTATGTGACTGCCTCAAAACAGTCATGTGTTTACAGCTAGACACTTATTTCTAAACATTGTTCTCTGCAGTAATTCTAAACGAACAAACAAAAAAACAACAAACAAAACAAAACAAACAACAACAAACCACACACACACACACAAAAACCCACCACACATTAAAGAAGGAAACAGAAAAATATTGAATTATGTATTTGAGCTTCTGCTTCCCAATTCTTGTCAAACTGCTTTTGTCTCAGGGAGACTGACTCGCTGTTTAATTAAGATCTAGGTAGCTTTCTGGTAATAATAAACTAATGGACTAGTCAGCTACCCTTACTGGCTTACAGTGACTCAATTTCTAGTATTGTTTGATTCTTCTGACTTGTTAGAAAAGGAAAGAGTAAATACCTGTCAGGAATCTTTCGAAGGTTCCAGTGTCTCACTTCCCCCAGTTTCTCAACAAGCTAATAAGAGGCACCTGGGAAAAAAAGGAATGTAAGTGGCTGTAGAAGGCTGAAAAAAATAGGATGAAATGTAGTGAGCAGCTCTGAGCTTATATTAGGCCTGTATTACAAACCAAGAACACCTTCCTATCAGCCTTCACTGAAGCTGCCAGTCTGTAAGTACTGATTACTGATTAAGTAATTCATGAAAAATTCTGTTTTGGCAAGCGAGAATGCTGTCTGAATGGGAAGTTATTAAAACTAAATGGGTCATGTGAAATCAGATAATTTATCCTGTGAGCTCCACTGGCAAAGCTGAGCCAACTTGGAGAATGGTTGAGAAATTCTTACTCTGTTTGAGAACTTGGAAGCACACTGGATCTCATTAAAGACCAAATAAATGTATTTCAAAATGGAGAAAAATAGAACAGAACCAGTTCCTCATATTGATTCTTCACCTTTGGATTTTGTTCACCTAGAGTGTTTCTACACATGAATGGATCATCCAGGCCCCCTTTTCCGTGAGTGGAAAGAAACAGGAGTTTGTGAGTTTGGATTCAGATATTGTGTTTTGGATGAATCATGTCTTACAAATGACATTTTATCTCCACTGACTATAAAGTGAATTAGGGCAACCAGCTCAAATCTAGGCAGCTGCACTGCAGACACCTAAGTTTTGCACTGGGTTTTCATTCACACTTCCATAAAATGGGAGTAAAATGTAATTAAGTCAGTAGGGAACATTTACATTATCCTTGGCAATTAAGATTGATTACATACAGTACAAGGAATTTTAAAAGTGGACTTTATAGGCCTGCTCCACAGTCATCCAGTTCCTGTCAAAAGCTGCATAGATTTTTGTTAGAATAGAACTCATCCATATTGCTGGTTTGGGTTTTGTTTGGTTTTTTGTTTGTTTTGTTTTTCTTTCTAAAGTCCGAAATCCACTGCCACTAATTCTGTGTCACTGAGTGCTCCGTAATACAAATCCACATGCAAATAAATTTGTTATATTTAACAAAAGCTGTATTGATTTCATATACATTGTACAGTACCTATGACTGGCAGTTTATCAGTACATCAGTTGTTGGCTTGTTTATGCCAAAAAGAAAAGAAAAAAAAAAATTGAATAAGTTCAGCCAAAGTTAACAAACCTCTCATGTAAACATATACCATACATGTCCTACATGATCATTGTCTTGCATATTGATTACATGTCTTAATTAAATAAACAGGGTTTATCTTTTGTTACATCACAAGAAAAGTATATATACTTGCCTGCAAAACTATTTGGTAGGATTTGCAAGACAGATTCCATGTCTGAAACCTTCGTCCTACCTAAGTTATAGAGAAAACACTAAGGTAAGCCATATACAAATGGGACATTTGTTGTTTAACCTGTTTTCTGGAGGCTGTGTTGCTACGGATGAAAAACAGTGCTTAATCTGAGGACACTGCTTGGACTCACTGTGTTTTCCAGCTGGTAGGCACACCAGAGGAGAGGAGCAGTGAAAGAAAGGGAGTAAGATCACGCATTTGCACACTGCCACAGACTCCAGCATGCATAAAAGTAGTCACGGATATTTTGAAGACAGTAAAATAATTCAGACAGTCCATCCAGTTTCAACAACATTGTGGTGAGACTGATGAAGTAAAATTGCTAAGTTCTTCCCTCTTTCTTCTTTAGGGTTGTCACAGATAATCTCTGACTGAGTAGCTAGTCAGATGCTTCTTGCAAACCCAGCTATCAAGATTATGGACATCATCACCATCATTTAATCAGGACACCAGCCATAAGTCCAGAGCCTCTGACTTGGCCACAAAGATTTCAACAACCACCAAAGTTTGCTAAAATGCAAATGTCAGAGAAAAACATGAGGGGCTTGTGTGGCATTATCACTGACACTACTGATAATCAGCACATTGCTATCACATGGCTCTGTCTTCCTACCCTCTACATACACCTCCCTAGCTTTCTAGCACCGCATGTATTCTCCTGTCAGCAGAATGAAAAGTGAGTGCCAAGTGGCAGAAAATAAAAGCTGAGGCTGTCCCACACTCCCACAAAACCTTCTTGCCCATCTCCCACCACTGATGCTGCCAAATCTCACCCCAAGCCTTGCTGTGATTCACAGATAATTTAATCAGTTCTGAACAGATAAATCTTGTAATCAAACAAGTTCCAGAAATGCAAGGACATGTTAAAGGACACCACCATATCCAGCAGTCTATCAAGGCTCCCAGTGCCTGTTACCTTCAACCAGCATGAAGTTTTATGTGCTGAGGAGAGGACATGAACCAAGAACTTTGAATATAACAGTTGCTTTCCCTCCATCATGGTAATCAGGTTCCACTTAACAAAAATAGCTGACATGGAACCCATAGGAAAAGGCTCTCTTCTTCAAAGATGCAATTTGGCATGCAAAGCGTCCCAAGTGCTTGCTATGACTATAGTCAACCCATCTCTGCTCTATTCCTAAGCAAGGTCACAAATAAAATAAGCAAAGATGAAGTGTAGCTTTGTATAACTGAAGCTTACTGTTTATATTCAGATCCAGGACTTGGATGTGAAACCATTTTAGTAGATGAAAAATCCCCTCTAGTCAGTGACTAGACAGTAAACATCCTTCCTCGCACTGCTGGAACTGCCTGAAACATTTCAGCTTCTTTTCCTTGGTGGGGGGGGGAGGAGAAGGCGAGGTCCAGAGTAACAATCTGAAACAGATTGAGCTCTTTCTTCATCAGGGGACTCAAAGTAATTATAGAAAACTACAGCTTTACCACAAACTTTCACACAGCTCCTCTTCGCCATCTACAAGCAATCACCAGACAGAGCAGTTGGATAAACCAGGACTTTAGTTCTAAGTTATTGCCTGGAAAGTCACTTGTATCGCCCTTCTCACATTAAGACCTTACATAACATCAAGTAAAATGAGGGTGATTAAACACTGGCCCAGGTTGCCCAGAGAGGTGGGAGATGCCCAGTCCCTGGAAACTTTCAAGGCCAGACTGGACAGGGCTCTGAGCAACCTGGTCTAGTTGAAGATGTCCCTGCTCAGTGCAGGAGGGGTGGACTAGATGACCTTTGAACATCCCTTCCAACCCAAACTATTCTATGATCATCTAACAGTCACTCCTGGCTGGCTAGGAAACTTCTCACAGGCAGATTATAATCTGATTTTAGTAAATCATGCTTTGATCATCCATCATCTGACTATAGTGTGTGGTATATGTTGGCAGGAAACTGCAACTGCTGTAAAATACTGCCAGGTGTCTTCCCAGAAACTCAGGCTATCACAAGCGTGCCAGACTTTGTTACCATAAGAAGCCATCCTGTTGTACACAGTTCTTCCCTGGGAGGAAAACGCAGTGAAGCACATCATGGACCTGACTCAAATCTGCTCAGCACGTTACCAGAACATACAATAGAGTTGCAGCCTAAGAACACCACACAAGCAGGGGGGAATATATATATATACATATATATATATATATATATATATATATAATTTACTAACATCCATGCTTAGCTAAAAGACTGCAAGTGATGACAAATTGAAATTACTTTTGAAACTGATTCCAACACTTAATTATGCTCACAGTTGAAACTTTGCTTTTTAGAAAGATATTTATACCAAGCGTTTTAGTCATCTAATTAAAACGTGATTCAGAACACATAAGCCTGAGAGCGCAACTTCCCTGCATGTCCAAAGGAAAAAATATGAATACTAGCACATAGCTCAGAGCACCTAAATAGATACGTATAATCAGACAGCCTAACTATCTATCTTTGCCTTCATTAGTTTGAGATAATCTAAAGCCATGTTTCAGTTCAGGTTTGTCACCTTCACATAATTGCTTTTGATATAGCGAGTAAACACTGAAGCAGAGCAAATTTGTTTGTGGATGTAGTGAGAATCACAAGACTGCAACACGCAATCAGCAGCACAGCTGGAACTTCAGGCCACAATTCTGTGCCTTGCTGGCTTGGGACAGGCTTAAGTATGTACTTACACCCCACTCAGCAGGGCCTGTAGAAACAAATTTCAGCTGCTAGAACAATGCTTTTGTCTCTGGCACGCACCCATGTGAGGGATTCCAGCTTCTCTGATTTCCTGAGTAGTGCTCATTTCCTGGAACATTTGGAAGCGTCACAACCATCTTCCCTATTTCTCTGCCAACCTGTCCTCCAGGGCAAAGGGTTCAAGTGGCTTTGTTAGACTGATTTTTACCAGAGTTTATCTTTTATTTCTGAAAAGGTGTAAACAAATAGCCCAGAGTGCTGGTTAGAAACAAACGATCCCCACCTATGCTTCATTTCTTGTCTACTGTCCCATGGCAAAACTTAGCCTTACAAAAGATTTGCCTCATGTTCACCATCTACTAACTTCAGTGCCTACACCTTCAGTCCCAAAACTGTCTGCATTACTCTCAGTAGCTGTTTTCCAGCATGTCCAATGCTGTACAACTTTGGGGCAAACCTGCAATGCTGCTCTCTTCTCGTAGCAGCGCAACACTGGGTTGCACTGGTGTAGACAGGGGACCAGGGAGTCTTCAAAAGCTGCTGAGACTCCCACGTTGCTGCAAACGGCTGTGTCCCCGCATGCCCCAACCTTTGTCATTCTCCTATTTTATCCCAGCATGGGGCTCAGAAGAAGAAAAAACAGACTGGACAGAAGTATCTCAGGAGCAGAGCAAGCTTTTCCTCTTTACCAACGACAACATGACTTTTTCAGTTTCACATCTCAAAAAAAATCAAAATTGGGAGCAGAACATGGGGCTGCCTTGGCTTTCTGAATGATTGAGCATGTGTTCTCTCTCTGCTCCCAGGTGGCGTAAAGCACAATCACTGTCTTTTGTTGATGGTGTTTTGCTTTCTGAAAGATTGAATTCTACATCCTGGCTTTCAAAAACCCAGTTCACAGCGTTCTGCATTTGCTTGCTCTAGTGAATATAGGGGCCGTAGTAAAACACCAGTGTGGGAGTCAGTGCAGGGTGACTGCTACAGATTTTATACTCAGTTATGCAGAAGGCTTTGGTCAATAGTTTTCTAACACCTTCATATACACTTTCCTGATGGAAATTCTTTACAGTTGTTGTTTCCCTCAACTGAAGTTTTACAAATGAATCACCAACACAGATCTGAGTTTCCTTATGCAGCTTTAAAACAGCCCAGCCAGAAACTGTTTCATATTCAAGAGACCCCAAAATGGTGAGAAGAATTAAAATCTGTAATAACCCCCCATTGTCAGGCATTTAGAAAAGCACATTGTACTACAACATCACCTTACCTTTGCTCTTGAGGCTGAAGTTTCTGAGAAAAGTGTGCAATGAACACACTGATTATGCACAGATATACTCACACAACATAAGCACATTGAAAGTGTGTTAAATTTAATTTACTCTTACTTGGCTTTTTGTGGCATGCCCACTTTTGTAAACTCCCTATGCACATCTCTATACATGTTTGCACTAGTATTAAGAAAGTATCTTCTGCAGTGGTATCTCTAAATTATTGAGCAGTCAACCTATAGCTGTCCCTATAAACCGTGCACAGAATATAAAAAGGCAGGTTGTTTATATATATGCATCAACCTGGATTATGCCATTGGCATCAACTAATCTCCCTTATAAGCATTTTTTAAAAAGACTGCCCAGTGCAAAGCCTTATATTAAAAATTGTATGGATAGATTAAAAATAGAGTTCCCGTGGCACAAGCAGTCAATCAGCTGAATCACAATAATTGCATGTTATTGGCTTGCCCCAATTACAAAGTAAAATATGTTAAGTTTAAACTACCATGAAGGTGTCTGCACCCTCAGTCAATAGGATGCAATGTCGCTTTTACAACATACAGTCCACACCACGTCTTAGGACAGGCTAAGACATCAGGCTAAGACATGTGAGATGGTCACATAAGAACTGTGACCTTTGTATAGGTTGGAAGCTCCCGCATTACATGCCAGGCAATGAAGAGCCAGAAGAGACAATTATTATCAGATTATGGTACAGAAAAAAGCAGGGATCAAAAACTTCCCACCAATGATGCTTCGAGCAATGACACATCAGATATCTCCATTACCTCAGGCTGGTCAAAACAGAGAAATTTCAACATGTGAATCTTGGAAGCATGTGGTCCACCTCAGATCTCCACAGTTTCAGAAAGTTATAAAGCTACATGAAGTAGAAAACTGACATTTCAAAAGCTCCCATGAAACACTGTTTTTTAAACTTTGGGTTCACAGTATAAAATTATTTCATTTTGACTAGACAACATGTTTATCAAACAGATATGCTGTAATTTTCTATTAAAACACTGATGCTGTTCCTAGCATCCTTTAATATAATCCAAAATAATACTTACTCATGTGTGAAGGTTATTTGATACTATCGAAAAATCTGCCTAATATTGATAAAACAAGGAAAGTCAGGTGATTCTTTTCAACCTGTTCAAAAGTTTTAGTAAAATCCAAACAACAAAAATAAGCTCCTCTTAGTCTTTGAGAAACACAGCTACTTTGCAAAAAGAGTCTTAAAATGGAAAAAAGGCTGAATAATCAGAATTTTATTTTATTCAGACAGCTGGTTAAATTCTGTGAGTCCTGAATATTCTGCTCCAAGTTATCTCCATCACAGGCGAGAGAAGCAGTAGCAGAATTTGTGCATGATTCAGAAATAACTGATACAAGATGCATGAAAATCTGGACCACTGAGTTCAAAAGAAAACATTCAACAATCAGTAAAATTAGCATCTAGTTATGAATGGCGATACCAATGCTGGCACTGTTAAACACCCTCATCTGCAGCCTGGATCGTGGGATGGAGTGCACCCTCAGCAAACACACAGATTAAACCAATATAGTCAGCATGTGGAAGGAAATAGTTCTTCTTGCTGTTTGTGAAGCCACTGTGCCCAGTTTTACATCCCCCAAAACAGAAGTGAGATCAAAAACCAAAATTTGCTCAACAGAGCGCCACTGAGATGACAGGGGCTGGAGCACTTGCCCAATGAGGCCAGGCTGAGGCAACTGGGCTTATTCAACCTGGTAGAGAGATGGCTTCAAGGGGGACCTAGCAGCAGTCTGCCAAAGCCTTTGGGGGGCTACAGAGAAGATGAGGCCAGCCTCTTTTCAGAGTTACACAGTGAAGGAATGAGCGGCAACGATACAAGTTTCATCAAGAGAAATTCTGACTGGGTAGAAAAAAAAAAATTCACTGTGCAGGTGGTTAAGCAATGGAAGAGGTTGTCTGGAAGAAAAGTCTGGTCTCTACAGAGATGCTCAAAATTAACTACACAAGACTCTGAGCAACCTGATGTAACTTTGAAGCTGGCCCTGCTCTGTGCAAAGGCTGGGACCACATGACCTCCAGAAAACCCTTTCAACTTTCAACCTAATTTTTTTTTTGTTATCCTGTGGATCTTTTGATCTGTAGAATAAAACTAATTTCTACTTTAAGGTGTTTTACATGAATTTGTAAAGAAAAGAAAGTGAATGGCTTAGAATGTAACCTTCTAACTCATACATTCAGGTAAAATGAAATTATTTACAATTTAATGCAGAAGTACCACACAAGCCTTTAATCACACAAATGACAACTATTGCTTCCCTTCTCTACAGGTTCATAAGTTGCACTCATGAACATAATATCTGATCAACTTCTTGTAGTACTCTAAACAACGTGACTAACATCTGGCATGTAGTTTATTTCATGCTTACCGGCATTCTCTTCTATCTGTTTAGATCTCGACTTCTTTTGTTAGGGACATTCACATAAACAGGATGTTTCTCTTTCTGCGTGTACTGATATCATACTGATGTGAGTTCTCCTGCAATAGCCATTTTTAGCAAGGTAGCATTAAAGGCTGTGATTACCAGTGAACAAAATCAAACCCGCATTCAAAATGACAAAATAAAATGGAATCTTGTCTGGATTCTGCTAGAAAAACTGTGCTCTGTCTCCACTTTATCTGATAGCCGCAAATGTAATTTGCACAGCTGTTCTTCAGGGACTTACACAAAGGCTTCAGGCTCTGGGAAGACCTAACCTTTGTTTCTTTCTGGGCTGATTCTATCTCATTTTTATAAGGTCATAAATCGAGGCTAGAGAGAAAGAAAATATATTTGGGCTTTTGAATGCAAAACGAAGGAGAAAAAAAGACGTCATTTAAAGCAAAGTACTCCCCTCACCCCTTTTTCCCTCCAAGTGCAAGCTCCCTGCTGTACAAATCAAAAGTATGCACCAAGACGGTGCCTAAATCTTTTATGAAATAGGCCCTTCACTTGCACTTCAGTGGATCTTGCTGTGCATTAAAATTTCTTTTAATGGCAGAAGGAAATAATTCTGCAGTTAGAGCACAGTGCTCCCTGCTGCACCTGGTATTTGGGCTGGATATGAGGCAGATGAACTACAGAAGGGAAAGAGAATTGATGTTGGTACCTTTATTCCATCTCTCCATGGACCATGAGATCTGAAGGTCTCTACAGTCCTGTAAGGGTAGAAAACATGTAGCTCTTGAGATCCATAAGGCCCTTATACATAATTCCTCCATAGTTCTTATGCCCACGCTCTGTCACCTGACCAACAATATCCCCTGTCCTGCAGCAGGCGTGTGGTAGCATGAGGGATAGTTAAGCAATCTAAATCTCAAGCCAAGGTGGGAAGCAAACCAGCAAAGGTGGCCAAGTTAAACATTGCTGGGTTGCCCAGGGACCAAGCTACATACCAGAACTCTCCCACAGGGAGCACGTGGAAATGCCCCTGGGAAGATAAGACTGTCTTCCTCAGGTGAATGCCTCCTGGCCTTCCCTTGGTTCTCCAATGTACTCATCTCATGGCTTGAGAACATACACAGATTTTCACAAGAGCATTCACCAATGTGCAAAAAATTTGCGCAGCCATGGAGAGTCCCAGCTCCAGGGACATGAGGGCTGCAAAAGGCCTGCCAAGGGGAGCATGGCACTGCACCAACATTGCTCTCTCCACACCTTTCTCATCAGGGCCGCCCACACATGTTGGGACCTGCATCCAAGAACCAAGCTGCCATTATGGTTAGGGTTAGCATTCTGAGATTCACAAAACCAGATGTCAGGCATGCCCCTTTCTTACTCAGCTCTCTTGCTTCTCCCCAGCCACTTTGTGTCCTGCACAAGTCCTCCCCACGAACCATGAGGCAGAGGATATACGAGTACTACCTTGTTTCCCCAAATCCTCCCTCTTGCACAAAATCCTCTGTACCATAGGAGTCATCTCTGCAGTTCCTCACTCTTGTACAGATATCTGAGGGTTGAAAGAACTGCTTCATTCTTTTCTTAAATTGTTGACATTCATATAGCCCAGGCAAGACGATCTCAGATCAGTGCAGCTCACAAGGGTGCGTGCTCAGGGAAGTATTAGCACCAGCCTTCAAAGAAACCCCCTCAAGCCCAAAACAACAAAAAAGGAGCCTTCAAAGGATATGTTCTACCCCCTCCGCAATGTAACGTCCCATGCTCACTGCAAAGAATAGCAACAGAAAAAATCTACCCTAACAAGATTCAAGGAAGACATTGAGGTAAATTCAGCTGGATTCCCTAAGGAAGCACAGACTTCTCCAACATGGAAGAGATATTTTTTTTCTAAATGGTAGGTATGTTTAATAATACAAAAGCTGTAGCACCATCATCCAAATATTTGTTTTTATGTCTGTGCAGGCAAGCCTGGCTCTGTTCAGTCAGATCTTGCTTTACTACACACTTCCAGGGTGGAATCCTTCCCTACATGTTTTTGAGTTTTATAAATACCCATGTTACCTCTAATACACCCTTCATTGTATATTTAGGTATACACTCCAATTACAGGCTCATGGGTAGAGCAGGGAAAAGCCCTCATTCCTTATACTTTAACCTAACACATTTTAGTGTCTCAGTTGTTGCTTTGTTTTTACCTGGCATCAGATATGAGATATAAATTGCACTTAGAATAATTTTTCATCATTGCTTCTTTGCAGCTCCCAGTGAGTTTATTAAAACTGAAGAGATAATACTTCATATTCTTTTATGTCTCCTGTTTTTCCTCTTCCAGTTCCTTTTGTCTGAAACAGAAGTCATTGAATCTAATCAGGTTTTTTAAAATACAAATTTAAGAACAAAAAAATGCACTAGATGTTTGGTTTGTTGTGGTGTGGGGGAGAATTAGATGTACAGCTAGGATAAAAATATTTTCAACATCTTGTTGTAGTATGGTACATTTCTGTCTGTGCTGTCTTTGTACATTCTGTATCCTATTTTACTTCAGCCTGTCTCTCTGTGTTCGGAAGTAAATGGTAAAGTGTATCAGTACTGGATGTTCTTGTGAAGGCTTGTACTGGCGTACAGAGCTAAGATCAAAGTTCACTCATGCTTTCTAGGTGCTACTGAAAGGAAGTATTTGTTTTGCTACTGATGATTGTAGAAGTTTGGAATGAGAGAAAAGATGTTTTCTCTCTCAGTCTATGTCTATTTGGAATATTACAATAAGACACAAGAAAAGCCATTAGAAATTGCACTGAATACCTTGAGTTACAGTTTGTTTTAACCTGTCTACGTAGTTACTAGCTACTGCACAGTCACCGAAATCTCATTTCCTTCTCTGAAAATTACCAACAGACAGCCACCCCATAATTTTGGGAAGCTACATGCCACATAGCTGCTTCCCGCAGTTATCCTCCATTCTCATCTTTTCATGCTAATTTACCCCCAACTCTGACTGCACAGTTGAGCAATGACTACCATACATATAGACAGACAGGTGGATAGCCTCCCCATAGATCTTTTGATTTCCCTATCTACCAGATTAAGGGCTCACAATCTGGAATGTCTTGTCCTATAAGCTTGTCCTGTAGATTATCTTCCCATTACAACTTAAAAAGACAACAAAAGGGTATCTTTTAATCTACAATGACTGGCAGATGGTTATTATCTAGTATTTTACTTTTCTTCAGTGTAGTTTATCAATGCTGCATCAATGTCATTCCCTCTTTAACATTAGAAGACTTGAGTTTGCATGGTGTTTTTCTTTTTTCTATAAATCGCATTCCATTGTCTCTGCAATCATTGTCTATTATCTTTTTCACATAATTGCTGCTTTATTAAGCAAAGGATTTAGAAAGTTCCTCCCAAAACCTTTACACTGAGTGCTTTTCAAAAATTAAATTCCCACAGAACAATTTCCCTCCCTTCTCTTCCTTCCATCGCTAGAGGAATGTTAATTAGCAGGGCTGTTTTTCTTCTTTTTTTTCTCCTATCTTTTTCTCCCAAATCTGCATGTGACAGTTAGACACTATTCTGGTGTAGGCAGCATAAGAACCAGAATAGAATAAAGAAATATTAGAACAGCACAATAAGAGAGAGTACATTGCCTGTCTTAGTGAAGGCACACATGAGAAGAAGTGGTGGTGGGGAAGGCATTTGAGAGAAAAAGTGAAGAAGTGGAAGAGAATTTTACAGTTTAGTTTTGACACAGTCCTGTAAATATCTGCTGCAGAGGCCATACTCTGTGGACCTGACTGCATAATTTCAGACAGCACAGGATCACATTAGAAGGAAACAGCAGAACTGAGCCAATACTGATGCTGTGTCAAGAAAACCATGGGAGAAGATTCATGCATTCAAAATTATTGTTTCATTTCATGTTCGCAGCTGAATATTGCAGCATTGGCATTCATAGACTTTTGCTGATGCTCTAACTGGCTGCTCAGCTTTAATTATGGGAAGATATGGCAGGAACATGCATGAAAAATGAAACCTTGGTTGCAGGGGTGCTTGGAAAGTAACTGTTCCAGCAGCAATCACTAGCAAGTGACAGCCACCACTAGGAAAATGACATCTTTCCAAAGACCCTGGAGCCAAGAAGCCAGTAGGACACCTTGCAATAGGAACATCGGCACAGGGAAACAAGAGCTTTTCCTCCATACTACTTATGCCTGGTGGGCAATAAAACATTGCTTTGAGAGGAAGATCTTTGAGAGGGAAATGAGGTAGCTCAAATCCAAAGGTGCATGAACCAAACCACCAACCTCAGCATCGACACTTGGTGCATGCACAGGTATGTACCGGCTTGCACAACAGCTTTCTCATTTTGTCTCCATGGCTTTTACTGTTTCCCTTTGCATACAAAATGTAAATAGCCACCATGCCATTTAGTGTTTACTACAGCTTTTGACAAATTAAGTCATGGCAAACACAGATACAACTCTTCCGAAAAATCAGAACTTGACCCTCTGAGAAAATTTCCTGGCCATTTCTGTGGCACCTTGCAGGCTCTGCTGGAGAGATGAGGAGAGGGAGATTCACAGTGTCACAGAGCTTATCACATTGGTATGAGTTCAGAAAACATTTTTTTTTCTCCTCACTTGCTGAAATGGTTTCAATAGATCTGACAAGTGTCAACCAGCCCAGAGGAAATTCCAACAGCAGTTACATAAATGCCTGAAAACAGGCGTGTTTATAGAGAGAATGCTGATATTGAGCCACAGCTGTGTCACTACAGGTATTGCTAGACTTAAAAGAGGCAGCACTGCATTAGTAACCCTCATCTGAATGACCCCAGGTCAGTTTTAGTTGGATGAGATGTACATTTAAATGTCTTCATATCAAAGAAAAGGGAGAAATTATTACATCTATATCCGTCACTTTCATTTTTAAATCAATTAATCCGTTGTGTTTGTCTCTAATCAAAATGCTACCTCAAAAAAAACTTCGTACCAGATATATATTTTTTTATAGCAGGCAGAACAATCCCTTCCTCCTGTTGTGAAGGAACAGATCGTTCAAGACAGGAGCATGGGCTGTGCTGAAAGCAGTTAAAATTACAGCCAGTTCCCAAAATAGATGTCAAAAGCCCAGCAGGCTCCTCTTCCCTCCACGACTGCCCACATCATGGGAACTGTTCCACTGTAATTACGCTCATTAGACAGCTCTTCTCCCACCTCCCCAGGCCCAAGAAAGAGACCCTGCCTTCTGACCTCATGCTTAGTCCTGCCCACATGTTCCCTGGTCCCCCAAACTGGCTGGGTATAGCTCAAGAATTTATCTTTTGAAAGTGTCCACAAAATCATGTAGTTAATTTACATAGAAGTAAAGACTAAAATTGGTATCTGGCTGCTTTTTTATTTCCAGACTATATACGCTGAGGAGAAACTAAGCCATGCATCAGATTCTAAGTCACCAGTGTGTGAGCACAGAGCTGATGGAGTGGAGACATTCATGTTCAGCAAATGACATGTGAAATACCCCCATGCACTCATCCAGGATGGTGATAAACAGGGAAGCTCTCCTCATCCTTCTGTGAGCACAACTTGTGTTGGCACAGTCTTCAGGCCCCACAAAACCATTTCCCCCTCCCCACATGCAGCATTGCAGGGGCCCTCCAGCCATGCTTCTTACCCAAGGACCGGGAACCTTTGGCCTCTGGGGATATTTTGCAACACCCAAAGGCTCAGTAGCACTGAACACCACCAGGGTGAAGCACCATGCAGGCAATTGCAACCTGGACCTTCCACTGTGGTCTCCTGAGTTATAATGCAATGCCCACAGTCAGCCAGCGGGCAAAAATACAAGTCTGGATTGCTGGCCAAAGAAAGCGGAACTTGTGAGGGAGTTTTCTGCTTTGCATCTCCTGCAAGCCTTTCATGAGCATTGCACAGCCTGGTCCTAGGACAGAGCTGGGAGCGAGTTCTGGCCTCCTGGTCTCAAGGATACAGACCCTTCAGATGCTGCAAGCTCACTTTCAACAACAGCTTGTTGCCAGGGGAACTACCCAATTCCTATCATGCTGCAAGAAAATCCCTCTCTCCCCCTCCTGTCTTTTTCAGCGTGTTTAGAGAGTGTCAGCCCTGAGACTGCCAATACCCAAGCTTCCTCTCCAAAACACCAGTAACGAAGCAATCAGGACAGTTCAGCAATCAGCATCTTGATTCAATCCTTCCTCTTTGACAGTCAGTAGGAAATAAAACATTTGCTAAAGCCTGCTACAAATACACCGGCACAGATAACATCCCTAAAAATGGATGTGGAAGAAAAAGACTAATAAAGGATTCTGCAACTATCTGAGGTGTTTTCTATAGCAGAGAAAATACCTCATTTTCCTGAGTATTTCTCCCAATAAATTTTGCATTCATGTAAACTGTAAACATAGAGTCTGGAATCCAGGAAATACCCAGAGGTTCTGTGAATTTTCAACATAATTAAGCATAGGATTAAACAAAATTGGAAGCAAAATACAAGCTTTCTGGTGTCCAGTATATCTACTTTTACTTGAAGATTAGGTGAGGTGAAAGAGAGAGCAGTGGCCAGGAGAAAGGCCATATAAAATTTCATCTTTTGATATAATCTAAATGGAAAGCTGGAATGGAAATCAAAAGAGAGAAACAGCAGCCTCAAAGCACTTATCAATAGTAATGGGTTTAGCTTAGAAAAGGATTCTTTTGCTCCAAATATTTTTGTAGTTACTTTGTTGATGAGTGAATGAACTACAATACGTGCTTTAACCTCCTCCACTGCTTCTTAGGAGAGGATGAAGCCTCACTTGATGTTGGATCAAACTACTCAGAGGGTCCATGCTGCCTACTGCTGTACATTGCTGGAACTTGCATGGATTTCAAAAAGTTAATAAATGTATTTTTACTCTAACTTTTAACTGTTTTACTCTGCAATTTATCTCATCAGTCCTCTAAAAAAGCTGGTGAGACTGACAGCTCGTTATTATTTTTTATCATCTTCTTAGGGATTACAGCATTAGAATTCGCCACCTTGAGAAGACATGGGCATATTCAAGTTACAGGAACTTTATGCTTAAGGTTATAATTCTGCTTTGAAGCACCGTGTCCTAAGACTTCAAAAAGAATTTTCCTCTGCAGTAGGGAAGGGACAGAGGATGAGAAAAAAAAAAAAACAGCTGTAACACTGCAAGTTATGGTAACTGATCTCACAGTATAAAAATACCTTGGAAGCTGTATGTGAATTTATCTTAGTATTTACTGAAGTCAAACCCTCTGCTACCAAAGATTTAGAAACTGCAGTTTGTAAATCACTGTTGTATCTCAGATCACTGACCATCCTTCTTCATCACAGTTTTGCTGTCGTTGTACCTTTTTGCACATCATGTTTTAAAGACAGGCTTATTGAGATATTATAATAAGAATTTGATAAGTCTTTTTGCTCCCTGGGCTCTCTGGTCTTATTCCCATCAGATGACTAATGCACAAGCAGGACAAATCAAAACCAGTCTCTAATTAACCATGCTAATTAGTTTCACTAAAACAAAACCCAAACCTTTTCACTATAGTAGAGGGAAAAAAAAAAAAAAAATGTAATTTCACTTCCCACTCTTAGTTTTCCCAGATAAAACTGATCTCATCTCCTGGTATTTACACACCTGATAGCCTGCCAGCATTCACACTGTGAGGTTAACAGAATCAAGAAAACGAGGAAATCCATCGGCATAAAATAGGCAGCAAATATCCAAAGGGATGCTCTCTTTGTATCTAAAGCATATACATGTGTCTGCAGCTCACCTGTTAGCTGTTTCTAATTCTTTTGGATGTTGAACACATTATTCTGATATTCTTTTTGCCAAAACCAAGCCTTTACTCCCCCCCCCCCCCCCTTCCTTACATCAAAGCAATTTGGAAGTTCTTAAAAACTGAATGTTATAAGCCTAGTTTTCATTTATTACTTACTAGTCAACTAAAAAAAACCCACAACATCTGGATTCCTTGGGAGTTGCCTCATCTCCAGTAGCATGTATGTGATACAGACTTCCCCAAGATCATCTGTCTCCCAATGAAAAATGAGCAGAGGGATTAGCCCAAGACTCAGTCATATCTGAGACTGCTGCCCAAGGAGGGACCATGACCCACACTTTGGCAGAACACTAGCACGTGTGGCAAAGGCTGACGTGCACAGGGGAAGGCAGCAAAGGTGACTGGTGCCAGGACATGGAAGAGGAGGAGCAGGGAGGGAAGCTGGGAGGTGCCTTGCGCAAGTCTGGTGCCCCATTGCCAAGGGAAGGCTGTGCTGGGAGAGTGGGGACTGGGCCAGGCTGGACGGGTGAGTGGACTCAGGCAGGAGGAGTCAGAGGATTGCTTGGTTGGTTGGAGATGCCAATGATGCCTTCGGAAAGGCTGAAGAAAGGAAGTTCCCATATCTTATCACCCATGCCTTCATCCCCTTTGTGCTCTCTGCTGCAGCTGGGTGAGGTCACTCCCCCTTCCTCTTCCTCTCAGCTTTTGTGGTGAAGTGACAACTTTGGCTCCAAACTGGACAATGGCAGAGGAGACGGTGCGATTATTTCCTTCCCAAGATAGGTGAGGTCTCTATCATGGAGCATAAGACTGGGACTGCCTTAAGACTTTTCAAGGCCACCAGCACAGAGATGATGGACACACAGCCCCTGATGGCAGAGAAGCTGCTGCATTTCTGCTGAGCAGCTTAGGCAATTTTTGTGCCCAACATACCACCCTGTAAAAGAGAACAGGGGAAAGGTGTGTCCACAAGAGAAATGCTGCCCTGCAGCCATGGGCTGACCCACGGTTTGAAGAAGCAGGAGGCACAGCTGTCCCGTACATGCAGGAAGCCAGCTCAGTGTTTCCTTTAGTTCCCCTGGCTACTCTTCAAATATTCGTTTAGAAACTCCATATTCCTGACATATGCACTTCATACTCGAGAAAGAAGCCTTTACAAGAAGGGAAACAGCAGCCTGGACAGCTGGCAGATGTGAAGGTTAGTCCAGTAGAAATGGGTTGGTGATTTCAGGTCAGCTCTGACCTCAGCCTGACAAAATCTGCCACTTGTATTTAGAATAAACCCAATATTGTTTAGGCTACTTTTGCTGGATCTGCACATGCATATTTTGGGCTGTGGTCATAGCACAGAGTGGTGACAGAGCCCCATGCCCATCCTCACATGGCACATTTTGTCGGTGTTTGGCAGGGGCTTTGATGGCCATGGACTGAGTTGCTTTCAGAGGAAAATTAACCAGGTGCTGTGATCTGGGTGTGTGGAGAAAAAACGTGCCTTAAAAGCTTGCTGAGAATGCAGAAGTCCAAATGAATGACTAGGGGCATTCATTTGAAGAACGAGACTAACTGCTTTGAAGTAAAATGGCAAATTGCATACAGTGGAGGTGCAGAGTCCTCAGCACTGACATATTTGATCAATGGATCCATTCCCATCACACACACATTGCCAAAGCAGACAATTCAGAAGAGAGAGAAATGGACAGAAATTCCCTTTCTCGCCTTGTCTCTGCTTTCTTTGAGTTATGGCCTCGCAAACACACGAAGGGCAGTCTGGGGAACCTGACGGTGGTACAGCTCAGGGGCAGCAAGTATGATATAGATAAGCAGAAAGAAGGTGGCTATTAAGTGGTCGCTTTTAATCAGTACAAATTCCATATAAAGAAAGCAAAAAGGACTAGGGATGAGGGAAATAAATTAGGACCTGTTGCATCCTGCGAACAGTGGTGCTAAGGCACTTGGGACAAACACTAAAACCATCAAATGAAAATACAACTGCTCAAGCCAAACCAAGACCTGACAATACATTTGATATACCAGAAAGAAGCCTGCTAGAGAATTCATAATATGAGAGGCTAGGAGAAATAAGGATAAACAATAATTAACTATTATACAATCTGAGAATGTGATGCCACTTACATCCAGAAGCATACTTTTAATCAATTTTCCCCATATTACACATTCATAAAGCTTTTAAAAAGCTTAGCAGTTCAATGGCCTTTTATAACTATAAATCACAAGGTGTGTCAGTGGCACTGCAGCCCCATAAACCAAACCTCAGCTGTTAAATGAGCAGAATCCCAACTGATCTGATGCACGATTTAACTTGTCTAGTGAAAGCCTCCAATCTGTCTTGTTCCCAACTTATTTGGAAGCAATGGCCAATAACCACAGCTGTACGTGCACAGATAAGAATGTGACTCCGAGCAATCTGTAAAAACGGATGCCTACTGAGCCGCCTTTCCTGCTGCATGTGGCGTGTCTGCCCTTTGCCCAGCTGTGAAACTATGGCCCGGAGCAGGATGTGAAGCCGGCCCCGAGGTCGGACAGATGCTGGCAGGCACCTCACCACTGGCCATGGCCATTTCCCTTTGCCAAACAGCTGCACGGCTCTCACCAGCGCCAAGGATTGTTCAGACAGCGGTAATCAGCAGGGCAATAAGGCTGCTGAGCCCCAAAATGCTGCAGGCAGCCTCAGGGGGTTGTTCTCAGTGTCAAGCAAGGGCTGTGTGCGGAGGTGAGGAACAAACCTCGCAGGTCTAGGCAGCACCCAGGAAGGACAAAAGATTCAGCCTGGAGCTAAAGCTCAGCTAAATCTAGCAGTATTTCAAGCATCTGAGCCGCCATGCTAAAATACCTGACACACTGCAGCAAACTAAGGAGACAGGATGCATTTTCCTAGAACTGAGTATTTTCTTAGTTACTTCTTTCTTTTTTCCATTTCTGTGAGAATTCATGGAGTATTAAACACTGTTTACATGGAAATGTCAAGTACTAACAGTGTCATGGCACCTAACACAATACAAGGTAAGGCTGGTTCTCGAGCATGTTGCTACGTGAAAATCCTACAGCGCTGTAGAAGAAGAGCAGTAATCAATAAAATACTATTGTGTGTGGTGCTTAAAACAAAAGGCGGTATTCTTCAGAAAGCAGCACTTAGAAAATAGACTTCTGTGAGTGCGCTGGTACTCAAATCTCATTAAATAAAAGCACTATCGGATTAATTAGCTAACATCTGATAAGCCCTTTGAAGAAATATGGTATTGTGTATATCAGTGCCAGCTGTTATTTTTTTCAGTGCTAGTGGGGCGTATTCTGTATTCAACTGTGCCTGTACGATCACCTTTGGGTTCAACCATGAGATCTGAATAAAGACAAGGTGTAAGATCAGGACAGAATTTGGCCTTCAAACTTTAAAAATGCTGCTTTTACCATCTGCCATTTTCTCCTGACTTTAAATTCTATCCCAAAGCAGAGAAAAGCTTTTCTTATATCAGCAAGAGTCATATTACACCCACAGAAAGCAGTTCTCCCCTGCCTGCAATTTCCACACAAGCCATAAAACAGTACAAGATACTCTGAGAGGGAAGTAAGCTCAGGCAGCTCCGAGACACAAAAAACATGAAAAAGCAGAAATACTACAGAGTAGTGGTATAGACAGCAGGGGAGTTATTACACTATGAAAAACACATATCCAGACTACACTAGCTCCTAATGGCTCTGCACAAAAATCAGAGTTAGACATGTCTGTGCCAATGTCAAAAGATAAGTCAGATAAACACCCTAAAATGCAACCCATGCAGTCCCGTAAGTGTACCTGAGAGGATTCTGCTGAGGTATGAAGATACTGGCTATCAGTAAATATAAATCCTCCTAGAAAAATAATGTTAGGTATCGCCTCTAGTCCTTCTTAGTATCTAAAAACTTAAGTTTGCCTTTCCATGTTTCTTAGACAAATATCAGAGTGTAAACCTCTCCGGTATACCTACAAAGCAGGATGCCTAAGGCCCAAAACAAGTGAGGCATCCCTAGAGTGATGAGAGGCTTCAGGTTTGGTTTTGTGGGAACTGACAGACACTTCCTGCCAGCAAACATCATGTCACCTGTAGTTGTCCTTGGCCACACAGTTATGCCTCTACACTATAAAGAGACCGGTAATTCATCTAAGAAGGACAACACCTATGTCATCCATTTAACATCTGCACGCAGACAACATTTGGAAAGCTCAGCCTCCCTGACATTTCTGTTCAGAAAACATGTGACAGGCATCTTTTTGTGCATTAAGTCTGTACAGATATCAGTTCTTCAGAGATGACACAAATAATCATATAGATAATTTTATATATATATACATATATATTATCTCATTATAATTACAGAATATACTTTAATATTCTGCAGGTTATGTCAACTGTTTACTGCATAGAGTTTGCCTGCATTCTCAAGACAAGCACATAAATTAGGAAAATTAAATTAATTAGTATATATTACTAATTTTAAATTTTATTACTTAACAACCCGATATCGGAAAAAGAGGAGCTTATTTCAAGATATACCAGTATTGCTGATTCCAGAATGAAAGATTGGCCCTGTACAGAGTTAAATCTGAGTATCTCAGGATTAATAGTCCTGAAGGCTCTGCATTCATGTAAATACACCTCTCTGTCCATCCAGCTGCACAATCACACTGCAAAACCTCAAAGAAATATTTTCTTTTTTTTATTTTTAACAAAACCAATCAGATAACGCAAAAAGGCCAAACTGTGAAAAATAGATTTCATTACTGAACCAAAAGGTGGGACCATTCAGGAAATTGGAAGCATGGATTATTACCTCGGGACACTCAAAAAGTCTTTCTTTACTACATTAACTCTCCTCATCCATTATTCATCACAGATGCCAAATTAGACAATTTCTGTTAGATGGCCCCTAGGCAAGTGACAGCACCCGGTTGTGCCAGCGAGGGGACAGGGAGCACAGGGAGCACCTGCAGGGCTGGTGTGAAAGGGATATGCTGGGGAAGAGGGGCCACACCAGCCACCTCCACTTTCCTCCCACAGGTGTTTATCCCAGGTGAGTGGGCTCTGGGGCACAGCACCTCAGATCTCCTGCCTGCAGGAACAGGGACAAGTTTTGCTTCTCCTTTAAAGACAGGCTCTACCATTTAGGGCCCTGATACTTGCCTACCCTTACAAAAAGCAACTGCTTGTAGGATTTGAGGCTGGACTTCTTCGTATTCTTGCCCTACTAAGATGTTTGGAGGAAACTTGGAGAGCGGTAGGAGCAAATAAAGGAAGAGGAGAGATTAGAAGGCTCTGAGGATACTTTACTATTGTGTCAGAAAAAGGCACATCCTGACACTGCGCCTTCTACATGACCCATCATCTTTACTCTGCCCCACGACCTTGGGTGTTGCTTGCCCCATATTTCTGCTGGTGCCCACATCCCTGTGCCCCTCCTCTCCCAGCAGCTATCATTCCCTTCCTCCCTGCAAAGGGCTTGCAATTCCCCCCATTCATTATTATTTCTCTTTCTTCTTTTCTTCCTCTTCCAGAGTATCATTTTTTAACAGGTGTCCTGGGAGGCTGGGAAGAACTAAGACGGCATCTGTGCGTGTGTATGTATGTATACACGTATGTACATACAAGTGTAACATTCCCCTACTCTCAGGAGCAGCATAAACTCATCCTTCACTGCAGTCTGAGAGGGTAGGGAGTGAAAGAGCACACAGCCCTGGGGACTTGCAAGGTCCCAGGACTGAGGCAGGGGAACAGCAGTTGCCAGGGACCGAAGCCCCTAAGTGAATCCTCCCCAGCATCCCAAAAAGTCCCATGTCCTGAGATATCAGTTCACAGCCCAGCACTCCAGATGGTGCTAAGCTGAGAAATAAGCTGAGCAGGACACATGGACCAGCCCATTTCTTTGCCACTGATAATGTAGAACTGGAATTTCCCAGATAATTTTAGCTTGCTTTACCAATTGATCCCAGTAGCAGGGGGAAACTCTGTTTTTCCTCTTAAGGCAGTTGTATGAGATTGTGTTGAACTGCGTACATACAGCCAGAGGGAAAACCAGGTTTAGCAAGTACTTTTTCTTGGCAATCAGTTTTTAAACAGATGTTCAGCTGTCGTAAGATGCATTGTGGCAGTGGGCTGGGCCCGAGTACAACGCACAGCCAAGGATGTAGTGACAATTGTACAGGATTAATTAAACTTCCTGAATGACCTCACTTAAAGGCTCTGCAGAGACCAGATAAGAATCACACAGCACGGCCAAGAGCCTTAAAAGAGAAAGGAAAGGGAGGGAAAACGACTTTCCGTAAATGTGCAATTCTTTCTCCGGTTCAGGCTGTGGAGCAGCACCTGCGGGGCCTGGCAGAGAGGGAGGCACCGCTGCTGCTCTGGCTTGGTTTAAACAAAGAGAGCTGAAGGGGTCAGATGTGCAAGCAGATGGCCATGGGCAGCCCTGGGACCTTACAGCAGCACAGAGCAACCTGCCCCTCCTTGCTTCCCCAGCAGTCCTGCTGCCCTCGCACCTCTTTGCGTCGTGCTTACATAACACATTAGGACCCCAAAGCGTGGAAAGACCAACCAACACAAAGCTGGGGGCACCTATACTGCAAATACTGTCTTTTTCTAACTCATTCCCTCAAACCCATGATTATCCATGCTGCATAAATGTATCAAAAGCTGGCTCAGTCCAGCTGACAGTAATCATACCACAGTCTGAAAGCATGAAAGAAATCATTACTGATTTGGTTTCTTCCTCCTATATTACATCTTCAAACACTACCCCAACCAGCTTCGCAATCTGAAAACACCCCACTTAACTCATCCCAGGACATACAAGCCATACAGCCTGGTGGAATGCTACCAAACCAGCATCCGTCAGGCTGCGATACAACACTCAAACATCAAGCTGCAAAGGTACCACAAAATAATAATAACACCTTGGATCATGAAGGAAACACGTGCACTGGGGAGCTGAACAGAGCCAGGACACTAATTTGAGCACTGCCCATACTGTTGAATTTCCAACAGGCTTCCTGGTTGTGTCTCCCAGGTAATGCCTCATACTTCAGCATACACCACAATGTAGTGACTGTTCTTGAGGGAGAAGGTGGTCAAGACTACCTTGTTCCAGAAAGAAAGACCTCATCCACCACTTGTGCAGCATCCCCTTGGGATGGCCAGGACATGGCCCATTTTATTCGTTCAGAAGGGGAGCCGTGCAACACCCACAGATATTCCCTGGTGCAGTTCACTGGGCATGAGCTACTTTACACACTTTCACTGGAAATGAGGGATTGCTCCTGGAGGCAGATGCTTCTAGCAGGACAGATATAGCCAAAAGTATTGAAGTTCTCAACTTCCTTTGATTTCAAGCACACAAGTACCTTGAAAAACAGAGGCTGAATTTTACCATAATGCTGGGAGCATGATGTCATGTCACGCTCCACAAAATGGTCCTGCTCTCCACCACCCTCCCCATCAGTTTTGTTGACTGTTTTCTGTCACACCAATCAATCTACCAAGCAAAAGCATGGTCAAAAGTTTCCTGGCCAGGGAAGCAGTGCAGTGTGCAGCCAGAGATGGGGCAAAGGTGAGAGGAGATAGTCCTTTCCACAGCAGGTGGATTGTCTTAGATGTAAGTAGTAAAATGGGAGAAATAAACGAGAATTGCAGTTCCTAGGGAATAATGTGGGTGCTGCCCTTCTCTGCACCAGTGTTGCTTGCTATCTCCTACAACGCTGGAGAAAACATGCTGCTGTAGAGCTTGGTCTGCACACCTTCCCCATCAGCATCCTGCTATGGGTCCCAAATGCCAGATGAAGCCCTCAGGCTCTACTCACACAGCCCAGTTGCTGATCCCAAAAGGGGAGTTGCCCAGACAACCTATGGAAAGAAGAGTTCAGAAATTTCCTCATGCTATGGAAAGCACTCTCCTACATTAATTACATTTCTCAAGGTAGGAAACACCTGCGGCCTTTCCTACCCACAATCCTGAATAGGAAACTGGTGTGTCAGGAGAATGATCGCAGAGGAATATTTTGCCATCTTAATGTTTTAAATATTACACATTTTGAGTGTATTTATGCATTGTTCTTACCATGTTTATCTAGAACACAAAGGGTTGTGAAATACTGCTGGAGAAGGTAAAAGACTAGAAGACTTAAATAACTGACTGAAGTCCCATAGCAAGTCACTGATAAGAATCAAGAACAGAATCCACATGAAACAGCAAAACAGAGCAGAATCCAAAGTGATTGACAAGATGCCTATCGATTTCAAAGGGACCACAATTTAATCCCCAGAGCCTTAACTTCTAACCTGCCCTTCTTGTGGCACAGCAGAGAAACTGCTCCGTTTCAGGCTAGTCAGTATGGCGGTGCACGTGACATGCGTCTTGATAAGTTATGATAAATGTATTTTCAAATATAGTTTAACAAAATAGGACTAGTATATATTACAACCACAAAAAAGGTGGTGAAAGTGTTTTCCTAGATTTACTTGCTTTATGTGATTCAGGATACAGGTCCCTGATATTCTTACACAGCCCGAAAGTCCATAAAACATTATTTGCTTCAGCAGCATGCAGTAAGTTTCATTCCCAAATAAGGAGCTAGCTCCATAAAATTTAGAATAGCACATTCAAATAGGGTTAAACTCTGTAATTTAACCTTTAGCATGGGTTTAATTACTGCACGGCTTGATTTTCTGGAGTTTTCACAATCAGATACCACAGAAGATAATAAGGTACAAGAAGAAATGAAAAGCTGTGGATGTCACCATATTCATTATGGGGCATCTCTCCTCAGTAAAATAATAAAAAAAGCAGCCAAAAAGTTGTATTGCTTCCGTGCACAGAGGAGAGCCATCCATGTTTGGTAACACACATCTTGTAGGAAGGCAGGGGCTAGTTTGGCTTCCAAAACATGCTGGCCCTTGAGCACCTCCAGAGCATGGGTAGAAAAAGGCAAACTTTTTCTCCCAAACAGACCTTCCTGCAGCAAGAGGCAAGTGCAGAACTGCCCTTGACAACCCTAGAGAGCTGCTTGCTTCCTGCATGCCCTGAGTCAGCTCTGGCCCTGCACTGAGAACATGCGAGCTGAGCTTCCAGCAGGAGACAAGTGCAGCTGGGGCTGACCAGGGATGCCAGCAAACACTGAGACCATACCCCGAAGCGTGATGGACAGCATTCTGTTTTCTTTGCAGGATGAGAAAATAGCAGTAACACATCCTCTGCATGTTCACAAAGTAACCATGTCTGTGTTCTTCAGTTCTTAGCTATTAAAAAGATACTGTTCTTGGAAAGCAACACTGCAGAATACACATTTTTTACTTTGTTTTCGACATATGATGCTCAATTTAGCTTTAATTCATTTAAAAGCACGCCCAAACACACTTAGTGACCTGTGCATATCCCCCGCTGAACACTTTCTGCACAATGCTCAGGTTCTACCAGTAATAACATCTCTTAACTGGAAAAGTAACAACAGAAGATGAAAATTATTAATAATTAAACTATAAATCAGTTGTTAAAATGAGTACATTAACCTGCTGACATTGGAGGAACTGAGTGTGCTCTTTCCCATGGACAGAGGATCTGAAAGCAGAGTCCAGCTCTTAAGGAGACATGTCTCCAGCAGCACCAATGCCACTATAAACTGATGCCCTGTTTGGTTTTGGTTGGTGTTTTGGTTTTTTGTTTTGTTTTGTTTTTGGTTTTGTACCCCCCCCCCCCCTTTCCTGAGCTTCATTATTTAAAAAAAAAAAAGGAACGAAAAAAAGAGAGAGAGACTTATTTGCTCAGCACAACAAAGCAATTTAGATGATCTTTTGTGCAAGTCCCTCTGCAAAATGAGTGCTTTTCAAACCTCCACCTTTAGATTTTTCCATCAGTCTTCTGTTGCACTCCGCTGTCTCTGTCAGTACACAACCCACCACCTTCATCTGACTCAAGCCTTCCCCATGCTGCAGAGCCCTGCTACCATCCCTGTGCACACAGATTTCCCAGCACCACCAGCAATACTTGGCAATTGCCCTTCCATATGCCATGATGCTCCTCTTGGCTGATGCTCCTCTAGCAATCCCAGAGATTTTTTTAGTGTTTTGTTCACACCGTAATGAAGTTAAGTTCCCCTGCTACTGACACTGGCACCTACTGACCAGTAGCCTCCCTGGGGTGTCCCATGGATTTAGCCTATCATTAGACAAGATCAGTCCCATTCCAATCAAGAGTGAAGTATTACATTCACAGCATCAGTGTGAGACAAATATTTCCAGGTTTTCTTGTGGCTGAAGTAGGTAGCATTCTATTATGCCAATACACCATTTTGGTAACCCAGAAAGTGGTTATATAAGTATTGAAGCACAACATCGTATATATAATCTCTAATGCAGAAAGCAAATGACTACAAATGGATAAGATACTGATAGAACAATCTCTGCAGGCAGCAGGGTATATTGCTCAGAGTAGGTATGTCCTGATCTCCTCCCAGGAAGATATATTAACTGTTCGGACACCTCTTCATGACATATAATAACCTCACTAGTAAGAACCTGACTCTGCTTAAGTACCTGTTAAAAGTGTCACTGTCACTCCAGTGGGAGCTCTGCTTAATGCTCCTCTTCAGGCGAGGGGGAGGATCTCAGTACAAACAGATGGTTCAGCCCTCTGTTGCAACCTTCTTGCAATGAGCCACATGCTCCTGCTTTTCCATGTCCTACAGCATACTTGTTTTTTCTGCCACACTCCCTAGAGGTGCTGGCAGGATATGGTCCCAATTCTGAGGAGCTGGGAAGCCCTCTTACTTTTGCCAACAGAACTTGTGGAATAGAGTATCAAAGCTTTTAAACTGACATTGCATAAAAATTGCTCCAAATGCTTTCAATTTGGAGGAGGATAGTAGTACACCTCAGATACACTTCTCAAGAAGAAGCAAGAAAGACCATTCAGCTGCAGCTTTTTCAGGGTCTTCCCTCCAACAGCATGTTCTACTCTGCAGGACTTTGGTTCACTGCAGTGCCCAGCTCAAGAACATGGGTGCAGAGCAATGGACCCGTGAAAAGCTGTGATAAGCACAGTATGGGGTGGAGAAAGCAAAAGATGGTAGGGACCAACTAGATTTTTATTCTATAGATATTAGTTCTGCCAGCTAGCATAAATTTAAAGAAGAAACAAAACAGCAGTCAGAGGAAAACACCTGCAGCTTTTTGAGAGTCCCTCAGCTTTGACTTTGAACTTCTTTGTGTCACCAATTTAAATTAAGCAATTAGTCAGTAATGTGCTGCCAAGATTTTTAACACACCTCCCACAGAAGTGTTAGCCATGAGCTTTTTATAACACCATGGCACAGAAAGGGCACACAGGAGAGGGCTCCAAAATTTGTTCTTGTCATATTTAAGGGATAAAAAGCATTTTCTTTGCCACAGGGTTGGGGAAAAGCAGAGTAGTTGAATCAAATTAACTGCCTGGGTACCTAAGAAAGATAAGTCCGTGTAGAGCGTATTGACCATATACTTTTGTGCACCAGGTTGGATAGGGAGCATATATGAAGACTTGATGGTGCTGGAAGGATCTGAAGACTCCCTCCTCCCCCCACAGCGAGCTTTCTTTTGGCTGCACAGTTTGAACCTGGTTCAGTCCCTCTACTTCTGTGATCTCCACCACCACGCCTGAGCAAACAGTGCTAGATTTCCCTCATGAAAACAGAAAGTTTTACATAATCTGCCTCATGGAAACCTTCATCTCAGCAGTCCTCCTCCTCCCATGGGTGTCTTCTCTAAATCCTGCTGCTCACTGCATTCATTAATCCCCCAGATAATTCTGCTTGTGTTTAAGTGATGCCTGGGAAGAGACAACTTTTTCCAGTGGGAAAAGGGAGAGAGCAACAGAAGTCAAAGCTCATTTTAAAGTCTTTTTTTTTTTTATGTCTCGTTGATAGAATCCACTGAGACAGCATCAAACTTTGTATTTCTTAGGCAGTAGCTAGCACTGAAGCCTCAGCTTTGTTCCCCTCAGATCAAGGAGTTTTGAGGAGCAGAATACTTTTCCCATGAGGCTCCACTTCCCAGGAAGGTTAATTTCCCCATAGCTTGAGAACTGAGACCACATGCCTGGAGGTGAAGAAGGGAGCCTTCCCCTCCATCTTAACCCTTCATACCATGCAAACCACTAATCTACAAACATCTCTGACCTGTCATGTTTACCCCAGCTGCACATCACGCTTTCCAGGACACTAGAAAGGCTGTGGTAACATTTTGTGAACTGGGAGGGCAGGTGCTGTGCTATTGTGTTTATGGATTTCACCATCCTCAGTATCTCACATGAAGGAGAAGCTAAATCAGGCCTCAGTCACAACATGTGCTGTATCCTACTGTATCATGAATCCCACCAGGCCCACACAGGCAAAATCAGGCCCATTCAGTGACACCTACATCCCTTTGGTACCTATGCATCAACAAAAGTCACTCAGTCTTCTGTCTGCATTTAATTAACTGGGTTCATTTAAAATTTAACTTAACACAGCCGCAAACACAAAACTTTAAGCTTCTCTGCTGAGGCTTTAAAGAAGGCAAATACAGCATAAATACTAATGGGAGTGACAATTCCTATCAGAAAAGGCTTTTAAAAACCACAAGTAGGTGTATTTTTTGTAACATAAATATTTTTAAAAGCACATAAGGAACAAAGATCAAGCTGGTATCACATGCAATTATGAACTAAAACTGATCCCAAACCACAAAAACTGAGTCAGAGAAATACAAAGATATATCTCTGCACGTCTGTTTTACCTCCTCAAGGCAGAAGAGCCGCTGCTGTCTCCGCCACCTGTGCCCACCAGTGAGAGACTGTGAGTGGCTCTGCTGGGTCAGGTCCAGAGAAGCTCTGGGTGGCCTTGAGTGGAAGTAGCAGACACTTTCTTCTGCCATCTCCCTTCCTCTATTTGTTAGCTGCTGTGTTTCATGGTCCTGCACTGGGACTTGTACCTGTAGACCTGGCAGATTTAGCCCAATGCCCTGGAAAGGCCAGGCTGCCATGCTGCATCATGCCTCCAGGTTCTGATTCAGGGAGGATTAGCAGGGAAGCAGAAGATTTTCCAGAGGAAAGCCCCTACAAACAGCCATTTGGGAAGAAAGCCAGGCTCAAATTTACATCTGTGTTCCTAAATTGAGAACAAAAGGAAACTCCAAGCTCTGCAAGAGCAACACTTACAGGGTGAGCACACTGCACCCCTGCTGGATAGCAAAGTCACCTCTGTGGTGACATCCCCTGCTCCCCGCAGCTCTCAGCCCACTGCCAAGGGGCTTCAGCTCTCCTCTGTCTCCTTCTGCTGGTGTCTGGCTGAGGCAAAACCAGGTCTGAAAGCATTAGGGCACCATGTCTCCCCCAAGACTCTCTCACTCCCCATGCGCTGATGCCAAAATGTCTGTCCAGCTCACACACCTCAGGAGCAGGGTGCTCCCTTTGAGGTCTGCACCAAATCCCATCCACTTTTGACTGCCATCTATGGGATTAATGTTGCCTTGTTTAGCCAGAGGACAAGATTTCCAGACTAAAAGCACAATAATTTGCAAATGAGCTGGTTGATTTGTACTTATCAACCTGTAAATGGCTCAGAATAACTACACAGGTCTTCCTCAACACTGCATGTGGAAAAGGACTTAACTGCTTGAAAGCTTGTCTCTTTTTTTTTCCCCCCACCTCAGCTAAATTCTAGATATTGCCTACTATTAGCAAAATGGCTTCTCCTGCAGCTCTGGACCATATGGCTGTGTTAGTATTATTATTGGGATTAAGGACTTCCAGCCATCTGCTGAGCCATCAGCACCATTCCCTGCCTGTCGCCTGCCCCACCACTGCAGGCAGTGCCCAAGCAGAGTGTGTCACCAGGAGAGAAGGGATTTCTCTACCCAGTTTCAGAGCTGGGAACAAGATGGGCTGGCTATGCCACTGATTATTTATTTGGGATGGGCCAAGCTGCTTGGGAAGCTGAGAAATCTCCTCTCTTTGTATACAAGATGAAGGTGACACCAAAAAAGGCTAAAGAGTTTGGCCTTCTTAGCAAATACACCATTTCTTTCTCCATTAGTGCCACACTATTGCTGAATTTTAGACTAACTGCAGAAGTCCTAACTTTTTTAAAGCCTCTTTTGTAGTACTGGAATGAACAATGTCACCAACACACCTTGAACTCTTCTGGAAATCTAAGCTTCTACAAAGGAGAAAAACTAAGCCTTGTGAAGGGCTTATTATTGTTATTTTTATAAAATTCTAGATTGCTATAGTTTTCAGGTGAAGAGTATTCCAGTTTGCACATGTAAACCAGGCTATTGATATGAGCTGTTATTAATCAGACTGTACATAACACAGCCTGAATACAGTCCATTCAGCATTAAAGAAAGAAATGCTAATGCGATGAAACAGAGGTACCTCAGCCTGGCAACATGGACCTAATGAAGCACCAACATGACATCTTGGGTGATCAATCTCTAACTCTGTAACTTTTCAAACTCTTTGTTCTACATTTAAATATTTTAATATTAATTTACTCTAATGCCATCTCAAACAAATAATTAATTTTATCAGAATTGTGGCTTAAAAAAACCTCCAACAACAACAACAAAAAAACACACACACACACACAAAACTAGACTCTCATAGATCAGCCTATCTCGGTTATTAAAGCACAGAACACCAATTTTAAGCAGAAAACCCCTTGTAATGGACTCCCTCAAGGCTATTCAGCCAGCTACAAGAATTTTATGTTTACCTTGAAAGCAGTCATTAGTATAGGCTGGTTATGTCTAAAAGCATCCCTAAAACCTGGAGTTATGGGCTAAATAAATTCTATAGTCTCAAACGAATACAGTAGGAAATGCTGCAATAAGAACAAGAGCGTAATAAGTAACAACACATAGACAAAATACACCAGAAGTTTAGAGAGAGTAGGGTATTTCCAAAGGCCCCTGCATAATTTTTTCTTTACTGCAGTGATTATTCCTGCCCCTCCAAAGTAGAATAACAGATGTTTCTCAACATTTCTACATAACTAACTTCTAAATCAAAAACAATCAACAAACCCTCCTGTTTTGGATTCTCTGAGACAGTCAGAAAATGTCAGCCAGTTCTTATGCTTGACCTCTAAATAGTGTTTCCACTTAAATAAGTTTATCAAAACATAGGCACAAAATTAGTAATTTATTTTTTCAGCCCTTCTCAGACATCTTTACTCCTAGAAAAAACAATACCAGATTAAAGTGATGTCCCCTCTGCATAAGAGGTCAAACGGAAATTTAGAAAATAAGCTAAACAATACTTGTCGTGGCCTATTTCAATTACTACCTTGCTGAAGTAGTAATTATACTGTTAAAATTGCATAGCAGGATGGCTATCATAAAGTTTTAGATAATAAAGTGCCTTGGCATAAAATATAGAACGTTTAATACAGGGCTAGCTTGCCTGTGACCATCAGCAGTGTGCTGTCACAGGCACACAAGCTCCTTAGGATGACATAAGATATAATGGCCATGAAAGGAGAGTCAGCCTCTCTTGTTTCTGGGTGCTGTTCTTCACCCACACTGTCACCTCTCCGCTGCCAGCACTGCCCTTCCTAGTGACTTAGGCTGAAAAACTGCTCCAGTTGAAAATTAACTAAAACAATCAGTCCCATAACCAGTCTGTTCCCCAGTCCAGCACAATGCTGTTTGAAAACATAAGAACTGTTTCTGCATCTGCCTGAAACCTCATCTCTTAATACTCTTAACTCCATCCACTGATCTAAGAAAAATAACACACCCTCCAAAGTCTGTATCTCTTTTATTCCATGATCAATAGTAGAATAAAGTAGTTTTAGATGATTAATACATACTCTAGAGGAGATTATAGCCCACAGTGCATTACCACCACAAACAACACTTGAGGTACTATCTTTCCATGAAAGCCTGATGAGATCCCACTGCCATTGCTGACCAGCTCCAGACAGGGAGATCTGCTTGCTTTTGGCATCATGAAGGAGTGACTGATGTATGAAAGTTTGTAGGATCTATGAACAGGTCATGAGCTACTTTTCAAAAAGAGCAGTTTAGTGAGGACATTTCAGCCCTGGAGAATCTGGACATACTCAAAACTTCACAACCTAGCACATATAATTCTAGTTCAGGCAATGGTCCTGTTGTATATGTTATCAATGTTCCTTTCAGCCAGCTCGATTTCTTTCTTGAAATTGGAATAGCTTATTTAAAAAAATAAATAAATAAATAAATAAAACAACCTCAACAATGTCTTCAATTTCACAAGTGTTTCCTTGACCTTAACTCAGCATTTTGTGGCTTGCAATATATTTTTTTTTAAATCTGTTTTCCCAACAGCAAGTAATGAGAAACAATTTTAAGGAGTTGGAGGGAATGAGAGGAGGTAAGATGCTGTCCTTCAGCATAAAAAGGCATATTCAGAGAATGGGAAATGAGTCTGAATTTGATTGTCCCACCAGGTAGCAAGTTCCATGGGCCGACTTCTTATGCGAGAAGTCAGGAAACCTGTGCTTAAGTGTTCCCTTAAGTGTCAGTTCAGTGCATGAAGTTTCCATGAATTTTTTTAAATGAGTTCCCATCATCCTCTTACCAGTATTTCCAGTTCTGAGGCTAGACTGTTGTCACTCAGTCTACTAATCTCATCCACAAATCTGTCCCAGAATCATAGAATGTCCTGAGTTGGAAGGGATCCACAAGGATGATGGAGTCCAACTCCTGTCCCTGCACAGGACAACCCCACAGTTCACACCATGTGTCTGAGGGCATTGTTCAGTCTCTTCTTGAACACTGTCAGGCTTGGGGCCGTGACACCTCCCTAGGGAGCCTGTTCCAGTGCTCCACCACCCTCTGGGGGAAGAACCTTTTCCTAATGTCCAACCTGAACCTCCCCAGCACATCTTCCTGCCATTCCCTCAGGTTCTGTCATTGGTCACTAAAGAGAAGAGTTTGGCTCCTACCCTTTCTCCTCCTGTTGTGAGGAAGCTGTAGACCATGATGAGATCTCTTCTTAGTCTGCTCCACGCTGAACAAACACAGTGACTTTAGCCACTGGCTTCCCCTCCAAAACTTTCACTGACTTTGTACCCCTCTTCTGGACACTCTCCGGTAGCTTTATATCCTTTTAATCCTGTGGTGCCCAGAACTGCACACAGTGCTCCAGATGCAGAGCAGAGCGGGACAATCACCTCCCTGCCCGGCTGGCAATGCTGTGCTGGATGCACCCAGGACACAGTTGGCCCTCTTGGCTGTCAGGGCACACTGTTTGCTCAAGGACACACTATTGTCACAGCTCCTTCTAGTGAGTGTTGCATTTGGTGGGGAGGAGGAAACTTGGTCCAGGAAACCATCTTCATTTATGAACTGCTGCCTCACTAAGGAAAGAGTTGTTTCTGCTTCTCCCTCCATTGTGGCTGTGGTGGAAGACTATACATCGTCCTTCTATACAAGCCTGCTTCCACGACTGCCTACAGTGTTAAAAAAATCTGACATTTTGGATGAGAACATGGGAACTGCTGGGGTGCCTCATGGCTGCTGCTGACTGTAGTTTAAGACTGACAGGTTTCAACACAGCAACTTCTCAGGTTCTTGAACAACAAAATAATAAAGACAGGTTTCCAATACAAGTCATTCAGGCAAAGTGTCATCAATTCATTGCTGTTCTGAAAGGTGAAGCGAGGCAATCAAGGAAATTGAACCAAAAGACAAAGGGCTGATGTCTGGTTCTTCTTCTGCATGCAGCTGAAGCAGCAACACTAAGAAATCAGTATTCAGTACTGCAACAAGAACTACCCAACAGAATATCATAAATATCCAATGCATAGATAGCTGAGGCCTTACTACTGCAACTCTGCTTCTGCAAGGATCAAAGTACTCTGAAATGGATCAAATAAATAATTAATCATTGCCTGTACCCCACCAGCATGAAATTGCTCATTTAATTCTAATCAAAATTAAGTCTCTGTTTTCCAAAGACCAGACTTTTTATAAAATTTTACTGCAAAATCCCAATATTCTAAAGATGTTTATCCAATACTATTTACAGGTTTGGTTTTCACGACATCCTTAAAGAGTTTGTTCTCTTCATCTCTTGCCTCACACTGTTGAATTACACAGCAGTAGCAACCTGCAGGATGCTCAACCATAAACACAGCAGTCAATCAGAAATGCAATAGCTGCCAAGCAACCTGACCTAACTGTATCTTTATCTTAAGACTGGAAGTATATGTCAGCAGAAACTACAGGAAGACATACAAGAGACCAGAAAGCAGGACAGTGACACATAGTTAAGACATGGATTCCCTTCACTAATTAAGTTAGTTTTCATCTCTTCAGACACAATCTTTCCTCTTCCTTCACGTGCACTCCCTCAGTAAAAGCAGAGTTAACAAGCATGGTTCAGTTTGACCCCTTGCACCTCACTGGCACTCCCCCAGGGTCCCTGGCTTTAGCTCTCTGCATTGCCAGCCAAACAAGGCTGGATACAACTTCCCAGAACCCATCAAAGAAACATCAAAACTCAGCCAGAAGAAGTAAAACAAGCCATGAACCAGAAGGTTATTCCAGAGGGAATCTCTCTGGGGGTGCCTGGATTATCTCAACAGCTTTTTCTAGCTTAAACACAGTTCACAGAGTTCATCAGTTCTGAGTTCTGCCTCCCCAGAGGAAGCCCATAGGGACCTTGTTCTCATATTTTCATTGCTTTTTTGCTTTGATCCAAGAACAGAGAAAAGTATCTGATAGGAGATACTAGGTTCACAGGGCTAGTAGAGCTTAAGTTCTCTGAACATGGTCCTTGGAGTTTCTATCCTGAGAATATGGCAACTTCCTATCACACCAGTGACCATCAATTACAATCTAGGTCAGCTGTGTTATCTACTCTTAATATTTTTATCATTTCAACATCAGAATGAGTTCTAGTACTAATCACACCTCCCTGGAGCTGCTGACCTTTATTTGAAAGAACATTGAAAATGCAGAGAACACAGAAAGATATGCTTTGCCAGTTGAAACAATCTTCAAGTAATTTGTTGTGTGTGAGAGAGCTCATTACGTAAGAAAAACATTAAAAAAAAAAAAACAAACACACACTTTCCCAAAGTAGCCCAACATAAAACCTGAAGAACATTTACAGTAAGCAAATTATGTCAATGATGAACGCTGGGACTGAACACGCTAG